>NC_137161.1:9494321-10694321 GCF_951394435.1 Stenella coeruleoalba
CAGGACCCAGACCTACCACTTGCATCCAGAGAACAGTTTGGAAATCATTGAAATACAGAAATTTAGAACTTTACTCTCAAAATACAGAAGAGCTTTAATTAAACTTGCTGTATCAGCAGTTTCACATTAAGCTTCCATTTTATTCCAAATGGTTATGATTTGATTATGAGCCCACTCAATTAGTGGCTATGCTATGCTTTTTTTATAAGTAGGAAACAGAAGGTCTGAACACTAACAATATTCATCTTAGCCATTGGTTTTGTGCAATCTTTGTAGGCAGCGACCTGATACTACTAAAGTACTGACTTTTTTTTTTAACTTTTATGCAAATTACATGTACAATAATCCATGATATGCTTTAGCATTAGTTGTTCTTCAATTTTAGGATATGCTGATTTAAAATATAATTTAGCAGATTATTCAGTCAAGCATAAGGACAAAATTCTTCCTCCCATCACATTTTCAGAGACATTTGGACACAGAGAGCAATAGTTGAGTGAAATTTGCTGAAAAACCTCTAGCTCCCATATTGTTTTTCCTTCCCCAGATATACTGTTATAAAGTATAAATGCCCAAGAACAGACACTGTTCATTAAAAAGTGTCTATCTAGTGTAATCTTTAACAAACATTTCTGGAGCTACAGTTATTACCTCAAAACCCACAGCATGAATTTTTTAAAACAAATTTGATGCTATTAAAAAGGGGTAGATTGACAGCCCTGGAGACTGAAGTCTTCTATTTAACCACAATCCGGGTGAAGCAGAGACAGAGGCAATGAAAATCTTCCCTGCTTTTCCACCACTGCTCCTCAAACTTACAGAAGAGATACTCGTAGGGAAGAAAGGAGCACTGTGGTTCATGCTTGTGTTCAATCGTGGTCATTTCACAGGCTGGCTTCATAAAGATGTAAGTTCTTACCCATGTGAAGAAAAGACCATGGTTTTCTCACACTGAGGTCCTTTCATTGAACAGATCACAACCAACTGCTCAGAGACCTGTGCCAATTCAATGCCCTCTCATCAAACACCAAGAAAGAATGCAGAACAGGTGAGAACACAATGCATTCACCTCAGTTGCATCATTTCCTGAGGAAGATAAAGCTGGGACTGGACCTTCAGGTGGCTAAATCATGTAATAAAATCTCAAACTTACCAACAGTTGGAGTTGAAATCTCTACACAAAGGGTTTCTCCATCTCAGCACTGTTGACATTTGGGGGCTGGAAAATTCCTTACTGGGGCAGGGGCAGGGGCTGTCCTGGGTATTGTAGGACGTTTAGCAGCAGCCCTGGACTCTTCTCACTAGACGCCAACAGCACCTGCCCAGTGTGACAACCACAAGTGTCTCCAGACATTGTTATATGTCCACTGGGGGCTGAAATCACTCCCAGTTAAACCTCTGCTCTGTAAATCCCAGATCCATTTCTATCCCTTCAATCCCGAGATCGTCACAGTTGTGCAAATGTCTTATTTCTTTTTACATTCTTCTCTTCTTTTTTTTTCCTGTACATTTAATGCTTCTTATATCCTTTTTTAAAATTTGTATTGGGGTATAATTGATTTACAATGTTGTGTTAGTTTCAGGGGTACAGCAAAGGGAATCTGTTGTATAAATACATATATTCACTCTTCTTTAGATTCTTTTCCCATATAGGCCATTACAGAGTATTAAGTAGAGTTCCTTGCGCTATACAGTAGGTCCTTATTAGTTAATTCTTCTTTTCTTTTAACCTCTGCCCTAGAAGGATAGTTCCAAACACATCACTTGACAGACATGTTATTATATACATAGCTCGAACTAGCAGAATTTGGCCAAGATCTGTGGGCTCTGTGCTGTCTTCTGCCCTTTGTCAAGAGTTTCTTCCTGTGTTACAGTTGGTTGAGTTATACTCAAGTGCCCAGGCAGAGCAGCTGAAGGCGATCTGATGAAAGCCACATTGTTTGGTTCATGGAATGTGATTTGCACCCCCTAGATACTGGACGTTACTTTGTTCCTATATGTCTATTAAACTCTGCCTTTCTCCTCCCCTTTCTTAGGATGAAAAACAGATTATTTAGTGCACAATTTAAAAATCAGCCAGTTATTAAATTTTCCTTTTCGTTTAGTTTTGAAGCTTTTATGCCTCTGAAACTTATTTACATGCTGTATATATTACAGTGTAATCCATAGTACTCACAGGATTCAAACAATGATGAGGTGCCTCCCCTGATCTCAGAACAGAGTTTACCTGACTCCCCAAAAGAGGGAGACATTTACAGCATAGGTCTACGACTCAAGAATACGCTTTACCAAGGCGGCAACTTACACCAATATTAGGGAAGTACATACATAAGATGCAGCAAATAGATAGGTTCCATATGTTCTAAAAAACATAAAAAGCAAAAAAAAAAAGAAAAAAGGAAAAGCCACAGTATTATATATCCAATTATATTTTTTTTGTAAAAATTAAGCCAACCTTTAACATTCTTAAAAATAAGAGGCATTCATTTGCATAATCATTAATAAAAGGCACGATCGCCTTCGTAAATATGGCTTCTGTATCTTCACTACCTACAACTATAGAAGGCATGAGACACACTGATTTTTTTTTAATTTAATGCTCAGGACAGCTTGGAATAGTAGGCATATTTGATCCCATTTTTCAGATGAGAAAAAAGGTTCAGAGAGGTGAAGTAATTTTTCTAAGTTCACATAGCTAACAAGCAGCAAAGCTGAAAGTTGGATCTATCTGGATGACCCTATTGTTCAAGCTGGATCTACCTTATTGCCTTTTACTTTCTTCTCTAATTAACTCTCTAAGGCTGAAGCTGCTTGAAATCAAGCCAGTAGCTTAGGGGACAATCCAAGGTAAACTGCATGCTTAAGGGCTTGGTAAAATTCTATGAAAACAGACTCATTAGCATTTTCTAAACCGTTAGTAAGGTCCTATACTCAGATTCATGGAAATGAGTAGCTATATATACTATTTTGGTTTGCAAAACAGCAGAGTAAAAACATTCCTAGTGGGGCTTCCCTGGTGGCGAGGGTCTGCCTGCCGATGCAGGGGACACGGGTTCGTGCCCCGGTCCGGGAAGATCCCACATGCCGCGGAACGGATAGGCCCATGAGCCATGGCCACTGAGCCTGCGCGTCCGGAGCCTGTGCTCTGCAGTGGGAGAGGCCACAGCAGTGAGAGGCCTGCGTACCGCAAAAAAAAAAAAAAACATTCCTAGTAATCTTATCCTTCTTCCGCTTTCTGGTCACTCATCTTTCCATGGCTCCCTCTTGTCCTCCTGTCCAAGGCCACAGTCCTCACCACTCCACCCTCATCTCTCCCTACTCCAACCTCAAATTCCATGCTCCAGCCTCACTGAGTTACTTGTGGTTCCCATAGCACCCTGGGTCTCTTTTAGCATACACCACGCTCATGCATTCATTGTTCATCTTGTTTATCAGGTACCTGCACTGTCGTAGGTGTTAGAAAGACAGCAGTAAGACAGAATTGCTGCCCTCATGAAGCTTACAGACAATGAATGAATGAATTAACTATTCTGTATGTCAGATCATGATAAAGGCTTTGTTAGAAAAACAAAGGAAAAGGGATTAGTGAGTTCTGAAAGGGAGAAAATACTTGTAAGTTAAAAGTGGAGGAACAGGGAAAGTCACCCTGACAACATGGCATTTGAGCAAACACCAGAAAGAGGTGAGGGGTGGTGTAGATGCTGGTAGGAAGAGGGGTCCATGTGGTCAGGTTGGAGTCAGCAGAGCAGAACGTAGTAGACAAGATGATAAGGGCTGGGGAAGAAGGGCACCACGTAGGCGCTTGACAGCCTTTATGAGGACTTGGACATTAACTTGTAATCTATGCCCTAACATAGTATCTGAGCTATCATACATGCTCAGTGTTTTTTATCCAGGGGTTGAAAACTCTAAGGAGCCAAGAAGCTACTGGAAATATGAAAGAGGGATGCCTGGTCTCAGGGAGGCTCCAATAACCGCCGCCATATGCAATATGTTCCCGAGGCCCACACATCACGCATCTCTGGGCCAGCTGTGGCTGGTAGGCCACCGACGTACAGCATCTGTTGTCGTTCAGTGTCTGCTTCATGAATGCATCAGGAAGAGAAGACACTACAGGGTAGCATTTTTGAGAAATATTGTGAACAGCAACCATATTCTAGAACTGAATGTTTGTGTCCCCTCGAAATTCCTGTGTTGAAATCTAATCCCCAATGTGATGGTATGTGGAGGTGGGGCCTTCGGGAGGTGATTAGGTCATGAGGGTGGAGCCCTCATGAATAGGATTAATACCCTAATGAGAAAAGTCCATGCTGTCTGCCATGTGAGGATATAATAAGAAGATAGCCATCTATGAAACCTAGAAGTGGACTCTCATCTGAATCAGATCTGCCGGCACCTTGATCTTGGACTTCTACACTCCAGAACTGTGAGAAATAAATTTCTTCTGTTTATAAGTTACACAGTCCATGTTGTAGCAGCTCGAATTAACTAAGACACCTTCCATCTCATTGATGGATCAAAAATTTGAGTATTCCTCTCTAACATACTATCAAAGTACCCATGTTCTGAAAAATGATGCTTCCTACATTCTGCTGCCCAGCGATTACTGCATCTTCCCAAAGTTAACGAGACAGTTCTGGCCTCTGTAACTCTTTCCATGCTTCTTCTGCAAGAGGTGTTAATTTAACAGAGCAGAAGTGAACCTATATATTAAATTTCCTTATTTGTCACTAGAAAGGATTGCTATCTTTAAATGCAGATGTAAACAACAAAAAAGGAACTTTGTTTAAAAACGAGCCAGAGTTAAGCATAAGTGTGGGGAGGATTTTCTGTTGGCTTTAACTGGGGACATGCTGAATATGCAGTGATTTTTTTTACATTAATAATAATAGGAACCAGTAGATAGTGGCACCTCAGCACAATTCTAATTTAATGAGAAACAATAAAATAGTTTTCCAAAGGGGCCTATTTAGGCCCAAGAAAGGGGATATTAAAGTTCCAAGATTTATTCTACTTTCATTAAGGTATGCTGATACACATTTTCTGAGCCTATATTTTACTCACTGCTTAGATCTCTCTCTTTATAATTTTCTTACTTGTAAGGGAATTAGACTGGTATTTTCCAGGACAAATAACTTTTAGACAAAGTATTTAAACTGAAGCAATTTATTCCCAGCGCAAGTAAGGTTGATCAAAATCCTATATCATTCAGACAGCCCTGTGAGGCATATTTTTAATATATTTAGATACCATTAACTGCAAAACCGTAAGAATCATCTATTAAGAAATGGTTTTTAGAAAAGAATTGAATATACATGAAAGAATTGAAAATACATAAAACTCCTAGTATTGTCTATGAATTGGTGTTTTTCAAATTAATTGCACAAGTTAACCAATCTGTATCAGTCATTGAAGTGTTCAAGCAGTATGCTCTGTGAGGTCAGATATGAGAATGAGGATGATGATGGTAATGATGATGGTGATGATGGTGATGATAATGGTGACAACAGTGATAGTTGACATAAATTGAACCCTTTCTACCTGGTAGATACTGTGCTAAGCACATCAGATCCCTTGCTTGATTTGATCCTAACATTCATTATGTGCTAAGATCTATGTTAAATGTATGAAAGCCCTTTCTAACACCTTGCAAGTCACACTGTGCTCCCATTTTACAGATGAAGAAACTGACACTGTGACAAGTTGAGCAACCAAGAATCACCTAACCACATGGTACCTAGGGAGAGGTGTTCACAAGGGCAGCAGAAATTGGAGAGCCCTACCCCTGGGGAATATTGAAGCCTTTGTCACAGGTACTGCTCTCGTACACCCTGCAACATCTCTAGTGAGAGGAAGGGCCCTGAATGGGGGAAAAAATACTTCCTAACATTCATTAAGCACTTCCTACCTGCCAGGCATTGTTCTAAGTCCTATATTTCCTTCATCCTCATAATAAGTGCACGAGGAGACAGCATTGATATTCTGCTTTACGGGGGGGAAGACAGCGGCACAAGGGTGGTTTGTCCATGAACACATGACTACGAATGGTGAGGGAAATTTAAAGCCAGACATTGCGTTCTTAGCACTACTGTATCTCAACTGTTCATGACCCAGCCCTTTGACTAAGCTTAGTATTGAAGGAACAGTCCTGCACCCTTCAAATGGCCACATGGGCCAGGGGCACCCAGCACCAAAGAAAGTGACTCCAGACTGAAAGACAGCTTTGGGGGATACTCATAAAATCCGGCAGCTTTTTTGCTGTCCTATAGAGAACTAAGACTCTTGAAAAAATTATATGGAGACAGTTAGATTACTCACCAACTCTGGGGTGTGACCTTGGAATAAACACACTGGATTTGATGCAAACGAAAAAGGCATGTGACATTGTGCATAGTCATGATGCAGATTCATACAGTTTATACAGAGATGTCTAGCAAAGTCCCTGCCTTCCAGAAACACAAACTCTAACATGAATTTTGGGAGAAGGGAGCAGCACAGACCACCATGAGATTGAGGGCGCAGAAAGCAGCCAGCACTCCACCATGTTACAAAATGCCAGCGCGCAGTCCTTTGTCTGGTTCAAGTACAAGCTCTTTTCCAGCGCTCAGAATGCGGTCGAGAGATCTGCTCTTCATTCAATGGGGAGACATTGAGGTTTCTCAATCAGAGCATAAGACGGCCAGAGCTGCCCTTCTAAGAGTACAATTTAGTGCTGTTCATAAGATGGCATTGAATAGGAGAGACTGCAAGTGCAGAGACCCCATTGGGAACTGTTGTGAAAACCCTGGGATCTTGAACATAAAGAGTAGCAGCGAGAAGAGAGAAGGGGCGACGCAAAGAGCAAAGTTCAGAAGACACAGGACAAAAATCTGAAAAGCTGCTTGGGGCCAGAGGCTCTGGAGGGCCTGCAGAAACTAGTGTGAATCCTGGCTCCACCATTATCTCACCCTCGGACAACGACTCAACCTTCCTAAGCATCAGCTTCTCCATCTGTACAATAAAGATAACAATGTCCCCATCTCTTAGGACTTTTAGGAAGCTTATGTAAGTGTATAAGGCATTTGGCACACTGAACAAGTATTTGGCAAGCACTCAGTAAATTCTACCTACTGATATCACCAGTGTTTTTATGCCTGTTAAAAGAGCTAATAATGTTCCTACATTCCTCTTTTAAAGGATACTCATTGGGAGTTCCCTGGTGGCCTGGTGGTTAGGATTCCGACCTTTTACTGCCGTGGCCCAGGTTCAGTCCCCGGTCAGGGAACTGAGATCCTGCAAGCCGCATGGCCAAAAACAAACAAACAAACATACAAAAGGAAAACCGTTTTATACAGCAGAAATTAACATAATGTAAATCAACTATACTTCAATTAAAAAAAAACAGTTAAAGAAATAAAGGATGCTCATTTACTAGTTAATAAAGGAAGGAAGGAAAGAAACCAATAGTTGCAAAAAGGAAAAACCCATGAGAAACCTTTGCTTCATACCTTTGCATTAAAATGTCCTCTGTGAAGGTGTCAGATGGTGTCCACTTTGGTGGCTGAACGAGAGTCCCTGATTGGAGCAAATGAATAAATGTACTACAATTTAAGACCTAACCATGGTTTATAATCTGGCCAACTCTCAGTCCTGGGGAATAAGTGTCAACCTGATATCTATCTAACCTGAACGAAGTTTCAAAATCTGGAGATAGATCTGCTGGTTGTAACCCAATCTTCGGCAACTTGTTTGAGTTCCACGGCGACCCCAACTCTGTGATGTTCTAGCTCTGATATACATCCAGTGCTATCAGTACATCACTGAGCACCCATGAAACCCACTTCCAAGTTAATCCCAAATGCATCAACATTTATGCAGTGCTTGCAGTGTGTCAGACATTGTGCTAATTGGTTCACATACAGCTTTTTCTTTGAGAAAATGGAAGTATAATCAAAACATAGGCTGTAAAATCCCACAAAGTCTACTATTCCTCTTTCTCCACCTTCTCCCGCCACAGGACAACTATATACTGAATTCTTTTCATGAAAACTTAAATACAGGCTCTTGCTAAGTAGGTATGGTCGATCACCTGCTTAAACCTCATAAGGTTTCCCATGACACTTATAACGGAATCTAAATTTATTAACATGATCTTCAAGGCCCTGCATGATTTAGCCCACACATCTCTCCCGCTTCCTAATGCCTTCTGTTTCTAAACTCTACTCCCTCACCATCCTTGTTTCCTCTGGAGAATATACTAAGTTTGTTTCTACTTCAGGACCTTTGCCTTTGCAATAGGTTCCCTCTGCCTGGAAAGCTCTCGCCCTGGATCTTCCTTCTCACGGCCAGCTCCTCGTCATCATCCACATCTTGGCTCAAATGTCACTTTATCAAAGAGGTCTTGCCTCACAGCCCTTTCTGAAAGCAACATAGCATACTCCCAGAGGTATTCTGGAGCTGGCGTATGCTGTGGGCATCTGTTCCCAACTCCTAGTCATGTTGGTAGCTTGAAATCAGCCGTGATGGGAGTATTTACACTAAAGAAATTGGCAAACACTACAGATCAGGGCTTTCCCCCCGCAGAGAACCAGCTGTTGAACACTTACCAGCATGCAGCTGCCTACTTCTATTCCCCATCTGTTACTGCCCAAAACATGGTTTTTCTCATTTTCTTCATAGCACCCATCACTCTGAAATCATCTTTTCTATGTGTTACTTTTTTATTAACTCTCTTCCAGATATAATCTAAAGAGAGTAAAGACATAATCCAAATTGCTCCTTGCCATATCCCTAACACTCAGAAGCATGTGCATAAGAACTTTAAAAATTCTTTTTGAAAGAATGAATTAATTCCATACACTCTCTTTACATTATGTGCCCCAATGTATTCAAGATTCTGAATTTCCTAATAGAGGTCTTAACCTAATAGAGGTTAAGATATTTTCAACCTAGAATTTTCTAGTAGCTACAGCTGCAAGAACTATCAAAATTGACAGTGTATGTATGCCTTACCAGTCATCAGCTAAGAAATGGAATGATTATTTAAAACATCATTTACTAGTTTCCCTACTCTATGATATCTGTTTGGAAATTGTGAAGAGTTCAACCTTGTCTCTTTTCATTCTAGAGTTCCGCATAGAATAATGTCTCCCTTCTGAAGGGCACTTACTGTATAATCCCTTTGTTAGGATAACAGGACCATCTAGCCCATTCCATCTTGCTGCAATTTGATCCTGGGTTAATTGCACCCTGTCACTAGCCAAGCTTGACACTGTTATGTTTTCTCTCTTCACTAAGACTAGTTCATTATGGAGGCAGCTTTTTGAAGACTCAAATTCTTGAAGACCTTTCACAGCGGCATGAATGGGACGAAGGAGTTTTCCTGGGATTTTCCTGGTGGCCCACAGGATCAGTACATCACCAAAAGTAAGAAATGAGGGGGAAAATTGGCCACAAGAGGAAAGAAAATATCAATCATTTGGAAGGTTGGCAAGCAGCATCGAATGGGCAAAGGGAGAGAGGAGCAATTAAACAATCACTCTAATCGATTATCCAAGCATGCTGGATAATATCGATGCGAAACACCGCTTAAGAAAAGTATGGCAAACCTGAAGTGTATAGAAATAGAGTCCCGAACTTAAATGCCTGTAGGAGCTAAGCAGGTAACATAAATATTGAGGCAAATAGGATATCAAATAATATGGGTGGTACAGTGGCAAACTGAAGACTCCATCTACCTTTAAAGGGGACAACATAAACCCAGCTCCAGCCAATTTCTTCCAAGAGGGAATATGGAACCTGTAATGGCAGATTGTAATGGACTTTGTTGATTGCCTCCCAATACCCATTCTCCACTTCTTTGTCCAGGCAATCCCCTCCCCTATGTGACCCAGAGAATGTTGATCTTATTCCCCTTGTATTCTCCAGGGCTGGCACCATATTGGTCTAAGCCAATTTTCCTTGTCAGTGATTTATATAGGAATGGGCATATGACCCAATTTTAGCCAATAACACATGAGAAAAGGCCACCTTGATGCCTGAACTTCCAAAGAAAGAAACAAGAAGAGATGGTCTTTCTTCCTTTAAACAGATTTGTGTCTCTCTGAAATGCCAGAAGTGGTTGTCACCATCTTGCCACACAGAACCCAGGACACCTGGAGCAGATCTCAGACACACCACACCTGGAACCAACCTCTGAAATTTGTTTTATATGAGATAACAGATTTTCTTATGGTTTAAACCCAGCCAGACTAAGAAGGTTTTATTTGTTACTTGCAGGCAAAACTACCCCGAAGGGATATACCAAACTTCTACCTTCTCAAGAGAAGTAGGAAATTTCATTTTTTGTGATCCCATTTAAAAAATCTTGGCCACTAATTTTTAATATTTTACAGGAGAGCCCCCTCTGATTAAAACAACACAAAACAGAACAGACTTCAATAAGAATGGGGGTGAGGCATTTGTTTTCAACTCTTGGCCTAGCTTGCCCCCTTAATTCTCAGCTCTCAGTGGAATCTATCCCAAATTGCACATCACAGGGACGGTCCAAGTTCCTGGAACTTTACATATTGTGTCACCCTTGATCAAGAGAACACTCATCCCTGCCTGACTCTCAGAGTTTCACTTTCTGCATAAGTTAGATAGAATATCCATATCGAAATACACCCTAGTGTGGTGCTCAGCAAAAGAGATGTGGGGCTATTGGAGAGAAGACCTCCAAGAAATGAAAAGGTTTGTTAATTAAGTTTCTTTGCAAGAAAAATGTCATGAAAATGAGAAAATACTTACCTTATTAAAGTCCAGCAAAACCAATAAACTTAAATTACTATGTATATTAACATGGTTAGCTCTGCAAATAGTTCTCTTGCCTTCTCAGCTTTGCACATAATTTGTCCCCTCTTGAAAATTACCCTCTCCTGCTCCCTTTGCTCATCCATAGTTTACCTAGATTTTTTTTGAATTTTGTTTTATTTTATTTTTATACTGCAGGTTCTTATTAGTCATCAATTTTATACACATCAGTGTATACATGTCAATCCCAATCGCCCAATTCATCACACCACCACCCCACCCCACCCCCTGCTGCTTTACCCCCTTGGTGTCCATACGTTTGTTCTCTACATCTGTGTCTCTATTTCTGCCCTAAAAAACGGTTCATCTGTACCATTTTTCTAGGTTCCACATATATGCGTTAATATACGATATTTGTTTTTCTCTTTCTGACTTACTTCACTCTGCATGACAGTCTCTAGATCCATCCACGTCTCTACAAATGACCCAATTTCGTTCCTTTTTATGGCTGAGTAACATTCCATTGTATATATGTACCACATCTTATTTATCCATTCATCTGTCGATGGGCATTCAGGTTGCTTCCATGACCAGGCTATTGTAAATAGTGCTGCAATGAACACATGTGTCTTTTTGAATTATGGTTTTCTCTGGGTATATGTCCAGTAGTCAGATTGCTGGATCATATGGTAATTCTATCTTTAGTTTTTTAAGGAACCTCCATACTTGTTCTCCATAGTGGCTGTATCAATTTACATTCCCACCAACAGTGCAAGAGGGTTCCCTTTTCCCCACACCCTCTCCAGCATTTGTTGTTTGTAGATTTTCTGATGATGCCCATTCTAACTGGTGTGAGGTGATACCTCATTGTAGTTTTGATTTGCATTTCTCTAATAATTAGTGACGTTGAGCAGCTTTTCATGTGCTTCTTGGCCATCTGTATGTCTTCTTTGGAGAAATGTCTATTTAGGACTTCTGCCCATTTTTGGATTGGGTTGTTTGTTTTTTGTTTTGTTTTGTTTTATTTTGTTTTGTTTAATATTGAGCTGCATGAGCTGTTTATATATTTTGGAGATTAATCCTTTGTCCGTTGATTCGTTTGCAAATATTTTCTCCCATTCTGAGGGTTTTCTTTTTGTCTTGTTTATGGTTTCCTTTGCTATGCAAAACCTTTGAAGTTTCATTAGGTCCCATTTGTTTATTTTTGTTTTTATTTCCATTACTCTAGGAGGTGGATCAAAAAAGATCTTGCTGTGATTTATGTCAAAGAGTGTCCTTCCTATGATTTCCTCTAAGAGTTTTATAGTGTCTGGTCTTACATTTAGGTCTCTAATCCATTTTAAGTTTATTTTTGAGTATGGTGTTAGGGAGTGTTCTAATTTCATTCTTTTACATGTAGCTCTCCAGTTTTCCCAGCACCACTTGTTGAAGACACTGTCTTTTCTCCATTGAATATCCTTGCCTCCTTTGTCATAGATTAGTTGACCATAGGTGCGTGGGTTTATCTCTGGGCTTTCTATCTTGTTCCATTGATCTATGTCTCTGTTTTTGTGCCAGTACCATACTGTCTTGATTACTGTAGCTTTGTAGTATAGTCTGAAGCCAGAGAGTCTGATTCCTCCAGCTCTGCTTTTTTCCCTCAAGACAGCTTTGGCTATTCGGGGCCTTTTGTGTCTCCATACAAATTTTAAGATTTTTTGTTCTAGTTCCATAAAAAGTGCCATTGGTAATTTGATAGGGATTGCATTGAATCTGTAGATTGCTTTGGGTAGTATAGTCATTTTCACAATGTTGATTCTTCCAATCCATGAACATGGTATATCCCTCCATCTGTTGGTATCATCTTTATTTTCTTTCATCAGTGTCTTATAATTTTCTGCATACAGCTCTTTTGTCTCCCTAGCTAGGTTTATTCCTAGGTATTTTATTCTTTTTGTTGCAGTGGTAAATGGGAGTGTTTCCTTAATTTCTCTTTCAGATTCTTCATCATTAGTGTATAGGAATGCAAGAGATTTCTGTGCATTAATTTTGTATCCTGCAATTTTACCAAATTCATTAATTAGCTCTAGTAGTTTTCTGGTGGCATCTTTAGGATTCTCTATGTATAGTCTCATGTCATCTGCAAATAGTGACAGTTTTACTTCTTCTTTTCCAATCTGTATTCCTTTTCTTTCTTTTTCTTCTCTGATTGCCATGGCTAGGACTTCCAAAAGTATGTTGAATAATAGTGGCGAGAGTGGACATCCTTGTCTTGTACCTGGTCTTAAAGGAAATGCTTTCACTTCTTCACCATTGAGAATGACGTTTGCTGTGGGTTTGTCATATATGGCCTTTATTATGTTGAGGTAGGTTCCTTCTATGCCCAGTTTCTGGAGAGTTTTTATCATAAATGGGTGTTGAATTTTGTCAAAAGCTTTTTCTGCATCTATTGAGATGATCATATGGTTTTTATTCTTCAATTTGATAATATGGTGTATCACACTGATTGATTTGCGTATATTGAAGAATCCTTGCATCCCTGGGATAAATCCCACTTGATCATGGTGTATGATCCTTTTAATGTGTTATTGGATTCTGTTTGCTAGTATTTTATTGAGGATTTTTGCATCTATATTCATCAGTGATATTGGTCTGCAATTTTCTTTTTTGTAGTATCTTTGTCTGCTTTTGGTATCAGGGTGATGGTGGCCTCATAGAATGAGTTTGGGAGTGTTCCTTCCTCTGCAATTTTTTGGAAGATTTTGAGAAGGATAGGTGTTAACTCTTCTCTAAATGTTTGATAGAATTCACCTGTGAAGCCATCTGGTCCTGGGCTTTTGTTTGTTGGAAGATTTTGTTGTTGTTGTTCTTGTTGGAAGATTTTTAATCACAGTTTCAATGTCATTACTTGTGATTGGTCTGTTCATATTTTCTATTTCTTCCTGGTTCAGTCTTGGAAGGTTATACCTTTCTAAGAATTTGTCCATTTCTTCCAGGTTGTCCATTTTATTAGCATAGACTTGCTTTTAGTAGTCTCTTAGGATGCTTTGTATTTCTGGGGTGTCTGCTGTAATTTCTCCTTTTTCATTTCTAATTTTATTGATTTGAGTCCTCTCCCTCTTTTTCTTGATGAGTCTGGCTAATGGTTTATCAATTTTGTTTATCTTCTCAAAGAACCAGCTTTTAGTTTTATTGATCTTTGGTGTTGTTTTCTTTGTTTCTATTTCTTATTTCTGCTCTGATCTTTATGATTTCTTTCCTTCTGCTAACCTTGGGTTTTGTTTGTTCTTCTTTCTCTAGTTCCTTTAGGTGTAAGGTTAGATTGTTTATTTGAGATTTTTCTTGTTTCTTGAGGTAGGCTTGTATAGCTATAAACTTCCCTGTTAGAACTGCTTTTGCTGCATCCCATAGGTTTTGGATCATCATGTTTTCATTGTCATTTGTCTCTAGGCTTTTTTTAATTTCCTCTTTGATTTCTTCAGTGATCTCTTGGTCATTTAGCAACATATTGTTTAGCCTCCATGTGTTTGTTTTTTATGGTTTTTTCCCTGTAATTCATTTCTAATCTCATAGCATTGTGGTCAGAAAAGATGCTTGATATGATTTCAATTTACTGAGGCTTGATTTGTGACCCAAGATGCGATCTATCCTGGAGAATGTTCCATGTGCACTTGAGAAGAAATTGTAATCTGCTGTTTTTGGATGGAATGTCCTATAAATATCAATTAAATCTATCTGGTCTATTGTGTCACTTAAAGCTTCTGTTTTCTTATTTATTTTCACTTTGGATGATCTGTCCATTGGTGTAAGTGAGGTGTTAAAGTCCCCCACTATTATTGTGTTACTGTCGATTTCCTCTTTTATAGCTGTTAGCAGTTGCCTTATGTATAGAGGTGCTCGTATGTTGGATGCATATATATTTATAATTGTTATATCTTCTTCTTGGATTGCTCCCTTGATCTTTATGTAGTGTCCTTCCTTGTCTCTTGTAACATTCTTTATTTTAAAGTCCATTTTATCTGATATGAGTGGTGCTACTCCAGCTTTCTTTTGATTTCCATTTGCATGGAATAATTTTTTCCATACCCTCACTTTCAGTCTGTATGTGTCCCTAGGTCTGAAGTGGTTCTCTTGCAGACAGCATATATATGGGTCTTGTTTTTGTATCCATTCAGCAAGCCTTTGTCTTTTGGTTGGAGAATTTAATTCATTCATGTTTAAGGTAATTATCAATATGTATGTTCCTATTACCATATTCTTAGTCGTTTGGGGTTTGTTTTTGTAGGTCCTTTTCTTCTCTTGTGTTTCTCACTTAGAGAAGTTCCTTTAGCGTTTGTTGTAGAGCTGGTTTGGTGGTGCTGAATTCCCTCAGCTTTTGCTTGTCTGTAAAGCTTTTGATTTCTCCATCGAATCTGAATGAGGTCCTTGCCGGCTAGAGTAATCTTGGCTGTAGGTTCTTCCCTTTGATCACTTTGAGTATATCATGCCACCCCCTTTTGGCTTATAGAGTTTCTGCTGAGACATCAGCTGTTAACCTTATGGGAGTTCCCTTGTATGTTATTTGTCATTTTTCCCTTGCTGCTTTCAATAATTTTTCTTTGTCTTTAATTTCTGTCAGTTTGATTACTATGTGTCTCGGTGTGTTTCTCCTTGGACTTATACTGTATGGGACTCTCTGCAGTTCCTGGACTTGGGTGGCTATTTCCTTTCCCATGTTAGGGAAGCTTTTGACTCTAATCTCTTCAAATATTTTCTTGGGTCCTTTCTCTCTCTCTTCTCCTTCTGGGACCCCTATAATGAGAATGTTTTTGCGTTTAATATTGTCCCAGAAGTCTCTTAGGCTGTCTTCATTTCTTTTCATTCTTTTTTCTTTATTCTGTTCCGTGGCAATGAATTCCACCATTCTGTGTTCCAGGTCACTTATCCGTTCTTCTGCCTCAGTTATTCTGCTATTGATTCCTTCTAGTGTAGTTTTGATTTCAGTTATTGTATTGTTCATATCTGTTTGTTTGTTCTTTAATTCTTCTAGGTCTTTTTTAAACATTTCTTGCATCTTCTCACTCTTTGCCTCCATTTTTTTCCCAAGGTCCTAGATCATCTTCACTATCATTATTCTGAATTCTTTTTCTGGAAGGTTGCCTATCTCCACTTCATTTAGTTGTTTTCTGGGGTTTTATCTTGTTCCTTCATCTGGTACATAGCCCTCTGTCTTTTCATCTTGTCTCTCTTTCTGTGAATGTGGTTTTTGTTCCACAGGCTGCAGGATTGTAGTTCTTCTTGCTTCCGCTGTCTGCCCTCTGGTGGATGAGCCTATCTAAGAGGCTTGTGCAAGTTTCCTGATGGAAGGACTGGTGGTGGGTAGAGCTGGGTGTTGCTGTGGTCGGCAGAGCTCAGTAAAACTTTAATCCACTTGACTGCCAATGGGTGGGGCTGGGTTTCCTCCCTGTTGGCTGTTTGACCTGAGGCAACCCAACACTGGAGCATCCCAGGGCTCTTTGGTGGGGCTAATGGTGGACTCTGGGAGGGCTCACCCCAAGGAGTACTTCCCAGAACTTCTGCTGCCAGTGTCCTTGTCCTCACAGTGAGCCACAGCCACCCCCTGCCTCTGCAGGAGACCCTCCAACACCAGCAGGTAGGTCTGGTTCAGTCTCGTACGGGGTTACTGCTCCTTCCCCTGGGTCCCGATGCGCACACTACTTTGTGTGTGCCCTCCAAGAGTGGAATTTCTGTTTCCCCTAGTCCTATCTAAGCCCTGCAATCAAATCCCACTAGCCTTCAAAGTCTGATTCTCTAGAAATTCCTCCTGCCGTTGCCGGACCCCCAGGTTGGGAAGCCTGATGTGGGGCTCAGAACCTTCACTCCAGTGGGTAGACATCTGTGATATAAGTGTTCTCCAGTTTGTGAGTCAGCCACCCAGCGGTTATGGGATTTGATTTTTATTGTGATTGCGCCCCTCCTACTGTCTCACTGTGGCTTCTCCTTTGTCTTTGGATGTGGGTTATCTTTTTTGGTGAGTTCCAGTGTCTTCCTGTCAATGACTGTTCAGCAGTTAGTTGTGATTCTGCTGTTCTCACAAGAGGGAGTGAGAGCAGGTCCTTCTACTCCGCCATCTTGGTTCAGGGCCTACTCAGATTTTTAAGACCCAATTGAAAGTCTACCTCATCAAAAAGCTGCTTCAGATGGAGGTTTCTCAAACTGCTTAGGTGTGGTTCACACATCAGCTATGGTTACAGAGTGATCTGGAGCCATCTGTCTGTTGAACAGTATATTTCAGACTCCGGGACCCAGAATTGCTGGGTCTGGGCTTGAGAATCTGCATATTATATGCTCTTCAAGTAAGTTTTCTACACATTATGTTTGGGAGACACTGTTCCAATGTGCTCACAATTATATCATTGTGATGGAATTTTGAATGATAACCTGTGTTTATTTTCATATAATTCTTTCCAAGGAGGTCATGTCAACTCAACTAGATTATACGTTCCTCAAGAACAAAGACCTTATTTTATACTTCCACATTCTTATTTATCCTCTGAAATACATGAGATGCTGTTTCCTCCTGTAATTCAGCAAAACGCCGATTTATTGTTGAGCGGTTTTTTTGAGGATTAAATGAGATAATAAAAAAAATTAAAATATATTGAATCCTAACTATGTATTAAGACACAGTTATAAGCCTTAGACACTTTATTTCATTTAATCTTTAAAACAACCCTAAGAGGGTGGGGAATCATCCCCTTTTTGCCAAGGTGGTAACTGAGCCCCAGAGAGGTTAGGAAGTCTGGAAAGTTCACATAGCCAATAAGAGTGGAGCCAGACTTCAAAGCCACATTCCTCTGATTCAAAAGTCTATGCTTTTACTCCTATCCCGATGGCTGCACAAATATGTTACTGGTAATATACAAGTCCTGGGACGCAGTAAAACACCCAAAAGGTACTAGTGCCTAGAGGCAAGGCATGTTAAAACATCCAACCTAGACCTTGGAGCTGGAGAAAAATTGCTTCACTCTTCTTCTATCTAGAGTAATCCTGTATTGGGATCAAACTAATCCCAAGAGTACAGAACTGAGGCCCATCTCGGAAGACACGGGGTCCTCATAGAAGAAACTCAGGGAAAGCAACAGTTCAGGTTGGAAAACCCATCAGGATGGAAGCAACCACTGAGGCCACAGCAACAGCCTGGGCAGGAGGACCATCTGGCACATTTATTGGTCCATGCAGTGTTCTCAACTGCAGCTGCCTGAGATGTTGTTTTTAAACTAATGCGGATGCCTGGGCCCTAGCCACAGATTTTGATTTCATCGTTCTGGCGTCTGCCCAGGTGATCCTGATAGAAGCCCAGGCTTAGAAATCCAGCTGACAACAGACTTGCCCTCCCTTAGCACTGATCCCTTTGTAGCCTGCCCTATGGACCTTCTTCTGCTCATCCCTTTTTTCATCATGAATGGCCCCCCTCCTGGTGCTTGGCACATAGCAGGCACTGCAGAAATACTTGTTGAAAAATGATGAGTAAGTGAATTTTGAAACTTGCTACCCTAAAGTACCTCATTTAGCCTATTTCCTATCCTCTAATTCCTCTCTCACTTGCCTTTGATGAGCAGTCTAAACAGTCAGGAAAACTGGCACTCCATTATCTAACCTTCTCCAGAACACTGTTAACTCATAAAAGTGTTAAAAGAGTTTAACTCTAACAGCTGCACTCTTCTGGGGGACGGTTCTCCATGGGTGTCTCATGTTGCTGTATGCCCTGGGAGCAGAGGTCCTCACAACTTTTGCTCTGGACCATCTTCTCCAGGATGTTCATATAGCAAATAGCCTTGGCAGACAGAGACAGCAGCTCCCTCCAGGCAGAGGGCAGATTTGCTTCCTGGCCAGGATAATAATGTCCCCCTCCGGGGCAAAGAGTGGGAAGGCTTGCTAGCAGCCTCCTTATAAAAGACTGGGGTTTCCTAAGCTCAAGCTTCCTAGGCTGTAATATCAACCCCCAGCATGTGCAGCATCTACCTCAGCCACTGCACATCACCCCCATGAGCCTTGGGGGCAACCGGAAGGGATGCAGGCACAAAGCTCATGCCACCTGCTGTGCTGTGAGTAATAAAGTCTTTTGTCTCTGCCGACCCAGGCCAGAATCTTCTGCCAGAATCCATGGAACTGTGACTCACTTGTTAGTGTGCAAATAGAGTAGAAATCTCAGATCCTTCACGGTTCTTGACAAACTCCTATACATTTCTCCAGATTCCCCGCTGCAAGGTTTCTTTGGACCTCACCCCAAACTATGCCCTGCCTTCTGTTCACTAGAGTTGGAAGAGAGCTTTAGGAAGAGAATTTTGTCACTTAGCAAACTGGTTAAAATTACCAGCTTATAAATTTGCCTTCCTCACGAAACTGAAGTTACTTAGAAACAGGAACTAAGTGATATTGATTAATAGAGCTGATGCCAATAAAATAAAGTCCTTCACACATGATCTGTGTATCCTCATCTCCCTTGCCTTCTCTCTACCCCTCTCCACCTCGCTGACTCCTTGCAACCACACTGGCCTCCCAGCCACTCCTGCCTCAGTGCTTTGCCCTCACTGTTCCCTCAGCCTGGAGTGTTCTTCCATCTGATTCTCACATGGATTCCCTTCTGCATTCCGGCCTCTGACTCCCACAATTATTTAAGCTGCCTGAGAAGCTTCATCTGTTTTGCTCACTGTCGTATCCTCGGTGCTAAGCCCTGTTCTAAGAACACTGCCCACCACACAATAGGTACTCAGTCAATACTCATTGAATAGATGAACGAATTAAGGAATAAAAGCACCTAGCACAGCTACTTGCATATAATATGTGTTCTGTAAAAGTGGCTGCTGTGAAGGTGACCATGGTGGATATACAAGTTTTAGCAACACCCAATACACAAAATGTCACATCACATTTCTTTATTTCTCGAGATTAAGTTCAATCTGCTTCAAGCCTTCTCTGTTGGGCTGGTGAAAAACTCAATCTCTGTCATTGGGAGGAGACTTTCTAACCCTCTCTAGGATCATACAAGAACTCCAGGGGGCAGACACAGTGCAGAACACTCAGAAGGGATTTTTGATTTTTAGATGATAGCCACCACTGCTGATACATGCTGTGCCCCCCAAAACACACACACTCTTTCTCCTAAAGAATAGTGTCTGTAGGACACCACAGATAGCCCCTCTAAGGCTCTGCCACCTCCTGGGGCACTGCAAAAGAGGGATCAGACCCATTCTACCAGCAAAAACGCGACAGCAAATCCACTTTACCAGCTCTGGGGTAGCTCCCCAACCTCTCTCTCTTCCATCTGCTCCCACCTCCACCTCCTGTAAGTGCTCTTCCCAACTCCCTCCAGCACAATACCCTTCAAACAGCTTTAGATTTTCCAAATTTTAAGCTGGGAAATTTTTGTCTTTGGCCCTACTACACATAAGCTGCTATAAAATGTTAAATGAGGCATTTAAACAGACTTGTTGAAATTCAACCAGGCAAATTCAAAGTCTCAGTTCCCTTCTTCGTATGGCAGGGGAAATACATCAGAGAGAACAAAATACACAGTGATACCCAATAAATCACCTGCCACATTAGAATTAGTCTTTGTGTGTGTCCCAGCATTTAGCACAGTGCCTGGCTCATAGGTGTTGAACAAACATGTGAGGAATTCATGTCTGAATGAATAAATTGAATTTAGCTAAATTAAATTTACCTAAACAAATGGCCTCTAGGGTGGACATCTCCCTGGAGATGCTTTGCTCCTGAAGAATCTCATTCTACTCTCCTCCACCCTTCTGTGGGCTCCAGGGGGCTGACATTATGCTTTCTGGTTGGGTTTGCTTTATGAGATGTACCAACAGGCTATCTCAGGGAGGGAGGAGAGTAAGATCAAGGTATAAGTTCTCTCCACCCCTAGTCAATTTCAGCGGCGTCACAAAGAGCTGTGTTCCATGTTTCAAGCAGTGTTTGTTATGGTCTGAATGTTTATGTCCCTCCAAAATTCATATGTTGAAACTCTAATCCCAGTGTGATGGTATATGGAAGTGGGGCCTTTAGGAGGTGATTAGGTCATGAGGGTGGAGCCCTCGTGAATGAAATTAGTGCCCTTATTAGAAGAGGCCAGAGAGCTAGCTCTCTCTTTTTCTGCCATGTGAGGATACAAGGAGAAGTTGGCAGTCTGCAACTCAGAAGAGGGCTCTCACCTGAACATGGCCATGTTGGCACCCTGATCTCAGACTCTGGTCTCCAGAACTGTGAGAAAGAAATTTATGTTACTTATAAGCCACCCTGTCTGTGGTGTTTTGTTATAGTAGCCCAAGCTGACTAAGAACAGACAAGCAGAACAACAAGGAGATATATAAATGTTTGCATACATGTGTATGTGTATGTCTGTCTGTGTGTGTGTGTGTGTGTGTGTGTGTATGCCTACATATGCATCTGTATTTGTTTCAAGGATTTGACCATAAGCCCTTGAGGCACGAGGTGACATTAAGCCATCTCTGTACAGCTGTTTTCTCCGTGTCACATGCTGGAGCTTGGGGTCTGCAGGGCAGGTCGTCAGGAGGGAAGAGGGATGTGAAGTTGGGGAGAATCAAGACAAGCTGAAACCCACAAGAATGAGCTGGGGCCCATGCAGTCAGACTGAAACCTGAGTCAGTTCTTGTTGTCTCTGACCGTGGAGATGGTGTCCTGTAGTAGCGGGGCCCTTCATCATGGAGCTGAACACATACCCTGGCCCTAGAGTCAGAGAAGCCAAAGGAGGAACCAGGAAAAGGGGATCAAGGGCAGGCCTAGGCCAAGGAGGTGAGCCAGCAGATGAGTGGTGACAATGAGTGTGAGCCCCAAAAAGCCTGCGGCTCCATATCGCCCCCCAAATCCCACACGAGAATCTCTCTGTGACCCGCCCTGACCACACATCTCCAATGAGGGGATTCTGGGAGGCATAGTGCACCCCAGCTGTGGGGGCACATGCAAAGCCAGCACCTCCCTCAAGGAAAGCTCACAGCTCTGCCTAGAAGCCCCCTCCTCATAGCCACCTCTTCTCTTGCAGGATCTCTCTCCATCTAGTAAACTCTCCTCCCCTTCCCCCTAATGGTCAGGGGGTGGAGGCCAGTGCCCCAGGCCCACCATCCCCAGGGTACTGCTGGTCCCTGGTGGTGTCCACGCACAATGCCCATATTGCAGTCAATACTCTTCATACATTCTCCTCAAATTACCCAGTTGGAGTGTGCCATCTGTTCCCTGCGGGGACCCTGATGAAGAGTACACCCACCCTTGGTGCAGAGGAACAAACAGAACATGAATTGGTAGATTTATTTATTGTTTTTCTCTGCTGGAGATGGATTTGTTTAAAAATATTAATTGGGCATCTACAAATGAAGCACCTGTGTCCCAAATAAGCATGCTAGGGATACAGATATGGGCATGAGACACGGATTCCCTGCTCCAAAGGAGCTTACCATCCAGTAGAGGAGCCAGATAATAACTATATTTGCTTCCTACAGTCTAAAGCAGTAGACGCATAAACTGGTGATGCTCGTGAAGTTTCTAGAACCTCCTGAAGGCATTTTAATGGTGACTTATGAAACAGTTATTGTAATAGGATTGTATCTCTGGAGATAGAGTGTATTTTGTCTCACTTTTAAGAATACACCCCCTGACAACCTGAAACTAAGACAACATTGTAAATCAACTATACTTCAACAACAAAAAAAAAATTTTAAATATACCCCTGACAGATGGTAAATAGATGTATCATGGTGATCATTTTGCAGTGTATAGAAATATTGAATCAATATGTTGTGTGCCTGGAACTAACATAGTGTTGTAGGTCAATTATGCTTCAATAAATTATATATATATATATTTATTTATTTATAAACAGACATATATACCCCTGAATGAAAGAAAAGGGGACTTATCATGAAGACATGATGCTGCGTGGCTAACTCTGTACTAGGTTCTTTACAGACAATATCTCACTTAATCTTCAGACAATGTCACAAAAATGAGTGAACAGATTCTTGTCTCCTCTGGGTAAATGGAGAAACTGAGACAGGGAGAGGTGAAGTCGCCAACCAAGGTCACACAGCTAATGAGGGTAGTAAATTGCATGTTTATTTTTGGTCTGGGCTCCCTATGTGCAAGGAATCGTGCTAAATGCTTTATTTTTTAAAAACCTCACAACAAGCCTAATATGGTAGGTGTTATTGCTACTCCTCCTTTAACGCAAGAGGGAACATCCGTGTAGAGAGGACACAGAGATATTAAGAGAAGAGGCAGGAACTGAACCCAGCTCAGCCTGCTGTCAGGGCCCACCCTCTTTCTGGTCTGTGCCAGAACCCATAAAACACAATTGACAGGGCATTTGTTAAGGCTGTGTTTCCTGAATATCTTTCTCCATAAATACAGAGACATCTACATATCTACAGAGATACAGCCCCACATATCCATTATATTCTATTCAACACGTAATACAGCTATTCCATCTAATGCTTCAAGCTGTTCTCCTTCTAGCATTGAATTATTCGTTTCTCCCAACCTCCATTAACCAAGTTTGGGGAGAAAAACTAGCTGCCACATAAGTCTTGATGAGAATAAAGTCTCTTTATTACTATTATTATTCCCCTAATGGCCTGTGCAGTATCGTACATAACTTTTTAGTCCTTCATAAAATCCTGTTGATAAACATTTGAAACTTGTGACAATTTTAAAACTTTCATTTGCCGGATCCGTGCTGGCACCGCCGGAATCTAACAATGTGATACGAAGGCAGCACCGTAGCTTTCTGTGACGCTATAAAGAATTTTGCAGCCTCTCTCAGCACCTAATTTATGACATGTGCACTGATGAATGATCAAGATTCACTATTTGCCATTATACGAAACAGGCCAACCAATTCATAATTTTCAGGAAAGCTGGTTTTCACAGCCCTATTAGTTTTACAATTCTGACTTTTGTAAGCTTCAATTTGTTATGTTTAAGCTATTTGCTCTGAGGAGTCTGAGTGTTCTTCCTGGGGTCGGTCTTAAGATCTATTTTTCCAAACAGAGTTTGTAGAGAAAGATGATGGCAGTGCTAAAAGTGCAATTAGGATAAACTCTAAAAATCCAAGGAGAAAGCAGCAGATGTCCATTCAAGTTGGAAATGCACAGGGTCTTTCCACCCCTCTTCTGTTTATTAAAAATATATATATAATAAACTGGAGATGATCTGTGTTGTGGTCTATGGGCTACATTACTGTTATTAGACATTTGCTAAACCAGATCCTGTTTCTGAACTTCACAATATTAATCCTTTTGTCTACTGAGGGATGGTTAAAATGTTAAAATTAGTAAGACATGTATATTCGAAAGGTACTTTTGATCCTGCTCTATATCTGTTCAAATATGTAGGCTTAAAAGTAAGTTACTACATGTGCCTGAAATATTTATTAATATAGACTTACAGAATCATTCATTCATTCATGAAACAAATTATTTTTAAGTACCTAGTACAGGAGTTGGCAAACTATAGTCTGCAGACACAATTTAGCCCTCTGCCTGGTTTTTTATAGCCCATAAACTAAGAATGTTTTTTACACTTTTTAAATCAAAAGAACAATAATATATCCTGACATGTGAATTTACATGAATTTCAAATTTCAGTGTCTAAATAAAGTTTTATTGGAACACAGCCACACTCATTTGTTGACATGTTGTTCATGGCCATTTTCACACTTACACTGTCAGAGGTCAGTAGAGTAGACAAAGCCATGTGACCCACAAAGCCTAAAATATTTACTACTTGGCCCTGATCCATTCTATTCCAGTACTGGAAATGAAAAAACAAAAGCAAAAAAACAAAATGAAGCAAGCTCTTTTCTCATTCATGGCAGCAGTAAATATGTCAGATAGTTACAACTGCTATGGAGAAAAGTAAATTGGTGAAAAGTAAATCAAATACAAACTGACAAGGTGTGTTGAATAGGTGACTCAAATACCAGGGTGGTATTGCCAACAGGGACATGATTTTTGAAATGGTGAATAACTCTTGGTGAATTTCCAAACAAAATAGAGTACAAGTCTCCTTCGGTTTATTCAGTGTGTATTAAAACCGTACAAAGAATACTTCATGCTATATATAAAATGGAATTTGGTTCTAGGTCCCGATAATTATAGTCAGGTTTTCAACTCGCCGATTGTCTGACACAACATGAGAAAGTCATGCAGGATGTGGAACAATTCTTCATTGTGCTGGACTCTCCCTCACAGGGCAGGATGTTGAGCAACCCTGGCCCTCACTCACTAATTCAACACAGACATTGTAATCTCTGAGAGTGTTGTCAGACATGGAGGGAAGAAGAAGGTTGTGATCCATGAGCCAAGTTTTCAACAAACGAAGAGGGAGGAAGATAGGTAACCACAAAGGAGCGCTCAGTGGTGGGCTGAAGTGTGTAACAACTGGCTCTGATTCATAGCATCTGCCAACCTCCACGGTGTAACTACTCTCACCGTGTCCAATCTCAAGCTACAAACACGGTATCACTGAATACAGATGGTGGAAAGATACGTGTTCAACCAGCTCTTCAGAGCCAGTACAGGTTCTAGCTCTAGCAAACCACTGGGATGGGTAGAGGTTGACACAGGCAAAAGGCATGAAACTCAAATGAACAGAGATTTTTCCACGAGTGTGTAGGAAAAATCATCTGAAAGATGCATCCGTGAGTGAGATCCCACAACCCAACTTCCCAACCCAGAAGGACACAGAGGAGGCAGAGATTAACACCATCCCTTGACTAAAGGGGTGACCTCAGGAATTCAACTGACATGGGAAAGAAAGCAAGCATTTTTTAAAGCTGATAAAGATTTCATAGAGTTTGTTTACTAGGAATCAGAATTCTGGAAGAAAAAAATAATCCGGGGGCATTCTGAAGAGAAGGTATCAGAGGGAGGCTGGGTAAGAAAATCTCCAGCACAGAACACATTCTGGGTGTGACCAAAAGTGAAAGAGAGCCTCTCCCCATCCGGAACGAAATCTGACAGCCATCGGGGAGGCAGTGTTTCAGCAAATACATCTTGCACGCAGCCATCAAATTATTATAATTTAGCTTCAGCAACTACAGTAGCTGCTCAAAAAACACATTACTACGGTAGAGTTCTGCGAAGTATTTTGCACATACAGCAAATGTGGCCAATTTTGCCACTTCGTTGACTTTGTAAAACTGAAAGATCTCCCCCTTTGTCTTGTAGTTTCACTAATTGCATCATTAGCAGAAGGCCATTTGGCGAACATGGAGGAGATAAGAACTACTTTTTCTAAATTTTAAGTGTAAATGCAAGTTAAAATATAAAGATATTCATGCCTTTGTGGTGCAGAACCCACTGGAGATAAGATAGTCAAGTGATTATAGAGATGTCATCTTAAAAAAATCAAAAGAATTGACTTCTTTCATGTCTAATTGGCATGATTATCCAACGAATCTCAGTTTCTCTATCTCTATTCGTTTCTCTAATGAATCTCTATCTTCATAATACAGGCACTCTGATGAAGACAGAAAGGCAGGGTGAATGCAAATGTTTCAGCGCAAGAAGAAAGGGTCTAAAGAAAAAGGGATGCAGGTAGCAGCAGTGGGAGCAGCGCTATGCCCATCACAAACTCTAAGGGGGCAGAAGGAATTTCCCTCAAAGGGAGGCTGGTGGGCTTCCCTGGTGGCACAGTGGTTGAGAATCTGCCTGCCAATGCAGGGGACATGGGTTCAAGCCCTGGTCTGGGAAGATCCTACATGCCATGGAGCAACTAAGCCCGTGAGCCACAATTACTGAGCCTGCGCGTCTGGAGCCTGTGCTCTGCAACAAGAGAGGCCGCGATAGTGAGAAGCCCGCGCACCGCGATGAAGAGTGGCCCCCGCTTGCCACAACTAGAGAAAGCCCACGCAAAGAAACGAAGACCCAACACAGCCATAAATAAAATTTAAAAAAAAAAAAAAAGGGAGGCTCATAGGGTTTGTAAAAAAGAATCTCCATCCTCCTTGATGTAGCAACAGAATTTCTAGCTGAACACATGGCCACATAATGTCCATATTCCCCAGTCTTGCTTGCAGCTGGGTATAGCCACGTGGTTAAATGATGTGTGAACAGAAGTAATGATACACAGCTTGTATCTTCTGCCCTTAAAAAAAATGGGGGCGGTGGGGGGGCGATGCCGTCCCTTCTCCCAACCCCAGCTGCAGTGCATCCCTAACGATAGAAATCCTGGGTCATGAGGACAATAAAGGCGGCATGATAATAGAAAGCAATGGGATAGAAAGACCCAGGGTTCCTAACAGATTTTCAAAGCAGGATTGTCCCATCAGATTGGACTTTTGTTTCTGTGAGACTGAAATAAAATCCTACTGCTTTTAAGTCATCATTGTGGGAGGCCCTGTGCAAAGCAGACCCTAACCCTAACTTATACAGAGTTTGAGTTTTATCATCACAAGGGGACACGGAGAGTGGAATGATAATAACTAATGGTGACCTTTGCAGTCAGCATACAATAGCATTGTTAATCCTAGAACTTTAACAGTCACTGGTGTGAAGTTGTTTTCATAGAAATTTCACAGTTCTGCTAGAGTTCTATCCCACCTAAGATCTATTGCATCAGCTGTTTCAAACAAAGCTTCGAGCCTTTTTCATTTACTAATGTAACCAACCTTGCTTAATCTTGGCATTACGTCTTCACTACTAAACTTGAGGCGGGTGTTCCTTGAGCCCTTCTGAGATCTGAAAGAAGACACCAAATCTCTGAGTTTAAACGGAGCCACTGTAGCTGGAATGGAGCCCAAGAGCCCACAGGAATAGAGAGGAGACACGTTACAAGTCTGATCATCCTATTATCTCCCCACTTATTTCATTTAAAAGCAAGAGTCAAGATTCTTGTTGCTCTGAAAAGAAAGAAAAATGCACACAGGCCCCAAACAAATGTATATGCCTAGTGTGAGAGGAGGCAAAGATGGTCCTCAAACCCAGAGGAATAAAAAGTTTATATACATTATCATTAGGATGTATAGAACTGCCCTTTCTCTAAGATTTTATCGTTCCCGTGTGCTCCTACATATAAGCAACAGAAGACTCCATATTTTTATATTATTTAATACTATGATTTTTAATTACATATTATATAAAATATTATTATAATAGGAAGGGTAATACCTAACCTTGATTAAGTGTCCACTATGTGCCTTCAATCCATTTTTTGCATCATATTCTCAAACCACCTTGTCAGGTAAGTCAAGTAACCACCCCCTATGGATAAGAAGACTGACCCACAGAGAAGACAGACAGCTGGCCAGAGTCACTCAGCCAGGGAGTGGCTGGTCCAGAAATCAAAGCTAGGAAGTCAAACTCTAGAGCCTACATCTTTAAACATTCTTCTCCTTGCCTCTTGACCACAAATGAAGGACACAGAGCTGTGCCGACCAGATCTCCCTTCAAGGAAGGATTTGCTGCTCAGCTTCGGATGTATGGTCAGCTGACAGCCAGATATCTGCTCCTGCAGGGTCTACACGTGCGGAAATCCTTCCCAAGGTCATGCCTCACACAGGGCAGCCTACAAGAGTGACCAAGCAAGGCATCGGTATACAGCCTTGCCATTTGGGCCCAACACAGGACGCTCTGAGGGGCAATACTCATGCCAGCCGTTACACTGGGGTTGGTCAAGACTTCATATGCCTGCATCACAATTCCTCTTCTGTCTCTGCTCAATCTTGCTGCCTCACTCTTCCCTCACTCTTCCGAATAAACATCTTGAACCCTAAACTCTGTCTCAGCACCCACATCTGCAACCTGTGTCACCAACTTTACCAATAGAGATGTGCATTAAATGAATGCATGAATATGTGGATATATGATGAATATATTATTTAAGCCTTGGGTTTGGTATAACACTCCGTTCAGCAAATAAATAATCTCCCACTGTGTTCCAAGCACCTTCCTAGGCAAGAACAAAATAGACAAGGTCTCTGCCCTCAAGGTGCTGATGGCATTTACTGGCCTAAGGTCACTGGTTCTCAATCCTAATCGCTCATGAGACCCATCTAGGAAATTTTTTGTGTTTTGGTTTGTTTTAGCCATGCCCGGGCCCCAGTGAAATTCAACTGAATGAGAATAAAGTACAAGCAGAGAACCAAAGGGCGAGGTACCTTATACCAAGACTTCTCAAATTGTCCAGGCATATGAATCACATGGGGCTCAGATTAAAATGCAGACTAATCCAGCAGGTCTTGGTTGTTTCTGGTGCTGTTGGTGCCACACCACCCTAGGGTTAGAAGATCAAGAAAGCATAAGATAAACATAAACAGGGAAACGCAGAGCCCACCAACACATGACTCACAATTACCTGATGGGTTTACATTACAGATTCAGACCCTGCACATTAAGATATTACCAGTTTCAGAGAAACTCCTTCAACATCCTTCTATCACCCTTGTTCCTGTAAGGATGAGACACAGGCTCAACTGACCTATAAGTGTAAATGTTGTCAAAGACAAGAACACCAAACCATTTCTCCTTACACCATTGACATAGTCAAATAAAACTTTGTACAGTTTACTTTTTACATGCTTTACTATTTAGATGCAAAGAATACAGACTCTGTGTGTCTGTGTCTGGCAATTCTGAATGTATCAAGACTTTTCTTCTTTTCTAAACACAGTCATCTTCACAAACAACTTTGACAGTACACTTTCATTTTGTCAGAGTTGCTTGGGATGAAATTTGCTCAGCCATTAAAAGGTGGGAAAGTGCCCTGCTGCTTGTGTAGATGAGAGAAGGCCACTGTTTTTTCAGATGTCAGCTACCCATCAGTCAAGGCCAAGAAAGCGATTGGTACATGATGGGGTTGGTAAGAAGCCCTCCAAACCTTAATTATCAGAGTGTCCCCCAGTTTCGCTGGGCTTGTCATTGACTCCTGACAAGCTCAGAGGCAGACGAAAAGACAAACAGCACATCACCAACTGGTTAATTAGCAGCACAAAGCAACCCAAATTACAAACCCAAGAAAATGTGCCACAGAGTTGCTTTTTGTACATTGGATTTCATCAACACATGCAAAGGGAAATGGTAAATCTTTCATATTTCAAAAAATACCTAGATTGTTCTTGGGATCCTCTTCAGCTGTCAGGAAGGCAAGTACTTCTTTTATCCCTCAAAGCGTTACTAAGGACCTATGGGTGTCTGGTTCTGAGGAATATAATGTAGCAGAGACTGATTCATTCTTTCATGTATTCATTCAACAAATACGTATTGTTGTCTGCTATCACCTACTGTATCCAGGCACTGAGCTGGATTCTAGGTGTGTGGTTATAAAAAAGCAAAGGAACATTCTGACACAGGCTACAACGAGGATGTACCTTGAAGACATGCCAAGTGAAATAAGCCAGTCACAAAAGGACAAATACTGTAAGATTCCACTTACATGAGGTCCCTAGACTAGTCAAATTCATAGAGACAGAGAATAGAGTAGTGGCTGCCAGTGGCTGGCGGAGGGGGGATGGAGAATTACTGTTTAATAGGTACAGAGTCTCAGTCTCAGAAGATGATAAAGGTTCTGGAGATGGATGGTGGTGACGGTTGCACAACAATGTGAATGTACTTGATGCCACTGAACTGTACTCTTAAAAATGGTTAAAATGGGGCTTCCCTGGTGGCGCAGTGGTTGAGAGTCCGCCTGCCGATGCAGGGGACACGGGTTCGTGCCCCGGTCCGGGAAGATCCCACCTGCCGCGGAGTAGCTGGGCCCGTGAGCCATGGTCGCTGAGCCTGTGCGTCCGGAGCCTGTGCTCCACAACGGGAGAGGCCACAGCAGTGAGAGGCCCGCATACAATGGTAAATTTTATGTTATGGATATTTTACCAAAATTTTTAAAAATTTTTAAAGAAAAAAACCCCACAAAGGTATGATGACTGCTTTCATAGAAATGGCATCCTAGTGGGAAGATAGACATGAAACAAACTGAGAAATTAATATATAACTACACATAGTAGAATTGCTATGAAGGGGGACAAATTCCTCTCCTCTGGGTCAATGTGACTAATTTTCCTAAACGCAAAAATGACCACAATGTTATTTGCTCTATAGAAGCATTCTTCACTTTACAAACGGGTCCCTTTTAACACTGAACTCTTGAGTATGTTAAAGGTTTATAGATAAATTATTCACCACATAACTAAGAGGCCTACAGGCAGAGAAGTTACATGATGAAGTGTTATGAAGCACTGCCAATTGAAGATCAATCAGAAATTACAATAAGCATCTTGGTAATTACAACAAAAACTAATGGGAAAAAATGATTTATCTCATAAAAGTTTACTATACACCCAGTCTTACACACACATATACCTATAAAATGATGTGATGAAAAAATCCATATGATGCTGCATGGTTTGCATGTTTAATAGACACAGTTATTGCTTGTAAGCATAATAGTCCATATTTACTCGTCCAGTATTCCTGCTCCTGCTGATTGAGCATTGGTGTTTTTCGAATTATAAAAACATGGGATTCCCTGGTGGCGCAGTGGTTGAGCGTTCGCCTGCCGATGCAGGAGACGCGGGTTCGTGCCCCGGTCCAGGAAGATCCCACATGCGGCAGAGTGGCTGGGCCCGTGAGCCGTGGCCGCTGAGCCTGCGCGTCCGGAGCCTGTGCTCCGCAACGGGAGAGGCCACAGCAGTGAGAGGCCCGTGTACCACAAAACAAAAAACAAAAAACAGCATGTTGCTTCAGTACTCACTGCTATTGTGCAAAGGGTTTAAACTTTTGTGCCTTTGTTTAAAAAAAAATCCTTAGCAAAATCTTCTCATTAAAATGTAGACAATATAAGCATCCAAAAATGTAAGTTGGAACTTGCACTGAAAAAGAAAAAACACTACACAAAGCTTTTGGATTGAACACTGTGCTTTTATCCTCTGACAATGTGGCAAACTTTCAGCATCTCCTGGAATATTTTCCAACTCCTTTAAACACCTGAAGGGTTTCTTGCACGTTGAATTGGTTGGCAGGGAGGGTGGGAGTAAAGAGAAAATAGCATAAGGGGGGGAAAAAGAGAGAAAGGATACCTTCCAGATGAACCCACCAAATAATCACATCCCTTAACAGTGACTTTATGAGGTCTAAAGCAAAGAAAATACTGCCAGGATAATTAACAATTCTCGTTTCCAAAAGCCGAAGTTGATTATCTAAAGGGCAGGTTGCTCTTTGAATTAAAGATGATATCTGAGGCATTTACAGCAGTATATGTTATAGCCACCAATATTCTACGTAAATATATAGGTCAGGAGTCCTCTCCAAACTGTCTAGAATAGCCAGACGGGTGAAATAATTGAGTGGAGGGGGCTGAGTAGAGACGGGAGGGAATACAGAGACCAGGCTCTTAATGAAATGGGCAGATGTTTCTCAGCCAACTGTGGCCGGGCAGGTGTGGCCCCATATGGACAGAGCTTCCAAAGTTCAGAAGAAGCCAGAAATTCTCATTTTCAAGTAAAATCTCCCGTGTTTTAAATATTGACACACACGTAATTAATTTTTTAAATGTACATAATTTTATCATTGCTGTGCAGGCCAAACAAAATACATCTGAAGCTGAATTTACTGGGGCCACAAATCTGAACCTATGTCCTAGTTGCTCCAGCTCCCAAGCATCGTGGTGGGAGAACATTCTGGCTGTTCAGCCCCACAGGAGCCCCATTCAAGAGCTGACACCGTTTTGGGTACTAGTGAGAGAGTGGCTGGCCATGGCCGGTCCTTCAGGAATACCGTGCTGAGCAGACTCTGCAGCGCTGGCCTCGGATGTCCCGGGTGACATGGAAGAACTACGCTCTGGCAGGAGGCCTGGGCTTCCAGACTCGCTGTGGAGACATCCCCGCAAACTCCCTCCACACCTCACACGTGGAAGCAGGACTCACTCTGGGTTTTGTGTAAATGTCTCTCCTTTTCCTCCTCTCTATCCACCCCCTACCACAACCCAAACAGTGTGAAGGTTGTGCCCTTCTGCTTTCCAGAAGTTGCAAATGGTTTTGTGTATGAAGACTTGGGTCCGTGAAGATAAAAGAGAAATAAAAACAAAGCCTCAAGATGTATCTTTAGCAAAAGATATAAAGGTATTTTCTCTAGCTAGTTCTTGCCCCGGTTTCAAGTGGACAGATTTTTTTTCACCAAAGAACTACCTAGTAAAGGAGGGTGGAAGACAAATCTGACATATGACAGATATGTTCTCAAAAAAAAAAAAAAAAAAACCCCAAACTTGCCTTCAACATACCCAAATCTTCTAAGCTCTATTACCAGATTACCAAACTGCCCAGGCTCAGGAAGAATCTGCCCTCGAAATGGTTTTTTTTAACTAGCACAGGTTTGGTTTGGTTTTAATATTCTTAATTTTACCATTTGGGTGTGTGTACTCAACTCTCCAGTCTGCTTAAATATCCCATCAGGCCCATATGTCTTAAACCCAACTGAGGCACATATACGTTACCTGCCTGGCCTCTGGAGGTATGTGAATTTGCTCCCTTGGGACTTTATTCCTTTTCTTTTCTCCATACCTCTACTTACTTTTCTAAAAAGAAACCAACCTCAGAATGAACTCTAAGGTCAGATGCAATGCATCTGAAGCAATCATACGAAAATAGACCTACTATATGGAGGGCGGCACCAAACACTGATGACAAAACAGTGAGTAAAGACGTGGCTAGCCATCAGAGAGCTCAAGATCACACGGGGAGAAATAAATTAGCTAACAGGCTCACTGCCAACTCTAAGCTGCTCCAGCGTAGATGTGTTTGGGGGCCAGGGACACAGGCAAAAACAATTTCTCATTGGATTTCAGGGGGCTCTGGCCTCCCATCCTTTTTGGAGGCTGTTGCGTGGTTATCCTGGACCTATTTGCTTTTGACTGGTCAGGATGAGAACCAGGTTTTAATCAGTGAAGGCCCTGCTATTTGTGGGAGGTATATGGTCCCTCCCTCATCATTGTTGGGCTTGGCCATGAGCTTTGGCTAATGGGATGTGAGCAGATGTGTCCAGGCTGAAGTTCAAGAATAAAGAGGCACATGGAGCAGAGTCGACCTGAGCTGCAACCAAGCCACATTTTTGGTTTAACAAAACTTCATGTCTGTTACTGTTACTGTCACTGAGATTTGGGGGTTGTTTTTTACGCAGCAAAGCTAACTAATGCACTAGCACAGTTTACTGACGATTTTTTTTAAACAGGAGAAATGTTGACACTCTTCTGTTCAAAAAACATCCACATATCCGCTGACCCACTTAGCAGAAATAATAGGCATCCATGACAATGCAAGAAGAGAAATGGAATAAAATGAGAGGATGAACACCAAGTTCCTTATTTTCCCCCCAAAATATGCCCATCCCCACTGATTTTGCCCATTTCAGTCAATGGTAACTCCATCTTTCTCATTGTTCAGAACATTAGTCATCCTTGACTGAATTCTCCTTCTTTCACACCTCACAACAGCAAAATCTGTTGGCTCTACTGTTGAGACAGATCACAGACCTGCCCCTTCCCACCAGATCCACTGCCACAACCCTGATCCCAGCCACCAGGATGTCTGGCCTGAATTATTGCCACGGCCTCCTGATTTCCTACTCTTGGCCCTATCCCCTCAGCAGTCTACGTTTCGCCCCGTTTTCAGATGAATCTTTTTAAAAACCAAATTTATAGCATGTCCTCCTTTATTTAACAGTTTCCAAGGCCTCCCATCTTATTCAGAGTAAAAGCCAAGTTCTTACAACTGCCCAGCAGGTCTCCTGTTCTCCCCCTGGTTCCCTTGAATTCAGCACACTGATATCTTTACTGTTCCTCCAACGTGGTGCGCACGGGCTCACTTCAGAGTTTTTCCATTTGCTGCCCCTCTGCCTGGACTGCTTGCTCTTCACGGCGAGAGCCCAATGGCTTGTTCTCACTTCCTGCAGGTCCGTGCTCAGATATCCCTGCTTATCAATGCAGCCTTTTCTGAATATCCTATACGTAAAAGAGCGAGCCCAGCCCCAGTGCCTCCCTTCTATCCTCTTTACCTTGGTTCACCATTCTCCATAGAACTTCCCACAATCTGACAAACTATATATATAAAGAAGTTAGTTCTTACACTCACTGACATAGAAAACAAACTTATAGTTACCAAAGGGGAAGGGGGGGGTGGATAAATTCAGAGTAAGGGATTAGTAGATACAAACTACTATATACAAAATAGATTAAAAAAACAAGGTCCTACTGTATAGCACAGGGAACTATATTCGTTATCTTGTAATAACCTATAATAAAAAAGAATTTGAAAAAGAATATATATATATATATATGTATAACTAAATCACTTTGCTGTATACCAAAAACTAATACAACATTGTAAATCAACTATACTTCAATTTTAAAAAAAAAAAAAGAAAAGAAGAAAAAGAAAAGAAGTTAGTTCTTTTCTGATTCCCTCTACTGAAGGTAAGTACCATGAGGATAAGTATTTTTATTTCGTTCACTACTTTATCCTCAGCTCCTACAAAGTGCCAGGCACATAGTAAGTACTCAGTATATCTTTCTTGAACAAATAAATATTGGAATCAGACAAATCTACCTACATTTGTATTCCAGCTCTGACACTTACTAGCTGTGACCTGGACAGGTTACATTACCCCTCTGACCTTCTATTTAACCACCGGATAAATGCGATACTAATCTCCTCCCTTCACAGTTTTTGCAAGGTATAGAGGTAATGCATTTTCAGTGCTCACATGGATAAAAGATAGCTGTTATGATCATAGATACTGTCTATCTCTCAGCTCTCTGATGCTTTCCTTCACCCTGCTCCAGCCACATTGGCCTGAGCGCTCTTGCTAAAACATACCAAGAGAGTTTGCACATGACCTTTGCACCTGCCATTTGCCTGGAACACTGGGCCCCAGCTCTCTGCATCTTCTCATCACTCAAGATGCAGCTATGATGGGACCTCCTCGCAGAAGGCATCCCTGGCCACCCTGCCTCAAGTACCCCATCAGTCACACTCAATCACATCATCAGTTTATCTCCTCCATAGATTTATCACCTTGTTATTCATGTGTTTGCTTGTCCTCTGCTTATCCCCACTAGAAGATAAACTCCAGGAGGAGAAATTTCATCTGACATGTCCACCAGCACTTCTGCAATACCTGGCACATAATACACACTCAACAAGTATCTGTTGAATAGATAAACAAAAGGCTTAAGGGAGGAAACACACACGCAAAATAACGTATATGCATAATAATACGTTCTTATGATCATTGTGGTAGAATCTCAGTCCCATATGGATTGAGAATCAGGTGATGATGTGGGAAAAGAGAGAAGAGCAGAACAACGAGAAATGTTTGAAGGATTCTGCATCCAAAGGGAAGAGGCCTGGAAAATATTTTATTTTAAAAAAGACAGAGTAAAGTGAGAGCATGGTTTGAATTAGGTACTAAAATAGAAAAATCATCAGTCTTACCCAAATGACAGCAAAGACCTAGGAAAGCGAGGGACCTTTGGCCAGAATCAAAATTCCAGTATTTACAAACAGAGGACAGGCACTGCAAAGAGGAAGCTAAGAACCCCTGCCTGACTCATGTTTGAGCAGACACATTTAAACATGAAGAGTTGGGAAGTAATTATGACTGGATAATTCAGGGCCAGCTCATCTTCACTCCACTGCTGAGTGGTGACAGTTTTGCCCTTTGGGCATAGAGACTGAAACGCCTCCTCCCCTTTGGGATTCAAAACAGAAATGAAAAACATCCCTCTAAAAAAGGTCACGCCTCAAGTTTGGGAGACTTGCCAGTGCGACCTGGAACCAGACATCAAAAAATTAAAATACTGCTTCAATTTCTGTAACTGCTTGACACATCTGTAAGTGTCTAAATGTAGTCTGCAGCCTGGACTAAGCCACCGGTGAGATGGTAAACATTTAGTGAGAGGACACAGCCAAACTCCATCTCACAGAATTCAAGGAAGCGGCTTTGATTTCTAAAGTTATTTCAAAGATGTTATTTATCCTCCTCTGGAAGAATGCATATAGAAACATCAGTGTTTTGCTTTTGGTAAATTGTATGAGCTTACAAAGAAGATGCTAAGCAAACTGACAAGAATATCATCCTTATACTTGTTCCATTTAAAGGCAGATATTGAGGCCAACTTCCCATCCAGGACTATCAGTGACAATTCATTTCTTCCTTTCCCTTTAGTGTTTCCTATAATTCACTCTGATTGTGGTGTATAGGCAGCAAGAAATGCCTGTAAAAAAGGGCTTTTAAACTCTTAGTTGTTTGCAGAATATTAGTAACACTATAAAAAGTGTATGTTAATTAATGCTGCATTTTAATAGATTTCCTGGAAGTTTGTAGCTGCACACTATAAAGGCTTTCAAGATAATGTATTATATAGTGGCTATCATAAACTCCAAAGCAGTTCAAATATTCCTTTCATGTCTCAATAACTTTCCCCCAAAAGTTACAGTATTTAAAAGATGCCAATGCAGAAATAAAAAGGAAAAATCTTCCCCACCAGGGATATTTAAAATTTTTATCTCTCATCAGGATCAATCTCATTTCTTGGCAGCACTGTACTTAAGCTTGCGGGTAAGCAAAACGCCATCTGCACCTTCCATCGGTCATATTAGGGTAAACTATGCCCCATCTAGTGTGGGGCAGGTTTTACAGAGGTCAGACAGTTCAGATACCTCACAACTTTCATATTCTTCTGAAACAAGACTTTATATATATGAACATCCCTTATCATTGTTTATCTCTCTAAGTTTGGGCAAAAGGAATTACTTGCAGTTCAAAGAATCCCCATTTTTTATGTTCAGCAGACAGACCAAAGGAAGAGTTTGATTGTAAGAGCTTCAAGAGAGTTCCACATTAAACTTCAACACATTTAAATCCACATTAAACTTCAACATTTGGGTTTGGGATGTTAAACTTAAGCCCCCCGATGTAATACTCTTCTGTGAATTTTTCAGGCAAAAGAAATGGTTGGTCTCTATTCCACACTGAAGGTTTTGAACATCCCATTCCAATATGAATCACCATTTCTGACAAAGGTAAACCATAAAGATTTTCTTGTGACTTTAAAGAAGAAAAATAAGGGAATTCCCTGGCGGTCCAGTGGTTAGGACTTGGCACTTTCACTACCGGAGCCCAGGTTCAATCCCTGGTCGGGGAACTAAGATCCCACAAGCCGTGCGGTGTGGCCAAAATTAAATAAATAAATAATAAAAATAATATGTGTTGCCAAAAATAGAATTTTTTTAAATGCCAATGACTTGAATGGGGACCACAGTGGGAAAACTTTAAGAACAGAAATCTGAAATTAATTACACAAATGAGGTTCCATTTCACTCTTTTGATAAGGCCAGTGAATCATAAACAAGGCTGCCACAAATCCAGTTGGACTCTGAAAAATATACAACACTAATACACACACAAATATCTCACTTTTCTCCTGCCAAATTATACACACAGTATTATGAGTGCTTTGCGGCTCTCAACGAAAGCCTTGGAAGCTATGTATCTCTTACTTTGCTTCATTCCCTAAGTCCCAGTTATAAAACATTTGTCATCTGGGCTCTGTATCTGACAGCACCTGCATTATATTATGTTTAATCTCAACGCCAGGAAAGGAATACATTTCTTGAACTTCTGAGCGTTATTATGATTTCTCCATCAAGATTCTAAGCCCTCACGGTGACCCTAATTGAAGATTCTTACCAGAATCTCGAAACGATCAAAATACATACATATATGTATGTGTGTGTCTGTGTGCACACACACCAACTTTGCAAGTTAATAGAGCCAAAAAGGGCACAATTCAAGGTTGCAAATACTTAAGAGAATTAACAACTGCCAAAAACGCAAGTAACTTATGTGGGAATCACAATCATCAGTTGTAAAGTAACCAAATATCCCAATTTACCCAGGATGGGAGGATTCCCAGGATGTGAGATTCTTAGTCCTGAAACCAAGACAGTCCCAAGCGAACTGGACAGTTGGTCACTCTAAAAGCTGCACAATGAAATTATCCATGGAGTTTTTTTAAAAGTTCCTCTTAGACTCAATGAGGCTACAAGGAGAAACAAATGTATAATTTGCTATTATTAATTTTTTACTGTCATCATCCTGGAATGCTTATCTCCGTTATAAACCCCCTTAGACCACTGCATTCTCTCCATCTCTATCTCTCCCACTCTCCTCTTTCTCTACTCCCTCCCTTCCCCCTCCCTACCTCTCTCCCTCTCTCCCTGCATTTCTTTCAGAAAGTCTAATTTTGTAAATACCACTTTGCATCCATACCTTGGAGACTTCATCTAAATGTTTGCCAATAAGACTTCTCTCTTTGTCCCCCAGTGCCACCTCCCACCTCTCAATAATGTAAATACAGTTAGTTGACTGAAAGCGCATTTCACGTTTTGCTTCTCTCTTAAGCATCTCAGTTATGGGGTCCATACTGTGTGAGTCACTCATGCATGATCCTCAAGGAAGAACCAAAAGATGGAAGGGAAATACAGCCTGAGGAAAAAGTCTATAAAGATTTCTCGCTTTCCTAATCCCTTTTCTCTAATGTTTCTTTGTAAATTTGTCAGATGGGAACGAAATTGCCTCATAACTCTCCAGACATGAAGAGCATCTCTGAAGAAAATTACGTACTTGTCAAAGCAAGAGGGAATTTATGTTGGTGTTCCTGAGATGTGATTTTATTCCGTCTATTTCCTTTGTGCACATCAGAGCAACTAGAGAGGCAAAAAACAACTCGTTTATGGATTTTTTTTTCACTTTGGTGCATTTTTTGCTTCTATTTTTCCCTTTTGTTTTCTTATTCCCCCCTCCTTTCATCTATGTTTATTGCCAGTGACAGTAAACTTCCATACAACAATCCTGTGATGATAGTAGCAATGATTTCTACCAGAGTAAGGCAGTTCAAACAGGCACAAAGATGATTTCCCCGTGGACAGTTCCAGAAGGTGCGGGTTACATTTTCAAGTCCTACCCGATGTTGGCCAGGGACGATCTGGGTACAGAGGTCTTGTTAATGTTCCTTCCAGGCGGTGGCATACTTCCTGAAATTAAATTCTTTTCCCTGGACTACACGTTATGGCTTGCACTTCCTGAATTTTGTTTTCTGAATTTAGAAGCTACAGAACCTTGCTTGCTTGGTAGGTCCAGTGTAAATGACAGAGTAAACTAACGGGGAATTTGAAGGCAGGCATGCCTGGGTTCAGATCTCAGCTCTGCAACAAACTGGCTTGGCAAAGTCTTCAATCTTTATGAACTTCACGTTTCTTATTTGTTCAACAGGAACACCTACTTTGTGGGACACTTTTAAGGCTAAAAGGAGAAGGTTTCCAAACTGTGAGAGGCTGTGTGACTCTGCCGATAGGAACCTGAATCTTGAGTCAGACAGTTTGTGTTGTGTTCCGGCTCCTCTCCTTCCTAACCAAGTGACCTTGGGCAAATCACTCAGCCTCCGAGTTGCATCAGTTTCTTCATCTGTAAAGTGCAGATGATAATAAAACTACCTCACAGAGCTGTTACGAGGATCACACAAGTCCATATAACATGTAGGAATCTGCCCAACATTTTGTAACTGTTTGCTATTTCGTTACAACATATGCCAACTGCCTGGCACAAAGTATTTCTTCAATAAACACTTTCCCTGGCCCTCCTTTCCATACACTCCTTCCTTGAAAGCCTGTCTCACTCACTGTGCTTCTTCAACATCCCGTGCAAGGCCCAGCTCACCACAGGTGTTCAAGAAATGGAGAATTCATTAATGTCAACCTGCCTTGTTATTGATGATAGTCTATATATTTTGTTCATTTCCCCACTGCTTTGCAATACGTTTTTAAATACTGAAGAGAATAAGAAAAACATTCTTCTTTTAATAGCTTCCCCAAAAATTGTTCACTGAAAATTTACGTAACATGCATTAGGGAAAAGAAAGCACAAGAAACAATGCAGTGTCTTTTCAAACAAGCCAAGATTCTACAGAGCAACCCTAAGTGGTATTTCAGCTCTTTCAGGAAGCTGATCCTCACTTAATAAGACAAATATTGTATGGATGGCTTAGATAGATTGGTAAGATTTTTCCAAATGGATTCCTTAAGGAAACATTATCTGGGAGTCAGGGTAATTACTTACTTTTTGTAAGAAAGGGCTAAGGAACTCCAGAGCTGGGGTGACTGGTGGACTGTACTTCTCTGCCAGGAATAATCTCATTCTGTGTGAGGGAAAATGTAAACATGCCCCTCCACCTTTGAAGTCTGTCCACAGCACATCTGGAATTCAGCTAGAGCCTGGAGGTTGGAAATTACACAAGAGAAAGTTCTCACTGGACCACAGGCCTTAAAGCCGGAGAATCTTACAAATAAATTAGCACTATTCCATGCACTTTATTTAACCTGGTATACATAAACTTCAGTAATTTCAGGATGCTTCAAGCCTGGTTAAGTGTTTTAGGGAATAGTTCAAGGCCTTCAAAAATGCCAACATAAGTGGAGAGCGGGTCTCCCAAATACTGGGACGCAACTGTGATTTTGTAACTTTGCTTTTCTTCTGTGAGCTAATGTTCAACCACTAAAGTAATTATAAGGCTTCAGGGAAGACCTGCCTTCACCCCAAGTCTATTTCCTCTACCGTTCTGATCAGAACGTAAATTGTTTATTACCCCCTCGTTTACCAGCCCCCAAATATCATTACAATGTCTGTGCCATGATATATGTACGGTTGTTACCCTTTTAATGGATAAAAAAAGATTTAAGTACTTCATTCTGTTGCATTTTGACAGCTGTTAGCCATCATTTCTCCATTCACCTGCATTTAGCAATCCCATAAAGGAAGGCAATCTCAGAAGGAACAAGCACCGGGCACTGCAAGGTGATAATTCTGTATCACTCTGGCCTATAAATACCTGACGAGCTTTTGCTGAGTCAGCAGTCTGTGGCTGAGTGGCAGCCATGCCCTTTTATCTGTATGAGCGTCTCACGGCAATTGGACCACCAGCCCCTGCAGTGAAAATCCATAGTATTGATCAGGCCATTTCTCCACTGTAATTCTTTTGTAGGAAATCCCTGATGACAAATTTTATCTGCACCACTTTTTGAGCACTGGTTTGATGTAAAGGATCTCCAAGGGCACAGTTAAGCGCTGGGCCGTTCCACGTTATCAAGCAGCCGTTTTATTTACTGAAACTACAATTGTGGTCACACGCACACACAAAAAGAGAAGGAGAGATGGAGAGTCGCGGGGGGAAAACTGGAGCCAAACCATCTTTCAAAGGGAACAGAAGGTAAAAGAGCTGGGAGGGGTTGCCTCAGCGACTTAACTCAAACACAGGTCATCAAAGGCTGTTCCACATTTGTAACCACGATAAATAGTGGAAATGGTGTTTTGATAATGATGCTGAGATGATGTTAGGTTGTATGTTGAGACTGAGTTCGTCTATTTTTCTCCCTGTGCTAACCTTCCTCGTCTCTTCTCCACAGACCTAAGCTTCTTCACTCTATGGCCTCAATATGTTAGGAGAATCTCTTTATCTGATGGTGTTTCAGCAGAGATTTGGATCAGGTAGGAATCTGAGACCCAGGTGAACTTCTGTAAAATATCTAAACCCCCAAAGAAAGAAAGGAAAAGTTACATGAGCACCTATACCCTTACAGAATTGCTGGTCTTGCTATTTCTGGGCACAAGTGCAAAATGCAAAGAACAGGCAATGTCCCTCCATAGAGTCGCTACGCTGACACTTGCCCAGCTACGATTCAAGACGAGTCCAACTAACCCCCAGGTGCCTGGGCTGTGGAGGAAAAGCTCTCCTGGATTGTTTAGGTGAGCCTATGCATTCATACCTACTGTAGCCAGCCTTCTTGGCCTCAGCACTGTGAACATGTGGGGCCTGGAAAGTTCTTTGTGGAGGGGAGCTGTTCTGCACATTGTAGGGTGTTTAGCAGCATCCCTGGCTTCTACCCTCCCCAGCTGTGACAACCAAAAACATCCCCAGACATCGCTAAATGTACCCTAGAGAGGGGAGTGCAAAATCGCCCTGGTTGAGAAGCAGTGGCCTATGGGGCACTTGTGGGGGTCAGGGAGTGGGGATGAGTAGAGAAGGAGTGATGTGTCCAAAACACAGGAGATGCCTTGATCCTTTCAGTGTAGTTGAGCACAAACAGAAGTGAAACACATACTCACCAGCACCATAAACCAAATAATGACTAAACTAATTTTTCCACTTCAAGAGTTGCAAACTGTATTCTCTTCACCCTGATTTTGCCCACAGAGAAGTTTAATTTGGCCGACAATTTTGTAGTTGAATTTGAGCAGTTTAGGTGGGACCTAACCTCTAGGCATCCCTCCCAGCGCCCCCATTCCACCACCATGACCTTAAACCTCTCACTGGGCACTACTGCCTGGCCCTAAGGCATCTGTGCCCAAATTCATCTCCATGGTGATGTTTCCAGTACAGTGGTCCTCAAATGGAGGTGAATCTGCCTCTCAGGATGAATTCAGCCATGAGTGGACAAGTTTTTGGTGTCACAGCTGGGGCGAGCGGGAGGGCCATGCTACTGGCATCTCTAGTAGGTGGAGGTCAGGGATGCCGCTAAACATTCTACGATGCGCAGGACAGACCTGTTCTACAAAGCCATACCTGACCCCAAGTGCTGAGGCTGAGAAGCCCAGTTCTAACTAATCTCGCATCCTCTCCTGCGAAAACTCACGTGCCTCCATTGATAGAAGCCAGAAGGAGAGTCTTCAGCGTGTGCACACAGCCATCCTGTTAGAAGTATCTACTGCTCCCATTCATCAAGCAGAGGCATAAGCAGCTCTCCTGAAAACCTCCTGCCAACCTCGGCAGGGTCTCTCAACCTGCTGTAAGGAAAACGTCACCGTCCTTTATGTCCTGGCCCTAAAAAATGGTTGCTGTTTCCGCAGGGATGTTATCAGACCTGATTCTCTATCTGAAAGCACTCCAACAGCAGCAAGAAAAAGCAAAATGCTCACAGGGGCCTCTAGGTTCATCTAACTTGGCTCATGCCCAGAAGCACTCGCTCAGAGAACACACCGTCTACAGTGCTGAGAGGGGGTTAAATGACTTTATTCCTTGCACGGGCTTTATGCATGTAGGCATGTGAGGGCTCCGAAACTTGAGGAAGTTCATTAAACGTGAACTCTCACATGAAGCGAAAACTGCACTTCAGGGACTACACCCAAATGCTGCTTGGAATTTTATCTCAAATCCTGGGGTCATTCATGCTGATGTCTACAGAGGTCGAGTAGGGATCATAGGCAAGTGAGCTGACAGGTGTAGGGGAGGGGGAGGGGTGGAGGATGGTTGCTAGATAAAATACATGATGCCCAATTAAATTTGAGTCTCACATAAGCAACAAATAGTTTTTAGTGTAAGCATGTCCCATAATTTTAGAAAAAATAAAAATAAGGGTTTTTTTTTAGGATAAGTATGCCCCAAACATTGCATAAGACATACTTATACTAAAATACAGCGTTTTGTTATCTGAAATTCAAATGTAACTGGGAATCCTGTATTTTTATTTGTAAAACCTGATGGTCTGGGGTGAACTGGAGGGAATTCATTCCATCTAAAGAGATCTGCTGGTTTGCAGATTTGACTAAATGTTACCACTAGGAAAGGCAGTGTTTCCAGATCTTCTGATTTTTTTTTTTTTTTCCTTTGGCTGCATTGAGTCTTCATTGCTGCATGTGGGCTTTCTTTAGCTGTGGCGAGCAGCGGCTACTCTTCGTTGCAGTGTGCGGGCTTCTCATTGCGGTGGCTTCTCTTGTTGTGGAGCACGGGCTCTAGGCGCGCAGGCTTCAGTAGTTGTGGCACGTGGGCTCGGTAGTTGTGGCTCGCGGGCTCTAGAGCGCAGGCTCAGTAGTTGTGGTGCACGGGCTTAGTTGCTCCGTGGCATGTGGTATCTTTCTGGACCAGGGCTTGAACCCATGTCCCCTGCATTGGCAGGTGGATTCTTAACCACTGAGCCACCAGGGAAGCCCAGATCTTCTGATTTTTATAGCAAATTTTTAAAATATAAAATCTAGTGATTTACAATGCTGACAACTAACTTTTTAAAAAATGTAACAATGTGCCCTGAAAGGAAACAAGGAAGTCTGCAGGCTGCCTTCAGCTTGCGGGCATGGGCTCTCAACCTGGCTGCAGAAGAACATGCATTTGAGTCTCTATTACAAGCCAAGTGCTGGCTGTCAGAAGACGCCCATGGATAGCTTACTAAGTTCTCCCATCAACTGGAAGGCATGAACAACTACCATCACTTCCACGGAGGACATCAGGAAAGTGAGGTTCAGAGAGCATAAAGTATTTCGGCAACGTTCCTGCAGTGTGGCACAGCTGGGGGCTGAGACCAGGCAGTCTCCACCCAGTACCTGTGTTTACACCCATCATACTGCACCATCTCTCAGGAGAAAACGCCTAACAGATAGCTTCCCACAGGGCATATTAATAATAAAAAATAATAAAGGTGGTTCTGAGTACCTCCTTCCAGACACATTCTGTCTCCTCAAAGCCTAGGAGGACTAGGTGAAGTCCTAGCCTAGGGTCAATCACATTGCCATGCTGGGCCATACTGAAGCCTCAGGCTGAAAAACACTCAGCAATACTAACCCTGCTTTCATTTAAAATGTTGATATTTTGTTCATGATGGATTTGGATTCTTTGGCCTTAGATTTTTTTTCTAAATATTGCACTAAAATATTATTTTGTCTCAATAACAATTATTTTGGGGTGCCCCTTAAATTTTGCATCCAGAGCGAGTGTCTTATTTGCCTCACCCGCCTTTTACAGAATAGCATTTCTACGTTTCTTGATAACATTTCAGAGTTTTGAAGTTTTATGGGGGAAAAATGTTTCACACTCAAAGATGTCCGTTACCTCTTTATTCAAAAGAGTGAAAAACTAGCAAGAACTTTAATGTTCAACAGAGTGGAGTTGGTTAAAAAATATTACAGTACACCAAATGAAGAAAGTGTGTACTATTAAAAGGATACTGACAAAGAGGTTTTGAAATGATGCTTAAGTAATAATGTAAAATGAAAAAAACAAGAAAATTAATTTATATTTGCAGCATGATTTCAACTATCCTTTAAAAATAGAAGGGAACAACAACAAAAAAAAACACTGAGGGGGGAAATAGCAAAATGTAATGGCAGTTTTCCCTGAGGGAAACTCCAGGTGATTATTTTTTCTCTCTTCTTAAAGATAGGGTGTTGTCCTGAAAATAATCAAAAATGGGTTTTGGAATCAGATACCTCTATGCTTGAATTCTGACTTCATTGTATACTTTGGGCAAGTCACTTAACTCCTTCCTGCCTAAAACTATCTACCTCAGAGATTTGGCATGAGGGTTATATATCTGTGTGTGTATATGTAATATGTAAACACACACACACACTCATACACATATATAATGATTTGCACAGTGCTGAGTAAATGTGACAGTCAATAAGTAGTGGCTTATCAAATGTTATTTATACTTTTCCAGTAGTTGCCAAATTTTGATAGGGAACAAACACGATTATTATAATCAGAAGAAACTAAATGACAGAAAAGATTTTGAAAGCCCCTGATAAAAGAAAATCCCCTTGGTAGAGTCAGCTCTCCTTTAGTGCTTTCTCAGGACACATATCCTGGAGGGAACAGGCCGTGTCTGAAGAGCCTCCAGACACTGTGGAGAGAAGGATGCGGGGATGGGAGGGGAGCAAGAACCCAGCAAGCCTACAGCTTGGCTCCTTAGCTATGAGCAGGCACCAGCTCTTCCTTTTCTTACAAGAAACGTGAAGTTACCTTGTCCTGTTTCAGGAGCAGGTAGATGCTTTTCTCACCACCCCCCACCCCAGTTGAATCCAGGTGGTCCTCCCTTTCTACTGACTAACAGCAGAACCCAAAATAGAATTCACGTGCCCATCTCACTCCAGCTGCTCCTGCAGCATTCAGGTCCCTGAGCCACTGGAGGAAGGAGCAAAGACTGAGCATTTGGAAATTTAAAATGAGGATGAAAATGAGAAATTCCATTATTAGGTAGCTCTGCTACCCCCACCCCAAGGATGACCAAGGTGTCACTAAACCAGGGATCACAAACTACAGCCTATGGGTCAAATCTCATTCACTGCCTGTTTTTATAAATAAAGTTTTATTTGAATACAGCCACAAACATTCACTTACTGCCCATAGCTGCTTTCACTCTACTCCAGCAGAGACCACCTGACCCTCAAAGCCAAATGTATTTACTATCTGGCCTTTTACAGAAAATGTTTGCTGACCCCTACACTAAACCAATGAATAAGTGAACAAAGCATAGTTTAAATGTTTTTATTACTTGGTGGTAAGCAATAAACTGAATACATAAAGAAATTCATTTCTCATTTCTTCTAAGACTGATCTTCTAAGAAAGACCACAGAGCAGTTGGCATTTTGTTTACAAAACACGAGGCCACATGTTAAGCCAATCACGACGGAAGGAAATGTGTCATTCACCTACAACAGTAAAGAACAGCACGAACTTTAGTCTATCCCGTGTTACTAATCCTATCTGGAAGACTTACTGATGTTTCAGTTGAGGATTCTGACCTCAACTGTGTTATTACAATGTGGTCAATACAGGAAACTACTGACTGAGCCTCAGTCCCTAATCGAAATTTACCTCAGTTTATGTGATTAAACACATTGTCATTTCCTGTCTGGATTAATGACAATTATGCAGACAGGAAGCCTGAGTTCAAACAAAGATTAACACTAACAATAAACTGAACAGACTAGGTCAAGGGTTTGCAGACTTCTGTAAAGGGCCAGAACATAAATATTTTTGGCTCTGCAGGCCATGTGGTCTCTGTCACAACTACTCAAAGTCGCACAAAAGCAGCCGTAGAAAATATGTACATGAATGGGCATGACTGTGTTCCAATAAAACTTCATTTACAAAAACAGGTGGTGGGCCCCATTTGGTCTGCAGGTCATAGTTTGCCAACCATAGGAGTAAGGTTGCAAAATCAATTTTCCACAAGGTCCAGAAAAGTAACACATAAATTAAGTGAGTTTGTGTTATACAACTGGAAATGGGGAGACTGTGGTGCCCTGGGGAGCACATGCCCTCTCTAAGGAGGGTGGCTTCTACTCGGTCATGGGCGATATGGACTTAGTGTTGCCAGATCTTTCTGATTTTTTCTAAAAAGTCTGGATTTCCTGCTTCATATGTGAAATGCTGGCAATTCATTCAAATTAAAAAACAAACAGAAAAACGAAACTTGAGAGGATCAAAACAAACATGCTTAGGACTCAGGGTTTCTCAACCTCAGGAATACTGACATTTTCGTCTGGATAATTCTGTATTATAGGGGGGCTGGCCCTCCCCACAAATTGTGATGACCAAAATGTCTTTAGACTTTTCCAAGTGTCCCTTAAAAGGCAAAATTGCCCCCTGTTGAGAACCACTGTGACAGCTGAGCTTGGCCACAGGGCACCTGTTGCAAACTTGGATAATTATTAGTCTCTGCGTGGTCTTCACCTCTAAATATTGGCCTCCGCACCACCCTTTACCTTTTAAATATGTTTTGCCTTGCTTTGCTTTCAGTTCCTTTTGGAAGAGGAAGAAGATGAGAACAGGATGAAAGGAACAACAACAACAAAGAAAAAAAAAACAGAAAAAATTGGGAGAGATCAAGATGACACGAAGGACTAGAGAGGAGAACTAAATGACAGTGGAAAATTGGAGATTCATGAGGGAAAATTAGAAACCGAATGTTAAACACCCTAATCTCAACATATTAGACCCAAATGATCATAGGGAAAAACCCATCCAAGAGAATTAAACTTTTTCTTAATTTAAAATAACTCCGAGGCCCTCACATTAAAACTTGGACACACATTCTTCATATGGTGATTCACTACTAATGAAATTGGGGAAAACCAGTATTTGGTTGCACATTTATGAGGTTTCAGACAAATGCTATATAGATCATTCTCTACTCATCCTTCTTTATATCAATCACAAATTCATTTCTGCACTCAAAATGTTCTTGCTTTGCTTGGGAGTATTCATGATGCTTATTTTTAATATCACTGTTGCTCTTATATTGAAATACTCCATTTCTGCACTATATTTCAAACACTGCAAACCAGATGAACTATTTCAATTTTCCCAATGGTTGGCTAATATCAAACAGCTTTCCCCCTCTTTCTGAACCCTGAACTGGCCTTATAAAACAAAGCTGTTGAGTTCTCACTGGGAGAGCTGAATTCTTTCAAGGTGGAACTCACAGTCTTACTTTCTGGTGTTAGAAGAAGAAATCCCACCAGACAAACTTCTGCATTCTAATGCAGGGGGTAAGAATTTTGAAATGTTAAAGTGAGGTTGTGTTTAATTCCTAGCAATGTATTCCTAACTCATGGCTCTTCTCCATAGAGTTTGACATACCTGGTCCCCAACTAGGTTGATCATAGAGGATCTGAGAGATGAAGGTATCAGACTCTCAGGTTTTGAGTTTCCAAGGTCTAGGAAAAAAAAAAAAAATCCTAAGTCATAAAAGAACACATGATTAGGTAGAGCAAGTTTTTCCCACCCAGTTAGAGGCTGGGGGAGAAAGAGCCAAAGCAAAAAGCTTTAGATGGTAGTGGAACTGTAGGTCCCTAGAAAGGGTCCCCAAATCCTAGGCCCACTTACCCACACACAGACATATCCCAGAATAGCCCCAACATGGATGGAAATGATAGAAACCCTAGAGAATTTCCAGGGGTCCAAAAAAGAGAGGGTGCTGGACTTTGTTCCCCAGGTAAAACTTAAAGAGATGGTGAGTTTTGTGGAGAAATTCTTAATACAGCTGGAGTGAGGGCCATGGAGTCGAACTGGTTAGGCAAGTCCCCAAAAGTCAGATGGGACTGGGGAATCTCCCAGTATTGTTCATGCCAGTGTGCCCAGAATGATGCAAATGAGGCCAACAGAGCAGATGAACCAGCCACGTGGGTCAGGACAAACAGAATGCAGAAGCAGTGTGTGTGAACTGGACAACCAGAAACCAAGCAGCAGTGTTAAATATTTCGTCCACTGACAGCCTGGATACACAATGGAGATTTGATTCGATGTGCTGTCCTCACCCCAACCACCCACTGACTCTGGAGTCCTATTTAGGTCGCTTTAGAAAGTACATGCATCTCCAGGGTGTTATGGGCTGAACTGTGTCCCCTCAAATCCCTATGTTGAGGTCCTAAGCCCCAGCCCCTCAGAATGTGACTGTATTTGGAGATGGGGTTTTTAAAGTAATGATTAAGTTAAAAAATGAGGCCGTTGGGATAAACCCTGATCCACTCTGATTGGTGTCTTTATAAAACAAGGAATTTTGGACATATACACACTGGGGACACACACACATAGAGGAAAGGCTGTGTGAAGACACAGCAAGAAGGCGGCCGTCTGCAAGCCAAGGAGAGAGGCCTCAGAAAAAGCCAAACCTGGCAACATTTCGATCTTGGAGTTCTAGCCTCCAGAACTGTGAGAAAATTAATTTCTGTTGTGGAAGCCACCTTGTCAGTGGTATTTTGTTATGGCAGCCCGAGCAAACCTAATACCCTGGGAGAAAGAGTCTGAAGCAGGGAAGACCCTAAGAAAATTCAGTGACAGAAAATTCGTTGTATCAGTCAGGATAAACTAGGCTATGCTGGGATAACAAACCTTAACAGTTGGACAGGAAGGTTTATTTCTTGTTCATGAAAAGCCAGCTACACGTCCAGCCAGCTCTCTGGGGCAGCTGACCTCCACATGGCAGCAGAGTATTTGAAGACATTTCCATCTTGCGGTATCTATGTATCAACACATCCGTCCACAACTGGAAGAAAAGAGAGCATGGATAATTACATATCAACTCCTAAATGTTTCCGCCCAAGAGTGACCCATTTCCGCTCACATTTCATTGGCCAAAAACAGTTCTATGGTCACAACTAACTCCGAGGAGGCAGGGAAGTACCATCCTCCTATGCACCCAGGAGAGAACTGGAAATAGTGGTAAATAGACGTAACATCTACCATAAACATATTGACCCAGATCAACTGGTGTTAACCGAGAGTTAAGTAACTAATCTCCCACCTCATGATGGAATGGGGGCTCAGAAAAGGAAACAAATTTAGTCAAGGAAAATTAAAGTTCCATTCCTTTAACACCTGAATTTGCCATCTGTGATTTAGGGATTGCAGGCACAAAATTAGGGTGAGAACAGTTAGAACTGCAGATTTATAGAATCTCCATCTTATATCACTATTTCCATGATAATTTTGTATAACAAAAAACCGCAAGCCCAGTGGCTTAAAGCCATACCCATTTATTTTTAGCTCACAAGTCTGTGGGTTGGCTTAGTGCGTCTTCTGAGCTTGCTTACGCATCTTGGTCAGCTAGCAGCTGGGTCGGGGGCTGGATGATCCAGACGGCGTCTGTAGGAATGACAACTGTCTCCCATGTGAATGTTCATCTTCTGGCGAATTAGCCCAGGCTCGTCTCATGGCTGTGGCGGGACCTGAGAAATTGAAAGAGGAGACAGAAGGAGAGGGGCGGTGCAGGGAGAGAGAGAGGTGGAGACAGAGACAGACAGAGAGAGAGCGGTAGGGGGAGAACTGAATGGCTTGGAAATAGCACCCATCATTGCTGCTACATTCTATTGGCCAAAGCAAGATGCAATGGGAGCAAATATTCAAGGTTTGAAGGAATCAACTCTACCTCCAAAAAGGAGGAGCTTGCAAAAGGTATGAATACGGTAGATGGAAAATTGGGGTCAGTGTTATACCAATCTACCACACGTGGAAGGAGAGCTAGTCCAAGCTCCAGTTGTTTTCAAGGTTTAGCATGCATCAGAATCACCTGGAGCTCTTGCTAAAAACCACACTGCTGGGGACCATCACAGGTTTCTGACTCAGTAGGTCTGGAGTGGGGCCCAAGAACCAGCATTTCTAATTAGTTCCCAGGTAAAGTTAAGGCTGATGCTGCTGATCAAGGGATGGCACTTTGAGAATCACTACAATAGCCCCACTCGCAAATCAGCGAAACCTGAAAACATAAAAAAGAATTGCCTGGGTTACATAGCGGGCCCACATCTCCAGCCTGGGCTTTCTTCCCACGACACCTCGCTCAACTGGATGACCCACTGCCTTGCCTTTGTGCACCTCTGCCTGGAATATTGTCATTATTTTTATTATCATCATTAGTAATGATTAGGAAGATTGAGGCATGACAAGGTGTTTAATATTCTGTCCAAGTCATATTAAAAACTCTGGGCCCTACCTGAGAGGCAAAGTCTCAATCACAGCCAGACATGCAACACTCTGGCTGAGAACCCCCATAACATGACTGAAAGTAAGCAGTCCCTGTCAACCAAGCCATTAATCTACCCAAGAGGTCAAATGTGTCCCTGTGAATCACCATGGGAGCTCAGTGTTCCCGGGAGAGAGCTCAGCCAGTCCACCCACATATTCCCCAATCTAGACAGACGGTTTTCATGCCTCTCATTGGCCAATGGAAGAGACAATCTCTGTAAAAATGACATGACATTCATGTCTCTAAGTAACTACAGAGAAGATTCTCTTAATTATTTCCTTGTTCTTGGACCATGGTACCTTTATGGAAACCCCTCACTGAATTGCTTTAATGGCGTCATGTTCTTGTTTCTTCTTGAATGATGCTACAAGGTAGTATCCCATGAAAATCACCATCTTATTTGTTACTTAATTCATCTATCCCTCCATACTCCTAGGTCAGATGTCGTTACAAATACAGGTTTATGAAATGCCTTGTATCTCCTAAGGATTAGCAATATTTTAGATTTTCTAGGTACTGAGGAATTATGAAACTAGCTGTGCTACCCACGCCCTTTTTTCTTTGGCCACCAAAAGCTCAGAGCCAAATTTAAAACTCAGTTTTAGTTGACCTTGGTCAACTAAATTCTTGGTCAACTAAATTCTTGGTCAACTAAATTCTTTTTTATTTGTTCTCGATGTTATATTACATTTTCTATTTTCCCAGATCCTAAATTTCTATATTTACTTCCATCTATTATTTCATTTTGTTTACTACTTTGTGTAGTATAAACACATTCTCCATTATCCCAAGTAAAATAAAATATTGATTAGATACTACCCACTAAACTTAAATCCTAAGTTAAATTTCTTGGCATGTGGGGGGAAATAAGAGACACCTCTTTTGGGGGGCGGTGTGGAAAAGAGCTAAAGAAAAAAACACTTTTATTTTGTAGGACTCAGAAAATTGAGAAAAGCAAGAAGTCGGAACTGGAAGTAAGTCCATGTGACTTTGAAGCCCCTCTCTGCACCATGGCATGACTGAGAACTCACTGGAAGTACTCCAGAAACCCCACAGTGTGTCCTGAAGGCTCTTCCCCAGCCAGAGCTCAGAGGCTTTCTACCTTCCACGGAGGCGCCAGTTTCCAAGATTCAGTGCCAGATCACTCAAAAAACAAAATGTTCTGGTTAAGAAGCAGTGTACAGTGTTATATTACCCAGATGCAAGATTTATGAAGTGCTTATGAGGTTAATTGGGGACAGACCCAGAGGAAAGAGAAGAGAAATAAAAAACAAACATCTTTATTGACACTTTAATGAAATCCAAAGAAGAATGAGCGGTTTTTTGGTCAAAATAATACTTTAGATAATATTGCATGAAAACAAGTGAATATTTTAAGCACTGGATACTCTTATGATGGTTCCCTTTTAGATGAAAACAGTGACCACATGTCCGGAAGGTCAAACAGCCTGTGATTTTGGACCATCTAAAACTATTTATGTGCTTATTGGACCATTTAGTATGTGAACCTTACAAACATATTTCTCTCTAAACCTCACTCTGCCATTTCCCTGAAGATGGACAGATGATGACAGCCGTGGAGTGACGTAACCAGTGTGGAGCATCTCGGGGCGATGGAAAGAATGCAAACACTGCAAGCTGTGGGCTGGGAGAGGCCACCATTTCTGCAGGAAGAATGAGTACAAACATGCCCAGGGGTGCTCATAGAAACTTCTTCCTTTTCATGTTACAATCCCTTTGGCTCATCCCAGCTCAGGGAATGCAGAATCACAGAACAAGACGTGATCAGCTTCCCGTTTCTGATGAAAAAGTCATTTTTGAAGCATCTCATTAAGAAGTGGAAGAGAAAAACTTCTCTCCCATTAAACACAATAGGAAGGGTTTAAGACATCCTTTTTCCACTCACTTTCTCATTATAAGAAATGCTGCAGCCAATGTCACTCAGATGTAAACTAAAAGGTCGGTTCTTCAGCAAGGAGGCTTTGTAACAGGTTTGAAAACAGCATTGATACCACCCAAAGCAAACTCTGGACCCTCACTCGGGCTGGCCTACGGCTTCTGTATGTCTGCTCTCAGCAATGGAATTGCAATGGGACAAATGTTTCTCTTATTTCTCATCATTTAGATTCTTTCTATGCTTAGTATCAGAAAATGTTAACTCCGTCTCATCCCTGACCCAAGAGATCCAGCCTCATCTAAGCCCCACAGCACAGGTTGGCTAATTCTCACCATCTGTGCCTAAGTTTATCACCTCCACGGAACTTTCTCAGGCGCTCTCTTCAGCCTTCCACACAGACTGCCAGAAGCCATTCTCCTAACTCTGAATTTTTAAAGCCCCAATTTGATACGCCAGTATGTTACCTGCATGTGTGTGTACAGATGAGTGAAAGTGGATGCAGGTAAGCGAAGGTGGGCACAGGTCTTGCCTCAGAATACTCATCCATTCATTCTATAAATGAATGTTTATCGACTGCTCTTTGCTAGCACTTTCCTAAGAGCCGAGGACACAGGTAAATAAGTGACACAGGTAAATAAATAAGCTTACTCTTGGAAGCTTACAAACTATCAGAGGGGTCAGGCATTATACCAGGTACTCAGTATGTTAGTTATTTGCAGATGTAAGAAGTGCTTCAAAGGAGAACAAAAGCCTTGAGAATGTGTCCCAGCAGAACCCGATCTAGTCTCACGATGGGGGTCAAGGAAGGCTCCCTTGAGGAAGTATCAGATGAGCATGTGTTAGATGGTAAAGGGAGAGAAAGGAATGTTAGTGCACACAGCATGTGCAAAAGCCCTGGGGCAGCAAGAAGATGGAATTTGTTTGAAGACTTCAAAAACCAGCCATGCTGAAGCAAAGAGAAATTGACTGGTAGAAGCTACATAGAGGTTCCAAATTCAAGTCACGTTACATGGAAAGTAACTGGGAGTCACAGAAAGTTTTGATTACTGATGTGATGTGATTATTGATAAGAAAACCAAATGTAGGAATTTAAAAGACATTTCCAAAATGTGAAGAATCACCTGGCTCTGGCTTAGCTTTTGATCTCATCTCTCCAATTTCGCTCACTATGCTCAGTTATGCCAGCCCCTCACTCTTCCTTGAACAAACCAGGGCCTTTGCATATGCTATTCCCCCGCCCCCTCAGATAGCCACATGGCTTCATTTACCCCCTCACTCCATTCACGTTTCTGCTCAAATGTCCCCTCTCCAGACAGGTGTCCTCTGAGGACCTGATTCAAAGAAACACCCACTGCCATTTCCTATCCTCTACCTTCCTCTGTTTCTCCAGAGTACCCACCCCTCCTTGATATTAGAGTATATATCCACTTGTTTATCAGTTGTGTTTGTTTTACTAGACTCTGAGCCCCACCAAGGGGTGTTCCTTGTCTGACTTGTTCACTGCTTTAACACCAGTGCCCCAAACGCTGGCCCCCAGTGGTCACTCAGTGACCATGGTAGAAAAGTGAATTCATAGAGAACGGGTCAAACGGGGACCAGGCTGGTTTCAGGGCATCCATTCGGGAGGTGATTTGTAGTAATTGAGTCAAAAAGGATTTGATAAAGAAAAAAACATTTCATATAACAAAGTTCCATCATGCTTTACTTCATGCCAAGTACTGGGCTGGGGTCTAGAGATAAAACAATAAAAGCCAGATAAGATTGCTGTCACAACAGAGTTTGCAGCCTAGGAGTTTATAATATGATGTCATATGACAGGACAGTGATATGAAATGATAGGATAGGAAATGACAGTTTCCGTTCATTGAACAACTTACCAGGCTTGCTGTCACATGGATTCACCCCTTTAACTTGGTGCATGTGTCAACTTTATCTCCATTTTACAGAAGAGGAAACAGAGGCACAGAGGTGAAGTCCCTTGAGCGGAGGAGAGAGGATCTGGAGCTAGGTTTCTGTGGCTCCAGAATCCATGCTCTTACCCATGACTTCTCCCCTCCCCCAGAACAGCCTCAGGAAGGGGCTGCACCTTGTCCACGTGTGAGTCATCCGTGGCACAATTTCTGGCAAACAGATTCCCACTGATGTGACAGGTGTATGAACCGACAGTGGAGTTCTACAATCTGTCATCATAAACCCTTTTCAGGTGAGTTTCAACGCCTGAAAAAATAACACAAGTCTACATTTTCTCTTCCCAGGAACAACTAGAGCAGCTAGCGCTCATCAGGCACTCACCATCTCAGCGCTATGCTAAGGCTTTCACGTGGATTATCTCATTTAATTTTCTCAACCACCCCCAATCCCAAAGTAGAAGAACTACTACTATATCAGTAATGATGTTTATTTTTTATTTTTTTTCAGATTCAAGGGACTGAACTTGAATTTAAACTGGCTTACTGGGGGGTGGGGGGAGGAAATGATTCAAAAATGACTTTTAAAGAGATGAAAAGTATTGGCTAACATAACTGAAAATCCCCCATACAGCTGGCCTCAGGCAGGGATAGATGGGGAGCTTCCAACAACAGCATGAGACTCTGCCCATCTCTCAGCTCTGTTCCCCTCCACTCTGGCCTCCCCCCAGCCTTGTTCTGTCTACCTGGTGCTCCCCAGCAGCTCCTGGGTTCAGCCGAAAGATCAGATCTCTTTTCTTCCCAACACTGGGATAAAAGTTCTAGAACTGCATCCCACTGCCCCAGATTGGGTTCCTGTACACACAACCCCCCAACCAGTTGCTGAGACTGAGGGAAATGGGACATTTGATTGGGCACGTGTGATGTAAGCACATTACAATGTCCGGGAAGGAGTTGATGATCTGATCCACTAGGCTGGGTCCCCTAGAATGGAGACAGAGTCAGTCCCAGCCAAACCCCGGGGAGAGGAGGGGACGGCAGTTCCAAAGGAAAACAGGCTTTGTCACGAGCTGAAGAGGAACAGGGAGTATAGAGCAGGTGAAGCCGGAGATGTTCGTTCTACATCCTGTTCCCATTTCACAAGTGAGGGATCTGGGACTTTTTTTAAATTTAAGATTCATCGCCATTATTTTAACATGAAAATCCAGGTTTCGGGGTTCTCTCAAAAAAGCAGAATCCCAGAGAATGCTGAGCCCACACTCCCACATGGCAACCACTGGCTTGAATTGAGGGCTCGTCCCCTATATAGTCCCCTGTATAGGTCCCCTATACAGGCTGGGGACCTGTCACCAGCTGTCCTGCCATGGCCCCTGGGGGCTTTGGAGTCTGCAACCCCTGCTTTAATACTTCTGTATACATTGTGTGCTGGGGAAAAGGTTCTAGCTACTTTCGTCTGACTTTGCAGGGGGGCAGAGGTGACTGCCCACTGCATCTCCCACAAAAAAAAAAAAGACCAGCTTTCTTGCAGGACTCAGCTTCTTTCCAGCCTGTATATCTGCCTTGGGGTACAGTGGCAGCCACCATGCCCATACCCTGTGCTTTTGTGCAGGACAAGGTGCCCCCATTCTTGGTTCATCCCTGATGTCGTCTAAAACCCTGCTGACCTTCTGGCTGCCACCACCACTCGATGGCCCAAGGGTTTTGTGTTAAAGCACATTCAGTGCGCACAGAACCGCAGGATGAAAGTGCTGCTCTTCGTCTCCCTCTCAATCGTTCTAATGTCAACAGAGGTCGCCCAAAGTAACCCTCAGGGGCCTGGCTGTCTTGCTTTATCTTCATATCTTTATGATACCAGGCCTCCCAAACACACACATTTGCCTCTTCACTGTAATCCACTGAGATGGCTCTTAACTGCTACCTGCAAACACGCAGATGCTTGAGATGAAGCAGCTCTAGTTAAAACGTTTTTAATTTTAGGCCCGTGTGGAAGCCATCTTCGGGGCTGTGCACCTCAGACGTGAAAGGACAGGAATCATCCGAGGGTCCTGTAAAAATGCAGATTCTGATTTGGCAGGTCTGGGGCGGGGCCTGAGATTCTCCCAGGTGATGCTGTTGTTGAGAGTCATAGAGGACCAGCTACATAATTCGTGAGTCCCGGTGCAAAATGAAAACATGGGGTCCCCCCATACTAAAAGGAAATAATCTTCTCCTTTCTTCTATGGTCCCTCTTTCTATCGGTCATGTTTTCTAATTTGTGTTTTAATGTTGTGCTCGCTTGAGCACGGGGATACTCGTGGAGTGAGCCCACCAGGGCAGAGGGCAGCAGCCGTCATCGGGCAGTGCCTGGAAGCGGGCTGCCAGAACCCACCCAGGGAGGCAGACAGGCAGCAGAAGGCGGGAACTAGTGTGAGCCGAAGCTCCAAGTCCCTCACACGAGTGATGTCCCGTCAGACTTACAAAACACAAATTTAAAGATAAAAGTAAGGGTTTGAATATGGTGGCCAAGAACATTAAACCTCAAGCATGGGGCCCCCTTCAGAGTGTAGAATCTTCTGGCTCTGCCCTGGTTACATGCCCAGGAAATGACCTCAAACCATTAGCATCCATAAAGACAAAGCACTCTCTGCTTTGGTTACTGATCCAACAAGGGCCACTTTGAAAAATCAAAAATATTATCTTCTATAAAGGAGTCTTTATAGGTACATGAAAGACATTGAAAGGCTGGAATGACTTTCTTATGTGGAATAGCATTATTTGCACTAAGAGTAAAGGAGGTAATGTAGAATAGTGGCTAAATGTACTGACTCTAGAGCAGGTAGGCTAGGTTCAAGCCCTGTTTCTATCACTATTAGCAGTGTGATCTTGACCAAATTACTTAATTTCCTTGTTCCTCAACTTCCTCATTGGTAAAGGTGTGTGATGAGGCTATCAACATACCTACACATAAGATCCTTATTAAGATTAATAAACTAATTGTCATAGGACTAACTATGAGCTTTATTAAGAGAGAGATGGTAGAGCAAGACTGGCAAACTCTGGGCCCGTAGCCTACCACCTGTTTTTGTAAATAAAGTTTTATTGGAACACCACCTTGCCCATTTATGTACTTATCGCCTATGGCTCTTTTCATGCTACAGTGGCAGAGCTGAGTAGATGCAAGGCTAAAATATATACTCTCTGGCCCTTTACGGGAAATGTTTGCTGGGAGAGCACAGAGAATGGTTTTCAAGATGTGGTCTTCAGGAGTCATGGGTTTCACATAGGTGATTTAACCTGCAATTTGTTTAAATTATATCTAAGTCCTCTTAAAGTTGTAAAGAGCGAACACGCACTCTCAAATACGTTGTAGATCATCCTGTAACACCACTGAGGCCACCATCTTTCTAATTTGAACAGTCAGAATAACTCAATTTTGTGCAGACCTTGGAATAAATCTTCTAACTCTGGGAACATATTTTGAAGTCCTTGTAACGGCAACCTTGTTTGAGGAGGCTGTAACTCTGCCCTGCTCTTTTTCAAAAGTTCTGAGCTGCACATGTCCACCCCCACAAATTCATACCAGTGAATGCACTGGCATGGCACGTGTAGGACATCAGGAGTTAAATGCCAGGCGAAGGTCAGGTGCACCTACTCAAGGTGGGCACAAGGGTACAGGTAACAAGCCATTCAAAAGGAATAGTGTTACCTGCTTGTTATAGCTAAGGTGCTCATCAGACCACCACCAAGTTGATAATATATAAATGTTATTATAATCCCCATTTTATACACGAGGAAGCCAAGGATCAGAGAGGTTGTGTGATTACCCAAGGTTACTCAGCTGGTAAATGGTAAAGTCAAGATTGGAACTGGCAGTCTGACACCAGGAAAAACCCTCTAACCCAAGGGTCTGCAAATGTTTTCTGTAAAGGGCCACCGGATAGTAAATATTTTCAGCTTTCCATATGGTCTCTGCCATAACTCCTCAACTCGGCTGTTGTAGCAGAAATCAGTCACAGACAATATGGAAATAAATGGATGTGACCATGTTCCAGTAAAACTTTCTTGACAGAAACACGTGACAGGCTGGATTTGGCCCACTGGCCGTTGTTTGCTCATTCCTACCCTACCACTAAGTTAGGACCACTGCTGCTAATATGCGTATTAGAATAAATAATCATTAATAGTATTGACTCCCATTATGAAAATAAGAACAACTGTGTGTGTCTCTGATTGCACAAAAACAGCCAACTCAAGCTGTCTTTTTTTCTTCCAGAGCTACATTCATTTCTGAACTGAAAGGCCCCTTTATTTAGCTTCATCTTGCCACCATCCAAGAGGGGGAAGCGACAACAAAATCCTCCTCTCCGATGGGATTTAGTCAATCACATCGACAATACAGCTTGACCTCTGCTTTCAACTAAGGCAGGTGTGGACATCTGGGACTGCTCTCGGGGCACGGCACAGCAAGCTGCTGCCATGCCCAAGGCGGTCGTCAGCTCGTGGATTTCAACCCAACTCCTGGGGACTGGGGATGCCAAAATCTCCCCCAAAATACCTGTCAGCAATTAGGAGCACAGGAAACAGGGATCAGGTTTCCTGGGTAGGGAGATCTTTTAAGCATCAGGAAGGTTGGCAAAACCCATACAAGAAGGCCTGCTGTAGGGCTAGCAGAAGAGTGACTCATAACCCATCAAATGGCAGAGCCCAGTTCGCTCCATTAGGATGATGTGACGCGTCTCTTCATAAGGAGGGACCACGTGTGACAGGAGCCGATAGAAATTGAGAAAAACTTGTTTTCAGATTGAAAAGCAGTGATCAGTCTCGACAGGGTCCCTTCAACTCAATTTTGCCCCCTGCGCTTTCCGGAAGCAAACACCAGCCGGCAGTGTGTTCTCCTTCCCCCAAAGTTCAAAGGGTGAGATGTGAACACAGCCAGTAAAAAGCCCTGAATGTCTGTGGCTTGTAGGGGTCGTAATTCTTTCCCGCAAAGTTACCTTTCCTGTTTCTATGAATTACTCTTACATTCTTGTAAGAGATATGGTTTGAGGTATTTATGGTGCATTCAATTCTGCTATCATTGATTTACTGAACGAAACCAGCTCAGGGATATGATGGAAAGGCCCTAATTCCAAAAACTCTTCCATCTCGGCACGAGGAGCATTTTCTGCCCTGTTGGCCTCCTGCAGATGACCAGCGGAGATAAACAGAGGGCACTCCACTCCCTGTTGCAATGTGCGTGGTGATGTGAAGGAATCAATCAGACAAAAGCAGATTATTACAGTGTCTGAGAGAGATCAAACAGTGCTAGCATCCGCACCCACACACGCCTGATTTACAGGCTGGCTGATAAAGTGCTGCAGCTCACTGTCAGGAGAACATGACAGCTCCTTGAGCTCTGTGGATAAATTATTGCTGAAGCCCATGATAACATTTCTCCACCTAGCAACCAAACATAACAGGATGTGGCTTTTAGTACTAGGAGCCAAATGATACAAAGACGAGAGGCCCAGGAGCTCTCGAAGCTCTGAAAGCCTATTCTAAGATGGAATAGGAAAATAGCAGGCTCATGAAAACAGACATGAAATCTATGAGCAATTAATAACTCTGCAGGCGATTTGCAGACCTTCCCCATCCAGGCAGGTGCACAAACGAACATGTTCTGTTTTATGATGAATATTCCTATAACCAAAAGGTACATTTGTTGATCCTTCGCTCTGTACCAGGAACAGTGCTGAGTGTATAATGTTGCATCCAAGCGGCGATTCCAAAGGTGGACCACATATGCCCGGCGGGGTCAACCTTGACAACAGAACTGAGCAACACTAACTCCCACACTGAGAAAAGTTACCCCTTTTCTGCTTCTCTATCCTGTTCCCAATTACATCAAGGAGAGAACTTGTGTGGTACTAGGCTGTCTCAAACACCTAACAACTGAAAATTTTTCAGTTTTAAACAAAGAAAGGGCAAACATGTCAAGCTAGATTCTGTGAGGCCAGCATTGTTTTGCTTTTACTATTTTCATTTTTTAAACCTTCATCTTTTTCAACAGAAACAGACTCACAGACATAGAGACACACAATAGAGACACACATAAAGACCACAACAGATTTGTGGTTGCCAAGGGGGAGAAGGGGTGGGGGAGGGATGGAATGGGATTTGGGGATTAGCAGATGCAAATTATTATACATAGAATGGATAAACAACAAGGTCCAACTATATAGCACAGGGAACTAACTACATTCAATATCCTATGATAAACCATAATGGAAAAGAATATGAAAATGAATGTATATACACATATAACTGAATCACTTTGCTGTACAGCAGAAATTAACACATTGTAAATCAACTATCCGTCAATAAAATAAAATTTTAAAAAGTAATAAATAAATAAATCATCATCTTTTTCAAGTGATATTGGTTTTTCAATTGATGGAGGTGATATCGGGTATCACCCTCATGGAGACATGCACTCCACGAGGGCAAGGAGTTTTGTCTTATTTGTTCACCTCTGTATCTCCCAAATCTCAACAGTGCCTAGACAAGTAGACAATTGGTAAATGTTTCTTTAATGACATTAATTAAATAAAAATAATAAGCAGATGATAGCATAAGTGGTACCTAAATATAGCAAAATTTGCGACGAGTTTGCAAGATGGTATGGAGATATGTGAAATATGTGAAAGTGGACTTCCCTGGTGGCGCAGTGGTTGGGAATCTGCCTGCCAATGCAGGGGACACGGGTTTGAGCCTTGGTCCGGGAAGATTCCACATGCTGTGGAACGGAAAAGCCCATGAGCCACAACTACTGAGCCTGCGCTCTGGGGCCCACAAGCCACAACTACTGAGCCCATGTGCCACAACTACTGAAGCCCGCACACCTAGAGCCCATGCTCCGCAACAAGAGAAGCCACCGCAATGAGAAGCCCATGCACTGCAACGAAGAGTAGCCCCCGTTCGCTCCAGCTGGAGAAAAGCCCACACGCAGCTACGACCCAACACAGCCAAAAATAAATTTATAAAAATATATATATATATGTGAAAGTGATATTCTAACAAATAATGTTTACTATAGCAAACAATTTACCCTAATCCTACAAGATAGAAACTATTATTTACTTTTTGGGTAAGGAAAGTGATGCCCCAAGACATTAGGTGACTCATTCAAAATCGCAAACCTATGCGGCAGCACCTGAACTCTGTCTGCGTGCTCCGTCTCAGAAGTGAGCCGCTCCATCCAACTGCTTCCTTGTCACTTACAGAACTACATCATGAGACAGCTGCCATTATCGTTTTTCCAAATGAAAGATAATTGATTTCAAGGAACCTGCCCAAGGTCACGCCAGGGTTCAGCAGCCCTGGGATTCGAACCCAGCTCTGCTTGGCTGACCACTCTCCCCTATGTGACCCTGTCTCCAAAGAAACCTGTTCCAAATGATGATGCAAACTGCTGGAAATTAGATTGTAAGTGGAAGCTAATTAAAATTTTGGGTCACACTTGCCTTGGATGCTCTAAATATATTCCAGACAATAGAACCATCATTTGGTCGGTGAAACAGGATATTAGCACAGCACCTAAATGCATTTGAGATATCACTTACAATCACCAGGGACAGTGGCCAAAGGTAAAATAATAGCCTCAATAGTGTTTACTTTAGAAACATACAAACATACACTTGCATAAATGAAAAGACTGAGTTCTTTCCTTACCTTTGTCCTGCAGGTATCAAGATAAGCAACCATTACTGGTAATGAGGAGGGAATAGTGCCATCCTTGGGAGTGAAGAAATGAACAAAAAGGCTAGGAATCCCATTAAAGATTCATCCTCAAAAAGCTGAAAGCATGACTGATATACAAGTATAGAATAAATGTGTCAAAATTTTTACTCAACTTATTAATGAGGGAACCAAAATGATAGCAGAGTGGTTCAAAGGAGGAGGCAAGGAATGCAGGTATATATTGTAAGTTGTTCAAAAGGAGCCGAAACGAATTTGCTAAGAGATTCAAAACATGGCAACGTCCTACAGTCACTAAACCATAACTGTTTGGGGTTCTTTTTCTTTTTAAAACATCTTTATTGGAGTATAATTGCTTTACAATGGTGTGTTAGTTTCTGCTTTTTTAACAAAGTGAATCAGCTATACATATACATATATACCTGTATCTCCTCCCTCTTGCGTCTCCCTCCCACCCTCCCTATCCCACCCCTCTAGGGGGACACAAAGCACCCAGCTACTCTCCCTGTGCTCTGCGGCTGCTTCCCACTAGCTATTTTACATTTGGTAGTGTATATATGTCCATGCCACTCTCTCACATCGTCCCAACTTACCCTTCCACCTCCCCGGTCCTCAAGTCTACTCTCTACGTCTGCGTCTTTATTCCTGTCCTGCCCGTAGGTTCTTCAGAACCTTTTTTTTTTTTTTTGATTCCATATATATGTGTTAGCATACGGTATTTGTTTTTCTCTTTCTGACTTACTTCACTCTGTATGACAGACTCTAGGTCCATTCCACCTCACTACAAATAACTCAATATCATTACTTTTTATGGCTGAGTAATATTCCATTGTATATATGTGCCACATCTTCTTTATCCATTCATCTGTTGATGGACACTTAGACTGCTTCCATGTCCTGGCTATTGAAAATAGAGCTGCAATGAACATTGTGGTACATGACTCTTTTTGAATTATGGATTTCCCAGGGTATATGCCCAGTAGTGGGATTGCTGGGTCATATGGTAGTTATAATTTTAGTTTTTTAAGGAACCTCCTTACTGTTCTCTATAGTGGCTGTATTAATTTACATTCCCACCAACAGTGCAAGAGGGTTCCCTTCTTTCCACACCCTCTCCAGCATTTACTGTTTATAGACTTTTTGATGATGGCCATTCTGACTGGTGTGAGGTGATACCTCACTGTAGTTTTGATTTGCATTTCTCTAAGGATTAGTGACGTTGAGTATCCTTTCATGTGTTTGTTGGCAATCTGTATATCTTGTTTGGAGAAATGTCTGTTTAGGTCTTCTGCCCATTTTTGGATTGGGTTGTTTTTTTGATATTGAGCTGCATGAGCTGCTTGTATATTTTAGAGATTAATCCTTACTCAGTTGCTTCGTTGGCAAATAATTTCTCCCATTCTAAGGGTTGTCTTTTTGTCTTGTTTATGGTTTCCTTTGCTGTGCAAAAGTTTTAAGTTTTATTAGGTCCCATTTGTTTATTTTTGTTTTTATTTCCATTTACCTAGGAGGTGGGTCAAAAAGGATCTTGCTGTGATTTATGCCAAAGAGTGTTGTACTTATGTTTTCCTCTAAGAGCTTTATAGTGTCTGGCCTTACATTTAGGTCTTTAATCCATTTTGAATTTATTTTTGTGTATGCTGGTAGGGAGTGTTCTAATTTCATTCTTTCACATGTAGCTGTCCAGTTTTCTCAGTACCACTTACTGAAGAGACTGTCTTTTCTCCATTGTCTATTCTTGCCTCCTTTATCAAAGATAAAGTGACCATAGGTGCGTGGGTAATCTCAGAGCTTTCTATCCTGTTCTACTGATGTATATTTCTGTTTTTGTGTCAGTACCAGACTGTCTTGATTACTGCAGCTTTGTAGTATAGTCTGAAGTCAGGGAGCCTGATTCCTCCAACTCCATTTTTCTTTCTCAAGATTGCTTTGGCTATTCAGAGTCTTTTGTGTTTCCATACAAATTGTAAAATTTTTTCTTCTAGTTCTGTGAAAAATGCCATTGGTTGTTTGATAGGGATTGCATTGAATCTGTAGATTGCTTTGGGTAGTATAGTCATTTTCACAATGTTGATTCTTCCAATCCAAGAACATGGTATATTTCTCCATCTGTTTGTATCATCTTTAATTTCTTTCATCAGTGTCATATAGTTTTCTGCATACAGGTCTTCTGTCTTCTTAGGTAGGTTTATTCCTAGGTATTTTATTCTTTTTTTGTTGCAATGGTAAATGGGAGTGTTCCCTTAATTTCTCTTTCAGATTTTTCATCATTAGTGTATAGGAATGCAAGAGATTTCTGTGCATTAATTTTGTACCCTACTACTTTACCAAATTCATTGATTAGCTCTAGTAGTTTTCTGGTAGCATCTTTAGGGTTCTCTATGTATAGTATCATGTCATCTGCAAACAGTGACAGTTTTACTTCTTTCCAATTTGGATTCGTTTTGTTTCTTTTTCTTCTCTAATTGCTGTGGCTAAAACTTCCAAAACTAGGTTGAATAATAGTGGTTAGAGTGGGCAACCTTGTCTCGCTCCTGATCTTAGTTGAAATGGTTTCAGTTTTTCACCACTGAGAACAATGTTGGCTGTGGGTTTGTCATACATGGCCTTTATTATGTTGAGGTAAGTTCCCTCTATGCCTACTTTCTGGAGGGTTTTCATCATAAATGGGTGTTGAATTTTGTCGAAAGATTTTTCTTCATCTATTGAGATGATCATATGGTTTTTCTCCTACAATTTTTTAATATCGTGTATCACATTGATTGATTTGCATATATTGAAGAATCCTTGCATTCCTGGGATAAACCCCACTTGATCATGATGTACGATCCTTTTAATGTGCTGTTGGATTCTGTTTGCTAGTATTTTGTTGAGGATTTTTGCATCTATGTTCATCAGTGATATTGGCCTGTAGTTTTCTTTCTTTGTGACATCTTTGCCTGGTTTTGGTATCAGGGTGATGGTGGCTCATAGAATCAGTTTGGGAGTGTTCCTCCCTCTGCTATATTTTGGGATAGTTTGAGAAGAATAGGTGTTACCTCTTCTCTAAACGTTTGATAGAATTCGTCTGTGAAACAATCTGGTCCTGGGGTTTTTTTTGTTGTTGTTGGAAGATTTTTAATCACAGTTTCAATTTTAGTGCTTGTGACTGGTCTGTTTATATTTTCTATTTCTTCCTAGTTCAGTCTCGGAAGATTGTGCTTTTCTAAGAATGTGTCCATTTCTTCCAGGTTGTCCATTTTATTGGCATAGAGGTGCTTGTAGTCATCTCTCATGATTCTTTGCATTTCTGCAGTGTCAGTTGTTACTTCTCCTTTTTCATTTCTAACTCTATTGATTTGAGTCTTCCCTCTTTTTTTCTTGATGAGGCTGGTTAATGGTTTATCAATTTTGTTTATCTTCTCATAGAACCAGCTTTTAGTTTTATTGATCTTTGCTATCATTTCCTTCATTTCTTTTTCTTTATTTCTGATCTGATCTTTATGACTTCTTTCCTTCTGCTAACTTTGGGGGCTTGTTGTTTTTTTTTTCTCTAATTGCTTTAGGTGTAAAGTTAGGTTGTTTATTTGAGGTGTTTCTTGTTTCTTGAGGTAGGAATGTATTGCTGTAAACTTCCCTCTTAGAACTGTTTTGCTGCATCCTATAGGTTTTGGGTCGTCGTGTTTTCATTGTCATTTGTTTCTAGGTATTTTTTGATTTCCTCTTTGATTTCTTGGTTATTTAGTAGCATATTGTTTAGACTCCGTGTGTTTGTATTTTTTACAGTTTTTTTCATGTAATTAATATCTACTCACATAGCATTCTGGTCAGAAAAGATACTTGATATGATTTCAATTTTCTTAAATTAACCAAGGCTTGATTTGTGACCCAAGATATGCTCTATCCTGAAGAATGTTGCATGAGCACTTGAGAAAAAAGTGTATTCTGTTGTTTTTCAATGGAATGTCTTATAAATAGGACATTAAAATCAATTAAGTCCATCTTGGTTAATGTGTCATTTAAAGCTGTGTTTCCTTATTTATTTTCACTTTGGCTGATCTGTCCATTGGTGAAAGTGGGGTGTTAAAGTCCCCTACTATGATTGGGTTACTGTCGATTTCCCCTTTTATGGCTGTTAGCATTTGCCTTATGTATTGAGGTGCTCCTATGTTGGGTGCATAAATATTTACAATTGTTATATCTTCTTCTTGGTTTGATCCCTTGATCATTATATAGTGTCTTTCTTTGTCTCTCGTAATAGTCTTTATTTTAAAGTCCATTTTTTCTGATATGAGAATTGCTACTCCAGCTTTCTTTTGATTTCCATTTGCATGGAATATCTTTTTCCATCCCCTCACTTTCAGTCTGTATGTGTCCCTAGGTCTGAAGTGGGTCTCTTGTAGACAGCATATATATGGATCTTGTTTTTGTTTCCATTCAGCCAGTCTATGTCTTTCGGTTGGAGCATTAAATCCATTTACATTTAAGGTAATTATCAATATGTATGTTCCTGTGACCATTTTCTTAATTGTTTTGGTTTGTTATTGTAGGTCTTTTCCTTCTCTTGTGTTTACTGCCTAGAGAAGTTCCTTTAGCATTTGTTATAAAGCTGGTTTGGTGGTGCTGAATTCTCTTAGCTTTTGCTTGTCTGTAAAGGTTTTAATTTCTCCGTCACATCTGAATGAGATCCTTGCTGGGTAGACTAATCTTGGTTGTAGGTTTTTCCCTTTCATCAATTTAAATATGTCCTGCCACTCCCTAAGGGCTTGCAGAGTTGCTGCTGAAAGATGAGCTGTTAACCTTATGGGGATTCCCCTGTATGTTATTTGTTGCTTTTCCCTTGCTCCTTTTAATATTTTTTCTTTGTATTTAATTTTTAATAGTTTGATTAATTTGTGTCTTGTGTTTCTCCTTGGATTTATCCTGTATGCGGCTCTCTGCACCTCCTAGCCTTGATTGACTATTTCCTTTCCCATATTAGGGAAGTTTTCAATTATAATCTCTTCAAATATTTTCTCAGTCCATTTTTTTCTTCTCTTCTTCTTCTGGGACCCCTATAATTCAAAAGTTGATGCATTTAATGTTGTCCCAGAGGTCTCTGAGACTCTCAATTCTTGTCATTCTTTTTTCTTTATTCTCCTCTGCGGTAGTTATTTCCACTATTTTATCTTCCAGGTCACCTATCTGTTATTCTGCCTCAGTTATTCTGCTATTGATTCCTTCTAGAGAATTTTTAATTTCATTTATTGTGTTGTTCATCATTGTTTGTTTGCTCTTTAGTTCTTCTAGGTCCTTGTTAAACATTTCTTGTATTTTCTCCATTCTATTTCCAAGATTTTGGATCATCCTTATTATCATTACTCTGAATTCTTTTTCAGGTAGACTGCCTATTTCCTCTTCATTTGTTAGGTCTGGTGGGTTTTTACCTTGCTCCTTCATCTGCTGTGTATTTCTCTGTCTTCTCATTTTGCTTAACTTACTGTGTTTGGGGTCTCCTTTTTGCAGGCTGCAGGTTCATAGTTCCCATTGTTTTTGGTGTCTGCCCCCAGTGGGTAAGGTTGGTTCAGTGGGTTCTGTAGGCTTCCTAGTGGAGGGGACGGGTGCCTGTGTTCTGGTAGATACGGATGGATCTTGTCTTCCTCATGGGCAGGACCATGTGTGTTTTGGTGTGTCTGTAAACTTAGTATGATTTTAGGCAGCCTCTCTGCTAATGGGTGGGGTTGTGTTCCTGTCTTGCTAGTTATTTGGCATGGTGTGTCCAGCACTGTGGCTTGTTGTTCATTGAGTGGAGCTGGGTCTTAGCGTTGAGATGGAGATCTCTGGGAGAGCTCTCACCAACTAATATTACATGGGGCTGGGAGGTCTCTGGTGGTCCAATGTCCTGAACTCGGCTCTCCCACCTCAGAGACTCAGGCCCGACACCCAGCCAGAGCACCCAGACCCTGTCAGCCACATGGCTCAGAAGAAATGGGAGAAAAAAAAGAAAGAAAAAAATAATAAAGTTCTTAAAAAAATTTAAAAATAAAAAAAGAGAGCAACCAAACCAATAAACAAATCCACCAATAATAACAAGCACTAGAAACTATACTAAGATAAACATAAAACCAGAAACAAATTAGATGCAGAAAGCACACCCCAAGTCTACAGTTGTTCCCAAAGTTCACCGCCTCAATTTTGGGATGATTTGTTGTCTATTCAGGTATTCCATAGATGCAGGGTACATCAAGATGATTGTGGAGATTTAATCCACTGCTACTGAGGCTGTTGGGAGAGATTTCCTTCTCTTCTTTGTTTGCACAGCTCCTGGGGTTCAGCTTTGGATTTGGCCCTGCCTCTGTGTGTAGGTCGCCCTCTGGCATCTGTTCTTTGCTCAGACAAGACGGGGTTGAAGGAGCACCTGATTAGGAGGCATTGGCTCACTCAGGCTGGGAGAGGAAGGGGTATGGGATGCGGGGTGAGCCTGCGGCGGCAGAGGCTGGCATGACATTGCACCAGCCTGAGGCGGACCGTGCGTCCTCCCGGGGAAGTTGTCCGTGGATCACGGGACCCTGGCAGTGGCGGGCTGCACAGGCTCCCGGGAGGGGAGGTGTGGATAGTGACCTGTGCTCACACACAGGCTTCTTGGTGGCTGCAGCAGCAGCCTTAGCATCTCATGCCCATCTCTGGTGTCCACACTGATAGCCACAGCTCATGCCCATCTCTGAAGCTCGTTTAGGCAGTGCTCTGAATCCCCTCTCCTCGCGCACCCCGTAACAATAGTCTCTTGCCTCTTCGGCAGCTCCAGACTTTTTCCTGGACTCCCTCCTGGCTAGCTGTGGCGTACTAGCCCCCTTCACCCTGTGTTCACGCAGCCAACCCCAGTCCTCTCCCTACGATTCGACCGAAGCCCGAGCCTCAGCTCCCAGCCCCCACTCACCCCAGCGGGTGAGCAGACAAGCCTCTCGGGCTGGTGAGTGCTGGTCGGCACCGATCCTCTGTGTGGGAATCTCTCCGCTTTGCCCTCCGCACCCCTGTTGCTGTGCTCTCCTCCGCAGCTCCGAAGCTTCCCCCCTCCACCACCTGCAGTCTCTGCCCGCGAAGGGGCTTCTACTGTGTGGAAATTTTTCCTCCTTCATGGATCCCTCCCAGAGGTTCAGGTCCCGTCCCTATTCTTTTGTCTCTGTTTTTCCTTTTTTCTTTTGCCCTACCCAGGTACGTGGGGAGTTTCTTGCCTTCTGGGAAGTCTGAGGTCTTCTGCTAGTGTTCAGTAGATGTTCTGTAGGAGTTGTTACACATGTAGATGTATTTTTGATGTATTTGTGCGAAGGAAGGTGATCTCCAGGTCTTATTCCTCTGCCATCTTGAAGGTCCTCCTGGGGTTCTTTTTCTCCAGACAGAAATCTACAGGTTAACATACAACTTAAACTATCTGGTTCTAAGCAAATGGCAAACAGCAAGTCGAACATGGGTGCATTCTCCTCAATATTAAATAGCTCTTGGGTTTCTTATCACTCACAGTGAAAGACATGGAGTCATCCTTAGCTTTATCTGCAGGCTTTGGATAAGTTTTCAAAAGAATCTCATCAAGTTTATGCTATTATGTGTGATGCCTTAGTGTGTATAAGAGAACCAGTGCCTCCCTAAAATTCCAAATCAGTATGTTTGCACTGGACCCCAGAATATGTATTTTAATAAACTCCCAAAGTTATTCCAGTATTGATAGGCTACAATAAAATATTAAGAAATGGCCAAGGACATGGAAGCAACCTAAGTGTCCATCAGCAGATGAATGGATAAAGAATATGTGGCACATATATACAATGGAATATTACTCAGTCATAGAAAAAAAATGAAATTGAGTCATTTCTAGTGAGGTGGATGGACCTAGAGTCTGTCATACAGAGTGAAGTAAGTCAGAAAGAAAAAGACAAATACCGTATGCTAACACATATATATGGAATTTAAGAAAAAAATGTCATGAAGAACCTAGGGGTAAAGCAGGAATAAAGACGCAGACCTCTTAGAGAACGGACTTGAGGTTATGGGGAGGGGGAAGGGTGAGCTGTGACAGGACGAGAGAGAGTCATGGGCATATACACACTAACAAACGCAGTAAGGTAGATAGCTAGTGGGAAGCAGCCGCATGGCACAGGGATATTGGCTCGGTGCTTTGTGACAGCCTGGAGGGGTGGGATGGGGAGGATGGGAGGGAGGGAGACGCAACAGGGAAGACATATGGGAACATATGTTTATGTATGACTGATTCACTTTGTTATAAAGCAGAAACTAACACACCATTGTAAAGCAATTATACCCCAATAAAGATGTTAAAAAAAAAAAAAAACAAATACCATATGCTAACACATATATATGGAATCTAAAAAAAAAAAAAAGGTTCTGAAGAACCTAGGGGCAGGACACGAATAAAGTTGCAGACGTAGAGAATGGACTTGAGGACACAGGGAGGGGGAAGGGTAAGCTGGGACGACGTGAGAGAGTGGCATGGACATATATACACTACCAAATGTAAAATAGATAGCTAGTGGGAAGCAGCTGCATAGCACAGGGAGATCAGCTCGGTGCTTTGTGACCACCTAGAGGGGTGGGATAGGGAGGGAGGGAGGGAGGCGCAAGAGAGAGGAGATATGGGGCTATATGTATATGTATAGCTGATTCACTTTGTTATACAGCAGAAACTAACCTAACACTACAAAGCAATTTTACTCCAATAAAGATGTTAAAAAAAAAATGGCCAGTTTAAGTCATTTAAACCAGAGCTATGGGGAGGTTTTTCAGTTAAATACGCTGTCACTTGCAAGAAATGAAAACTTGGACCCAAGCTGGTTTCAAGAATGAAGAAGTTTTAACAACAGAAATAGAAGAGGTAATGTGGGTTCTAGGGTGGGTTGAGTCTGCTCAATGATGTCTGTATTAACAAGGTAGAATGTGTCCATTTCTCAATTCTCTGCATACCCATGGGGCTATTGACAAGATCGGCCTAGCAATTCCACATCACTTCCTGGTTCAATATATAGAGGAATAAGAGAGGATTCCTATCCTATGAAGTGTGTTTTCTCATAGGACTAGAGAATCCTTTTCCAGAAACTCCACCCACCGCCAGCCCAACAGACTGCCCACAACTCATTGGCCAGAATTATATCAAGTGATCATTCCTGAGTCAACTGTTGGCACATGGGATTTGAATAGAAAACCTTACACCAATCAGGTTTACTGAGGAACTGGAATGGGGCTGGCTTCCCCTAAGGCAACTGGTTGAATGAAGAAGGTGTGGATATCTGAACAAAACTAGGATTCTACAGAAAAGAAGTAGAGGTGGCGATGGTGAGGAAATTAGATCAGCAACTAACAGGGTCCAGCATTAGGTGAGTTAAAAAGAATTACAAACAGCATCTTAAAATTAGGTTGCATTAAAGATGTGTGGGAAGTTGCCTTAATGCACTGGTAACCTCCAAGCACATTGCCAGGGAAGCTAATCCAGTTATCACAGAACACAAAGGTTCACAGACCAAAGTAAGATGCTTGAATCACAGTTTAATAAATCAACTGAAAACACATATCCAGAAGTGAGGGTGGGGGTGGAGGAAGGAATATGTGGCGACAGATGATTCTTAGGACAGTGAAACTACTCTGTATGACACCATAACAATAGATGTGTGTCATCACACACGGGTCCAAACCCACAGAATGTACAACACCAAGAGTGAACCCTAATGTAAACTATGGACTTTGGGTGAAAACGACGCATCAGTGCAGGCCCATTGATTGTAAGAAATGTACCACTCTGGTGGGTGATGTTGATAATGGGGGAAAGCTGTGCATGTTTGGTGATAAGGGATATATGGGAAATTGCTGTGACTTCTCTCTCAATTTTGCTATGAAACTAAAATTTCCTTGAAAAAGTAAAGCCTTTTTTAAAAATTAATTTTTTAAGAAAAGAAGAAAAGGGAAAGAGATGGGGTATCACACGGAATAAAATGCAAGCAAGTGGAAGCACCACACCAATTTAGTCACAGATTAGGAAACATTCATGCATCCTGTGTCTCCCTCCTGCATCAGCCTCGCCCAAGCCCATAGTGGAGTTATAAGGACCAAAATTGAGGTCTGAGCAAGGGGACCACAAATGGAGGATGCTTGGGACCAATGACACACACTTGCTCTATCCTGGCAAATACACCTGTCCCCAGCTATCTCTAGCCAATTAGCCTGCTGAGTCACTATGGGTTTTATCTGCATTTCTAGATAGAGTACATACAGGGACAAAGCAGGACCATACTGGCGGTCTCCAAAGGGGGCTGATTTAAGGATGACATAGCTGTCGACCCAGAGCTGTCATGATCATTCATTCTGACTTGGTCTTTCTGTGCATTTCTGTCTATAAGTGAGACTCCTGTTTGTTCCACCAAGCATTCCATCTATTCCATTTCTATCATCCTTATGGATTACCAATTTACTCTCTATATTTAGCATATCTCATGAATTCTACCTTTGTTCCATAAGATTCTTCCTTACTCATTATTCATTCTTAACACAGCCTGGGAGTATCACTTATACCTCATAAGCCACTAGATTACTTATCATCAATGCTTAAAATTTCTTATGAGCTTCATCCATCCCATTTGCTTTCTTGTCTTGTCTAGCAGATTTGAATATACTCAAATAATACAGCAAACCTACATTACAGAAGACCTAAAGTGTTGTGATGAGGGTGAAAGAAAGAGAGAGAAATGACTAATAGATTAAAAGAAATCTAAGAGAAATGGGAATCAGATAAAATTTCTCAAAAACTATGAGACAACTGAGGGCACTGAACTCTGGCTGGATACTTGATACCAAGAAATCATCATATATTTTAGGTGTGAAAATTGTATTTTTAAGTATGAAGAAATAAAGAGTTTTTATGTTTTAGAAATGCATACTGAGGTATTTATGGATCAAATTACATGAAATCTGAAGTTTGCTTCAAAATAAGCCAATATTTTGCAATTCGGATCAACAAATAGTTCTTCAGCTTATGCTAAGCAGAGTTTTGCAAACTGAGAATCATGAGTCATTAGTAAGTAAGTTGGTTTGGTGGGCTTTGTCCAGAACATGTGAATAACGAATAGAAGAGAACAGAATAGAAAATATCAGAGTGTGTGGCATTCTGTCATAGTAAATTTTGTTCGGGCTTCCCTGGTGGCGCAGTGGTGGAGAGTCCGCCTGCCAATGCAGGGGACACGGATTCGTGCCCCGGTCCGGGAGGATCCCACATACCGCGGAGCGGCTGGGCCCGTGAGCCATGGCCGCTGAGCCTGCGCGTCTGGAGCCTGTGCTCGGCAACGGGAGAGGCCACAACAGTGAGAGGCCCGTGTACCGGAAAAAAAAAAAAAGTTTTGTTTCAACTGTGTGTGTGTGTGTGTGTGTGTGTTATGAACATATATTGTATTTCTTACTGTGAGGTTACAGTTAATGAGGTTTGAAGATCACAGCTGAAAGCAGAGTCCTGATCACTAATGGGCACAGAAGATACAAGAAGAATAAGACATGGTTTCCACTTTCCTGAAGAGACAGACATGAATAGGCAAATAGTGTGGAACGCTACAAGCTCTGCTAGCAGTGAGCTCCGAGGACTGTGGGAAGACAAAAGAGGCATTGACTTAACTCTGGCATACGCTTCACAGAACAGGTAATATGTGAAATGATTGTTGAAGGATGAAAAGGATGGAAAAGGGTGAAAACGGCATCTCTCAGGAAGGGAACAAAGTGGCACAGAGTTGTAAACACACAAGTGGTATATTTAGGCAAAAGAAAGTAATTTGGTAAGGCTGTGATCTGGCTAAGAAATGATGGCGGCTTGGAATAGAGCAGTGGATGAGCAAATGGGTTCTGAGTGTTTCATTCTTCCTAAAAATCCAGTGGTCATGACTCATCATCTCCTTCCCAGGACCCCTCCCAAATTCCTTTTCTCTTTCAATGAGATGTCCATTTGTCACCTCATAGGTCAAAGCACTCAAGTCACCTTGATCCTTTATTTTTGGTGATGGACATGGTCGGCACTGCACACAGATGCCCTTTTGTCATTTCTGTGCACTTGTTCCCTGGCTTATGGGTGCTGTAGCTTCCAGGCTGTCACCTCTACTGTCTGACTTCAGAAAGCTGGATGTGCTGGAATGTGGCAGCCCTTTGACAATGATTGGCTGGTGTAGGAATGTCAAAGCCCAGCTCCCTTAGTTCAAACTGAGATCAACTTGGAAGTATGACCTACATTCCATGGTTCCCCAAACTGAAGTGGGGTCAGGCTTCAGTTTCCCTCTGGGGGACTTCACCTGAAATCTCTCCTTGTTTCACCTGGAAGCACATCCCTAATAAATCACTTGTCCATGAACTCTTGTCTTGGGGTTCTTCTCCAGCAGACCTGGAACTAATGCACATCCCATATACAAAGAGCCATGAATATGTATAACTGATTCACTTTGCTGTACACCTGAAACTAACACAACATTGTGAATCAACTATACTCCAATAAAAAAGTTTAAAAAAAAGTCATGAATTTCTTTTAACTCTCCATTTTCTACTTGCAGTAAAATATATATATATATATATATATATATATATATATATAGTATTTGAAAATAGTGTTGTGCCTCTACTGTAATCCAGGCACTGCTGCTCTCTACTTAAATTCATCTTCCATTTATTTGTCTTGAAACATCATTTTCACGAAGTCCCTTTATTGATCAAAACCTTCCAGGGGCTCCCCAATCACCTCAAGAGGTTTTTCCTTAGGCTCAAGTAGTCTCCTTTATAAAGGAAAATATATATACTCTCACGGACCCTCAATGTAATTTTAAAAATTCATTATAATTTAATTTCAATATGTATAAACCTAAAACTAGTTATAAACTCCTTATACTGACAGCTTTGATATAACTATAAATCCAGAATAAATTTTCAAATTACATTCAAACACAACTACAAAACCAATAAAAATTAAATTCCCAGCATTAATTTAATGTGACAGATTATGTTATTTTGCTGGAACAAAAATCGCTGATATTTGGTTTAATAGCAGAAGGATGTAATCTCGGGTTTGTTTGTGTATTTAATCTGTTTCTGTATTTCAACTTTAATAATGCTAATGTAAGGAATAGCCATTCTCACAAGCATGCTGTCTAAAACTGTATTAATGGCTGTAATTTTTATTTCTAATTCAGGATAATCAGAACCCAAATCTAAGAATAACCCTTGTATGTCAGTTTTATTAAGGCATATATTGATAACTCTGCAGAACTATTTTGTTCACTTAAAGATAAGGTTAGGGCTTCCCTGGTAGCGCAGTGGTTGAGAGTCCGCCTGCCGATGCAGGGGACGCGGGTTCGTGCCCGGGTCCGGGAATATCCCACATGCCGCGGAGCGGCTGGGCCCGTGAGCCATGGCCGCTGAGCCTGTGCGTCCGGAGCCTGTGCTCCGCAACGGGAGAGGCCACAGCAGAGAGAGGCCCGCGTACCAAAAAAAAAAAAAAAGATAAGGTTAGTATTGTGTTCTTTTGGGAATCTTCATCAAATGAATATTTCTTCCAAATGCTTTGGAAGCAGGATCAGGCTAGGTTTCCTAGAAGCAAACCTCAGACAAAGATTTGTATACAGGGGTTTGTTTCGGAATTGATCTTAGTAAGCAGTGGTAAGCAATGTGGGTACGTGATATAGAGAAGGAAGGGAGGTTAATACAGCATGCAGTGATAGGCAGGTTACTGCTGCAGGCAACTGGGGCTCAGTGGCAACTGGAAACCTCAGAACTGACCCACCATGAAAGGAGGCAACTGGGGTATTTATCCTCCAATTCCCATTTGTCATTGGTGGATGGCTGCTCCCAAAATTAACTCCCCAACACATCTGGCCTGCCAAGAGAAAGCCCCTAAGAGTCAGAGGTGTTTGTAGCTGGACACCTGGGCACATGCAAGAAGAGTGAGTGCCAACCAGCTATGGGCAGGGCACCAACAGCATCTGTCTCAGAAGCAGGTTATTTCTTCCTTGGGTGTTAACAGCTGTACTGTCCAATATTGAAGGGTTTCAAGTTGGTAAGTTCCATAGTGAGATCTGCTCACACAGGTAGGACACTCACTCTGTAGGAGAAGTCTGGTATGTCCATCCTACTGGATGTTGTGTACAGATTCAGTGGCCACAACTTTCCTCTATTCAAACAACCGTGAGATCCTTATGCATGCGGCTGCTGTGACATCCTTTAGCCTCCACTTGGTAGCACCGTCACGAGATAGTACACAGTGATAAGGTTGGTTTTCTACGATATGCTTATAATATTTTCTAATTATCATTAAAATTTAGAAAATAAAAAGTAAAGTTTCACGTGGAACTTCATAACCCCTGACAATGTGTCGGGACCCCCAAGGTGGTGGGGCAGGGGATGGGGGGATAAAGGAAGGTCCAGAGAAAAACTGATCTTCTACATAAAAGTGTAGATAACCTGAAATTCAAGGTCCATTGAAGTCTACACTCAAGCTTCCTTCACAAACTTTTCATAGTCAAACAGGTCTATCAGCAATGTGATAAGCATACCTTGTGCTTATCACCCACAAGATTCGTACCTTTCAGCCTGCCTACAATTCACCTGGACCTATTTACTTAAGTCTTACAGAGAGACCAGGCCTTCCCAGGTTGCTCTGGTTCATAACAAGTTCACAGCTCCTAACTCTCACTTGTCAATTAACCACATGCTGCATTCTCCTCATGTCCTTGGTCTTGTACTCCTTTTTTTTTTTTTTAGATTTTTTTTTTTTGATGTGGACCATTTTTGAAGTCTTCATTGAATTTGTAACAATATTGCTTCTGTTTTATGTTTTGGTTTTTTGGCTACGAGGCATGTAGGATCTTAGCTCCCCGACCAGAGATCGCACCCACCCACCCCCTGCATTGGAAGGCAAAGTTTTAACCACTGGACCGCCAGGGAAGTCCCTTCATTGTTTTTTAACATTGCACATGTTCATGTCATATATCCCCAACAAGGCTGTGACACCTACAGTGAAACTGGGCCAACACAGCTCGATGGAACAATACAGATTCGCCATCTACCCAACTGCTCACAGATGTGTGCTCAGCTGTGTACTAGCTGTGCTCTTGAACCTCCATTCCTCCATCCGTAAAAGAGAGACCCTAGTACCTTCCTCACAGTGTTGTTGAGTGGATAAATATCTGAAAGCATTTTGCAGAAAGTCTACAGTTGAGCAGGTGCCCAACAAAAGGAGTTCCCTTTCTTATTTTGCAAACACAGTTCTTTCCAACAGCCTTGAGAAATTTCCCATATCATCTTGAAGGTCTGGCCCTTGTGATGAGTTGAGAGACCTCTAGTTGCACTGTGGTTTGCTAATCATCTAAACAGCCTGAAAACACATTTTTATAAGACAATACTCTAGGGAGAGAACATCTGGAGCTCTCTCATCTTTCTCTTAAAAATTTTCCTGCCTGTGCCTGTAGAAAGATAAAGAATTGATAAAAAGATTCTCATGGACATGGTTACATTTTGTTGATAAGAAAGTTCTTTATTTGGCTGAGACAGATGTTCAGCTAAGAATTTTTTTGCCAGTACTAACGCTATCCCACAAGCATGTTATTGATTCACATGGAGTTGCCATGTAGCCGGGATTATGTAGACTTAGGTCTGTCCTCATCATGGGCAAGTAGAATTAAGAAACTTGGTTTCCATGACCCTGACTACCAATGGCAAGTGTTAAAAATTCTATGAACCTGACTCAGTTATCAGTCATGATTTTTGTTTTCTTTTGTTTTCTATTTAATATAGACTGTTGAATTTTGCCTCATATGATGGTCTCACCTTGGCCTTATTCACAAGGCCAAGACCTAGGGTTCTACCTGTTGTATCCCAAACCAACCATTCACTGAGTGCACCATCTGCTGAGGTGTGCTGAAGGAAAACATTTTCAAGTTATTTGTGGGGACTTCCCTGATGGTCCAGTGGGTAAGACTCTGCACTCCCAACGCAGGGGGCCCGGGTTCGATCCCTGTTCGGGGAACTAGATCCCACATGCATGCCGCAACTAAGAAGTCCACATGCTGCAACTAAAAGGTCCCTCAGGTCGCAAGGAAGATCCCACGTGCTGCAACTAAGACCTGGCACAGCCAAACTAAATTAAAAATAAATAAATAAATCTTTTTTTAAAAGTCATTAAAAAAATAAAGTCATTTGTGTTTCTTAAAAGGATCAATAATAAAACTACAATTAATAACAGGCAACTTTTAAGAGTAAGATTCTCCTTGCGCAAATAAGTTTTTAATCTGCAATACGTGACACAGTCTCCTGTTCTTTGGAGATGAAAACCAGGAACAGCAGGAGGTGTCTACAGATCACTGAGTATTTATATCATTTAAACTGCAAACAAAAAAAGAATTCCTTCTAAATGGGATGAGCCTTTGAAGTTGGGGTTATGAGGACTTACAGGTGAACTGCTGTGTGATCAGCAATCGAGGTCTATTCATGAGGCTCTAAGTACAAGGCATTACATTAACGCTGCCGCTTCATCTGGGGCCAGTAGCCGAAAAGCAGCTAAGCACTAAATACCAGAGGTGAATTTTTGTTTTAGAATAATGGTATGGATCCCTAGAGTTCCTTCTATTCTTGATACTCTCCCAATATCCTCTTCCAATATTCTCCCAAACCTTACAAAGAGCTTTCATGGACATACACTTTGAAAATACATGCTTTTAATACGCCGAAAAAAACATGGTCCAAGAGGATACACCAGTGTCCACTGCAGCACAATTTACAATAGCCAAGACATGGAAACAACCTAAATGTCCATTGACAGATCAATGGATAAAGAAGATGTAGTACACATATACAATGGAATATTACTCAGCCATTTATAAAGAATGAAATAATGGGATGGACCTGGAGATTATCATACTAAGTGAAGTAAGTCAGACAGAGAAAGACAAATACCATGTGATATCACTTATATGTGGAATCTAAAAAAAATGATACAAATGAATTTATTTACAAAACAGAAACAGACTCACAGACTTAGAGAATGAATTTATGGTTACCGGGGGGAACAGTCTACGGGAGGGATAGATTGGGAGTCTGGGATTGACATGTACACACGACTATATTTAAAATAGATAACAAACAAGGACCTACTGTATAACACAGGGAACTCTGCTCAGTGTTCTGTAATAACCTAAATGGGAAAAGAATGTGAAAAACAATAGATGCATGTGTATGTAGGTATAACTGAATCACTTTGCTGTACACCTGAAACTAACACAACATTGTTAATCAACTATACTCCAATACAAAATTTAAAAAATTTTTTTTCAAAAGAAAATACATTCTTTTATATGACCAGTCTTGTTAACAAAATTTGTCCTGATGGAGCTAGCTCCACCATGTGGCACAATTTTCTTCTTTTTATTTTTAAATAATGCCTGTGTATTGATTAGAAAAGTGTTTAGCTGCAAGTAACAAAAAACTCAAATAACACACAGGTCTATTTTTTTTCAGGTAACAAGAAATTCAAAGGTAGACAATTCTGAGCTGCTTCTGTTGCATGTGTGTATCAGCAAGGATCAAGGCTTCTACATCTTGCTTCTTCATTCTTAGAGTGTATGTTTTACCCTCATGGCTGCTGACTCTCCAGGCATCATATCTGTGTTCCAGGAAAATAATAGGGGCAAGGGCCTATACAGAATGTGCCAATCAGGTCTAAATCTTTTTGGAAAACCTCTCCCATAACCCCTGCTGCCTATATCTCACTAGATAAAACTGGGTCAACTGGCCATCCCTTGCTTCAAGGGGGTCTTGGTTGTAAGTATTTTAGCTGGGCATATTTCTTCCCCAAAGAAAATCAGAGTTTTATTAGTACAAAAAAGGGACTATAGGTAATATCCAGGCAACCAGCAACATCTATTATATCTGGGTCTAGGGATGAGAGTCATCTCTTAATAGAAAATCACTTGCATTAAAAATACTAAAACCTCTTTTTCTAGAGACACATCTACTTTTAACAAGATCATAAGCAGAGTTAGCTAAAACATCAACACAGGAACACTAACTTGGTTGAAGTCAATGAGGCTTGACCATCAGTGAAGTAATGAACTTTGGATTGCATCGCCTTTCCTAGAGTCATAAATATATTTCTGAAAATATTTTAAGTTTAAGTTGGCCTTTTCTACCATAAAGCAAGTTCTTTCCTAAAACCACTCATTTTAAAAGCCAGATCCTCTGTGTTACATCCTATCATCCTGCTGTCTTCCATTTTAAAATTAGAGCGCCATTCTTCTAAAACGTATGTTGGCCACCTGCAATCACATCCAAGAAAGAAGCAAACTTCAAAAATCACACTTTCTTTTCTGTTTTCCCCCACTAGATTATTAAATTCATTAGGGAAAGCACCATTTCTTTGTTCTTGGTTGTATTCCAGACACTCACCACAGGATCTGAATATAGAAGATAGTCAAGAAGTGCTTTACAAACAAGTGTTACATATTCAAAATAAAAATCATTGTTTGTCTAAAAGCATTATTATTGGAGCACAAAATAATTTTAAAATATAAACCATAAAAATATCATAATTTCAATCATCTTAATCTGAAGAGACATTAGATACAATTCAGAATTAACTTCTGAATGAACAGTAACAACTAACTCTTAATAAACTTGAGATAAAAGTGAACTTCTGGGGCTCCCCTGGTGGCACAGTGGCTGAGAGTCCGCCTGCCGATGCGGGAGACACGGGTTCGTGCCCCGGTCCGGGAAGATCCCACATGCCGCGGGGTGGCTGGGCCCGTGAGCCATGGCCGCTGGGCCTGCGCGTCCGGAGCCTGTGCTCGGCAACGAGAGAGGCCACAGCAGTGAGAGGCCCGCATACCGCAAAAAAAAAAAAAAAAAAGTGAACTTCTGAAACCTAATGAAGACTATTATCTCAAATCAACAGACAAAGATCATACTTTAGAAACACTAAAAGCCATTCCATCAAAGCCAGAAGCAGGACAGAAAAGTAAAAGACTCTCTTCTTGCCAATATTATTAAATTTTTAACCTGGCTAATAAAATTAGACTAGAAGATAATTCTAAGTATAATTAGTGGAAAGGGTAAGACAAAAATATTGGCTGATTATATGACCATCTTGTAGAAAACTCAAGAGGATCAATGGAAAAGCAATTAGAAATAAAATTTCAGTAAGTGAGTTACAGAATAAATGCTGAAAATACACCAGCAATAATCAGAAAATGTTTGTGACATAATGTTGAGGGAAAATGCGGGCTTTGACACACACAAACGGCTATCTCTATTTGATATAAAAATGAAAATAGATTTATAGATATTGACAGATAGATGTAAGTAAATTACTTAACCTCCCTAGTGTTGGACAAGCAGCACTAAATTAAGAAATCTCTGCTTCTGTTCACCTGTGAGCATTCCGTAGAGCAGCCCATGTAAGAAAATGTAATCAAAATAATCAACACAGAGCACAGAAGCGTGTATAACTGAGACGTTCAGCCAGGGACCCATATTTCCATGTTTCCTCTGCCTGTGATATCTTAATAAATATGCATCTCTCTTAGTCAATGCTCACTCAGCTGTACGTTCTACCAGAGTTTCAACTCTCCTAAACCATGACGACCAGCTTTGTTGAGCTGTCCTTCAAAAACGGATTTTGTAAATGGTACACAGTCTTTATTTCATGGGAGGTCATCATAAATCCACCCTCCAAATCTGGTTTAAATCAATCCAGACCAAGAGTCAGAACCTTAATTTTATTTCCAGCGATAGATGAAAGCTTAAGAGGAAATACACTAAGATATTTTTAATGGGATAAGAGGTTTTTTTATGCTTTTATTATATCTTCAGATTTTCTACAATGAATAGGCATTACTGTAGTTTGTTGGGTTTTTTTTGGTTTTTTTTTTTTTTGGTACGCGGGCCTCTCACTGTTGTGGCCTCTCCCGTTGCGGAGCACAGGCTCCGGACGCGCAGGCTCAGCGGCCATGGCTCACGGGCCTAGCTGCTCCACGGCATGTGGGATCTTCCCAGACCGGGGCACGAACCCGTGTCCCCTCCATCGGCAGGCAGACTCTCAACCACTACGCCACCAGAGAAGACCTTTCTCTCTTTTTTTTTTTTTTTTTTAATCTTGATTCAACACTTTTCCAAATCCTTCATTTCCTATCTCCCAGTAAGTCTTTCTAGGAAATATCTCAAACCTCAAATCTGCAAAATATATCTCAAGTCTGGGCCAGTGCTTTTCTCTATGGCTACCAGCCTCATCCAAAGCATTGCCATTTCCTTCCTGGGTAACTGTACTACACCCCGGGTTCATCTCCTGCTGCAATCAGTTCTTCATCCAACATAGATCAAAAGAGACACCACACAGGACATCTGTATAAGTTGATAGGAGGTAACCTTAGTGAGTGGGCAGCTGGGGCAGCTGTAGGTAGAGCAAGGACGATCAATTCTGCCAACAGATGGACTGTGAGACCCAGGGAACGGTCAAGACCAATTCAGTTCCCGCTCCAAGCCACTGTCGTCCTCCTCATCAATTCCCTCATTCCCGGCATAATTTCAACACACCTCTGAGCCCAGTAAAATCAGTCTAGAAGGATAAGGCAGTGAGCAAAGACCAGATGTCCTTGAAAATAGAAGAGTAATAAGTGAGTACAAAGAATAATCTGAGGTGACAGTCGTTATCGGGTCTGAATAGGCATCCCATGAACAACTATAGACTATGGAAGAAGTTAGTGTACAACTAGGCAATATTTAAATCATTTATCCAGTAAATGTACCTGGGGAAATTGGGGAGAGGAGGCAATTTCAAGTTAAATCCATTCAGTAAAACAAATTTGAGACTTTTTGACTTTTAATTTATATTTATTTTAAAATTTATAATTGTGTGATTCGACTAATTAAAGAAGTATATGTCAAAAATACCATAAGTAAAAATAAAATGCAAACTGACAGGTATTAAATGGCATTGCAATATTGTGATAAAGACTATGATCTTAATAAAAAGGGTACTCTCCCTCATCGTCAACTAGAAAAAGAATGCCTCCCTTTGAAAAATGAGTAAAGAACATGAGCAATTTATAAAAGGAAAAACACATGTGGCAAATAAACAAGAAAAAGCTCAATTTTATCTTTAGTCAATAATTACAAAATAAAAGAATGTGAATAAAATTGGCATATCTGAACAAAGAAGATATTTATTACTGTTGAGGGTGGCATAGTGAGACAAGCGTTCATGCTCTACAAATGGAAGCATAAATTGGAACCATAATTAAGTATCACTTTCCTTAAAATATGTTAAAATATTTATATCCACTCCTAGAAACTTGTGTGTGTCCCACATGCACAAGGATTATTCACAAAGATGTTTATTGCAACATTACTTCTAATGGTAAGAACCTGGCAACAATCAACAAAATTAGTTAATGAGAACATCTGAAATATTCTAAGTCTATTTAATGACATTGGAAAATTATCATGAATAATTTGCTGGATTTTCAAACAGCTTACAAAATAAAAAATTTAGTATGATGCCAATTTCATTAGGTTTTATGCATTCCTATGATGATAGAAAAACTTGGATAGAAATAAAATATTACCAATGGCTATGTGGCGATATCATGGGTAAATATTGTATTTCTCGTATTCTTTCTAATTTTTAATAAAAGTAACACATGCTCATGATAACCCAGGGAAAATACTACAAACACACATGGGTGTATATATGTGGGTGTATGTATGTATGTATTCCTCTAAAAATCAATAGAAAAGATTGTCAGGAATGGTCTCGTGAAGGATCAAATAAAGTTAAGAAGTTTTTGTTTAAAAAAAAATAGCTTTGTTAAAATTCCCTCCCATACTCCTAACCCCTCTTATTTTATTTTATTTTTAAGATTTTTTTGATATGGACCATTTTTAAAGTCTTTATTGAATTTGTTACAATATCGCTTCTTTTTTGTATGTTTTGGTATCTTGGCCGCTAGGCATGTGGGATCTTAGCTCCCTTAACAGGGATTGAACCCACACCCACTGCACTGGAAGGCGAAGTCCTAACCACTGGACCACCAGGTAAGCCCCCACCTCTTTTATTTCAAAATAAATGTTGTCCTCTTTATTCTAATTATGTAAAGGCATTTGGGTGTTGTCCATCTGCATACGACTGTGGACAAAGCCTAGCCCATACAGGGTCCTTAAGAAATATTTGTTGAGGGAATGAATAGATGCTATAGCACAAATGGGGAGAAGGGTCTTCTCACCCTTTGATGGTAATTTTCTTGACACAGTTTAGAATCCATCTAAATAGACTATCGATCCTGCTGTTCAACTACTTTTAGAAATGTCTTAATATCACTACTCTAAAAACAAAAATCATTATTTTTGACAGATGCTCTCTAAAATTTAATTGGTTTAACACATTTCATCCCATATAGCAAGTTAATTTACTTAGCTACTTGGGGGCACATTTTGCAATTAATTCTTTCCGTTGAGTTCACCATGATGCTCATTGCTTAAATCCAGATTATTCATGAGAATGTCACTGAGATTTTCTACAGCTGCACTGGGCGATAGGAACACCTGTGGTGAAAATTTTTCCAGATAAAACTACCTGGGCTCTGCTCTAAAGAGTGGGAATTTCAGGAGTTAACTGATCATTCATTTATTTGTAGAGATGGTGCCAGAAATTCTGAGTGAGTGTGGGAGAGAGGGGAGAGGGGAATTCTGGCTTTGCGTATGCATTCTAAGGTCCACATTTACAAGATAGTGAGAAAGCCTGACAAAATAAGCTCCCAAAATGTATAAACATGATGCAAAACTTATCCCTGCTTATCTAGCAAAACATATGAATTCAATCACAACAAAAACTTAGAGAAATTTCGCAGTAGGATCTCATTAGAAGACACACTCACTTTCTATCTGTGACCCAGTTCCTATCACAGACCTATTGAGAGAAATTCATTGTACAGATTTTACAATCAAAGATACACATATAACTTTATTTTCCTATAACTGAGCTTAACCCAGAGCAATAAGAGAAGAAATAAATATAGTCACTTATGGTAACCAGCTGTCAAGATGGCCGCCAATGAGCTTTGCCTTCCTGTGTGGTCTCCTCTCACACAGAATAGGGCTGACCTGTGTAACTTAAAAGATATCATAGAAATGATGGTATATGACTTCTGAGACTAGACCCTAAAAGGCTTCGCAGTTTCTGCTTTATCCTCTTGGAATACTTGCTCTGTGGGAAGCCAGATGCCATGTTGTGAGGACACTCAAGTAGCCCATGGGTGTGTGTTTCAGGGGGCGAGAGGTGGGGGAAAAGGGAGGCTCCACGATTGAGAACCTGAGGCTTCCAGCCAGCAGCCTCGTGAGTGAGCCGTCACGGAAGTAGCTCCCCCAGCCCCAGTCATATTTCAGATGACTGCAGCCCTGGCCAACATCTTGACTACACTTCACGACAATCTCTGAGCCAGAACAGAAACTGGGAGATATAATAAATTTGTTCTGTTTTGTCTTGAGCTGCAAACTCTTGGAGTAATTTGCTATGCAACAATAGATAATCAGTGCATTCCTTCTAAGAAAATTCATTCAAATTAGTGACTAATCTGCCATATCAGGATTTAAACTCAGCTACTTCCAGATTCTCTACTTCATTCTCTCTGGGGATGGGTTGGAATCTAAATTCAAGTAGACTTTGGGACGTCCCTGGCGGTCCAGTGGTTAAGACTTCACCTCCCAATGCAGGGGGTGCAGGTTCGATCCCTGGCCGAGGAGCTAAGATCTCACATGCCTCGTGGCCAAAAAGCCAAAACATAACAAAAGGAAGCAACACTATAACAAATTCAATAAAGACTTTAAAAAAATGGTCCACATCAAAAAAAAATCTTTAAAAAAAATAAATCCGAGAAGACTTTACCTAACTTCCTAATATTAGGGAAAGGGACTCCTGGCCATTAACTTCTGTATCAGTAAGATGTTTTCGGCAATGCACAACAGAATGGTAGAATCAAAGTTGCTCAGATAATATGCATGTTTGTCTCACACCACAGTAAGTGGGGAGGTGTGTACTTCCAGAGTCAAATAATTCAGGGGCTCCACTGCCTCAGGACTTCCGTCAGCTTCTATTCTCTCAGCTTTCCCTTTATCATATTCTTTTTTCTGTGAACCGTCTGTTCGTATCTTTTAACCATTTTCCGTTTAGGTTGTTGGTCATTTCCTTGTCAATTTCTGGGAACTCTTCATATATTAGGAGGTGAGCTTTTGGCCTGTGTTCTAAGTTGAAATATTTTCCAGATTTTCCTCTGACATTTTACTTTGCCTTTGGATTTTTTTTCTTTTTTCTTTTTTTAATTGAAGTATAGTTGATTTACAATGTTGTGTTAGTTTCTGGTGTATAGCCAAGTGATTCAGTTATACATATATATATTCTTTTTCATTATGGTTTATTACAGGATATTGACTATAGTTCCCTATGCTATGAAATAGGACCTTTTTGCTTGTCCATTCTATCTTGGAATTTTTGATCATGCATATTTTAGTAGTATGCTTCATTTGTCCATCTTTTTCTTGTATGGTTCCTGGATTTCAAAGCTCTGCTCCTAGCCCAAGTTTACAAAGCAATTATCTCATGGTTTCTTCTAGTGCTTTATGGGTTGTTGTTTTTGGTTGTTTTTTTTTTTTACATTTAAATGTTTAATCATTTGTAATTTCTCAAATTTGTAATTTGAGATGTGAATCCCATTAATGTTTCCTTCAAAGCCCTCACACCATTTATTGACTAGTTCATATTCCTCACCACACTCCCATTTGATCACATTCTACTAACCTATAACACTACTTCATTCCCCTATAGCAATCTGAGGGGCTAAATAAATGAGCAGTGGTAATCCTCCACTTCCAATGCATTATTTGAACTCAACAAAGCTGCATCATGTGCTTTAGAACAGGAACTGGCAAACTATGGCCAGTGGGCCACACTTGTTTTTGGAAATAAAGTTTTATTGGGACACAGCCATATTCACTCACTTACGTATTTTCTATGGCTGCTTTCGCACTACAAATGCAGAGTTGAGTAGTTACAACAGAGATCATACGATCTGCAAAGCCTCAAACATTTACTATCTGACCCTTTCAGAAAAAGTTTTCTAACTCCTGCTTTAGAATTTACAGAACACTTTAACATACATAAACTCCATTAAAGCCTCAATAATCTAATGAGACGGTATTATCCCCATTTCATCTGTAAAGAATATGAGACTTGGGGAGGTTAAATAGCTGGTGAAGGGCAGACCCCAGATCTAACCCAAGTCCCAGGACTTAAATTCCACAAATGTTTCTTCTGTCATTTATAAGGTGCTTTATGGTTTGCAAAGTCCTTTTGCACACCTATTCTCTTGATATTTCCAATACTCCTGTGAAGAATATATGAATCCCATTTTACAGATGTGAAAACTGAGTTACAGAGAGGGTAAGTAAAATTCTGACATGCTCACAGCTTTTAAGTGGTGGAGTTGGTATCCAAATCTAGGTCTCTAGTAAAGAAGAAAGAAAGAAAAAAACACTGCTTTCTCAAAAATACCTCATTGCTGATATCTTAATTCAAATCCTTGCTCACTCCAGCCCAAAATGCTCTGAGCATTCCAGCTATTCTTTAGTTAATGGTAATATACCTGTCTTTTCTTAATGCTCATGATTTGTCAAAAAGAAAACAAAATTAAGCCCCCAAAAGGGAGGAAATGGCAGGAAGGACAGGGGGGAGCCCGAAACTCAGATTTTTAAATACAACTAGATTAAATATGTACCTACTCTTCAAAGCAAATAAGAATCTTTCGAAAGGAAATATTGGAAAAGTGGCACTGAATTTCCTCTGGCTTGGGATGCCCATTAGCACAGCTGTAAAATCCTTCCCTATTCCTTCCAGGCAAATAAAGGAAGATCACTGCACCACTGTTTACTAAATTCACTTTCTCAAGGCAATGTTTGTCTTTTGCAGGAACTAGGAGGGTTCATGCTGAGACCAGAAGGAGGGATATTAAGCACATTTTTAAAAGCTATCTTTTTAATATACTGTATCCATAATATCTAAGCAATTCACACTATTCCCCCACAGACTCTGTTTCTACTCCACTGGCCCACTGGCTCTGTAAAGTCACATCTTTCTGTTATTACTAAGGCAGTTCACCTCAGGTACTTCTTTAATTTCCTGTATTTTTTTCCAACATGAAGTTAATTTACTTTATCCCTTATCCCAAGAATGATAACAGGGTTTCTATAAAAGTGAACATCCATGATCAAAGAGAAGCTTGTATTATAAACAAATTATTACAACTGGGCTCCCTTTGAAATATTTTAACTTAATTAAGCTCAAACACTTTTGGCAAAGGTTTAAAAACTTGAGAGTAATTGAAGAGCCATTCCAGTTTGGCTGGATTTTTCTTTTAATGTCGGGGTGGGGTGGGGGTAGTTTACATGGTTATAGCCTAAATGTTGCACTGATATTATTTTTTAGTTGTACTTTTTTAAACAAAAGATATTAGGCAAAATTGAACTTGTTTGGGGAATGACGGAATTGTTACATAGCTTGATGACAGTGATAGTTACACAACTGTACACATTTGTCAAAACATATAGAAATGAACATGAAAAGAGCTGAATTTCACTGTATGTAAATTATTCCTCTATAAATCTAACTTTTTAAAAAACTGGATTCTTTCTACTCAGCTGAGTTGAAAATATTCTCAAGATGTTTTTTGAGGCATTGTCTGTAGCGACCAAAACAAAGAAAAAAGTAACTAGATACTACATAAATGTTGATCAGATGAGAATTTGATTGGTCTTTTTAAAATAATTTAAATCTATGTATCTTGACCTGGAACACTCTATGTAAAACATTGTTAAATTGGAAAAAAAAAGACAAACAGGCAAGCTGTAGAATAATGGGCCTATAAAAGTAGTAATAGCAATCAGTAGCTGAAGTAGTGGTATAATCTCATTTAGTAAATAAATAGGAAAAAAATCTTGGGAAGATTAACAGTAACTAATATTTATTGACCACTTCAACGTGTCAGGTATGATTCTAAGTACTTTACAAGTATTATCCCATTTAATTATTCTAAAAACTCTACGAAGTAGGTAAGGAAGATCTGCTTCCAACCAATCCAAGAGAGGATGAGAGCACCCAAAACAGAAGTGACGCCCCATCTAATCTAATCTTGGAAGTGGCAGTCCTTCACCTCTGCTAGATTCTACTTCTTAGAAGCAAGTCAGAAAGTCCACCTCAGGGCTTCCCTGGTGGCGCAGTGGTTGAGAGTCCGCCTGCCGATGCGGGGGATGCAGGTTCGTGCCCCGGTCCGGGAAGATCCCACATGCCGCGGAGCGGCTGGGCCCGTGAGCCATGGCCGCTGAGCCTGCGCGTCTGGAGCCTGTGCTCGGCAACGGGAGAGGCCACAACAGTGAGAGGCCCGCGTACCGCAAAAAAAAAAAAAAAAAAGTCCAGCCCACATTCAAGGGGAGAGTCTCCACAAGGGCACGATCACCAGGAGATCGAGGGCCCTCTCGGAGGCTGCCACCCCGAGAAGCTTAACCATGGACTACTTAACAGTGGGGTCTGGGACAGCACCTTTTAATTTTAAAAAAATGGATGTTTCTACATCAAAACATTTGAACACTCATGCTAAATGGGATAAATAATGACTATAAGTAGCCTCATGTCAGTATAGGGCAGGTTCTGCTTCCGGGTGAACGATGAAAATACTTTCAGCTTTCAAAACCTTTTGAGGTTCAGAATTATGGAAAAGAGATTTGAGATCTATCTATGCCCTGCTCTACAGATGATGATACTGAGGCACAGAGAGGTCAAGTATGTGTAGATTTGCATGTGCCCAGACACATACAGACCCATAACCATCAAGCTTTTAACACGATGTTCTCAGAACACTGACGATGAAGAGGGCTTTTAAACATATCTCCACGACTTCACTTATTACAAAACATGCAGTAGTACTCTTATTAACTTTTTAAATTAATAAAATTAATTTTTAGAAGAATAAAATAGTATTTCTCCGTAAGGCAAGGAGTTTACACTTATGTTACAAGAGCCAAAGGTTTTATTCACATTATGTTGGCTTCTAACATGCAGCTGTATTTGTGCACACGTGTTTGTATGTGTGTACATCACACGCTGCTGTGACGTCACAAAATGAAAGAATTAGAGGAAGAAGTAAGAATAACAGAAAGAAGGAAAAAAGCAAAAGTGTAACAAATTAGATTAATTTCCTCAGCTTACCTCTAGTTGGGAGTAGTCAGGGGACAGAAATGAGCCTCCAGGTTGAGAAAATGGCTAGGTATGACATGGGTGTGTGAGGAAATTTTTCGATTTGATGTGGTTTTTGTGTAAGTTAATGAAAAACACTGCCTCATTTAAAGGTTGACCAACCTTGACTAGAACACAAATGCTGGTCAGGCTGAAACTTTATTTCCGCCCTTTAAGTTATTCTCTCTCTCTCCTGGTTTGCACTGATTCCTAATCAGAACTTTGAACAGGTATTAGATATAATAGTAAGGAGAGAGTTAGTCCTTTATTTCAGATTTTACTTTTTTTATGACCTGTTTAAACAGATAAAAACTGACTTTAATAACTGTAGGCAGTATTAGATATACTGAATGGCCTTACTTCTGATGCTGTATATGTTTTACAAATTAAGCATTTCATCATTATGATTAAAAGTAAAGTGCTTAGCAAGGCAAGCTGAGAAATTCTTATCTACTTTAAGAGGTACTAATAAGCCTAAACGTCATTGGCATCTACTGTAATACGGTAACCTTAAATATAACACCTCAATTCCAAGTACGTTCATGTCAGAATCTGAAATGGCTTTGAAACTATGACATGGCAAACATCTTTTTTAAAAGTGAATTTTAGGAGCCGGGATGGAAAAGGAAAATCACAGCAAATTCCAGAAGGCTAGCCAATGCTGTCTTGTCATGACTCAGCCTTCCACTTGGGGGCGATGCTTCTCAACGGCTATTAGATATTTTTTATAAAATAAAATGGGCTTTTCTTGGCATTTGTGATATGGTTATTGTTGGCCTGGAAGAGTTCACTAGGCCTGCACCCCCAAGAACCACCTCTTTTCCCAAGGAGAAAGTATTCCTGAGTGGGATCACTTTAGCAATATATTATTAAGACATCACGTGGAATGAGAATAATAATAAAAGCCAACAATTTACTGAGATGGTTCCATCCAGTGGTAAGAAGGCAAACTCTAGACCCAGATGCCTGGGTTCAAATTTCAGCTCTGCTGCTTGTAGATGTGTTACCTAGAGCAAATTACTTGACCTCTCTGTGTCTTAGCTCCCTCATCTATAAAACAGATACAGTAACAGTACCTAACTCAGAAAGCTGATGGGAGACTTAAATGAGTTGGTCTAGGTAAAGCCCTTAGAATATTACCTGGCATATGACAAGCACTACTTAAGATGTAGCTATCATCCCTATGAACGCCTCCAAGAATGCACTGCTGGCTATTACACTGGTCATATTTCACTGAATCCTGTCAACAATATTGGGAGTAGATTGGATCTAACCAGCATTAGATCCATTTTACAGATGAGGAAACCAAGGCCAGATAAGTGAAATGAATTTCCCAAGGTCTAAATTAAGGGAAGAACTACAACATGATTCTATGCTTACCTAGAACTACAACATGCACTTACCCTTACCTAACTCTAAATCCACATTCTTAACCACTGTAATGTATTATACAGGCCAGATACTATAAGCAGTAAAAAAAAAAAAAAAACACAAAATATGTAGCTCAAACTAAGAGATAGGAGCAACTGCATTCCACAAAACTGTGTTTTCTCTTTGTTTTCTCCTCTTCAACATAATTCTATTACCCTTACTTTACATAGTTTATACACCCCCAAAATTAAATTTTTACCTTAATATTTATTTATAAACCAGCAGGAGGTACCTATAATCTAAATCTTTAAAAATTCTTGAGATATGGTTTTGAGGTGAACTTAAGAGATACTCCACTAAAAAAAGTTAGATTATTTAAAAGTCAGGAAAAGATGATTCCGCAATTCTGCCCAAAGATAAAAATAGAATTCCAAGTACTCTACCCAAAAAACTCCACCACCTTCTAACTGCTGTTTTTTCCCTGTCAGTCCTTGAAATGACCTTGGCTTAATTACCTGCATCTCAATGAGTGAATCTACATAGAAAGTGAAGGTTAATTAATGAAGGATCATTTCTTTTGCTAAGCCCACCAGGCAGTGGCTGACAGCAAGAGTCGTCCACACGGTATTATCCTATATCTCATTAGAAATGGTCAGATTGATGTGCTCACTTTGGACCAGGGAAATGAAAGAAAATAGTTTACTAATGATGACCACTCACAGTGTGTGGTCACAAAGCTTCCCACCTGCCACCTCTAACCTTGAATGGCACTGCTCCTAAACTCACAGAATCCAAAATGTTAGACCCAAGTAGAAATGCAGAGATCAGATTCTAATGAGGCTTAGACACTTGCATGCCAACTGCACAATGATATTCACATAGCTCCTATACTATTATTTTTCTTAACATTCTTTGTTTTTATATATTATTTTAAAACTGAGTCATTCTAGAGCGGGGTTTATAAAACTCAGCATTAATGACATTTTGCAACTGATACATTTTTGGTGTAAGCAGCTGTCCTGTGCATTGCAGGATATTTAGCAGCAGCCCTGACCTCTATCTACTCGATGACGGTAACATCCTCCTCCTAGGTGTGACAACCAAAATTGTCTCCAGACATTGCCAAATGACCCCTTGGGTACAAATCTTTCCCTCCTTGAGAATGACTGATGTAGAAAAAATGTGGTTCTAGAGTTTTGGCTTTTCATATTGAAATAATTTCAGACTTAAGAAAAAAAGTTGCAAAAATAGTATGCCTGTACCCTTTACCCAGATTCCCCAAATGTCTCCATTTGACACAACTATAGTCCAGTTACTAAAAGCAGAAAATTAACATTGACACAATACTATTAAGCAATTTATAGATCTCATTCAAATCTCACCTGTGTCCCTTCAACACCCATCCATCTTGATCCAAGATATAATCTGGGATTACATATTTCAAGTAATTGTCATGGTCTCTTTAGTTCCCTCCAATGTGACAATTCCTCACTTTCTTTCATGACCTTGATATGTGTGAAGAGCAGCAACCAGTTAGTTATTTTGTAAAAACATTCCTCGACTTGGGTTTGTCTGACGTTTTCTCATGATTAGATTGAAGTCCTGCATTTTTGAGAATACCACGAGAGCTTCGTGCCCTTCTCAGTGCATCATATCACAAGGTACATAATGGGCTATTAACTTTGATCATTAGGTTTGAGGCAGTGTCTGTAATTTCTCCACTGTCAAGTTAAACTTTTTCTTCCTTTGTACTAATAAATGTTTTGCGGGGAGATTCTTTGACAGTGCAAATATCTTGCTTCTTATCTTATTTTTGCCCACTAACTTTAGTGCCCATTGATGACTCTTGCCTGCAATAATTATTACTGAGGTGTTTGCCAAATGGTGATTTTCTATTTCCATCATCCTACATTTATAATTGTCATTCTACTGTATGGAATAGCTGTTCCTTTTCCTCCACTTTTTAGTTATTTTTAAAGGAAGTTTTGTCCCACTACCATGAATGAAAAACCAGGATTAAAACAAGAGTTATAATAATGAATAGTAACATTAAAAAATAAATTCAATGAAAAAAATTGATAGCAATTTCTGGCTGGATACAACAGCCTTTAAAGGCTCCCAATCTGATGTCTCCTTTTTCTTCATTAAAAAGAGCAATTAACAGAGACTTCCCTGGTGGTGCAGTGGTTAAGAATCCGCCTGCCAATGCAGGGACCACGGGTTCGAGCCCTGGTCCGGGAAGATCCCACATGCTGCGGAGCAACTAAGCCCATGCGCCACAACTGCTGAGCCTGCGTTCTAGAGCCCGCGAGCCACAACTACTGAGCACATGCGCCACAACTACTGAAGCCTGCGTGCCTAGAACCCATGCTCCGCAACAAGAGAAGCCACCGCAATGAGAAGCCCACGCACCGCAAGGAATAGTAGCCCCTGCTCACTGCAACTAGAGAAAGCCTGCACGCAGCAATGAAGACCCAACAGCCAAAAATAAATATATAAATTTATTTTTAAAAAAGAGATTAACAGGCATTAGAAAAGTATTAAAAACGTACTAGAATCAAACTAACTTTCTCCTTGATTGGAAGAAAATTAGAAAAAAAATCACTGTGTCATTCAATATTATTTGATATTAGCTCTAAATAAGACTTAAGGTCTCATCTTTCTCCAGTGATTATCCTGCACTTTGGAAAACACTAATCAGCTTCTGCCATTTTATAGATGAAGTGACTGAGGCACACAGAAAGTAAATAACCTGCTCAATATTCACTGATAGAAGGTCTTTGTTACAAGGAACAGTAATAATTCAAACAAGCCTATGACTACAGCGCTGGAGGTGAAATGGGTTGGCAGGTGGAGATTCAGTATCAGGATGCCAAGGTGTTTCATAAAGCCCAAGGGTAAAAATTCAGCCAAACCAGGAAGGGACTGGAACCTGGAAAACAAGAGTGACCAGGGCCTTCTACCTCTCATTTCTATTTTTCTCTGTGCACCTACGTTTTTCTTCTCCCTGTCTTCCTCTCTCACAGCTAACTCAGCTTCTCCATCCCATAGCAAAATATAGCAACCCCAAAACAACCAAGTTCACAGTCCAAACCATACTCAGAACCTCGTTGGGTCTCCCTGGGTCCCTAAACTTTTAAAGGAGAATCTGATTGGCCCAGCTTAAGTCAGGAGTACAGCCTTGAGCCAATCAGCTCTGACATGGCAGCAGCCTCACATAATTCAAACATGAAGGATGGCCATTGTCAACTGAGTTATCCTAAGCGAGTACCACTGTGCAAGCTTGTGCATCCAAAGAGCTAGAGGACTGGTTTCTCAACCACTGGTCCAGGTCCTTAAAATAATGTTACCCCAGCATCAATCATGAGTATACCAGCCACCTGAATACCAAACATACTATTTTTTTTACACTTTTTCTTTGACCAGATTCACTTTTTTTTTCCTTAAATAAAAGCATTGAGTCAGGAAACTTACGATAGCATGAGCTTAACTAGGAAAATCAGATGTTTTTCTAATATTCATTCAAATACATACATATTATTAAAATCAAGAATGCACATCCCTGTGCCATCTAAAACCCCCAGTGTTATGAATCCTTTACTTCAGTAAGTACCAGGCACTTTATACCCTGGAGCCTGTCCCCTGTCTTCTCTGTCCCCTGCAGTGAAATATTCTATGTTCAAATCATTCATTCAGTTCTCAATCCATCCCTGCTTTATTCTTCCTAAAATTAAATTTTCTGACTTGAAGAGTTGCACGTGGTTGAGAAATTGGCTTTTGATGTTTCTCTGAGCTATTCACACCAACTATTTTAAAAAATAAACCCTGCTCAGTTTTTTTACTTATTTTTACTCGTATTGCCTTTAGTGGGGAATTCTTAAGGATGGGTTTAGTTCAGGTTTTCAACTTTGGTTTTAATGGTCAATGCAGATAATTACCTAATATGTACTTTGGAAGGTCTTAAGTTCTGGGGATACAGACCTGCCCTCACGGAGCTCCCAGAATCTCGAGGGGGAACAGAAATGTAAATAGACAATCACAGTGAGCAGCTTGGGTTCTGGTGGTACCAGTGGAGACGAGAATAATTTTTGGATTCTGGGTGTATTTTGAAGGTAGTGCTAACAGAATTTCAGAAGTTTAGATGTGGGGTTTGAGATAAGCCAAGGCCATGCATAAAGTTATGACTTGAGCAACAGAGTGGATGGAATTTCCAGTTACTAAGACGAGGAAAGATTCCTGGCGCTGTTAGGAGGAAGATGCAATCACATGTTCTCTCTGGACATGTCCAGTTTGAGGTGTCTGTGAAATGCATCCACATGGAGATATCAAGGGGGCAGTTGCAGACACAATGCTGAAGTTCAGGTTCACACCGAACATATTGAGGAGTGAAGACTCTCTTAGTTATGTGCCTGACATATAGCAGGAATTCAAAAAATGGTAAATGCGTGAGTGCCATGGCTTAGATCAGCAGAAATACCTGCTTACTGTTGGAAAAGAACTAGGCTTGCGCACACTACTTATGGTGGGTCAATAAGATTTTTCACATGAGAAGAAAAGCGTGTTTTTCTTATTCCAAATGATCCGCAAGATAGTGTGGTTTCATTTAGGTTGTTTTTTATCTCCAAGATAACATTAATAAACAAATTTGAAATCACACAAGTATGAATGTAAATTATTTACAGGGGGCTTGAAGAGCTCAGAAGGGCTTTGTAAGATAAATAATTTATAAACTCATAGAAGGAGTTTCTTTTTTTCACTAATTAGGGTGAAAATTTTACCAATAAATCATGAGAGGTTTCGGGAAGTATGCAGAGTAGAGATCAATTCAGGGCAATAAACATTTACTGAAAAACTACTATGTGCCAGGCACTTGGCTGGAGGTGGGTGGTTCAGAGAACTGTATATGGGGTTTCCTCTTTTAAGGGGCTCCCTGTGCAGTGGGGGAAATGGCATCCTGAGCGCCAAGTCATGGGTGGTGGGACATTGGTGCTGCTCACCACTAAGTTCTGATGTTGGGCTTTGCAGGCGTGCAATAGGATGGCAATTCCCCACCCCTCAAGGGCAGGCATGACCATGTGGCTTGCTTTAGCCAATTAAATGTAAATAAATGTTACCTATATTACTTGCAAGTGGAAGATTTAAGAGGTCCTAAGTGATTTGCTATTCTTATGGACTGAATACTTGTGTCCCCCCAAAATTGAAATGTTGCAATCTATCCCTTGTGTGCTATTATTGGGAGGTGGGGGCCTTTGGGAGGTGATTAGATCATGAGGGTGGAGCCCTTATGAATAGGATTAGTGCCTTTATAAGAGGAGGCCAGAGAGCTTGCTTGCTATTTCTGCATTGTGAGGATGGGACGAGAAGTGGGCAGTCTGCACCCTGGAAGAGGGCTCTCACCAGAACCTGGCCATGCTGGCACACTGATCTCAGACTTCTAGCTTCCAGAACCATGGGACATACAGTTTTATTATTTATAAGCCACCCAGTCTGTGGTACTTTGTTACAACAGGATGAACAAAGACAGACATGTTCCAATTCACAGTTGCAGTGACAACGGTCAGTGTTGAAGTGTTGCTTCCTTCAATCTAGGCCCATGGGTAACCACTGTGAGCAGGGCTTCCCCACCTTCCCCCCCAGATGACCTGCTGGATTTATAGCATGAATAGGAAATAAGCTTTTGTTGTGTTAAGCCATTGATATTTGAGTGTTGTTAGTTACTGCATAATCTAGCCTTGTCCTAAATGATACAAACCCTATATTGATAAAGGATATATCCTTTGTGAATTTCCATGTCCCAAATGCCCTCTGTATCCCCCATCCTTTGAGCTTTTAGTAATCTACCTCATTTTTTTAAAACATAACTTCTGCCCTGACTAGGTTTTCCAAATCATTTTCTACGATCATTTATAGAAACAAAGTCCTAGATCCAAGCCATCAAATACTTTTGTCCACTCCTCAGTTTATTTAAAAATTCCATTTTCCAGCTAGAATCACCTCTTTCTATCTCCAATTGCCCTTGTACATGCATCACCTGTAGGCTTTCTTGGCTACATCATATTTGTCACCAGAAGCAAATCTGTAGTTGTTTTTACTATTGTTGTTAATTTCACGAGCATTTCCAGGTATGTAAGAAGAGCAGAAGTCAAGAGACTCATGTGAAACCTGGATTGTAAGTGACTATGTGGCTCCCTTCTGCACCTGACCTTACTTTAATAAATAGAAATTAGACCTCTAATTAAGGACCTTCCAGGGGCAAGCAAGTTGCAAAACTACGAAATGGCTAATGTTTTTGTGTGTTTTGTTGACTGCCATCTTTCTAGTGACTAGAAAATGTGTGGCACAGAGTAGATGCTAAATAAATATTGTGAGTTGTGGAGGGAAGAGGCACAAAGTGTGAAGGCTTCCTGAATAACACAACAAAACAGAGGCCAGGAGATACTTTGCTGAAACAGTTCTGGGAAAGTTCCACCATCATTAATTTCAGACCATGAGAAGAATTTCTGTATAGGTCAGCAGTGGTTCTAATGGTTTGGAAAATCTTCTCTGAATCAAGGACAAATGATACCTTATAGCAAAGGTACTGGGTGTTTCCTTAAGAAAAAACAAGTGCCATTTCGATTGCTTTGGTAGACTGAGCTGGGAAAGGTCAAGGCAAAGAGAAAGAAGAAAACATATGCTTATAGCAGTGGTCCAGCTTTTGGACAAATCCCACCACGGTTACCAGGTTGCTCTTGTACTGAATTTTAGAACAGACCCTGGCTTAGAATGTACTGTTCATTTCCAGCATCAGCACCAATGAATAAAATGGTCCCATCCTCAGTTACCCCTCCCAACTCCAACATGGGAGCTGGTATTATTACATGCTGACTTCCACCACTGGCTTGTGCACTGCTGATTGCAACACTCAATATCAATTTTCATTTGTTTACCTGGAGATAGTAGAAAGCCACCCTGTCTTAGTCAAGATGAGTTTTTGACTAGAAGGATAAGAAACACAAAATAGCAGTAGGGGAAGTTTCTTAAGTCTGACACTAGGAAGCTGAGGGTTGACATGGAGCTGCATAATGGTAGGGTTCCAGGCTTCCTCTGTCTTATTTCTCCACCAGAAACAGTTTCCATTCTCATGATCACTTTATGGTCCAAAATTGTTGCTGGAGCACCAGCTGTTGTATCCACAGTCCCACCAACAGGAAGGAATAGGGGGAGAAGGGAGGCAAAGAAGTACACATCACCTCCTTTTAAGTACATTTTCCAGATGTTGTCACTTCCTCCTACAATTAATTGGATAAGAACTCAGGTTCACAGTTCCACTTAGGAGCATGGGGAACTGGAAATCTTGCTGTATTGGGGGCTTACATGTACCACTGAACAATTAAAGGTCATTTATTAGGAAATAAGGGGGGTATAGCACTGGGGGATAATTGGCACTTCCACCCACCCCAATACGGTTCATGCCAGATTTTAATTTGTCTTAGTCTGCCTCTTCTCAAGGGCTAAAAAAATAATGAGATACATAAAGTTTTCTGAAACCATGAAACCTAACTCATTTACCTTTATAATTTTCTATTAATCTACTACCAGAATTCATTTTACATTTAATTCCAGCCTCTAACACTTTAATGCCATCTCTTTAGTCTTTACACATTAGTGGTCTCAGTCATGTCAGACTTTTCATCTCCTTTACGTTCATTTATTTTAACTTTTAGTGGTCTTCTAGCCAATCCTTTATCCTTTTTATTACAAGAGCATGAAATTTTATAATCCCCTAGAGCTTTGTTAGGCAGCTGCTACAAGGTTCTTAACCTTCACTAATTTATTCCCTCTTTTTTTGACTTTCAGATCTGAAGCATGCCTTAATATTTTGTTTTCGAATATGAAAGTAACTTTTATTAAGTAGGTTTATTGCATTAATAGATTTTTATTTTAGTTTTTATGGTTATATTTAAGTTCTCTGCTAGTTATGCCGCAGATCTGTTTAATAACAATTTATAATGCTATGTTATATAATTTATATTTTAATATAATAAAAATGTACCTAATGTAATAAAGCAAGGGTAATTTTATAAAATTTTACCTGGAAATCATTTCTAATAAGCATGTATTTTTTAGCTCCTTAACAAACAATTTTATTGATATTTATTATAATAGAAACTCCCTAAACAAGAATAGCTTCTCTTTTTAAGGAAAAAAATAACAATAAAGACAGTGCCTCTTGGGCTTCCCTGGTGGCGCAGTGGTTGAGAGTCTGCCTGCCGATGCAGGGGACACGGGTTCATGCCCTGGTCCGGGAAGATCCCACATGCCGCGGAGCGGCTAGGCCCGTGCGCCATGGCCGCTGAGCCTGCGCGTCCAGAGCCTGTGCTCCGCAACGGGAGAGGCCACAACAGTGAGAGGCCCGCGTACCGCAAAAAAAAAAAAAAAAAGACAGTGCCTCTTAAAATATCACGTATGTTTTGATTTTTTATTTGCCTCATCCTTTCTCCTCACTGTTTTGATTTCTCAAAGACAGAGAGGGAATTGTTTTTCCTTCATCATACAATTACCTGAATGATCAATACCTGGCCACGAAAATTTCTAATGCAGGTTACCACAGCAAGAACAATCATGTTGGCATTAACAGATATATATGTGACAATAAAATAATACTAATAATTATAAAACACTCTCCTCCTCCATTGAAAATCTGGCAGGGAAATATAGAAAGACTGATCAAAATGCAAATGTTAGATATATATTTGTGCACTGAGGGAAGGAAAAACCGAAGTGTGAACTTGAGGACATTAAACCTTCTGGGCTTTAAAGTAAGACCAACACAAGAAAAAAAAAAATGGTCATAAGAGTGTTGGACTCTGATAATATTTCTCTTTAGGCAAGGACCTAACTAACCATATCAGTTAGTGTCTGTTGCGTAATAATCTCCCCTACCCCCAAAAAATAATTCAGTGGTTTAAAAGAAGAACTTTTAGTTCATGAGTCTACAAACAGGCTATTGCACTTGGGGGGGTTCTGCTGATCTGTGCCAGGCTTGTTCGATTTGGCCGAGTCTCACTGCAGAGTCTGTGATTGCTTTCTGAGTCGGCTGGGGGGCTGGCTGGCTGTTGGTTAGGGTACCCAGCTCTCGTCTGTGTGGTCTCTCACCCCCAGCAGGTTAGCTCAGGCTCCATCAAATGATGGCTGGGTTCCAAGAGCAGCAAAGAGGGCAAGCCCAATGAATGGGTGCTTTTCAAGCTTCCGCTTGTTCTGCTTAGTGTTTGCTAATGTCCCCTTGTCCGAAACAAGTCATATTCCCAACCCAGATGCAAGTGGGAAGTGGGGAAATGGACTCCCCCTCTTTATGGGAGGAGTAGATGATTGTGGGCATTTTATAATCTACCACATCACACCCAGGATTTCCACCCTCTTTGCTATCAGTTCTTGAATTCCACGGCTCATTGAACACTCCATTCTCTCAATTAATGAGTAGTTCCTTTGTCCCAAGCCCTATCTTAGAAGTAGTAAACAAAATAAACAAAAATCCTGGCCTCATGAAGTTTACCTTCTAGTATCAACAGAGGTCCCCTGTTTTCTAAATCAATATTCTTTTTGACCCCAGCCAATGTCTCTGCTTCCTATACCCAATAATAGACCTCTCTAGGTTTTCCCCATTCACTTTCCCTTCCCTTTTCTTCAGGCGATAGGCTCTTCCCTTTCCTTTTGGGAATTTCTCCTTCTACCTCCTAGGGCACTGTCAAACATGGGCTTTTTTTTTTTTTTTGCCTCATATCTGATCATGAAATCCCATCAGGTCAATCAGAATACATCATCCTGGACACAATTATTGGTCCAGGGTTGGGCAAATGAGCCCAACTCATTATTACATTACGTAATGTAACATTACGTTACATTATTTAATGTTATATACATTTATTACCCAACCCCCTTGTTTTTAATAATTTCTTATGTAAAACCTTCATTCAAACCCAAAAAAGATGTAAGACTAACTTGGGGGGGGAGGGGGCAGATAATCACTTTGTCTTTGAGGACTAATCAAAGACATTCTCAGGAATTGATGTGAAGTTGTTTAAGAAAATCAGGTATCTCTACCGACAGACAAAATGTGAACTAGAAATGCCAATAATCTTAGATACCCCATGAGAATAAATCAACGAGAGGAAATCAGAACAAAATAATGAAGAGAGACAGAATCCTTATTATGTCATTTGCACTCCTAGAAACAGCCATACCTGAAGCCACATCCACTTCCGCTCTGTTATGTAAGTCAATTGCTTATCAACTTTGAGTTGGTTTTTTGTCATCCACAACCAAGTGAATTGAGATTCACCCAGTCCTCCAGCACTGAACACTGTTGTCCCAACCTCTAAAGCCAGCTAGAGCCCCTGAAAGCCCTGTGTACTATTTACAGAACACCATGAAATACACTATACATAATTCTACCATACAAACAAAGAGCAATCCATTAGGCAGAAAATAACTACATGATACAACTACAATGTAACAACCATAGATACATCTTTTCTCTTTTTGTTTTTTGTTTTTTGCAGTATGTGGGCCTCTCACTCTTGTGGCCTCTCCCGTTGCGGAGCACAGGCTCCGGACACGCAGGCTCAGCGGCCATGGCTCACGGGCCTAGCCGCTCTGCGGCATGTGGGATCTTCCCGGACCGGGGCACGAACCTGTGTCCCCTGTATCGGCAGGTGGACTTTCAACCACTGCGCCACAAGGGAAGCCCTCTTTTCTCTTTTTGAAACGTTATTAAACTAAATAAGTCCTGCCATTTCCAATATTTTATTAATAAATGTTTGATTTTGTTTATCCATTGGATCACTTATAGTTGGTACTCACAGGCTCAAGATTTATAGGAAGGAAAATAAAAATGAACAAAATTCTATCTGACAGGTCATTTTTTCCTACCAAGTCAAAAGTGATTAGCTTCCATCCAGGTCATGGAAACTTCCAATGATCCTTTGGACCACAAACTGAGAACCTTTTTCTAAAGTTATATTAGAGATTATATTAGAGTAATCAATTCTAAATTATAAATGGTAAATTCTGCTCCTCTCTAGCCATCTTCCCAAGGAACACCCAGGGATTCTAATGTCAGTCTTTGGGAAGTGTATTCCCCAAATTATTACCCAACTCAGTCTTTCTCAAGTGTTTCCTATGAAATGTTACACACACAGAGTTCTGAGTTCAATTATGCCACAAACTTTATCAACTTCTTGGAGAGAAACTATGCATTAAAGTCTCCAGAGAAGAACCAGTTTAGAAGAAGAAGAAAGAAGAAGAACTTTGTCTGACCTAACACTTCTCAAACTTGCTGGATCACCGACTATTGGGTGTTTTTTTCATCATACCATACACGTTATTGTTTATTAAACCAGTTATCCATGGAGTCACTATTAGCCCACCACCTAAATAGGGGTCAATGAACTTTTTCTATAAAGAGCTAAAGAAAAAATAGTTTAGGCTTTACAGGCAATTCAACTATTCAATTTGGTCACTGCAGCATGAAAACAGCCATAGACAATGTGTAAACAAATGGGCATGGCTGTGTGCCAATAAAGCTTTATTTATAGAAACAGATGGAGGGTCAGATTTGGCTGTGGGGCATGGTTTGCTGGCCTATGTCGGCACCAACAGGAGATTTCAAGTCTAGAATAAAAGATGAGACCATGAACTTAGTTGATGTTGGAATCCCAGCTCCATGAACAAGCTGCATAGCCTTGAGCAGCTTCCTGAACCTTTCTAAGCCCTGTTTCATGGCTGTAAAATGAGGATTAAGTGTACATTTATACACCTATTGAATTTGCATTTCACATGATTTCTCTGAGCGGAGGGCGTGCATGTGTATGTAATTCCAAAAAGCGGTTCAGTGTAAACCATGAGCTAACATGAGTCAAAACAAGTTGGGGAGATGAAGAGATTCCTACACCAAAGTCATACCGCAAACACAGCACTCAGATCCAAGGATGACAGATTTAAAAATATAAGCCTCCTGGGAATTTGTAGAATTTGGGGAGACAGCTCTGAACTTCTATTGAATGGAGTGAGGTTTACACCAATTTTACATAGCTCTCAAGGGCCAGGGAGACCCAATTAACATCTTATTTCCATAAACCTACCAGAAGCTATATTTGGGTGTATAATGTGTCTAAAGAGACAAAAGAAAACTGCCATCCAAGTCACAAACACACACTTTCGCTATTTAATTTTCAACCCAAGCCTGTGATGACCAAGTAGACCATCAGGAAGTTCTGTTTTCCTTTTATTGGTAGGACAAAATGGAGATCAAGCCAAACAAAGAGTTAGGTTATAAACTGTGCTATGGTTCTAAGAGATTGGAATGTTTTACCCAAATGTTTGCTTTCATAAAATCTCCTTTACGCTCATACTAGCAAAATTATATTTTTATTTTGCCACACTGTATTCATAATTTCAATTTTTACTACATAATGTAGACAGATTTTTTCCATTCACTTTATTTTTTACACACAGAGGTGACGGAAGGGAAGAGAACACTCAAATCCCTCCAGAATTCCCCTTTTGCTCCATAGGGACCTAACATTTATCATGATTAATTTTTTTCTTAACAAAAAAAGAAATGAACATTTCTTTGTCAGGTAGAAGCTTTTAGTCATCCTGACACCAGGCTTTCATGCAGCAAAAATATTACTAATACTATTTTCCCTCTGAAGTGCATTTGTTATCAATATGCACTTAAACTGGTGATCAAGTCTTGCTAGGAGAGACACCTGCTCTGCATTTTCTATCTGTTTAATACCTTAGGGATACATCACTTAATAATTTAGTGCTAAACCATTTAGCATTTTAGCCCATCATCGCTTATATTACACACAGGATTTCAGTAATGTCTGATAAAATTATGTGTTAGCTGCCTTATGTGTGTGTAAAACTTAATAAGTCTTCTTCCCCCCTCAAGTTTAATAACTGATTTTCTTACATTTATGGATGTGAAATTTTATTGCTCGTGGATATAGTTTGAACCTAAATCTTCATATCTTATAAATTGATTTTTAGTTTCCTTTTTGACCTTATGAATTTCAATCAGACAGTGACCTCTTGTTGCTCATGAATCTGACTGATTTAATGCCTTATAACAATAATAGTGGAGAAAAAGCATTATCATAAGAGCCCACAGGGTTTGCAGAAACCCATAACTAGATCTTGGAGGCCTCAAGCAATAATAATTCTTGACCTAAGACCATTCTCTAAAGCTGGCATTCTTTACTGTATGTTAAGCTACAACAAGGATGGCCCATCCTTGTTGTAGCTTAACTAGGCTGAAGCAGTGGAAAAGTCCCAAAAGGAGACTGGCTAAAATTGTTTCAAAGACACGGTCTTGACCATAAACCAGTAATAGAAAAGGTACAAAAAGCTAATTTTATCACAATTTTATCATGATTGGAAAGAAAAAAATAATATACTCGTGCTATCTTTCGGGGGGAGAGGCATTTAAAATATTTTAGCTTGATAAAAAAATGAAAATTTAATATTAATTGTCTTTACAGACTGTATTGTCACTACTCTGTCTCATATTGTGACTGCTGAGTCGATAGTATAAATGGAAGAATTGAAGGATTGTTCCTTTGTTTCCCTGGCTATGCTAATTTAATTTAATTGGTTTACTGAATAACTGGGTGTTGATGCTCATTATTCCTTATTAAGAAAGACTCTTAAACCCAAAACAAAAACAGTTCTTTTTCTCTTATTCTTTCTTTTTTTTTTAATGAACACAGGGGTGCAACTTTTTCCTGCAAGGAGATCAACAATTCTCGAAAGATAAAACAGCTAAAATTTGGGCTTACCCACCAGCTTCCCCTCTATGAGTCATTCTCTCAAAAATTTAAACATCCTTCCAATTGCTACAACGAAATGCTGGCAATGGAATGCTGACTAAAACTGAAATTACTTGTGAAGAATAAACCTTTTCTGCTGAGAGAACTTAAGCAGATGCCCTATTTAACTCACTTGCTTGGTAGGTAGCTGCTTAAAAAGAAGAGGAAAGCAGACCTTCACAAATCTTACTCTGAATGAACGCCCCCCTTGAGTCCCATGTGGAGGTCAACTATTGAGATTCAAAAGTACCTAAGACACTAATACTCATCTCCCATTTCAACCCGTCATAATACAAGAGACTAAGAATGGGAGCCGTTGGTTCTGTTCACCAATATTTCCAATACTCCTCTTTCCAGGCATTTGACAGGATTAACTTTCCTGCCGCCTTGAAGCTAGGTGTGCCTATGCGACCATGAAATGTGAGGGGGAAAAAATGTATCTAAAAGTTGATGTTTGATTCTACAATGTCCTCTTCTGCCTAGCCGAGTGCGGAGGTACCTCTTGATCTGCAGGTATGGAGCAGGGTCACTGAACGCTGCCCTGAAAAGCTGTGCAAACCATGGTGGGCCTGACTTGAGCACAAAATAAATGTTTTCATTTAAGGCAATGAAATCTCAGCGTGAAAGCTTGTGGTGACTGATACACCTACCCTTGGTTATCTTCATTTTGGGGAGAAGGTATCCTCTGGATAAGGGAAGTAGGGAGTAGAAAATATGGAATCGAGGTAGAAATGACTACCTGATCCCAAATAGCAACCTTATCTGTGACACATCTTTAAGCTAAGGCATTGCCAGAAAAGGATCCTATTGAAGCAAAATACAACAATAAATACTTACTTACCGATGAGTGGTCATTAACACATCAGAATGCATTAGCAAAGTTCTTCTATAGAACAGGGTTAGGGTTCTAAGATAAAAAGGGCAAAGGAAGGTAATGTCTTTCAGTTCAGAAGTTGAGGAACCCTCTTTCTAAAAAAAATCAAAAGAAAAATGAAAAGGAATGGGAATAGGAGGTTAAGCCATTCATCATTTCATAAACCTAAATTTTGAACTGTTTTTCCAGTAATTGGTTGGTAGCCTTTTGTGGTGAATGTAGACTTAGAGTTACAATGTGGCCCCTGAAAGAGTGAGTAGCAGTCAATGGCTCATTTCTTCCTTGAACAAATATTTATTGAACGACTAGGAGGGCTGCATAACTTCCCACCATGCTGTCAGGGTCTCTCATACTGACTCTGGCCTCGACCGTGATATCAAGGAAACGTATCAGTACGTGTTTTGCCCTAAAGTGTTAGTAACATGTCACCTCATTCCAAGGTGTCTTGAACAACATAAGAGAGTCTCCCATATCTATTCCATCTTTGCCCATGATGAGCCATCCACGGAGCTTAAGGATGACCCAGCTCCTCAAATGGGATCAAATTAGGCAGAAAACGGCTCCACAAGAGGAAACCTTTGTTTTTAGAAAGGGCAATAGCACAGGGTCACCACAAACTATCCTCAAAACTATTAACACTGTCAACAGTGACAAAGGATAACTTCTTACTTCTATATCTTTCTTTTACTTTCTAACTGTTATATTTTTCAAAAACACACATTGCCTTTGACATTATATTTATAAAAGGAAAAATACTACATTTAAAATCATGTTATCTTCTTATATCCTCAATTGTTTTCATCACTAAGATTATAGTCTAAGATTATTGTCTAAGATTAAAAAATCTCAAATTCAGAGAAAGTCAAACCAATGGCTTGATATCCTGAAATTTGACCATCTATTCCAAAGTTATTTGAATGCCTCGGGCAATAATATCCAAAAAAAAAAAAAAAAAGAGAGAGAGAGAGATTCAATGACTTTTCTAAACCACATCAAATTATTTGCAGAAGATGGGACACAAATTATGAATAAATTTATCAATATTTATTTCTTCTGGTCTTCCAAGAGCCTTTCCTGGTTCTATTTTCCAGGGTTCATTGGAAATAAGTTCTTTAGGGGGAATCTCATGATGTCTGGGATCTTTTCTTCTTTTTCATCTCCTTTCATGTTAAGCCATATTTCTCATAATGGCAGAGTGCTAGCTGACTATATAAATCTGCCCCTTTCTGTTTATCCTGTAGTTGCCTGTCAAAGCAAATAAGCCTGCTTTGCATTAGAGCTTGCAAATTAAATTGTGGGAGGCTAGGTCCCTCCAGTTAAGGTAAACCAGAGTGGTGTGAATTCATACCCAAAGGAACATACAGCCAGAATATCTGCATCTGTGACAATTAGGCAACCTCAGGGGGTGGGAAGAAAAATTTTTCAAGGCACATATATATACCAAATAAAGTCAACCAGTTTTCTTAAATATAAAAACACCTGCTTTTTAAATATTTTACCTTATCAAGATTGTGACTGTAAAAGTTAATTCTCACTGATGCTATTAATGTAACTAAGAAGAAAATCTTATTTCCTTCTTAGCTTCCTCTACCATTGGGTCATAATCTTAAAAGGAACTCGAATTACTAAAAGAATCTCCCTTAAAATACAGAAAGTGCAGAAATAGTTGCAGGTGATTATGGTTCCAGTTCTTAACTTTGAATATTTCCCAGAATACTTTACATTCATCACAGGTTTAATAGTAATAAATATTATTGAGTGCCTATTATGAACTTTAAATTGCTTGGCCCTTGATATAAATTATCTTTTTTAATCCATACAACTCTAAGAAATTAGTATTTGTATGCTTATTTTATGGATATGAAAACCAAGATTCAATTAAGTAATTTGTCAATTACAATTCATAAATTTTTTTCCAAATATATATTACATACATAACTCATAATTTAAAAAACACATCTCATACATGCACTATGTAAAATTTCTCTCATACTACCTATTACATAGGTATCCTCGGTTTAGAATATTCAAGAAGAAGAAAAAAGAAAAAATATTCTGTGAAATCTCAAAATGCCAAGAACTGCCTTTGTGCTTTCCAAATCGTTACTGCATTTGGTCTGTGCAAGCGTAATCAGGTTGCCTTATTAAAATCAAGTGCAAGCAATGGGCAGAGCTAGGATTTGAACTCAGGTCTCTCTAAGGAGGGTATGGGAGGCAGCGTAATCTACAGGCTCTGAACTCAGCTGTGTAAATGACAAGCCCAGCTCCACAACTCACTAGCTGTGTGACCTTAGACAAATCAGTGGAACTAATTTGTTTTCATTCCTCATATTAGTAGTAGATCCCACCTTGTATTGCTGCTGTTCCTCTGAAGATCAAATGAGATAACGTTCATAGAGGTAGTATCTGATGCATGGCAAGCTCTTATGGTAAGCAGCCTCCAAGATGGCCCCAGTGATCCTAGCCTCCTGATAATCACAGCCTTGTGCATGCCCCTCTCACGTTAAATAGGGCTGAGCTATGTACAGTATTACAGAAATGACTGTATGATTTCTGAGCTTGGGGCATAAGAGACTTTGTATCTTGTGCCTTGTCTCGACTCACTCTAGGAGAAGCCATCCATCATGCTGTGAAGACACTCAAGCAGACCTCTGAAAGGGCCCGTATCAAGAGGAGCTGAGGCCTCCCACCAACAGCCAGCACCAGCTTGCAGGTGCATGTGAGTGGGCCTTCTTAGACGTGGACCTGCCAGTCCCCTGGATTCAAGCCTTCAGACTACAGCCCTAGCTGACATTCTGACTGCAATCTCATGACAGACCTCAAGCCAGATCCACCCAGTTAAGCCACTTCTGAATTCCTAACCCATAGAAACTGTGAGATAATAAATATTTATTGTTGCTTGAAGCCACTAAGTTTTAGAGTACTTTGTTACACAGCAATAGATAACTAATACAGTGCTCAAAAAACCCTAAGCTCTCAGCAGAAACCAAAGTATGAACTTCACCAAGTTTCATTCTGCTTCACCTTTCATGAAGGAAAGACTACTACTGCAGCAAATTTTAAACCCTCTAGCACAGGGTGGGAGATGCAAGTAATGAGGAATTTTTTTTAGGGATGGGGGCTTTGGGTGCTACTATTCAGATGACCACATGCCTTATTCACATGTGCACAGCATCACATCCATTGAGAAGTTCAAAATTCCATTACTAATACCACCAGCTGGGGCAACTGCCCTAATACCATCACAAATCATTAGGCTATTTTACATTTTCAGTATCCATTTGCAGACCCCAAATATGCCATCTTTCCCCATGATTCCCTCTATTCACTGCCTTGCTTCTTTTCTGATTTGTCCCAGCAACACAAAACAATAAAAGAGAAGCATGCAAAGCAATATTTCTAGTAAAGAATGTTGTTTTCCTATGTGTTGTATCTTTCCCATCGGAGGAACGCAGGGAGCAGGAACGGGTTTAATATTTTTGTATTAACAAGACTCATAGTAGTAGCATCCCTCTGCAGCCCTCACCATCACATCAAAATAAATCACCATCTTATCAACCCGTCCAAACACTCCAGGTTCCGTCACCCTATACAAAACTCCTCATCTGTCGTTCCAGAAAACGTTTCAGAACCATAGAAGAGTCCTTAGCTTTTTCCCCAGGTTCTATGATGAATGGATCAGCTTCTCTCCTGTTCTGTCCTAAATGTTGGGACGTATATGAATAAGTGGTCAAAATTCTGGAGCTTAGGCACTCTCTCTGCAGATACACTGTTGATGGGAATGTCATTGGGTACAGCCATGTTAGAGATGATTTGGTGACACAATGATTTTGCATCAAGCACTAATTTAAAACTGACTTTAGATCCTAATGTACATGTCAGATGCAATCTCACTGTAAGATAAGGTGTCATGAGAGCAATTCCAGGGGCATGAGAGTGATGGGGGCAGAACAGGAAGTGCCAATTAGGAAACAGGTAGCCACATACTTTTGTATAGAACATATGTCAACTAGAGCATTAAACAAAGCAAACATATGTTGAGCACCTACTATATGCCAAGCTCTGTTGCTTTTGCATATGTTAGGATGTTCTCAGTCCTCAGAGTAAACCAATCTACTAGCACGTTACGTTTATAGAATGGCATAAACCGGGGGTGAGCAAACTACAGCTGTGGAGCCAACTAGCCTGCTGCCTGTTTTGTAAATAGGTTGCATTGGAATATAGCCACACCTGTTGTCTACACGCTGCCTATGGCTGTTTGCACACTACAACAGCAGAGCTGAGTAGCTGGGACAGAGATTGTGGCCCATGCAATGGACTGAATTGTGTTGAAGTCCTAACCCCCAATATGACTGTATTTGAAGATAGGGTCTTTAGGAGGTAGTGAAGGTTAAATGACATCATAGGGCTGGGGCCCTAATCCAATAGGACTGTGGCCCTATAAGAAGAAGATCTCCCCTAACCCCCCATGTGAGGACACAGTGAGAAGGCAGCCATCTGCAAGTCAGAAAGAGGGCCCCCACCAGGACCTGACCATGCTGGCACCCTGATCTCAGGCTTCCAGCCTCCAGGACTGTGAGAACATTAATCTCCATTGTTTAAGCCACCCAGTCTACGGTACTTTGTTACGGCAGCCCTAGCTGTCTAAAGCAGCCCACAAAACCAAAATTACTTGCTATCTAGCCCTTCACAGAAAAGGTTTACAGACCTATGGAAAACTTACAAGCAAACAGGAAACCCTCTGAGAATTCTCCGCCCACTCTCTATTCACTGTAGGGAAACATATAATTCTGTTAAATTAGGATGGTTGGGTTTGAAGGTCCAAATATACTGTCATGCGTTTTCCTTTTGCTTCTGTCTTTAGTCCACAGCAGTTCCAAAAATTCAGTGAGCGTAACAGGAATCTGAAATGAGATGTGTCCAGAACTGAACTCCTGGTTCCCAGGCCCTTCCCAAACCTGCTCTCCCGTCTCAGTCAATTGCTTCATCTTTTTGGTTCTCTAGACAAAATCCTCAGTGTCTTCCTGGACTCCTCTTTCTCTCTCAACCTACCCCTACCCATCCGATCCATCAGCAACCAAGTCTCCCTTCAGAGTCTGTTCAGAATCCACCTTTTCTCACACAGCCACTGCTACCCCCCGCATCCACCTGGGCTCACTGCTCCCACCCTGGACTCTCTCAGTCTGCTCTTAACACAGAGTTGGTGTTTTCTGTTAAAACCGTTAAGTCACATCATGCTGCTCCTCTCCTCAAGAACTTCCACAGTCTCATGTCACAGTCAGAGCGAGAAGCTCTGTCCCATCAGCTCCTCTCCCCACGGCATCTGACACTGACTCTGCTGACCTCTCACTGTCCCTCAAACACGTGAGGCATCTTCCTTCTGCCGAGAATGCTTGTCCTCAGACGTCCACGTGACTCCTATCGTCACTGCCTACAAGCCTCTGTCACTTCTCAGTGAGCTCTTCCAAGGGGACCTTCTTTACAAAGACAGACTCCCTGATGAGACGACCACCCTGATCTGCAGAGTGCACGTGAGCAAGTCATCCAACCTCTCCAACTCTCACCAGAAAACAAAAGAGCAAACAACTCTTTCACAGGGCTGCTTTGAGGAATAAACAAGGTCATGCACGCATATACATTCTGTGAACTATAAATCTCTACACCAGGATTTAGCAAATGTTTTCTGCAAAGGGACAGAGAGTAAATATTTCATGTTTTGTGGGCCATAGTGTCTCTGTTACAATTACTCATCTCGATCATTGTTGATACAATACAAAAATGGGCATGCCTGTGTGACAATAAAACTTTATTTACAAAAACAAGTAGTGGGCCAGATTTAACCCTTGACTGAAGTGTGCAGATTCCTGCTCCAAACCATTGCTCACTATTATTATTTGTGATGATGAAGAAGATACGTTAAGGTGTTACATGCCCAGGAGTACAAAACATACAATTTGTTGTTGTTATTTTTATTTGTTTTATCCTGGTAGAATGTAAGCTCCAGGGGCGACAGAGATCTTTATCTGTGTTTTTGTGCCTTGTATACTGCTCCACTTCTAGCACCAAGAATAGCACATGGTGCATAGTAGAACTTCAATAAATATTTTGGAAGGAATGAATGAATTCTATATTTTGTCAATGATTTAATGTATTTTGTTTTTGTGTGTGTGTGTGTGTGATACGCGGGCCTCTCACTGTTGTGGCCTCTCCCGTTGCGGAGCACAGGCTCCGTACGTGCAGGCTCAGCGGCCATGGCTCACGGGCCCAGCCGCTCGGCGGCATGTGGGATCCTCCCAGACCGGGGCACGAACCCGTGTTCCTTGCATCGGCAGGCGGACTCAACCACTGTGCCACCAGGGAAGCCCAATTTAATGTATTTTTCATGTGTGCTTTTTGACTATATGAGATTTTTGCCTTACTCTGATTTTAGGGCAGTGATTCTCAACAATCTGGCAATGTCTGGATATATTTTTGCTTGCCACAATTGGGAAGGGATGGTGCTACTGTCATCTGGTGAGTAGAGACCAAGGATGCTGCTAAACATCCTACAATGCACAAGATAGGCCCCCACAACATAGAATCATCCTGCCCCACATAACAAGAATGTTGAGGTTGAGAGACCCTGCTTTAGAGCTTAACATCCCACGAAATCTAATTCCATTGCATGCACCGACATTTAAATGCACATACTCTGTATCTGTTAGAAGCTTAAACAAATAAGGCATTTTTTTCCCTTCCATAAATAGAAGCTGCTGTAGGGAGTCCAGGGCTGCTAAACATCCTATAATGTTCCTTAATGTCTCCTGCTCAGACAAAAAGACCTGTCACCTCACAATCACAAGATGGCTGCACCACCTCTAGTATCACATCCCTGTTCCAGGAAATAAAAGGGGGAGGGTCAGGGAGGGGGGCAAAGAATAAGTTTGAGGTGAATGCTGCTGTCACTGTCTCCCACCTTCCTGAGCCTTCCTGGAAGATACATCCAGTGATTTCCACTTAGATTTTATTGATCAAAACTGTGTCTCGATCTTCACAGAAGGCTGAGAAGTATGATTAGTTTTTAGAATTAGGAATGTGGATGCAGCCAACAAATTGTTGTTCTGTCAGTAAGGAGGAAGGAACCACGGACATTGTGTGGGTATCTAGCATTCTCTACCACATCCTTTGGTTTAGAATTTTCACATCTAAGAATTTCTCACAGCACATAGAGATGCGAATATGAGAGTGTTCATCACAACAGTCTAATACAGAAAAAAGAAAACTGGCAACCACATAAGTATATGTACGTGATGCTGTTGGTGTCCCACCCAGATCCCTTTAGTGAGCTGGTATCCCTCCACCCAAACAGCAGTGACAGCTGGCCACTAATGGCTCAAATCTGAGTCTCTTCTGGAAGGTTGCCTGGGTTCCTCTCCACTGATAAATCATGTGTATACAAACGCCTACCGTGGGCACTGCTTCTAGGAAGCCAGAGCTAAGGCAACATACATCAACAGAAGACTGACCATTTACATTAAGATATAAGCATATAATGATGAATGCCAGTTAGAATTAAACAAAGCTATATACAATGATATCGACAAGATGTCTGAGATTTTTCATTAAATGCAAGAAAAAAGCAAGTTGAAGAACATTATGTGTAATCTGCTCTGATTTGTAGAAAATAAGAATACCCCTCAATATGCTTAAGTATATCTAGAAAATTACTAGAATACAAAAGAAACTGTTTCCTCTGGTTACCTTTTCTTCTTCTATTTTTCTGTATTATTTGAATTAAGAAAAATACATTTTTCTTTTATGACTTGAATTTTTTTCCTTAAAACATCTCCATTATCCAACATGATCAGAGCTTCAGATTTTTGCTCTGCACAATATTTGCTACCAAAGGATTTCTAACTTTAAAAGCATTAAATAGGAGGCTTAGGTTCCAGTCCAGCTCTGCTATTTACTAGTTAACTTAGGCAGGTCATTCCACCTTTCAGATGCCGCCTATAAAATAAGACTTAAAGTAAATACTTTAACCCACAGTGCTATTTGAGGAACAGATGAAATAATGCATGTGTAGGTATTCTGTGAACTGTAAATCTTTATGCAATAGTTATGTTGTTATCTGTAATGATACCAACAGTACGTCAAGACCTTAAAAATCCACGGATACAAATTAAATATTATTATGTGGTATGCCATGGTTCTGTGATGCAAATAAGAAAAAGTGATGCTGGTTGATTTACATAGAAAAGGTTACTGGGAAGCTCACAGAAACATTCAGGAAGGCTAGATAACAAGGCTTGGAGAAATGGCAGTGCAAAAGGTGGCTTTTCATCGAGAATTACAGAAAAAGCATGTTATAGCTTTTGTTATAGTCTGGTGAGGATGAGCTGTGGCCACACATGCTGGAGACAGCAGCTTGTTCTGCCAGCACCACAGAACCTGCCCACTCTGAGCCCTGGAGAGAGGCCATTCCTCTGAACTGGCACTGCTGTACCAGAAACATAAATGTAGCTGCAGCATCACCAAAAAGATATCCCTCTGCCACTATTTCATGACCATCACTGACTACCAAGGCAAAGTTCAGAAGGAGTTTGCCCACAGAGCAGTGCCGGACATCCTAGCTGCAAGGGAGTCTGGGAAAGTGAGCATTTGTCATGTTCAGTTTTAAATTAAAGAATTTGATTCTAACCAAGATTTATATGGTGGAAGAATTCCTTCCAACCTTGGAAGGGAATTTCAGATACCAGAAACAAACACACAGAGATAAATGTTAACTATTTTGTATCAGCATAGAAGACTTTGTGAGTAGCCAAAACATACACTGCTTGTATTTATATATTTACAAATACATTCATATAAACTGGATTCCCAGGGAAGCTGACTCCGAGACAGAGATTAGCATGCAAGGATTTTATTAGAAAGTGCTCTTAGGATCAACATCCTTGAGGGAAAAGAAGCGCAGGAGGACTGGACAGAGGGAGAAGTTTGAGTTGCAATGCAGGCTCAATGCAGCACTTGAAGCATTGTGGTAACAAGAGGGCTGCCACAACCCCAGCTATCACAACCACATGCAAAGGCAGGACATTGGAAATATAAAACACAGAAGGGACAGAGGTCTTTTCCTCAAGTGGTTCCTTTCTTTCCCAGATCCCAGTTGTTGTTTTTTCCCAAGAAGTTCCTGGAAGACTACATCTTACATTTCATTGGCCAGAACTAGATCACATGACAATTGTTAGTTAAAAGGAAGGCTGGGAAAGTGAGTTTCTGGCAAAGAAGAGAGAGTCAGCCAAGTTTGGGTTAGACTCACTGGTAAATGCCAAAACACACACAGTGCCCACCCTCACATTACTTAAACCTTGTGGAGCTCCTTGAGCACTTGCTCAGTGCTAACCACTGAGCTAAGACTTTTTACATTAAGCATCTTGTCTGAGTCTCACAATGACCATATTAGGTGAGTCTGACCATCATGCCCATATTACAGATGAGGAAACTGAAGTTCAGAGCAGTTATATGTCCAATGTCACACAATTAGTAAGCAGCAGAGCTTCAACTCAAACCCAGGCCTGACTGACCCCAGAGTCTGTGTTCTTTGTTGCTTCCCAGCCTATGACCACATGTATAGTTATACTAGAAAAGTGGACCAGGGACAAAACCAAGGGACCTGAGGGATCAGGAAGACTTCATGGAAATCTGGGTTGGACCACATGTATAGAAGAAGAGCAGACAGAAAGCATATTGCTTCTTCTCTGAACCTGCTTACAGATGCAAAGGAGAAAATCCAACTGAAATTGAAATGTTCGAGCCAAACTATCCAGTCCTTGCTACTCAGTGTGTGGTCCACAAGTCAGGAACACAAGCATCCCCTGGTAGCTTGTGAGAAATGCCAGATCTCAGGCCCATCCCAGACGTGCTAAGTCAGGATCTGCATTCAGCAAGTTCTCCAGGTGATGTGCGTGCACTTAAAAATTTAAGGAGCACTGTTCTAGAGGCTTCATTGAGAACTCAGCCTGGGGAGTAAGCAGAACGAGCCCTGAACGCTGACTTTTAAACTAACTCTCCCGGTGAAATGGACTGGGTATAATTGTAATAAGCCAGTCACCATGTTTATAGAGATTATCTCATTTTGTCACCACGGGCCATCAACAAAGCTATGGGTTAAGCAATATTATTATTGACAGAGGAGGAAACTCATTTAGTAACTTGAACCCATTTCACGAAATAACTTGACAGAAACTAAGATGTGAAACCTCCACAGTTTGATTCTGGAAGTTTCCTTCTTCTGCACCACAAAACATCCCTTTAATTACAGATGGTTTGAGGAAGGAATGAGATCATCTTTGTAAAAGACTTAATACGGAGCCTGGTACTTAACATACATGAATAATGAAGAGAAATAATCTGCCTCCCTTTAATGAGATTTAAGCCAGTGAACTCTCAATCACCTAAAAGTGGCTATCTGTTGAAAACTTCTAATGCCAGCTTCTACCAACACCCAGAATACATTTCAACAAGTTTCCTCTCCTATCAGTCCATGTTTTATCAAATGAAAATAAATGTTCCTACTAGTCTAAAGCAAAATGTAATTAGAAAGGTGAATCTGCAGCCCTGAGTCAAATATGGTCCTCCAAAGTCACACTTAAATGATTCTGGGTTTTCCACTGTTTTGAATTATCCATGCCATTGCTCCCCTTATTGGCACTGATAACAGAGTGTTAACTACATTACATGCAATTAAATTCAAAATATTTGTGCAGCAATTATATGGATTCATCAAACCTAATGGTGCAGTCACAATTTCGTGTGTACTCATCAGTACTGCTCAGGAAAAAAAAAAAAATTGGCATATAGAAATATATTCCCACAAGCTGATAATTATAAAATAAACATTATGTCTGATGTCCTCATAGTAGCTGGTATCTGTCAATAGTAAAAAAAATTAGAAGTTTCCCACAATATTGACCCTACTGCTATCAGTATTTTTACGCACCCTGCATTAGGGATCAGATATATCAGGAGGGTATTTGTTCAGCAAGCAACAAGTAACCCACACTTGTGTTTATTCTTCTGTTTAGAAGGTTATCCATTTTCTTTCTTCCTCTGAAGTCTTCTCAAGTCTTCTCAACAAGTCTTCTTGTTTTTGGTTTTCCGGCATATGAACCCATTGTTAATTCCTAACCCCATACACTTGGTCCACCTCCAAGTTGACCAGGCGCCAAAGTGGACATTTTCTGCCCACAATGACAGCTTCCTACCTCAAGCATTCATGACTCTTTCTCTCCCTGGGAGCTTTCTCCGGTACCGGGAAAGCTTACTCAGCTGGGAGTTGAAGGACCCTATTGGGACAACCCTCAACCAAAGAAGAATGGGAGTTGGAGGAATCGTACTCCAGCTTTCCCACCACTTGGTGGGTCAGTTCTGAAGCTTGTCCTACACAGTTCCTCAGAGGGTTCCCAAAGGGATTGAGGCCCAGATGCCCACAGTGGTAAACCACCGGCTAATGCTTCTTTTATTGACTTTCCTCCCTTCTTTGTCCCATTTTCCCCACTCCTTCACTTGTGCTTCCTGGAAGCATCTTCCAAATACACTCCCTGGACCCAAGCTCTTGGAAAAGGGTTTGCTCTGGGGAGAAACCCAGCCAGCACAACCCCTTTTGTTTAAGGACTTGACCTTCTTACAAAACTCCCACGGTAGAAGCTATATTCTCACTTTCTTGGACTCCTTTGTAGTAAGGATATATAACATAGGCTCCAACAATCAAGTGAGTCTTTGGGAGTTTATAACACAAAGAAGCAGAGCTTGTGCATCATCTATTCTAGCTAAGGTAGCAGCAACAGTGACAGAGCTATATCTGGTTTCCAGAAATGGCACTAGCAGTGATTCTAACTGAAATCCCATTTCTGCCTAGTGTAGGCAGAAGCATCCGGACCCAGGAGTGTCTTCATGATACCAGTTCCTCCCACAGACTGATTTTGGCCTTTTTCCTGGCTTCTCTGGCGCTCTGGCCCTCTTCAGATCCTCTCATAAATTCCTTTTCTGTTTCAGTAAGCCAGAGTTCATTTTCTGCGGCTTGAAACCAAAAATACCAACTGATATGGGTTATGTTCTCCTTATGTATAAAAATAACAAGGCTACTCATGACATTGTCTGTCAGAGGCGAATACTAGAGACAAGCTAAAATATCCATCAGGAGGAAACTGATCAATTATGAAGTATCAAGTCAGTGCCTAAAAACTAACAAGATAGCTCTGAATGTACATATGTGGAATTTTCCCAAGATGCAGTTAAAAAAATCAGAACCATGTATGTGGTTTGCTACCCTTTCCATTTTTAATAGGTAAGTGTGTATGTATAGTCTTTTATATAATAGAGGTAGGTAGGTAGGTAAATAGATAGATAGATAGATAATGTCCTATATACTTGCACAAGTATTGAATGTCTCTAGAAAGATCTGGTAACAGGGTTTGCATCTTGGAGGGAAACAAGTATTCTGAAAATCAGGTATGGTACCAAGTCTTACATTTCCCTATGTAGCTTTTAAATATTTTGAGTTTAAACTTATGAACATTTTTCATCTATGCAAAAATAAATAAAATTTCAATTTAAATGTATAAATGAGGACAAAAAGCTGAAGAAGAAGAAAAATGCAGATTCCAAGACCCTGATACACTTGGTCTAAGGCGAGACCAAAAATGCTGCACTTCTAGCAAGTAGCTCCAGCAGCTCTGATTCCAGGTGCTTCTGAGACCCTGGTCTATATTGTCAGGGATCCAGAGTGGTTTGTGCTACTCCATATTGTCCAGATCTCTGCAATGAGCCCAAATTAATATTGTATTTTTAAGTCAATACTTTTTTTAAAAGAGTTCATGCTGGGAAGACGCACATGCACTGGCGTCCACAGATTTCACCAGGTGTGTGAAGGGCTGCGTCAATATATTGACAACCAGCAGAGTTTCCTAGACCCAGACCAACTGCCCAAGGGCAAAGGTTCTGATTTATACCTCCTTTCCCATCCTTCTTGGAATATTACGTGGATATGATCCTATGTTCATAATGTGCTATTATGTCTACATCAGCGTACACACACACACTCCACCGCACACACACACACCCCTGCACACTATTCTTAGCTCTCATAAACCTTAAAGTTCTTGGAGTGTCTTCCACCAGAATATATTTTGAGCATGAGGACAAAGGTCACTCCTTGAAAGCTGAAAGGTCACTATTCTCATTGTGTGGTTGCTTTTCTCGGCTGAAAGGCTTCTTGCCCTATCCCAACTTTTGTCTCTTTCTTACTTTTTTACTTTCTTTCTCTGGGCATCGTGCCCAACATGTAAGGAGGTGACCCACTTTATCAATCTATTATAATCTTTTAAAGCCTCTGCCATTTCAAACCAATTTATTTTTATATGGTATCTTCCATAAAAATTATCTCAAAATACTTTGAGAAGAAGTAAAATTATGATGAAATGGTTGAAGCATTTTAAAAATTCTTGGTTGTGAGGATCAAGAGTTAAGCACATTTCAGTAATTTCCTGTAAGTTCACAGCTCTTAACCTAAGAGTTTTATTATTCTTAGCAATTCCTGTTTTAGAGAACAGTGGCTGGCAAAAACTGAAACTTAGGTCTAGATTACTCAGAGCGTGAGAAACATTGTGAGAGCCGAATCGGGAAAATTCGATTGCATTCGATTCAGACCTGCGGTCATTCTGTTAAGCCAGCATCCCAGCCCGCTCCGAAGCCTCACTTCCGCCTTCCTTCTTCCCCTCTGGTTCTCTCAGTGGCATTTGACTCCAGTCCTTTTATGTGGCTCTTCCCTGCTCTGTCCTCTATGACTCCAAACTCAACAAGTTCTCCTAACATTCTGGCCATTTCTTTTCCCTCATTTTTCTGGAATCTCATTTTCTGGAATCTTCCACCTGTCCCTTGGTTTTCCCCCAAAACTGTTTCAAGGAATTTGTAGGAGATCTAAATTTACACCAAAGCTGTTTCTGATCCCCTGTTTTCTCCTTTTCTCACTTGCATTTCAAGTCTGTGTTGTTGTTTTTATTCCCAATGGAGTCGTCTATTCTGCTGACCAACATATTATTAATGGATTCTTCTTCTTCAGTCCTGCTCAGAATCTACTCTTTCTTATGTTGGTAATTACCCCCAAGACCTCCTTTGAAAACAAGACCTCCACCATGTGTGGTCTGTGTGTCTTAAGTGGAGTCTCCCCGGGGCCCAGGTTGCAGAGGTGGGCACATGACCCTGACTGACCCAATCAAAGCTTTCTATTCCCCTGACCATGATCAGTTCACACATGAGTATGTGGCAGTCGTTTATTCTGTATGTGATCCCAGGAAACACCAGTAGGGAAGTGGGGGACATTAGACAGGAAAGGGGAGGCAGCCAATACAGGGTTTGTTAACAATGAAGGTACCATGTTGGGTACTTGGAGATCAGTCCTTCTCAGCCACGCTGGCATCCGGTGTAAAACAGGATCCAGAAGCGAGAGAAAGTCCTTTGGAAAGGAAATGCAGGTGCTGGATGATGGAATTTGGGCCAGTGTCTAATGAAGCGGTGAGGGCGTAGGGGTGGGACTCTGGGAGCACCCGCTACAGCTTACAGGACATAGTGGCCATTTGCCACGCGTCCTTGCCAGTCCCAAACACGAACCCTCTTTCATAGACACGGGTGAATTCCTACTAATGAGTCTGGATGAAACATAGTGACCACCTACAACTATAAAGACTAAAATCTATTTATTCACATTCCAAGCCTCTCTTGCAGCTAGGGTACAGGCATGTGACCTTCTCCAGCCAATGGAATGCACCCAAGCGAGATGTAAATAGTGACGTTTTGGGACTTCCCCGGTGGTGTAGTGGTTAAGAATCCGCCTGCCAATGCAGGGGACACGGGTTCAATCCCTGGTCCGGGAAGATCCCACATGCCACGGAGCAACTAAGCCCGTGCGCCACAACTACTGAGCCTGTGCTCTACAGCCCATGAGCCACAACTACTGAACGTGCGTGCCACAACTACTGAAGCCCGTGCACCTAGAGCCTGTGCTCCGCAACAAGAGAAGCCATGATAATGAGAAGCCCGCGCACCACAATGAAAAGTAGCCCCCACTCACCACAACTAGAGAAAGCCTGCGTGCAGCAACAAAGACCCAACACAGCCAAAAATAAATTAATTAATTAATTTTTAAAATAAAATAGTGACCTTTTCGTACTCAGTAGCAGGAACATATTCTGGCAATATTGTCTGGGTCATAGTCTGCGCTCAACAAATGTTAGCTGTTCTTATGATTAAAAGGAATATTTCCAATTATTTTCTTACATTTAAAATATGAGACCCCTCCCTTTAACAATAACAACAAAAAAAACCCATATGCCCTCCAAAATGTTATTTGATATTCAAAAGAAATTAAATATTATTATGGAAAATAAACCAAAACAATGGAATAAAGCACTACACTGTTGGCAAAATCTGCACAGCCCAATCCCCCAGCAGTGTGCTGACACGCCCACCTCCAGACACTTCTTCCCCAATGAAAAAAATGGAATGATTTGAAAGATAATTTATTATACTGACTAGAATGTCTAATTGAGCTTCACCATGTTCTAGACTCTGCAGATATTGGGGATAATACGATAAAAGAAAAATACCCTGCCCTTCAAAAGAACACAGATTAGGCAGGGAGACGCACTGGTAGAATAATAATTACCAAAGTGTTACCACCAAAATATTTCCAGAGGGCAATGAGAATGCCAAGAGGGGAGCACCTAATTGCTGGTTGCTTAAGCCGCATCTCGAAGTTCAAATAGGATTTAGCCAGAAAGAGAGAGGGCAGAAACATATTCCAAGAAGAGAAATGGCATGAGCAAAAGAGATAGATGTAAGAAGGTGTGAGCACTTTGGATATTACCAGCGGAGGAGTGAGTGAGAAAGGGTGCAGGAACCTCCAGGAGCCCCTGTATCCACTCCATGGTACACAAATCTTACCACGGCTTCCTTTCTCCAGAAACTGAAGGAGGGAAGGAATTTCAGAGAAAAGATCAAGGCTGCTACTTACAGCCCTCTTTAGAACAAACGTTATCCAATACTAAGGACCACCCCTGGATCAACACGTGCAACCACGTTTCCGTAATTCCTCACGTGAGCGAAAAGACAACTGACTAGAAGATCCCATTCATTAGGAAGTAAAGTTTTGTGTGTGTACATGTGTTTGCGTGTGTGTATATGTGTTTGCGTGTGTGTGTGTTTAAAGAAAGCTTCCTAATTACAATTTATCTCTAAGGAAAACCAATGTATAAATATGTAGATTTCAAAGTTATTCTTTAAACTAGTCATGATAACTATTCTACAGTTACTTCACAAATAGAAATTATCACAATTAGAAACACAGATGTATTAGTCCAGATTACTTCAGCTTTCTAAGAAACACCAAAACTCCACCTGGAATCACATTTTATTCTAGTACTTAAGTATTTACTATTAAGGAGATGAGGTGACAATTTCCACATCATCGATGTGTCCTTGTTGTTTCATATTTGGAATACTGCTGGTCTCATTCCTTCAAAATATATATGCAATTGTCTTTTAAAGTTTGACCTTTATTCAGCTTCATCAGAAATTTCATTTTGGTCTTTGTGGTAGTCATCAGTATAAGAAACACCAACTATTCATTTCTCTTTTCAATTCAAATCGAATCAACAAGACTTACTGAATACTGGTGACTAGTTCAGCACTTAGTACAGAGAAACTAAATTTTCCTCCTGTCTATTTGTATTTACTACTTCTTTTTTAGCTACGAAATCCACTTAGGAGTCAAAAAAAGGAATTCTATTCAATTTCTTATTTAATGTAGGTAAATCACAAATGGATGCTTTAATTCTGAAAAGCCCAGTATTGTTTAGCCAACAGATCATACACATGACTTTGTTATTGATACATTCTGTTTGAAATCTACTTAAGGATCAACATTTTAGATGGGGTACTAAGTTTAAAGTCAAATTTGCCCAAAATATTGAAGCCAAAACATAAATAAATAAAAGATGGAGTACCTACCTCTATAATAGCCCTTGTTCTGCAAATAAATCTAAAATCACTTTTCTCCTTCCCGATTTGTGAGACAATTTATCTGGATGAAAGTCTAACTTAAACTCCTGTGTAATTTGGGGTTTGTTTGCAAGTGGGAAATCCAGATGTTAACGGACTAAGAGATTCCTGTGGGAGGTGTGAAATGAATGATCCAGATGTTGAACACACAATCTGTATTGTTTCTACTCTAGGGACACAATGCTAGAAACCATCAGAAATGTGGGATTATCTTGGTTTATTATCATGGGAAGAGGTAGAATGATGAAATGTGGGGTTTATTTGGTCTAGAAACCAAATGACTAGTGACCTTAAGAAGAGGAGGATACTTTTGAATGGTCTCATGTTGACTTCCATTTTCCTAGAAGGCAGCTTTACATTCCTCTCTAAATCTGAGTTAGCCAAGTACAAGATGCCAACACAGTCAAGAGACAACGTGCACAGGAGTTGGGCTCTAGAGGCAGCACAAAAAGCGCAAATTACAAATGGTCCAAATTATCCTTAAAAGGGTGTCATGCCTACACCTACCTACCAACTACACCTATACACCATCTCCCAGCAAGCCCAGCGCAGATCCTTTTTCTACAGAATTGAAACAGATGGTTACTTTTCTGGTCCATTCTAGAGCTCACTAGCACTTAAAGGCCATGTTATACGACCAATATGCCTCTTTAAATGCTAGAACCACAGCAAACAGGGTGAGATGCCCACTCTCTAAGTGAAATGCAGGAATTGAGACCAACCGAAGGAAAAGCAAATTCTCATTTCCCATCTCACACTGTGTGGAGCATTAAGTGTTACATAGACTGGTGAGCGTCCTTATTTAGATTGCTTTTTTCTTGTTCTCCTTTGCTTTATATACTTTTGATTGATATATATTAAAAGCACATAGGATGGACTCCACTAGCCCCTAAGACAGCTGTGTGATTCAATGGCACAGGAAGTGCCCCAGCAGCGTGGGGTACATATAAGGCCACACTCAGCAGGCACACCCTGGCAAGGCAATGCCAACTGTTCATTTCCAGCACCTGTTCTGATTGACTGGGCTTCTCTTATGACTGGTTGGTGCCTACAGTTTAGTAGTTTTAATACCGCCACTGTGTACAATTCCCTAAATACAAGGGCACAGAAAGTTAGACCACTGACAGAATTTGCAGGAGAAGTCTAGATATGTTCCAGCCTAACCAGTATACAAACTATTGAAACCAAAAGAAGTCAGGACTTCTAAGAAAAAGAATTTTCTGCCCTCTCTGACTCTCAAGGTCATGGTCAGGTAGGCATTTTTTTTTTTAGCTCTCCCCACCCTCAGAGAAGCCAACCTCTAAGGACTCCTGCTGTGCATCACGTGGGGTCCCAGCAGGCCTTGTGACAGAGAGGATGAAGAGCTGTATGGTGGGAGCCTCCGACAGTGGGGGGATGCTTATCACATGCCTCGAACAGCCCCCCGTGTCAGGGAGCTCACAGAGCAAGTGTGGGCGCTGAAGGCAGCAGATAACCCTCTCTTCCCATCGAAAGCACAAGCCTTCCTTTGGCAGCTACACAAAGGCAGCTCGGGAGGAAAAAGCAAGATAGAAATGAACTCCAAAAGTGAAAGAAAAAGGCTGGACTGAAATGAGAGAACAGGAAAATGTAGAATGTAAGAAGAACTTGCCAGATTCCTCCCAACTGGTCACATCACATTTGGCAGGAAAACAATGGGGCCATCATCTCTATGGCTTTGGCTGTGAGAGCACACTTCCCCCACCCATGTCCCATGTTCTGAGGGGCAGATAGGTTCCTCCTTCCTCCATGGTCATGCAGAGTTTATGCAGTTTCCAAAACGTCACCTACCTGGGCAGGAAGGTACCAGGTGAGGTCTCCAGACTCAAACACAATTATCACAGTCAACAGGCTTCCAGTGGAACAGCAGTCTCTTTCACGTACTGTGGCTAATGAGAAATTATTAGCTGGCTTCCAGAGGGAGGGCACATACATATGACGCTTCTGCCTCTGTCCTCGCGCCAGGGCTTGTATTTATGTAGAAATTAGGAATCAGCACTGAAAGTAAAGAATACATTTAAACTCTAGTTTACTTTTCTCTCCAACCACCGAAATCATCCTGGATGCTCTTCTCTGTGCTAACGGGATGGGCAGTGGGCAGCCTGCAGTGGGGACTTCCTGACCCTCTTCCTCCATGTCATGGTCCTATGAAGCCATCCTGGGTGTTCATGATAATATCATGCTATAGAGTCACATCCTACATGCATTCAGCTCCTGCCAAATCTACAAGATGTGCTGGGTCGAGCAAGACAGAGGCCGAAAGGAAGAAAACCGTGCATGCTGGTTAAGTCTGCTCCCCGTTTTCCTCAGTGAGCGTGTGCCCAGAACAGGTGTGAGAATGAGGTGTAAATCTGAGCTCCCCTCTGTCATTCATCAGCACGTCCCTCCCACAGGTGCGCATCTCACCCTGCTGACCGTAGATTTTGTGCCTCTAAACGCAAGCCAGCTCTTTCATCTGGAGTTCCACCAAAGAATCTGTGATCCTATACTAACCCTGGAGGAAAGCCTGGCTGGCTTGGACTTACTGAAAGGTGCTGTATTGTTATGTAATTAGTTTGGGGATTTTCTGGGGGTAGTTTTTTCGTTTTGGTTTTGTTTTAATTAATTTATTTATTTATTTATTTTTGGCTGTGTTGGGCCTTCATTGCTGCGCGCAGGCTTTCTCTAGTTGCGGCGAGCGGGGGCTACTCTTCGTTGCAGTGCACAGGCTTCTCACTGCGGTGGCTTATATGGTTGCGGAGCACAGGTTCTAGGCGCGCAGCCTTCAGTAGTTGTGGCACGTGGACTTCAGTAGTTGTGGCTCGCGGGCTCTAGAGCACAGGCTCAGTAGTTGTGGCGCACGGGCTTAGTTGCTCCGCGGCATGTGGGATCTTCCTGCACCAGGGCTCGAACCCGTGTCCCCTGCATTGACAGGTGGATTCTTAACCACTGCGCCACCAGGGAAGCCCCCAGGGGTAGTTTCGACTCTATGAGAATTTTCCCGTTGAGGATGACCTGAAAACCAAATTGATGTACAGGATGAGCATCTTCCTAGTGGTTGATGAGGATTTGAAGTGTGACCCAAGGTGGCCTCCATGGGTAACGTTTCTGAAGTTGGGACGCAGGACCCATCCTGTGTTGTCCCCGATCTATGTCACAGTTAAAGGAACCCATTGCACGCAAGCAAAAGTGATTTCAGAATTATGCCAGTCCTTTATATTTGACTGCAAGAAATAACCCCTTAAATATTTCTCCTGTGTCCCCCACGGCCTTGCACAGCCCGACTTCTCACCTCAAACCACTCGGAAACCATCCTCCAGCTCAATTCACCGAACACCTATTTCAATCTTGCTCCTTTTCTTCCTTTTTATTCTCCACCGCAAAGACCTACGTGGCATAAGGCCCTCTTTGAAGGGCAGAAAAGGGGAGGAGATAGAATGAAGCCAAGCCACAGTCTTCTTTAGGAGGCAAGGAATGTGGAAAGGATGGGGGAACATTTTATAATCAATATAATTTTTATCCTGTCACACATTTGCAGGCTCTTGAAAATAAATTATGTTAAGCCCTGAGGGCTTAAGCTATGATGGTGGAAATGCCAGGTGGTAAAGGCATCTACCTGGTACCTCTTCAGTCCACACAAACAGAAGCTACTGAATATTCCAAATCACTCAATATGGTCAGTTTGTTAAGTCCCAGTTCTTTAGTTTGGCATTTGAGGCCCCCCAGAATCTACCCCATTCAACTTCCTCCATCTTCTCTCTCACTGTTCTTTCTATGCAGGAAGCACTCCTGCAAAACTCACCTACTCACTTTTCCCCATACACACGCATGCTTTCCTAACACATCTTCTTGCCTGTGCTGTCGCCTCCACCCAAATGCTCTTTCCCTCATTCCCACATGCTGAAAATCTGCCCAATCTTCAATACACCATTCAAATGCCACCTCCTTCATGAAGCCGTTCTTAAACTCCTTGGCCCTTTTCTTCTACCTGTTTGATGGCACTTACCAGTTTTGGGGAGACTCATTTAATACTGAATGAGTATAGCTTAGCCCCAGCATAGACCTAGACAACTAAATGGGCATCTGTCAAATGGACAAATAATGTAAATGTAAAGAGAGAAAACAAAACATGCACCTGTCAAAGACAACAAGGGAACGTATTTATGTCATCCCTATACCACACCTCTAAATTAGATTGCCAATATACAATGACGTGTGTGTTGTCTTACATAACTCCTATACTCATAACAGACATTAACAATCAATCATGACTCTCTGGATCCCAGCACACTATGCCTCTAAATCAGAGGCTGTAATTATGTAGCATGTGTGCTGGTTTGCACATCTTCTACACCCACGGCAGACATTACTAATCAATCATAAGTCTTTTTCTCCCTAAACCCTTACAACCTCAGCACCCCTCCAACACAGAGCTCCAGGCAGACACTACTAAGCAATCTGGATCACCATGAAGCCCATTGCCCTGCAAGCTCTCCCTCTCTAGTCAGAATTGCTTATGCCAATTATTTTATATAACACATTCCATTCTTCTCTTAATCCTTCTGGGTCCAGACCTGTGCTCATCCCTGCCTCAACTTCAAGACGTAGCACTGGGGATTGTTTCCCACACAACAAGGTCAGCAAGGCATTGACCACAGTTCTAGCTTTCTAGCCAACTGGCTGCCTCAAGTAAGCTGGCCTCTAGTTCAACCCAATTGCAGGACCCTCACCCCTACTTTGGCACTGTTCTTAGCCCAGAAAAAGAAACTCCTGTTATGTGCCCACCCCAGAAGCAGGAAATAGACACCTTAGGTCAGGAAGGGCAAATACATAGCATATAAACGGCAACTATCCCTTTCCCATGCCCATGGCAAACATTGCTGGTTCAATAAGATACTCTCTCATATGAGTCCAGAGGCATCCTCAGAAGTTTTCTTAACACAGGACCCCAGAAAACCACTAAACACCAATCTCAGCTTGCATTTGAGATGAAATTTATTTGCCAGTCATGCCATATAGACCAGTGGGGACTCCAGTTCCAAAATCATATAACCCTGTAGAGTGGTTTTGTTACAAAGATCTCTCTTCATTTCCCTCTTAATCCTTGGGAGATTCTTAGAATAAACCTAAAATCCACATGAACCACACAAGGGCCACACCAAACTGAACTAAGGACTCAGCTGGAATCTGCTGCGCCAACATCTGAGCAGTGGCACACTATCGTGGCCAGCTGAAACGTGGCCCAGATTCTCAAGTCCTGGGCAATGGAAACTTTCTCAGACTCACTTCCTGCTTTACATTAAGGCAATCTTACAAAAGTTACAACCTGTCACATTATATTACCTCAAAGCATGATGTAACATCATAATTTTTTAAAAAGCATTCGTTTTAATTTATAGCGTTGCATTATACTACAGAAATCTTGATTTTCCCCTGAGCACCAATAAATTTTGACAGCGATGGTTTATCCCAAAACTTTGGCAGACTACAACACAATGAAGGTTGGCCAAAATCAGGTATTTAACTGCTACTGAAGAACTGCTTATGAGTCACCAGGGCACTATGCTGTCTCCTGTCCTGAATCAAACTCTATTGTCCTGTGCTGTCCAGTATAGTAGCCACTAACCAATATGGCGATTGAAGACTTTACATGTGACTTATTCAAACTGAGAAATACCACAAGTATAGAATACACATCGGATTTTGAAGGCTTAGTACCAAAAACAGTGTGTAATACCCATTTAGTAACTTTTTTAATATTGATTACATGTTAATATTATATTTTGGATATATTAGGCAAATAAAATGTATTATTAAAATTAACTTCACTTTTTTCTTTTTACCCTTTTAATATGGCTGCTAGGAAATTTTATGTTACATTTGTGACTTACATTATATTTGTGTCATTAGGGTTACTACAGAACATTCCACTGTCTCCATGAGCAGGAAGACCAAACAGCTGAAATTTTATTTTAAGTAAAAGAAACCTTAAATCTCCTTTGTGGGTTCAGATAAGAGATGGCAGTCTGATTCCAAAGAGCAAAATTCTAAGTATTTTTATTTATGCATTCAAAGAGCATTTAGTGAACACCTACTATACACCAGGCACTTTTCTAAGCACTAAAGATAAGACAGAAGTGGAAAAGAAAACTAAGACCTTCCCCTCATGGAACTCTCACCCTAGGAGAGAGAGAGACAATAAATATATATGACAAGAAATGCTGTGAAGAATAATAAAGCGTAGTAAAGGATGGTGCCTATCAGGACAAAAGGTCTTGCTATCTTATAGGATAGCAGAGAAGACATCTCTGAGGAATAACAGATGAACTTTAATGCAGGGCAGAGTGACCTAAGGGGATGCCTGGGGAAGAGCATTTCAAGCTGACACAACAGCAAGTACCAAATCTCCAAGGTAAGAGCTGGTTTGGCACACCCAGCAAGTAGCAGAAGTCCTACAGGGACAGAACAAATTGAGAGAAAAAGTGGGAGGTAGAAGACGACATCAGAATGGGGGAGATAGGCATGTTTAGATCATGGAAGGTAGGGACCAGCAAACCAGGGCCAGTGGGCCACATCAGCCTGTTTTCGTAAATAAAGTTCTACTGGAACACAGCCATCCCCGTTTTCAAATGTCAGGGCCAAGCAGTACCAACAGAGACAGTGTGGGTAAGTAGTCAAGTATTGGCAGGCTGATTCCTATAGAGTTAATCAAATCAAGTCCTCAAATATCCAGGGTGGTGTCTTTCACCTTAAAGACAGAAAAGTAGGAATTTATGGGATTTTTATTTGGAAAGGGTAGGGTTTCCCTCCTTTGTCATGTTCTAGGTTAAGGGGTGGACAGGTCAAATCCAGCCCACCATCTGTTCTTTTATGGCCTAGGAACTAACGATGGTTTTTACATTTTTTAAAGGTTGGAAAATTTTAAAAAGGATAGGGCTTCCCTGGTGGCGCAGTGGTTGAGAGTCCGTCCCCCTGCCGATGCAGGGGACGCAGGTTCGTGCCCCGGTCCGGGAAGATCCCACATGCCGCGGAGTGGCTGGGCCCGTGAGCCAGGGCCGCTGAGCCTGCGCGTCCAGAGCCTGTGCTCCACAACGGGAGGGGCCACAACAGTGAGAGGCCCGCGTACCGCAAAAAAAAAAAAAAAAAAAGGATATTTTCTTATATGAAAATTACATGAAATTCACAATTTACCATCCATAAATAAAGTTTAATTGGAACACGGTCATGCCCATTTGTTTCCAAATTGTCCATGGCTGCTTTCAAACTACAACGGCATAGTTGGGTAGTAACAACAGAGACCTACAGTAGAAAATATTTATTCTCTGGCCCCTCCCAGGTGAAGGCTGCCCACCTCTGGGGAGGGCATTATACGGACTCTGGCGTGTATCCTCAGTTTTGTGACCTGACCAGACATGTGGTTTAAGGAGGAGTACTAATAAAATTAAGGGTATCCTGTTTGTCACGTGGACACTTCTGGGATGGCCCACCTGTCTGCAATCTTCTTGTAGATAAAAGTTCCTGTCTAGCTTCAAGCCTCAGCAGAGCCTCACTTTACTCATGAAAGGTCCCCTGTAAATGTTTGTAGAGCGGCTGAACAATTGAATGGGAGGCTAGCCCCTACCTTTATACATCATGAGCTGCGATAACCTATGTGGCCCTTCTAGGGACAGAGACATTCTACATGTGTGCCTGCGGAAACATTCCCTCTGCCTTGTCACACAGCTGTTCCACAGCGTGTAGAATTTCTGCCCTAAACACCTGCCACATCTGCTGGCCTAGGAATTCAGTCTTATCTACATGAGGGAAATTCTAGTGCTACCTGCCAGGATAGTTTTTCACCTTGTTACATTATTTGTTTAATTCCTGATTATTTTAACCCAAACAGAAAAAAAAAGAAATATATCTCCTTCAATGTGAGTAAGCAAATAACCCAAACAATTATCTTTTGACTAATGGTTTTAAATGTTCCCACTATGCAGACAAAATTTCAAAATATGAGAAAAGATATATGAAAGAGATACCCCCAAAATCATACAATTAAAATTCTAGTTTCTCAGATTAGTAGAAAGGGGGTGCGAATAAGCAATGCTTGGCGACATGTAAAATCTTTGTTCAGCACAAAAATTCTGGAACAATGAAAATAGTGTTCACAGTGATCGTGATCATAATACTAAAGTAGCTAGCATGTATTCAGCACTTGGAGATACCCAGCACTCTGCAAAGCTCTTTAATACATATTACATTTAAAGCCCTAATTCAATTAAAACTAAATTAAAGAGCACAATTATTCCCATTTTACAGATGCAGAAACTACAGTTGAGAGACGGGAAGTAGCTTGCTCAAAATCACCGAGCCAGTGAATAGTGGAGCTGGGATTCAAACCCGCTTCGGTCTAACTCCATCCAGACTGCCAGCTTTTCATCCTCGCTTCATGTTGTCTTTATTCTCCTCACCTCTCTCCTGACAGGTTACCATGTCCACTCATTCCTGCATATTTCTGTCAAGCCATGTCACCTTCCAGTTCTTGCAAAGACTGGCCCTGTACCTGGGTCTTTGGAAAATTCATTGCGTTTCCAGGATGACGGCATGTCCCCAACCTGTTTTCTCTGTCTAAATGCCTACTTCTGGGCACACAGCTGTCCCTTTAAAATGCCTGGCAGTGCATGGATCAACCTTACAAACACAGTGCATGCAATTTCCACTCTTTGCCCCTACAAGCAAATCATCTGTGGAATGTTTGAGGATAGGAAATTTTCATCAACGGTGAGACTTTTGATTCTGGAGCAGGAAGGAAAGGAAAATGCATTATGATGTATTATGCAAAGCCAGAAACCTTAGAACAAGCTTTCTCCTCCTCAGCACTATTGAGATTTGGAGCCTGAGAATTCTGCATTGGGGGAGGGGAGGGGTTTGTCATGTGCACTGCAGGATCTTCAGAAGCGTCACTGGCCTCTACCTAGTAGCACCATCCCTGCTTGTGACAACCAAAAAATGTCTCCAGGCGTTGTCAAATGTTTCCCTGGGGAACAAAATCACCCCTGGTTGAGAAATGCAGCTGTAGAAATATCCAACCAAAGTCTGCCATTTGCAAAACATCCCATTTTGAGAACCTTCCCAAGAGAATGTTTCTGCACTGGCACATCAGCATCTCTATACTGAACCTGCGGTTAAAAAAAAACAGCATCTGGAGGCCCTGCATCTAGGGAACTGCAACAAAGACCAGCCCCAAATTCACAGCAGCATATAAAAAGGCATTCTCCCACCGCTCAGCAAATCCACCTCAACGACTCCCCTTGCCAAGCGGGCTCACATTTGCTTGGGTCTCAGAACTTAACACTTTTACTAGGAAGCACAAGAAAAACAATCCTGAATATCACAGACTTCCTGGCTTTTCATCTTCAGAGTCTAACACACTGAAAATAAACTAGATTTTCTTTAGTGTTCTATAATCTATTTTCACAATCCCTTCCTGGCTACCCGATTGTTTGTATCAGGGTTTCTCAAGCTCTGTGCTGACATTTGGGGCCAAGTAATTCTTTGTGGAGGGGGCTACCCTATGCCTTGCGGGGTCTTCCGCAGCATCCCTGGCTTCTACACACTAGATGTCAGGAGAACCCCATCTGTGACAATCAAAAATGTCTCTAAATGCCCCCTGGAAGCAAAAGTGCCCCCTGGTTGAGGACCACTGGGTTACATGAACTTCTCTTTCCCAGCTATTCTGTCTTGATTAACCATTCCTGGTTTTACCCAGCCATCAAGGCACCATCCCAGGAGCCATTTAATTTTTAAATCCTTTGTCAACCATTAATACATATATGTTGTATCAATACTTACACTCTATTAATAAATCCATACATTTCTTTTTGAAAAGGGGGAAATCATCCCAAAATATCATCTTGGAGGACATAAGAGGAGGCAGCAGCATTTCCTTTCTGGAGCATTCGGCAGCTCTCTCCAGCCCAGGAGCATGTGCTGCGTTCCCTAACCATGGCAGCTGCACGACGATGATCCGTCATTTCAGAAAAATACTGAAAGAGCCTCGAATCCTTACTGCCCTCTTGAGAAATCCCAGCAGAAGAGCTCAATCTGTCGCAGTCAGCAGAAAAACAACGCTGCCCCTCACGACTGCGCCTGAAGTTGTAAAGCAAACAATTTATTTGCTGAAATTTTTGAAAGACGAGTCTACCAGACCCTTTCCTTTACAATCTCACACCTGAACCACGAGCTGATGTTGGCTCCTGAGTCGACGCAATCGTAATTTTCCCAGCTCCAGGTCCACCCTCCAACAGAGATTTTATGCCCACAGATGAATCAAATTCCCATCGTTGACAAAGTCACAGGTGACCATATTTTAAATGCAAATACTCAGGTTTGTACAAATGGGTTCTCTGGCCTTTGTTTACTGGCTTACCAACGGTCATATATACAGAGATTTCTTTTTTATGCGTCTCAGAAAAACCAGGACTGAAAAAGTTATTCACCAATTCTTCACGTTTGCATTAGGTTTTGGTGGATAAGAACTATCCAGCACATCTTGGAGCTAATCATAACTCCTTTTTCATTAAAGCAATTTTTTTTTAACTTTGGATATTGTTTTGATGAAGACCCATTATTTACTGACCATCTGTATTCCAATGAGTGCCGCGACACAGATTCAAGAGAGCTTTCCCTACCAAAGTCCTAAAAAAGTTATCCCAGCTCTAAACTCCTGTCTCTTTAGTACAGTTGGAAATTAAAAGAAATAACTTTAAAAAGCATATGCTTGAAGACACACTAGATAGGAAATCTTGCAGGTTTAATCAGAACTTTCAGATCATTGTTTCCATTATGACAGGCAACAGCAAAAAATGCTGCATGTTTATGCCTAATGGGTTTGCCCTTTGCCAGACAAATCCTTTTAGCTACGGCAGGGAAACGCATAATTTTTATGGGCTCTTGGAGAGAGTGCACACTGCCCTCTGATGGTAGCACGTGCTCATAATTTTATGGGGTCCCTTGATCAGGTTCCAGAAGCCTGAAGGATGTTACTACCAAAGGCAGATCAATAATCCCATAGATTAATGGGCACCAATGGTTATCTTTACTTTTCCAATTTTGTCCATCCTCTTGACAAGGAAGTAAGAAATTGGATCCTTTCCTTTTTTACCAATAGCTGTGAGAACTATTTTGCCAAGAAGAAAATGTGTCAAAAAAGTAATACTTAGAATATTTAAACACCATCAGACACAAAGTAATATGCACATATATAGCACAGCACAGACATAAAGCCTCAATGAAGTGATGTTTTACTGCTGAATAAAAGAAGTTAACTTCTCTCTGATTTCAAACTATCAATAAGTAAGCCACCTTAAGGTATCAGAAACTCAGATTCAAAATTAGCCCCCCCCCAAAAAAAAAAACAATGGAAAGGCTTTTGAGGGCTTGAGGGGCCTTTAGCTAGAGTCCACAGAGGTATTTTGTAGATGAATGAGACAGAAACTATAGTGTAGGATAAATTTTCCCCCAAGCCCTTTTGAAAGTCACCATACTACACTGTGACCTCTTTAAAAATGTACAAATTTATCATATTCAGCTATTTTTATCTACCAAATTACAGATGCCTCCGAATTTCGCTAATTCCCAACATCTAAGAAAGGGGAACAGGGAAAAAGAAAAGCCAGCACATTCCCTATGACAGCGAAGCTCTTGGAACTATATCCAAACGGGGCTGTTGATCTGTGGAAATGTAAATGTCACTTCTAAATATAGCATCAGGGAGCCAGAGAATCAGCATTTCTGTTGATGAAACACCTTTTTGGGAAGTAGCATGTGCAAGGCAACGCTTCTCTCCACACATGGGAGAGTCACGAATCTTCTGCCCAACGCTCCATCCCAGAGGCGCTCCAGCGCCAGTCTGTGCTCAGAAGCCGGCGCATTCTCACCAATTTCCTTAACCTTCTACGGCACCAGATTGTGAATCAAAGCAAATCATTTCCTGTGCCTCTCTCCTCTTGTCTTAAAAATAAAAAAGTAGGATTTCATTCTGCCTGATTAGGATTCCTTACTAGTTAGGGATGCTCGCAGGCTCACTAAGGAAACCCAAAATGGGGCCGTGGGCCGAACTGTGCAAGTGAGCTTATACTGGGATTTGGGGTTGACCGCACAGCCACCAGCTGCCAGGACACAATCATGACCCGTTTTTCAGCCTTGACCCCTGCTGTCCTTCCTTCCCTAAACCACTCTGGAATGTTTTCAGGTTTTGGAATATTACATCTTTCCCACCTCGGGGGCCTTTGTGTAGGCTGTTCCCTTTGCCCAAAACCTTATTTTCCTGTGTATTCTGCATTTCTAGCTCTTTCTCGTCTTTCCAACTCAGACTGTCACTTGCTGGTAGGAGCATTTGTGACATCCTTACCCCCCCCGCCCTTGATTTTAGTATATTGCAGCCCTGTTGGGTGTAAAACTTCTGCTCAGAGGGCCCCAGACTTGGTTTAATGCTCTGCTATAGCTGTTTGAAATTCTTAATGTTTTTCACAAGAGGCCCTGCATTTTCACTTTTTCACTGGGCGCCACAAATCATGTAACAGTCCTAGTCACAGCCCTTCATTTCCTTCATAAAACAGAATTTGTAGTTGTTGATTTGTCCGTTTATGGGGGGGTGGGGACTGATCTGTTTTCTCCATTGAGGCAGAAATTGTATCTACTTTGTTTACTGTCTAGTCCAGTATTGTCCAATAGTTTTCTGCAATGATGAAATGTTCTAGATCTTTGCAGTCCAATATGTTAGCTACTAAGCTACATGTGGCTATTGAACACTTGGTGGCTAATGCAATTGAGGAACTAAATTTTTATTTTATTTCATTTTAATTGATGTAAATTAAAATTGAAATAACCTCATGTGGCTCGTGGATACCATGCTGGACAGGTCTAACCGCTAAGGCCTAGCACAGCGGCTGGTAAATGCATCTAGAATAGGATGAGGACTTTTTAAAAGAAGCTCCTTGGCGGCAACACAGCACTTTGGTAGGACGCATCAGAATTCCCTGAGGAACTTATTAAAAATGCAGGCGTCTCTGCCCCACCCTCCGAGACTCTGATTCAGCAAGTTGACCAAAGGTCTAAGCATCTGGTATACCCCAAAATTTGAGAAGCACTGTGTATAGTTTACCGAAGAGGTTTGTCTTTACAACAATTATTTAAATCTTAACTCTTCCTGGTCAAATAATGTTAACACAAATACCATTTCTAGAATTTTATTACCCAAAAAGTGTCCCAGTTAAAACCAATGGCTGTTTCAAGCAATATCTAACCCAGTAAAATTCCCGTGAAGAAAATAATTTTGACTTTTGGTTTTTTGTAATGAACTTTGATCTATGACCTTGACTTTCAGTGCCAAGAGTGACAGACAGCTCTTTTTTCAAGACTCAAAAATTATGGGTTAAGTGTATGTGTTTCACCCAGCACTAGGTAAGCAGCCCAACTTTATTAAGGAGACACGTAGACTTCAACTAGGAATTATTTGTGGGGAGCGACAGGAAAGTCTTTGTTCATAAATTTGGAGTGCGTCCTTTTTTGATGACTTGATCTAATCTTACTCTTCCTTTTCACACACAGACACACAAAAATGCAAAAGGCTGTTAATGTCCAGCCTTCTCTTTATGTACCTTTGTCTTTAACCATTACTGTAATTCAGGCCTCTAACATGAGTCCTTTTTCCTCCACTGAGCTATCAAAGACACCTTCCTAATCAACATTACACACAGTAGCATAATAGATGGCACCACAGTGAATACAAGGACAAGCTGTAATTCACTCTGGGGCTCTGCTGATGTCATAAACCACACGACCAGCTTTATGGAGAGTGGCGGAGCCCAGAAAGTGAATTCCGATCTCGGCTCACTCTGGGAGCCATCTGTTAAGGAAACAGATTTAAATGCCGACCTTTTCATCTCTGTCGTTTACAGAGACTTCAAACTTTTGCTGTAAAATTTAAACTTTTCAGCCATGAACAGATTAAAATTCCTTTCTAGAAGCACTTTTTGTCGCGTATTCCCACCTTTAACTGACAAAGAGATTGGTGGTCTCACCACCCATTGCCACAAAATATTTTAAAAGGGGGAGGTGCACCCGGCTATAGTGAACGTGACGGCTCTGTATGCCTGTTCCTAATGGCCAGACCCTCCTCCCACCCCAGAGACTGAAAAAAACCCAATGATTCACCTTCCCAGCCTCCTTTGCGGCAAGTGCAGGTCATGTGACCCAATTCTGGCCAATGAGACACAAAGGGGTGCCTTCTGGGAAACATGTTTTCCTTGTTTCAAAAACAAGAGCGTGTGAAGAGAGAGCCCCTCACCTGCCGCTCCTCCACTCTTACCCCCAGCCCAGCGCTTACGACTTTGGTTGCTCAGGTGCGAGTGCATTATCTGAAGCTCTAGTGGCCATCTTGTCATCATGACGGAACATGCCTGAAGGTACAAAGCCACCTGCTGCCGAGGGGGGAAGGGAAGGATAGAAAAGTCTGGGTGCTTGACCACCTTGCCGAGATGCTGAGTGAACCAGCCTCAGCACTGTCCACCTCTGGGCTTTCTGTTAAGTAAATATTTCTATATCAGTTTCCTCCAGAAGCAGGGCCTGAGATCAGCATTTGGGTGTAAATAATTTACATGGAAGGTGATCCCAGGAAGTACCAGTAGGGAAGAGCAGGGGAGACAGGGAAGGGAAGGAAACCAATTCAGAGTGTTAATGAGCAGATAACCCCTTTGGCCATCCAGGGCCCAGTCCAGAGACAGCCCTGAGGCAGAGAATCCTGCTTTGAGTGATAAGCCAGTGACCTACGTGAGAACACTGTGAGTGTATGGTGGGGAAGGGGGTGATGGTGGGCAGGATTCCAATAGCACAACATCCTCTTCTAGAGTAAACCATAAAGGTCTTAGGTTTTGAGTTACTATTTGTCAGTAGTCTGTTACAGGTTAACAGGTTGTTCCTAATTGACATCACTGCAGAACTGTTCCTCTAAGTCATTTGTACCCTACAAATTTCTCTACAATTCCATGCCAGTGAAAAGCCACAAATGCTAATTTGTCTGGCAGATTCTTACTGAGCACTGCCCTGTGTCCGGCATCAGCAGTGCAATGGTGAACCAGATAGACGTGGTCCCTGCTGGTGTAGGTCTTCCTCTCCAGTGGGGGAGCTGGACACGAACAAATCATCCCTCTCACACTTCCCACTGGAACACGACAAGCAGTGCTAAGCACTCTCAGGAAACGGTGAAAGGATGCTAAGAGAGTGCCACAAAATTAGAGTGTGGAGTCAGGGAGAAGTTCATGAATCAGAGACTGAACAGAGTGGGAGGCAGCCAGAAGGAAAGAGGGAAATATTACCCCTAATCCTGGCACAAGTGGGGAAGAAGCGCTACTGGATAGGACACCATAAAAGCCCCAGCTGGAAGGTCATTCAAATAACATCTTTCATGGGAAAAGAAAACAAGAATTTGACCCTCACCCAAAAACTTACACTGGCTGGTCTGACTAAAAAGCAAATTGAGTCATTACAAGAGCCATCATTTTCTCTTGAAACCAACCAAAAGTCACGTCCAGACTAAATAAATTCTGATCTTCCTACTGCTTCAGACTAGAAGATAACTCCTTTGGGACTTTATCCTTATAGAAATAGTAAACAGTTATTCACAAAAGTGCAATTTTCCTGTGGAAAAAAATGTCACCATTTCTTTACCACCACACTTAGGCATTTGTATGCACGCACATATAAAGAAGATCTGATTTCACAGATCAGTCTCTCAAAATGTCAGGTTCATGAACATGCCCATTGCCCTGGGGTCAGGCCTCCCTCTCTTGGCCCTCATCATTCCGACACCTCCGCAGACTCTTACACCAGGGGTCCCCAACCCCCGAGCCACGGTCCCGCGGCCTGTTAGGAACCAGGCCGTGCAGCAGGAGGTGAGCAGAGGGCGAGGGAGCAAAGCTTCATCTGCTGCTCCCCACCGCTCCCCATTGCTCCCCGTTGCTCCCCATCACTCCCCACCGCTCCCCATTGCTCCCCACCACTCCCCATTGCTCGCCACCGCTCCCCATTGCTCCCCACCACTCCCCATCGCTCCCCACTGCTCCCCACCGCTCCCCATCGCTCCCCATTGCTCCCCATCGCTTGCATTATTGCCTGAACCATTCCTCCTGCCCCAATCCATGGAAAAATTGTCTTCCAGGAAACCAGTCCCTGGTGCCAAAAAGGTTGGGGACTTCTGTCTTACAAAATTCCATTAAAACACCAGACTACAAAGCACAGTTTGGAAAACACTAATAAAAGGTGTTTGGGGTTTTTTTAACTAGTAAGTCAAGACATAGATAAAGATGTTGCTGATCATCTAAGTCAAAGGTCAGCAAACTCTGATCCTCTGGCCAAACCTGTTTCTAAATAAAGTTTTAATGGAACACAGCCACACCCACTCATTTACATACTGCCCAGGGCTTCCTTCTAATAACAGAGTTAAGAATTTGTGACAGAGACTGGAATAGCCTGCAAAGCTTAAAACATTTACTCTGGCCTTTTACAGAAAACAATCAGCCAACCCTTGATCTAAGTCATAGTTTGCAGGAAATGAGCATGATATTAATTCAAACTGTAATCCTGGCCTATACCCTAACAATCAGATTGTAGTGAAAGCAAGGAGTAGGGAGAGCAAAGGGAAACCACAGTGGGATGTGAGGCTCTGAGAATGCCTGGAGGCCAACCTGCCTCCTCCCATCGGAGAGAGAGAGGACCAGGGGCCTGGCCCAGCCTCCAGGGGGATCACACCATAGCTGGGCTCTCTAACAAACTCAGAAATCCTCTCAGCATCCCTCATCTCTCAACTCTGGGGCTTGCAAATGCTGCTGCCTCAACCAAGAGCATACTTCCCTCCCTTCACTTGCCAAATCTGCATCCTTCTTGTGGCATCTTTGATATCACAACTTCTAAGAGTCTTCTCTGAGCTCCCCAACCTGATCAGGTGCCCTCATCTCTGGTCCCACATTGCTTTCTCTTTTCCTGCACCTCCACCTGTCATTCTGTGTTATAACTGATGGATTACTTGTCTGCTGCCTCCACTGAAGAGAAGCTCCATGAGATCAGAACTGCACCTGTCTTGTTTACTTTTGTCTTGTTCTCACTCTAAAACAGTTCGTGGCACATAGTAATACATAAATGTTTGGTGAGTGAATTCCTTTGTATGAAGGTTTGTAGATGAAATATGTAGAAGGGGAATGTGATGCTTATGGAATAGGAAGAATTACACACCATCTGTCTTAGACAATAATCTCCAGAGAGCATGTGCAAAGCCCCGGAGGCAGGAAGAAGCATGGGGCACTGGAGGCATGGAAACTAGACCAGCATGGCTGGACCATAGAAAGCCAGGTGTGAAGAAAATCAAGGCCAGACCACACAGCACCTATACATCAAGTTAAGGATTTTTTTTCTCTCATCTTAAGAGCAATGGAAGAACCACAGAAGGTTTTAAGTAAGGCGGTAGATGATTTGATTTCTACTACCAACAGTAGAATTTGTAAATTCACAGGTAGTAAATAACATACTTAATTAAGTGCCTTTCATTGTGCTAGATATTAAAATAAGATACTTAAGAAATCACTGTCCCTGCACTTGACATATTTTATGTAAGGAAAACATAATCACAGTTTGACAAGGGCTTCAATAGAGTTAAGCTTAGAGGGCCATAGGGCTTCAATAGAGTTAAGCTTAGAGGGCCACAGGGCAAGCACCTAAAAGGCCTCTACATTTTACTCACATGCATAAAAAGAGTGGATTCCTACAGAAACCTTTAGTATTGCTCTCTACCTGGGGGCATATGACTAAAGGAGAATCACTCAACCCAGTGGAAGTATTTCTGTAGCCAATATTTATAATAACGGATATGAAGACTGAAAACATGAAATTATTCACAAGAAACTGTTCAGCCGGGACTTCCCTGGCAGTCCAGGGGTTGAGACTTCACCTTCCAGTGCGGGGGATGCGGGTTCGATCCCTGGTCGGGGAGTTGGGATCCCACATGCCTCATGGCCAAAGAACCAAAACATAAAACAGGGGCAGTGTTGTGGAAAATTCAATAAACACTTTAAAAAAGTTGTTCCAGGGCTTCCCTGGTGGCGCAGTGGTTAAGAATCCACCTGCCAATGCAGGGGACATGGGTTCGAGCCCTGGTCCGGGAAAATCCCACGTGCCAAGGAGCAACTAATGCTGTGCGCCACAACTACTGAGCCTGCGCTCTAGAGCCCGTGAGCCACAACTACTGAGCCCACATGCCACAACTACTGAAGCCTGCGCACCTAGAGAGAAGCCACCGCAATGAGAAGCCCGTGCACCGCAACGAAGAGGAACCCCCACTCCCCGCAACTAGAGAAAGCCCACGTGCAGCAACGAAGACCCAACGCAGCCAAAAATAAATAAATAAAGTAAATAAATTTATTAAAAAAAAGATGGTCCACATCAAAAAAAAAAAATCTCTGAAAAAAAAAAAAGAAAGGAAGAAAGAAACCGTTAAGTGAAAAAAAAGCAGAATTCCAATTCCAATATACACCAGGGATGGCAAAGTCTTTCTGTAATGGGCCAAATAGTGAATATTTTTAGGTTTCAAGGACCATGTGGTCTCTGTCACAACTACTGAACTGTGCTGCTGCAGCATCAAAACAGCTGTAGACAACATTGAGTGAATGGGCGTGGCTCTGTGCCAATAAAACTTTATTTACAACAACAAGTGATGGCCAAATTTGGCTCTTGGGCTGTAGTTTGCTAATGCCTGGTCTACTCTACATTAAAATTGTTACTAAATAAATGTGTAATGTTTATGAACATAGACAAAAGGAAACATAGAAAATGGAAGCCCTCATTGTGTTTGGAGAATGCAATTATAAGTTTGGTGGCTCTCTATTGATTTTCCCTACTCAACGTGTATTTATCCTTCTGGGAACAACACTCTAATTTAGGGGAGAGAAAACTACCTTTCTATCATCTTTAATCCATGTGATCCCTGGGGTTAGCCCACCCCCAAATCCAAAGTAAGGCACATGCCCCAGACCTGGCCTCCATAGGTCATCACATTGCCTTGGCCATGGTAATTCATTCAGAGAGAAGCATGGGCCCAAGCAGACCAATGAGAATCACTTCCTTGGATTTTTCTTCTTCTTTAATATCAAAAACAATGAGACCTCCTACTGCTGAGGTTGCTGAAACCATGGTGTAAGAAGCTGGAGCTGCTCGTGACCATCTTGCCACTCCAAGGGTTGTCCTGCTCAAGAACAATGCCCACACATTGAAAACAGAACTAAGAAACAGAGAAATGCTGATGGATGTTCGTGGACTCTCGGGATCCAGCCTTATCTGAAACCAGCCCTATTCCTGGATTTTTCCATGACTTGAGCCCATATGTGCTGTCTCCATCTCAGCTTGTTTCAATTCGGTTTTTGTTTTTGTCAACCAAAAACCCAGAGTGAGGTCATTGTGAATGCTTTTCTTTCTTATTTAAAAAAATTCTTTAATGTTACTATACTACCACTTTATGAACAAACAAAAAACATGAAAAGGCAACATGTTTTAAAATTTTATTTCTCAAATCAAAGTCATGCTCTATTTTTTTGCTTTTCCTTATCAGTTGAGTGACTGAGTCAGTTGCAGTTCTTAAATTTGACCAAGAAAATCTAAACACTCTCTCCCAAAATTGACTTGGATCCTATTTTGAAGAAAATATACAAAGACAGGGCTATAGTGGAGATCACAAATGATGACAATAGAAAATATTTCATTAAAGACCATCTGACTCTGCAAAAATATAGTGACATATGTAGGACAGCTGAGAGTCTCCACGAGGGGATGAAAGTGATCTGTGACCATCACGTGGTCACAATTCTGTAGACAAAAGACTTTGGAAGAAAACACAAATCTGACAGTGTAACAGCTGTGCTTAAAACTCAGCAATGATCCCCAATTGACCTCTTGGGCCCAAACTCCCACAGTGGATATAATTTTCACAGAACACAAATATGAGTGTAAAAGAATATAATTTTTTTTTAATTTTGTAACTCTAATTTCTTTTTTTTTCTCAAATCCCCTATCTACCTAATAGCAGAAAATGTAGTCACTTCCAGGTAAATGCCATCATTTGGGGCTAAACACAATCAATTCAGGATTCTACATGCGCGCACGCGCGCGCGCGCGCGCACACACACACACACACACACACACACACACACTCTCTCTCTCCTTCCTTCTCCCTTGGGCAGCCTCCAAAGACTAGGAGATTTGGGCATATAATCACATGAGGAGGCAGAATCTGGTCTATCACTGTACTCTACTCTCCAATAGCGTCTGGTAATATTTTCTACTCTTTGGTGGTGTTGGCTTTTACCTCCTGGCCTTACTGAGATACCCGTGTTAACCTGTGTCTGTGGTTATCAGGTCTACCAAGGTCAAGACATGGCTTCCATGTCCAGGTCCAAGGGAGCTGCTCTGCCAACCCTCACAACCAGTTCCAGCAAGCAAGCAGTCAATGCCCTTGCTGTGCACAAGTGCCCCCAGACAGTGGCAAAAAGCACTTCTACTCACATCCATTAGGCCAGAAAGAGGTGAAGTGGTCTCCTTAGTCCCAGAAAAGGCTGGGCTATGCCATGTTATTCTCAGTGACACATGCCTGGAGAACCTTTGGGGTTCTCGTTCCTAAGAAAGAAAGGGAGATGTTAGGAGAAAACAAGTGCTCTCTGCCTCAGACGTTTAATACGCACCTCAAAATTGTTCAAGGTATAAAGACAATCGCAGAGAAGCAATAGGTCAGAGACTGAAAACAAAGAAGAAAGGAGCAAAGGAAGACAACAAAATTAAAAGAGCAAAGGGAATACTAGTAATCAAAAAAGTAAAGGGTTTAAGAGTCACTGTGGCCGAAAGCTGAAATAGGAAGGAAAAAGCTAGAGTCGAGAACTGGGTGGTGGCGGGGGGGGGGGGGGGCGTAGGTGGCAGATTCCGGAGAACAGAAGTAGAAGAATTGAGGCCACCTCAAAACGTGAACAAACTTTTCACAGTCATTTCTTGATTCTTTAGGGGAAATAAACTGAGCGTGAAGCACAGAAGGTGAGAAAAACATGGCTTATAAATGGAAATGCACCAAACAAAGTGGAAAATTCACATCAAGCCCATAGATTACTCGCAGAATAAAGGGGACCTTTATAGGGTCAAAAAAATGGAAAATGAGGTTCTCACACTGGAAAATGTGAGTTGAGGAGGAACGGAAGCTTTGGGAAGAAACTAAGCAGGTGCTCCCACCGAAACCTGACCCTCAGATTGGTGAAACTTGGTTATTTGGTTTTATAAAATAGAAAATTACATGCATGTTTTATTCTGGAATTTGATACCTGGCATTTCTCATTCTCTGGTTTTGCACCGGTTCTAATTCTGCGAGAGAGAAGGACCTGCCTGCTCTAAACCACACGCAAATTAAGGTGTGACTTTTGGCTCCCTTTTTTGTTATATACAGCTATCGTCTGCTCTGGAATAAGCTGGACTTCTTCCACCGAGTTCATATCTCCTTCTGTCTTTTCTAAAATGCATTTTAAAGCTTCGTGTTTCTTTCTGGAAAATCTACCATAATGTAAAAACAGATTTTAAAGCTTATATGTATATTAATCAGGATGCCAACAACCGCAATCTAATATAGTCCTTACCTTTTACTCACAATGTGAATTTTAATTAAGTGCATAATTAAGATCCGAAATGCAGAATATATTTTTGGTCCTGTTAACTGTGTGTAAGAAACTCTAACATGGAATGAACTTAGCCTCCCTGCTACAAAGACTTAACATGTTACAAATTAAGTGAATGGCAGCTACAATTGGGTTTTCAAAGGCAGTTTGAAGCCTTCAAGACTGACAGAAATTGGAAACAAGTTTTATATTCATCAGTGGAGTGGGGGGATGATCAAATAAATTATTGTACATCCATACCATGATTCCATATCCTTTCCTCAAAATAACAGTAAACTTATAGGCACTGATATGGAAAAATTACCAAGATACATTATGTATAACAATATACATAGTATGACTCCTTTAAGCTAAAATATATAGGTGTGTATATGTGTGTGTATGTGTGTACATATATATATGCATTCATATATGTGTGTGTTTATGTGCAAAGATGTGTTTGTATAATTGGATACATATTCAGACTTACTCAAAAACATGTAAAGGAGTCTGAAATAACAGACAAGAAATGCAAACATTGATCAGCTCTAGAGCAGGGCTTAGCAAACAATTTAGGTACAGGGACAGATAGTGAATGTTTCTAATTCTGAGGCCATACAGTCTCTGGCACAACTATTCAACTCTGGCCTTGTAGGACAAAAGCAGCCGTAGACAATATGAAGCAAAGTTTGTGTCTGGGTCGAATAAAATTTATTTACAAAAACAGGCAGGGTGATGGGGCAGCTGGCGGTAGCCCATGTGTCATACTTTGCCAACCCCTGTTCTGGAGGAATGAGTGAAAAGAAATGAGGAAAGAAATGATTTCTTTCCTTCTGCTAACTTTGGGGTTTTTTTGTTCTTCTTTCTCTAATTGCTTTAGGTGTAAGGTTAGGTTGTTTATTTGAGATGTTTCTTGTTTCTTGAGGGAAGATGATATTGCTATAAACTTCCCTCTTAGAACTGCTTTTGCTGCATCCCATAGGTTTTGGGTGGTCGTGCTTTCATTGTCATTTGTTTCTAGGTATTTTTTGATTTCCTCTTTGATTTCTTCAGTGATCTCTTGGTTATTTAGTAGTGTATTGTTTAGCCTCCGTGTGTTTGTATTTTTTACAGATTTTTTCCTGTAACTGATATCTAGTCTCATAGTGTTGTGATCAGAAAAAATACTTGATATAATTTCAATTTTCTTAAATTTACCAAGGCTTGATTTGTGACCCAAGATATGATCTATCCTGGAGAATGTTCCATGAGCACTTGAGAAGAAAGTGTATTCTGTTGTTTTTGGATGGAATGTCCTATATATATCAATTAAGTCCATCCTGTTTAATGTATCATTTAAAGCTTGTGTTTCCTTTTTTTATTTTCATTTTGGATGATCTGTCCATTGGTGAAAGGGGGTGTTAAAGTCCCCTACTATGATTGTGTTATTGTTGATTACCCCCTTTATGGCTGTTATCATTTGCCTTATGTATTGAGGTGCTCCTATGTTGGGTGCATAAATATTTACAATTGTTATATCTTCTTCTTGGATTGATCCCTAGATCATTATGTAGTGTCCTTCTTTGTCTCTTATAACAGTCTTTATCTTAAAGTCTATTTCGTCTGATATGAGAATTGCTACTTCAGCTTTCTTTTGATTTCCATTTTTTTTAATTTATTTATTATTTATTTTTGGCTGTGTTGGGTCTTCATTGCTGTGCGCAAGGGCTTTCTCTAGTTGCAGCGAGTGGAGGCTACTCTTTGTTGTGGTGCACGGGCTTCTCATTGCGGTGGCTTCTCTTGTTGCAGAGTACGGGATCCAAGCACGCGGGCTTCAGTAGTTGTGGCACATGGGCTCAGTAGGTGTGGCTCGCGGGCTCTAGAGCGCAGGCTCAGTAGTTGTGGCACATCGGCTTAGTTGCTCCAAGGCATGTGGGATCTTCCCAGACCAGGGCTCGAACCCGTGTCCCTTGCACTGGCAGGCGGATTCCTACCACTGCACCAACCAGGGAAGTCCCTTGATTTGCATTTGCATGGAATATCTTTTTCCATTCCCTCACTTTCAGTCTGTAGGTGTCCCTAGGTCTGAAGTGGGTCTCTTGTAGACAGCATATATACAGGTCTTATTTTTGTATCCATTCAGCCAGTCTATGTCTTTTGGTTGGAGCATTAAATCCATTTACATTTAAGGTAGTTATCAATATGTACCTTCCTATTACCATTTTCTTAATTGTTTTGGGTTTGTTATTGTAGGTCTTTTGCTTCTCTTGTGTTTCCTGCCTAGAGAAGTTCCTTTAGCATTTGTTGTAAAGCTGGTTTGGTGGTGCTAAATTCTCTTAGCTTTTGCTTGTCTGTAAAGGTTTTAATTTCTCCATCAAATATGAATGAGATCCTTGCTGGGTAGAGCAATCTTGGTTGTAGGTTATTCCCTTTCAACACTTTAAATATGTCCTGCCACTCCCTCCTGGCTTGCAAGAGTTTCTGCTGAAAAATCAGCTGTAACCTTATATTTGTTGCTTTTCCCTTGTTACATTTAATATTTTTTCTTTGTATTTAATTGTTGATAGTTTGATTAATATGTGTCTTGGTGTGTTCCTCCTTGGATTTATCCTGTATGGGACTCTCTGTGCTTCCTGGACTTGATTGACTATTTCCTTTCCCATATTAGGGAAGTTTTCAATTATAATCTCTTCAAAGATTTTCTCAGTCCATTTTTTTCTTCTCTTCTTCTGGGACCCCCATAATTCGAATTTTGGTGCATTTAATGTTGTCCCAGAGGTCTCTGGGACTCTCAATTCTTGTCATTCTTTTTTCTTTATTCTTCTCTGCGGTAGTTATTTCCACTATTTTATCTTCCAGGTCACGTATCTGTTCTTCTGCCTCAATTATTCTGCTACTACTTCCTTCTAGAGAACTTTTAATTTCATTTATTGTGTTGTTCATCATTGTTTGTTTGCTCTTTAGTTCTTCCAGGTCCTTGTTAAACATTTCTTGTATTTTCTCCATTCTATTTCCAAGATTTTGGATCATGTTTACTATCATCACTCTGAATTCTTTTTCAGGTAAATGCCTATTTCCTCTTCGTTTGTTTGGTCTGGTGGGTTTTTACCTTGCTCCTTCATCTGCAGTGTATTTCTCTGTCTTCTCATTTTGCTTAACTTACTGTGTTTGGGGTCTCCTTTTTGCAGGCTGCAGGTTTGTAGCTCCCATTGTTTTTTTAAATTTTATTTATTTATTTATTTTTGGCTGTGTTGGGTCTTCATTGCTGTGCGAGGGCTTTCTCTAGTTGGGGCGAGCGGGGGCCACTCTTCATCGCGGTGCGTGGGCCTCTTACTGTCGCGGCCTCTCTTGGTGTGGAGCACAAGCTCCAGACGCACAGGCTCAGTAGTGTGTCTCACGGGCCTAGTTGCTCCGCGGCATGTGGGACCTTCCCAGACCAGGACTCGAACCTGTGTCCTCTGCATTGGCAGGCAGATTCTCAATCACTGTGCCACCAGGGAAGCCCTGTAGCTCCCATTGTTTTTGGTGTCTGCCCCCAGTGGGTAAGGTTGGTTCAGTGGGTTCTGTAGGCTTCCTGGTAGAAGAGACTGGTGCCTGTGTTCTGGTGGATGAGGCTGGATCTTGTCTTTCTGGTAGGCAGGACCACATCCGGTGGTGTGTTTTGGGTTGTCTGTGAACTTATTATGATTTTAGGCAGCCTCTCTGCTAATGGATGGGGTAGTGTTCCTGTCTTGCCAGTTGTTTGGCACAGGGTGTCTAGCACCATAGTTTGCTGGCTGTTGAGTGGTTCTGGGTCTTAGCGTTGAGATAGAGATCTCTGGGAGAGTTATCGCCATTTGATATTACATGGATCCAGGAGGTCTCTGGTGGACCAATGTCCTGAACTCGGCTCTCTCACCTCAGAGGCTCAGGCCTGACACCTGGCCAGAGCACCAAGACCCAGTCAGCCACACGGCTCAGAAGAAAAGGGAGGAAAAAGGAAGAGAGAGAGAGAGAGAGAGAGAGAGAGAGAGAGAGAGAGGAGAGAGAGAGGGAGAGAGAGAGAGAGAGAAAGAGAAAGAAAGAAAGAAAGGAAAGTTATTAAAATTAAAAAATTATTAAAAATAAAAAAGTAGGGCTTCCCTGGTGGCGCAGTGGTTGAGAGTCCACCTGCCGATGCAGGGGACACGGGTTCGTGCCCCGGTCCGGGAAGATCCCACATGCCGCAGAGCGGCTGGGCCCATGAGCCATGGCCGCTGAGCCTGTGCATCCGGAGCCTGTGCTCCACAGCGGGAGAGGCCACAACAGTGAGAGGCCCGTGTACCGCAAAAAAATAAATAAATAAAAATTTAAAAGTAATTAAAAAAAGAAAAAAGCAAGCAAGAAAGAAGAGAGCAACCAAAGCAAAAAACAAATCCACCAATGATAACAAATGCTAAAAACTATACTAAAAAAAAAAAAAAGAACAGACAGAACACTAGGACAAACAGTAAAAGCAAAGCTATACAGACAAAAATCACACAAAGAAGCATACACATATACACTCACAAAAAGAGAAAAAGGAAAAATATATACATACATATATATATTAAAATATAAAAAACAGAGGAACCATATCAATAAACAAATCTATCAATTATAATAAGCTCTAAACAGTAAATTAAGAAAAACATAAAACCAGAAACAAATTAGATCCAGAAAGCAAACCCCAAGTCTACAGTTGTTCCCAAAGTCCACACTTGTTCCCAAAGTCCACCACCTCAATTTTGGAATGATTTGTTATCGATTCAGGTATTCCACAGATGCAGGGTACATCAAGTTGATTGTGGAGCTTTAATCCGCTGCTCCTGAGATTGCTGGGAGAGATTTCCCTTTCTCTTCTTTGTTCGCACAGCTCCCGGGGTTCAGCTTTGGATTTGGCCCCGCCTCTGCATGTAGGTAGCCGGAAGGCGTCTGTTCTTCGCTCAGACAGGACGGGGTTAAAGAAGCTGCTGATTCGGGGGCTCTGGCTCACTCAGGCCAGGGGAGGGAGGGGCATGGAGGCGGGGCAAGCCTGCGGCGGCAGCGGCCTGCATGACATTACACCAGCCTGAGGTGCACCGGGCGTTCTCCCGGGGAAGTTGTCCCTGGGTCACGGGACCCTGGCAGTGGCGGGCTGCACAGCCTCCCGGGAGGGGAGGTATGGAGAGTGACCTGTGCTCACACACAGGCTTCTTGGTGGCTGCAGCAGCAGCCTTAGCGTCTCATGCCCGTCTCTGGGGTCCGCGCTGATAGCCGCGGCTCGCACCCATCTCTGCAGCTCATTTAGGCGGCGTTCTGAATCCCCTCTCCTCGCGCACCCAGAAACAATGGTCTCTTGCCTCTTCGGCAGCTCCAGACCTTTTCCCGGACTCCCTCCCGGCTAGCCGTGCCGCACTAGCCCCTTCAGCCTGTGTTCACGCAGCCAACCCCAGTCCTCTCCCTGGGATCTGACTTCCGAAGCCCAAGCCTCAGCTCCCAGCCCCCCCCCCCCTCCCCACCGCCCCGGCAGGTGAGTAGACAAGCCTCCGGGCTTGTGAGCGCTGGTTGGCACCGATCCTCTGTGTGGGAATCTCTCCACTTTGCCCTCCGTACCCCTGTTGCTGCGCTCTCCTCCATGGCTCTGAAGCTTCCCCCTTGCCCACCCACTTTCTCCACCAGTGAAGGGGCTTCCTAGTGTGTGGAAACTTTTCCTCCTTCACAGCTCCCTCCCAGAGGTGCAGGTCCTGTCCCTATTCTTTTGCCTCTGTACTCACATTCTATTGGCTCGAATTGTCATATGGCCACACCTCGCTACAAGAGAGCCTAGGAAATATAGTGCAACCATTGCCCAGGAATAGTTTTGAACAATTAGCAATCGCTGCTACAAGTGGTATGTAAACCCCTGGAGGGCAAAGATTTTTGTCTATTTTTTCCTGCCCCTGTGTTCCAAGTATCTAGAACAGGGGTCAGCAAACCTTTTCTAAAAAAAGGCTAGATAGTAAATATTTAGATTGGTGGGCCACATGGTCTCTGTCACAACTACTCAACTCTGCTGTTGTAGCATGAAAGCATCCATAGTATGTAAATGAGTGAGCATGGCTGTGTTCCAATAAAACTTTATTTACATCAACAGGCAGAGGGCCAGATTTGACCCTGATTTAGAGCAGTGCCTGACACAGTGGGTGGTGCAGAATAAATGTTTGCTAAATGAATGATAGGGCATAAATAGTCCAATTTCACAGGTTTGTCCTGAGGAATAAATAAAATAGTGCATGAAAAGCTTTAGCAAAGTGCCTGATGTATGCATGAATGCTATGCACTCATTATTTGGAAATACAAAAGAGAAATAAGATATATTCCTCAAAGAGCAACCACTATAGTAGAGGAGATAGATATTTCCAGGAAAATAATTAAAATAGTGTTTGTGTGAGGTTATAGGAGTATGTCCAGGGCTCAGATATAGTATAGGGTGGTTAATTCTGGGAAGGAGAGAGCTGGCCAAGGGGAAAATCACAGAGTGGGTAAGACCTAAAAAGGGGTGGAAGAAATAAAAGCACCTGCACAGGCATTCCAGGAAATGAAAATTTCTTTCACCTTTCTGAGCCAGAAACTCATTAAAAGAAAGCTGATAGCAGACGCCAGAGTCTGTGTAGGAGATGTTCTGTCTGCCTGTACCAGTCCTCCCCTCCCACGTTTTTACCTTTAGTTCCCATTCTCCCTTCAAAGTATCAGCTCAAACATCACCTCCTAAAGGAAATGTTTCCTGCCCGCCTTTCCCTGCCCCATACCTCACAGACCAGGTTAGCCTCCACTGCTGGATGCATTCAGCATTTGCTCCTTATAGATTTATACTCAGCTGACTGTGTGTGTGTGTGTGTGTGTGTGTGTGTGTGTGTGTGTGTGTGTGTGTGTGTGTGTGTGTGTGTGTGCGCGTGCAATGTCTACTTCCCCAGAGTACAAATCAGCAGGACTGCATTGCTCACCACCTGGTCCCTAACTCTATGCGAGGCGCGAGGAAAGCACTCAGTCACTATTTGCTAAATGAAAGAATAAATTTTGCATCGTGTCCTCCAATGGGGTCTTGAATGTAGTTAATCGGGGCCTATAACTAAGGTCAGAACTACAGTTAAGAAGCTGGGTGGGCTGGTGATAAAGTTGACATGATTTGGTAAAATCTTGGCGTCTCAAGAGACAGTAAAATGCAATGGTGAAACAGTAGGCTCGTTCTATCTCTGCAACTCCTCTGGAAATCTAAAATTATTCCAAAAATCAAAGTTTATTTTCTTAAATGGCAAGCTCTAGAGCTGAGCAGCAGGGCTGCAGTCTTGGCCCTGCCGGGTATTCAGCATCATTGGGCGTTCACTCAGCCAGTCTCCTTATCTATCAATTAGGGATGGCAGGAATAAAGGCTTGGGCTCCACAGGGCAGTAAGGAATTTGCAATGAAGTGCTTGCACATGGGGAGTTTTCAGTAACTGTTAGCTACTCCTATTATCATTTTTTTTTCCTCCTACCTCTTCAGAGTTAAACAGGAGAGTCGTTTCCCTTCCCCAGGGGTGAGCCACAGCGGCAAATGGAGGTGACAGAGTACAGGACCAAAGAGATTTAGTTCAGAGTAATCATCTCATCACATTCTCCGGACCTTACTATGACTTCATTTCCTTGAGACGATTCACAGACGTTCACACACCAATGCAGGGAAATAGAGCTACTCAGGATAAAATTAGGTCAATATTGATCGAGAAGGCCGAATGACGCTCAAACACACTGCCATGTGCACCCATTTAGCTGTGATATAATTGACATTTCAAAGTTAAGGCCACAGGCATTGGGATGAGAGCATGACTCACAGATCTATGTATATACATTTGTTTACCAACTCCATGGTATATATATATGCACACAAGCCATGAATTAATTACCTGATAATTCAATATTAGATGCACATACAGACTCACAAGCATACAATGTCGCTTCCATTTAAATAAAACGTGTGTGTCTGTGTTTTGTAATAAAAGCTTACATTGATCAAGTGTTTACTATGTTATAGGCGTTGGACTAAGCATTTTATATACGTTAAGTCTGTTTAATAAATATAGTGACGGATAAGTTGGGCTTTATTATCATGCCCGCTTTACATATGAAGAAAATTGATGAGAGGTAAAGCAACTCACCCCAGATAACACAGCCAAAAGAGGCAGGAACAGGGATCCCAACATTTGGAAACAGTGCAGCACTATCTAATACCAGCTACTCTTGGTGTTGGTGTTGTCAGCAGTTAGTGTATAGAAAGAAAGGCCCAGGGACTTCCCTGGTGGCACAGTGGTTAAGAATCTGCCTGCAAATGCAGGGTACATCGGTTCGAGCCCTGGTCCGGGAAGATCCCACATGCCGTGGAGCTACTAAGCCCATGCGCCACAATTACTGAGCCTGCGCTCTAGAGCACGTGAGCCACAACCACTGAGCCCTCGTGCCACAACTACTGAAGCCCGCGCACCTAGAGCCCGCACTCCGCAACGAGAAGCCACCGCAATGAGAAGCCTGCGCACCGCAATGAAGAGTAGCCCCCACTCGCTGCAACTAGAGAAAGCCCGCATGCAGCAACAAATATCCAATGCAGCCAAAAATAAATAAATATATTTATATATAAATAAATTTATTAAAAAAAAAAAAGGAAGGCCCAGATTATAATAGTAAAAAAATTAAGTAAATGTTCAGTGTTTAGGTACTAGAACAGAACTGGAATGATTCCAAAGAATAAAATTTAGCTTCATTTGCTATTATGACCCATTTGCCTGATCTCTGAAATGAATTCTAGCCCACTAGAACCAAGCCTGGATGGCACACACTGTCTCAACTGAAAGAAAAGAATTCTTTTCAGCTTATTAGAAACGCTGTGCATTCCTGAACACAGCTTATAAAAAATTCCATAGAAAGAAAATAGGTTCAATAAAAGACCAAATTCTAATTAAAATAAATAGAAACACTAGTCATAGCAGAGGTAAGTGAAAAAAATAGACAAAAAAAAAACTAAAGCTGTGTGATTTAATCTTCTTATTGTCACATGGAAATAGAGAAACCATGACAAATGAATCTAAGCAGTATCTACTAAAGAGGGGTAAGAGAGGAGGGCACAAGAAAATGTCCTTCTACTAATTTGAGATATTTGGCCAGATAGTTCCAGAAAAACAACCAAACACTACTCTTGGCAAAACAGTTTTGCATTAACATTTTCTTCCAAAATTTTCTTGACTTTGAAACAGGAAGATGGGTAATATGGAATTTCTTGAGTCAAGGCCATGGACAGAAACATGCAAAGCTCCCTCTGATAAGTGAAATGGGGAGCCCTGTGGCATCTGTACCCGTCACTTCAGGGCCAGGCTCTTATCACCTGAGTGAATGACACTGACATCCAAAGCCAGCAGCACCTACATTTCTTTGCCTGGGAGATTTCTTTGGCCTCTGGAGACAAGTTGGCCATTGGCACAGTAGATCAGAAGGACCAGGAGGACCTCGGGAGGCAGCCTTCAACCACCAACTGACAGTGTTGGTGTATAAATACCCCAACTCCCTCCCTCCTCGGTGGGAGCAACTGTGAGGTGTTTTTCTACACTGGCTTCCAGAATTTTCCAGAAGGCATTAAACTCCAGTTGCCTGTGGTGGTAGCTGTCTTGATGACGCAACTTTCCTTCCCTGTCTCACTCCTTATCCCTTTTTTAGTATTTCCTGGTACCACCTCCCAAGGAAACGACCTGCACTTAGACCTTTATCTCAACTTCTTCTCGGAGAACCCTAAATAAGACAGAATCTATGTACATGTTGAGGGGGAAGAAACTTGCAAGGACCCAGCTTTATTCAGGTCCCCAGTGGGAGTTGGAGAGGGAGAATGGGGAGATACAAGGAGATCAAGAAGACAAAATAAGCACAACGCACATCCTTTTGTCTCAACCCTTTCATGGGAGTTGTTCCCATAAACAGAAGTTGGGATAAATAGTGATCCTATAGTTTGTATGCACATGGGAGACCCCACATGGGAACTCTCAGAAATGCCTGAGAAAAAGGTGGGTTGCAGGATCTGTGGGGCAGTATTACCGTGCAGGTAAAGGCTATGATGCAGGTCGGTGATCAGCACTCTATTACTGCCCCTGGTGGCTGAGGCCTGGGAATCTGGGATCTCAGGGTGGTTGAGAAAGACAAGGCTGATAAGTTTAGACAAGGCTAAACTCACAGATACACTTAAATTGCCATATTCTAAGCAACGTTTTTAAAGTTCTCAATTTCTTTCCATAACAGATGGTAAACTTCTAGAAATTACACCCCAAAGGTAATACTGCTTGTAAATTTAAGTAGTTATGAACATTTTTGTTAAAAAAAACTCTTGGATGATATATACACAGGGAATGTTTTTTTAAATAACGCTGTAAGAATTAAATGAAGAGGTCGATATCAAGAGTAAAATGATTTACCCCTCAGCATAGGGTATGTATTTTGACACAAATATAAAGGTAAATTTAAACCTTCTATACTTTCTAAATGTGTTTTTAGATTTGGTGTTTACAAAATTCTATTTTTCAGATGGTTGTAAGCCTGGTGTCTGAGGTGGGTAGTCTGGGTTCAAATCCTGGTTCTGTCACTTATTGGCTCAGAAACCTTAGGCAAGTTACTTAACCTCAGTAGGTCTCAAGATTTTCATCTCTACGATAGGAATGAGTATAACGTTGTTGTGACCGTGGGCAACATATTCAGCCTCTCTGAGTCATTAGATTCTGTTATTTGAGGAAAGGCTGTGATTCCAAGTTAAGATGTTCATTGGAGGGCTTTATCACCTCTTACTGAATTTCCCTGGTGGCCCCCTCATTTAGGGTATGTATTCCACAAACGCACATCTACAGAAAGGCAAATAGTTAAATAGGGCTAAGGGCTTTGGAACCAGAGGTTATGTGGCCCCTGAGCCTGAATCCCTAACTCTCCTGATCTTCTGTGAGAAGCCAGTATTCTCTTAATAAACTCAGGCTTTGTCTAAGTTAACCAGAGTTAGTTTCTGTTGCTTACAGCCAACAACCCTAACTGATAAGATATTTCATTCTATTTCTGGGCTGAACTCTCTCAGGGCAGTTTCTCTGCCTTAATCACCAGTATGACCAAGAACTACTGACCAAGGACCACAGTATTAACGAGGGGCAGAGCACCAGCACTTTGGCAGTGTGTTGGGGGGTGGGGGAGAGTGTAGAGCAAATAAAGTTCTACACATCTTCCTGGCTCTAGAGACGCCACAGACTCTAGAGCAAATACAAAACTGGGAGAGGTGAAGAGCTCAAAATCTAGAATGAGGGAGACGTGGGTCAAATTCAAGCTCCACTGCTTCCAGGCAAGAGGGTGCCAGGGAATTTACTCTTTGGGTCCTCAGCTTCCTCACTGGCAAAAGGCAGATAATCATTTTTCCCACCAGACAAGGTGATTGTGAGGATTAAATGAGAAATGGTGCTCTTTGCACTCAATAAACGTGGACCAGTAGTGATGAAGGTGATGAGGGTGATGGGTATGTCTGGTTCACTGTGGTGAAACCTGCAGGGAGCCTGAGGAGCATCCTGGAAGAGAAGTCATCCCAAGGGAACAAGGATTCCAACACAGTGAGACTGGCCTCGTACAGAATTCTTAGTCACCTAAAAGAAGGCGTGGTTCTAAATATAACATGGTTTGAGGCTCTTGGGTTTATCTCCTGGCCAAGACCCTATTGGACTCTTGTCCCCAAGTCTGATGCAGAACTGGAAAATGTGAGTAAACACTGAAGATGCTTTAGGCACGGGACCTCTGTAAGACATGGGGGTACCAGCAGATTGTCTGGGGCCCCTTTATCAAAGAGTATTACAGGGGGGCACCTCCACATAATACAGCACACCTTGGAGCCTTGAGAACCCAGTTTCTCAGTATTCTCCTCCATAAGATGGATATCAAAATTTTAAATAAAGACAGAATCAGGAATAGCACTGCATAGCCAAGCCATGTGGGAGCCTGAGGCATCAGGAAACAACGGCTGTACTGACCCTGTCCTCATTTTAAATTTTTGATATTTTGTTCATAGTGGATTTCTTTGCATTCATTTTGATTTTTTCAATGTTCCATTAAAATATTTATCTTGATAATGGAGTTTTGGGGTGCCCTTTAAATTCTGCACCCCTAGGCGAGTGCCTCACTTGCCTCATCCTTCAGGGTACCCCAAAATATTCATTAAGGAGAGAGGCCACTTGATGGTGCAGAACTGGGCAGATGGAACCAAGGGGCAGAAAAAGGTGGGTTAATTCTGTCACTGTGCCCCCAACCCCCATTTGCACTCACCAATAGAGGCAGACAACGGCTTTGCTGGAAAGCATTTCAGAACAACTGATATTTTGGTAAAGTGTTGAAAAATTACCTTGTCAGTTAAATCTGCTTTTTGGTGCATGGTCAGGGCCTGGTTCCCTTTCCTGCCCTGGCCTGCCCACCCCCCAAACCCACTGCCACCATACACACAACACAGGAAGTTTGTCAGCAGCTAATCTGAGCCCATCTACTACTGCTCTTTTGTCCGTAATGGCGTATCTCCACGTGGGGACACAGCAGTACATACGAAATAGGACCTGCCCTCCTGTCCAGCACACACACGCGGAGGCTGAGGCCAGCGCTAACAAAGGCTAATTGGCAGGCTCAGCAGTCAGTTTCTGATGACACAGTCGAAATCATAAAAGACAGAGATGGGAACAAAGAAAGTTTAGAGGGAATAATAAAGGAAATAGCTATACCTTGAACATTTGCCAACGAGAAGAGAGGGCAATTTGAAATAGAGGGGAGGAACAGCTCTCAGGAAAGAAGAAGGAATAAGAAACAAAGACGTGGAAATGCCTTCCTTGATAGACCATGTTAAAATAGATCAATGCACCAACCAATACATAAACCGACAGAAGCGCTGATGAAATAGATAATTTGGCATGTTATATATTCTGATCCTGCCATGTACTTGAATTCAAGGAGAGACACACATATACAAGTTAAATTTAGTAATAAGCAGAGCTCAAATTATAAAGTCAAATACTGATGCAACTTGAGGGAATGGCTACAATATCTGTTTACATACCCACATGTGCCCTAGAGTTTTCCAGGAATATTTTTATCTCCTCATTTGTTACTTCACCCATTATTAAATTCTACAAAATGGAAAAAAAAAAAACCTACAAACTTCTGGAAGGGAAGGAGAAAAAATAAAAACAAATAACTACGTTCCTTGTAGAGGTCAATGTTGTCTTAAGGGAAACTAAGCAGTTGAGTTGTGTTCTTGCAGGAAAACCAATTCAGGATTTCTGCTTAAATTAGTGATTAAAAATTTTAAACTGCATGAATTTAGCATTTTGGTCTGACGTGTTTTTTTTTTTATTGTATCAAACTCTGTGTATGTTTGGGGGGGGGGAAGTATATACTTCTTTGGCAGGAAAATGATGGATTTTTTTTACTACTTTTGTTTCAGAGAATTTCCCTGTCCAAGGAAAGGACCTAGTTTATGGTTTTTCTGCATTCAGGGCATGTTACCAATGTGCACACAAAGACAAAAATATACAGTAACAATGGGAAATATCTTTTGGATTATTAAAAGAAAAATTATAAGCCCAGTTTTATGTATGGAAAATGCTCCAGACTTCTTTGACCAAAATTCAATTCCATTCACATCTATCTGCCTATCTTCTGTGGGGAGGTCACAGTTCAAACCCTAGAGGAAGCTATAAGATGAAGCAGAGGTTGCAAACTGGTGGCCTGGGGGCCAAGCTGAGCTAGAGATGCAGGGGTTTTTTACCCTCCTGTTGTTGCACTGCAAAGGATATTAAATTTTACTTATTTAGCTGCCAACATTTAAAAATTAGGAGACTTCATATAAGATTTCAGTTTTGGCTTCTCTTTAAAAACCTGACAATCCCATAACATAAGGAGGTCTGCATTCCCACATGAAAACAATTCGCCTGAGTAGTGGCTGCCCCCTTAGACTGCATGAGCTCGCTCCACTTCTTCCAGTCCCCACCACTCCCTAACGTCCTTTGCATAGAAGCTGAGTCTCAGGTGCCATTTATCACCATACTTATGCTATTGTTTTCCTTACAGTGAATTTAAGAAATATGACTACTATTCCTTATACCCACATCTCTATCTAAAGTGGGAAAATTAAAACAGATCAAGCAATTCATGTGCTTCAAGGAAAAAAATTTTCTCAATTTCAGCTTGCTTGATTCATTTCACTAGTAGGTCCCCATAAAAATAACAGCTAACACTTCTACAACTATGTGTCGGGCAATTTTCTAAGCCCTTTATGTATTTAAGTGCATTTCATCTGTACATCTACTCTATGAAGTAGATGTTGTTATGATCCAATTTCACAGATGAGGAAACTGAGGCTCAAAGATGTTAAGTGACTTGCTCAAGGTCCATTGCTAGGATTTGGGAGGACCCTGTGGGCATTTGAATGCATGCCCCTTGGCACAAATATATGATACCAGCATATAATAAGAATAAGCTAGCATGTGTTACCTGCCTAGTATGTTTCAAGCACCAGAAAACGCTGTTAAAATATAAATCGGTATAGAAAGAAGCTTATGGTGGGTTGGAAAAAAGGCTACAAATAAGATGCTTCAAAGGTTAAAAGGAGAAAACTGTTACATTGAGTGCCCATAGGAAGCTCAGAAGTAGTTTTCATTGAGGAAGTGAAAGTTGTAATGGACCTTAAAGTGTAAGAAGGCGTAAAATACATAGGGATGTGCTTGAACACAATGGTCTTTAGCTGGAGAGAACTGAAGAAATGGCATATTGTGAATGGGAAAGTACAGGACACAGCCCAGGACAAACAGGGGCAAGGCCAAGATAAAGCTGGGTCATATTTCTTCACGTTTCTTGATATTTCTTGAAGTAGCAGCAATGCATCATGCATTTTGGAGGAGACGGGGATGAAGAAACCTTGACACTGCCCTCACAGAGTTAACACTCTGGTAAAGAAGAATAGTGTGTGGAAGCATCTCCAATTCAAGGGGGAAAGTGAGAAGTAGCCTAGAAGAGTGGCCCACGTATCCAACTGCCTGAGGAACGTCTTCACTTCACTGTCCTGCAGGCACTGCACCCCAACATAGGACAACGAGGACCCACATCTCCTGCCACACACACCCTTTCCAGTTCAATGAAGGGTGGCTCCCTCCCAAGAGGACAGCTCAGATAATTAGCACCATTCTTCTCTTCTCCTTCATCCTCACTCCCAACATCCCAGTCACCCAGCCCTGCCAATCCTCAAAGGTCTCCAGAATCCATCCTCTTCTCTTCTTGCTTCTACCACTGCCTAGCCCAGGCTGCCATCTTCTCTTATCTAGACCATTCTAACAGCATTCTCATTGCATGTCTCCCTTTTCACAGTCTAGCCATTTTCCCTAAGTTTATAATATGGATTTTCATTTATTCATGGCATATTTTTCTCTGCTAGAGTCCATTTGATCTTGTGAAAAGACATTATGAATAAGGATACAAAAACTGACAAGTTATCAATGTAGAAAATCTATTTAACACAAAAAATAGCAATTCAGATAACATAAGGCTGCTAATTATCTCTGCAGAGAGTGATATAATGGTTATGTTGCATTTTTGGAGTCTACCAGGTCTGAGTCAAAGGCCACCTCCACCACTTACTAGTAGTACGTGACCTCAAGTAGTGTGCCTCTCAGTTTCCCCTTCTATAAACTGGGGTTAATAATAATACCAGAGAGACCTTCAAAATGGCGGAGGAGTAAGACGTGGAGATCACCTTCCTCCCCACAAATACATCAGAAATACATCTACACGTGGAACACCTCCTACAGAACACCTACTGAATGCTGTCAGAAGACCTCAGACTTCCCAAAAGGCAAGAAACTCCTCACGTACCTGGGTAGGGCAAAAGGAAAAAGAATAAACAGAGACAAAAGGATAGGGATGGGACCTGCACCTCTGGGAGGGAGCCGTGAAGGAGGAAAGGTTTCCACACTCTAGGAAGCCCCTTCACTGGTGAAGACAGTGGGCAGGCGAGGGGGAAGCTTCAGAGCCATGGAGAAGAGCGCAGCAACAGGGGTGCGGAGGCAAAGCGGAGAGATTCCCACACAGAGGATTAGTGCCAACCAGCGCTCACCAGCCCGAGAGGCTTGTCTGCTCACCTGCCGGGGCAGGGAGAAAGGTGGTTGGGAGCTGAAGCTTGGGCTCAGAGGTCAGACCCCAGGGAGAGGACTGGGGTTGGCTGTGTGGACACAGGCTGAAGAGGCTAGTGCGCCACAGCTAGCCGGGAGGGACTCCGGGAAGAAGTCTGGAACTGCCTAAGAGGCAAGAGACCACTGTTTCGAGGTGCGCAGGGAGAGGGGATTCGGAGCACTGCCTACACAAGCTCCAGAGATGGGTGCGAGCCGTGACTATCAGCGTGGACACCAGAGACAGGCATGAGACGCTAAGGCTGCTGCTGCAGCCACCAAGAAGCCTGTGTGCAAGCACAGGTCACTATCCACACCCCACTTCCGGGAGCCTGTGCAGCCCACCATTGCCAGGGTCCCGTGATCCACGGACAACTTCCCCGGGAGAACACATAGCACGCCGCAGGCTGTTGCAACGACACGCCAGCCTCTGCCACCACAGGTTCACCCTGCATTCCAATTATAACTATAGTGCCCCTCCCTCCCCCTGGCCTGAGTGAGGCAGAGCCCCCTAATCACTGGCTCCTTTAACCCCGTCCTGTCTGAGCAAAGAACAGACGCCCTCAGGCGACCTACACACAGAAGTGGGGCCAAATCCAAAGCTAAACCCCCGGAGCTGTGCGAACAAAGAAGAGAAAGGGAAATCTCTCCCTGCAGGCTCGGGAGCAGCGGATTAAATCTCCACAATCAACTTGATGTACCCTGCATCCATGGAGTACCTGAATAGACAACGAATCATCCCAAAATTGAGGCGGTGGACTTTGGGAGCAACTGTAGACTTGGGGTTTGTTTTCTGCATCTAATTTGTTTCTGGCTTTATGTTTATCTTAGTTTAGTATTTAGAGTTTATTATCTGGGCTTCCCTGGTGGCAAAGTGGTTGAGAGTCCGCCTGCCGATGCAGGGGACACAGGTTCGTGCCCTGATCCGGGAAGATCCCACGTGCTGCGGAGCAGCTGGGCCCGTGAGCCATGGCCACTGAGCCTGCGCGTCCGGAGCCCATGCTCTGCGACGGGAGAGGCCACAACAGTGAGAGGCCCGTGTACCACAAAAAAAAATAATAATAATAAGTTTATTATCATTGGTAGATTTGTTTATTGGTTTGGTTGCTCTCTTCCTTTTTATTTTTTAATATATATATTTATTTTCCTTTTTCTCTTTTTGTGAGTGTGTATGTGTATGCTTCTTTGTGTGATTTTGTCTGTGTAACTTTCCTTTACCATTTGTCCTAGGGTTCTGTCTGTCTCTTTTTTGTTTGTTTGTTGGTTGGTTGGTTTAGTATAGTTTTTAGTGCTTATTATCATTGGTGGATTTGTTTATTGGTTTGGTTGCTCTCTATTTCTTTCTATTTTTTATGACTTTTTAATTTTTTCTCTTTTTAATAATTTTTTAATTATTTTATTTTATTATATTTTTCTTTTTTTTCCTCCCTTCTGAGCCGTGTGGCTAACAGGGTTTTGTGCTCCAGCCTGTGCCTCTGAAGGGGGAGAGCCAAGTTCAGGACATTGGTCTACCAGTGACCTCCCAGCTCCATGTCATATCAAACACCGATAACTCTCCCAGAGATCTCCATCTCAATGCTAAGACCCAGCTCCACTCAATGACCAGCAAGCTACAGTGCTGGACACCCTATGCCAAACAACTAGCAAGACAGGAACACAACCCCAGCCATAAGCAGAGAGGCTGCCTGAGATCATAATAAGTTCACAGACACCCCAAAACACACCACCGGATGCAGTCATGCCCACCAGAAAGACAAGATCCAGCCTCATCCACCAGAACACAGGCACCAGTCGCCTCCACCAGGAAACCTATACAACCCACTGAACGAAACGAGGCCACTGGGGGCAGACATGAAAAACAACAGGAACTACGAACTTGCAGCCTGAGAAACGGAGACCCCAAACCCAGTAAGTTAAGCAAAATGAGAAGACAGAGAAATACACAGCAGATGAAGGAGCAAGGTAAAAACCCACCAGACCAAATCAATGAAGATGAAATAGGCAGTCTACCTGAAAAAGAATTCAGAGTAATGATAGTAAAGATGATCCAAAATCTTGGAAATAGAATGGAGAAATTACAAGAAATGTTTAACAAGGACCTAGAAGAATTAAACAGCAAATAAACAATGATGAACAACACAATAAATTAAATTAAAAATTCTCTAGAAGGAATCAATTGCAGAATAACTGAGCAGAAGAACGGATAAGTGACCTGGAAGATAAAACAGTGGAAATAACTACAGCAAAGCAGAATAAAGAAAAAAGAATGACAAGAATTGAGGACAGTCTCAGAGATCTCTAGGACAACATTAAATGCACCAGCATATGAATTATAGGGGTCCCAGAAGAAGAAGAGAAGAAAAAAATGGACTGAGAAAATCTCTGAAGAGATTATAGTTGAAAACTTCCCTAATATGGGAAAGGAAATAGTCAATCAAGTCCAGGAGGCACAGAGATTCCCATACAGGCTAAATCTAAGGAGGAACACACCAAGACACATATTAATCAAACTATCAACAATTAAATACAAAGAAAAAATATTAAAAGCAGCAAGGGAAATGCAACAAATATAAGGTTACAGCTGATTTTTCAGCAGAAACTCTGCAAACCCGAAGGGAGTGGCACGGCATATTTAAGCGATGAAAGAGAAAAACCTACAACCAAGATTGTTCCACCCAGCAAGGATCTCATTCACATTTGATGGAGGAATTAAAACCTTTACAGACAAGAAAAGCTAAGAGAATTCGGCACCACCAAACCAGCTTTACAACAAATGCTTTTTTACAAAGGAAATGCTTTTCCTTCTCTTGTGTTTCCTTATCTCTAGGCAGGAAACACAAGAGAAGGAAAAGACCTACAATAGCAAACCCAAAACAATGAAGAAAACGGTGATAGGAACATACATATTGATAACTAACTCAAATGTAAATGTATTAAATGCTCCAACAAAAACACACAGACTGGCTGAATGGATACAAAAACAAGACCCGTATATATGCTGTCTACAAGAGACCCACTTCAGACCTAGGGACGCATACAGACTGAAAGTGAGGGGATGGAAAAAGATATTCCATGCAAATGGAAATCAAGGGACTTCCCTGGTTGGCACAGTGGTTAAGAATCACCTGCCAATGCAAGGGACATGGGTTTGAACCCTGGTCTGGGAAGACCCCACATGCTTTGGAGCAACTAAGCCCATGCACCACAACTACTGAACCTGCACTCTAGAGCCCACAAGCCACAACTACTGAGCCCATGTGCCACAACTACTGAAGCCCGCGCACTTGGAGCCTATGCTCCGCAACAAGAGAAGCCACCACAATAAGAAGCCTGCACACCGCAACAAAGAGTAGCTCCCACTCACCACAACTATAGAAAGCCTGCGCGCAGCAACGAAGACCCAACACAGCCAAAAATAAATAATAACTAAATAAATTTTTAAATAACAATGGAAATCAAAAGAAAGCTGGAGTAGCAATTCTCATATCAGATGAAATAGACTTTAAAATAAAGACTATTGCAAGAGACAATGAAGGACACTACATAATGATCAAGGGATCAATCCAAGAAGAAGATATAACAATTGTAAATATTTATGCACCAAACATAGGAGCACTTCAATACATAAGGCAAATGCTAACAGCCATAAAAGGGGTAATCAACAGTAACACAATCAGAGTAGGGGACTTTAACACCCCACTTTCACCAATGGACACATCATCCAAAATGAAAATAAAAAAAGGAAACACAAGCTTTAAATGACACATTAAACAAGATAGACGTAATTGATATTTATATCAAAAACAAAAGAATACACTTCTCATGTGCTCATGGAACATTCTCCAGGATAGATCATATCTTTGGTCACAAATCAAGCCTTGGTAAACTTAAGAAAATTGAAATCGTATCAAGTATCTTTTCTGACCACAATGCTACGAGACTAGATATCAATTACAGGAAAAAATCTGTAAAAAATACAAACACATGGAGGCTAGCCAATACACTACTAAATAACCAAGAGATCACTGAAGAAATCAAAGAGGAAATCAAAAAATACCTAGAAATAAATGACGATGAAAACACGACAACCCGAAACCTATGGGATGCAGCAAAACGGTTCTAACAGGGAAGTTTATAGCAATACAATCCTACCACAAGAAACAAGAAACACCTCAAATAAACAACTTAACCTTACACCTAAAGCAATTAGAGAAAGAAGAACAAAGAAACCCCAAAGTTAGCAGAAGGATATAAATCATAAAGATCAGATCAGAAATAAATGAAAAAGAAATGAAGGAAACGATAGCAAAGATCAATAAAACTTTGATCTTTGAGAAGATAAACAAAATTGATAAACCATTAGCCAGACTCATCAAGAAGAAGAGGGAGAAGACTCAAATCAATAGAATTAGAAATGAAAAAGAAATAAAAACTGACACTGCAGAAAAATAAAAGATCATGAGAGACTACTACAAGCAACTATATGCCAATAAAATGGACAACCTGAAAGAAATGGACAAATTCTTACAAAAGCACAACCTTCCGAGACTGAACCAGGAAGAAATAGAAAATATAAACAGACCAATACAAGCACTTAAATTGGAACTGTGATTAAACATCTTCCAACAGGGCTTCCCTGGTGGCGCAGTGGTTGGGAGTCCACCTGCCGATGCAGGGGACATGGGTTCATGCCCCAGTCCAGGAAGATCCCACATGCCGCGGAGTGGCTGGGCCCATGAGCCATGGCCGCTGAGCCTGCACGTCAGGAGCCTGTGCTCTGCAAGGGGAGAGGCCACAACAGTGAGAGGCCCATGTACCACCAAAAAAAAAAAAAACTTCCAACAAAAAAAAAAGCCCAGGACCAGATGACTTCACAGGTGAATTCTATCAAACATTTAGAGAAGAGCTAACATCTATCCTTCTCAAACTCTTCCAAAATATAGCAGAGGGAGGAACACTCCCAAACTCATTCTACAAGGCCACCGTCACCCTGATACCAAAACCAGACAAAGATGTCACAAAGAAAGAAAATTACAGGCCAATATCACTGATGAATATAGATGCAAAAATCCTCAACAAAATACTAGCAAACAGAATCCAACAGCACATTAAAAGGATCATACACCATGATCAAGTGGAGTTTATCCCAGGAATGCAAGGATTCTTCAATATACACAAATCAATCAATGTGATACACCATATTAACAAATTGAAGGAGAAAAACCATATGATCATCTCAATAGATACAGAAAAATCTTTTGACAAAATTCAAAACCCATTTATGATAAAAACCCTCCAGAAAGTAGGCATAGAGGGAACTTACCTCAACAAAATAAAGGCAATATATGACAAACCCAGGGCCAACATTGTTCTCAATGGTGAAAATTGAAACCATTTCCTCTAAATCAGGAACAAGACACGGTTCTCCCCTCTCACCACTATTATTCAACATAGTTTTGGAAGTTTTAGCCACAGCAATCAGAGAAGAAAAAGAAATAAAAGGAATCCAAATCAGAAGAGTAAAGTTGTCACTGTTTGCAGATGACATGATACTATACATAGAGAATCCTAAAGATGCTACCAGAAAACTACTAGAGCTAATCAATGAATTTGGTAAAGTAGCAGGGTACAAAATTAATGCACAGAAATCTCTTGCATTGCTGTACAATAATGATGAAAAATCTGAAAGAGAAATTAAGGAAACATTCACATTTACTTGCAACAAAAAGAATAAAATACCTAGGAATAAACCTACCTAAGGAGATAAAAGACCTGTATGCAGAAAACTATAAGACACTGAAGAAAGAAATTAAAGATGATACAAACAGATGGAGAGATATACCATGTTCTTGGATTGGAAGAATCAACATTGTGAAAATGACTATCCTAGCCAAAGCAATCTACAGATTCAATGGAATCCCTATCAAACTACCAATGGCATTTTTCACAGAATTAGAACAAAAAATTTCACAATTTGTACGGAAACGCAAAAGACCCCGAATAGCCAAATCAATCTTGAGAAAGAAAACCGGAGCTGGAGGAATCAGGCTCCCGGACTTCAGACTATACTACAAAGCTACAGCAATCAAGACAGTATGGTACTCGCACAAAAACTGAAATATAGATCAAGGAACAGGATAGAAAGCCCAGAGATAAACCCACGCACCTATGGTCACCTTATTTTTGATAAAGGAAGCAAAAATATACAATGGAGAAAAGACAGTCTCTTCAATAAGTGGTGCTGGGAAAACTGGACAGGTGCATGTAAAAGTATGAGATTAGAACACTCCCTAACACCATATACAAAAATAAACTCAAAATGGATTAAAGACCTAAATGTAAGGCCAGACACTATAAAACTCTTAGAGGAAAACATAGGCAGAACACTCTATGACATAAATCACAACAAGATCTTTTTTGACCAACCTCCTAGAGAAGTGGAAATAAAAACAAAAATAAACAAATGGGACCTAATGAAACTTAAAAGCTTTTGCACAGCAAAGGAAAACAAATAAGATGAAAACACAACCCTCAGAATGGGAGAAAATATCTACAATGAAGCAACTGACAAAGGATTAATCTCCAAAATTTACAAGCAGCTTTTGCAGCTCAATATCAAGAAAAACAACCAATCCAAAAATGGGCAGAAGACCTAAATAGACATTTCTCCAAAGAAGGTATACAGATTGCCAACAAATATATGAAAGGATGCTCAACATCACTAATCATTAGAGAAATGCAAATCAAAACTACAATGAGGTATCACCTCACACCAGTCAGAATGGCCATCATCAAAAAATCTACAAACAATAAATGCTGGCAAGTGTGTGAAGAAAAGGGAACCCTTTTGCCCTGTTGGTAGGAATGTAAATTGATACAGCCACTATGGAGAACAGTATGGAGGTTCCTTAAAAAGCTAAAAATAGAACTACCATACGATTCAGCAATCCCACTACTGGGCATATACTCTGAGAAAACCATAATTCAAAAAGAGTCATGTACCACAATGTTCATTGCAGCTCTATTTACAACAGCCAGGACATGGAAGCAACCTAAGTGTCCACTGACAGATGAATGGATAAAGAAGATCTGGCACATATATACAATGGAATATTACTCAGCCATAAAAAGAAATGAAATTGAGTTATTTGTAGTGAGGTGGATGGACCCAGAGTCTGTCTTACACAGTGAAGTAAGTCAGAAAGGGAAAACCAAATACCGTATGCTATCACATATATATGGAATCTCAAAAAAAAAAAAAGTTTCTCAAGAACCTAGGGGCCGGGCAGGAATAAAGACGCAGACGTAGAGAATGGACTTGAGGACATGGGGAGGGGGAAGGGCAAGCTGGGATGAAGTGAGAGAGTGGCATGGACATATATACACTACCAAATGTAAAATAGATAGCTAGTGGGAAGCAGCCGCATAGCACAGGGAGATCAGCTCAGTGCTTTGTGACCACCTCGAGGGGTGGGATAGGGAGGGTGGGAGGGAGATGCCAGAGGGAGGGGATATGGGTATATATGTATATGTATAGCTGATTCACTTTGTTATAAAGCAGAAACTAACACACCATTGTAAAGCAGTTATACTCCAACAAAGATGTTAAAAATAAGTAAATAATAATAATAATATCAAACTTCCAGGTCGTTGTAAGGACTGAATTAAGTAGTCATAGTGCTAAGGGCTTTGCACATACTAAGTGCTCAAAATTGTACTGTCTTTATTATAAAGGTTATTTTTTTTATTAGGTAATCCAAAATGTTGATTGTTTAATAAACCAGGTGAGCTGCATCGCTGCTCCCTTCCAGCATATAATCAAGAATTCCAGCATATCTGCAAAGCCTCAGGGCCTTGAGTACTCTGAAGCTAACCAGTGTGTGTTGTCTCAATTAAGAGCAGAGAAATGGTTTCTTCTCTGTGCTGTGATTTTAAGTAATATCAATGTTTCATAAAACTTATTAGTATAAGTCTAGGTGAAACAAAAATAAGATAGCACACTGGGAAATTAATTTTAAACAAATTACATGTAAAATGTGAGGATTCATAATATTGTTTCTAAAGCAGTCTCATCTTAATATCATATATTTTGCTTTATGAAACTCCTAGTTTTAGATTAATCATATTTTTTTATTTACTACTTCATATAATAATTGGCTTATCTGTGATATTAATATGCATGAATTTTTTTAGTTTGCTTCTTCAAGAAAGCATTCAGCCTGATGTTTATAATATGTTGATTTTAATATGCAATTGATATGTTTATATACAGATTAAATTGGATTGCATTTATACTAAACAAGAAAACCAAAATGTAGAGAGGTGCTGAGACCTGAGTAAATCTCATGAAAGTATGAGAATCCATGATGGAATTTTAAGCTCATCACCTTCTTATAGCATAGCAGTAGATCAAAATTTACCCTGTTTACTTTCATGATGCTCTACATATTTTTAGAATGATGAAGAGGTATTTGACTCTGGGTTTCTCCCATAGCAGTGGTACCCAATGAGGGAAAGGGGAAGGATTTTGACCCCCAGAGGACGTTGGGCAACATCTGGAGATATTCTGGGTTGTCACCACTGGTGAGGGGTCAGGGAGGGAGGAGCTACTGGCATCTAATTGGTAGGGGCCAGGATGCTATTAAACATACTACAATGCACAGAACAGCCTCCAAAACAAAGAATTATCCCTCCCAAACTTTCAAAAGTTCTGAGATTGCAAACTCAACCCTTACTACACAAAAGTTAAATTGCTGTCTGTTTACAAGCTAATGATTTATATATATTTATATATATTTACTCATTTATTCAACAGATATTCATTGAATTCCTACGGTGTGTCAGAGACTCTTCTAGGAAAAGTCTTCACAGAGTTTACATTGATAGATTGAGATAGATAGAAGATAGACGGACAGACAGACAGACCGATAGATCGATAATAGACATGATACAATTTAGTGGGTAAGTGCTATGAAGAAATATAAAGTAAGTTAAGAGATGAGGACTTTCAGAAACACCTTTCTGAAGTGATGACATTTGAAAGAGACCTATCTGAACTGGAGAAGGGACTCATGCAAATACCTGGGGCCGCAAATGTAGGCAAATGCAGACTGAAGTGGAGATGTGCTTGGCATGACGAAGAAGGAGCAAGGAGGCCACTGCATTGCAGGGAAGTGAACAAGAGGAAGAAAGGAAGAAAATTAGGGCAGAGATAGCGAGGGGTGGAATCAGGTAGGGCCGTGAGAGCCCTAATAGGACTTTGGATATTATTTTAAGTGTGACATCTTAATAGGGGTGTGTGTGTGTGTGTATACATATATATATATATATATATATATATATATATACACATTTTTTCTGGTTCCAAAAGTAATACATACTTATTGTTTTTAAAAATATTGTATTTCAGATATAATACTTGAAAATACACCAAAACACTGATATTCCCAGTTTGGTGTATATTCCTCCAAATTTTTTTCCATGAGTATACTAACACTGCCATATGTACTCTGTTTATTTATTCATTCACTTTTTTACAAGTGAATACACATATACATATCCTTTTTGGCATGTTTCTTTTTTCCCACTTACTTCTAAAACCCAAATGGTCTTGCTTTGTTTTCACTTTTTCAACAACTCTCTGAAGAGGAGCAGAGAAGGGAGGAGGAAATATTTAAATAAGTTTTGTTTCCATTCCTTACCTTTCCACATCCAGCAGAAAAGTAATCAAGGGAAAAAATAGACATGAAAATCAGACCAATGAACAGCACAACTACTGGGCTTTACAACGGCAGATTTCTCTATTTTTCAAGTGCCTGCTTCGTTTCTGTAAATTTCTCCATAGATATCTTACGTGTCTTTTGTTAGTTTTTTCCTATAGGTGTCACTGTCTTTCTTGAACACCTCACTTACCTGTTTACAACATTCCAAAGAGTCCTCAGGGGCTGCTGGGTAAATGGCAAGCCCCTTCGCTTGACAAACCAAGTGCTTCTTCATGAAGGATCTTCCATTTTCACACACGTGTTATGTACTTTCAGACACCTTCCCTTTGGGGCCCTATCCTTTCTGTCAAGAACATCCTTTTTCTTTACTTTACCTCAGAGACAAACTTATCCTTCAGTACCAGCAAAAAATAACACCTCTTAGAAAAACCTTTAATGACCCTTTAATCAAGGTCTGTAGCAGGAGTAGGTCTTGAACTATTGTTCTGCGTTATTTCAGCCTCACTCCCTCCCCCACTGTTCTCACTGGCATTCCGAGGAACATTTTCTCCCAAACCAAAAACAGAGTCAAAGAAGCCACAAGACTAATTCTGAGACAGAAAAATTTAGATGCATGTTTCCAGGGGGAATTTTTGTCTCCCAATAAATAGGGCTCAGACTTGGATAGTAGGAAAGGGGGGCAGGGGGCAGACAAGTGGCTCAGACTGGGGAAGGAGTAAACACCTTGGAATCCGGAAGCTGCAAGAGAGAATTCATTACCGATGGCATTTTGTCTCCAGGACCTCAGAACAGAATATGAGACCTAGTGCCAACACATCCCCATGTAGACAGTTCAATGCAATAATCCAAGGTACCTGTAAACCCTCTGAGCAAAGAGTTGGGGGATCTGGATATCTTGAGTAGGGAGAGCATCATCAAGGGAAATCCTTGTCCCCTAAACAAGAATTAATGGAAAAACAGAAAAGTTCTTATGCAAGTTCTCAGCAGTGGGAGAAGAATCTCCAAAGAACCCAGGACAATGAGAGGGAAAAGAGTCAGCTTACACATCTGCTAGTGCCAGACTGTGGAGGCATTTCACAGCATTATCAGGAACGTGGACACTTCCCTGCTCACCCAGCCTCAACTCCATCCCCATTCTCTGAAGAAGAAGGTCAGAAACCCCTTTGAACTGTCTTGTATCTACAGAGTAAAGGAAGAAAGAAGGTGACCACGTCCCTATTTAATGGATGTAGGCTTTCCTGAAGAGCATGTCTAAGGGAAGGAGATTTCAATTTAAGTCACGTTCAGAAATTGGCTTCTTATATGGTGCAAGACATTCTAATTTCTGAACTAAACCTATGTTTAGTAACAGAGCAACTGTAGAAATTTCTATTAAAATGAGTGATCAAAATAAAAATCATCTAAGGGCAGAGGAAAACCCCTGCCAGTTCAATAAAGTTTTAAGTGATAGTGGGAGATAAAATAAAATTGCTTTATGTTTACACCACCCCATTATTCCTAACTTGTTTAATGTTCTACTATATACATAAAGCCAATGCTTAGCATAATGTCTTACACATGGTAAATTCTCAATAAATGTCTTTGAAAGAAGGAAGACATCCTTGAAAATTACCATTTCAAGATAAAAGAGAAGGAAGAGAGAGCACAAGAGGACGAAATCCACATAGGTAATTTCTAGCCCACTTAAATTTAAACTGACATTAAAATTATCATTCCATTTATTCTTGAGCACTTGAAACTTTCTCCTCTGCACCCATTCCTGTTATTAAGTCAGTGAACAAATGAGGTTGATGATAAGAACCCAGAGTTCCAAGGAAGGAGGGGCTTAGGAAATGTATCTTCTCCCTGAGGAAAAGCAGCATGGTACTACCCCAGAACTCCAAAAGTTCAAGTTTTCAACTAGTTATTCTATCAAAACATAAGCCTTCATAAAATAAGAACTCTGTCTATACACATTTCCAAAAACAGCCAAACTATTTCTCGAAACGCTTATTCAAATAGTATCTCTGCCTGCCAATGGGGATTTCCTCTCTTCACTTCTTTTTCATTTTTCTTTCATGTTTATTAAGATATAATTGACATACAGCACTGTATAAGTTTAGGGTATAGAGCATAATGACTGACTGAGAATCATAAAATGATGACCGCAATAAGTTTAGTGAGCACCCATCATCTCATATAGATACAAGATTAAAGAAACAGAAAAAAAAATTTTTCCTTATGATGAGAACTCGTGGATTTACTCTCTTTCATATATAACACACAGCAGTTAATTATATTTATCATGTTGTACATCCCTGGTACTTATTTATCTTACAACTGGAAGTTTGTACATTTTGCCTGCTTTCATCCAATTCCCCCTCCCCACACCCCTACTCCTGGTAACCACAAATCTGATCTCTTTTTCTATGAGTCTGTTTGTTTTTGAAGTATAACTGACCAACAACACTACGTTGGTTCCAGTTACACAACATGGCCATTCGATACTGCTATACATTTCAAAATGATCTCCAAGATAAGTCCAGTTACAATATGTCACCATACAAGGATATTATATAGTTACTGACTGTATTCCCCTCACCATCTTCATTTCTTCTTGAGGGCAGTTAGGATTTGGCCTCTAAGAACCAGGAAATAAGGGACATGTCAGACGGAGATAATAATTGTGCAGAGAGATGTGGAAGCAAGGAGATATTGGAGACGTTACCTGGTTTTGTTATGACCCTCTGGAGTCAGTCCCCAGCAAGAGGCCTCCTGCCCAGTGTCACTCAGGACAACAAAATGAGACGGAGCTCAGTTCAGAAGCAAAGGAAAGCTTCATTGTTTGATGCAAAAAGCTCGGGAGCGCACGCTGCCCCACAGGCAGCGGGGAGGGGAGAAGGCGGAATTCTCGCGGCGCTAGCAGCGGGGAGGGGAGAAGGCGGAATTCTCGCGGGGCTAGCAGCGGGGAAGGGAGAAGGCGGAATTCTCGCGGGGCTAGCAGTGGCTCTGCTGCTCACGGCTCCAGATCACAGTGCCGGGTGCAGTGTCTCTGCGCACGGTCTGCCGCTGCCATCTTGGATTGAGTGTCGAGGGCAGCGCTTGTGTACACGGCGCCCCAGCTGAGGTGCCGGCGCAGATGTTTTGCATCAGGAACTCTGGTCTGAAGCGCCGGGTGCGAGGCCTCTGCACGTAGCAGCCTGTGAGCCAGTGAAACCAGATGAAGCACACAGGAGAAAAAGGTTAGGCTTTATTTTATTACCCAGATTCTATTTTTACTTCCTGGGAATTGTTCCTGGGCTTTGCCGGTGACAGTTTGGTTCAACGGGAACATGGGTTCTGTGGAACAGGAGTGTAAGGAACGGCACCAAGAAACGGAGGAGAGCTTAAACAAGCTTTATTTGGGTATGCTCCTGGGCGAGGTTCACTGGTCCGAGAGAAAGGGGCCAGAGAAGTCGCGTCTGGGCGAGGGTTTTGGCAGAATTTATAGGGGAAGAAGGGAAAGGGGTGTGGTGAATCCGGGAAGGCGCAGGGTATTCCTTATTTGGTGGTCTTTTCGGGTATCGTGGCAATATCTGGTGCGGGTCGCATCAGTCTTGGGACCGTTAGTCCCGCCCCTCGAAAGGCGGGAAGGCTGGGCCGGGTGGAAAGTCCCCAGGTCAGTTCCTGGAACTGGGTGGTCCGGAAAGTCTCCAGGTCAGTTTCTGGAACTGGGTGGTCCGGAAAGTTTCGGTCTGATGCAACCTGTGAGTCTGATTGCGTTCCCCTGCCTCGGGCCAGTTGGCCTTACAAGGAGGAGGAATAAATGTCAGGACATGAGATCAAAATAGTAGACCAGGACTTCGTTTGTGGCGTAGTGGTTGAGAATCTGCCTGCTAATGCAGGGGGCACGGGTTCAAGCCATGGTCTGGGAGGATCCCACATGCCGCGGAGCAACTAGACCCGTGAGCCATGGCCGCTGAGCCTGCGCGTCCGGAGCCTGTGCTCCGCAACGGGAGAGGCCACAGCAGTGAGAGGCCCACGCACCGCGATGAAAAGTGGCCCCCACTTCCCGCAACTGGAAAAAGCCCTCGCACAGAAACGAAGACCCAGCACAGCCAAAAATTAATTAATTAATAAACTCCTACCCCCAACATCTTCAAAAAAAGAAAAAAAAAAGAAAATTTCGAATTAGTCATGAACATGAATTTTTAAAAAAAACATAGTAGACCAAAACTATGCCAGGCATTTGGAAATCTATTCTGCCAGAGGTCCCAACACTCATCCTGTTAAGATGCGACCCTTTGGAAAAGGAGCGTTTTCTCCCAGCATTGAACCCCTCTCTTCCTCACTTTTTTTTTTTTTTTTTTGCGGTACGCGGGCCTCTCACTGTTGTGGCCTCTCCCGTTGCGGAGCACAGGCTCCAGACGCACAGGCTCAACGGCCATGGCTCACGGGCCCAGCCGCTCCGCGGCATGTGGGGTCTTCCCGGACCAGGGCACGAATCCGTGTCCCCTGCATCGGCAGGCAGACTCTCAACCACTGCGCCACCAGGGAAGCCCTCTTCCTCACTTTTAATCAGGTTTTCAGATCTGCATTCAATAGTTCGGGTCAGAACTCAAGATGTTCTCAAGGTTTTTTGGCTCTCTTTTTCCTAAATCCTGCAATTAACAAACGTGACTTTTAAAGGACAGAGAGAGGAGGTTTGCAAACAAACCCAAAGCATATTGGACAAAATATGTAGGAAAAGGGGTTTCCCCAGAATAGAAGGAGAATCCTTCCAGGCTGGAGAAGATGAATTTAAGCAAAAGAGAGAAGGAAGGTGGTCCATGGGCTCAGAAAGGTGGGAGGCCTGTACCTCACTTCTTGTAGCCCACTAAAGAGGCAGCAAGTCCCAAAATGCGAATGATCACACAGCAAGTCTAGGCAGATGGGGCCATAAGCATCTCCCCCAAAGTCCCTTCATCCCAAACATGGCAGAGTGTTAGCAGGAAGCTGCTGGGTTTGTCAGGCAAATTGGGCAGTGGACATGCCTATGTGGTTTAAAGCCAGTAGATCAAGGGACTCATCTCTGATGCCTGGACACAGTGCAAGGTCCCCAAACTGTGGCACAAATCAGGAAGGATCAGGACTCACGGCTGCAAGCAACAAAAGCTCATTCTGATTAATTTCAGCGGAAAAAAAAAGTTTTAAAGTATTCTCTGTAGCTCACAGAATCTCCCAGAAGCTCTGAAGAACGAGAAGCTCTGGAGACTTGCAGTCATAACAATGCCTAAAACTGAGCTGTGAGGCTGGTCCCATGGTGATGCCCCCTATGGCCAGCATTGGGCACAGACCCTGTAGTTTAAGCAGTGCTGGACATTGGACACTGATGTCAGAACAACTTCTACCTCTGCCTGGACGTGACCATTGCTATTGCTACAGCCTACTGCCAGAATGGATCCTGTGCAATCTCTGCTTTTCCTGTTCTCAACAGAATCTAGAACTTCCAAGGAGACTGGGAAAGCACCTTTCCATCATCAGAAGTGGGAGGTGAGCTCAGCTTTGTGCACATGAGGGCTCCTCAGACTTGAGGAGGGAATTCAGATGCTCAGCAACCACAAACAAGGACACATGTCCCTGACAGAAGGGAATCTCCAGGAAGAACTTAGTCAGCAGAGTGGGAGCTCCCAGTCAACAAGTAGGTTGAAATCTAGAGACTACAGTTCCATTGTGCATTTCACTTTGCAAACTAAAATTGATACTCACTCCACCATGGTGGTGTGAGATTTCCAAAGCCCAAGTCCATGAGCTACAGGTTTTGTGTTGGTTACAACCAGTCTAGTACAGCAGCAAGGGCCCAGACTCTCTCAATTTCTGACTGGAGATTTTCTTGTTGTTTACAGCATTAATTAAGCACCCTATGCATTAATTTCCTCTGTTGCAAAATGGGAATAATAACAGTACCTACCGCATAGTGTGATGGTCAGGTTTAATGAGCTATATGGAGGATTCCATTACACGCCCCAATTCTTTTTCATCCCTGTGTGTACACCCTTTGCCAGATCACTTTACAGTGTTTCTCGATAAAGAGGAAGACTCCCTTATACCTGGGTTGACCTTGTGACTTGCTTTGGCCGATAGAATGCGACGGAAATGATGGTGTGGCAGTTTGAGTCTAGGCCTCAAGAGTCTTGTGTATCCTGCTTGGCCTTCTGCCACTATCATGAGAACGTGCCCAGGCCAGCCTGCCAGAGGATGCAAGATGTGGAGCAGAGACAAGTCATCCATCACCCAGTGGCCCCAGCTGACACCCACATATGCGAGCAATCCAGACAAAGGCCACTTAGCTGGCCGCCCTCAAGCAAGAGTAACAAATGCTTATGTGTATGTCGCTGAGCTTTTGCAGCAATACCTTAATGATACAGAATGGTTAAAAGAAAAAAAGAATGTTTAGCAAACAAAAAAACCAAGCACGTAGTAAGAACTCTATAAATTTAACAAGCATATCAAAAAGAAGGCCTCCTATTAATGCTAGCAGCTGTGTAATTTGACAGAGTGGGGGCTGATAGTCCATATAAAATCATCAGCGAGATTTTTCAGCCAAGGGCACTTTCCAAGGCATAGATATTCTTAATGTCACAGGTAGAAAAATGTCGACCCTCTCCCTAAAACACGGATCTGAGTGAAGGCTAAAAAATAAAGAACTTGCAGACCCCAGCTATCTAGATTTGATGTCTGCTAGAAGTGTATTTGGCCTTGCTGACTCAACACATAAGTTACATGGGATAAAATAGACAATTGAAGCTCAAAATCCTATTTAAGCCCCAGATCAATGGTTTAACTCCTATGTCAGGACAGGTAGACACCGCTATGTGATGGAAATGTTGTTTGGGAAAAAATGAGTTTTAGGTTTTGGTGGTTAAAAACCAAGACAACCACATCTGTTTTTACTGGTTTAATGTAAAACCAACACTTCAAAAGGTAAATTCCAGATACATGTGAGTAGATTGTGGTGCAAGCAGATTGTTTTTATTCTCTATTATTGCATGTTTCATCTTACCCCAGTCGCTTCCCTTACAAACTTGTCATCTCCCAAAAAATCACTGTAGGAATCACAAAATAGTTTTACTTTGCAAATCTACCGAGATTATCAAAAATCTGTTCCTTGTGCTTCATTGTACAATGAAGTCGAAAATTCAGGAAATAGAGCTCGGTGGGCCTACTTTTTTCTCCTGGCTCCAGTGATTATCATAATTTGATTTTATAGTTTTCTGTCCTAAGCTACCAGCTAGGGAGTAATCTTTACTGAGTCATGAACTTTCCCATCATTAAATGTCTGCACCTATTTTCAACGTATCAGAAGTGTCCAATGACTACATTTTATCTGCCTTGAATAAAGTCGAGTTGGGACACAGGGGAGCATACATATAATAAAGTTTCCTTTATGCATTAGCAAAGTCCTTGTGGTTTGGACTTACAGCTTTGTCTTTGACTTTTTCAGGAGCATAAAGATCGTATAACACATCTTCCGTAGAGACCAGGACATATGTTTACAAGGACAGAAATCTGAGTAATTTCCCACCAGTCCGAAGAGAATATTAAACTCTTCTGTCATTCTGTAGTATATTATTTATGGTCCCTCTTTTGTTGGCTTTTTTTTTTTCATTTGTAAGTTCAACTCCATGTCCTGATAGAAGGTGATAAAATGCTCCATATGTTAAAAAATCTTATCACTAAATCAGGAACAATACTATAAATTTTGGCCTTTGAAATCAAACTGACTGGTGAGGATCATTTTGCTCCTGAAATATTACAGTAGTGATCAATTTGCTGTAAAACTAAGCAGTTTAGCTCAGCAGTCTATAGTTGGAAAGCAAGTTGTTCAAGAGGAAAGTTTATACTCAGCCCAAGGGATAAATTAAATTTTATGGGGAAAATATGCATTATTACGTGCTTATCTGTTTAACATATTATTCTTTTCCACATCAGTATAATAAATACTTTTAATCGTATATTTTATCTCACATATATATAGTGATGTGGTAATTTTATTCCTCCTGTATTGGCCCAAATATGTTCAATTAATCACAGAATAGAGAAGAGCTTTCAAATCTTTTTTTAAAATTCTGATGCGCTTAGCAAATGTGCATTCCCAGTGAGATGGAGTAGCTTTGCCGTAGGAGAATAGTTCAAATTCTATTTCCTTGAAGGGCGAGCATCGACTGATCTATTTTATCCTTTTTCCCAATTTAAAACCCCTTCTCCTTGCGTAGCGGCTCTCAGCCAAAAATGCTTTGGCCTTACTTGATTCCATTCATAAGGAGTGATTTCACTTTGAAGATTTTTGCCTCAGAGTACATGTTGGTTGTAAGAAATCAAAATTAGAGAATATGAATTCAGGGCCTGTGCATATAGAAGTAGTAAATCATGAGAGCTAACATTAGTTGAGCCTCAGTACTTGTCAGGCTGACTTACCTTATTCCATGTCATTCTCACAAAAATTCTATGGGGTAGGTATGTTGCTATGTCCATTTCAGAGATAAGGAAACTGGGCTTCAAGACTCAAGCTAAGCAGTGCCTGGAGCAGAAGGCGAGAACCACTTAGGAAGCCATTGCTATAACCCCCAAGAGAGAAAATAGCAGCCTGAAACAAGATGGCAGCCATGGAGGTGAAGACAAATAGGTGAATTCAAGAAATATTTGGAAGGTGGAATCAACAAGATGTGATGGTTTGGTGGCTGGTGCCATTCCCAGAGAAATACATTTTCGAATGTTTGCCAGCAAGCTCTATCTATGCGTGTACAAGAATAACTTAATACAGAAAAACCCAGGCATGTTTCTACGTTTTCTCTTCATCCCATCTATCTTGCATGTAAATGAGTATACAAGGACATGTTACCTCAAACTTCAAAGGGTAGAAAAAAGGTTGAGTCTGAAGCTTATTCTAAAAGCATGAACAGTTCAGTGCATCATGGTGACTCCCAGTGGGGAGGGGGTGATTCTGCATGGTGTTTCTACATGTCTTGTGACAGGTTTTGTCCCAGACTGTCTTCTCAAGGATGTTTGTTTGTATAGCATATATCCTTGAAAAATAGAAATTGTGTCTTCCTCCAGAGCAGAAAGCAGATTTGTTTCCTGAACGAGAGAATAAAGGTAACGCCCCCCTCTAAGGCAAAGGTTGAGCAGATATGCCAGTAGCCCCTTTATAATGATATTGGAAGTTTCTTAAACATGGGGGTCCTCAGCTATAGTATAAACCTGCTGCATGTGCAAAATCTACCTAGGCCACTCCACAGCGCTCACATGGGACTTGCAGGCAAGGGGAACAGATACAAATAGGAAGCTCATGCCTTCTGCTGTGCTATGGAGTATCAAAATCTTTTTTCTCTGACCCAAGTCTTATGTCTTCCGCCAGCATCCATGAAACTGTGGCAGGCTCACTTGTCAGCTAGAAAGCAAAGTGAAATCTTATACCCTCCACAGATCTTGACAGTGACATTGCCCATTATCTAGTGATTTTTTAATTAATTTATTTTTTAAATTTACTAAATTAACCAGTATTCTTCCATCCTCTCCAAAGGACCTAGAACAGCCTATTAATTTACATTGCTCAGGTTCCACCCTTTTGGATTTCTGCTTCCTTTCTTCATTTTTCAGTTGGTAGAATTACATGGCACATCAGTATTATCACAACCCCAAAGTATGAGTTATCACAACTATCTATACTTGTAAATGTCTTAACAGCATTCTAAATAGACTGTTTCATATAAACAAACTAGCGTAAGCACTCCATCCATCAATAAATGTTTACTGAGAGCCTTCTATGTGCCAGACACCGCACATGTCATAGTGAAAAAGACAGACACGATCCCTGCCCTGGGAGAGCCTCAAGTCTAAATAGAAATGCAGATAATTGATCAAGCAATTACAATGAAAGGGATTAAGCATCATGTTGGAGAGATGGTAGCTGCCATCCAGGGGAGCTAACCTGTAAGCTGATATTTGACACCACTCATGCATAGCGCGGTCAGCCGGGAGAAGGTGAAGAGGGTTGTGGAAAAGTGACTCAGCTTTTGGAAACAGTTTATGCAAAGTCTGTAGGAAAGCAAGGACACAGTGCGTTTATAAAGTAAGAATGGGACGAGGAAAGAGATGAGGGAAAAGGTAGGCAAAAAACAGACAAGGGAGCTTTGTAATCATGAATAAGGATTCAGGTCTTACCCTACAGGCAATGAGAACACAATAAAGGGTCTTAAGCAAGGAAATGAGGTCATCAGATTTACTTTTTTTTTTTTTTTTTTTTTGGCTACATCGCACAGCTTGTGGGATCTTAGTTAAACCCAGGCCATGGCAGTGAAAGTGCCTAGGCCTAACCACTGGACAACCAGGGAACTCCCCAGATTTACATTTTAGAAAGTAAAAATCACTATGGCTTCTGAATTGAGAACACGTCGGAGGGAATGACTAGAGCAGGGATTCTCGGTACTGTTGACATTCTGGTCTGGAGAATTCTTTGTTGGGGAGGGGGGCTGTGCATTGTAAGATTTTATCACCATCCCTGACCTGTACCCATTAGATATCAGTAGCATCCTCGTGATTATGACAAAAAAAAATCCCCTGGGAAGCAAAATCACCCCAGTTGAAAACCACTGGGGGGAAGGAGACCAGGTTGGGAAGCCATAAGCAGGAGAGAGGAAGGCAGTCTGGACTGTAGGAATGGGGAAAGGAGATGGATTTAAGAGAAATGTAGACACACCCTTTAAATTTCCCACCATCAGTTTATACATCCCTGAGAAGGGTCTGCTTCAGTGACCCGCTCCTCCACTTGTGTAAGGAAGTGAATTTTACTACTTGCTTCTGCCTCTTACTCTAAGCAAAACCTACTGTTGTGTGTGTCTGTCTCATCCCTGCTAAATTGTATACTTTCATACATATGTATGCATGTTAAGTTTTTGCAAGCATAATTTAGACTTTTCCAAACAGTGACACAGTAACAAAGAAAAATTGAGACATGCATGCATTTTGAATATTGATTCCAGTTTCTCACATACTACCCCTGACATTTTCCATGCTGCTTTGTTTTTATGCGTTTGTTTTCTCTGCTTTCCCACGTCTTGCCCAACTTTAAAGGAATCTGCAGCTAACAGGCAATTAGGCCCACCATTAACTATAGAATGTAAACACTATTCCAGGCCAATCCACCAGAAAAATCTGCTGGTTACTAAATAGGGTTTTCATAGGCTAAGGGACAACTTAAATAACAATATTTTCATAAAGTTTACTTTGGTAGAAATGGAAATTATGTTTACAGGAAGTGAGCTGTGTGCAAGGAGCTTTGCAAATATTACCTCAAATGTTAAATCTTCACAAGTACTATAAGGGAGCAATTATTTATCCCATTTTATATTTACAAAATCTGAGATGAGACTCAGAGAAGTAAAGGAACTTACCTAAGGCCACCCAACTAATAAGCTACAAAGCTAGAATAGAAAGGCCATAGAGCAGGGCTGAGCAAACTTGTTGCATAAAGGTTTGTAAATATTTTTAGCTTTGCAAGCTATTCAGTCTCTGTCACAACTACTCAGCTCTGCCCCTGTAGCTAGAAAGCATACGCAGGTGATATGTAAATGAATGAGCACGGCTGTGTGCCAATAAAACTTTATTTATAGACAGTGACATTTCAACTTCATATTTTCACATGTCAAGAAATGTAATTTTTCATTATTATTTTTTGACTATTATAAAAGATAAAAATAATCATAGCCCATGGCCAGACAGAAAAAGGCAGTGAGCCAGATTTGGCCCACAGGCCAGAGTTCACCAAGCTGTTGGCAGAGTGTGGGAAGGAACACAGACTCTAGAGGCTGGCTCCCTTGGTGTGAATTCCTACTCTCCCACATCATCTTAAATATAGAAACTTAATGAGTTACTTAACCAATATCTCTGTACAACAGTATCTCAGGTTGGGTTCCCCCAAAACAGACCCTGAGACAGGTTTTGAGGACAAGTAGTTTATTTGGGAGGTGATTCCCCAGAAGCACTGGTGGGGATGTAGGAAGCAAGACAGGGAAGGGAGGGAGCCCAATATGGAAAGTTACTGCTCATCAAGGAGCAGGTTACTGCTGGGGACAACTGGACACAATCCTGCCAGGCCCTCCAGGAGACAAGCCTCAGTACTGCCCCGCCTAGCAAGGAAGGGGGATGGGGGGATTTTCATCCTCTGCCAGCAGTGGTGGAGGGCTGCTCTCAGGGGTAATGACAGGGCAGTACCTCTATACCCATGTAGATAAGACCATTCACTGGGGACCAGAGAAGGCCCTGGGGCAGAGCCACAGAATGCCTAGGGAATGGGGCGGTGGGGGGGCGGGCGGCACTGAAAGGTCCTCTGCCACTCAGCTTCCTCATCTGCAAGTAGGCATAATAATAAGGCCTACCTTGTGGGTGTATTGAAAGATTAAATGAATAATATATAAAGTGCTTTAAGTCTGAGACTAGGAAAGGTGGATGAAGCACTTGCCTCAGGCATAGAACTTAAGGGGATGCCAAAAAACTCAGTAATCAAGATCAATCATATTTTGGGACTTCCCTGGAGGTCCAGTGGTTAAGACTCCGTGCTTCGACTTCTGGGGGTGCAGGTTCGATCCCTGGTCAGAGAACTAAGATCCTGCGTGCCACACGGCGCGGCCAAAAAAACCAAAACAAAACCAAAAGAGTGTTAACTTTATTTTTTTAAAAAAAAAAGATCAATCATATTTTGATGCAACATTTTTTTAAAAAAACAAAGTTATCGGAAAAAATCCATGATGAACAAAATATCAAAATGTTACGCAAAAGTAGGATCAGTAACAACTCTGTGTGAATGCATACTGGATTCTTAGTCAAAACAAAAAAATATACATTACCATAAACATGCTTTTATATATTTTTAGTGGTTAATTTTTTTCTGAATTAGATTTTAAAAATGTTGATGATGGTTTTACTTCCATTCAAGGAGAAAAGTGAAACTATCATCAATTCTGTTTGGGGTACAAATAAAATATTTAAACTTAATGTTATGCATTTTAATACAACTGCTTGTCAGTTTTTCAGTATTTTTTTCCAACTTTAATGTTCTGGAAAAAAAACTAACAATTAAAAAAATACATATGAGCATCATATGGGAAATGCAAATTTTCCTTTTTTGCCTTAGGTTTCAATATGGCTCCACTGTCTTTATTTATTTACAGCACTGTCTTTATTTAAATTTTTGATATTTTGTTCATTTTGGATTTTATGTTAATTTTGATTTTTTAAAATATTGCACAAAATATGAGTTATCTTGATAACTGAATTTTCTGATGTGCCCTCCCCCCTAAATTTTGTACCCACAGTGAGTGCCTCACTTTCCTTACCCTAGTCCTGGCCCTGGTTAGTATATACCTGGCAAATAAGTGCTTAATAAATATTACAGCTCATCTTCAAACCCGGTTTATGCAGCACTACTATCAGTGTTCCTTTTTACAGCCCCCATGCTGCTTCCTTGGTCTATCAGGATAACCACATATTCACATCATTATATCTTTTTTTTCTATCATGGCATGTGGGAAAAAAATGCAGCCTTTTATTGAATATTTCTGAAGCATATGTGTTGCTAACTACTCATATAACCTGTTATGGAGGGGGGAAAAGTTAGCAAAGCCAAGGCAATTATGGCTGGATAATTTGAAGGACCCACTTTTTCTTGACAGCAAATTAATTGATGTTATAATGGGTATGTCACCCTGTCATCCATCAACATTTAGTGAGTTCTGACAATGTGCTAGGTTACACGTGAAACAGAACACACACACACACCAAAATCCCCAACTTATTCCTTGCCAAGTGTGATCCATTGATGATATGGTTTGTAATGTATATTTTTTTAAGTAAAAGGGAAATAATATTGCCGGTACTCCCTGTTTCATCTTAGCCTGCCTCTCACCTCCTCCCTCTCTGTGCCCTCCCACCGCCTCTTTCTTTCCCTCTTCCTTCCACCCTCCCACGCCAAATTTATCTTAGCACAGTGGTTCTGGTTCGTTTTGAACACGAGTTGTAATCAACTTCTGAAGTGGAATAAAGAGAATTCTTATTTGTAGGAGGAAGTAAATTTGTCTGATAGATGCATTTTAATGACTTCTGCTTATTAATGACCCAGGCTTTCCAGAAACACATTCAAGAATTGAAGCTGTAATCGGCTCTGCTGATTTGGCCTCACAACGTATCACTGTAGAAGCAATGAAAAGAATCAGCAGCAGCTGCCTAACCGACTAACCCCCTGTGCTCTCTTCTCTGGGCCTGTTAACAGAGAGATGCTGGGGTCTGGAGAAGTAAATAAACAATAGCTTTGTTGAAAGTGCTCCTGGAAGAAAAAAAAAAGCCTATGACTCAAAAGAAAAAAAAAACCACCAAGTAATTACAAAAGAAACTTCATTTCCAGTTGCTGAATAAGACATTAAAGAATTGTAGGAAGCAAAACCCAGTACAAAAACAGCTATTTAATTTTTAGGGTTGTGGTTAGAAATCAAAATGAAAGGATGCTCTGGAGTGGATTTATAACTTTGTCCATAATTCCACATTCCCATTTTTTTATTTGCATATGTACATTTGTTTTGGGCAACACATTCCAGTATCAGATTGAGACCTACAATAGTGAAATTTCATCCTTAACCCCACATTTCCTTTATTCCAGCAGCTCTAGTTACAACCTAATGTTATTTTAACAGTTTTTCTTTAATTTAACAATATTTAATTTGCATTCGCTCAAGTGACATACAATAGATCATGCTATTACCATGATTTATATCAGATGAACTGGCATAAATTCAACATTATAAATTGCGCCTGTAAATGAAACTGTTATTTTACAGGAATTACTGAGCAGAAAGGGTAAGGACCCTCCAGTCAACCTTAGTCAAACCCACTCTTTAGAGTTTTATATTTTATGCCTGCAATAAATGCTTTTGTGAAAGCCCATAGCCCACAAAAAAGTCATCCGAAGTACATTAATTACGATAATACTATCCAAAAAGCTGCAAGGGCCTATTTTTGTGGCATCATTCTTTGATTTCTTGCTGCCTTAAATTATCCCTTTGATGGCTGTGGAGATTAACAGTCATACTTTTGTCATTAAATATAAGGCATTTTAAAGCTTAATCCACCTAAGTCCTAATTGATATTGCTTTCAGTTGGCAGATAGCAACCTGATTTATAATTTAAATATGCCGCATTATATGCATCTCTTCAGTATAATGAAAAAGCAAAGTTCCTCTCATCTTTCTCAGCAATGTTAAACATCAAGGAAAAGTCGCTTTCTTTTTTCCTTTTATATCCTGAGCCTAATTGAAAACTGTTCATTGAATTTCAACATGATAGAAAAGTCTTTTTATCTCTCAATTTGTCCATTAGCGATTATAATTGAAGTATCTGCTACACAGCTGAATTGATATTGTTCTTGTTTAAATTCTGAATTACTCTAAATCTTTCAGAAGACATCAAAAAATATATATGTATATGTATGCACACACACACACACACACACACACACACACACACAGTTGCATATGTATGTGGCTGAGGAGATATCAGCTAACGACTTTGCTTAAATGGAACATTAGACTAGCTCACTCTCCACGTGGATAAAGCCACACAAAGAAGGAAATCATCTAATTTTGCTGGAGAATGTGTTGCATAATAATCTTACCGGCATGACCATAAGGTTTGCTAATTGCCACATCTGTTGAACATCTGTCAGAGGCTTCCCACATGTTGCCAGCAATATTACAACACAGTACATTACCACGAATTTTATTGTTTTCAAATGTTATTTATTTGTCATAGACATTACTACAGCTAATGATGTCTATTTATGTTATACCACTAATTATTTTCTGTTTTTTTAGAAATCTCTATTTAATCTACTTTCTCAGTTTGGATTATGCCTTTCTTTCCTGCCCCCCGTCCCATGACCCCTGGCTTCCTGTAACCTCCCTGACAACCCCTTCATGTTAATGATACTAATTCTTCTTCATCCAGAGTCATAAATATCCTAATGGGTTTGTAGAATTGAAAAAAAAAAGTTTGCAAAATGTCTTCATTTCTTAATGGCACTGCTGAATTCTTTCACTAAATCTCTAGGCTGAGCCCATGTTAGTGATGATTAATGTACAAATATATCACTGTTTAGGCTGCCTTTACGGAGGCAGAGTGAGTCTTGCTGATTTTTTAAATTATTTTTATATCTCACCTGGTTCCTCACTACAGTGCCTTTTTTTTTTTAAGCACAGCAAACCACGACGTCTATTAAGCAGAAAGTAGAGATTGACAAACTGCAGACTGAGCGAAGTACGCATGACCTGATTTAAAATGAATTGATAGGTGTCACTGATCTCTGTTACACATAGCATATGTGAATGCCATATGATGTATTATTTATCCATAGTAGATGCCTTTTCGTTTCATTAATAAACCTGTATATCAGAGATATACGGTACCAATGATTAGTGTGAGGCAGTACAAAACGACATGGTATTTGCCCGCCATTGCTCAATTATTTTCCTCATTTTTTCCCCGTGTCTTTGCATGAATTATTAAGACCTTGGCTGTTTATTTAAGAATCTAATTTTAGTGCATGTGTCCAACTGAATTCTGTTTTCTCCTCTAATGAAGGAAAATAGTGTGAGAATTTCCAATCTTGGTCTCTGATTTTAGATATGCAATGCACAATGCAAGTCGTAAAGGTCACTCTGCTTTTGAACCATATAGTATAGACATTTGATGGGCCTAAAAATCCATTTTGGTTACGCATCACATCTTGCCAGCAAATTAAAGCAGAGCTGCTTGGTTAAGTCAAGCACAATTTGCATTCGCTTAGAGAGAAAGAAATTAAAGGAGCAAGGATCTGATTTGAGCAACCCTACAGAAAAGCTCTTCTGTGAAAGGAAGGTAGGTGATTGGAGATAACTTCTTGAAGTTGCTGTGAGTGACCGTTGTTCATATTGTGATGTCTGACGTTGCCCATCCTAGTCACCACGTTTGGATGACTCTGGTTTTCACGTCTAGTAATGCACATTCATTTACAACCAAACCATGCCACAACCTGCATAGAGATCTTTGAGATTGCTTATTGAGAGAGTAGATAGAGATGATCTTACACATAAAATTTGCTTTGCTTTTCTAAATATGAACTGAAGGATAACATTTTGTTATGGATTAAAAGTGATTGAAGATTATATATAGATGTATAGTTGGGGGGTTTTCTTAGATTTTTTTTTCATTAAATGACTTTTTCAAAGATGAGTCTGAGACCAAGTTTCTTTAGCTTGTTTGTTCAAGATCTAGTGGAAGGAAAATGATAAGTTTTTAATGTCCACATTGCTTTGAGAGAGTCTGTTAAGAAATCTCACATGGTGTAAATCAAGCAGTGTCTGGAAGCATACAGTCCTGCACAGTCAAATTTAAATTAACTAGGGAAATGCAACGTGGCAAAATGAAAAAAATCACCATACATATCAAAAACACCTTTTTCAGAACCAGGCACACTCCTTCATAGCTAGTGGGAGTTTAAATAAATTCAAACTTTTTTAGGGCAGTTTGGCAATAGCTTTCAAAATGTATAATGCTGTTCCATTTGACCCCAATGTTCTTCTGCTAGGAACACACGCACTGTAGATATTCTTGCACAGGAGTACAAAGTTAAATGTACAAAATCAATTTTGCAAAGTTGTTTGTAAAATTAAAGATTTTTAAATAGAAAACTGGAAACCCTTCAAGGTTGATCAATAGGGGAATATTTGCACAAATCATGCTTGATCCATTGTTTGTAACAGAAGAATATTGGAAGTAATCTAAATGATTATTATTAGGAGAGTAGACAAATGATGGGTTCATATAATGAGACACCGCACAACCATTAAAAATAATAAAGAAGATCTATGGTACTAATATGGAAAGATGTACTAGATGATTAGTAAAAAACAAGCTATGCATAATATGGCCAGTGAGTGTGTGTATTTGTGGATGTAAAGTGTGTTGGATATTTAAAGCTTTACACATTCACTAGAACGTACATCCCCAGAACGGAAGGGATTTGGCCTGTCTTGTTCACCAACATGTTGCTTACATCGCTGTATCAGTGCCTGGCACAAAATAGAGACTCAATAACTGCTTGTTAAATGAATAAATGAACTCTCATATGCTGGTACAAGCATAAAGGTCTGCATTAAAGATATGGAAGGATACAAACCAAATGTATAAAAGATAAGGCACAGGATTAAAGGAGACAAGCTAGGGAAGGTTGTGTTGATTCTCTACACTGTTGGAGTATTTTTAGAATTGAGTGTTTTTCAAAAGGCTTTATCAGAAAAAGAAAATTAAAAGGCTTTCAAAATATAATAAAACCAAAAAATGGACAGCCATGTTGTGGCTCCCATTTGCATTTTTGTATGACTGTAGGATCTGTCACAAAGATCACAGTCTCTTCCGTCATGCCCCATTTCCCCCTTCCAGTTAGGAAAGAGGGCGGGTGAGGACATGATGGGCAGCATTTACAAGGAATAAGATGCTCTTCTAAAGTTCCTGTGACTGCACATTTGGGGGGCTGACCTCAGCTCTGTGGATGCTGACCTTGTGAAATACTCAACAGGAAACGACTTGAACAAAGCCATCAAGGACAGCTCAAGCAAGGTGTCCGACTGTCTGGAGCAGCAGTGAAGAGAGAGGGGGATGGATGGACATGTTAAAAATGAATAGAAAGTATATTAAAGGACCTCGGTTTAAAATGGTGGGTTGAATTCACCGGTTTATCTTCTCTTCTTCTCAAAACCATGCTAAAATGATGGTAAAGGGATTAAAGAGTTATAAACTCCACAAGGACAAAGAGAGTGGGAGAACAGACAATGACAGGAGAGAAATGTCAGCCACATTTTTAAAGATGGAAAATGAATGAACAAGTGGTAAGTGACTAGGTCCCAGTACTTTCCCATTAGCCCAGGACTGGATGGTGGGAAGGCATCGTGAAGCCAGTTCAGCTCCAGCACCTGGAGAACTTTGAGACTGGGAGGCACCAGTTACTTCTGAAGGCAGAAGTGCAGGCTTGGAGTGAAATCAGGAAAACTCTTAAGGATTTCCTCCCCCACCTTCCTCCTACAGAAATGAAAGTTACTAAGGGCATGAGTTTAAAGACTCTGGAGGGAAGGACACCCAGCACAAAGGAGGCTGAGAGTGACAGCCCTTTATGATACAAGCAGGCATACTGACAAAGACCCTCACCATCCTGTCTCTGCTCAGCTCCCAGTCTGGGCTACCAGGTCAGCACTCACCTCCCTCCCAAGTGAGAGGCTCACTGTTTCCTCTCTGAAAAAAACTCACCTAAGAGAAAGGAAAACTACAGATACTGACATCCTGGGGGATTTCCATGAAACAGGCAAGTCACAGCCCATTGCTCCCACTCAGAGGCCTACCTGTCAGCAGTCATCCCAGACGTAAAGCGTTGAGTGTGCTTTTAGTGCCTCACTTCAAAATACAGATGGACATCCAAGCATCACATGTATTTGAGAAAAACCTCTAAGATAAAATTCAGAGATGAAGACGTGGGGAAAAGGAGGAACGCTAAGGAAATAGAGACTGTGTAATGTGCAAGAAAAAAATGTCAGAAATACTGAAATATCTTCAGTGTTAAAGCATTCATAAATAAAATGCATACAACGATAAATAGCTTTTGGAAATTAAAAGAGTGTAACATTTAAAAATTCAAACGATAGTTTGGAAGACGATGGTGAGAATTCTCCCAGAAAGTAGAACTAAGGAAAAAGAGGTAGACAATAGAGAGAAAATATTAAGAAGAAAATTAAAGATACAACATCCAAATAATAGAAGTTTTATAAAACAACAATACTAAAAATTAGGAGTGAAAAGGGGGAAATAACAAGAAAGTTTGGAACCCATTAGTTACCCAGCTTAGTAAGTGAGAGAAGTCCACACCAAGTTATATCATCATAAAATTTCAAATCCTGAAAACTTCCCAGAGAGACAGAGATTAGAAAAGCATCATCACACATCACAGCAGCCATGCTGAAAACTGGAAGACAATACATTTCTTCAAAATGCTAATGCAAAAGTATCTCTTACCAAGAATTCCGTAACCAGCCAAATTGTTACTCAAGAATAAAAATATTTTCAAACTTGCAATCTCTCAAAAATTGAAATCTCAGATCCCCTTTCTTTAGAAAAAAGGGGACTTTTTTTCTTTTTCTCCAGATAAAGGGGGTACGTCTGTCTGAGAATGAAGGCAACCCAGAGGAAAAGAGAAAGGGCAGTGGGGAGGGAAGATGGAATCTCACCATCATCATTTGAGCCCTGAACCCAAAAGTGACGAGGAGTGTGGGTGTGTCACCAGCACCGCAGTTTTTGGTTCATTCTGACTAATGCAATCCCTGCTAGTTAGAGCCCATCCCTTTCTACCTCATCCATGAGTTTTTCTGAATTGTGCCAACCAATATGGATCTCTCTTCTTCCTGATCATGAATCATTTTAGCTTATGATATTAAACCAGTAAGACACTTTATTTCTAAGGCATTACTTCCTTAGCATGTAGGTATTATGTTTCTCTCCTACATATAAGCCTGTCTTTCCAAATGGGTTAAAGCTACTCTTAGACTGAAATGGTGAGTTCCTGGTTCCACCTCCCCCTCACACCCAATGGGCCACCAAGTTGATTCCACTTCACCTCCTTGCTCCTCCCACCTTCTTTCACCTAAATTCCTACTGATCTCCTTGCTTTCAATTTCCCTCCTTTAGAATCAGTCCTCCACACAGCTGCCCAGCCATTCTAAAATGCCAATTGGATCATGACCCTTCTTCCTGTTTGAAACACCTTAATTGCTCTCAATGGCAGCAGAATAAAATCCAACATCCTTAACACATCATGCAAGATCTAGCCCCCAACTATCCGCCTCCCCCTCCCACGTGAGTCATCTGAAACCACTTAGAGCTACTTCATACCCTTATGACTTTGCAAACCCTGTACCCTCAGCCTGGCATGTCTACCCCTTTACTCTGACAAGTTCTCACACATCCTGCGAGAAGCAGCACAGATAAGTCCTGCTCTCTGGAATGTCCCCTAGTCCTTCCCTCCCTGTTTAGATTGCCTGCTCCCTCCACTAACACCTGTCCTCTATTAGAGCACTTACCATATCTTTTACCTTTTGTGACATGTTGGCTTCCCACACTAGGTGATGAGTTCATTTCTGTGCCCCAAAATTGAGACAGGCTCTGTCCTTGGTAGATAATAAATACTTAGTGACGGATCAATGAATTCTCCTCTAGAACCCACTTCCTAGCACTTTTGTGGAAATACACCTCAATAGATATCTAGTAAAATAAATGGAAGTTTCTTTACTCTCTGTAGGGTGCTTTTGTTGGCTTTGTCTGGCCCACCGTATTCCCCATCATCCTGGTGCTGGTGCTAGAATGATGATTTTTTTTTTTTTTTAGTAAACTATCTCTTGGCCTCTGCCACCTCTCCCTTGTCTTACCAGCTCATGAAAGCTGACTGTTAAATTTTTAGCAACCTTCTAAGCCATTTGAGACTGTGCAGGTAGTCTGAAATCAGGCATGGTGGGAGTATTTGCACATAGAAATGTCCCCTGCCCATCCCCAGAGCCAGTTACTAAATATTTACCAGATTTCAGCCCATGTGGTTTGACGGGAGTTGACCCCACCCACAGCCCACCCAAGGTGGATACTTGGCCAAAGCCTGGCCACTCAGTGTGGGCCAAGCCTCCCAGGGCCACAGTGATTGGTTCACAGAGGGACAGGTTATTTTTGCCTGACCAATGAGAATCTCTCCTGAGATGTTGCTCAGACTACTCAAGAGAGGTGCTCCAGGCACTGAGATGGGCATCTCTACAGAGGACAAATAATCCCCGAACTTCTGGGCTGCCAGGAAGGGAAAACCTGTCCGAGAATGAAGCCAACGTGGGGTCGGGGTTGGAGGCCGGGGAGAGCGAGGGAGGTGAAACTAAGTCCTGACATAACCATTTGAGACCTGGATCCAGCAATGACTCAGCCGGTTTTCGTTCCTACACATTCCAGTCTTCTGAGTCAGTAAAGCCCCTTTTTTCCTTTGGGGGGTTTGGGTGTTTTTTTTTTTTTTGTCACTTGCCATTGAACATATCCTGCCTGACGTATAGTCTATCCCACCAGGTCGTGTGAATTCTCCTGTAATGTGGAAGGCACCTCTTCAGGCGGTTACCTTGCTCCAGTCAATGACCTTGCGCTGGGAACTGCCCCTAGACATGGACCAGGGCCCCCAGCAGCAGTCTACACACCATGGCCTGCCTCTCCTGGCCACAACTGAACCTCTTCCTCCCCTGTATTTGCAGGTTTCAGCGGGAGATGTCTTCGAGTTAAACCACATTATTGGGAGCACTTGAGAGAAAAGAGCCACAGCCTTCATTAAGTCCCAAGCTGCCCTGTGGCTGCCCTGCCCATGGCTGCTTCCTTGATTTTATGAGAAAGCCCAATAAATTCCTTATTTCAGCTTAAGTTACTCAGACCCGCTTTCTATTAACTGCACTTAAAAGAATCTTAACGCAACCTTTCCCAAAAGGTAGTTCATGAACAGCTGGGGTACAGGACAGTTTTAAGTAGCATAGAGATGTCTACTTCTAACATTGTGTATTTATTTTATGTATATTCAGAAAAATAAAACTAACACATCTAAAGTGATTCCATGGATACCATTACTTAGGATGAAGCTGAAACAGGTTGTTTTTTTTTTAATTTGTCAATTTCAAGAAAATGTTCAATAAATATACCCATCAGGGTTCTTGGCGACAAGTAACAGACCAAATCTGGTTAACTTAGCAGAAATTAATTTGTTGGCAGGAAATCAGGAAGTCCCCCAAAAGAGAAGAAGGCTGGAAAAATGAGCAGGAGCCAAGCAAGGGAAGTTGTGTCAGAGGAACCACTTCAAGGTCACTCCAGAGGGACCTTAACTCTTGTTAATACCCAGTTACCCAAGTAGCATGGCCACTGCTGCTACTGGATATTTCTGCCATTGAGCTCACAACACTGTCCCAACGCCTTTGCTACAAATACTAAGTAAAGTACCTCTACGTCCCTCAAGGTTTAAGTGCAGCAGGGTATGATGTGAGCCAAGCCAAGATGCCAGCCCTGTACCACAGTGGGGAGAGAGAGGGAGTACTTGCCAGTGGGTCTCAAATGTGGCTGCCCAGTGGAACCATCTGGGGAGCTTTACAAAATGCTGTAACCTGGTCCCACCCCACAGGTTCAGACTGTATTGGTCTGGAGTACAGCCTGGGCATCAGAGCTTTTAAAGTTGTCCAGGAGGTTCTATTGGTCAGCCTAGGTTGAAAAGCACTAGGCTAGGTCGCCTAGCTTTCATAGTGGGCAGTTTTATTCACTGAAGGGAGCTCGGCCTTATCTGAACTTCTTTCCTACATTCCACAATTGATTTCCTTACTCTCCTTATATGCTCTAGTGCTAATGCTGTTTTCAGCTCTTTCAATTATGAGATTTCCTTATCTTTATACTACTGAGAATACCTTACAAGATTTCTTAAACAGCAACTAAATTTATCTGCCTGTCATTTTGTTTTCATTATCCATGATAGCAATCTCTCGAATAGCTTATGAGATCATATCAAGTGATTGGTTTTAAACAAACAAACAAATCCGCAGAGTCAACATTTGTCCCAAGGTGTATAGGATGCTTGTTGCTTCGATGGCTTTGGAGTGATCCGCGTCTGATTTGGGCATTCACCCCGGCCCACAGAGGCTTCTCTCCTGAGCCTGTGGATGTTTGTTCTTATCTACTGTTCCCCTTATCACAGACGCTGGCGTACTGTTGTCTGGAGTGTGTTGCTGTGGCCCAAGTTTTGCTCCATAATGAAAGCAATAATTCTGAAAGCATGCCGAAGGCATAAAGACACATGGTAATTGTCAGAAGTTCTTCATTTTGAACGTGAATTGCTCATCGTGGTTGACAGTTGATGGCTTTTAGCTGTAGAATGCATGTAAAAATAACAAGAATTTTAACAACCTAACTTCTGGCTTGCTTTCAGATGAGCTTATCAACAAAGGAGGTCTGGATCCATGGAACACATGAGGAGACCAAACTCAAAGCTGTGTTGAACCCCCATGGTTACCCACTTGGCTACCTGGGTACAGTATTCATGCGTTTCTACTTTCCACCATCTGCCCCAGAGTTAAACTCGTATGATGCAGCTAGCCAGGCTTCTCTGACTCCTCTAACCCAGGGTTTCTCCACCTCGGAATTCCTGACGTTTGGGGCCAGATAATTACTTGTCGTGGGGACTGCCCTGGGCGTTGCAGGTTGTTTAGCAACATCCCTGGCCTCTCTTGGTCCACAAGATGCCAACAGCGCATACCTCTCCCCAAGCTGTGACAACCAAAAACACCTCCCGCCATTGCCAAATGTGCCCTGGGCAGGGAGTAAAATCACTCTCATTTGAAAACCACTGTTCCAGTTCTTGCTGAATATTAGGTTTACCCTTGACGCCATCCCAATGGAATCAGAAGCTTTGGGCATGGACCCCAGGCGCCAGCACTGGAAAAGCTACCCAGGGGTTCTAAAGCACAGCCTGGGTTGAGAATGTCCATCCTAAAGCAGCTAGTCTAATATTGCTATGGAGCTTCTTAAAGTCCTGCTCAAATATTTTTATAATCAGACCCTCCACTTAGCAACACATGAGCAACTACTACGTAGAAACAATATTAGCTATAATGTCAAGTACCGTCTCATGGAATTTGCAATTTAATGAGGTCATGAGAGTGCGAGGGAAATAAATTGTTTTTCATGTGTGAGTACATATGGAAAAATACCTAGAAAGGAAACCTAAAAGGAATGAGAGAAATGAGTGCTGATCTGTGAAAGGAGGGCAGGGGAAGTTAATAGACAGGTTGGACCCCAGGGAGCTCAGCAGGGGTGAATATGCCCAAGAGCCCTGAGAGGGCAGGAGAGGCATAGGGCATTTTGATGTTTTGAAGATCCTGGTGTATTTTTAAATGTAGGGGGTTACAAAAACTATATGTTCAGCATTTACCTTTTTTTAAATATCAGCTTTATTATAATTCACACACCATAAAATTCTATATTTCAGTGCACAATCCAGTGATTTTTAGTATATTCATAAAATTGTGCAATCACCACCACCATCAAATTTCAAAATATCTTCATCACCCCAGAAAGAAACTTCATACCCATTAGTAGTCACCCTCCCTCATTCACTGCTACTCCCCAGACCCTGGCAACCGATAATCCACTTTCTGTCTCTGCAGATTTGCCTATTCTGGACATTTCATATCAACAGAATCATATAATATATGGCCACTTGTGTCTGGCTACCTAGACAGCATCTAAAAACAAAACAAAGCAAAATGAAAGGGAAAACAAAACCTTCCTCCCAAGAGGCAATTTAACCTGGAGCCCAAGAGATAGACTTTGGCACCAGACAAAACTCAGATTAAATCAAGTCCTAACCCTCTAGCTGTTTGATCTTGGGCAGACAGCTTTGGTCAACCACCTAAAAGCATTCCCAACACCCTTCTCAGCATGCGGAATCCTAGTTCCCCAACCAGGGATCGAACCTGGGCCCCCTGCAGTGGAAGCACGGAATCTTAACCACTGGACTGCCAGGGAAGTCCCTAAAAATCGAGTTGTTTGCTTTTTTTTTTTTTTTCTAACACCCTTCTCAACGCCCAACTCTTACCATAGAGACTGGAAAGGCTAAATAGGCATTGTCCCAAGTCCTCCAGTTTTACCAAAAAGAGAAAATAGGAAGTCTCAGACAACTCCTAGTAAGGATATTTCCTTCTGTGATTAGAGAGAGATGTACCAGAAGAAAACACTGTGTCATTTGTCCTCCACCCCTTTCTTCCTTCGAAGGATGTGTGAAGGCAGGAAGCTTGGACAGTGGCTGCCATATTGTGACCATGAGGGAAAGACCAAGAAGATCACAGAAATGCCAGCCCAGATGCTGATGTGTTGCTACTGAACCAGTACCAGCAACTGCCTTCTCACTGATTTGTTATGCCCCAAAAATAAGCCCTTGTATGTCTAAGCTACTGTTAACTTGGGTTTTGGTTACTGGAAGCATCAACTATCCCAAACTGGAACAGAAAGTTATTTCATTTCTATGCGTAATTTCACATGTTGGTGGGCAGAACTTCCTCACTTATGTCCCAAGAACCATTACCATTTGTTGAAAATAAGGAGTAGGTTCCTTTTGGGAGTGTCTCTTCCCTTTGGGGAAGCTCATGGGACTTCCATCCTGTTCTCCTTTTGGTAAGATATGAGCCTGTTAGTCAACATACACTCATCAGAAACCCCTCCCTGAAATGTGATTTTTGAAATGGAAAATTATTGGAGTTCATTCTTTCCAGTGGGAGCACAATGACTAATGAGTCTGTTTCCACCACAGGGCTGTTCCTGTATTTACCCATGCATGCATTCATCCATGCACTCTGAAAAAAATTTATTGAACACCTAATATGTGCAGTGTGAGGACATGGAATTGAAGAAAACAGACAAATTCAAGTAGCTTATATCCTAAGAGGGAGTTAGACTATAAACACATCTGTGTCTTATATAACATCACGTGGTGATGAGGCTATGAAGAAAAATAAAGTAGGCTGAAGGGGATAGATTGTGAGAGAGATGGGGAAAACATGGCTTCTATTTTAGAGGGCAATCAGAGGAAACTATATTTGAACAGAGAAGCTCTGCAAAAGTGTTCCAGGCAGAAGGCAGAGCAAGTGCAAAGGCCCTGAGGCAGGAGCCTGCTTGGTATGTTTGAGGAACAGAAAGGAGGAAGTCAATGTGGCTGGAGCAGAGGGATGGAATGGAAATATGGTGGGTGAGAAGGCAGGAGAGGTGTCAGGAACTGGATCAAGTCAGATCAAGCCACTTACAAAGACATGAGGCAACCATTTTAACTTAATCCTTCTGGCTGCTGAGTGGAATGTAGACTGAGGGAGAAGACAGGGAGACCAGCGAGGAGGTGATGGTAGTACTTCAGGTGAGAAATGATACTGCCTAGAACCAGGGTTGTAACTGTGGGGTGAATAGGAAGTAATCACATTCCATATATATTTAGAAAGTAGAGCTAACCAGGTTTACCGAAAGACTGGATGTGAAGCGTGAGAGAAATAAGAGAGTCAAGTACAATTCCAACACGCTGGCCTGAGGAGCCATTTACTGAGGTGGAGGACCACGAGAAGGATCAGGTTTTTGGTAGACGGGGTGATGTCAGACGTTGTGATGGCCGTCATTACTGTGGGTCTGCTGCGTAGCTCTCTGGGGCTCCCTCTCGGAAAGTCTGGTCCCTCAACCTTCCCACTGATTCAGGGCTCCCGCTAGCCTTCCAGTAATTTGGCTTAAATTAACCAGAGTTAGTTTCTATTATTTGCAACCAAAACCCTGTAATCGATAAAAGGGGCTCACTTGGCTCTTAAGTGTCAGCACAGGACCCTAAACACCATTCTTACTGTGGGAAAAACGTGTTCTGAGCAACAACCAACAAATTCACAAATGAACTTTCGGACGCCACCCATCTCTCCACGGGAGGCTGACTTTTCCTCTCTGGCATCTCTCCTCAGAGAGACAGCTTCTGCCAGTACAAGGTGGGGAAGTGTCAAATACTATTAAAACCTGATTGCTAATTCAAATGCTATTGTGCTTGATATGCTTGTCATGTAAAAGTGCACAATGTAGCTTAATAAAATTGATAGAACTCCCTTTGAAGATATTTTTGTCACAGAGGCACTCAATAAAACTGTTTCCTTCAGGCTCTTCTGCCTCTTCGATATTTTGCTAGTGACACATTTTAGTGAACTAGTCCAGGGCCTAGCAAAGCATGTTTTGCAAAGAATGTTGGAGGGGAAGGAGTACTCAGATTTTTCTTTTTTTTTTTTTTTAATAAATTCATTTATTTATTTTTAGTTTTGGTTGTGTTGGGTCTTCGTTGCTGCGCACAGGCTTTCTTTAGTTGCAGTGACTGGGGGCTACTCTTCGTTGCAGTGCATGGCTTCTCGTTGCGGTGGGTTCTCTTGTTGTGGAGCATGGGCTCTAGGCGCGGGCTTCAGTAGTTGTGGCACGCGGGCTCAGTAGTTTTGGCACAGGGGCTTAGTTGCACCGTGGCATGTGAGATCTTCCCGGACCAGGGATCGAACTCATGTCCCCTACACTGGCAGGCAGATTCTTAATCACTGCGCCACCAAGGAAGCCCTCAGATTTTTCTTTTTATTTCTTGTAATTAGGAAGCCCTCTATCAACTGCCTAATAATACAGTTCATCTGGTCACTGGGAAACCATATCAAAGCTGTTTTGCTTCAGAGTCGTATGCAATCTAATAAATAACCCACAGAGGTTGCTGTCACTAACTCAGAAATAGCTAACTGTAAATACTAAGTCCATTAATCTGTTCAAGGAAATGTTACTTTTCTTCTTGCCTGTGTCCAGCAAGTGTTTTCGGCCTGGGACCCAAGAGAATCACAGATTTGCGTTCACTAACAAGATGGTGGACCTTAACTCCCAGCTTTGGACACAGCCAGCATGGAACAGAAGTAGGTAAGTGATTTCTTACTGGTAAACTGACAAGCCTTGGAGGGATACTGACCTGAGTTCAAAGCTGGGTGGTCTTGGACAAATTATACCATCCTGAAGCTCAGGCTTCACATCTGTAAAACGGGGACGGTATACTCTTGAGTGAGTGGTAGTACTCTTTTGAGTGTAATGGGAAATTCCATTCAAATGGGTTTAAGAAAGAAAAAGGAGATTAACTCACTTCAGTATTTGAAAATATTGAAGCTAGAGCTGGCTTCTAACCCAGCCACATTTGGAAGCTCAAAAATCTCATCAAGACCTGGTGACTCTGTTTCTTGTCTCCGTTTTCCCCTATCTCAGCTTCACACTCAGGCTGACCAGCTCCATATGGGAGCAGGATGGCAGCCAGGTGCTCCTGGCTTACATATTTTTCTAATGAAAAATAGAACACCCCTCTCCAGCCATTTGACCGTTGGCCCAAATTGTGTCATGTGCCCATCCCTAAGCCCATCCCTAAATCAGCAATGCTCTGGTTATCCACATGCCCATGATGGAGCCATAATGGTGTCAACAGTACTCAAATGACATGGACAGACTGTGGGGAAGACATTGTTTCCCCAGAGGGAAATTGTGTGCTGTTACCAGGACATGGAAGAAGGCATGCTGGATAGAAAATGTCTGGTACCAATATCCACTTTATTAGGACTGTTGAGCATTCAATAAGACAATATTGGTCTAACACCTGTGTCAATTAAGAATTCTTTTGGTTCGGGGGTGATAAAAATGTTTTGGAACTAGATAGAGGTGGTAGTTGCACAACACTGTGAATGTGCTAAATGTCACTGAATTGAATTCACTTTAAAATGGTTAATTTTATGTTATGTAAATCCCTCAGTTTTTTAAAAGAATACTTTTGGCTGCAAATAAGAGAAAACCCTGAGCCACTGGCCTAAAAAGTAGAGATTTATTTGTCTTATACAACAGGAAGTCTGAAGGTTTATAGGCGAGGGCTGGTCAGTGAAGCCCTCAGACCTTTCCTTCTTTCTGCTCCATCACCCTCAGCATAAGGCATTTATCCCCATGGTCACAAGATGGCTGCTTCTCTTCCAGTCATCACATCTGTATTCCAGATGGGAAGAATAATAAAGGCAAAAGGACAACAGGGGGAAGGTAGGAAGTGACTGCACATGTATCAGGAAACTGAAGTTTGACAGAAAGACCAGCTCAGTCTTCCTGACTAGAACTGTGGTAGATGGCTACCCCTGGTTGCCAGGGAGACGGTGGAAGAGCACTTTTTTTATCTGGACACATTGCGTGCTTAAACAAAGTTGGGGTTCTGCTAACAAGGAGGAAAAGAGAACAGATACTAGATAGACAACTAGCATTGTCTTCCATGTGCCTGCAACAAAGTAGGACTTCAACAGAGGCCAGTGGAGGTAGAAGGAGCAGGTGTGGTATTGAAATTCTGAAAACAAAAGATACAGTCCTCCTTGTCATTACCTCCTAAATCTCACTGATTTTTCAGGTGTGAGTTTAAATAGGTTTATTTTTAGTCTTAAATACAAGCTGATTGAATGGGGGAAAATGAAAAGGTAAGTGAAAGAGACCAATAATCCTCTTACACCAATCACTTGCCTTTTTTCTTGTCTTTTCTTTTTTTAGTTTTCATTTTAATGAACTGCATCTGAAACAGCGACCCTAACAAAATCTGGGACACAGGTTTACCAGATTCCAGATTTACTGCCTTCAAGTCCCCCAAAGAATCATTATTTGTAAACACTTTATTTTTCAATCCTGATACCTCCCTGTGACTCGTGTGTTCCCACAGTAAATTAACGTACTGAGAATGACTTCTCACTCAAGGTACAATGGAAACATGAGAAATGGGTTTTAATAAAGAGGGTTTGAAGAGGGCGTCTGAGGGATAGCAGAGGAGGGACTTGGGTTACATCCAAACATTGAAAGGACAGCAGAGAACACATGAAGAATCCCAGCCGTTTCTCTCATTGTGGAACTTGTACAGCTTGATTGCCAATGTTTAGCTAACTATAAAAGATGGTTGCTGTATGACTAGATGTCATTTACATAAAGTAAGAATTACACTCAATATGAACAGAAACTTCATTTTCTAATAGAAACATTTCAGCTTTTTCTCATGAAAAATAATTATTGTGTATTTTTGAAAGTCAAATAATAAAGAAAAACTAAAGATCCTCCTCATAGTCCCAACCCACAGGGAGAACTACTGATCAAACATCCATCTCAGGCTTATTTGTATATCTATTTCCACAAACATACACACATTTTCAAAGCAAAAATGGAATCACACGATGATGCTGGGCAGGGTACATTTATTTTCTGTGTCTCACATTTCCCTAAAGAGGGACCACAATCACAGTGACACTCCTGCTCCCACCCCACAGAGGAGTGAGTTACTTGATAGATGGGTGATAGCCATTGGTCCGCATTGCTCAGGTGGATGGGCTAACATATTAAAAGGCTAATTGCAACTTGCTCCCTTTCCTCTCTGTCCCAGAACCATGCAATCTTTGAGGCAACAATCTTTGACAAACATAGCTTTTCCCTGGGTGGGCTGTGCCCAGGTGGACGCACTCCTAAAAACATCCTCCAAAAAAATTTTTATCAGAAATAAAGCTGACGTTTTTATCCCCATCTATCTGAATTTCTTCTGTACCCATCTAATTATTTCCCTAGGTAAATTTCTAGAAGTGAAACTGCTGGATCAAGGCACATGGCCATATAAAGTTAGTGAATTACTTAGCTAGTTATTGCAGGTTTCTTTCCAAAACGTTTATATTGACGGAACCGCAAATGTCTATTTTTCCACATCTTTATCAGCACCGAGCATTTAAAAAATCTTTTCCAGCTCTCTGAAATAAAAGTAATGTTGGATTTTATTTGCAATTTTGTTATTACTGAGGCTGCATAATTTTTCATGTGCTTAATACATTCTTTTCTGAATTGTCTGAGAAATTAAATTTTATTATTATATAGCCAAGTCCTAATAGACATTTGTTCAGTGTCAAATTACGTCACAGATACCTCACGAAGCCTCGTCTCCCACCACTCTCAAAGGCACTCATCCTAAAGTCAGCATTCAGAGTTGCAGTAGGAACCATCTCTGGCTGTTTTGAGTGGGAAATGATATTTTGTGGTCAGGGAATCTTCATGAGAGACTGAGAACCAGGCTTGGAGGCAGCTCAGCCAGGAAGAATGCCCACAATGCCACTGCAGAACTGCTCCAGGGGGACACTGATGTCCCCTTGCAGACTCAGACCCTGCAGCTTGCACCACCTGCATCACCCTGTATGCTCTGGACAGCAGTCCTAACGTCCCTGCAGCTGCCGCCTCCAGAGCCTGGATGGGGTTCCCACTCCAGTCACCAGAATGCATTCCACATGGTGCCTGCTTTGTCTCCCTGGCAGGACCTCAGGATCTGCAGTGGCTGTCTGACTGTGGCTATACAAGAGGTGCCAGGGAGGCTGGGAAGGTGAGCCTTCTATGGTAGGTGACAGTTCTTACAACGTGGAGAATCTCCCGTGCCTAGGAAGGATGCAAAAAGGGTTTGAGCTGCCAGAAAAATGGAGAGTGTCTGCCACAGTTCTTGAGGACCTGATCCACATGTAACGGTACCTTTGGAACTTCAGAAGTTTCCATCTGTTCCATCTAAGTCAGGCAATTCAGAGTCACTCCCATCCCCCATTACACCTATTATCCCATTTTTATACATGCTGATACCTCTCCCTGGGATGCTGTCTCTTTCTTCTGCCTGTCAAAACCCTGCTGGTCCAGGCTACACTCCATTAAAAATCACACTTAAAATGTATTGCAGGATCTGAAGTTTCAAACTGTCTCATGAGAAAAAATATCAACTTGTCTTCTGCTTCTTTCTTGCTACATTTAGAGGAAGACATTTGGCCCGTTCTTCTGGGGAGGATAACTTTCTCCAGGATGGAAGACAAACACCATAAAGAGAGGTACCTATCCTCCTGATGCTTATGTTATCTTTTTTAAGTTTGCTTAATGAGCAAACAGAAACTTCTTCCTTAACCTGGAAAGCCTGGAATCCTCCCAGCTATCCCTTACCACCATTCCTGCACAAGAGTGATGGAGCCCTGTGGAGAAAAATCCCCTAACAGTGTGGATTGACATCTCGACAAGTGTAGAAGGATGTAACATGTTTTGATGGGTACATTCCACTTTTTTGACTTTCTCTTCACTACAATGGATGGTGCCTTCTGGAAATGGTGATCAGCCACTTGTATATCCCAGAGGCTGAGCCTGAGGAAGGAGTATCTGGTTTCATAGTGTTCACAATTGGAGCTCCTTTTAACAGGCAATCAATCAGGCCCTTCCCAGATGCTCTCAGGGTAGCGGGTGGGGGGGGCGGGGGGGGGGGGCCTCTGCATCCGCTCTTGTCAGCTGAGTCAGTCTCACTAAGGACCCCAACAGCTGCGATGAGTGCCCCCCCCATTACAAAATATGCATTGGAAAAAAATACCCAAAAGAACTATGTCAAAATTATAGCAGTGTTTCCCTTTGGGAGGGCAAATGAATAGGATTTCTTAGAGTGTTTTCTGTTTTCTAAATTTTCTGCTAGATGAATGCATGTCATTTTCAAACAATAGTTCATCCACTCCAACTACTCCCCACCCTGCCCTTCATCATCACGGGTGAAAGGTCTGCCCATCTCTCAAGACCCATCAGGGATGCCGCCTCCTTCAGGAGCCTCCGCGGCTGGGCGATTCTCTCTCTCTCTCTCTCTCTCTCTCTCTCTCTCCCTCTCTCTGACCTGCTCCACTGTCTCCCACTCTTCTGGCTGGGATTAGATTTAGCTGGATTCTCAATTTACCCTGCCTGCTAGCTGCCCTCTGTGCGCACAGACTCTATTTAACTTATTTTTTTTTAATTTAAAGCCATGACTGGCACAGCAGCTTACACAGATCAGGTACTCAACAAGTACTCAGAGTTGAATTCTCATTTTTTCTTTAATGAAGGTTTACCTCATCAGATTAATGGTCTCAGATGCCACTTCTCTCTGAGAAACTGAATCAGCTTGGGCGCAGTCATATCCTTGAGGAACCAGAGGCTGAGATTTTTCACAAAATCCACACATGGAGGCTTAGGGCTTTCCCAAGTTCTCACAAGCTTCAGGTGATCCTGGAGGACCGCCCCCCCACCAGAGATCCATTCAACAGACCCATCAACATGGGCACCAAAGATATATAAACAAAGGTGTCCCCTGCAGGGTTGTGTGAAATATTTCAAAAATTGGATTCAACCTTAATCTTTGAATATAAATGAAAGAACATCCACAGAGACCATGGAATATTCTCCAATGGTTGTAAAGACTATGTTAGGTCCACACATAGTAAAATAAAAAGGTCACCAAGACACACTGTTAACTAGAAAAAGCAATATATCAATACATAGGCTATAATTACATAAGGTAGAAGTAATAAAAGCTAACAGTTTATTATTTTTTAACATCTTTATTGGAGTATAATAGCTTTACAGTGGTGTGTTTCTGCTTTATAACAAAGTGAATCAGCTATACATATGCATATGTCCCCATATCCCCTCTCTCTTACGTCTCCCTCCCACCCTCCCTATCCCACCCCTCTAGGTGGACACAAAGCACCAGGCTAATCTCCCTGTGCTATGCGGCTGCTTCCCACTAGCTGTTTTACATTTGGTAATGTATATATGTCCATGCCACTCTCTCACTTCCTCCCAGCTTACCCTTCCCCCTCTCCGTGTCCTCAAGTCCATTCTCTCCATCTGCATCTTTAAAACTGTCCTGCCCCTAGGTTCTTCAGAACCTTTTTTTTTAGATTCCATATATATGTGTTAGCATACAGTATTTCTTTTTCTCTTTCTGACTTACTTCACTCTGTATGACAAATTGTAAGTCCATGTCCCTCACTACAAATAACTCAGTTTCGTTTCTTTTTATGGCTGAGTAATATTCCATTGTATATATGTGCTGCATCTTCTTTATTCATTCCAACAGTTTATTTTTAAAGTACAGATACACATAGGAAATGTCTGCAGTCTGTACATGTACATGTGAACGGTGATTACTTCTGAGGAAGGATGAGGATTTTCAGGAAGGGATAAAGAGGGACTATAATGTTTACCTCTATGTTAAAAATTATGTCATGAAATGATTATTGTTTGAATTTTTATGAAAACATGTTCCTACATTATATGTGTAATTACAAAAATTAAAAAAGAATTGTAATTTCAGGACAAAGTTAGAATTCTCAAGCATATGCAGATGAAGTCTTTTGTAGAACACCATGGAAATCAATTTATAAAACTTTAAATAACTAAATTTTGCATGTCTGCATTATGTCAATATCATATTAAACTATAGCCTTAAACTGTAGCAGTTTAAGAAAAATGTAAAGCACTGAAACAACTTAAATTGAGAAACCCCTATTGATTAATTTACTTTTCTGAAAATCAGGTGGGAAAGTCATAATTTTTTTTTTTTTTTTTTTTGGTGGTATGCGAGCCTCTCACTGTTGTGGCCTCTCCCTTTGCGGAGCACAAGCTCCGGAGGCGCAGGCTCAGCGGCCATGGGCTCACGGGCCTAGCCGTTCCGCGGCATGTGGGATCTTCCCGGACCGGGACACGAGCCCGTGTCCCCTGCATCGGCAGGCGGACTCTCAACCACTGAGCCACCAGGGAAGCCCCATAATTTATTTTTAAACGCAGCATACCTCAGTGGGGTTTCAAGAATACTAGCATCTCATACAGCATAGTTTGAGAAGCCCAAATCTAAAGAGAAAGGGAAAGAATTTAGAAGAATAGAAAAGTAAGCCATGATTATCAGAGAGCTAAGACAATACAAGCTAAACAGACTGAAATCCTGAAAAACAAATTAAAAGAATGTCCTGGAAAATTGGCTTAGATAACAAAAATCACTCTGGAAAAACCGGCAGAATCACCCACCTAGACCACACTGCCTCTCTTTGTCTTTTCACAAAGGATCTAAGCGGACGGTATTAATATTTACAATAAATTTTCTTTGTGCAGTAACATATATAGAGAAACAATAGTCAAAAGACCTATGGGATTACAGTAATTTAGACTTATGTCTTTGCTTCTATCGTACCATAATACCATGGGGATTTTTATACATATTGAAAGACTCAGGATCATGTTATACTTCTTAAAGTGGAATTTCACACACATAAGCTGAAAATAAAACAATGTCTGGGAGAAAATTTCATAACATGCTCAAGGAGAATTGTATCAGAATTCATAGCACTGTAGTCATTTTTTTTTATTATTTTTACAAAAAGGAAGAGAATGTTAAATATGCAACTAAAGAGCGCCCTCTAGTGGGAGATAATGTTTATACAAAATACTCAGAATTTGACCTATTTTCCAGAAAATGTTGCAACTCAGATTTGCTATGGATAAAACAGACTATGCTTAGAATATATTGCTTCAAATCACAGTATTCTTTGTTAAAATCATTACATTTCACAATGCTTTTTCTCTTCAACTATTAAATGCAATTGGTTAGTCTAAAATATCTTTCTTTTTCTCAAAGCACATCAAGATTGGAAACAATCACTTTTTCTTATTAAAATACCTTCTTTGTTCAGAAATCCTTGAATCTTGCAAACATGACTTCAGATGAATATAAGATGAGGACACAGTTGCCCCTCTTAAAAACTCTTCTTTGGCCTTCAGTACAAATCTGCTGATGCTGACTTGTGGCCTGATGCAGACAGTGATAACGACCAAATTAAAATCCCTCTTTAGGCAGAAATGAAAGGTGCTGAGGAAGCCTACCACAGCATATTTCAGAAAAGTAACCAAGACTGGCCATCTTTATACAACCGTTAATCGTAGTTTTTCCCTATTCGGTACACCAAAGAACTCATCACACAAGTAACAGGGAAAAGATATTAAACGCTTAAACACTGAGAAGGTTTAACATATGATCCAAAAGACCAACAATAAGAGTTTCACCAAAACAGCAAGGTTCTCAAAGAACACAGAAACACTGAACTTTTGAATCAGGAGAGCATTTAGAGTTTATTTTACTCAGTATCTCACCCTCGTGATTTTTACCATATTAACATCCCATCTGTACAGTTATTAGCTTAATATTTGTCTTTAACCAGTTTGACTTTCATTTAAAGACCAAGATCACATACCATAAATAGAAACTAACCATAAAAATAAATTAAAAGAAAACAGTAGTATTACATTCTAGAGACTGGGTTTTGCATTGGGGCTTGCTCTTTTTTATGAAAAAGAGGAGGTTGCAAGAGAAAAGAAGTGTTTGGGACAAAATAGCACCCAAGGTAGACTTTCTCATCCATATTTCTAGAAGGACTGAACGAATCAGGATTCAGCGCTATTTGAAGCTATGTCCATGTAGCACTAAAATCATCTCTCATTCTGGCAGTGGTCCATGTCCACAGTTTTAGGAAGCTTTCCTCAAACTCTAGCTTCTCACATGATTGGCGAAAATAAAACTCAAGAAGGGAAACTGCCTTGCCCAAGGCTGTTGGAGGGACCTGGCTGGTGTCTGCCCACAGCCCCTCAGGCATTTCCATTGCTGTGCTCTCTAGAGCAGCTTCCCACTGCCAGCATCCCATCTCTTTGCCTAGGGGCTCCTTCCAGTGGAGGGAGCCCACTCTGCATATGCACTCATCGCAGGCCAGAAGTCCTGGAGAATTAACATCCCCAAGAGCAGTTCTCAACAAATGACCAACAGGAACGGGTGTATAAATACCCCAGCTCCCTCTCCATCCTGTCAGGGAGGCATGCCGTCCACTCTAGCTCCTGGGGTTCCCACAAGGGATGTGGCCCCATTTACTCACAGAACTAACTTGCGTGATAGCGCATCTTTTATTGGCTGTTCTCAATTCTAGTCTCACTGCCCCATTTCTTTATGTGTTTCCTGGGGTCACCTCTCAATCTACTAGCACTCGGATCTGTATTTCAGGGTCTGCTACTTAGGAAACCCAAATTAAGACAATTATGTAGTAAATGAGCAGTAGAGTCTGTTTCTTAAGCCCGGTTTTCCTACCTCCACATCTAGGATGGTCTTTATTTGTCTCCTCCTTGCCATTGCTTCCTTGCCCCAAGGTCTTTGGACTAACTGAGCCAAATCTAAAAAGATGGTGGCTTTCAGTCATGCGTGTGCCAGTTATAAGGTGCCCAGGGCTCAGGGGGTTCCCAAGAGATGGAACTTGCAGTGAAAAGTCCTAGGCAAACCAGGACCCATTGGTCACCCTAGTCAGCTACCACCTTTGTGTGGAGGGGGCTACAGTTCTGAATTTAGAGGCCCCAGCCTTCTATGTGTAACAAATAGGTACAATCCATAAAACGTGACTTCAGTAATGAAGCATCTGGAGTTCCCCAAGTTATGCTACATATTCAAGTGGCATCATTGACGATTCTATACTCTACTAGGTATGCGTTTATTTTCCTGTGTATTAGAAAAGTATTAGGGAAAATTTAGCACAGTAAATCTGTGATTTTATAGACATTCATGTCAAAGAAGATGCTCAGATAGTTATTTACTTTCTTAAGTGGGTTCATTAAGTAAAAATAAATGATAGTACACATTTTATGTACCCATGGCAAAAAGTCTTGTACAAGTTTGGGGAAACAGCTATCTAGATAATTCTAGAAATCATATATTTATAATTTTTTAGGTAAATTAAATTCAGTATTTTAATCTGTTAAGTAACTAATCAATTGTCCTTAAGTAACCATTCCTCTTAATCTATTAAAAATAAGGATTCCTAAAAAAGAAAAGAAAAGAAAAAGAATCCCTATTTGTCAGAATCACAGACAAATGACTCCAACAATCTCTATCAGGCAGCATATATCAAAAAGCACATTTCAACTACCCTATTTGGGGGACCCTTACTATATGCGGACAGAAAGATTCAGTTACTAAGTGAGTTTCAATTACTGAGTAACTGCTGGGTGCCAGTCATTGGACAATCAGAAAAAACATACTGAGCACACACGCTTTATGGTCCTTTATGCAATAGGGAGGGAAGCAAACACAACCCCTGCCCTTGGGGAGTTAACAGTCAAGAAGGCAAGATAGACATTAATTGAATACTAGTTACACAGATAAATATGCAATTATTGTAGCTGAGGTAAAAAAAAAATAACATTCAGCAAGCTGTGTTCAGATACGCAAGGGAAAATGTATCTTCATTTTCTATAACAGGCCCTGGGGGGCAGTGGGGTGGCCAGATGAGAGGGACATGCAGAAATAAAAATTAAAGCTTGCTCATTAAGGTATCTCTGTCTCTTCTGGTTTAAATGCAGCCTCTTTGAGTTCAAAATAGTATCTTTCAAGTAACCTTCTCTCACTTTTGGCTAACTGTTGCATTTTTCTGGGTTTCTCCCCCACCTGCTCTGTAAGATCAACTTTCCTCTATGCCAAAAAGTATAGTACTCTAAAAAAAGTAATAACCCAAAAAGGGACCCTGTCTTAGTCTATTCAGGCTGCTATAACAAACCATAGGTTGAGTGGCTTTAACAACCAGCATTTATTGCTCATGGTTCTGGAAGCTAGAAATTCAAGATCAAGGTGCTGGCATATCTGCTGTCTGAGATCCTGCCTCCTGGCTTGCTGCCTTTTCCGTGTGCCCTCACATGGCTAAGAGAGAGGAAAACAAGCTTCCTCATGTCTCTTCTTAGAAGGGCATTAATCCCTCCATGAGGGGTCCATCTTCATGACCTAATGACCTCCCGAAGACTTCATCACACTGGGGATTAGGGTTTCAGTATATGAATTTGACCCATAGCAGACTCTAATGATCATTTTCTATGGCTCTTCTTTCTTGCTACAGAGGGCCACCCTTCACCCTTCTCTACCCACCATTTCCATCCCAGCCTCATGGTCCATGGTCTGAATGTTTGCACTCCCCCCAGAATCTCAGAAGTAAGGCCACGCTGCTTACGTCACAAGGTCACTAATTTAAACTCTACCACTCAATGTAAATAGAGCATCGTTGTTTTCTATAACTGGCCTGTTCTTCCTCTAGAGCTTAGCTTTCCAGTATAGTAGCCATGAGCCACATGCGACTATTTCAATTTAAATTGTACTTAATTAAATTTAAATAAAATTACAAATTCAGTTTCTCAGCCACACCAGCCACATTTGAAGCTCTCAGTAGCCCATGTAGCTTGTGGCTACTAAAATTGGACATGAAGATACAGACCGTGTCCATTATCACGGTCTGTATTAAACAACCCAGGTCTGGCGCACACAAGAGGGAAAAGCAAACAAACTTGCCCATCACTGTATCTTAGCCTCTTTTAGTTTTAAGACAATCTCTTCCCATTTAAAGGAAGTTCTTGAGTAAACTTTGTTTTTCAAGGTTTCTCCTCTCTCATCTTCCAGCAGATGGTGTCTGGATCAAAGTCTCTCAGGGATTCAGCAAAGTATTGAAGGTAAAGCTGGACATCCGCAAACACTGGAACCTGAGGAACAGAGGTGAAAGTTTCTCCAGATGTGGGATAATGAAGCCCACAGATGACAGCTGAGTTATGCCCATTTTATAGGTAAGAAATTGTTGCTCAGAAGTGTAAGCTATTTGCCTAAGGTCACAAAACCAGTGAGAGGTGGAGTCAGAATTCAAACTCTGAGATCTCAGCTCTGTCCACTCCATTGCATTGCCTTTTATATTCTTTACAGTGCATTCAATCTCCTTGCTAAGGGCACGACCCAACAAAGTCTTGGTTGATCAATCCTCAAGAGAAAAAATCTGTGCCAGTTTTCCCATGGTTCCCATAGTCCTGGACGGGGAGATGCATATACCTGATGACTCCTGAAGAGCTCGGAGGACAGGCAGCTGGTGTAGGAGTAGCCCCGCCACCTGATCACGCAATCTGGTTAAACCCAGTTAGGCCTGTTGTTCTGAGGGTGCTTCTCCATCTCACCAACTCTTCTACTGCTAAGGAGCTTTAATTGTATTAGACCTGCCCATATAACATCTAGAGGTCCTGAATCTTACGTTGTCAACTCCTCATTTTGGAATCGTTATTAACTGAGCACAAATTGCATGCCAAGCACTGTGATAAGTACTTTCCAAGATCATTATCTTATATGGTCCTCACAATAGTCCTTTGGAGTTTATATTGTTATTCTCATTTATATTTGAGGGAATGAAACTTAGTTTCAGCCACTGACCAAGATGCAAACACAAAGCTGTTTGGTATCTAAGCCATGCTTTGCCACAGAAGGAAATCAAACTTACCTTTGAAGACATACCTCTGAAGTAGAAACTGTGGGAACAAATTATAGCTCTGTCAGGCACTCACTGTGAGATTTGGTGCGAGTCATTTAGCCTCTCTGAACCCACAGTTCCCAATCTATAAATGGGGGTGGGGATGCCTGCTCCCCACTCCAGTGTGGTTAATGAGAAATGTAGATGCTCCTTCCGTTAGAATTATTGGGTGGCGAGCACTGTTACTTGGCCAGCAAAAGCAAAAAGGGCATTCACTGCAAGGAGGTTTGGGAGCCTCCAGAATCTATGGGAAGGCTGCAGCATGGGGCGTGAACAAAGGTCAGGAACAAAGGCAGGAGCTAGTGCAGAACAGGAGTCAGGGGTCATTGCTCTTGGACTATCTTTCCATCTCTGAGTCACTTCACTCACAATTCAAAGTCCTGGGTTAAGAGAATCTGATTTACTGACCTTAGGTCACTTGTCCACCCTTGGCTGCACTGGAATAATTAGAAGTTTCTGGAAGAGACCTCTTTGGCCTCCACAGTGCGAAGTGAGAACCCTTTGATTAACCATGCTCATGAGGGAAAGATAATATCTGAAAATGAAAACAGGATACTGTTGGAAGAGAGGGAAAATCCTGGGGTTGACTGTAAGATAAACGGTCACAGAAACGCAAAGTAGTGGTAACATTACCATTTCCTGTCCTTACCTGGAAGCCCTGCTGTACACATTTGGGGTAGAGGGGCACTGGGGAGGGGCAGTGTTTGCTCCCCTAAAGGACTTCTTCACACTCTTTTTGTTTCCAGCATTATTGCAAAAATTTATATACTTAATTGCAAACATAGGCTCTAAGTTTTGATTTATACAAATACAAGTTCTTCTCCCAAAAGTATCAACCATAAATAGCAAAAAGATAAGTAAATAAGAGCATGTTAAGCATGAGGAAATCCATGGGCTTCATGACTCATGTATGAAATTCCTGATGATAAAAACATGATCATGCATTTTTAAGGCAAAAGTAGTAGATCATGTGGCTAGAATAAATGTGAGGCATGACCATTCAGTTGGGAAAGAAATGTTCTTCTTTAGGTTCAAAAGAGAATGAATCATGGCCTGAAAGTCCAAGAACATAAATTTTACCATCATCGTTTACAAAATATTACTATTGAAACCTAGGCCATTATGCAAAAAATACAGGTAGTTCCTCAAGGGGAAGTACTTCAGGCATTAATGTAAATAATAATGTTTTAAAGTTAAAAATGTTACCAAGAATGCAAGACTTATATACATAATACTTGACTTTCTTTTTTTTTAAATGCCATTCCAGGAAAAAATGTCTTCTCTTGGGCACATATATAAAGGTTAAGAAATATTAGCAGATCATATATATTACTAGTTTTGTTTTTCTACCATAAAACAAGAAAAAATGTAGAACAATTAAAAATTTTGTCATGCTTCATCCAAATGATATGTCGAAATATGCCCGAAAGAGAATTTTTCAAATAAACAATAAAGTTAATACAGAAGGCCTCCTACTTCTGTGAATTTGTTGAAGAAGGAAGAAGAGTGGTGGGGGAAAAGAAGAAAGAAAATGAAAAAGAATAAAAAGAACCCGAAGTTGTAATGCTAGAAGAACACCTTTACAACTCAAAAATTCATATTTGGTTACACTGTAAATATTAGAGCCAAACTGAAGTAAGTTACCTCTGAGAATTTTTTTTAATGTTTGATTGACGGTATTTGAATAATCCATTTAAACAAACGCCAGTTGAATTTCAAAATGATTCAGCATTGTGTGAGGCAAAACTGTAAGAGGGACTTACTATTTTAAATTATATGATATGTTACTGTCAATAGAAGTATATCCAACACGTGTCTAAATTTTGCCTACACAGCTAGAAAATAATAGATAACAAAAGCTTTTAAGAAGTACATATTCGTATACATATATCCCCATATCCCCTCCCTCTTGCGTCTCGCTCCCACCCTCCCTATCCCACCCCTCTAGGTGGTCACAAAGCACTGAGCTGATCTCCCTATGCTATGCAGCTGCTTCCCACTAGCTATCTATTTTATATTTGGTAGTATGTATACGTAGAGCTGATTCACTTTGTTATACAGCAGAAACTAACACAACAATGTAAAGCAATTATACTCCAATAAAGTTGTTTAAAAAAAAGTACACATTCGTATAAGTTCCATTTTCTATTATCTGTTGATACTGTATCTCATGTTCTAATACAGTGGTTGTTCTGATGACACAAATTACACAGAAACTCACTATTTTCCCCCAATTTTACCCATCATTCAAATTCCAAGTCAAAGAAAAAGTTCCTTTAAATGAATTTTAGGACCTCCTTCCCCTTCTGTTAATTTTTTTTCAAGGCATTAGGCACCTAACGAGAAAAATACATTCTGTACATTTCACAGTTATTTGAAAATATTATGCTAGTGGAAAAAGCTGTAGAGTGCTGTTTTTCAAGTCTATATCAATAAACATCACCCAGTGTAAAAACCACAGTGCTTTATCTATGATGCTTGGACTGGAGGAACTAGCATAAGATTTGTAGTAAAATCTCCACCAAGAATATTACACTGGGTAACTTTTTGGTGTGTATGAGTTAATAAATTTCTTGTCAGTCCGGCCCTTAGGATTACTGTTCTGTCTGAATTTTGGTTTTGTTTTCTCTCTGTCCCTCCCTCATGGAGTTGAACTTGGAAATAGCATCACTCTTGAGCTCGTTAGTTTGATAAACTGGCCTAAGTGTGCAGCGGTAGTGGGTACCTCCAGTACAGAAGCATTTATGGGTCTCCAGGGAATTCTGAAAAACACCAGGAAGTGTTTAGGTACTGAATCACAGCCAAGTGTTCTGAATCTTTAATTTTTTTTTCCTTTGAGGATGTCAGCACTAAAACATAGAACATGCTTTTCCCACTTGGTTTCTATTACTTGTAAAGCATTCAAGAGTTTATAGGCTAGAATTACCTCCTTCCCAGGCAAGAGAACGGGCAAAAATTCTAAGATGCATTAACAGTCCCTCTGCTGGTCTTCTTTTATATTTTTTACCCAACAATATAATAAAAATGACTAAGTACTAAACCTGACCATTGTGCTTCTGAATCCATCATATTTTTTATCATATTTATCCATGCAGTGTTCTCATCGTTGGTGGTTTAGATAACGCATGTTGAAATAAATTTCACACGATAACTAGTTTGTTTTCAGATATGACACGTCCATCATCCAAATAACCAGGCAATTATGACATTGCAAACCTTTGGAATAAATGATTTGTTTGAAAGATGGTTTAGGTTACAGATAAAAATTAAACTTCACAGCAAAGGCTGGAAAAAACAAGACAAAATTAATGTTTGTAAGTAAGAATTTAAAACAAATTTGGGTGGAAATGACTTGTTTTGTTTTGTTTTGTTTTAATTAAGCACATGTATTATTTATGTTGGAATACCTCAGACAACCGCTGGCAGGGGAAAAAGGGATTACAACTGTATTTTCTCAGATCTTAACTTATCTATCTTTGCTTGCTGACTGCATTAGCATTTTTAAAAAATCACTGCAACAATTGAACATTAGATATTTATCCGTAATCAAATAAGCAAAAATATAGGTACAAAGACGTTGAATGAACCAAAAGATAATTTTTTTTAACATCTTTATTGGGGTATAATTACTTTACAATGGTGTGTTAGTTTCTGCTTTATAACAAAGTGAATCAGTTATACATATACATATGTTCCCATATCTCTTCCCTCTTGTGTCTCCCTCCCTCCCACCCTCCCTATCCCACCCCTCCAGGCGGTCATAAAGCACCGAGCCGATATCCCTGTGCCATGCAGCTGCTTCCCACTAGCTATCTACCTTACGTTTGTTAGTGTATATATGTCCATGCCTCTCTCTCGCCCTGTCACAGCTCACCAAAATATAATATTAACAAATTGGAGACAACTGTCCATCAATAGGGAATGACTAATACATTTTAATTAGAGTCATATAATCGAGATATAGAATGCTTTGCAGACGCTTTGAAAAATTGAGCAGATCTGCTTATACCAGTGTGGAAGTTTATCCATGACACAGAATTGAAGACACAAAGCATTCTGCATTCAGTAAGAATAGTAAGATGTCATTCTAAAATAAGCATTCATAGATATATTTGAACATTGCTTGCATTATTATGACAAAAATATATTATTTGCTCACTATTATTTTTCAAATGATTATTTAAAGGGTCCAGAGGATACCAAAAAACCTGTTAAGAGTTATTGTAGTGAGCAGGATGTGAGGGAAACACATTCACTCTTTACATGTGTCCGTGTTACTCTTTTTAAACAAAAGACCCCACATTGCTTTAAACAATACTAATTTTGTCTATACCCTGGTTCAGCAAAGAATGAAAACAATGTCATTTATGTGACGTATAAGGGGATAATATTAAAATAAGTGTGAGTAATAGGGACTAGGGAAGGAAAAAGCGTGAATATCTAATGAAAGAAATGTAAACTAATATGATAATAATATCTAACTTGGCAAAAAGGGTATTTAAAGTATTTCAGTGGACGGTAGAAACAGAAGTTGGCACAAATTTATAGAAGGCACCTCAGCATTATATAGCATGAACTTCACAAACATTTGTGCTCTTGAATCCAATGTTTTAACATCTAAAAATTTAGCCTAAGAAAAGGGTTGATGCTAACAGCACTACTTTAAAAAGCAAAGAGCAGGAAACAACCTATATATCCAGTCAGAGAGGATTAGATGATTTTATTATTATTATTGTTATCGTTGTTGTTATTATCTTACCTTTATTGATTATAATATGCTAGGCATTGTTCCAAGGGTTTAATGGACCTTCTGCCATGTACTCTTGTAACAATCATATGAGATATACACTGTTTCTTTCTACTTTTATAGGGAAAAAAAACAGAGGCATGAGCTGTTCCATAACTTGCCCAAGATCCGCATCTAGTGAGGAGTAGAGGAGGGATCAGAACAGATGGACAAGATGCCAAAACCTGTGTTCTTAACCAACACATTCATCTATATTCATCTGATGGAATACAAGGTAGCCATTAAATATCATGGAATATTACTGACCTGGAAAAATATTCATGATTTCTTGTTCCATAAAAAGATATAATTCGGACTTCCCTGGTGGCACGGTGGTTGAGAGTCCGCCTGCCGATGCAAGGGACACGAGTTCGTGTCCCGGTCCGGGAAAATCCCACATGCTGCGGAGCGGCTGGGCCCGTGAGCCATGGCCGCTGAGCCTGCGTGTCCAGAGCCTGTGCTCCGCAACAGGAGAGGCCACAACAGAGGCCAGCGTACCGCAAAAAAAAATATATATATATATATATATAATTCAACAATGTGTATAGTCTGATGATACTTTGGAAGTGCACATTCACATACAAACATAGAGTTTTCTAAAATTAACATATATCCCTTTTATGATCAGAATTAGACATAAAAGAAGTTATTTTTAATCATTTTATGGATGTTTAATGACATACTAAGCAAAAATAGAAAGTGCCAATTGCATATATTATAAAATATGATCCCAAATGTTGAAGCCCCAAATCCCCATGCCAATGGGCCTTTCTAATTGATGTCTTCATCTGCCTCTGGTTGATATCTTATACATATACACAAACACACACACCCACGCATGCATGCAGGCGCACACACACACACACACACACACACACACAAAGGCAAAAGATAGGAGAGCAATACGTAAAAACATCATCGGTGGTCTCTGAGATGTGGGATTTAATCTTTTTCATTATACTTGCAAAATGTTTTCCAAATTTTTACAATACAAGTGTAGAATTTTTAATTATAATTAATACTTATATTTATATGTATAATATATATGTAAAGCAATACAACAAAGCTTTCTCTATTACACATCTATTTGTATTATATTCGTAAAGTTGTATTTTGTATTGAAAAAATTCAAACATACACAGCAGTATGACGCCCCATATACTCATTATCCAGATTCAAGGATTATCAAGAATTGTTAAGACTGTGCTGCCTTTACTTCAGTTTATCAGGGAAGAGCTCAGGAGCAGGGCCAAGTTTAGAGTGAGGCAAGTGAGGCACTCACCTCAGGTAAAAAATTTAAGGAGGCCCCAAAAAGCTCAGTAATCAGGATAAATAACATTTTAATGCAATATGTTTTTAAATTAATCCAAAAAATCCATGATGAACAAATATTTAAAAATTAAATAAGGACAGAATGTATCCCTCCACTTGCAAGACTCACTGACCCTAGTCCCAGCCCCGGCTGTTAGAAAGGGGAATGGAGTGGAGGAGGGGGAAAAGGAGGATGGAGACAGTGAGGAAAAGAGAAAGGGCTCAGCACTCAGAGGCAGGTCCTGGTGTGGGAGAGAGAGGAGGGGCTTGCCCACAACACACCCAGAAGATTGGAGGTGAGCCGGCCCCCCAAAAAGGGAGGCAGGCTTCAAATCATCCAAGGATTAGGGAGGCGCCCTGAGAACAGGCTGAGGTCTCTGGGCTCTGGTAATTTCTAGTAAGAAATTTTGCAGTACTATTGATACCGTATCACAGTAGAGAGGAGGGCGGCAGCTAAACCCCAGTCTGCCAGAGCCCCCATTTACATCCACGATGCTTTTCACCAACTCCATCTCCAGTTAAGGAGTACTCTGTAAATGCACACATGGAAAATTATAAACTAAGTATAATTACAAAAAGAGAAAGAGATTCGGTTCATCTCTTTGTATCATCTTAGATGACGGCAAAGAACACTACCAAAATTGTGAAGCCTAAATTAGGAAGGATTCTTTGAGGATATACATTTAAGGTAATATTTAAAGAATGAAAAGAAGCACATGTGCTTTCCATTTTTAGCTGCATAGATATCCTGGCAAACAAACAAAATTAGAAGATGGTACAATCCTTATTGTGAGAGACAAAAACCCTGCCCCCTCTCCCACCAAAAAAATAAGTTTTCATGAACAGAAAGTTCTGGTGATGTGGCCATTGACACCTCCTAGCCACTGGTTTGCAATCTAAGACATAGTCTGGAATTTCCCTAAAACTTATTGACCACCAAGTAACAGATATGGACAAAAAGGAAACTTCCAAATAATACATTTCAGAAGACAAAGTAAACATCACTTCAGAGGTTGAACCTCAGCTCTGACAATATCCTTAATATTTTCCGCACACTTCCTCCAAATTAATAATTATACATATTAGGAAGGAAGCAGACAAATTACTGTTTTAACATAATTAATTTGACATTTATTCATTGTTGTAAAATTATTGTTGTCACATAATCATACTTTAATGTGCACATGTCAATAAGGCAGACCAAGGATGAGGATTTCAAATAGTTTTGAGAAGGAAGACAATTAACTTTTATGATAGTTGCATAAACATTGCATTAAGTGTCAAAGTAACACATTGGAGGAATTCAAATGGCTTCATAAAATCGAAAAGTAGGAAAGTCATAATTACACATATCAGAGAATGATTGACTATTCTTTCTACAGAATTCCTTTGCTGAAGATTAAAAAACTTGGTTTTTGCCAGAATGTTCCAAAATTTGCACCATCAGTGGGACAGGAGATAAATATGATTCTATTTTAATTGTTCTGTGTTTACTTTATCTTAGAAATATGACTAGTGTGTCAAGCCTGAGACGCCACAGTATTGATTATGATGAACTTTTGTTTTAAAAGAAGTTCTTATAAAAAAAAAGTTCTTATAAATGAAAATAAAACTAAGTCATTGTATAAGTACTCCACAGACTAGAACAGTTGATGTGAGTATATAATGTCTCTGAGCACCCCTTTCCCACTTTCCTGCACACGGACTCTCAACTTGTACCTGCTTCCCATAGCCCTGCACTGGGTTTTTTGTCCACTTCAAGCTGCCAAAGGCAGTTCTGCCTGGGATCAGGCAGAGCTAGAAATGCCTTAACCAAGCCTTTAACTAATGACCAATAGGTGCAAGGGTATAAACCAGCTTTATCCAATACATAATGCCATCCACCTGTGTCATTCAAAATTTTCTAGAAGCTACTTTTCACAAAAGCACAAATAAACAGGTAGAAATAATTTTTACCTACTTATTTGTTTGTTTGTTTGTTTTTGGCTGCCTTGGGTCTTTGTTGCCGCGCGCGGTCTTTCTCTAGTTGCGGCGAGCGGGGGCTACTCTTTGTTGCGGTGTGCGGGCTTCTCATTGCGGTGGCTTCTCTTGTTGTGGAGCACGGGCTCTAGGCACGCAGGTTTCAGTAGTTGTGGCTCGCGGACTCTAGAGCACAGGCTCAGTAGCTGTGGCACAAGAGCTGAATTGCTCCGCTGCATGTGGGATCTTCCCGGGCCAGGGCTCGAACTCGTGTCCCCTGCATTGGCAGGCGGATTCTTAACCACTGCGCCACCAGGGAAGCCCCGAGGTAGAAATAATTTTAATTAAGCATTTCATTTAACCCATTACAGTAAAAATATATCATTTCAACATGTAATCAATATTAAAAATTACTAATAAGGTACTTCACATTCTTTTTTTGGTACTGAGTGTTCAAAATCTAGTGTGTATTTCACACTTACAGTACATTTCAATTTGGACTAGCCGTACTTCTAGGGCTCAGCGGCCGCATGTGGCTAGGGGTCTGCCATATTGAACAGAACAGATCTAGACAGGTGCTATGGACTGAATGTTTGTGTCTTCCCGTTCCTCTCTCTGCCTCTCTCTCTGCCATGTGAGAATACAGTAAGAAGGCAGCTATTTGCAAACCAGGAAGAGAGCTCCCACCAGAAACTGAATTGGCTGGCATCTTGATCTTGAACTTCCCAAACTCTAAAAGTGTAGGAGACAAACTTATGTTGCTGAAGCCCCCCAGTCTATGGCATTTTTGTCATAGCAGCCCAAGCTGCCCAAGACAACAGCTGAGTATGTGCAACACTGCCCCCAGAGCTCCCTGGGGGATTCAACCAACATAAATTTTGGAGGGTACACAATTCAACCCACAACAGAAGCTGGGACCTAAACTAAGTTATTTGTGTGTCTCTTTAAGCATTTCCCAGATGGGAAGCCTTGAAGGAAAAAAAAAAAAAAAGTGCAATTTGTGCCAGAAATGAGCTGTTATGAGACCTTATTGAAATCTTCTTGATCAATTCTGCTCACTTTTCTTTCTCATTTTTAGTCTAGGCCTGGTCAGCCAAGTGTACACACCAAAGTCATCCTTTTCTTTTTTTAACTTGAGCCAAATATGCTAGGACACAAGACTAAAGAGTAATGACACCTTGAAGTGCTGAATAAGTTTTTTGGAAAAAAATGTCACATCCCTGCCAACAAAAAAACAAAGCAGACAATGAAATCTCTGGTAAAAATCAAAAAGGAAGTCAGTTGTGATGTTTCAACCATTGAGTCCTCTTTGCAATGTGGTAAAAGAGATTAAAGTCGGTAACCATCACTGTATAATTTTCTTCTGTCTCTGACACCTCTTGGACATGGCCTCATTAACACCAGCTTTATTTCCTACAACTACAGGAGGTCTCAAGAACCTTTTATGTACTATGGTCAAACAGAAATGCTGACCCAACACTATCTTTGTTTCTCATACTTTTAGTTGAATTTCTGATACATTAATAGGAACTTGGGGATTTGAATGCATTTTGAAAACCACATAAGTGATCCTGATATAATAAAAGCTTACTTTAATTCAGGCTGCAGGCTTCATTTTGAGTTATTATGTTAGTGAGTTTTTCAAGCACTTCTCCACACCAACCTTTTCATCTGAGGCACAGGCACTAAAATTCCCTTTGTGTCCCAAAGCAGAGAGGTTTCCTCTTGCTGCTGTACCAAATTACCACAAACTTAGTGGCTTGAACCAACACAAATGTACTCTCTTACAGTCATGGAGGTCAGAAGTCCAAACTCAGTCTCCCTGGGCTAAATTCAAGGTGTTAGCAGGTCTGGTTCCTTGTGGAGGTGTTAGAACCAGTTCAAAGGAGGATCCAAAGAACAAACACATTCACAGACCAGGGATATTGAATGAATGTGTGAAAAGAGGTGTATTGGTTTCCTAATGCTGCTGTAACACATCACCACAATTAGTGACCTTAAAACACTAAGTGGCTTATTAGCTTACAGTTCTGGAAGCCAGAAGTCCTAGAACCAAGGTGTCGGCAGGGCTGCATTCCTTCTGAAGGCTCAATGGGAGAATCCGTTTCCTGGTCTTTTCCGGCTTCTAGAGGCTGCCTGCTTTCCTGGGCTCATGGCGCCTGTCTCCATCTTCAAATCCAGCAGTGTAGCATCTCCAAATCTCTCTCTTTCTCTGACCTCTTCTTCTATTACCACATCTCCTCCTGCCTCCTTTTTATACAGACCCTTGTGGTTACACGGGACCCACCCAGACAATCCAGGGTCATCTCCCCAACTCAAGATCCTTCATTGAATCATGTCTGCAAAGTCCTTTTTGCCAAGTAAGGTAACCAGTCCATGGTTTTCAGGAATAAGGACTTGAACATCTCGGGAAGGAGAGAGCATTACACTGACTACACAGGAGGAGAGACAGGAAATTTGAAACCAACTTGCCCCTAATACGGTGTCAGAAAAGGAGGGGCGTGTAGAACTCCATCAACACACACACTCCCTCTCTGAACCTCAAGTCTCACCTCCACAGAGCCCAGTTCTAGGGGTTCAGATTATATACCTTTCCAAGGGTAAAGCCTTTCCTTAAATTTTTCATTAATTAATACATTTAAAATTTGTTTTAGCTTACAATACAGATAACTTGATCTTTTTCCTTTCAATGTACAGATCTATATATTTTAACCCATGTATAGATTTGTGTAAGCACCACCACAATCAGGATACAGAACAGTTCCATCACTGTCCAGAAAAGACCCTCATGCTGCCCCTTGGTAGTCACACTTTCCCCCCACCCTTTAAAATCTTAAAATCTTTAAAGTGTGTTCACTTTTCTACCAGTATGAGAGTCATGATTTTAGCTTTTCTGAGAATTCTCTTGCAACACTGAGAATGCAGCGAACAAGTGGTAACTGAATCAGCAGATCCAGGAGAGCCAAATCCTGAGCCGGCAGTGGGAGAGGCCAGAAAGGAGCCCTGGAGATGCTCGGGAATTAGCGGCACCAGATACCTCTGCAAGCTGGAGGTGGAAGTGTGACCCAAAATAGTAAGAGTGCGCCGAAAATCTAAGAAAGAGTCAAATCCCCATTCTCCCCTCCCCCATGCCACATGCTGGGCACCCGACGCCCTTCAAACCTGGTTAAATGACTGGGCTTTGTGCTTTTGAGAGGATGAAAGAGAAAGAAGGTCTGTGGACGGGGACTAAACTGAAGATAGAGGGGACGGGGGAAAGGTGACATTCTGATTGCTGAGACCCCGGCCTTCCTCCCCACCCTTTCCAAGACCAGGCAAGAAGGCTGAACTCCTCCAGGCAGGTGAGTGGACAAGAATTCTCTGGAAATTTTGCCCATAAAGAAGAAAACCTAAAGATACTGATATGTGAGTGTAGGGAGGTGGGTGATCGGCAATGACACAGCCCAGCCAGGTCACTCCACAGCGCTGCTCAGGCTGCCTCTTCTAGAAGACAATTGGACACCCAAGGAGTACGAGACCTTTGAGGAAAACTGAAAGACACAGGCTAAAAGAACCAAACCGCTGAAGGCAGCCCGCACGGAGGAAACCAAAACTCTCTCTCCCTAAAACATTAACATCGTCGATAAGGGAAAATACTGCAGCCACAAAATAAGAATCAGAGTTCTTTTTTTTTAAATTCAGGTAACAAGGAAGAGTTCTGGGAAATTAAAAATATGAGCACAGAAATGAAAAACTAAGTTGAAAGCTTGGATGACACAGTTGAAGAAATATTCCAGAAAGTAGAGCAAAAAGAATAAATAAATAACAAGACGTGGAACTTGGAGAGAAATGATAATTAAGAAAAGGAGAGGACCAATGCAGGAGTTCCAATGCCGAACACTGGGAGTTCTAGGAAGAGAACAGAGGAAACAGAGGGAATGAAAAAAAAAAAAATCCAATAAGATTCCCAGAACCAGAGGACATGAGTTATTAGACAGCAGGGATCCATGCAATGGGTGGAAATAGACCCAACCAATAAATATCATCATTAAAATTCAGATTACAAGGGGACAAGGAAAGGTAGAAGCTAGTGGAAAAAAATACGAAGTTTGCATCTAAAAGTACAACAATCAGAATGGCATGAGACATATCATCAACAACACGGTAAACTCAAAGACAGTGGAGCAAGGCCTTCAGATTTCCGAGGGACAATTATATAGTTGATCCTCATTATTAGCGGATTCAGTATTTGGAATTTATCAACTCGTTACAGTTTATTTTTATCACCAAAATCAATACTCGAGAAGCTTTTGGGGTCATTCAAAGACGTGCAGAGCAGCAAAAAAAATTGAATCACATGAAGCGTGCATTTCCAGCTGAGGCCAACCAAGGCAATGCTCTACCTTCTTGTTTCAGATCTCATACCTAAGCAAGTGGCCTCTTCACAGTCTATTTAGGGCCACATTTTGTGTGTGTGCTTTTTGTTAGTGATTTCAGACTGTTTAAAACAGCCCCCAAGCCTAGTGCTGAACTGCTATCTAGTGCTCTAAGTACAAGAAGCCTGCCATGAGCCTTGTGGAGAACATCGGCGTGGTAGGTAAGCTTTGCTCAGGCATGACCGTGAGCTCTGTTGGCAGAGAGTTCAACGCTAATGAATGAACAATATATATTAAATAAGCTGTCTTTCAACAGAAACACACATAAAATAAAGTTATGTATTGATGTGTTGATGAAAATGTCATGACCAGGGACTCAAAGCAACCCAACTCTGTATCTCCTCTAGAAGCAGTGGTTCGGTTTTTGCTGATTTGGTAGTCATGGTGACTGCAGGACACAACTAACTCAAACACCAAGAATCAATTAGAATTATAACCTAGGATGTTTCTTTCGTTTTTGTTTTATAATACAGGTAATGACATTTTTCTGTCAGTGTACAGTTCTATGAATTTTAACACGTGTATAGATTTGGGGGACCACCACCACGATCGGGATGCTGAATATTTCCATCACCCCCAAAATTTCCCTGGTGTGGCCCATTTGTACTCAGAGCTTCCCCTCACCCTTAAACCCTGGCAATGATTGACCTGTTCTCCATCACTCTATCATTTTGTCTTTTACAGAGTGTCATATAAGTGAAATCCTACAGTAAGGAACCTTTTGAGACTGGCTTCCCTCATTCAACCTAATGTTTTGGGATTCAACCAAGGTTTTACAAGTAGCTACCATTTGCTCCTTTTCACTGCTGAGTAATAGTCTACATAGCCTAGAATTTTAAACTCAAATCCATAAAGTGTGAAGATACACAGATCTTAAACTGTACCTTCCTTATACTTTGTCACAGGAATCTACTACACACACACACACACACAAAGGAGAAGTTAGGGAATAAACCAAGAGGTGAAGACATAAGGGGATCTGCCATAAGGAAGAAACATAAGAAATCCCCAGGATGATGGTGAAGACAACGTCTTAAGACAATTGCTCTTCAGCTGCTCCAATCCACATTGAAGAAACTTCTTCAGAAGATGAAATCGATAGAAGTTGTAAAGTGTTTGAATACATTGAGAAGAGATTTACACAACTGGTGGTGACTAATTCAGATGAATTAATACACAAAAAAGTAAGCAGACAAGGAGAAAAGGAAAATTATTAACTCTAATGAAAACAAAAAGGTGTGCAGAACAGGAAAAGGAATCAGAATACCCTATGGTGCAACTATGACTACTGAATATTTGTCTAAACATAATTACACTGTAATTCCTTTGGGGCCTGGGAAATAGGGGTGGGGAGATCACTCTCGTTCATAACAAGCCTTGCAGAATTATTTAACTCTTTAAAATACGTGCCTTTATAACATAGATAAAAATTAAAACTAAACTTAAAAATTTAACTTGATGAAATATATTCTTTTTCTATGTAAGGTCTGAGAGAGAGAGAGAGAGAGAAAGCCATTCCTGGTAATACCATCCTTGAAGGGGAAGTCATTAATTCCCTTCTTTGTCTAAAGCCAGTTCAAATTTGGATTTCATTAACAAAAGAAAACTGACAAGTACTAAAGCTATGCACCCTCCACACCAGGAAGCACCAGGTCTTCATTGTGGTCCTCCATTGAGCAGCTGGGACGGTGCAAGATGTGCTGAATGTGGTCCAGAAGATGCTCCACCAGCTGGACGTCCACATCAGCTGCAGAGCTCGCTGCTACGAACAGTGGCCAAGGCGTCCTGGGCTGCTGGAGGAGCTTGTGTTCCAGATGCCCAAGGAACATGGTGCCCAAGCCGACCAGCATGGGGTTGGTTGGGCGTCTGGCCAGGTCTCCTAGCTGGTCCATTTCCAGGTACGTAGTGGTCCCGATCTCTGCCTTTATATAAGTTGGTTACTTCACTGCGTCCTCAGTTGTGCCTGTTTACTGGATGCAGGCTACCAGCAAGTGATTGCTTGAACCACACCTCTGTGCTTTGCTGGTGGTAGTTCATCATTATTGTAAAATATACAGTATTTCACCTTTAAGTCTGATGGGACTTGAAAGCCATTTGCACTATCACAAGAAATTCCAACATTTACCAGTGACAGGAAAGGATATGCTTGCTGTTAGAGCCTTTAAATAAAACGTTAGTATTGGAAATTTCTGAAAGTTTGTTGTAAAAATAGCGTATGTTTTGGGCTTCCCTGGTGGCGCAATAGCTAAGAATCCGCCTACCAATGTAGGGGTTACGGGTCTGAGCCCTGGTCCGGGTAGATACCACATGTGGCGGAGCAACTAAGCCTGTGCACCACAACTACTGAGCCTGTGCTCTAGAGCCCGCAAGCCACAACTACTGAGCCCATGTGTCACAAGTACTGAAGCCCACGTGCCTAGAGCCCATGCTTGACAACAAGAGAAGCCACCGCAATGAGGAGCCTGTTCACCGCAACGAAGAGTAGCCCCCTCTCACTGCAACTAGAGAAAGCCCGCACACAGCAACAAAGATCCAACGCAGTCAAAAATAAATAAATAAATTTATTTAAGAAAACAATAAAACCATAGTGTATGTTTTTATATAGCTTCCTGTGCTAACAAAGCTTTGCACTGATGGTACCTATCATATATGTAACATGATCGTCATTAAAAAGACCCAAACAGGAATTGCATGGAGCCACTTTAAGCATAAAACATGATACACAAACTTTATGGATGCAAATTCAAGTTTCTCATGTAAAAATCTGATATGTTATAACAAGAAGTTTTGTAAAATTGTAATATTTAATTACTTTCTAAACTTTTCTGTTTGAGTTTTTATATTTTAAGGAAATAACATAAAGAAATATAATTAATTTTCTTTTCCAGCCTCCACATCAATGCCTCAAAAGTCCTGCCATTTTACCCCAGTGTGATAATAATTAAATTATTAGCATTTTAATCATGATTAAATCATGATTAATGTGAAAAAAAATCTTGGAGAGAACTGGCTGAAATCATAAGGACATCTATTATTATTACAATTAATGAAAAGTCAGGAGCTAGGCAGTCTCAGAGTAGGTTCGATGGCTCAGTAATATCAGCAAGAACCCAGGTTCTTTTCAGTTTTGCTCTCCACCTGACTCAGCATCCCGGCTTCCACCCCCAAGCCTGCCACCTGGTGTCCACAAGACGGCTGCTGCAGCTCTAAAACCCAGGTCCACTCGTGACAATCCCCAGAGCAAAGAGGATCAAGTTGGGAATGAGGGAGGAAAGGGCTTTCTTCTCACATGCCTCTTTCTTTTCAGGAGGAAAATTTTTTCTCAGAAGGTTCCAGGAGATTTCCCCTCCATCTTATTGAGCAGAACTTGGTCACATGTTCCAACGTGTGTGTGGGCGGGTGTGTGTGTGTGTGTGTTTCGACACCAAGTAATCCTCCAACACTAGCTGGGTGTCCTACTCAATTCTACAGCTACATAGTGTCAGATCCCACAAGCTCAGGGCTCAGTCCTGCAAGATGGCCTCCCACTCTACTTCAGAAGCCAGTCACAAGTCCACGTTGTCACCTGTGCTTCTGACAATAGCTATAGATCAGAGGTTCCCAAGAACCCCCTCCTTGAGGTCAATTAATTTGCTAGAGTGACTCACAGAACTCAAAGAAACATTTTACTTACTTGTTACCAGTTTATTACAAAAGGACACAACTCAGGGACAGCCAGATGGAAGAAAGGCATAGGGCAAGTATGTGGGAAGTGGCCCAAAGCTTCCTTGCTCTCCCTGAATGGCCAAGTGTTCACCAACCTGGATGCTATCTGAAGCCTGTTCTTTGGGGTTTTCATGGAGGCTCTGTTGCACAGGCAGTGTTGATTAAATCATTGGCCACTGGTGATTAAAGGGGGAGGTGAGACTGAAAGTTCCAACCCTCTAATCACAGGGTTGGTTCCCCTGGCAACCAGCCCCCATACTTAGGTTACTTAGAGACTTTCCAAAAGTCACCTCATTAACATAACAGAAGACACTTTTGGACTTCTCTGGTGGCGCAGTGGTTAAGAATCCACCTGACAATGCAGGGGACACGGGTTAGATCCCTGGTCCAGGAAGATCCCACGTGCCACAGAGCAACTAAGCCCGTGCACCACAACTACTAAGCCTGCACTCTAGAGCCCATGAGCCACAACTACTGAGCCCGCGTGCCACAACTAATGAAGCCCGCACACCTAGAGCCCGTGCTCCACAACAAGAGAAGCCACAACGAGAAGCCCGCGCACCGCATGGAAGAGGAGCCCCCGCTCACCGCAACTAGAGAAAGCCCGTGTGCAGCAACGAAGACCCAACGCAGCCAAAAATAAATAAATAAATAAATAAATAAAATTAAAAAAAAAAAAGGCACTTTCATCCACTCTCGTCTCTTAGGAAATTCCAAGGGGTTTTAGGAACTCCATGCCAAGAAAGGTGGAAAACCAAACACATATTTCTCATAAATCACAACATCATACATGTCCACTGGTAGACTAATCACTAGTGAAAGGAAATGAGTATTTTCATGTATAGCTTAGAAGGAGGCTGGACACAGCCCGAGACAAAAGCTAGTCCTGACCAATGTAACCAGTCCAGCAGCTCCAGTAAACCCACTGCTGTCCATCTACTGAGAGGATTGACGTTATCTATGCCTTGAGGCATCACTGAGAAAAACTCTATGTAAGATGTTGACAGCCAAAGGCATCCTAACTGAAACAGGCCAACAAGTCAACCAGTGGTTACAAAACACTGTGGCAAGTGCTAGCATATGGCCACACAGAAGGATCTAGGGAGAGGCTCCTCAATCCACCTAGGAGACCCTGAAAGAGGTTCCGTAGAAGGGGACCTTGAGCTCAGATTAAATAAGGAGATACGATCCTGGTAGATAAAGTGAGAAACAGAATTTCAGTTGGGAAACAGAATAGAACGTATATGGTACAGAAACTTGGGTGAGCTTCAGATAATTCAGCATGGTAGGAGTTGCTGGCTTGGTCTGTGTCCCATGACCACCTCTGTGACCTTTGCGCTGGGGGGCTGCGATTAACATTATGTGGAGTAAGGGGAACCTTTCTCAAAGGAAGTCATGGAAAGAAGCAATCCTGTTATCAGAGGTAAGAGAGGGATAGTAGGAAGACCAAACAAAAAAGTCCAATAGAGTTAGCTAAATAATAATACACTGAATTAAAACCTAGGTCTACAGACCTCCTGGGTGATACATCATCTGAGAAAAAGCAGAGAACCTTTTCTGTGCCACAGCTATCCATCCACCAAAACTTGCCCCCCTCCCACTCTAGAAGGCCCACATCTCCTTCAAGGAGACCTCCTTCCACTGACAGCAGCACCCATCTTAGAATGGAGAATGAGAAATTAGTTTCTGTGACTTTGAGCCTTTGTGTTTTGGGGACTATTGATTTTTTTAGCAAGTGTGGTCTAACTAAAATACTTACTGGGACACTGTAATGAAAATCTGGATTATCAATACAATTGTGACATGACTATCCTTCTGAATTGGCTGTGACCTTGGATGGGTCAAAAGCATTTAAAAGTAACGAACATTTCAAGAGTTTTTGGCAACACAAAAAGAATATGATGTTATCACTGTGGGGGGGAAGGTAGTGTGAGAACTCTGTACTGTTTTTGCAACTTCTTGTGAGTCTTAAACTATTCCAAAATAAAAAGATATGAAAAAGTATTCAAAAAGGTAAAAAAAAAAAAATATTTTCAAATTTCCACCAGTAGCTTTGGATTCCCACAAGGGAAGGACCTCAGTTTCCCATTCTGTAAAATGAGAATTACAGCAGTGGTTTTCAAACCATAGGGTCACTGAGGGTGTTTCAAAAGCTCAGCAAATATCTGATTTGAATTTTGTCTTTAACATATTAAAACTATTTGAAAACACACAGGCCAAAGCATTACATGCTGACTTTTAACACACTGGGGACCCCCACAAGTTCACATGAACTGTCACATTAGCTCTTTGACATTCAGACTTTGGAACAAAGTGTCTTCTTTGCCATCTATGCATTATATTTGAACCTCTTCTGAATCAATAATTACACATTTTGTAACTACATTGTTCTGTTTTGTTGGAGATAGATAGGTGTTAGGAGTTTGTTTTGTTTTGTTTTGTTTTGTTGCTTAAATTCAGAACTGTATCGTAATTAGAGAAATGCAAGTTAAATTTACAACATAGCTTTTTTTTTTTTTTACCCACCAGATTGACAAAGATCAGAAACTTGATAACACTGTGTGAGTTAGGATGTAGGAAAGAGGTGTCCTAACAAGTTATTGATGGGAGTTCTAAGTGCCATTGGAAAGCATCAAAACTTTAAATGCATATACCCATTGACCTAGCAATTCTATTTTAGGAATGTATCCTACAGATATACTCTCTTCTGTACAGGCATAGATACAGATATATATTCATTGCAGCTTTGTCTGTGGTAACCGAAAAACAAATTAAATGTTCATTAACAGGGAATGTTTAAGTAAATTTTAGTATATGTAGATACACAATGGAAACCTGAAATCTTCCTAAAGCAATGAGGCAAATCTAGATCCACTTGTAAGCGATATTTTCCAAAATACATTGTTATGCAAAAAAAAAATCAGGCCGTAGAGTGTCGTTTGCATTATGGTGTTATTTGGAAGAAAAAGAAATGGCTGGATATACATATACCTTTCTGAAGAACACCCCAGCATCTGGTAATAGTGACTATTTCCTGAAAGGAAACTGGGGTGGGGGGGCTGTGAGAGGTTGAAGGGGCGCCCACTTCTCACTGTATACCTTTTTATACTGTTTGAGTGTTTTCATGTTAAGATATTAACTATATAAAAGGGTGAAAAAATCAAGCATGTGTATGCTTGCTCGTATGAAATTAAGTGAATATACTATTAAAACACAGGTGTGCCACCCTCCGTTAGATGCCAGGCAAGACTCAAAGCCAGCTGTCATCAAAATAATGGGTTGTGTAATCACCACTTAATGCCCGACAGGCTGAGTCTTGATTATATCCTATTACAGTAGGTTTTAGCACTTATTTAACTTTCAAGTGTTTCTTTATTGACCTTCATGTTTATGTGAGGACTGCACGCAGTTGTTAAATATTGTTAGTGAATCCATTTTGGAATATAAAAAATTTTCCCCTGGTCTGCTCCAAGATTTCAGATCAGGTTTCAGTGAAAAGGTCAGGAGGGGCTTGCTAGTGTCGTCCACGACGTGCCTCCATGCTACGTGCCTGGAGCCCACGCCCCAAGATTCTATTCCAATGCATCTGGGTGGTGCCTGAGCATGTGTGTTCTCAGCAAGTTCCCTTGGAGACTCTAAGGCACTCTCCAGTTAAGAATCACCTGCCGCATCCAGAAAAGCAAGAAGAAAATTATAAGCCCCACAAACCTTAATCCAAACCTTAAACCAGAGCCCAACCAGAAAGAGAAAGCAACTCTGAGGATTTAAGTAAAGTTGATGTCAGGAGTTGATTCACAGGTGATGAAAGAGCTGAAAGGCTAAATGGGAATGGTTAGGCAACCAGAGATTAGTAACGGCTGGAAGTCACTACCCCTGCTCCCCAGGGAGAAGGCTGGGGACCAAAGGAGGAGGACATATTTTCAGACACCAGGAACCAGTCACCTGCCAGAAGCTGAGGCCACAGTGGGCCCTTCTGGGATCCGAGGCCATAGCAGAGACACAGCCACTGCCACCCAGATAGGGAGAGGAGTGGTGGAGAAATACTCTGGTTTCTCCCTTCCATCCATTAGGCAAACCCAACAGGAAGCTAGAAGCCCCAGGAGCCTGGAAATTACAGACAGGGGTCAGCTCCCCTGACATGCAGAGCTGAGCAGGGTGGCAAGGAACGGATCAAAGGGCAACAGACTCAGGGTCAGCTCACCAGCCTCGGTTCAATGTATAGGTGAAACTTTAGGCCAGAATTTTCTGTAGTACTTTTGAGGAAACTGAGTGGAGAGGCTGCTGACACAAGTACTTCTGAAAAGTGCAAAGCTCGCCATTCTTGTTCGCCTTTGTCTAGGAAAATGAAGGAGACTAAAAAGGTATTTGCATACCAGTTACCACACGACTTAAATGGAATCTATAATTTTTCTAGATTCTGTCATTGTACCACACTTTTGTCTGTATGTTTACTGAAAAGGGAAAAATGCTTTTCTGTAATAGTCAAAGGTTTGCTTTAATAGTTATCTTCCAAAGTAACCGTGCTACTAATCGCCCATCCCTCCATCCCTTTTTAGATACCAGGCGCTGTTATAGACGCTGGTGTCCAAGGAAGAAAATAAAAGTTTCTGCCTCGAGAACTTAAATTTTAGTCAATTGTGCATGGTTGCCATAGGAAACTAAACTTGTTAAAATGTCTACTGTCAAAAACATTTTGATCACTTGAAATTATAAATGATTTTGTTAAGAGAAGGATATCTTTGCTCACAAAACCAATGACAATTAACCCAGTGACTATGGCCTCATTATTCTTGTTATGATATTACCAGAATTTTTAAAATATTGTGTATTTTCTTAATAATTGAAGAAAGTATCTGGAAATCTCCTGCCAGGAATCATTTAATGAAGGATATAATTCTAACTGACTGACTTTGAAGCCTATGCAAATCTCTATTCTTCTACAGTTTCTGATACTTGCCCTCAAGGATTCTTAACTGAGCTGGTCCTTTATTGGCCTTTTGACTGGAGGAAATTTGTTTAACCTTTAAGAGGCTGTTTCTGCATCTATGAACTAGTATGATAGTGTCTATCTCTGTGTTGTTCTGAGGATTACATGACATAGCACAGGTAATACGGGTAATTCCTTGGTAGAGATTTTTAGTCAAAAGGAATATTTAAACCATGGGGGGGGGGTAAATCCCTTTTTCTATCAGAAACATGTTGGAAATTTTGTATAAATACATTTTATTTGAATGTAAAAATTCAAATACATGCAGCACAAGGGCAATGATCTAGGAGAACTGATACTCAGTCTTGATATCAAGAAGTATTAAGGAGGAGTGGAGACTGGGGTAAACTGGAGAAGTCAGGCTTCATCCAAAGGAGCGGCTTCTCAGACCTAGTCAAGCGCTACCATGTGATATTCCAAGTCCAGATTGGAGTGCCCACTGAGGCAAAGAGATTGTTATTTTTAATCCCACGTTCATTAGGATTTATTGAATGTAAGGGGCAAGGGAAAACAGGTAATAAACAAGTAAATTGTCATCTATCTCTATAGACAGATATACAGATAGACTGATGGATTGATAGATAGATACAGATAGAGATATTCCAGATATACAATGTTAGGTGTGATAAGTTCTAAGAAGATGAAGCAGACCGGAAGGAAACAGGGAGCCATTGGGTGGTGGAGGAGGGACTGCAGGATTAGAATGGGCTAGCCAAGGAGGGTCTCTCTAAGGATGGGAATTTGAAATCAGGACCTGAAGGGGTTATGGAAGGTGGCAGGTGGATAGAGGGAACAGTAAGCACAGAAGCCTTGAGGCTGGAGAGTGCCTGGGGCTGCCGCCTGAGGGAAGGAGAGAGTAGTAAAGAGAGGAAGTCAGGCAACCGGTCAGATCAGGGAAAGCAGCGTCCACCAATAGCAGGAGCTTCACCTTATAACTTAGAAATGCTCATCCTCGGCCCTCACCCTAGACGCACTGAGTCAGAAACTCTGGGGTGGGCCCAGCAGTCTCCGTCCTAACAAGCTCTCCAGGTGACTGTGATGCATAAAAAAGTTGGCAGACCCCCGAGCAGGGAGCTTACAGCGATTGATCCCAGTTGTTACTCAGGCACGTGATCACGGTCCTCTTTATTTCATTAGCTGGGCAGGGGACCCGCCCAGCGCTCTGCTGATTTGCCGGGCGCTGACGCTCAGCCGGGGTTCACCCCAAGCCCGCGGCGCCCCGCGCACCCACCCAACTGCAACCCGATTCGGTCTTCTCTGCAAACCACCCGGGCGACCCGGGGGCGACACGGCTGCCCGGCCACAGTGGGGACCAGACGCCCAGGGCTGCAGGTGCAAAGGCGCCAGAGCCGGGGAGGCCAAACGCGCCGGCCCAGACCGCAGGGGTGTGAGCTGGGCGCCGGCTGCCGCAGCCCGGGGTGCGCATCCCTCGCCGCCCGTGGTCGCCCAACCCGCGGAGACGCGTGTGCGCCATCCGGCTCCCGGGGGATTCCGCGGGTGCAGGGCCTAGCGGCCCGGGCATCGGGATTGGACCGCTGCTTCCCCCGGGAGCCGCTGATGCAAAGGCAGGTTGGGGCGGCCGAGCCCGGCCAGCGCCCTCTAGGCAGCGGAAGTGGAGCTTGCTTTACATCCGTCCTCCCCGCCTCGCAGAGTTGGGAGAAGGAAGGCTGGGGGGTGTGGAAAAATAAAAGGAAAAGTCCTTGCACCATGTAGACCCGCGCCCCCCTACCCTGGCACCCCGGCCGGCCGGGGACCTCCCAGTCTGCGGCCATGAACGCGAGCAGCGAGGGCGAGAGCTTCCCGGGCTCGGTGCAAAGTAAGTGCTTTTCCGGGCGCAGCGCGCGCTCCGGGGCCCAGTGCGCGCTCCGGGGCCCGGGCCCAAGCACGTCTGCGACGCAGCTAGCAGGCCCGGGGCCCCGAAATCAGGGTGACGGCCTGGAACCGGCGTCTCGGGGACCGCGGCGGGCGCGCCGTGCGGGAGGCGCCGGAGAGGGCTGGCGGGGGGGCCCCAAGCCGGCGCGGGGGCGGGGGCGTTCTCCAGCCTCCGGAGATCTCTTGGAAGGGAATCGTGGGGGAGGGCGTGCCGTTCAGACAGTCGTCACCCCCTTGGGGCATTCCCCGCCCCCCGGCGGAGTTTGGAGGTAGATTCGGGGTAACCGCGGCAACGCTGATGGGAAAACTTCTGTCTCGGCGGCCCCAAATTCTGGAAGTCTGGGGCTCGGGGACTTTCACAAGGTCTGCCGGCTTACTGCGAAGCCTTTTCCACATTAAAGGTGGAGATCTGAATGGGGAACGGGGCCGTGGTCGTTTTGAGTTTGGGGTTCATTTTAATTTTCTTGTTGAAGACAGCCTTTTTCAAGTCCATGGTTTCGCCCGGAGCATTGTTTCCCAAAGTGTGGACCAGGGACTGAGCGCAAACCAGCCACCTGGGAGCTCGAGCGATTACTTAAAAAAAGAAAAAAGGACAAAAAAAAAAAAAGAAAAGAAAAGCTCTTTGCGCCCCACCCATCAGGTGGCGGGGTGGGCTTGAGGGGAGGAGGGCGGCCTTATCCTGGGCGATTCTGATGCACATAAAGTTTGAGAACCCCTGGCACCTAGTAAGCGTTTAGCTTGTTTGCTGTTACTGTTTACAAGTTTGGAGACATTGGTTTCCAAACTTCACTGTGTATTCCATGCATAACTTGTGAAAAGCGCAGATTTCCCGAAACCTCAGCCCGCATTCAGCCCACCACCATTATGACTCAGTATCTCCGAAGTGGAGCTCAGACGTGGCCATATTTAAACAACCCCCCACCCCCGGCCCGCCCCCTTATTCTGATGTGGAGACAGGTTTGGAGAACTTTGCAAAGATAAAGGAATTCTTTTTGTTGGTGATACGCACAAATTGTGCCCGTTGTTTGTTACTGGGTCTCAATTAATACAGATTTTCGGAGGGGATACTTTCAAATTCAAATAGGGCACCTCAGTAATAACCTAACCAGGTGACATGCTGGGGGAGGGGATCCCTGTGCTGGCCTTTTACAAGCACCATCTCATTTAATCCTCATAACCATCATATGAAGCAGAAACTTCTCCCCATTTCTTCCTGGGTATCAGTACTATTTGATCATTAAGGAATCCTCAGCGATGCAATCACTACATCTCTTGATTCCTTGTCTTCCTCTTAGCTTGGGCACCTTAGTAGCTACAGGAAGGCAGTGTTCCAGAGGAGAAGAAAAGTGTCCATTCCTTCCATCCATTGATTTCGGTGTTTGCAAGATGGCTTATAAAACATTACCATGCTCAGCCCAGAGGATCTCTTCATAGCAAGTCAACCAAATTGTATTTCTGCACAGAGATGTCTTGTCTTGGTTGGAAGGGGGAAATTGGACGTAAAGCAAATATTTTATAAATTTTCCAAAAAAGATTATGATGCATGGATGCCAACCATATGTGTACAAAGGTAGTTCTCGTACTGTTTAGACTGGGGAAAATTGGGAATAATATACAAATCTTATAGCTACTGAGAAATTATGAGGCTTGGAAAACATGGAATAATGTGTTGTCATTAAATAATTATTTTATAGAGATTTTAGTGATATAGCACAATGCTTGTGTGATAGCATGTGGGAAAAAGATTAATTTACAATGCACTAGGATCTTAAATAATTTTTAACTGAAAATGAATGGAAGAAAATATTTTGTAATGTTCATGGTATGCGTGGGTGGAAAGATTGTGAGTGATAGCCCTCCTTGCTTCTTCTCTTCCAAATTTTCTGTTATAAACCTGAGTTTCCTTGTAATAAGGCAAAGAAATTTTTTAAAATAAAAAGGTAGTCATATTGGTTAGAGACTTATTAATTGTATTTCTTTATTTAACAAACATTTATATAGCACTTTCTAATATAGTGCCAGGACTGTGGTAAGTGCTTTGCAAATGTTAATACAGTATTAACTCTTTGTATTATTACTGTTGTGAAATAACGCCTCTGTCAGTTAGGAATGAATTTTGGTTACAAGTAACAAAACTGAACTATACTGGCCTAATGAGAAGTCTAGAATTGGTTGATTCCAAGGTTGATTCAGGGGATCCGTGAAGTAAGCTTTTGTAGAGATCTTAGCATTTATCTCATGGTTATAGTGTGGCTGCAGAAGGCCCTGGCATCACATCTGCATTCAAGGCCAGAAGAAGAGGTGGACAGTGTTAACCATGTCAGATCCCTTTTTATCATGAAAGCCACACTTTTCCCAGAAGCTCCTCCAGCATTGTGCTGGAGGGGTTCCCAAGTATGTAGTGGACCAAGATTATTTAGACTAGTGGTTCTCATAATGGGATAGGGGGTTGGAATAGTGGGGGCATTAGTTTTCATAATGACTGGGAAGTACGACTACCTTTTAGTTGGGGTAGGAGATGGCTGCTGGTCCTTTGACGTGTAGGGTAGCCCTGCACATTGGAGAACCTTCTCACATAAAATACCACTAGTGCCCCTGTAGGCAATGACCAGGAGCATCACTTGGGTCTGGGTACGTTGCTGCTAGGGCAGAACTGGGATTCTGTTTGCAAGAAGAGGGGAATGGAATAGATATTGGGCCAGCAACTAGCTATGTCTGCCGCCATGCCCTTTTTTTTTTTTTTACCATGAATCTGGTTTGTGTTGTAATTTCAAGCTGTTTGGAATTAATCTGTGACTTCCCCTATGTCCCATGGAGTTCCAGGTGGCACAACAGTGCTGGTTGAGCTGACTCCCGACATCCACATCTGCGGCATCTGCAAGCAGCAGTTTAACAACCTGGACGCCTTTGTAGCTCACAAGCAGAGTGGCTGCCAGCTGACCGGCACATCTGGGGCGGCGCCCAGCACGGTACAGTTTGTATCAGAGGAAACGGTGCCTGTCACCCAGACTCAGACCACCACACGAACCATCACCTCTGAGACCCAGACGATCACAGGTATGGCTGGGGGATGGGGGAGTCACTTAGAGTTGGCCTGGCTATGTCCCGAACGCCTCCACAGAACTTGTTAAAAATATAGATACTCAGGGCCAACCCCCTAGGGTTGCTGATTCATTATTTTTAACAAGCTCCACTGGGAAGCCAGCTGCCCAGCCAGGTTTGGGAACCGCTAGGTTAAAACATTAAGTGGTAGCAGTTATAAATTGTTGTCATGTGGTAAACAAAACAAACAGACAAAAAACACGTTTCTAAAACAAAAACCTATATACTACGAAAAAAATACTCGCAGGAAATGGTAAAAAGGAAAAGGTGGTAATTTGGGGTGGTGGGAGTATGTGTGTGATTCCTGAATTTGCATTATTTGTCTAAAGGGACAAAAAAACAATGTTTAAATTTTTTTTTTTTTAGTTTTTAAATCTATAAACAGGCATTGATGCCTCCCCTCCCTTGTGCTACCAACCAGGAAAACAGAAAAGTTCATCCTAGTTCTTGGTTGTGTCCAAAATAAATTGCAAATGAATGTAAAATTTAAATGTGCAGCATGAAACTGCAAAAGTTCTAGAGTAAAAATTATACACACACAGAGACACACACACACACACACACACACAGAAACCCACACACACACACACACACACACACAGAGACACACACACACACACACACACAGAGACCCACACACACACACACAGACACACAGACACACACACACACAGAGACCCAAACGCACTCACACACACACACACACACACACACACACACAGAGACCCAAACACACACACACACAGAGACCCAAACACACACACACACAGAGACCCAAACACACACACACACACACACACACACACACAGAGACCCACACACACACACACACACACACAGACCCACACACACACACACACACACACACACACAGACCCAAACACACAGACACACACACACACACACACACAGAGACCCAAACACACACACACACACAGAGACACACACACACACACAGAGACCCCCCCACACACACACAGACCCACACACACACAGAGACCCAAACACACACACACACACACACACAGAGACCCAAACACACACACATACACACACACACAGACCCAAACACACACACACACACACAGACACACACACACACACAGACCCAAACACACACACACACACACACACACACAGAGACCCAAACACACACACACACACACACACAGACCCAAACACACACACACACACACACAGACCCAAACACACACACACACACACACACACACACACACACACAGACCCAAACACACACACACACACACACACACACACACACACACACACACACCCCTATCCTTATACCTATATAATCTGCCTTACGGGACCAGACAGATTACTTTAAAAATAGCAAGTAAGCCATTTTTGAGATAGTTGGTAGACACACTGCTGGATCCAGTGGGGAAATGGAAAATGTATTTGTTAGCTAAAGGCATTCCAATTTTTAAGTTAAAAATTATATTTATTAATACTGTGCCTGCCAAGGAAGACAGGTTGTGGGATCCCTCCCCCAAAAGAAAAAGAATCATGTGATGAGGTTGTAAATAAAGCTACCATTTTTCCAAAGGAAAAACAATGTATAAAAATGTCTAAAGACAACTGGGGAAAAAATAGCAGCACGTGTGTGACTAAGGCCTAGTGTCCCTCATATATAAAGAACTCCTAAAATTCAATAAAAGAACCAAGCGGAAAAGTCAGCAAAGGGCAGCAGATGATATTCAAGAGCCACTAAACATAAAAGGATGCTCCATTGCCTTAGTAGTTAAAGAAATGCAAATCAAATACTGCTTTCCTTTACTTTCTGGAGATGTAAATTCATATAAACTGGGCAATTTTGTGATATCTTTCAATCTTTAAATCTTACATTTAAAGTCTTCTAAATTTTAAAATGTACAGAAACATGTTTACCCAGTAAGCGCACTTCTAGGTATTTATCCTATAAAACTTGATAAACAAATGTACATGGGTATTTGCTTAACTTATATACTGTAAAGAAAATGGAACCTTTGTATGTATATGTCAAGAGGAAATTAGATGAATAAATACCAGAGATGAATAGTGAATAGTAATCTAGTAATTTATTAGATGAATAAATTCAGACAGTGGAACGTGACTTAGCATTGAAAAGAGAAGCTAGATCTCTGTACAGACACAGATTCCCAAGGGAAGTGTAAAAAAGCATATATATGCATACATACATAGTATTATATTCACGGAAAGCTGCTAGAACAGGAATGAAGCGAGTAATGTTAACGAGAGAAGTAAGCTGTGCATAAGGCATTAGGGAATGGTGAGGACTGTGGTAAAGTAGAGAAAGCTGCTCTTTGGATCCAGTCATATTTGGGTTTTTCTGAGAAACTGAAAAATGTAAAACTTCCGAAATTTTAAAACTTTGTTGGCCAAACAGGATACGTCTGTGAGCCTGGTTGAGCACACCAACAGCTTCTGACTTGTTCTCAATGTTTTGCAAGCAGTTAATCTGGAGCTGAGGTGTGGAGAACATCTGAAGTGGGGGTACCAACTTTCGCCCTATCAGTTGTACATTGGTGTGGTGTCTGAATTTTTCAGCAACAAGCAAAATTTTGTGGTTGTTTCCTTAATGCCTCCAAAATAATGTTTCTGCTGAATTCCTTAAGCATTGAAATATAATTGATCACCTCACAAACTTTAGTAGGATTACCTTGAGGTCTTCCCACTTTCTCCCGAATTTATTTTAATTCTCATTTTAAAGGAAGTCACCAAGAAAATGTTAAAACTGAAAACCACCTTAGAGATGAGCCCGGTACAACCTTCTCATTTTACAGCTGGACAAAGTAATGCTGCACGTGGGTATGAGGCATGGCCAGGGTCCCACCACAGGTTCAAGACGGTCCTGGGACTTAAGTGCTTTGGCCCTTACCCTCGTGGTCTTCTCCCTGAAGACTCCGTGTTGGGTTCCCTATCCTCAAACACAAACTCCCAGTAACCCCACACACTGGGTGTGAAGCCTGGGACACAAGGCCCCAGTGTGAGGAGACCTCAAGGCCTACACTTTATTGGTGGCCATTGCATCCTTCTGGGTTCCGAGCCTTTGCTTATGCTGTTCCCTCTGCCTAAAATACCTTTCCTGCCTGCCTGACACCAGCTCAACCTCAAAACTTTAAGGTTCATGACAGACTGCACACAGAGGATCTGGCTCATCTCAGGACATTCCCCTCCCCTCTGAATTGCAATAGCCTTGATGATGTCCTTTCTGTTTTCCAAATGTGCCACATTTCCTCAAGCCTGGGAGCCTTTGTATGTGTTGTTCCCTCTGCCTGGAACTGACTCAATTCTTATGTGTGTGTCAGAGCTGGGCTTAAAGGCATTTCCTCAAAGAGCCCCTCTTTGACAACACACATGCATGCGCACGGTTCTCCCAGACCAGGTCAAGTCCCAGTACTTAAATGATTATTTGCAGAACAAACTTCAAGGTCTGTCCCATCGCTGAACCTTAAGCACCATGAAGTCAGGAGCTGCACCCCTCGTGTTCACCGTGGATCCCCGGCACCATATTCTTTGTGGAGTGAACGCACAGTTGCCCAAATCTCACATCTATCAGTGAAGCTGACCCCACACCAAATAACTGCCCCTTCTTTTGTCCTAGTTCTTTGCTCAGAGATGTTCACCCTCCTCTCAGCATTTCCACTACCCTGCCGCCATTCACTCTGGCCATGCCTCAGTTTTGCCAACTGCCCTGTACGCTCAGGCCAGGCCTGGAGCCCTCTTTGTGCCCAGCTCATGGTGGTACCTACTGCACAGAGTTGACAGGAGCTCCAAGCTCCAGAGACGGACTGCTGGACATTTATCCCAGTCTGCCATCCTGGCCTGTGGACAAGTCGCTTACTTTGCTTAATTTTCCTCATCTGTAGAAAGGGGTTATAATGGTTCTTAATACTATTAGGTAGTAGAATTAGGTTCCTAATTCATACCTAATATCATTGGGTTATTGTGAGGACTCTGCAGTAATCCACGTAAAGGACCTGGGACAGTATCTCAATAAACGACCGCTTTTATTCATGCAGAGATTAACGCGTGGGGTGAGATTTGCAGGATACCGAGTCTCTGCCGGATCCATCTGCTCTCCCTGACTGCGCGTGCATTTCTGCCACAAAACAAGCAGAATCTTGCTTTTTTTCCCTTTCTTTAACACTAGTTTGGTTTTCTGGGCCCAACTTCCCCCAGGTTTGGGCTTCAACGTTGCATAGCCGCAGTTTCCAGACCTACCTATGGACCAGGATCCCAGGGGAGCTTGTTAAAGATACTGGTGCCTGGGCTGCACCTCTGAACCCGAATCGCTGAGGCTTACGCATCTGCATTTTTAACAAGCACCTGGGGGATTCTGGGCCTCGACCCAGTTGGAGGGTCGCTCACTGCCCTAAGTCACAGTCTGACCCCTCACCCTGGCAGATTCCTCCAGATACCCACACCCAGTTATTGTCCTGGGCATTTTGTCCCTCTTCAGTCCTTGATTGAACGAAACCCTCCCTCACTCAGCTCCTATGTCTTGTCTCAGCCCAGTAATAGTTGGATGTAAAGTAAAGTTTATTCTCTGCTAGCTTTGAAAGCTGCCTACAGTTTGGCAGTTAATTTAAGAACTTTTCTATAAAAGCAGTAAAATTAGATATTGATGCTGGCAAAAAAAAAAAAAAAAAAAAAAATTAGCATTCTATGTGCATTTTCTAAGTTCACGGCTTAAAATCCTGGGGCTTTGGAGTCCGGTCCCCAAGTTTGGTCTTGGCTGCACAGGGCCTTAGGAGCTGTGTGACCGATGCAAATTATAATAGCTCCTGGTGTCTCGTTTTTAAAGTGGGGACAAGAATAAATAGAAAGGCTACAGAATTTGGTAGTGAAGAGTCTAAGGTCCTGAGCCAGACTGCCTGGGTTCAAATCCCAGCTGCATCACTTGCTAACCAGGTAACCTTGGGCAGGTGACTTAGGGTTTCAGTGTCTTCGTTTCCCCAGCTGTAAAATGGAAGTGATGGTGGTTCTCAACCTCAGAGGGTCCCAGCCGGGCTGCCGTGGGCACCTACATGGAAGACACTTAGAGCTGTCAGGGTTAGCTCTCATTACTTACCCAATCAGGGGCTGTGACAATTAAATGAAACAGCACACGGAAAATTTTGCACAGGGCCTGGCTCATGGCAAGCCCCCAGCCAATATGAGTTGAATTATCACTGGACCTAGAATGATCTTTCCCACCTCTTCTTAATTCCCTTCCCTAATTCTCTTGCTTAATTCCCACTTTTTTAGGTCCCAGGTTAAAAGTCACCTCCACCTAGAAGCTACCTATGATTTCTCCCTCCCCCCCACCGCCCCCCACCCCTAAGGTTAGGTTCTTCTTAATTCCCTTCCCTAATTCTCTTGCTTAATTCCCACTTTTTTAGGTCCCAGGTTAAAAGTCACCTCCACCTAGAAGCTACCTATGATTTCTCCCTCCCCCCCACCGCCCCCCACCCCTAAGGTTAGGTTCTTCTTAATTCCCTTCCCTAATTCTCTTGCTTAATTCCCACTTTTTTAGGTCCCAGGTTAAAAGTCACCTCCACCTAGAAGCTACCTATGATTTCTCCCTCCCCTCCACGGCCCCCCACCCCTAAGGTTAGGTTCATCACTGCTTCCTCACCTAACACATATCACAGTTGCAATTAATTTGTTATTTCGTAACAAGCGGTCTTTAGCCAGAAAAGTAAATTCAGGTGCTCCTGGGGATCAGGCAGTGGCAGCAAATGCAACAGCGGATCCACTGTGATGGAGCGTGGGCGGGCCTTTGGACAATAAGCAGAGGAGGAGGAAAGCAGCCCCTGAGAGCCAGGAGGCAGCATCAGCTGGGCCTTGGTGTTGCTGGGAGCTGGGCTGACTCTCGCTGGTGGGTCGTGCTGTTCTCCTGGTGAACGCAAACAGGTTCACAGAATGTCTGCAGGAGACAGGGCCACTCTGACTGTGGTGGGACAGGATGAAGACAGAACCCCTCTGTCATCACACCTGAGCCACGGGATACCAGACATCCCTCCTCCCCCACTGAGCTGAGTGACACTGCTGCTTTACCTACTACGGCTTTACCTTCTGTGCTTCTCAGTAATAGTCGCTAAGATACCAAATCATAGACTTGTCCCCACCTCCTGACAGCCTCCAACGCAGGCTTCCGTGAACTGTCCCCCCAAAATCATCTAACATGAGCCCCAAACCTCTAATACTCTTTAGGTCCTTTCTAACACCCTCTTACTGAGACCCTCCACGGCTCACGTGGTATGAGGTTTCCTTCGTTATAATGACTAATCAACCTATCCAACTACAGGTGTGTCCCTGGTGGTCTTTGGCCAGAGGTCATTGACCTAGGGAAACCCACCTAGTTGATTTTGAAAGCCTTAAAAAAAAATTCTGAGGGCTCAGTTTGGCTTGTGGGCCCCCAACTAGTAGTTTAATATCTAGTTTACTAGACTGTAAATCTCCCTGGAGCAGGAACTAATCAGTCTTGTTTTCCTGCCACCCAGCACCAGGCCTGGCACATCCTAGGCACTCAGTAAAACAGTTACCAAATGAATGCAGGAAAGGGCAGCTGTAAGGATTAACTTCATTAAATGTGCATGAACTTCATGGCATGGCACCTGCCCCATCATCAGGGCCCCGTGAGGGCAGCTCTGGGGCTGTCGTGTGCCAGATGCTGGAGCCGAGATAATGGAGATGCTTCCCGTGGAGAATTCCAAGCTCATCAGGGAGGGGAGGAGAATTTAGTTGTAAGACATACAAACCCAGCCATCTGTGACAAGTACAGCCTTGTGCAGAGAGTTCATGGAGTAGATTGGTCCCAGCGGGGAAAGCCAAGGGAAGAAATGATGAGTGAGATTGAATGTATAATAGGCCTTGAAAACCTCACCTGCCTTGGGGAGGAAGATGGGGGGGCACTTCCTCCTGGTGGTCTGGAGGTGGAGAAGCTGATCTTGCTTCTGAAGGCGAGATCTGATAACAGTGGCAGGAGATGACACGGGGAGTATGGGGTAGCAGCCCTGCTTTGATCTGGCCTTTATTGTGAAGAAGCTGGGGAGCCGTTGAAGGTTGCCGAGCGTGTGAGTAATTAGTAAGGCAAACGATGTAATGATTTGCCGGGAGAATCTGGCAATAATAATAATAGCTAATTCTCATGTACTGCTCATTATGTGCCGTGTACTTTTTTTTTTTAATACTTAGCCGCATTGGGTCTTCATTGCTGCACGTGGGCTTTTTCTAGTTGCAACGAACGGGGGTACTCTTCGTTGTGGTGCACGGGCTTCTCATCGTGGTGGCTTCTCTTGTTGCCAAGCACGGGCTCTAGGCACGTGGGCTTCAGTAGTTGTGGCACGGGGGCTCAGTAGTTGTGGCTCGCAGGCTCTAGAGCACAGGCTCAGTAGTTGTGCACGGGCTTCGTTGCTTCGCGGCATGTGGGAACTTCCCGGGCCAGGGCTTGAACCCGTGTCCCCTGCATTGGCAGGCGGATTCTTAACCACTGCACCACCAGGGAAGCCCGCCATGCACTTTTTAAGTACTCTATATATGAAGTAGTTTTTCACGACTTAAATTGTTATGAATTTAAATTTTACGTTTCATTTTAAAAATTAACTTTTCACAACATAAATTAGGTACTAAGAATTATTATCCCCATTTTACCCATAATGAACTAAAGCACAGAGGAATTAAATACCTTGACCAAGGTGACAGAGCCAGAAAGGGGCAGAATAGGGCCTGAAAGCCAGGCTACCTGGCCGAGGAGTCTGCACTTGACTGCACCACATCACCCCTTAGGAAAGTCCTCATTGCAGTGTTTCTCAAAAGAACCACATGGAGCTTTGGTGAAAAATGCAGACACCCAGCCCCCTCCCTTAAGCGTACCATCTGGGTGGGTCTGAGCAGGGTCCTGGGAATCTGGACCAGCCAGTGAGGGCTTGGGTCAGTTCAGATGCTTTCGGTTGCTCTTAACAGCACTAAACTACAAGAGGGCTGGATTGTAAAACATTCCTTACCTCAGGACAAGAACGGCAGGGCAGACCCCAGGGTCTTTGCATCTTCTTGCTGTCCTCGGCAGTAGTCCTCCTCATGGCCACAAGGGGGCTGCTGCTGCTGCTTTCAGCCTCAAGTCTTCACTCAGCCCTGCCCATGGATGGGGAAAGGGGCAGCTTCGCTTTACCAGAGAGGAAATGCTTCTCCAGAAATTCTAGATCCCATTGGCTAAGATGCCCCGTTCCACTGTCTTGGAAGAAGCCAGGCCAGCAAGGGACAAGGAGGAGGGGCTTAGCAGTGGAATCCAATCCCGAGGCCCCTCTGGACAGCCACACTCCTGCCACTACCCTGTTAGAATAGTCTAGAGCAGGAGTTCTCAAAGCTGGTATGCAGAAGAATTACGTGGAAAACTTGTTAAAAATCAGCTATAAATATACCCAGACTATACCTAGATCTCGGCATCAGAATCTTTGGTACATGATCAATTTTGAGAACCACTGGACCAGGAGGAGAAAGACAAGAAAGGATGGAAATCTTTCAGTGGCAGTGTCAGGCACGTAGGTGCTTCTTTTTTCAGAATGAAAGTCCACGTCAAGCCGCGTATCTTCGCCCCAATTCCTAATTCCAGGGCAAGGGGGTCTGATTGGTCCAGCGTTTGTGCAGGTGTCTGCTTCCTAACCAATCAGCTGCGGCAGAGAGAGGGGGTGAGGGTCACCCTTGGGACGGGGGACAGATGGGCTGATGTGCTGGGGCAGGTGTGGACCACATTCAGGAAAACCCTTTGGAAGAACATGAGAAGACTTTTCCTTACAGAGAGAGGTGGATTTTTCTCCCAGCAGGTGAATTCTGAGTTTGCATTTGAATCAAGACCCCTAAGTGTGAGTCCTAATAAGCATGGCCTATACTGGAAGAAACAGGAACAAACAAACGATAGATTTGACGACATGACAATGAAGCAATTTCCTTAATCTGTAAAGATCGGGTCTTCCCCAGTGACTTAGTGGATAAGAATCGACCTGCCAATGCAGGGGACACGGGTTTGATCCCTGGTCCAGGAAGATCCCACGTGCCGCGGAGCGACTAAGCCCGGGTGTCACAACTACTGAGCCTGTGCTCTAGAGCCCGCAAGCCACAACTACTGAGCCTGCACACCACAACTACTGAGCCTGCCCTCCAGAGCCCACGTATTGCAACTACTGAGCCCACGAGCTACAACTACTGAAGCCTGCATACCTAGAGCCTGTGCTCCGCAACAAGAGAAGCCACCGCAATGAGAAGCTCACGCACCGCAACGAAGAGTAGCCCCCACTCACCGCAACTAGAGGAAGCCCGCGCGCAGCAGTGAAGACCCAACGCAGCCATAAATAAATAAATCTGTAAAGATCATTTATAAGTCAATGAGAAAAACGTAAAAATTCAATAGAAAAAAAAGAGCTAATAGCATGAATAGGCAGTTCATAAAGAAGGTATATGAATGAATAAAATATGGTGGAAAAGAGATTCATCTTCACCAATTATTAATGAAACGCAAATTAAACTAAAATGATCTCATTTTGTCCTGTCAAATAGTCTGTGTGATAGCCAAGGTGAAGGGGAGAATGTACATTGATTTAGATTTTCTGGAAGGATCTCATAATTATGAATCACCAAGCAATAAAATGACCATTCCATTTTGACCTGGTTCTTCAGCTTACAGGAAGGTATCGAGAGAAACTAGAGATAAGTTAAAATTTTTGGATAGGTATTATTTATAAAGGTGAACACCTAAAAACCAACTCATTGTCCAAAACGGGGGAAAGGTCAATTTAACTGTGACAACCAACATGATGGCGTATTATGTAGCCATAAGAAATTGTGTTTTGGGTGGATGATAACGTGGCCGAATGCTTTCACATAGCAAAATTGTTTAATAAAATTGCTTAATTGTTTAATAAAAAAGAAAAGAATACAAAACAATTTAAGCCATGACTCCAGTTTTATACTTTTAAAATCTATGTAAAAAGGCTACGTTAGTCATTTGGTCCATCATTAATTCAACCAATGTTCTCTGAGCCCCTGCACTGCCAGCGTCTGTGTGAGGTTCTGGGAAACAGTGATGGAGAGAAACAGGTGTTGTCCTCACCTGGCTCATCCAACCAAAGGAGGAGAGGATGGTCATTAAATACTTTCCCAAATAACTATTTAACTACAGTAGAGATAAGTACTTTGGGGAAAAAGTACAGTATCTAATGAGCATATCATGCAAGGGGGTATACTGCAATATGGGGACAGCACTGGGCAGGTTTTCTTCTCTACACTTTTCTGTACTCCCTAGATCTTCTACCATTGGTGTTTACTGTTGTTTTGAAAAAATAATACATTTTTAATTTTAAAAAAGAGAAAAGGTTTTTAAAAATGGAGTTTTTAAGTCAAAGAAGAGAAGCGAGAAGCAAAGTGGCTTGGGAGACGTGGAATCTTCAGCTATTTGAAGAACAGTTTTGTGGGAGGAGCTACAGTTGGCCCATGTGAGCCCAGCGGATCTAGGACACCAGTGGATCCCAACCACAGAGAGAGATTTTGGTTCCCTGTGAAATTCATGAGACATTCTTACTTTTTAAGCAACAACATGAGTGAATAACTGAACACCCAAGGTGCTCCTGCTACAGACCAGGACTGCATAGAACAAACCGCGTGTTTCAGATACGCACCTGGGCACACGGGCAAGCCAGGGAGAGCCCCGGGGGCAAAAACAAAACCAAAGGCCGGTGTGAGGCTGTGAGCTGCTGGGGGTTGTTGGGGGAGGGCTGGGGGAGCTCATCTCACTAAGCACTGGACTTGATTATAAGAGCCATTGAGAACATTCTCCCCTGGGGATAGGTCATGCCTCTGCTGGAAGCAGTTCCCCCCTCAGCAGACCTGGGTGCTTGGGGTTGACCCTGCTGCCTTCACTTCTGCTGGACACTCAGATTCCCCAAGGCCACTGCCACTATTTATGCCAAATCTGAAGACAGACAAGGGACCCCCCCCCCACCAAATGATCCCTGCATTGGGGTGCCTGACTCCCTATGCTTCCTGCCGCCTCCCCCAAGACACAAAAAGCACAGGCAACAAAGGCAAAAATGGGCACGTGGGACTGCATCGAACTTCTGTGCATCTAAGGAAACAACCAGCAGAACGTAAAGGCAACCTACTGGACGGGAGAAAATATTTGCAAACCATATTTCTGAGAAGGGGTTACTATCCAGAATACTCTCGTGTTTCCACTTTGCCGTGACTCACCACGAAAGGGATGCTGAGGCTTACGGTGGAGGGGCAGGTGGACAGTTAGGGGACGAAGCCCCATCGATCTCCCTGGAGGGCGGGAATCCCAGGCTCAGGATCATTCAGGACCCAGCACTTACCTCCCCAGGAGGGTTACGGACTCCACAGCTGAGCTGAGCCGTAGGGAGGGCCTGGCCACTGTCACAACCCCTCCCCACCCCAGCGTCTTCCAGCCTTTTTTGTTCAAAAAGTGGTAGAGCAGAAAGTTGGGAAGTCATGGTAGCGTGAACAGCCATCCTCGTTTTAGCACTGAAGGTCCTGTATCCCGGGGAACCCTCAGTCCCAGGCAAACGAAGGCAGTTGGTCTCCCTGAGTCTTGATCATATTCCTGTTGAAAGTTTGATGCCCAGTTCTGCTCAAGGGTAGTAACTCACATTTATTAAGACTCAGCTGTGGACATATCCTGTGCTACTGATGCTCTCATGAAACTTTGCAATAACCTTATGAAGTGGGCACAGTGATTATCCCCACTTACAGGCAAGAAAACGGAGGCTTAAAGAAGTCATGTGACTGGCCTGAGGTCCCACACCTAGGAAGTAGCTGAACCTAGACTTTTATCAGTTCAAAGATACATTGTAACATCTGAAATGGGGGTGCACCTTGGAATCAAGGAGGTAGCTGCCAGCCAAGAGGCAGTCACCAGAAAATTGTCTTCGCGCGCTGGGAAACCTTGATTGCATTGTCATTGATCACTTTTTTGGTCACTTTGGCAGAGTTGTGTGCATTTTTTGGCGCTACATTTGTTGGGTTTAATTGCTGTTTGAAATGTCTTCTGCGATGTTGCAGGATGATTCAGATAGAAGATGAAAAGTAACTGTGCCCAGAAAGATCTGGAAACAGTAGCAGCGGGTCAGTTTGATATTAATGAAGCAAATATTTGTTGCTGGAGGAACAACTGTAGTTTTTGCAAAGCAACAACCAAGAAAGATGGAGTCCCTCAACTAGACAAAGCCGGGTTAAGGTTTGCTGCTGAGATGCCTGGAAAAGGATCCCTTACACCAGTGGTTCTCAAACTTAGGCCTGTATCAGAATCACGTGGGCAGCTTGTGAGATCGCTGGGTCCACCTGAGAGTTTCTCATTCAGTAGGTGGGGGCGGGGCCCGAGAATTGCCTTTGTAGCGAGTTCCTAGGTAAGTCCAGCGCTGCTGGCTGGGGACCATGCTTTGAGAACCAAGCAGAGCAGAGGAAGCAGGAGCAATAGCTAATCCCGCAGAGTAGATGAAACATCTCAACAAGAGGCAGGTGTGGTTGGTTAAAGCATCAAAGAGACTTGGTGTGAAGATGGAACATGAGTTTGTCAGACTCTTTCGGCCAGCTTTAAACAAAAGCCACTTCCCCCGACATATTTCAATTGAGGAAAATGGAAACCATGATTTTGCTCAAATACCAAATACTGATAGAACCCAGCTATTCTTTGACATGCATTGGAATGAAGTTGTCATTGCCAAAGGTGCCCAAGGAGTACAGGTCAGGAACCTGAGTTTCCTGTCAAGTATCCAAAGAAATCTAAAAAAATTCATTCAACGAATACTATAAAATGTCTAAGGAATATCTATACATATATAAATACCTAAGGAATATGAAAACATTGCATTATAATGTGTTGAATAGGCAACTTTTAAAAATTTATTGTGTGTAAAATAATGCTGCATCTTACAGTCTATAACATCTTAGATTCAAAGAAAGATGATGTTTGTTTTAAGAGAAACTGTAATTAACACCTCAGACCTGTGGAGGGAGTATTACTGCTTCAGGCAAAGCCAAAATAGGGAGTAATGTCAGGCCCAGGTTGATTTAAAGAAGTGTACTCTGTAAGTACAATGGCAGAAATGTCAAAGGTGGTGCCTCAGTGACTGAGGTTTGGAAACAGAAGATGACGTTGGCTCTCAAAGCCATCATTAGGGCCGATCAGCCTGACAAGTTCATCTAATGAACAGGCCCCATGGTTGTATTTACTCCTATTGGAAGCCACATCTCCATGTGACGATTACATGTAATAAAGGAAGAAAGAAAATACATATTCCCAAACCATAAATTTAATTAACAAAGTAGTCAAAAGAACTATAATTGAAAAAAAGAAATTTGAGACTGCCTGTTATACCTGTTATAATGACAAGATTAAAGACAAAGATGATAAAGATGTTTGGTCTCCTTTTTATTCTTTTTTCCTCAAAATTTCAGTAAGAATACAAGGTTTGTTTGTTTGTTTTAGGAGTACTTGTGTTAAAAAGTATTTATGTTTAGAGAGTATTTGTAGTTTTGCCCAGAATTCCTTCAATCAGTTCCTTTCCAGTTGTTTGTTAGGATTTTGTGATAAAGCTTATGAAAGTAATGCTTTTGGCTGAAGTTAAGAGAAAACCTACCTGGTAAATGGTAGGGACATTTCTTTTTTATTTAGTAAGTCTAGATTTGAATGGTTTTCCGGGCTCTGGCTCAACATCTGGTTTTCTTGCTCTCCCTTTATGGTTACAGAATGGCTGCCACAGATCCAGACATCACGTCCTCACTCCAGCATGTCCAAAGACAAAGTGGGGCAACCAGGGCAGCAAGAATGAGCTTTCCTCAACTACCTCTCTTTCTGCCCCCACCTTTTCTTCAAGTCAGGGAGAAAATCTTTTCCAAAAGCCCTGCAGCAGATGTTCTCTAGTGTCTCATGGGCTAGAACGGGGTCACATGATCACTCCTATGCAGCAAGGGAGACTGGGAAAGCAATATTAACATGTTCATTCTCTACAAAGGAAGGTGGGCAAAGGGAATATCTATTGGGTATTCATATTATGAAAATTAATAATCATCATATCTTTTAGTTTCAGCTCCAGAATTTGTTTTTGAACATGGCTATCAAACATATCTGCCCACAGAAAGCAACGAAAACCAGACAGCCACTGTCATCTCTCTCCCTGCCAAGTCACGAGCCAAAAAGCCCACAGCCCCAACTGCTCAGAAGAGGCTTAACTGTTGCTATCCAGGTAAAGGCAGCATATTGTCCTACTTTTGTAGAGAATGTGACATTTAACAGGTCCAGGACTCGAACTCGTGAATTCCTGACAACTGGACGTAGATGTGCTCCAAACTGCTTGGCTTAAAAAAATCAACCCACAGCATTTGCATCATCACATACGACCTGTCTCTCACTGTCTCTGGTCACCATGCACTGGGCTCTAAGACTTTTATAGCCATGGGCCTTTCTTTGAATGGGACTAGTGAAGATTTAAGATTACTGTGAATTTTTCTGTCTGTGCTGTAACTTAGGAAGACATCCAGAAAAATTATTCCTTCCTTACTTTAAAAAAAAGAAAAAAGAAACCTTTAGGGGGCTTCCCTGGTGGCGCAGTGGTTGAGAGTTCGCCTGCCGATGCAGGGGACACGGGTTCGTGCCCCAGTCCGGGAGGATCCCACATGCCACGGAGTGGCTGGGCCCATGAGCCATGGCCGCTGAGCCTGCACGTCCGGAGCCTGTGCTCCGCAATGGGAGAGGCCACAGCAATGAGAGGCCCACATACCGCAAAAAAAAAAAAAAAAAAAAAACCTTTAGGGAAGGCAAGAAAAATTTCAGACTTAAGGAATAGTTGCAAAAATAGCACAAAAAATTTCTGTGTACCTTTCGTCTGGATTTCCCAAATATTAACATACTATGTTTGCTTTGTTGTTCTTTCTATATATACATATATTTCCCCCAAAGTTGCAGACATGATGTCCCTTTACCCCTAAGTACCTCAATGTACATTTCCTAGAAACAAGAATATTCTTTTATATAACCACAGTACAATCATAAATATCAGGAAATTAACATTTATACATACAATTATCAAACTGCTGACCTTATTAAGATTTTACCAGTTGTCTCACTAATGTCCTCTGTATCAAAAGGAAAACTGGTCCAGGATCCAGTTCATAATACACATTGCATTCAGTTTTCATGTGTCTTTAGTTTCCTTTAATCCTAAGCTTTTGTCTTTCATGACCTTTGACAGTTTTGCAAAGCACAGGCCAGTTATTTCATACTGAATAAAATGTTCGTCACTTTGGGTTTGTCTGATGTTTCCTCATGATCAGATGTAGGTGAAGCAATTTGAGCAGGAAGTACAGACGAGATATTATGTACTTGGTACCTGGTATCAGGAGCACACTGATGCCTGTTGGTCCCATTACTGTGGGATTAACTTTCATCACTTGGTTAAGGAAGTTTCTGCCAGGCTTCTCCATTCTAAAGTGACTGTGTTTCCCTCTGTCATTGATTTTTCCTTGCCTTTTCTTAAGGTTGCCAGTTCAAGACTGCCTATGGCATGAAGGACATGGAGCGTCATTTAAAAATCCACACGGGTAAGTGGTTCACACACATCCCTTCTCTGTGCTGGGAGCTGGGGATCCGGACAAGTCAGACACATGATATGATGCAGAACCTCACTGGTCATCATGGGAATACAAACACAAATGAAATAAAAACGAGATGCTCTTTCTACACGTGATTTTGGCAGAAAATGTTTAGAGCAATAAAATCCAGTGCTGGAACAGATATGAGAAAACTTAGACGTGGAAATGTGAACTGGTACAGACATTTTGGAAATTGATCTGCCAGAATTAATTTAAATGCACATATTCTTCTCATTTGGAGGAGATGATCCTGTAAGTAAGTGTGTGTGTGTTTGTGGTGTGTGTAATGACTGGTAAACAGAAGAAGGAGGGGGAGAATAGTGACTTTTTATTTATGTATCTTTACACTGCATCATTGGATACCTGAGTGTGTTTTGCAATTTTGAAAGGGGAATTTAATAAATACTTTTTCTAAAGGAGAGAAAAAAAGGATTGCATGGAAAAAGAAAAGTGTGATTATTTCTGGTGATTTTAATTTTCTCTAATGTATTATTTTTATGTCTCCCAGACCTTCTGCATGGAGAAGGAATTGCTTTTAGACTATTTTTCCTGAAGTATTAGATGCTCATAATTCAGATGATACAGTCATATATGAATTCAGTGAGTGTCAACGTGTACAAGGGAGGGACACTGAAATTTGGCGTGGGCATCCCTAATTGCCCAAATTCTGCTACTTAGCCTCAGATAAAATATCTGGAAGATAAAATAAAGAAGATAAAATATCTAGCAGTTATCTCTGATACTCCTTGGCCACGGCCAATGATTGCCTTGTTGCACTGGGATCACCATCATATCTAATCAGCCTCACGGCGTCCTGTCATTTGGATTTCTTCTAGTTATCACAATCTGAAGTTATTAAGTTTTAGGTATTGGTAAGCATTCTCAATGTAACAAGCAATGAATCTCTCCTGGTGGGTGCCCTGTGTTGAAGTTCCATCAGTCACACGTAGCATATTCATCATTGTAAGAGTAAAGTGCTGTCATTATGCATGATAACTGGGGAAGCATTATAAAAATGTAAGTGAGGACAGCACCATGGAGTCCATCGCTGCAAATCTTCAGGAAGCATCCTCTACTCACAGTTAGCCACGCTTGGGTTTGTAGGATGATTTCTGCATAACTGCAGCATCTCCGTCAACATCTTCAAGTCAGAGAGTTGACAAGGTGTACTTACCTTAGTTACTTTCGGAGAAGAGCTCATGGCCAGGAACAGCAAGAGTGGGGCTCTTTACCAGCAGAGCTGGCCGTAAACCATCCAGCTCCACCGACATCCGGCATCTGCTCGGTGTTGCACGTACACAGGATGGTGCCCACAGAAGCTGTTTAGCAGCTGTCAGTAATGAGAAATTATTGTTCCTGGATTTTTTAATTTGACTGTGAACATTTTTAATAATAAAATTACAATCTTGGGCTTCCCTGGTGGCGCGGTGGTCGGGAGTCCACCTGCCGATGCGGGGGACAAGGGTTCGTGCCCCAGTCCGGGAAGATCCCACACGCCGCGGAGCGGCTGGGCCCGTGAGCCATGGCCGCTGAGCCTGCGCGTCCTGTGCTCTGCAATGGGAGAGGCCACAACAGTGAGAGGCCCGCGTACCGCAAAAAAAAAAAAAAAAAATTACAATCTTTAATATACTTCTAGATGTATTCTTAAATCCCAGATGTTTGTTCTATGAGGATAGTGACCAACTTTGGCTGACAATTGATTTTAGCACTTAGCTATTTAGGATTTGGCCAAAATACATGTTTGATATGTAAAGTAAAGAGTGAAAATCCTGACTCACAGCCCACATCCTTCTTATCTGACACATGCCCAAAAGTCACCAGTCTTAATAGTCCAGTGTGTCTCATTCTTAAATTTTGGCATGTGTATACCAGGCTTAAAAACGCACAATTTACTTTTTCCATCTCTTATTAAGTTAATAATATATACACTCTCTGCAACTTTCTGTTTCTCCTTTAACGCTGGATGTCTTTCCGTGTCCGTATGCATGTGTCTACTTCATTCTTTTCGATGGCCAAGTAGGAAATTGGTTCAATAATTTATAGTACATTTACAGTATTGTACATATAATACTTCAGCCTTAAAAATCATGTTGTAGAAATTTAATGATGTGAAAATGATTGAAATTATTTTAAGTGCAAGAAAGTAGTCAGTGGAGAGGCAGTGTTGCATTTGGCTAAGAAAGCAAGACTGTCCTGGGTTCTAATCCCAGTTGTTGAGAGAATTAAGTAAAATCATTCAGAGGCACAGTACCTTCCAAAAAATAAGGGTTTAAATTGATGTTGGCCAAGAAGGTTTTTCTACCCCAAAATGTGCACACACACATACAAGATAATTGGAAAAGTCGATATCAAAAAATTAGCAGTTGTTCACAGGTGGCAAGTTGACAATGTGCATTAGTGAGTACAGTTTAAGCTGCTGTAGCAAAACAGCCCAGCACCAGCTCACACAAGGTGGGGGTTTATGTCTGTCTCACGTAGCTGTCCAGAGGTATGCAGGTGGTCTAGGCAGGTAGGCAGCTCTGTCCCCATCATCCAGGGACTTAAGATCTCTCTCTGTATTACAGTACGTTAGGTTACGTATCCGCCATCTGCAGGTATGCTGTCCTCACCTGCTTGTTCACCCTCATGTCTTGGTAACAGCTGGCAAGACAGGTGGAAAGAGAAAAAGTAAAAGGCAAGCCATTTCCTTTTACAAAAGGGACACATTTACCTTCTCTGCCATTTGATTAATGAGGACTTCATCGCAGAATCACCCCTGGCTGCGAGTGAGGCCGAGAAATGTATTCTTTGGCTGGTCAGACGTGAGCTGTACTAAAACTTAGAGATTCTGAGTTTTAGGGTGTGTCTGTTATGAAAAAGAAAAAAGAGCTAATGGGTATGAGACAATGTTTCTTATTTTACTTAGCTGTACTTTAAAATTTTTGAGTTGCCTTCTATTTTAAATTGATAAAGAAAGAATTCATCTTCAATGTAGGAAAAATTAGAAACTACTAATAAACCACATAGAAGAAGCAATTCCTCCTCTCCCAAGACGTTAGCTCTTTGCCCGTCATCCGTGTAGTTTTGGGGCGGGGGGGGTTCTAAATATCCTTGGATGACTGTGTCTTAAGCTTTTCATAAGGCAGTGGGAAATAAGCCTTTTTCCCTTTTCATCTTGTTTCCTGATGCCGTGTGTGCACGTTTGAAGGAGACAAACCCCACAAGTGTGAAGTCTGCAGCAAGTGCTTCAGCCGGAAGGATAAGCTGAAGACCCACATGCGGTGCCACACGGGCGTGAAGCCCTATAAGTGCAAGACGTGTGACTACGCTGCTGCGGACAGCAGCAGCCTCAACAAGCACCTGCGGATACATTCCGACGAGCGGCCCTTCAAATGCCAGATCTGCCCCTACGCCAGCCGCAACTCCAGCCAGCTCACCGTACACCTCCGGTCCCACACAGGTACGTCCTTCATGTGGTCCTTACGCTGCGCTCCCAACTGCCTCTTGCCTAAATCACCGGCACCTTCAAGCACTGAGTCACAACCTAAGTAAAGGACCTGGGCACGTTAGTTCATCCCGTGGTTTGCAGTTTTGCTTTTCATCTGCTCAGAAGTCGCTTTCTCTGTAAAATAGGGGAAAACATCAAGGTTATAACTTTATACACATCTTTATGTAGCTTTAGACCCTATTCACTAGTATTTACTTGAGGAGGTGCGCTAAATGAAGTATAGATATAAGCAATGCATTTTTAATCAGTGTCTGCATAACGTATGGTTAGGCATTTCAGTCGTCTTTTGAAGTTCAGCATGCGACAGACAGCTTGATGAAAAAACTCAGCTGAGTAGGTAACTTAACAAATGATGTATGTTTTCCTTTTAGCAAGTGTGTCTCTTCGCTTTCGATACAGTGGTACTGTGTAACCACCACAAAATCTCAGCAGCATATTATAAAAGCATTTGTTGCTCACGTACTTCAGGTCAGCAGGGAGTTGGCTAGACATTCCATTGATCTTGGCTGGGCTTAATCACATGTGTGGGAAAGGCTGGGTGTCCACTGACCCTGGCTGGGGATCTGCTGGCTGTCTCCTTGCCTTGGCTGGGGCAGTCTGGCTCTGCCCACATGTCTCATAGCCTCCCTCTGGGACCAGTGGGCTACTCCAGGCTTGTCCTTCTCGTGTCAAGGGCAGACCTCTGCATGGAAGGCAAAACAAGTATGCCCCAATGTGTAAGCTCATTTCAAGCCTCTGCTTGCATCCCATTGGCTAAAGTAAGTTAAATGGTTGGGCCTGGTGTCAACGGGTGGGGCTGAACTCACCCACAGTGGAAGGTCATCCCAGGGTTACATGGCAAAGGCCATTTTTGCACCAACCATCATTCACCAGTTCACCCCACCATCATTCACATCTCTCTGACATGCAGACGCATTCATGGCCTCCCAAGACCCACACAAGTCTAGCCAATCATAGGATCAGGAACTTGCAGTCTCCATCAGGTATAGATATGGCTTCTCTTGACCTAGAGCCTTCTGCAATAAAAAGACAAAGCTGTCTGTCCCCACGCTCCCAGCATGCAGCGGTGAAATGCAGCCAGGATACTTATGATATTCCTCCTGTTCCAAAGGGGAAGAACAGGAGGCGCTTGGCAGTCACTGGTGCACAGATTTCTGAAATCCCTCTGGGCAGGTGTTTCCAGGTCCCCCCACTCTGGGAACAGGGAATGTTTCTTGATTAGGCGTTGACTCGACCGTGTGCTTTTTGACTCTGCTCCCTGGAGCAGCCTTTCATCACCTCCCTTAACCACTTCTGAAAAGGAGTGGAAAATGTGCCTTTGAGAACCTTTCTCAGCCTGCCTCCTGCCTACCGAAAGTTGGGATCTTTTTAGGTTTATTTTAGTCTAGACTGACAGCTTTGCTGATGGAGCTATCTTAAAAACGTTGTGAGTTTCCTGTGTATCTGTGTGCCAAAAGCCACACCCATAATTCTTCTGGAGACTTGCCTTTCCTCTAAACTCAATTATAAGCACTTTCGGCAAATAATGTTCTGTAGGTTGAAGCCGGTGCGACTTTTAGGAATCCGTGTCCAGCTGAGAGGACTTACTTGGCACCAACTTTATTCTTTTGGAGATTTTGACAAAGAACCTTGCGCTTACACCCTTCATTTCTCATTCGTTCTTCCCTCTGCGATCAGTTCCCTGGATTTGATCTTTGTTCCCAGGCTTTTGTCGTACTTTGAAAATCTTTTGCTGGTTGAAGATGGGAAACTTCATCTAACCCAGCACATCTTTGATTTTCTGTATTCTCGCTAAATTCCATTTTGAAAATGGCCAGTTCTTTTTGGAATTTGTCTCTTTCTTGTGGGACCTTATCATATGCAGCTTGTAAGACGCTTTCACTGTTCTGCTTAGAACTAATGAATCTCTTTGCTCAAGTTCAGAATTCAGTGGGTACATTTTCTATCTTCTAAGTTACGACAGGTGACAGTTTTCCCAAATGCTTGCCGTGAAATGTGTGCACTGCCACTTTTCCAGCCTTTACCTGCCCCCCAAACCCGAAGCTACGTATTTTAGTCTTCTGTTACGGCAGTGCTCTGTTTCTCGATGCCAATAGGTATATCAGTTATCTGTTGTCACAATAATGGAGTGTAACAAAAAACCCCACAGAACCTCAGTGGATACAACAACATGCCTTCTCTGTTCATGTTTGGGGATCAGCTGGGTGTCATCTGGGCAACTCTGCTGGTCTTTGCTGGGCTCACTTACAAATCTCAGAATCTGCTGGCTGTGGGCTGGCTGTCCACTGGCCTTGGCTGCAACAATCCAGCTGTGCTCCACGTCTGTCGTCCTTCTCCTGGGATCAGCGGGTAGGACAGGATTGACCTTCTCCTGGCGATGGATGACAGAGGTACAAGCGAGCAAACCCCGATTCACAAACCCATTCAAGCCATTACTTGTATCAAGTCTAGTTAACATACCATCAGGCAAATCCAATGACGTGATAGAGCCTATTTTATGAGGGGTCGTGGCAAGTCATCCTGTCCCTGTCGGGAGAGCATGCATAATCACATACATGGCAGAGGCCATGGCTACGGGGAGCGATAGGAGGTGGGGAGGTCTGGGGACATTAATCTGCTACAGCAAGTTGAGACATTGGCATAACTGGCGCCCATCTGATTTTCTTCAGAAATCTCCTCAGCCTCAGTTAGAGGCACTGAAGGATTCATTTAGGGAAGTTGTTCAGAATCGTCTTAACTTAGGAGGGTAAACTTAACCATTTCATTTATAATAGCATCTTTAAGTTGGTCTAGAAAAAGTATATTTTCTAAAAATTTAAATGTATGCCATTTATGCAGTATCTCCATGGAATGTTCATTTCCCTTTTATGAATCTGCGGCACTTGTAAAATTTTACAAATTGTAAAATTAATAGGATTTTGTCTTTACCCTTCCATCGCTTTGATCGACTATATTGTCTCGGTGGCAACCTAAACTCAAGAGATCTGTCAGCTTAAATATATCAGTTGCTTGTTCACAGAGCAACATTCATTAAGTCCTCACCAGGTACCAGACACTGCGAGGGTCAGGTAGTGGGCAGGAATGAACGTAGTCATTAGCTTTGGGGAGCTTATGGTCCAGTGGCACTGGTACTGACCAGTCTGCCTCATTTAAGAAATAAATCTATGGTGAAAAGGAAAAAGAAGAAGATAATGATGATGAAAAGATTTAAACCCTTTGCCTTCACGTCAAAAAGTGTTGTTAAGCTCTGCGACTCAGCTGTGAGATCTGGTTATCTGGTTTTTCTGGGTTTGACCTCTGCTAAATTGCTTTTAAAAAAAAAAAAAAAGGCAAACAGATCGTCACTAATTTGGGCAGTGATGTAACTGAAGACCTAGCAGAACATTCTAGAGCAGTGATTCTTCCTCTGAGTCCACAGACACCTCCACCCAGGGATCCATGAGTAGAATTTAGGAGGGCCCTGAACTTGGAGGAGGAAAAAAATTACATCTCCATTTTCACTCATCTTTCTGAAATGTGATGTGTCCTTCAGTTATGAAAATAGGCATCCAGTCTGATTACAGTGCATGTGAACTTGTCGCCAGTAGAAATCACAGATCTTTTTATAATGTGTTTTTGATAGATCAAAACATCGTTTACACTCTTCTCTATTTAGAAATTGGTGTCGTCGCTAGACCCACCGCTAGAGCTTGTTACTTAATGGACACACGTTGCCAAATCACAATTTAATTATTTAATAATTTTCAATATAATTAGTTTGTTTTGTATTCCTTTTGATTTTTATTTTAGTTTACTTTGTGCATTTAAACATTACCCCGAGAAAGCGTGCATGGGTTTCACTAAACCACCAGAAAGGGGTCCGTGGCATAAAAAATGTTGAGAGCAACATTCTAAGACAGAAGTCAGCCAACTTTTTCTATAAAGAGCCAGATAGTAAATATACTTTAGGCTTAGCGGGCCATACAGTGTCTATCACAGTTTACTCACCTCTGCCAGTTGTAGCATGAAAGCAACCAGAAACAACACTCAACAAATGGACATGGCTGTGTTACAATAAAACTTTATTTACAAAAACAGGCTGTGGGCTAGATTTGGCTCACAGTGTGTATAGCTTACCATTCCTTGTTCTAGGGTTTCACGTGAATGATCTCAGCGGCATTTAGTCATGCAAAGCGTTGTTTAGTTTGGGGCTTCTTCCTTTTCTCGAAGCTTGTTTAATTTGCTCCATCATTAATTGCATTTATTAAGCAGCTCATTGTGATGTTATAGGTCTTATACCAAAAAGCCAGAACACAATCCCACTCTTTTGAGCTTATGGTAAGAAAGCAAACATTGGTCATATGTACAGATAATCACCTGGCATCCAAGAATACCAGCTTTGGCTACATACTCTAAGATGTTAACCAATATGTGACATTCTGGAAAGGGTAGCACTATAGAGACAATTAAAAATATCAGAGATTTCAGGGGTTCCGGGAGCGGGGTTAGGGGTGAATAGGTGTAGCACAGGGCATCTTTAAAGAAGTGACACTATCCTGTATGCTACTGTAATGGTAGATATGTAATAGTATACATTTGTTGAAACCCATAGAAATATACAAAACAGAGTAAATCCACATGTCAACTGGAGTTTAGTTAATAATAATCTATTAATATTGGTTCATCAGTTGTAACAAATGTACTGCATTAATGCAAAATGTTAATAATAGGGAAACGACGTGCAGGGGAGAGAAGGAGGGAGCATATGGGAACTCTTTACTTTCTGTATAATCTCCCCAAACCTAAAACTGCTCTAAAAAAGTAAAGTCTTTTAATTACAAAGAAAAAAAAAAAAGAATACCCGCTTTGGAATCAGCCTGGGTTGGAATCCAAGCTCTGCCATGTACTACCGAGTGACTGGAAACAAGTGATAGAGTCGCTCCAGGCCTCAGCCTCCTCATTTGTACAGTAGTGTTGGGAATAATATTGATAATAGTACCCACCTCATGGGAATGTCGGGATCATCAAGTGAGACCATTCTTGTGGAATGCTCAGCAGGGCGCCTGCCGTCCGGGAAGCCACCGAAGAACCTTAGCTGCTGTTGTTTCGCTTGCTTAAACAATATTGCAATGGGCGGGGTCACCAATTTGCTTGAATTATCAGATGATTGGGACTTAGCGTTCACTGAGGAAATAAACTTGGAATATCATGTCCTTTCAGATGTTGCAATTTCGCTTTTCCTGTTCATCTTTCACCGAACATGAATTAAAAAAAAAAAATCAAGCAGCTGGATTTTGTAACTTCACAAGTAAAGAACGCAGCTGGCAATGTGGGATAAATAAATTGTGCGCAATAAACACGTCTTTATTAATAAAAATCTGCATGAAGTGTAAGCTGGGCGTTTCAATCATTGTAAAAAGAATATTCTGATGAGTGAGCATGGAGCTGACTGATTTGAAAATGTGCCCTTGAATCTGTTACAACATGTAACTCAACCAAAATCAACGGATTATGCAAAATTATGCAACTGTGAATGGTTCCCTAGCAGAGTGAACACAATAACCGTAGGAACGATAGCTTGATTGTTTTCAAGGATATACTAAGTGTATTCGCAAATCTTATTTTTTTTTACTGGGGACAGTTAAATAGCTTGATTTTCAATCTCCGTTTTTCTTCTGGGTGTTATAATGGTGGTGGTGGTTTAAGTTTGGGAAAAGGAGAGAAGCCCCCGACCCCTCTTTTTTTTTCTCCCAGGGGCTGCTAGGAGCTGCAGTTAGAAGGTCTCCACCCGCCTGCCTTGGTATAAGCGATTTTCTGGTGTGTGCTTCGGGGGGATCCGCTATGGTTGTTGCCTGCCTGTTCTTATCGAAACTCACCTTGTGTTGACAGGGGACGCCCCCTTCCAGTGCTGGCTCTGTAGCGCCAAGTTCAAAATCAGCTCGGACTTGAAAAGGCACATGCGCGTGCACTCGGGGGAGAAGCCTTTCAAGTGCGAGTTCTGCAATGTCCGCTGCACCATGAAGGGGAACCTCAAGTCGCACATCCGCATCAAGCACAGCGGGAACAACTTCAAGTGTCCGCATTGCGACTTCCTGGGGGACAGCAAGGCCACGCTCCGCAAGCACAGCCGGGTGCACCAGTCCGAGCACCCCGAGAAATGTTCCGAGTGCAGCTACTCCTGTTCCAGCAAGGCCGCCCTGCGCATCCACGAGCGCATCCACTGCACCGACCGGCCCTTCAAGTGCAGCTACTGCAGCTTCGACACCAAGCAGCCCAGCAACCTGAGCAAGCACGTGAAGAAGTTCCACGGCGACGTGGTCAAGACCGAGGCCTCGGAGAGGAAAGACACGGGCCGGCAGAGCAGCCGCCAGGTGGCCAAGCTGGACGCCAAGAAGACTTTCCACTGTGATCGGTGCGATGCCTCCTTCATGCGCGAGGACTCGCTCCGCAGCCACAAGCGGCAGCACAGTGAGTACAATGAGAATAAGAGCTCGGATGTGACCGTCCTGCAGTTTCAGATCGACCCCAGCAAGCAGCCCGCCGCGCCCCTCACTGTGGGGCACCTCCAGGTGCCCCTCCAGCCCAGCCAAGTGCCCCCGTTCAGCGAGGGCAGAGTCAAAATCATCGTTGGCCATCAGGTGCCCCAGGCAAACACCATCGTCCAGGCTGCGGCGGCCGCAGTGAACATCGTACAGCCCGCCTTGGTGGCGCAGAACCCAGAGGAACTGCCCGGAAACAGCCGGCTGCAGATCTTACGCCAGGTCAATCTGATCGCCCCTCCTCATTCCTCGGGGTGTCCGAGCGAGGCGGCGGCGATGCCCCAGCCGGCTGTCCTGCTGACCACTCACGACCAGACGGACGGAGGCACTTTGCACCAGACCCTCATCCCCACGGCCCCGGGCGGCCCCCAGGAAGGCTCTGGCAACCAGACTTTCATCACCAGTTCGGGCATTACTTGCACTGACTTCGAAGGCCTGAACGCTCTGATTCAGGAGGGGACCGCTGAAGTGACTGTGGTCAGCGACGGAGGCCAGAACATCGCCGTGGCCACCACGGCTCCGCCCATATTCTCCACCACCTCTCAGCAAGAACTACCCAAGCAGACTTACTCCATCATCCAAGGAGGCGCCCACCCAGCTTTGCTCTGTCCGGCAGATTCCATACCAGACTAGTGCTTATAAAACAAAAGAAAGGGGGAAAAAGGAGTGACCAAAAAAGAAGTCAGAAATGGAATTCTGTGAGAGGTTTGCCCTTAATGTTTTTAAGGATTGTTGTGAAAACACCCCACCCCCATAATAAATGGTAATTTTATACTGCTTACTGAAATTTTTTTATGCTGCGATAGTTGTGAGACCTCTGGATCGCGGTGTTCTCAGTGCTGTAGAATCTTAAATACTACCAAGATGATCCCGATTAGGGCTTGGAATGAAATGAATTGAGTAGTGAATACATTTGTTTGCTTCCAACTTGATTTGCAAACTCTAATAAAGGTTTTTTCCACCTCATTACATTTGTGTAGTAGATGGTGCTTCTAAGCCTCTCTTAAGACCCCATCCTGAAATACCCCCAGTGTTTGGGGTAATAGTGTTTTAACACATGGATACAAATCTATCGGCATGAAGGACCATTTTCTACATAATGGTACATGGATTTTTGATCAAAAAGAAAAAAGTTTAGCGTAAATGAGGGGAAAAAAGGAATGGTTTCCTAATAAGTTGATACATCATTAAAACATAACAAATGTTAGTGATTCTTCAGAGTCACAGTATGATTTGGGTTATTGGGGTTTGAATTATCTAATTAAAGAGAACTTGAAGAAGCAAAGCTTCTTAGTCCTCTCTCATAAATAGTATATAAATGCCTTACCTTCTTCACAGTCAAATATGTGTGGTGCCTATAGTGACCCAACTACCATTTTTATTTTGAAACTTCAGAGTGACAAACCTGACGTTTCTGTTTAGATGCTGATATAATTAACCTTTAGGTTAGGTTAATTATAATTAACCTTTAGGACAGTTTTCTAGGATGGCATTGTTTTAGATAGTAAGATACGTGCAGTCCCAGGGATCAGATGAGAGGGATTGGAAAAGCACCTAGGTCCAAAGCATGGGCTGTACTGACGAGAGGGAAATTTCAAATTTGTCTGTTTTGAATTGAAATGCTGTGTAATCAGTAGATGGCGCCAGAGAGCGATCTCAAATTACCCGTGCTTGGATCCAAAGACCTGAATTTGGGTCTTCATCTCTGATTTCCAGCTTCTAGCGTTATCTTCAACTCAGGGTGGGCTCTTAATAAACACTGCATAAATGAAACATGCTGTCACAGAGCATGAGCAAGGATTGGTGAGGAGGGGAGGTTACTCTTGTGAGAGAAGCATATTTAAAATGTGAGAACACTTTAGATACATTTTTACCAGAGTAATCAACATTTTAATTTTATTCCCTAACACACAAACTTATTAAAATTCTCATGCATATCAATTCACTTTTACATAAAGATATTATTCCCTCCCCCCCTTTTTTTTGTAATAACAAACTAAGGAAATATGGAAAATGGTGATGCTGAAAACCTTGAGAATTGCCTGTTGGAAATAGAAAGTCAGCATCCCTTAGGATACACATACAGGGACTTCCCCAGTGATCCAGTGGTTAAGACGCGGTGCTTCCAATGCAGGGGACGCGGGTTCCATCCCTGGTCGGGGAACTAAGATCCCACATGCTGCGCAGCGTGGCCAAGAAAAAAAAGAAAACACATACATATATATATATATATCCTCAAGCTGGGCTTTGTCTTCTTTCTTTTCATTTTTGATCCTTCTTCGCCAGAAATGATTTTTTGTATCAGCAGTGATGATAATGCGTCATAACTATGGTTTGGTAAGAAATCAAACAAGCTTGCAGCTTACTCTGTTAGTATTTTATCACTTTAGAATTACTGCTTGCAGTGCTTTAGGAAACTATTCAGCCATTGGATTTTACCTGGGAAACTTCTATTGTCATGAACCTGTGTTCTACATCTTTTTTCCCAGTGTGCCCCTAGTTTCAACTTTTAAATGATTTTTTTCCTGATTATAAATGTAATGTGTATTCAAGATAAAAAATATGGGACACACGTTATAGATCTTCCTCGACGTACGAACGGGTTATGTCCTGATAAACCCATTGTAAGCTGAAAATATCATTAAGTTGAAAATGCATTTAATACAGCTAACCTACCAAGCATCATAGCTTAGCCTCACCTACCTTAAATGTGCTCAGAACATTTACATTAGCCAACAGTTGGGCAAAATCTGCCTATTTTAGAAGAGAATATTGAATAGGTCATGTAATTTAATGAATACAGAAAGTGAAAAACACAGATTGGAGGGGTACAGAATGATTGTAAGTGTATCAGTTGTTCACCTTCGTGATCCCATGGCCGACTCACTGCCACTGCCCAGCATCGGGAGAAAGAATCAGACCACATAGTGCTAGCCCAGGAAAAGATCAAAATTCGAAGTATGATTCTATTGAATGTGTATTGCTTTTGTACCATCGTAAAGTCAAAAAATTGTTGAGCCATCGTAAGTTGGGGACCATCTGTATGTATATTAAGAAAAATTTAAAAGTCACTAATAATTTTACTATCCAGGTGTAAAAATTGTGACCATTTTAATGGACTTCCTTCTAATCTTTTTTTTCTATGCTTGTGTATGTTTTCTATTTTTTAAATTTATTTTATTTATTTATGGCTGCATCAGATCTTAGTTGCGGCATGTGGGATCTTTCATTGTGCTGCGGGCTCTTTGTTGTGGCGCGTGGGCTTCCTTCGAGTTGTGACATGCAGGCTTCTCTCTAGTTGTGGCGTGCAGGTTTTCTCTCTCTAGTTGTGGCACACGGGCTCTCTCATTGAGGCGTGCGAGCTCAGTAGTCGTGGCACGCAGGCTCAGTTGCCCCACGGCGTGTGGGATCTTAGTTCTCCCACCAGGGATTGAACCCGCGTCCCCTGCATTGGAAGGTGAATTCTTTACCATTGGACCACCAGGGGAGTCCCGTATGTATGTTTTCTACTCCAGTTACAGAGTTGGGGTTGAATTGAGCATACTATTTTCTTTTTATATACTATATTTCTCTTTATATCATTATATCTCCGCGGAACTGCTGCCCTCCATAGATACGTATAATGCATATACACACACATGCGTATTTGGATTTTTTTAACAAACTACGACAGCAAAACTTGTTCCTTGTGATAACCTATATATAGAATTGTACAAAAACCAAGCCAATAATCTCCTAATCTCCAGCCTATTCTCATTCCACCCAAGGTAAGTAAGGTCTCTGTGTTCATACCAACTTAAAAGATAACCTAGAAAAGGCTTTCCCTTATCTTTATAGTAATTGCATCACACTATGTACGTTTCTCTCTACCTTGCCCTTATTATTCCATTTATTAACAGTACTGGGTGTCAGTACAGCTATGCCTTTTTTTTTAAGCAAACGGTAGACTATGACTTACCATGTTATAAGCACCATGCTTTATTCACCCATCTCCATCTTCATGAGTATTTTGGTTGTTTGGGGGTGTGTTTGCCATTACAAACTGCCACAGTAAACATCCTACATAGTTCCTCTTATTCAGTTGTGCTTTCTTTTCTTTCTGTAGGTTAGAGTCCCCAAAGTGCGTTTCAATGAGTTTCTGTAGTTTGTACTTGCATAGATTCAGATGAGTTTTTCAAAACGATAGTCTCGTTGGTGGTGCTGGTGGTGCGGGCTCCAGCTATCACGAATCTTGTTATCCATCTTTTGAAGTTTTGTAGGTCTGATGTGTGAAAATGGTAATCTGGTCTTTGTGCGTTTCCTGAGCTGGTGTTTTGATCTGCATCTCTGTGACACCTCTGCATAGACTTGTTGATTATTTGCATTTTTCTTATCTATGAACTTTAAACTCATACTCTTATTTTTTTCCTTGGGTTGCTGGGCACCTGGGGATGTGAACCCCATGTCTGTCAAATGGTGCTGAGTTTTCTCCCCTCCTATCCTTTGTCTTTTGACTTTCCTCATGGTGCTATTTCCATCTAAAAATAATCATTTTGTTTGCAGTCAGATTCTTCTAGTGCTTTATTTGTGGCTCCTGTATTTTCTAAGAAAGTCCTCCCTTCCCCTGAGGTTTTTTTCTTTAATATTTTCATTATTTGTTTTCAGTTTCTGCAGCCAGAATTCATATTTATGTGTGTATGGTATAGGAGTTTAGCTGCCCAATTATAACCAGGACCACGTGTTAAACAAAATATTATTTTCCTTGGAACTGAAATCTTAATTTCACCTTTAGATGCAGTTCCCAAATATACTTGGCTCTATCTCTAGGATCTCCGTTTTGTCTCACTGATCTTTATAATTCTCTGGGTTGCCAACATTACACATTTGATTATATTAGCATCAAGGTAATCCTTAGTATCTTTTAGACTTGCAAAGCCTCCCCGTAGCTATTATTTTCCAAAATTTTCTTAGCAATTCTTAACTATTCATATTTCTAAACGAACTTCATTTTGTCCATTACCCCTCCCCCCATAAAAAGTAAACCTTTTGAGGATTTGTATTAGAATCGTATGTGTATGGTTACATGAACTCATGAAAAGAATGACTTTAAAAACTGTTAAATCTGGGACTTCCCTGGCAGTCCAGTGGTTAAGACTGCACACTTCCACTGCAGCGGGCACGGGGTTGATCCCTGGCTGGGGAACTAAGATCCCACGTGCCACACAGCGCAGCCAAAAAAAATAAAAAACAAATGTTAAATCTTCCACCCAAAAACTTTTATTTAAACCCTGTTGTAATATATAGTTTTCTTCATATACAGTCTATTCTTATTAAATAGGGCCTGTATTTTCTTGTTGTTTTGAATTCTATTGTAACTGTAAATAGGATATTTTATGTTAAAATAATTATTTGTTGCAAGCATAGGGAATAGCTATATTTGGTATATTTGTCTATATTGTACTACCTTAGAAAAAAATTTTTATTCATTGACAGTATTTATTAGAAACTCTTGGTCGCTGATAAATATGACATGATGGTTGTGGTATAGTCACCTCATTCCCAGGTGTTTTTTTCTCGTCCCTTGCAATACTTATACTACTTATTTTGCAGTCTTGTCCTATTGTATTAGTCAGAACCTCCAAACAATGTTGAAAGAGCTGGCATCCCTGTTGCATCTCTGATTTTAACTTGAATGGCTTTAGAATTTCCCAATTTAATATAATATATGCTATTCCTTGGGTGGCAGTTTTTATAGTACTTAGTCATTTTATTCTCCCATCTTCAGAGTTTTTATCAAGGTGGGTTGCTGATTATTGTCAAATATCTCTTAACTATCTCTTGACATAAATATTTGGGTTTTGTACTTACATATGTTGATATGTGAATTAGTGTAGGACATAGCCTGGTACTGAAGCCTTTTGCATTCCTGAAACAAACCGTCTAGGTCATGTTGGATTATTCTTCTAATACATTCCTAGATTTCATTTACTAATATTTTCCTTGAAATTTTTATAACCGTATGTGTAAGTACAGTTGAATGCTGGTTTTCTTCTTTGTTCTCTGACTTTGCTTGTTTGTTTGTTTTAGGTTATGTTTCTCTGAAAATAAATTGAGGCTCTTTCCTCCTTTTTCAGTGACCAGCAATAGTTTGTTATTTCAGGAATTATCTGTTTATTTTCTGGGCTGATACCCTTTTTCATTGTACATTCTTAACAAACTTTCCATTTTTTTCTGTAATTAATGGTCTATTTGGACTTTATGTCTCAACCTGATAAATTTTGGTAATACATACTTTGCAAAAGAAAAAATCGTTCATTTTGCTCTGTAATTCCACTTAACATTCTCCTAAAATTATTTTAGAATCTTTGGCTTTTCTTTCTTTTTTTTTTGATCTAACAGTGCTCTTGTTACTTTTTTTGGGGGGTGGTGGTTTTAGGGGAGTTTGGGGTGGGTTGTGTTTTATTTGTATTTTCAGTCTTCTCCTTAGGTAGTTTGCCAGGAGTTTATCTGTTTTGTCATTTATGTAAAAGTAAAGCTTTTGCTTTTATTTATTCTCTCTCTACTCCGCCATTTTATTCATTTCAGCATGTATCTTTATTTCAGCATTATCTTTATTAATTCTTTACCCTGCTTTTCTTTCCGTTTATTTTGTTAGTCTAATTTCCTGTGTTAAGTTCACTTATTTTCAGCCTTTAATAATGGGGAAGTATTTAAAGCTGTGTATTTTCCAGTATGACTTCACCTATGTTAAAAGATCATTTTTTTCAAAGTTAAATCATGACTGCCATACAAATATAAAATGAGCATGTGTTAGCAATTTTATCTAATTCATTAATTAATGAGGAAATCAGTAAGTTGTTACAACAGGTTTGAAGGGGAATTCAATGAATGCTTACACAGGCAATCAGGAATGCTGAAAGAAACTTACAGACAGATGCAAAACTGGTTGGGGTCTACAGGGCAACCATCAGTTGCATTCCACCCACAAGGTGTGTTTACATTCTTATATGTTTTTTGCATTATTATAGGTTTCTGTAACTCACAAAGTTGTAAAATAGCTCAAAAACGCTAAAAGGCATTGACCGCTATAGGATTAGATAACCCAGAGCTGGGATATGACGGGACAACCAGTAGTCTTTTTTGCCAATTTCCAAGTCTTTCAGAAATTTTCATGACATCCATATCCCTATAGATTTTTATATGAAGTGTCCTTCTTTCGTAAATTTCTATATACTTCGTTATTTCAGTTTTAGGGTTGGTTGGTTTGTTCCGGAAGTCAGGGGGATAAAACCCAAGAGTTATATAAAGGTTTATGTCTTATTTTTCAAGTAGTTACAGTTTGTGAAACTATATTTTCATTTTTGGTTTCTGATATTAATGAGTTTTGATCTGAGAATATGACCTGTAAAATACGCGCTTTTTGTAATTTATTAGTTTTCTTTATAGCCATGTACATGACCAAGTTTTGTAAACGTTTGAGGAGATCTATGAATCAAGTATGTTGACTTTGTTATTCAGATTCTCTCAGTTTTCGTCTGCTTGATAAACTTTGAAAGAAGTATTTTTAAGCCTCTTACTGTGGCTGTGTTTTTTTATCGTGCTTTTCTTGTATTGCTGTGTTTCATTTTATTATACTTTGTCATATGTCGTTTGATGCATGTGAGCTTGTGGCTATCATGTGTGTGTTCTTTGTCAATTTTACATTTTACCCTTTAGTATATGCCTGATCCTTCTATTTAATAGCTTTGGGCCTTAAATTACACTTTATTTAATAACAGTATTCTAAGTCTTATTTTATATTTTATTACATTTGCTTGGTTTATCTTTCCCATTCAGTGGTTTAATATCTTCCTTTAATAGCATGTCTTTGTCTTTGGTTGGAGAAGTCAACCTGTTTGCATTTCTCGTAGTAACGTATACTTGGTATTATTCATTTCTGTCTTATTTAATATTTACTATTTATTAAACTTTGTAATTTTCTCCTTTTTCTTTTCTAACTTTTCACTATGTTCTTGAAAGTTCTTATATGTTTCCATTCTGCTAATAGTTACTTTCTAAACTCTAGCGATTATTTTTAAATCGATTCCTCTGTTGCTATATCAGATATAAATATCAACTAGGCCCAAACCTTTCATTAAGAAGTCTCCTCCTCACAAGAGGAGGCCGTTGGGCCACATCTCTTCCTACAACCCCTCTCTCCAAATCCTGGGTGTCGCTGAGGTAGCTTGTGAGTTTACTTCCAGGCTTTTGTTAAGTCTTGCCCTACAGTATGTCTCTTATGTTCCAATTCCCAAATGACCACATCAACTGAGATTTAACCAAAGATTACAACATTCGTTGTTCACCATAATTTCTTAAACTCTTCTTCCCGTATTTCACATCTTTACTCTGAGTTATCCTTATTCCATTAATTTCTTGACTATATTCCTTAGAAAGGGCACATAAGCTGGTATTTCTTTTGCCCCAGCAGATGAATGATACCTTTGCACAGCGGATTCTTTTCTCTTCAGTAATCTTTAAATTCTGTTCTCGTGGAGATGAGAAGTTTGATACTGATCTGATCCATTTCTTGAATGCCCTAGATCCAGCGACCAGCAAAGTTGAGACAAAATGGTAGTGTTGCCAGGAAAAAAAGTTGGGAGGTCTCTCACCTCAGCCAGGTCAGGTTGAGAGAACCAGTCTCTGAAATTTCCAGAACAGAGGGAGGGGACTGAAAACGGGAAACATTACTAATCTTGAAAAATTTTTGTTGTTCATTTCATCCCACTCCTCAGCAACAAAATTATAGTTCTATAAATTGAAACACATTTTTTATTCCCTTTGACCGTAGGACTCCAAGCTTTAAACATTTCTTTTACATCAAATTATCATTCAAAACAACTTTTTGTTGTTGTTATGTTGTAAACTACATAAATATATTACACATTTTTGATAAATAATTAAAATAAGCAAGAATATATCTTAATGCGTTTGATAGGCCTAGTTTTTCATCAGTTTATATATCTGTGATGATATTACTTAAAAAAAAAAATTTTTTTTACCAATTGCTAGAATGAGATACAGATCTCTTTCAGTTATAGTCCCAATTTTCTTTTTTTATTGATGTAAATGCTGAGAAGTCTCATTCGCATAAATAAGGATAGAGACATAGAAAGTGTATTGTTACAGCAATGCTTCTCAATTATTTTAATTCCTTCTGAGTTAAATGCCAGAAAATCATACAATGATCAATCATAATTATTTGGGTCAATTTCGTTAAAAGCAAAGAAATGAAAACCACCTGGGATTTCTTTCCCAGTCATGGACCAATTACTTTCTCAACCTCGGCACCATGAGTCACCTTCTGGGTGTACTCTTAGATGATCAGTTTTAGGGAAAAGTACACATCAAAGTTGAGGATCTGAGAATTGATTTCCTCAATCATGCCCATACACCTCGTGACAAATCTTTGTATATTCCCCAAATACAAGAACCCCAATTGAAGGCCCTTGCCCTGGAGCAGGGTTCAGCAAACTTCTTCGGTAAAGGACCAGGTAGATGCCACGGAGCAACTAAGCCCGTGTGCCACAACTACTGAGCCTGTGCTCTAGAGCCCACGTGCCACAACTACTGAGCCCACGTGCCACAACTACTGAGCCCACGTGCCACAACTACTGAAACCCATGCACCTAGAGCCTGTGCTCCGCCACAAGAGAAGCCACTGCAATGAGAAGCCCACGCACCGCAACGAAGAGTAGCCTCCACCCGCCGCAACTAGAGAAGGCCCGTGCACAGCAATGAAGACCCAACACAGCCAAAAATAAAGAAAAAATAAATAAATAAATAATTTTATTTATTTATTTACTTTTTAAAAAAGGACCAGGTAGAAAATATTCAATATTTTTCAGCTCTGTGGGCCACATGGTCTTTATTGCAGCTCTTCCCCTCTGCTATTACAGCATGAAAGTAGCCAGAGACAATAGTAAAGGAGTGGGTGTAGCTGTGTTCTGATAAAACTTTATTTATGGATATTGACATCTGAACTTCACAAAATTTCCAAGTGGCACAAACTATTATTTTTCTTTTGTTTTTTTCCAACCATTTAAAAAAAAAATGTGAAAACCATTCTTGGCTCGCAGACCACATAAGAACAAGTGCGTTGGACCGTAGTTTGCCAACCCTTGCCCTGGACCCTGCACATAATAGGTACATAACAAATATTTATTAAATAAATGGTACTAATGATTTTCAGTGATAAAAAGCTAACATTTATTGACTCAGGATATGCCAACACAATGCTAAATGCTCTACCTAATAATGTAATCCTCCCAACATCCCGTGAGGGAGGATTACTATTATTACCCACATTGTGGAGAAAAGATATTTCCCAACTTTCCTGGTTTAAGAATCACCTGAAAAACTTGTTAAAAATGCCCACAGCTACAGCCCAGCTTTGGAGATCCCAGTACAGCACATCTGGGTGGGACACCTGAGAATCTGTATTTTAAATCTAGGACTCTGGCTATTTTTCTGATCCAGACAATAAGGGAAATACCACAGTAAAAAACCAGAGGCTCAGAAAAGGTAAGAGATCCACCCAGGGTCACACAGCAATTAGGTGATAGTTAAACCAAGAGCCAACACTCAAATCACCTGCCCTCGTTCTAATCAGCATGTTTTCTCTAGTCATGACCTTCACCCAACTTGCTAAATCTGGGCTTCTTTGCCGGAATTCATTTCCCCTCTACTCCCACCCACCCCTGGATCTCCGTGGAATGTTAAGTGGGACTGGGCAGGCCTTGCTGGGGTGCCTGCCACGCCCACCCCCAGATGTGAGTTACAGGCCTGTTTTGTTACACGTCAGTTTACCACTGTAATTTGGGGAGTTCAGAGTTACTGTCTGTGCTCTGAGCTTTTTTTTTTTTTTTTTTTTTTTTGTGGTACGCGGGCCTCTCACTCTTGTGGCATCTCCCGTTGCTGAGAACAGGCTCCAGACACGCAGGCTCAGCGGCCATGGCTCACGGGCCCAGCCGCTCCGCGGCATGTGGGATCTTCCCGGACCAGGGCACGAACCTGTGTCCCCTGCATCGGCAGGCGGACTCCCAACCACTGCGCCACCAGGGAAGCCCCATTACCAGCATCTAATTGCAGAACATTCTTATCACTCCAGAAGGAAACCCTGTACCCGTTAGCAGTCACTTGCCATCCCCACTCTTCCCAGCCCCTGGCAACCACTAATCTACTTTCTGACTCCATGAGTTTGCCTATTCTGGGCATTTTATCAATACATAATTGGAATCATACCATATGGGATCTTTTGTATCTGACTTCTTTTACTTAGCATAATGTTATCCAGGTACTTCCAGGTTGTAGCGTGTATCACTACTGCATTCCTTCTTATGGCCAAATAATATTCCATTGTGTGGATGGACCACATTTCATTTATCGATTCATCGACTGATGGAAATTTGGGTTGTTGCCATTGTTTGTCCTAGTTTTAAAGATACTCGTGTATTCAGGTTTTTGGAATTATTTGTGAATTTTTGTCATGATACCCACTACCTACTGAACAGTTACTTTGTGTCACTCACATTAACTCTTTGAACATCCCCATCAGCGCTGTTCAGGACCTCTTATTAGCGTCATCATTTTAGGGTTGGTTAGGCTGAGCAACAGAATGGGTGAGCAGCTGGCCCTGGGTCACACAGCTAGTCTAGTTGATTTGGTTGGACTCACCCAGTGATTAAGATCCTGTTCTAGATTCTGATCCTACCAGAATCCCATACTGCAATCTAGTAATGGGCGGGGCACATTCATCCATCTTTGCACGAAGACAAAGACAAAAAGGTTGATTCTAGCCCAGGGATCAGTATGAAAATAGTCAGGCACGGCAGGGAAATGACACACTCTCCTGTCAGATAAGTAGCAAAGGTGGAGCCTGGCCAAGGAGCTACTCTGTTCTCTTAGCAAACTAACGTTTATTGAGCACTTACTACACACCAGGTATTTGCTAAGCATTTAACTGCTGTGCCTCCTATAACCAGCTCTCAAGAAACCAAGAGTGGGCCAGAGGAGAACTCCGAAATTTCTTCTGACCCAGTATTGGCATCCCTTAGTTCTCAGGAAACACATCCATCCATACATATATCACATTTACCTTTTTTTTTAACACATATATATAGATATGTACTTGTATTTTTAAAACACGATTTCTTAGGATAGTCAAAATGTTTTGCAAATTATAAGTAAAATAGTACTTTTGAATATTCTTCCTTGAACCAATCTCTTTATTTTTTTCCAAAAGTGCTAGCTATAAAATTGTAAAAGAATTCCTGTAGTTAGTTGTTCAGTTTTTTTTTGTTTTTTTTTTTTTATTATTATTTATTTATTTTTGCTGTGTTGGGTCTTCGTTTCTGTGCGCGGGCTTTCTCTAGTTGCAGGGGCCACTCTTCATCACAGTGCGCGGGCCTCTCACTGTCTCGGCCTCTCTTGTTGCGGAGCACAGGCTCCAGGCACGCAGGCTTAGTAGTTGTGGCTCACGGGCCTAGTTGCTCCGCAGCATGTGGGATCTTCCCAGACCAGGGCTCGAACCCGTGTCCCCTGCATTAGCAGGCAGATTCTCAACCACTGCGCCACCAGGGAAGCCCAGTTGTTCAGTTTTTAATGCTGATTTTGTGGTTCTTAAGCAGTGATGAGAGTCACTTATCTTGGGCTATATTCTTCTGTCATTATCTTTCCCTGAGCATTACTTCGCTGAATTTTGAGGGTGGAATTGGGTGATATTTAGTTATTAGGGAAAGGGAAACAATAGGGCGAATGTTCTGAATGCCATCAGCTGCTTTGGTTGTGTGAGTTGATTGGTAGGTTCACTCCAGGTAGGTGTAGAGAACGTTCAACAGGGCCCACGGAGCTATGAGGACACTAGATGCTATGACTGAGCCACTGCCTTGAAGCAGCTTATGTCTAGATGCCACTGTTTCTTGTCTTGTCGTTGCCTCTACCAAAACTGTGGATCTTGAGGGCTCCGACTGGTTCTAACCGTGCTAACCCCTGGAAGGAAGTGTTCAGCAAATGTTCACTGAACTCATTCACTCATTCAGTGTTTCTCGAGCACCTACTCTGTGCCAGGTGTGGTTCTATAAACTTGGGAGGTATCAAGAGCAAACAAAGAGTGATCTTTGCCCTTGTAGTCTACCTTCTAGTGTGGGGAAAGAGACAGTACATAGAGAACAAAACACATCTGTACATTTTACAGTGTCTTAGAAGGATAAGTGCTGTGGCATGGGGGGCAGGGTTTGATAGGGGAGAGGGGTTGCAGTTGTATATAGGATGGTCAGGGAAGGCCTCCCTGAGAAGTTAAGACTGGAATGAGGGAGGGAGGGAGCCATGTGGATATCAAGAGGGAGAGAGTTCCAGGCAGAGGGAACAGCCAATGCAAAAACCCTAAAACAGAAATGTGCCTGGGATGTTTGAGGTTAACATGACCAGAGGAAAATGAGCAACAGAAAGAGAAACTGGTAGAAAGTGGGGTTGGGAACAGTATGATTCTGTTTTTTGTATTCTGCCATATTTTAAAATAACTAAAACAATAACAACAGTTGCATTCATTCAGCAAATACTAATTGCATATGATGGTAGGGACACAAGGCAGGCAGGGTCCTTGCCCTCTGGGATCTCACAGACTAGTAAGGCAGATGGGCAAATAAACATTTGTCACAGTATATGAATGCTCTATCAGGGGGACATAGCAGGACGACAGGGAACCCATATAACCCAGGTTTGAAGGGCCCAGGGGAGGCTGCTATGGAAAGTCAAAATGATCATTGAAATTGGGAACAGAGAAATGGGGGGTGAGCATTCTAAGGTGGGCTGGAACACATGAAGCCCTGGAGGAGAGAGGTCATTTGTAATCGGAGCATTTTTCTAGAAAGGAAAAGGCAAAAAAAAAAAAACGTGCTCCTTGGAGAATGTTAGCTCCTGGGAAGGTTGTTTATTTCTAGAGAAGCAGCACCACATTTATACCATTTATATAAAGTGATCATATAGTCCATCATCCAGACTGGGACATCAGACTGGGACACCTTTGAGAGTGGGGTGGCAAGCACTATGGGTAATTATGCTGGGAGAGCAGGTATAAGTAGCCTCCAGTATGCCCTTACCACCCTCACCGATGGAAGGCCCAGCCCAGAAGCTGTAAAATAATGCCTAATGCTTCTCCCTAGTGGTGGGATGCAGCAACACAACACAAGTCAAAGATCAGAGTTCCCTATCCCATGAGTCAGTTTTCCAAGAAAAATAACGAGTCACATGCCACAGAGCTGATCAGAGTTTGGGTTTTGACCTAATGCTTTAGAGATAAATTTATTACTATAAATGTATCAAGTCTTTATCCATCTGTTTATTCTTCGCTGTGTGATTGTATTCCTATTTTCAGTGTTAGTGGCTGTGGTAGATTAGATTTCTGTTTCCAGCCCAACACTCCCTCCCTGGTACAGAATCATACTTATCAACCCTTGCACATTGGTATCATGGTGGGTAGAGTGGCTTCCTGGCCCCATTGACTTTGGGTGAAGCTGTGTGATTTGCTTTGCCCAGTGGAATACAGTAGACCCAATGGGAAGAGGGGTTTTAACTGTGTCTATACAGTTTGGCTCATCCTCTTGCTCTCACGTGACCTGTCATGAGAAGAACATGCTGTGTGTAGCAAAACACCCAAGGAGACACAAGCAAACACATGGAGTTGACCTCAACCCAATCCAGTAGAGCCACAATGACTCACAGACACATAAAAAATAACATAAATATTTGTTGTCGAAAGCCACTGAGATTTTGAAGTTGTTTGTCACGCAGCAAAAACTGACTAATACAGGAGACTATTAGTAAACGTACTCAACTTACCATTGTCTACTGAATTGCCATTTCCAGTGTTTAGCATTTACTTGAATGCGTGAAATAATGTTTTCCCTGCAGTACCACTTTAAAATCACTTTCAACACAAGTATGATGAAAAAAGTATTTGTCCTTGTAAAATCTGGATGCAAATCCAGCAGGTCTCTTCTTCCCATCTTGTCTTGCATCCTTTTTCTTCCTTTTTTTTTTTTTTTAATTTTTGGTCAGTTCCCTTTCATAGGAGAGAGAAAGAAAACCTGCCCAGAGGACTCCCCACCCAATCTACCCAAGACCTGTTAGTCTCCATAAGGGCATCTTTTGTTAGAGGCAACATTTTCCTCACTGGCTCTGAGACTCAGTGTCTTCCAAGAGAACATACATGGGAGGAATAAAGTGCTGGAGATGCCTCAGCTTTTAAGAGACTTTACACCTTTTCTTAAATAGGATTCCATTCACTTTGAGCTAACTCTAAGTTACCGTGTGTCTTCAGAAAGATTCGCAGAGTTCAGATTAATTTGTAAGACTGGTATGCTGAAGGCTCAATGAGAACTTAAATTTTTTTTCAGCATTGAAGTTCTTAATGCAAGAAGCAAGTTAGCAAATCGGCAGTCATTTTTACAGAGCTTCTTTCCACCTAATCCAGTGTAGACAGCATAGATACACCCAGATTACCTGTAAGCAGGTGAGTAAGTATTGTCATTCAAAGACCTTGCAAGCCTGGGTTGTACAGCAGGCCCATGGAGAAGTGGAACAGTGGATGGTAGTGGTTAAGAACAAGGGCTCTGGAGTCAGAAGAAGGTGGGTTCAAATCCCAGCTCCATATTTTCCCAGAGATATGACCCAGACAAGTGACCCAACCTCTCTGAACCTCAGTTTCTTCTTCTGGGAGAAGCAGGTATATAATGGGGATAATAACAGTTCCTACCTTATAGTGTTGTAAAGAAGGATTAAATAACACATGTTAAATAAAATAATGCATGTTAAGATACAGAAAACAAACTTGTGATACCAAAGGGGAAAAGAAAGGGAGGAGGGACAAATTAGGGGTGTAGGATTAACAGACACAAAATAAAATAGAGAAGCAACACAGATATTCTGTATAGCACAGGGAACTGTACCCATTATATTGTAATAACCTATAATGGAATATATCTGCAAAAACACTGGATCACTATACTGTATACCTGAAACTAACACAATATTGTAAATCAACCATCCTTCAATTTAAAAAGAAAAACAAAAATAATAATACAGGTTAAGTACATAGCACATAGTAGGTAGTCAATTAACATAGCCATATAGGTAGCAGCGCTAATGACCTGCTTTCTCAGTTTTTCTGTATCTTTGGTTAAGCCGTCAATAGCTCACCTTTGTCATCATTAGGGCTGCTCAGGATCCACCGGCTTCCTGTGTAGACGACATCTGTCACTGTGCTCATCCAGGTGGAAGGCAGTGTCCTACCCACCACTGTACAAGCTGGTGAGCATCAGCTACTCCCACCACTTCCTTGCAGCTTGAGGACACGCACAAGCCCTGGGCTTGGCCAGTCAGGTATTCCTGCCTGAGACCAAGCAAGCAGCACAAACCACAGGGAGGTATTAAAATTCATCCACAATAGCAGCGTTTCAGCAGAGGTTTAAACAGTGTGATGACAGCAGCGGCGGTTTCTGGGAGCAGTGGGGCCCAGCTTCGGGGTTTCCAGCATCAGCATCAGAGATGTTCCCCTGCAGCATCCCAAACAGACGTCCTTGCAGGGCACCTCGTTCTGGCCTGCCTCACTTTCTGCCCATCACCTGAGCTGGGCTCTCAGGTCCCTCACATGCTCCAATCAATCAATTCCTGTTCTGGTTCAACTGGCCAGCAGTTTCTGTTGCTTGTAATCAATGAACTCTAACTGATACACTCCCAAAGAGGGAAGCTCTGATGGGCTCTATTGTCATTGACCCATAGTGAGGACTCCAGTTTGGCAGAATTGGGAGCCATATCAGCGTAGAAGTCATTGCTTTAGACTCAGCCTTTGCACTTAGCTAAAAAGCCAGCTCAGGGGCTTCCCTGGTGGCGCAGTGGTTGAGAGTCCGCCTGCCAATGCAGGGGACACGGGTTCGTGCCCCGGTCCGGGAGGATCCCACATGCTACGGAGCGTCTGGGCCCGTGAGCCATGGCCGCTGAGCTTGCGCGTCCAGAGCCTGTGCTCCGCAACGGGAGAGGCCACAACAGTGAGAGGCCTGCATACCGCAAAAATAAAATAATAAAATTATTTTTTTTAAAAAAAGCCAGCTCAGATGGTTTCAGTCTAATAGTGCAACACTTGGCACCTTTAAGCAGAAAGATGCCCCTACCACCACCATGGGAATTCTCCTTCCTTCTGAGAGCCTGATGGGTACCCATGCTTCAGGGCTGGCCTTTGACTTCATTATAGAACGGGAACTTCTTAAAGGAAAAATGTCCAACAATTTTTTTTTCCATAAAACATTACAAACATACAGCAAAGTTGAAAAAAAATGGTGATCACCCACATTCTTTCCACAAAGATTCTGTCATTAACATGTTACTCTTTTGGCTTTATCATATATCTCATTACGATATTTTTAATTGAAAAGCTAATACATGCAGAGTGGAAAAATTCAAACATTCCAACATGGTATATGATGAAAAATTATTCTCCTTTCCACATCAGATCCCCAACTAACTTCCCAAAAGCAATCATGTGTTTACATATGCTTATATGTATAGTTTTTGTTTCTTCTTTTTCCTGATTTCCTTTTAACGGCCCCTTACTCAACTTACCATCTTGTCGTTTGCCTTTCTTTTTTCTTTCATTTAACAATATATCTTTCATTCAGGATCCATTCATAAAAGCTTATTAAGCACCTACTCTGCTGTACCAGACACTTTTTCCATAAACCAGGCACCCTGAATGGGTGGAGTAGTTCTGCTCTCCTCCCTCAGGGCCAAAAATTCAGAAATCATCCCATGTCACCTCATGTGAAACTAGTTCATTCTTTTTTTTTTTTTTTTTTGGCTGCATTGGGTCTTCGTTGCTGCGCAAGGGCTTTCTCTAGTTGTGGCAGGGGCTCTAGCAGGGGCTACACTTCGTTGCCGTATGCAGGCTTCTCACTGCAGCGGCTTCTCTCGTTATGGAGCACAGGCTCTATGTGCATGGACTTCAGTAGTTGTGGCACACAGGCTCAGTAGTTGTGGCTCGTGGGCTGTAGAGCTCAGGCTCAGTAGTTGTGGTGCACGGGCTTAGTTGCTTCACGGCATGTGGGATCTTCCCAGACCAGAGCTCGAACCTGTGTCCCCTGCATTGGCAGGCGGATTCTTAACCACCATGCTGCACCACCAAGGAAGTCCGAAACGAGTTCTTTTTTTTTCTTAATAAATTTATTTATTTAATTTTGGCTGTGTTGGGTCTTCGTTGCTGCACGCGGACTTTCTCTAGTTGTGGTGAGCCGGGGGCTACTCTTCCTTGTGGTGCACAGGCTTCTCATTGCGGTGGCTTCTTTTGCTGCAGAGCACGGGCTCTAGGTGCGCAGGCTTCAGTAGTTGTGGCTCACGGGCTCTAGAGTGCAGGCTCAGTAGTTGTGGTACACAGGCTTAGTTGCTCCGCGGCATGTGGGATCTTCCCAGACCAGGGCTTGAACCCATATCCCTTGCATTGGCAGGTGGACTCTTAACCACTGCGCCACCAGAAAAGTCCAAAACTAGTTTATTCTTAAAGGGACTTTTAAACCAGGGTTTAAATGCCTATAAGACCCAGGTGACAACAGAAATGTACGAAGGTATCTGCAACACAAAACAATAAACATTTGGAATCCCTGGAGGTCCAGTGGTTAGGACTCTGTGCTTCTACTGCAGGGGGCATGGGTTCGATCCCTGGTCAGGGAATTAAGATCCCGCATGCTGCATGGCAAGGCCAAAAAAAAAAAAAAAAAATTATGATGTAACAATAAACGTTTGACCACCAGGTGTGCAGGAGATCAGAAGTTGGAACTAAAATGTATTAGTTCTGGGAATTCTTGGGTATTTTCTCTGCTATAAATGAAACTCAGCTATTCCACATTTGGTTGGTTGGTTGGTTTCTTCCTTTTGCTCGGCCCCTTGCCCTCTATTCTGTATCTTTTACACACCTCATGGTTTCTACTTCCGTAGGGTTTTCGCTTCCTCCTGACTTTAGGTGAGGGGAGGTCCTCTCTGGCCTTTCTCTATGGCTCGCCCACATATTTCCAGCACTCTGTTGGTTACAAGGAACAGAAAACACACTAAAACTAGCAGAAGTAAGAAGACTTCCTGGACAGATACTAGGTAGTTTCCAAAATCGAAGAAAGAAACACAGGGTTCAGGGCTGCTCCCCGGACCTTGAGACCTAAACCAGGGAGATGGTTGCGTGTAGCGTCTTTTTTCATGATCGTGCTCTTCACTACTGGCCTTTGCTTGTTCTTACTCTTTCCTCCTAAGGTGGGTTTTGTAAACTTGCTAGAAAGTTATGGGCACAGTTGGCAACCCCAACTTAACATCAGCCCAATGCAGCAAATGCAGAGGGTAATCCTTCTGTCTCTGCTTTTGGACATAAACACGCCAGGAAGGGTGCGCCCAGCGCCAGAGCACATCTGTGGTCAGGCAGACACAGTGGGTTAGGCTGAGCCCATCCTGGTCAGTGGCCCACTCATCTGGCCATCAGTGGCTTTCCATAAGTGGCACCCCTACCCGAACTAGTTCCCCAAAGGAAGGAGGGTAGCATGGTTACACAAAACCATGAATATTCATTGCCAAGGCCCTGAGCCTCGGACCCCTCTGCTAACGACCTCCTTCTCTGCGCATTTTCCAGACTTTCCTTGGGGATCCACTCCACCCCCTCTTTCAGCCTATATGCTTCAAATGGGGCTAACACACCCCTTTCATGAGGGGAGGGCACGTATCCCATGCTTGGCCAATCACAGTACCCTGTGACCTTGGTCAAAGTTATAAGTCCAAAAGCAAGGGTTAGCAAGTTTATTCTATAAAGCAACAGAAAGAGTTGCTGGTTTCAAGAGAAATAATTGATAGTAAATAGTTATCATCTCTGTTGTTGCTACTCAGTTCTGTAGTTCTAGCACAAAAGTAGCCATGGATAACATATAAATGCATGGTGCTCTGTTCCAGTAGAGCCTTATTTACAGAAATAGGCAAGTGGGCCAGATTTGGTCCACAGGCCATAGTTTGCCAAATCCTGGTCCAAAGGATGGGTATATCTATCACCCAAACCAGTCAGGCACAATGTACGTATTCAATAAAATATAGAATAATGGTTATTACATTTTAATTAGTTTTTAAAGTTATTATAGTATAAGGGTAGTAGGTAGATGGCAGCCAATAATAATAACTAATAAACTTGATTCTTTACTATTTGTCAATCCCTTTACATATATTTCCATTTTAATACTCAGAAAAACCATTTGGGGTAGGTAGACTTATTATCCTCATCTTACAGATGAGGAAACTGAGGCTTGAGGAGGTTAAGAGACTTGTTCAAAATCACACATCTCTAAAGAGCTGGACTCTGGTGAGATAATACATGTAGAATATGTTCTAAAATGCTACTCAGCACACGGTGAGCCTCTGTGAATACTCACTCTTCTCATTGTCATCGTCATAGTCATCACTACCACCACTGTTGCTGCGTCTCAGGTTAGGAGAGGTTGAGTAACCTTCCCAAGCCAGGCCTAGGATCTGCCTCTGGATGTGTCCAAGTTTAAAAGGGAGAGAGGGGAAAGGAGAAATAGGAAATGGTTTAACTATACCCTTCTTGCTCTACAAAGCCTTTGCATCTACTCCCTACCCATGTCCTGTCTCCAGCACTCTGCCCACCTCCAGCCAGACCGAGGTTCCTCAAAAGTGCCACAGCTGGTCTTTGCACAAGCTATTCCCTCTGCCTGGGACCCTTCTCACCTCATTTCTCTGTCTGCCCCAGACCTGCTCTTCCTACACCTCTGGGGTTATGAATCTGCCTCTTGCAGGAAGCTTTCCCTGATCATTGTGTGAGTCTTTCTTTTCTTTTCTTTTCTTTTTTAATACAGCATGTGTGTGTCTTTATCACACTGTATTGTAACTGTTTACTTATTTTTCCTCTTGATTACTCTGTGACTTCCTTGAAGGCTTACTGTTGCATTCCTAGAGGTTAGTATCATACCTCACACCCAGATAGAACCCAGTTAATGTTTGTAAACAAGTGAATGGTTCTGGAACAAGCCCTGGTAGAATATGTCAGTCAGGGAGACTGTATGCCGTAGATATGGAACACGAAAAGAACCTGAAAATGCCAGTTGGTCTGGGAGATTTCAGTGTCACCAGAAAAGGATTGGAAACTCATTTTTCTCAGGAGTAGGTAAGACAACTGACCAGCTCAGGCCTGCCACACCCAGCCGCACATCTAGAAGCTTAGAATTCCTATTCTTGGATAACATTCCTCTACAGTTCAGGAACTTCCAAATCTGTAGGTGTTAGCAGGTGAATTGGAGGCTGTTTTCACTATAAAGGTCCTGATCCACATTGTTGCTTGTACAGTATCCTCTTCCAGTAATTCATCTCATCATTTCAAATTCTAATCTATGAAGGGAAGGGGCTGCAGTGGGGGAGGAGAAGGGAAAGAAGAGGAAGAACTGAGGGTCTGTATCGTGGTTATTTCCATTTTCAATTAAGACTGTGCCCTAGTGAGTTTTTAACTAGCTTTTTTTTTTTTAATTTTAAAAGTTAATATGCTGATGGGAATATAAATTAATATGGCCACATTGGGATAGAGTTTGGCATTTCCTAGTTAATTTGAACGTAAGCATATGCTCCGATCCAGGCATTCCTCCCACACTGCATTTCTCAAACTTACCATGCGTGAGAATCACTAAGGGATCTTGTTAAAATGCAGATCCTAGGCTTAGAGAAACTTACACATGTGAATCAGGAAAGCTATGCAAGAATGTTCATAGCTACGTTGCTCATAATTACAAATTGGAGACCACCCACTGGCAATGAAGGTGTAGATGAAGTGTGATATAGTCACAGGGTAACGATGAATGAACCACAGCTGCCTGCAGCAACGTGTTGACTCTCACAGGCTTAAAGGAGCAAGTGAAGGAAAATTAGTCATACTGTTCAACAAGTGGCAACACTAAGCAACATAGTTAGGTGACAAAACTATTTTTAAATAATTATTACACAAAATTAGCAATCCTGGAAGAAGGTGGCAGAAAGAAGGAGAAGCTGATGGATAGGAATATGTGAAGGGCTTCTTTAGTACTAAGAATGTTCTGTATCTTACGGTGCTGATGGTTACTCAGGTGTTGTTCCTTAAATTGCACGTTTATGTTTTATACATTCTTGTATGTGTGCCAAATTTTCAAACTTAAAAGACTGTAAAAAGGTATATAGCAAGATGTCCGTCGCTCAGACAACTGCATCACAAATACTGCTGTCCTGTCCCCAGAGCTAACTCATGTTACCAGCAACCTGGTCTCCTCTGCATTCACAAGTTTGTGTGTGTATGTGTGTAGATGTATATATGTTAAATTTGATATAGAGAGATACTGTTACATATATGTGTTTACATACATATATACACATACACACAACAGCATTACTTGTGTTTTCTGTCCTTTGAATATTTCACCTAACACATCCTGAAAATATTCCATCAGTGCACAGAGAAATACATTATTCTTTTTATAGTCATAAAGAATTTATTCTATTTTATGATAGAACCATAATTTAGTAATTTTAATGATTAATTTTTAACCATAAAGTAGTATGTGAACACACTCCCTATTTTTAAAAAATGTTACTAAGGATAATGTTCTCTTACGCATACCTGTGGAAATTTTAGGTTCTCCAATCCTTCCCCTCTGAATCTACTCCCTGCCGCCACCTTGCTTAACTCATAGCCAGTGTGCATCCTGCCAGGACTTTTGTCCTCTGGATTTTCATTTTCACCACTGAAAACATATGTGGACTTGAATATGTGTTTATGTCTATGTAGAACTTACTTTTCCTCTTCAATGCAGTATAGCTGGAGCTCTAGCCATCCCTATAAACATAAAACTGGCTGATTACTTTTATTTGCTGCCTGGTATGGCTAAACCACAGTTGAATCTAACCATTCCCCTATTGTTGTACACTTAGGTTGTTTCTCAAGTTGTTTGCGATGACAGTAGTGTTGCAACAAACATCCCTGGACTTGTCCCCTTGTGCACATGTGCAAGCATTTCTCTATAGGAGATGGAAAGCCGAACTGATAAACCATTAGGAGGGCATATCTAAAGATTGATTGCCAGATTGCCCTCCAAAGTGGCTATAACCGTTCACACTCCCACTAGCAATGCATTAGAAGACTAATCTCCCTTCACTCTTAGTAAAAGTAGATGTTATCAGCAGTCTTAATTTTTATTGAGCTGATAGGCGAAAGAAAGGACTTTATGGTGAATATTCATTCCCTTATAGTTAGTGATGCTGAACGCCTCTTATAAGTTTGTTGCCCAGAATCTGCATTTAACACGATCCCCAGGTCATTCTTCTGCACATTAAAGTTTGAGAAGCACTGGAGTCAGAATCTTAACAAGGTCCCCAGTGACGCCCATGCACAGTGTGAGGAGTGCAGTGGGGGAGGAATAGCTGGATCATAGCATATGCTCACTTTTACTAATATGTGTGGGGTTGTGTTTATCTTTTCTATTCAGACAGGATATAAAACAGTGCTTCGATGTATTTTTAACTTGCACTTCTTTAATCATAAGTGAGCTTGGACTTTTTTTTTCAAATTCTTACAGGCATATTTTTCTTCTCTGGAAACCAGGTAGTCACTGAATCTTCTTACTTTGCTTCAAACACACGAAAGCTGATCTCCTGGGGGCTTTTGCTGTTATGGTTTTCTCTCCCTTGGAACGTTCTCTCCCTGGTTCTTCCCAGGGCTGCCTATAATATTCAGGTTTTAGCTCAAAGGTCACTTCTAGCGAAACTCAGGTACCGCCCCTACTACCACTCTTCATCTCGCCACCCCGTTTCACCTTGACCGTGGCCCCCACCCCTATCTGAAATGACCTGCACACTCGTTCTTTCCTTCCTTCTCTGACTGCCCTGCTGGATCTTGTGTGTCTTGCCTATCTCTCCATACCCAGCACCTGGAACAGAGCCAGGCAACAGTCTAGACTCAAATTATCGTCAGATGAACAAATAAATGAACTCTCGGCAGATGAAGAAATGAGATTTGCTCCTGTCTAGCTTTACGCCCCACTGGGGCATCACTTTTACCTGGATAAACATTTCTTGATTCATTCCTGTATCCACAGCGGAAAATACTAGGTGGTAACGACAGAAGTCGAGTGAGGTAGCTTTAGGAGAACACGACCCAAGCAAGGTGCTCAGCCCCACGGGAAGCCCAGGACAATCAGAGAGACAATTACGTTTTTATCTATTTTTCTTAAAAAAGAAAGCAATTACTTGACCAATATTAAATAATATCATAGTGCTCATTTAGTATATATAGAGAAACTGGTATAAAGGCATGGAAGTCTGCAACTCAGAAGGGTTGGGTAATGCCAGTACAGGCTTGTGTGCTTCCAATTTATTCCCACATAAAACAGAATATCTGTCCCAAGTTCATTGGAACCACCAATTCTTCTGTTTTTTTTTTTTTTTGGCTCTGCCGCACAGCTTGTGGGATCTTAGTTCCCCAACCAGGGATCGAACCTGGGCCCTCAGCAGTGAAAGCGCCAAATCCTAACCACTGGACCACCAGGGAATTCCCGGAACCACCAATTCTAGATGAGCATCAGCTATTTTTACAGATAACTGTAACTCTTACCCTACTCTTATACATAACATTTACAGAGTGCTGCCTCTGTAGCAGACATTGTTCCATGTACTTTCTATATATGTATTCATTCATCCTCACAACCACCCTGGCGGTATTAGCATCGCCATTTTATTGAAGAGAAAACTGGGGCACAAGGCAGCTTTCTCAAGGTCACATGGTAAAAGAGCCAGGATTCTCACCCAGGCTGGCCCCAGTCCATGTGCTTCGTAATGACATGATACTGCCTCTGGAATCTTTGTAATGCTTTGTAAGATGTCGAATGACCGGGAGAATCTTCTGTATAATTCAGAGGTACACTTCACCTCTTGGCAAAATACTTAAGTTATGAAAGTTACAAATATACTCCGTTTTTCTTTTACAAAGGGACAAGCGTTGAAAACTTATTGACTTTCTTTTTGAAGAAAGGGAACTACCTAACAACCATTAAAAAAAAAATCAGGATACAGGTGATATACATATAAAGAATGAGAAAATGCTTTCCAAGAGAAACATGCCATGGAGTGAGTATTTGAAATGCATGTTTGGCCATGATTCCCTTGTTAGGTGATTTTGTTGCTGAAAATAATGAAAAGTTGTCACCTGTAAAGACCTCTATCTGCGTGTTTAAATTTGGCAACAGAATTTCCTAATCTGTTTAAACATCTTCCAAATAAAGAGCTTCAGTGGGTTTGAAATCCAGTTGTTAAAGATATAGTTTAGGGTTTCCCTAGGGCTTCCCTGGTGGCACAGTGGTTGAGAGTCCGCCTGCCAATGCAGGGGACACGGGTTCGTGCCCCGGTCCGGGAAGATCCCGTATGCTGCGGAGCGGCTGGGCCCGTGAGCCATGGCCGCTGAGCCTGCGCGTCCAGAGCCTGTGCTCTGCAACAGGAGAGACCACAACAGTGAGAGGCCCCCGTACCGCGAAGAAAAAAAAAAAAAAAAGATATAGTTTAACCTCTTCAGGTTAATTTGTAGAAGCCCCAGGTTGATTATCAGGGGAAATGAAAATCTACGAGCTGCATTTTCAAAGAAAATAGTCAATTTTCAAAGAAAATAGTCAATTTGTGTAACTGGCGAATGGGATTAAAAAGGGAGAATCATGATTTAAGCATAGCCAATGATACTTTGTTTTTTTCTATATATCCTGTGAGGTTTTTTTTTTTCTCTTCAGTTTTTCAGTGATAACCCTTGAAATCAAGTCATTAAAACCAAACATGGTAATAAACTTAATTTAGGACCATAACATTGAATGGATGTATTGTAAAATACTAAAACAGTGCCTTCAAAAAAGGAAGCAAGTTTTAATCTGTTGCTGTCATTATATTTGTAGAAAATATTGATAATTTACTTTGCCTTTTGTTGAAATATATTCAAGGAAAATGCAATCAAAACCGTAGTGAAATATCATTGTATGTCAATTTGATTGGCAAAAATTAAGACATCTGACAATACGGAGTGTGGTAAAGGATCTGACTCCACGGTACCTCTTACCTTGCTGGGGGAAGTGTAGACTGGTGCCTCCACTGTGGCATCATTTCTTACATAGTCACTTACAATCCAACCAATGTATACATTCATTTAAGAAACTGACACTTTTTAGAAAGATCATAGCTGCATTATTCACGTGGCAAAGACAGGGAAACAACCCAAGTGCCCATCAACAGGATGGCAGATGAACCAACTGTGATATTTTCACACCATGGAATATTACACATCAGTCAAACTGGTTGAACAACAGTGATAATTTGGATGATCTTAGCAATATAATAAATGCGGGGGAGGAGTAATTACTGGAAGATTACATACCCTTTCCATGAAGTTCTTTAAAAATTAAAATTTAAGGAATACATGTAGGTGCAAAAAAGACTTGCTAAGAAAAAAAAAACAAAGGAATGAAGAATGAAGGGTTTAGGTGGATGGCTATTAAATTCGAGGAGGGGATGAAGGGGGATAGATGAGAAATGCAGGTTATGGCTAAGGTCCTAGCTTGGGTCAGTGAGTTCCCTGGTATTAATTATATCTTAATAAGCCAAGCAACAAACAACCAACCAGACAAATACAGGTCAGAAACAGATCAGGGATGACAACGGGTCTTGTACCAAAGATTGGTTAATCCAGTTGTGTGCACCTGAGCTGAAGAAATTATTTCTATCCATAGCAAATACAAACACAGGTACACACCTCAAGTAGTAAAAAGCGGGTATCAGATGCCTCCCAACCTCCCGGCTGGGTGCTTTTCCTTCATCAACTTCCCCAGAGGCAACCATTGGCTCCTAGAGATCCTACTGAGACATTCCAAAAGGTCACACGATAAACAGAAGCACACACGTATGTTTTGAAATGGCTTTACATATAAGTGTACCTAGACACATATACACACAGACCAAAGAAAACTTCAAAAGTTGCTTTTTAAAAATTTATCTCGAAAATTTAACCTTGAGTGACTTCACCTGGCTTTACACAAACACCCCCCCCCTGCAATCAATTCACAACTTGAAAATCAACGGGAAGTTTGAGGAAAACAGCTCCTTTTTAAAGAAATATAAAAATGCTCTTCTTGCAGACAGTCCCCTTGGGTTTGTCAAGGGTAACCTCACAGAAGGTGAATTACAGGACGCTGCGAAACCCCACAGGGCCGGAGCAAGCCACGGCAGAAAAGCTCACCGCGGCGATGTTAGAAATACGGATTCCCAGTCCCCGCCCCACGGATTCAGAGCTGAACACGGGTCTTTTTTAACCAAGGCCCCCATGTGACTCTCAGGTTCGGGCAAGCTTGGGGCACAGCCCCGCCTTAAGTAACTCCCCAATGGAAGAAAGTAAACATCTGCGGCTTGTAGGTGGCTTTCTTGCTCCCTGTTGGATGTCGTTTACTTGGTGCAAGGAGGGGTCCCCTCGGGTCTCATCAAGGGCCCAGCCAGTCTGAGCACGAACGCCAATTAGCTCAACCCCCCGAGGACCACGCCTCAGTCGCCTGCTGGGCGGGGCCCGCGCCCCTGTCGGCCCCAGGCCTCTTTCCTCCGTGTGGTCTCAGACCCCGGGCGCCAGAGTCCGGGGGCCGGGGAAGAGATGCTGCATGGAAATAGAGATGCCTGGGCTCCGCCGCCTGAAGCCAAAACTTCCGGAATCTGCATTTTTAACCAACTCTTCCAGGACCAGTAAGTTCACCCTGCCATTGGAGACACACTAGCCTCATTTAAATTTTAAATTCGAATATGCAGCCACGAGTGGAGGTCGTGCTTCTCAACCTTGGCTGCCCTTCAGAATAACCTGGGGAAGCTTTTTAAAATATATATACACCAATGCCCAGGTTTCAGTCCAGACCAATTAAGCCGGAATCTAAAAGCGCAGCCTCTGCGGCAGCAGCCGCAAAGGCATCACCTGGGAGCTCGTTAGAAATACAGACGCTCAGGCCCCACCCCAGACCCACTGAGTCAGAATCTGCATTTTAACGAGGTCCCCAGTGATTCGCGCGCACATTAAATTGGAGGGGAGCCGTGCTTATAAAATTTTAATGGGCAAACGAATCACCTGGGGATCTCGTTAAAATGCAGATACGGTTTCTCAAACTTAAATGTGCATGCGAATCACCTGGGGAGCTTGTTAAAATGCAGATTCTGATTCAGCGAGTCTGGGGTGGAGCCCGAGAGTCTGCATTTCTAACGAGCTTCCCAGGTGGTGCGGGCTTCCCGGGTGTGGACCGCGCTTCCCCTGGAGTCCCGAGGTCTTGGCTCCGGGCCAATCAGCCGTCAGGGCTCTTGATAAATCGCCCTGTTCGGCTGAGGAGCAGAATTGCCGGGACATGCGCGCTCATGCCGAGGGAGGGGGTAATTTCCGAACTCCGGGAATTGGTTGTGTGAGGCTGGCCGCTCGTAGGGACTCGCCAGAGCCCTGGTCCTCACGCCATGTCGCGGCGCAAGCAGGCCAGGCCCCAGCATCTCGGCTCCGAGGAGCCGCAGCCTGAGCGCCAGGAGTTCGCCGAGGCGGCCCCGGAGGTGCTGGGGGAGCCGGGTGAGTAGTGCTGCGGACGTCCGGCCCGGGGGGCTGGAGGCAGTTTCTCGGACGTTCCCCAGAGCCGCGCGGGTGCGAGGTCCCGGCTACCGGGCGTGGAAGGGTGGGTGAAGCTTCCAACCCGAGTTCTGGGTCTCGGGCCTTGCTGACCCCACCTTGGTAAGTTACACCCCCCCCACACACACACACACACCTCGTAAATTCACCCTCCTCGGGTAAATTACCTCGCTCCCCGAGGGGATTCCTGCATCCACTCCCCCTCCCCCCAAGCGCTGTGAAATGACGGTTCATCTCCCGAACACGTTGGAAGGATGCTCTGAGACCCCTTTGGAGGCTGTCTTCGGGGTGCGCCGGCACCCGGGTGCCCGACCTCCTTGGCGCTGGGCTGGAGCTGAGCGCCTGGAAGCTGGGCGCTCCGAGACCCGCGCCCCAGGCGTTTTCTTGAGGGATGGGGGGAGATGTCTGTAAAATGTCTGAGCTTCTGCCGGGACCTGGGGCTAGGTGCTGGAGAGACACAGCAACGAACAAGGAGGATAGAATTCCGACCCTCCTGGAGCTTATGGCCCAGTGGAGGCGAGAAAGATGGCACGTGAGATAAAGCGGCGGAGCGTGAGGTGTGTTAGCGCGGAGCGCCGGGGAAAACCTCAAGCTGGGAGGGGGTTGTCCCGGGAAGGCCTCTCTGTGGAGGGCAGCCTCGAGTAACACTCTGGAGGTTGTGAGGGAGCGAGCGGTGGAGACGGCCGAGGGAAGAGCACTCAGGCAGAGGGAACAGCACGTGCAGAGGCCTCGGGCGTCAGCGAGGCTGGAGCTTGGAGGCGCGTGCGATTGAGGTTTTGAGAAGTGACGGGAGCCCCGGGCTCCGATAAGGACTTTGACTTCTACTGTGAGCGAAGTGGAGCCACGTTGGGGGCGGGGAGCGAGCAGGGTGCCGCGGTGGGATCTAACAGGCTCACCCTGGCTGCCACCGGTCTAGAGGGGGTCCGGGAGAAGCCTAGGGACCCCGGCCTACCCTAGGCCCCCGGGTCAGTATTTCTCACCCGGTGGGCCTTGGAGACTCTGCTTCTGAAGAGCCTGCAAGTAGGTAGCTTCGAGAGCTCGCCGAATTCTCAGGCTCCCACCACCCCCTGCGCTGCTGTAATCTCAGGGGTGGGGTGGAGTCGGGGACTCTGCATTTCTAAGGCGCTTCCCCTTCTGATTATCTTGCACTCAGGTAAGACAATGTAGGTTCCTACTTGACGGTCCCTCTGCCCGCCACCTTCCTCCCGCCCGGGGGTCGCTGCTGCCTTTTGCTTAGTAAGGGGGTAGTGAGAGGAGTTTTAGCAGAACTTTCTTCTCTTCTCTCCCTTCCGAGCATTTTCCTGGCTCGGAAAGGGAGAGGGGGATCTAGTCTCTTCTGCCAGAAGGATCAGACTTCCAGCAGCAGGTCTGCCTGGTGGGCTTTGCTACGCTCCCGAGGAGGTGGTGGAGGAAAGCAGAAGCTTACAGTCACTCCTAAGCTAATAGTTCGGCATCACGCTTTAGTTTTAAATACAGTCCTAAAAATAAAACCGAAGAAGACCAACCCTTTAGATAAATGGCTAATTAAACAAAATGTTTCAAGAAACTCTTAACATTGCCTTTGGAGGGAGCTGGGGAGCGGGGTTGGAGACTTTTCACAGTAACTTTTGGATTATATCTATTAACGCTCTATTACCTATTCCAATAAACAAAGTTTCTTTAAAGAAAAAAAAAACCTAAAGCTTGGCTGGATGGAACTCCTATAACCAAAATATCCCGTCTTCGTGCGCAAGGTCTAGAGTGGCGATAGGTGGGTGGAACCGGAGTGGGGTTCCACCCTAACCCTAGGGTGGGGTTCCTGCGGTGGGAGCAAGGCTTCTCCTGATCCTCTGTAAAAGAATTGGGGAGGTATTGGGGATGTTGAGTCTTTGGGGGAAGCGATTATAAAAGACAATTCCTGAGTAAACCCGGGCTGTTCAAAGTGAGTGCCATGGGCTGCTTTTTCTTCCTGCAGACAGCGCTTGGAGGGCACCTCCTGGAGCCTTGCCCTGTGTTTGGAGGGGTTGGGGAGGGTGCTGTGTGTTGTGCAGCACTGTGGGTGCCAGGGCACCCCAACACCAGCCGCCGCTGGGGGGAAAAGCAGCCTTGCAACTGATGTTCCCCCTCCATGCGTTTTAGGTCTGTTATGATGCTGAGTTAGAAGCCCGCCCTTTTTTTTTTTTTAAGGTTGGGCCACTCTTAATTTGCAGATGGCTTTGCAACTCACCTAGCTTTTGGAGGAGACAGAACAGAGCAGGTCAGTTGGTAGACTTCAATCATAAGAGGGGCAGGATAACAGCCTTACCAAAGGAACATCAACAAAGGGTTAAAATGGCCGGTGTGCTAAACTGAGTTCTGTCAGATGTGGCCCCAACCCCATCTTTCAGACTAGAAGGGCCTCTGCCTTTTCTCAGGAGAGTAGGCTTCTGACCTTCCTTGCTTTCCTGGATGCTTAAAATTGAAGGAGGAAGGCGCCTTTAGAAGCTCTGCATGCCTCTGCCCTAGTGACCCTTTATAGCCTTGGGCACAGTTTTCTGATAGCTTTAACCCATCCATCTCCCTTCTACCTTCAAGCCCTCAAACTTGCATTGCTCAGTGTTTTCCACTCCCTGAGAATCCGGTGGCTCGTGTGTGTACACATCAGTGAATAAAACCAGTTACGTTTATATGGTGCTGACTTATGTATAAGGTTCTTTTACGTATATACATTAAAGAACTTAACCTTCATCTAAACCTGTGAGATGGGGGCCATAATCCTCACTTTACATATGTGGAAACTGAGGAACAGGGAAGTTGAGTAACTTACTCGGTCACACAGCCAGTAAAGGATAGAATTGAAATTTGGAACTTATCACCTGGCTTCCCAGTCAGTTTGCTAAATCATTGTGCTTTACAGCCTCTCACTTGGATTTCAGCTTTTCAGTCTTCCTTGGTTTCTGTGGGATTAAAAACCCTCAATAGTTTAATGGCTTTCTTTAACATGTGAATTGCTGAACAATGCTAGGTTTTGTGTCTTCCTCTGAGGGGCAGAGCGATGGACTTCACATCTGGCGAGTGTGGGTTCTAATTGGCTGAAACCATCTAGCCCTGCGGCCTTGAGCAGCATCTCTTCCGAGCCGGTATCTCTTCTGGAAGAGCAGAAATTCTCAAAATGTGGTCCCCAGACCAACAGCATCAGCTGGGAGCTTGTTAGAAATGAAGCATTGCCAGCCCCACTCCAGACCTACTGAGTCAGGAACTGCAGAGGCGGAGCCCAAGCCACCTGTACCTTAACAAGCCCTCCAGGTGATTGTGATGCACAGGTTTTTTGAGTAGTGCTGGCTTGGAGTTACACTTCTGCCACTTTAATGAGCATAGGCGTCACCTGGGGATCTCGTTAAAGTGCAGATTCTGTAGGCCTGGGACCTGAGGTTCTGCATTTCTAACAAGCTCTCAGGTCACGCTGATGTTAGTGCTCTGAGGACCACCGTTTGAGTAGCAAAGGCTTAAAGAGCAGTATGAGGATATCACTTGGAGTGCTTTAAAAATGCAGGTTCCTGGGCCCACCCCCAGTTAAGTCTGGATGAGGCTTTGGAAACTACATTTAAGCCGCAATTCAGGTGATTCTGATGTGGGTGTGGAGGCCGTCCTGTGCATCATAGGATGTTTAGCAACGTCCCTGGCCTCTGCCCACTAGGTGGCACTATCGCAAACGTGTGCACGTGATCATGACAATCAAAAACGTCCCCAGGTATTGCAAAATGGCCCCCAGTTGAAAGCTATGGGACTAGGTCAGTTGTTCAGACCCTGTTAAGGGGCTTCAAGCACCACAGCTACTTGGATGTGATAGCTGCAGTCCTTTACCTGAAGCCCTGTAATAGCATTGACTCAGTGGAGGCCAGGCGCTGTACCAAGAATTTACATTGTTCATCTCTTAACTCTGAGGCAGGTCAGTGATACCTTTTTACAGATAACCTTTCTGAGCCTCAGTTTACTTAAGTTGCCCATAGTCACACAGCTAGCACGTGGCTAAGCAAACCCTATGCTTGGAACTGAAGCCCTTATCAGTGTGTTCTACAGCTTCTCATGGTAAGAAGGTTTACCTTAACAAACCTAGCAAGAAAGATGGAATCCACCTTCTATAACTGGGGCCAAAAGTCCCTGACCTTGGCCTGTAATTCATAAACTAGTTAATATATTCTTTAAGACTTAAGATTGTGCTCCGCAACGGGAGAGGCCACAACAGTGAGAGGCCTGTGTACCGCAAAAAAAAAAAAAAAAAAAAAAAACCTTAAGATATTGACAGCACCTCTTTTTACTTTGGTCTTAAATCTACTTGGAGAGAAATCACTTTACAATCTTCTAGGAGTACTTAGGCTTTGTTATAGAAATTTTTAAACCTGCATATTAGATTGAACCCTATGAAATTATCCGATCATTTTGGCCCACAGAAACAGCAGTTTCACCTAGCTTAGCCTTACTAACAGAGAGAATGATACAGTGAACTTCGTGGACTAGATGCTCAGTTTCAACAACTAGTTACAGTGGCCAATCTTGTTTCTTCTGTGCAGCCATTCCCCTCCCTGGATTATTTTGAAGCACATCAGACATATACAATTTATAAACAGCCATTTGTAAACTATTAGAATGCTTTTTAAAACTTTAATTTCATCTTCACACCTTTATTAAAAAAAATTCCCTTATCAAACTTTCAGTTAGTGTTTGCACTTCCCATGGTCTTAAATGGCTTTTACAATATGTTTAAATCGGGATCCAAAAAGGTCCTGATACTACAGACCATCTCAAATCTTTTAGTCTCTGATTTTTCTTTCTCCTCCTCCATCTTTCAAGTTGAAACAGTGGCATTTTGTCCTGGAAAGCAGTGGCACTTGAAGTGTGGTCTGTGACCTGTTACTGAGTTAGGTCAAAATAAATTCGGAAGTGGAGAGTAAGCACTTAAAGACAGCTCGACATCCACCTTTCTGTCATATCTAATAATGTTTGGGCTTTTGTCTTATTCCACTTTTCTCATAATTTGTCTTTATTTTATAAAAAATACTGGTCTGGGCTTCCCTGGTGGCGCAGTGGTTGAGAGTCCGCCTGCCGATGCAGGGGACACGCGTTCATGCCCCGGTCCGGGAAGATCCCACGTGCCGCGGGGCGGCTGGGCCCGTGAGCCATGGCCGCTGAGCCTGCGCGTCCGGAGCCTGTGCTCCGCAACGGGAGAGGCCACAGCAGTGAGGGGCCCGTGTACAGCAACAACAAAAAAAAATACTGGTCTGACGGATTGGAAATTATTCTATGTACCAGGTCTTCCCCACGTTGTTCGAGAAGCACTGCTGCAAAGTTTTGCAGTCTGGATCTTGGCAGTTGGGTCCCTGTCACGATACCGTGTTCCTTTGTCCCCTGTACTTCCTGGAAATTGGTAAAGAGGAAGAGGATTGTTAAGACCAGAGTGTGCATGGCTTCTAACTTGTGATGTTTGGGGTTTTGTTTTTGTTTTTTTTGTGGGGTGCGGAGGGTGGTAGGTGAAATAAGCCCAAACCTGCTATAAGACTTACCGTGGTGCTCGTATTTGAGAAATTAAGTAACACTTATTATTGTCTCAATTTCAGCTTCAGAACTAGATAATGATGTTCCAAAACCAACTTGTCCTTCCGCTGATAGCAGTGATACCCAGAAAGCCCCTGTCACAGCTCTTCCCTCTGAGTCAAAGGAACAAACAGCAACCCTTGGGGAGAGGACCTTCAACTGCTGCTATCCAGGTAAGAGTAAACTCGAGGCGCTGAACCCTTCTCTGTACGGGGCTCGGTCACAGGAGCTCAGCATCCGTTCGCTCACTGACTCAGCACGTGACTTTCCTCTTTGAGGTTATTTATATTAAGGGAACCTGTTTTTCTTTTCTAGGTTGCCACTTCAAAACTGTTCATGGCATGAAAGATTTGGACCGCCATCTAAGAATCCACACTGGTAGGTATCCGTTCATTTGTTCAAAACTTGAGTGTTGAAAAAACCCAAGGATGTGGATATGAACGAAAGTGCTGGGCGTATAGTGGCAAGCAGGACAGAAACAGTCTCTCTGCCTCATGAAACTTAGTCTAGTGGGAGGGTCTGGGAGCTAAAAAGTCACAAAGGCAATAATGGTAACTAACAGGCAAGGGGAGAAGTACCAGGACTGTAGTAGGGGATTTGATCCAGGCTGGTCATGACAGGCTTTTCGGAGGAAGAGACTCTCAAGTTAAACTATGAGAGATGGCTAAGGGACTTGCCGGGCGGTCCAGTGGTTAAGACTCTGTGCTTCCACTGCAGGGGGCGCAGGTTCGATCCCTGGTCCAGGAATTAGATCCTGCGTGCTGCATGGTGAAAAGAAAAAAGAGAAAAACAGAAAGATGGCTGAGTAACCAGATGAGGAGAAGGAAGGGTTCCAGGCAGAGGGAACCGCGGTGCAAAGACTTGGAGGGAGCAGAAGCAGGATGGGTGTGAGGTGAAGTTGGGGAGGCGGGTAGAGGCAGGGGAGGGGGACACAGAGGCCCTGTGGCCATAGGAACCTTAGATAAGAGCAGTGAAGTTGCTTCTCGAAGGTGCCTTCAGAGCAACCAGCTGCTAAGAATACAGAGAAACCATACGTGCTGGAGCAAAGGAATGCGTGATCACGAACCACGTTCTGCACACTGCGTATGGCCTGTTATCGTGTCCATTTGTCTAACTGTTATCTGTGGCTGCTTTGTTACCGATAATGTAACAGTAAGCCCATTACGTATTAACAATTTTATGAAAAATAACTTTTCTGGCCCTACAGTGGGGTTATTGAGTAGTTGCTGGGGATTGCATGTTGCACAAAGCCTAAGATGTATTATACTCTCTGGTTCTTTCCATAAACTTTGCCAACCTCTGGTCTCTAGTGTAGACTCTACAGTAGCCTGTATGAGTTGGGATACTGATGTCTTTGCTCTCAGAGAAACCAAACTAAGTGACTGAAACACAATCAGATTTATTTCTCTCAAGTACAATTTAAGAAGTAAATAGTCCACAGCTGGTGGAATAGCTGGCAGCCTAAACATACAGCTTCGTCTCCTGGTCCAAGGCAGCTGCTCTAGAACTCAGTCTCTCAACCAGTGGAAAAAAGAAGCAGGAGGAAGGGCTCACAGCGTGCCTCCCCTCAGGTCATGCCCCAGAAGCAGCATCCCCTGTGACTTAGCGGTATAATGAGCAGACTCAGTCGTGGCCACATCGGGCACGGAGGGGGGCTGGAAAATGGCTTCAAGAAGGGCAGCCATACGCCCAGCTAAAACCCTGAAGCTCCATCATTAAGAAGACAGCTTTCTGGACAACCAGTCTGTACTGGAAATGGGCGTCGTGCTATGGAAACTAGAGAACAAAGGGTCAACTTTGCCTGGGAAGGGTGGATCGTGAAAGGCCTCCTAGTGAAGCCTTGAAAGGCAAGGCTGCCAGGATGATGCCGGTGAGAGCACGCAGACTGTGGGAGCCATTTGAACAAAGATGACCCCCCCTTCCTCCCCAGCAGGGTGGCCTGGCTAGGCAGCTTCAAAGTGGGTGACTCTGCCCTGAGGATAACTGAGCAATCCTCCATCGGGGCGGTGCTGCTGCCATCTAGTGGGTGGGGGCCAGAGGTGCTGCCGAAATCCTGCAATGCACAGGACAGGCCCTGCAAAGAACTGTCAGGCCCCAATGTCAACAGCACCAGGTGGACCTAGAGAGCTAGGCAGGGGCTGGATTGATGTTTTATCGAGGTGATACAGAGCATGATGGGGATACAGAAAGTATAAGGCAAGGCCCTGTCCTTGGTGGGGTTCACTGAGTCAGGGATGCATATGTAGGGCAGACCCGTGCTTCTCTGGTAGGTATACACTTGAGCTGCTTCTCTGGATCCAAGGCAATTGCTCTACTTCTCTGAATCTCTTACCCAGTGGAAGATAGGAGTGGGGCCTGGGGGGCTCACAGCATCTTTCCCTCTGGGCATGACCCAGAAGTAGTATCCCTCGTGACTCATGGAATAGTGAGTAAGCAACTAAAGGTTGCATAAAAGCAAAGTATTTCAGTCCTGTGACAGTCCAGGCATGGTGGCCGGGCCCCATGGCTTCAGGGACTCGGTCTCTTCTTTTGTTGCTTTGATATCCCAGTGATGTAGCTCTCATTGGTGTGGTCTGAGATGGCTTACTGCACCTTAAAGGCACATCCTACAAGTTACACACATCATTTGAATTGACGCCCATTTGGCCAGAACTTAGTCACATGGCCACTCTTAGCTGTGGAAGTGAGGGCCGGGAGCTTGAAATCTTCAATCTGTGTGGCAAGTGCCCAGCTACAAAGAGAAGGTTCTATTACCAAGAAAAAGAACTTATATAGACCCAATGCCATCTCTGACCCAGCTGTTAGTGGGAGGCAAGGATGGCAGTGTATGTGTGGCTGATCACTTAGGGACCTTGGCCAAATGGGTAGAACATTGATTTCCCAGCCACTGCTTGAGATCTTTTACGCTTCAAAACTGAAGATCCCCAAAGAGTTTTTTTTTATCGACAGTTACTGCATTAAAAGTTAGAACGAAAACTTTAAAACATTATTCATTTCAAAATAACAGTAGACGACTTCCCTGATGGTCCAGTGGTTAAGACTCCACGCTTCCAGTGCAGGGAGTGCGGGTTCAATCCCTGGTCAGGGAACTAAGATCCCACATGCTGTACCACGTGGCCAAAAAAAAAAGTAAATTTTTTTAAAAAAAACAGTAAGCTCATTATATATAAACACTTCTATGAAAAGTAACTATTTTCCAAAACTGATAAGTAACATTGTATACACATTTGCACACCTGTCTTAATAGCTGGATTCTCATCCCTCTATTTGAGTATACAGTCTATTGCCATGTGTTCCTTTGGAGGATATGAAGAAAATCTGGCCTCTCATATAATGTAATTGGAAATGGAGGAGGTTTTTTTTGTTTTGTTTTGTTTTGTTTTTGCGGTACGCGGACCTCTCACCGTTGTGGCCTCTCCCGTTGCGGAGCGCAGGCTCAGCGGCCATGGCTTACGGGCCCAGCCGCTCCTCGGCATGTTGGGATCTTCCCGGACCGGGGCACGAACCCGTGTCCCCTGCATCAAACCCATGTCCCCTGCATCGGCAGGCGGACTCTCAACCACTGCGCCACCAGGGAAGCCCTGGAGGAGTATTTTGATAACCTTTTCAGATAATACTACACCAAAATACAACAAATGATAGTTCGTTAAAGACTAGTTGCTGTATAGAATTTGCAGTCATATCCATAAATTTTTCAAACTGTTAAGTTAAAATCCATTCATTAGTTTGTTTTCCACTTTGAATGGCTCCTACCCAGGCTTGATTTGACAGTCATACACTGAACGTCTGGGAAAATGTAGGTTTTACTAACTTTTATAATTGTTCCAAACGTTGACCCATTTCATTGTAACATAGGAGAAGATCACATTTAATATTACCAATCTCATCAGAAGTATCTAAGAACTAGGATGCTGCGGGCCCAGGGTAATGGGGATATATGTTCTGAAATCCGAACTTTTCTTTTAGAATCCAAAAGTTAACCTCACAGTATCATCAGTAACGTTCCTTGACACGACAGTCTCAGTTAGTTCATATTTTAGAAAACATCGGCCAAATACCAAATCTGAAAATAATCATGGTTTTTCAGTTCTTTCAAGTCAAAATGGTGCAGCATAAGAAAAGCACCCAGTTTGCAGTGCAGTCGTCCCACAAGCGCTTGTTCTGAAGCCAACTAGCATAGTTTGGTTTACAGCAGACTTTTTTAAAAATATAATTGACATTTTTAATAGGGAAATTTGCCATTCAGATTTCAAATATACTAAATAAGTTAAATATTAAAGTATGTGACTTACTAGCAAATATAGGAGGACAAATTTATGGGGGGAGATAGACAGGCAAAAACAATTAGCAAAGACCACAAAGAAGGCAGATTAAATATGACTAAAGTTAAAGCTTACAATAAGATACGATTAAGGAGTTAAGACAAGTGTCCTACAAGAAATGTGCAACGTGGGGCAGAGTTCATCTTCAGAACACACAGGATGCCTACAAATCAAAGATCACTCCAACGGAAAAGGATTTGAACAAGCAGTCACTTAAGACGTAGAAGTGCCAATATTCACATGAAAAGCCCACAAGGAGTAAAGTCCAAAAGAAACAAGTGCTGTATTTTCCTCAGTCGGCTAGCTGGAAAGTTCTAAATTAAGACCGTGAGAGGGAAGAGATATGGGAACATATGTATATGTATATGTATTTAAACATAATAAAAGCACATTAAACTATATTTAAGTACAATTGCTGTCAAAGTGTTCATCGTGTGGTATTTTAATACACTAAACCCTCGCTTTTCTGAAGTGTGGTACAGACCAGAAAGGTCAGCACCACCTGGGAGCTCGTTAGAAACACAGAATCTTAGTCCCCACCCAGGCCCACTGAATCTGAAACTGCATTTTACTTTGTTTCTATGAGCTCAGCTTGAGAAATGGGGAGATGTTGGTCAAAGGGTACAGACTTGTAGTTATTAGAGGAATGAGTCCTAGGGATCAAATGTACAGCGTAGTGACTGTAGTTAACAATTCTGTATTATATACTTGCAAGTTGCTACGAATAGATCTGAAATGTTCTTACCACAAAATGGTAACTGAGGTGATGGAGGTGTTAAGTAACCTTATTGTGGTAATCATTTCTCATGATATACATGTATTAAACCATCACATCATATACCTTAAACCTACACAATTTCATATATCAATTATATCTCAAAGCTGTGAAAAAATCTGCATTTTAATGAGACCTCACCCCCAGATGATTCGTTGGCACAGGAGCACTGAAGCTCTGCAGTTAATTTTCAGATCCAGTGGCTGGTCTACTATCTTAATTGTGAAGTAGTGATGAGCATAAAGGATACTGAGAACTACAGCAAGTAGAATGTGGTCTGAACATGGCTCGTGTCTATTAATGGAGGTCTCGGGTACCATTGTTATGGTTTATTGACTGCATCCATAATTGGAGGAAATGCTAAATTCCAGTTAGAGGTAATGGAGATAAAAATTTAATCCTTTCTCATGCAAGGTCTTGGATCCCCTAAATTGTATCCATGAGGCCCAAAATAAGAACCCCTGCTCTGGTTGAGGATCCGCCTGCCAGTGGAGGGAACACAGGTTCGATCCCTGCTCCAGGAAGATCCCACATGCCGTGGAGCAACTAAGCCCATACTCCACAACTACTGAGCCTGTGCTCTAGAGCCTGTGAGCCACAACTCCTGAGCCCACATTGCTGCAGCTACTGAAGCCCACACACCTAGAGCCCATGCTCCACAACGAGAGAAGCCACTGCAATGAGAAGCCCGCACACTGCAATGAAGAGTAGCCCTCGCTCGCCGCAACTAGAGAAAGCCCGCACGCAGCAACGAAGACCCAACAGAGCCAAAAATAAATAAATAAAGTAAATTCATTTAAAAAAAAAAAAAGAAACCCTGCTCTTCACAGGGAATAAAGCAAGCCAATATTTTATAATAACTATAAGTGGAATATAACCTTTAAAATTGTGAATCACTGTTGTACACCTGAAATATATAATATTGTACATCAACTATACTTAAAAAAAAAAACAAACCTGATCTGGAATGTTACAGGTCATCTTGGGCAAGAGAAGCGAGTGTAGCCAACCAGACACTGGCTGTTTTTTGTTGTTTGTTTTTGTTTTGTTTTGGCCACACCGAGTGGCTTGCAGGATCTTAGTTCCTGTACCAGGGATCGAGCGGGAGTCCTAACCATTAGACCACCAGGGAATTCCCAAGGCACTGGCTCTTAAAAGCATTTGCCTAACAGTGACTCATCAGTTTTGCTCCTCTTCCATTGGGCAGAGCCAGTCACATGTCCAAGCCTGCAGTGGTGGGACCATGCAGCATAATTCTCCTGGGAACGACAGTGACTATTTGAACAATAAACAATTTACCTTGGGGTACATCTCTGACATAGCAGTTTTTCTAAATGTTATTGCTCCATTTTCTTTCTTGATTCAGATTGTAATTTTATATCTTCCTGGACGATCACCATTTTATTGAGTCTTCTAAACTGATTGGGGTAAAGGCCTGCTTAATAATCATGATTGAGTTTGTCTATTTCTTGTCCACTTCTCCTTTCCAATGTCTATTAAAATGGTTCTCAGCCAGGTACAATTTTGTCCCCCTCCCCCCAGGACAGTTGGTAATATCTGAAGACATTTTTGACTCTCAGAACTGGGGAGGAAGGTGCTACTGGCATCTAGTGGAAAGGGTCAGAGAATGCTGCTCAACATCTTAAGTGCACGGGACAGGGCACAGCAAAGAATCACCTGGCCCCAAATGGTTGTAGTGGCGGGATTGAAAACCCTGGCCTATTGGTACCTTTTCTTTGAGCAAACCTTCCCCTTTTAACAGCCATTTTTTGTTTTTATTGATCAGGTGCTGTTCATTTCTTCTAGTTTCTTGAGTTGCAAATGGTTCGCTTGCTTTCAGCCTTTTATTTAAAATGACCTGAAGTTCACAGACATTCTTCTGGAAAGTGACTAGGCTATGGGCTTTGATACATGGAGCTCCCCCTGTTCATCTCTTGGGAGTTTGTAATTGGATTTTGATTCTTGAGCAAAAGTTGTTTTAAAACATATCGTACAATTGCAAGCTTTTCTTTGAAAAACCTTTTGTGAAACCGTGTTAGATTCATAAGTCTGATTCGCATCTACTTAGTGAGTTCTGTCTCCTCAGTATAAAATGTTTAGTGGCTTTCACCATGATTTGTTTTGCCTAATATTGATATTTCTGATGTCTTTTAGCATTTTCCTAGAGTATTTTTCTATCATTTTCTACTTCTCTGCCATTTTTATTTGGGTATCTTAAGAGCATTAAGCTGATTTTTTTTAATGTAATTGACATTTTTAATAGGAAATTTAATCCATTTGTTTCTTGTACTAAGTGATGTTTAGTTTGATTTTTACCTCATTTTGTGTTCTGTTGTATCCCTTTTTTTTTTTTTTTTTCTCAGTACGCGGGCCTCTCACTGTTGTGGCCTCTCCCATTGCGGAGCACGGGCTCCAGACGCGCAGGCTCAGCGGCCATGGCTCACGGGCCCAGCCGCTCCGCGGCATGTGGGATCTTCCCGGACCGGGGCACGAACCCATGTCCCCTGCATCGGCAGGCAGACTCTCAACCACTGCGCCACCAGGGAAGCCCTGTATCCCTTTTTTTTTTATGATTGGCTGTCTTCCGTGGTTTGGAAGCAGTACTTTCCATTTCATTACTTAAAGCCCACATCTTATCCACTTACCTTTTTGTTGTTCTGACGTACACGGCTGAAGTGTGATAGCCTGCGTCATCTGTCAACTGGCTTTATTTTTTCTTCCCATGGAATGCTAGTTCAAGTACAGGATATCATTTCTGTGGAACTTTGCAGATACTGTTCCCATCTTGCTACCATCCAGTGTTGTCTGAGGAGTTGTGTGCTCATCTGGGCATTTTTTTTTTTTTTTTTTCTGAAAGCTTTAAGATCTCGTCATTCCTAGGCTTCTGACACTGTACCACCATGGCTCTAGGTAAGCCGTCTTAAGACACATGTCTGGGGAATTCCCTGGAGGTACAGTGGTTAGGATGTGACACTTTCACTGCTGAGGGCCCGGGTTCGATCCCTGGTTGGGGAGCTAAGATCCCGCAAGCTGGGTGGTGCGGCCAAAAAAATTTTTTTAATTAAAAAAAAAAATCCATGTCTGTTTTTAGTGTTGAAATAATTATTTTCTCTAACTTCAGGTTCTTGAATTAGGCATGTCTTTCTGTTCTGGCTTTCCCCAAGCATTTGGTTATTGGGTAGACTTTTATTTGGATATGATCAGTCTGGAGTGGTTATGTGGTGGCAATGTTCTGGGCTTGGGGTTCTCTGCTCTCCAGGGTACCTCTAGGTACTTGGGGCCTTTAACATTGTTTCTCCAGCCTAAGCACGCTCACTTCCTAACAGCCTGGGAGGAGGTAGAGACCATTGCTGCTTGTGGTTTAGTACAAGTAAGGGAAGGGTCAACCTGACCATTCTCCGTGTGTTTTATCAACTAGTGAGCCAGAAAGCTGTTCTAATGCCCTTCCACCTGCCCCCTCTGATCTTGAGTACTTCTATGACCACTCTCGTTTTCCCAAACAAGGTTTGGCCTAGGATTTTCTCTCAGTCTGATATTATCTCTGTTCCAATGTGCTAATCTAGACCTCAGCGTCTTCCTATCTCTGGGCATTTGGTGAGAAGGAAGAAGCAGACCCCTATGCTCAGGCTACCACCTTGGTCACCTCTCTTTGCAGTCATCTTGGTAGAGAAAACCCTTAAAACCCTGACTCTTCTTATGTGTTTGAAGGAGACAAACCCCACAAGTGTGAGTTCTGTGACAAGTGCTTCAGCCGGAAGGACAACCTGACTATGCACATGCGGTGCCACACCAGCGTGAAGCCCCACAAGTGTCACCTGTGTGACTACGCTGCCGTGGACAGCAGCAGCCTCAAGAAGCACCTGCGGATACATTCCGACGAGCGGCCGTACAAGTGCCAGCTCTGCCCCTACGCCAGCCGCAACTCCAGCCAGCTCACCGTACACCTCCGGTCCCACACAGGTACGTCCCACACCTCGAAACCTCGGTGCCTCCCTTGTTCTCTAATTCCTTAGCGTTCATTTAGTTAAAGCACAAGCAACTTAAATGACTTCAGGGTGTAAGTAAAGAAGTTTGGAGCTTCTCTGTTGATGGTGAAGTTTGTGGTTTCTTCTACCGGGGCAGCAGCTTTCAGTAAAACGTGAAAGTCTGACAGCTGGGTTCTCTAACTTGACTACATAGAATACCACTGGGGATGATAATCCAATTTAGCAGTCAGGAAGCAAAGGATGTATCTCAATAAAAGTCTGATGTATAAACTAGGTGTTTCTGTCATTTAACTGAAACTCTGATTGCGTGGCTTAATTCAGAAACGTGCAGCAAAATCACCTGAATGTAACTGCAAGTCACAGACTTCTAGATCTAGAAGTTAGACTTTGCAGAAAAGCTTTTCCTTCCCTTCTTCGTGAGACCCTGTTGAAATAACAAGATAGAACCAACCAACCCCACATGGCCCAGAAAAATGGGCATGGGGAGGCTCATAAGGAGAGTCGTAAAATGAGAATTTCCAGTGAATTCATGGAAAATGGCAAGCAGACAGGCATATACTGACATCTAAAATTGAGTAAAGAACACTCTGTCCCAGCAGACAAGTGGGAGGTAGCTATAGTGTTGGGAGCCAGTCTTTCCAGCCAATTTCTGTCTGCGTTGAGCGTTCTGGACTTGGAACTGGTGTGTAGGCTGCAAAGGTCAGAGTTCAGAGGAGAAGCTGAAGCCTATTAGCAAAATGGTCTAAACTATCCAGTAACAGGTAAAACCCATGACACCTATGTCTAATCCTTAAACCAGCCTACTCTTCCTAACTGTAAAATGTCAACTGTGGATTATCTCATCATCTGCAGAAAATGAGTGGTATGAAATGTGCCAAATCTAACAAATAACAAATTCTGGAGATAACAGAGCACTTGGGTAACTTACAAGAATTTTTCAGTTTTCTTTGGTATCTACCCACCGGCAGAAATGTTGCATCCAAGAAGAGTTTTATGAGCAAAGGTAGTCAGAAAAAAGAGGTATGAATTGAAATTAGGGTTGCTGGCTATAAAATTAAACTTCCCAGAGACCAGGAAAAAAGTTGGAGAACTAATGATAAGAAGATAGAAGTCTGGTTTCTGACTAGGTCTAGGAAGAAAAGAGAAGTGAGAAAATCAAATGAGAAAAATTTTTCAATTCTCGGGGGCCATGAGAGATGAAAGGGCTTACAAGAAGCCACACAGGACAAAGGGAATGGCTGGAGAGATCCATACCTAGAAAGACTTTTCAGTAATATTGGCTTCTCGGAGATAGTGGAACAGTGCCCACAAAATTAAGAAATGATTTGGTATGTAGACTTCTATACCCAGCCAAACTATCTCAAGTGTGAACGTAGACTAGACAACAATGCACAAGGACTTGAGACTTCACTCACAGCCACCAGGCTAGTGGAAGTTACTGGAAGATAAACTCTAGCAAAACAAGGGAGGAAACAAAATTTGGCATGAGATATTTGATATGTGAAGATCTGAATGAAGCTGACTGGGGTTGTAATAAAGGGAAATATCAGGATGATACTTATATGGAAAGTTAAGAGGAAATTCAGCAAATCAGAAACTCAAAATCCATAAGAAATTCCATGTAAAATGTTACATAATTAAGAGACTGGATGGCTTTTGAGATGATGGTGAGATTCTTTTTTCCCTCAATGCACAAGCCAAGAAGCAGGATAAAATGTGACCCCCAAGTGAACATGTAAGAAAAGAGAATCATGGGAAGGGCAAGATAGGGGTATGGGATTAAGAGATACAGACTACTATGTATAAAATAAGCAACAGGATGTACTGTCCAGCATGAGGAAATATAGCCATTATTTTGTAATAACTTTAAATGGAGTATAATCTATAAAAATATTGAATCACTATGCTGTATACTTGAACCTAAGATAATATTATAAATCAAAATACTTCAATGTAAAAAGGGAATCGAGGTGAACTTGATACTAGCCACACGATCAACTGGCCCAGGTGGAAGTGGACGTTTATCCACTATAAGGAAGTGGACGTAATCCCAGTGCAGAATTTGGCTCAGATGAACGTCACATACCCAGTCATAATATGCATTACTTGTGGTTTGTGTCTAAAGTTTAAAGCAACTAGTTAAAGCATGGGAATTAAGTCAGAATGCAAACCGAACTTAAATGTAAAAATAAAGTTATTTCTCAAGCAGGGAGAACGTAGTGTGACAAAGAGAAAGGAATCCTTAAACCTCTCAAGCTGATGGACTAAAAGTTGAAGCTATTACTCATTTTAGAAAGTAAGGCTAGAAGAGTCAAAATCACAACCAACAATGCAGGAGAAGTTTGGGGAAAGGATGGTTATGTAGGATAAGTAAGAATCTCATCTTTTCATACAGTCAACTGCCAATGATATTTAAAGTAACAACCTCCAAAAGAACTAAACCCTTAGCAGTGCCTCCAGGGAGTACCGAGGAGGCTATGGCGTTTCATGATTTGTCTTCTCCTGCTGCCATATTCATGAGTTAATTTTATAAATAAAATTCATTCTGCCATCGTGAAACTACGAAACTTTAATAATACAAGCCAGTTAACTGGTGTAAAAATACAGGTTAAACACTGAAGTGAGCACATTTGTAAGTCTTAACTTGATTTGGAACAGTTGTGTGTAATGTAAACCACACCTCTTCCTTCCATGTCCAAATTTGGGATGTCAAGTTAAGTGAGTTTAGATCTGAAACGGAAGTGTCCTGAAGAGTGTGGACTTGGATGCCATGATGCCTGGATTCAAATCCCTGCTGTTTGGCCATGGTCGAATAACTTGACCTCTCTGAGCCTCCGTTACCCCATCTATTAAAATGGGGGTAGTAGTACCCACACGTAGGATTGTCGTGAGGATTAAGCGAGTTAATATACGTGGTAAGTGGTGGTGTTACGAGGTGACAAGTCATTGGAGTTCAAAGACCCAGCTACCTCTCTGCGGCCAGGTGTTCTGAGGTGTGTTTGGGGGGAGTTCTGTGTTGCCTGCCTGCTCTAATGGAAACACACCTTCCGTTGCTAGGGGACACCCCCTTCCAGTGCTGGCTCTGTAGCGCCAAGTTCAAAATCAGCTCGGACTTGAAAAGGCACATGATCGTGCACTCGGGGGAGAAGCCTTTCAAGTGCGAGTTCTGTGACGTCCGCTGCACCATGAAGGCGAACCTCAAGTCGCACATCCGCATCAAGCACACCTTCAAGTGCCTGCACTGCGCCTTCCAGGGCCGGGACCGGGCCGACCTCCTGGAGCACAGCCGGCTCCACCAGGCCGACCACCCCGAGAAGTGCCCCGAGTGCAGCTACTCCTGTTCCAGCGCCGCCGCCCTGCGCGTGCACAGCCGGGTCCACTGCAAGGACCGCCCCTTCAAGTGCGACTTCTGCAGCTTCGACACCAAGCGGCCCAGCAGCCTGGCCAAGCACATCGACAAGGTGCACAGGGACGAGGCCAAAACAGAGAACCGGGCCCCGCCGGGCAGGGAGGGGCCCCGAGAGAGCGGTGGGCAGCACGTGGCCCAGATAGTGACCCAGCGGGCCTTCCGCTGCGAGACCTGCGGCGCCTCCTTTGTCAGGGGCGACTCTCTGCGGTGCCACAAGAAGCAGCACAGTGACCACAGTGAGAACAAGAGCTCGGGCTTGGTCACCTTCCCGCCCGAGGGCGGCGCCTCGGGGCAGCTGGGCACCCTGGTCTCCGTGGGGCAGCTCGAGACGTCCCTGGAGCCCAGCCAGTGCCTCTAGTTCCGCCGGAGAGGGTGGGCAGCCGTCCGGAACGCCAGACACGCGCCCCGGCCCGGCCCTCTGCACTCAGGCCTTCGAGCCGGACTTGAGTCACCAGCTGAGGGGACACCTGCTCCAGCGAGGCCATGGCCCCAGTCACCGTGGCCTGAGGGCGGGCAGGCGCCAAGGCAACGCTGTGGAGACCCTCCCCCATCCGTGTCCCTGTCTTCCCTCCAAGAATCATCTAAGCGGGTTGTCTCGGTTCCAAGGTGGGGGGCGACCATCGAGCGCTGCTCCCTCCAATAGGGATGGTTGCTTCGCGATGGATTCCAGTTCTAAAACCAGTCCATCTCCGATGGCATTATGGAACTAATTAGACCACATGGAAAAACTAATACTACGCTCATCTGTAGAGCGGGAAAGGTGAAGGTGATGGCGGGGTACCCGGAGGGTCTGGGGCGGCCGGAAAAGTTCTATTTCTTAACCTGGGTGGTGGTTTATGAGTATTCGCCTTCTGCGTTTTTTGTGTGGTTCCTTTTATCTGTTGTCTTATAATAAAAAGGCAAGCTCATCTGTAGAATGGTGTAAGAGGGGCACTCCATGTTTATGGTCTTCCACAGACAGGTTATGGTGTGGGGTTCTGCGGTGCTGCCCCGGCCCCGTAGTAATTTCTCTGTAAATGCACGTAGGAGATCTGTGTCTTAGTGCTGTAGTGAAGCGAAATGCAGTTTGATCTGTAGGTGGCGCCAAAGATCAAGCTGACGCTAGCTCAGCCTGTAATTGTGTGTGTTGTGAAATTCAACCTTGGCCTACTTGGGTTCATAAAAAGAGATGAGGGGCCCAGTGGGTCCTGGGCTTGGTTCTGGGACATACGATGCGTGGGAAAGCCTGAGACTAGTGTCTTCATCACGGTAAGCCCTTGGTGTTTGCTGAACCAACAAACGAGAAACCCCAAACCTCTTGTAAATGGACACTTCACTTGACGGAAACTTAGGAGGCCATGGAATGCCAGTGGATATATAATTTATCCAAAGTTGCTTTGTTCTTTTCTTCAAATACAGTCTTTGTTTAATACAAATTCTTGTGTGCTCTCATCAAGCTAAACATCTGTGCTTTTAAAACATTGAATAGATCCATTGTTTTTGATACACTAGAAACAAGGATGTGAAAACATTTTTTTATAGATTGTATGCAGGGGACTATGTCACTTATGAAATAGAGGTACAGAACTTATTTTAGAAATTTTGTTTGAACAAATCTGATTCCGTTTAAGTCTGACTTCGGGCGAGTTAGAACGCACTGTTGGATCTTTTTGTGAGAAGAAAAGATGGAAATGATAGCAGAGAGAATTAATCATTTCTTTGCTCTAGAGCTATTTTTGGTTGTTCAGAAGTGTTTTGTTACTGAATGCTGGTGCATTGTACAGATTCTTTAGTCACCTTTCTGCCGTTTGTCAAAGAGTCTTATCTGTGTTTCTGTTCCAGTATCAGAAGGGCTGTTGACCTTTCAAGTGGGAACCGATAGATCGAAATCGTATAGACGTTGCTTGTACTTCTGGTGTTATAGCTCTTCAGATAAACAGGAAAAATATCAGCCTCTTTAGAAGACATTTTTTCACCGCTGTATGGGCATCAAGGGTCTTGGATCCACGCTGGTATCACCTGGCAAATTTGCTTGCCCAGTAGAGCGGAGGTCAGCAAAAAGTTTGGGATCAGATAATATTTAATATAAATAGTAAATATTTGAGGCATTATGGAGCCATTAGGTCTCCTTTGTGACTAAACTCTCTGCACAGAAGTAGCCAGACTATAAGAAAAAGAACATGTCTGTGTTCCAACAAAACTTTATAAAATGAGGATGAGACTTAAAATATACAGCTAATCACCAAATAAAGCTGGGAAGCAGCCATGGTAGGTAAGAGGCCGCTGACACGGTTTCTGCACCCAGCTCTGTTTCGCAAGGTCCATATGGATCTGAAAGGGGAAATTGATTAATGAATATGTTTGCAGTTTGACATCACCTGGACCAGGGGTTGGCGAACTTTTTCAGTAAAAGGCCAGATAGTACATTTGGGGGGCTTTGCTGGCCTTAGTCTCTGTTGAAACTCCTCAGCTCTGTTCACCTGTGTGGCACAATCACTCAACTCTGCCGTTGTCACCGAAGCAGCCGTAGATAACAGGTAAGTGAATGGGTATGGCTGTGTGCCAATAAAACTTTATTTACGAAAAGCAGGCCATGATTTGGAGGGCCATCTTTGGCTGACCCCCGAGCTGGGCTATTGAGTGCAAGCAACGGGGTAATTGATGATGGGTGAAAACACAGGAGAAATACTGAGAATGCCAAGTTTCCTGGGATCCCTTTAAGCAAGCTACAGCTTCATGCGAGAGATCGGCAAGTTCCCGCTTAGGCACTGGGAAGAGCTGCGTCTTTTTGATCGTTAGTCAGTGTAGCTATCTCCAGTGAAGAGTACAGAAATCAAGATGTTACCCTCATGCTCTCCTCTGACTAAGGTTTCTTGCTGCCTTCTAAACATTGTAGAACATGAATTTTTTTGTTTGTCCCTGGGTTTAATTTCTTAAAAAGTATGCGCCTCAATTCCTCTTGCTGTGTTGTTGTGAGTCCTTACTCTGAGCCAGACACTGTGCTGAGAACGTGACCCGTGTTAACTCATCTCCTTCTCCCGGGTACCATCCAGAGCTGGAACTAGGGTGAGACAAGGGAGGCGTGTGCCTGGGGCACTCAGAACTCAGTAATCACTCGTTTTAAAGCAATATTTTTTTAATTGGCAAACTGTGGCCCACAGGTCAGCTGCTTTGTTTTTGTAAATGAAGTTTTATTAGAAGTTGGCCTGGGAATGAAGGCAGGACCATGCAGGGGCAGACTTGGACCTGTCTTTAAGAGTGTGGTGTTTTTGTTCGTTGTGGATTCTTCTGCGTTCCGTTTGGTTTTTAGGAAAATTGCGTTAAAATAGTCACCTTGATCAGTGAGATGTTGGGTGCCACTTTCTATCTGCACCAGAGGGGATCGCCTCAACCACCTCACCCTGGTCTCTGCCTCTTGTTCAGATACGAAGGTGAAGAAACTTCTGTTATTTTGTTAGAGTAATAAGTTGATCTGAGTAAGATGATGACACAACCATCCAAAAGGAGCCTTCTTTTGTTAAAAGGTAACAGGGTTGAGGAGGAAGGAGGTAAGAACAACCCTGCCTCTGGCACTACTGTCTGGCTGACGTCCGGCTAGAGATTTTACCTCAGATTCTCAGTTTGCTCGTCTGTAAAATGGGCCATTTCAGGCATTTGGCTTAATGATAAAGTCGACTGGTTTAAAACACCAAAACAGAAATTGGCTCGCGTGTGTGTCTTTTTCTCGTTTATTTTGTTTGGGGCCAGGGGATGGGGACAACCAAGGACTAGTACTGTGACCTTATGACACTGGGCATCGTGGTTTCTATCTTACTTCTCAGCCCCGCCCCGCATCTTCAACACATGGTCCAAGGTGGTGGCAACTTAAGCTCGAGCCAGGATAGGAGGGGGAGACCATCCTCCCTCTTCTTGGCACTGCTAGAAGGTTGCACATAAACTTATGCTCACCTCTCCTGGCTACATGGCTGGTCATACGCCGTGGCTGTGGCAAAGGGTGCTGGGAAATCGTGGCTCTGGAGTAGCCTTGCCGAGTTAAAACCCCACAAGGAGATGCTGAGTCATGAGTATTCTCTGCCCCTGAGCAATAATGCAGGCTCTTGAAGGCTGGAGATGACTTTGCTATGAAACACCTGGCACGGGTCCTGAACACCCAGGGTATTCTGTACATGAGCGTTTCTGTTTTATCAGGGCTTGTTGGGGCACCCTCTGTCTGTTCTTTGTGCATACTGGCCCATGGCATTCTTCCAAGGCTTTCTGTTCCTCTAGTCCGGTGGGTCTCAACTGTGGCTCTGGGCTGCAGTACCTGGAAAGCTCTGAGGTATTTGGAATCTGTCTCTGTGGGGAAGGGCCTGGGCATCAGTACTTTCTAAAATTCTGCAGGTGATTCTAATGTGCAGCCAGGTGGGAAGAGCTGCTCCAGTGAAGGAGGGCTGTCTTCATGGGTGCTTGCCGTCTGTGCAGTCACGAAGGGCCTCACACTCGGGTGCGTGCTCTGCTTTTGCTGTCTTGGAATTCTTAATTTTTGAACAAGGGGTCCTGCATTTGCATTTTGCATCAAGCCCTGCAAATTACGCAGCCAGTCCTGTGAGGAAAGAAAAACATGCCTAAGGAGGGAGCCTGTGTGCATCACTGGTACAGAAAAGGTCTCAACTTTTGAAAACAAGACTCCTGGCTGGGGCTGGCCAGCCAGGGCTCTGGGTGGGAGGAGGAAGCGCCCTGAACCATGAAGTTCAAGCATTTCCCTGCCGGATTCCACTCAGACCTTACAATGAATGACTTTGGTATTTGCTGTTACAAGAGAAAGCTAATCTTCAGAAAAGTTAACCTGCTCGGTGCAGCTAACACAGGAAAGTCAGACCCACGTGTGCTGGACTCCCGTGCCTGTGTGTAATTTGCAGCCTGACTCTCCACTTAGACTAGGGTGTCTTCCACTGGCAGAAGTAGGGGAATCGGGGACGGAGCGATTTGAGTTCTAAGTGTCGAGGCAGGAAAATGACAAGATCTTTTGCACGAATGGTGAGGTCGATGTTGGATTGGAAAAAATTTTGAATATGGGTGTTGCTGGATGATCGGAAAGTGTCCCTAGGCTGTCTGCCCACATGCTGGGGGCAAGTATTGCTGGAATGACCCATGTTACATTCCCCCAACAGGCAGGTTACAAAATGGTTGAGCAAATTTTGCTTCGATACTGATCGTTGGTGATAATCGCACTTGAACTCCCAAGAGTATGAGTGGCCAGCTGAGCCTGTGCTCAGGGGCCGTGTGGATAGGATCTCGTTCATGCCCCACCTTGAGACGTTTCTGTTTTAATAGAGAAGGAAATGAAGGTAAAGAACCCAAGTCCAGCAGTTGGTCAGGATTAGAACCAGTGTCTGCGTCCTCCAAGTGGAGCTCCTTCTAATACCCAGCACCACCTGCTTGGGAGACCTGCCTTAAGGCCAGTTTTCTTCATTGCTTTTTGAGTCATGGACCCCTTTGTCAGTCCAGTGGAATCTCTGAATCCCTTCTCTGAGTGATGTTTAAAAGAATAAAACAAAATGTATAGGTTTGCCAAGGAAAACTGTTATATTGAAATAGTTATCAGAATATTTCCTGGATTATGGGCATTTTTATTAGCATTATATTAAATGAAGGCTGTAGCAGCAGACCTAGTTAGTAACCATAGTTGACCCTTGAACAATGCAGGGCTTAATCTTACCTAATTTATAGTCGGCCTTTGGCCTTCCATGTCCGCAGTTCCTCCACGTTTGTGGATTCAACCAGCCACGACATATAGTACTGTAGTATTTACTTTTGAAAAAAAAAAAATACCTGCGTGTAAGTGGACCAGTGCAGTTCAAACCTGTGTTGTTCAAGGGTCAGCCATACTCTTAATTTTGAAGGAGAGATGCGCATAAATGTTATTTCAAGATAGCTACAGCAACCAGAATGTTATATGAAAATAACTGATTTCTTTTGCTGACTGAATCACTGGTCCTGTTAATGCTTCTGTGGTTTGGTACCTGCATCCCAAACTGACAAATGCTCAATTTCAGTTAGAGGCGAGGGAAGTAAGATTCATCTTCTTTCCCATCCAAATCCCTGGACCCTCTAAATTCTATCCATGGTCCCTTTGCTGCTAGGTTAAGACCTCTGATGCTAATGGAATTTCTGGGGTCTGGTTTTCTTGGTAAAATTTGAACTTGCAGTTCTTTCCATCATAACTAGATCTAGTAGCACCAGGACTTAAATATTTACCCCTGCCTCCCCTCACCCACCCCCCAAAAGACCTTGCATTAGGAGGGATTCACCGAACAAGGCTCTTTGTAATGCCTACGTACAGCCCTTTTCTGATAAACTGTCTTAAGATGGCTCAATTCTCACCTGTTAGTTTGAGGGACTTTGGCCTATAGAAAATAGACAGTGTATGTTTGTCAAACAATTCTGAAATTCTCGAGGCATTACACATACTCACGTGCTCTCACACTGCACCATCTATTTCTGGAAAGGTCACAACGGACTGGCTTCAGCCTAAAGCTAAGGGTAGGGTTTTTACCCAAGGCTGAGAGAGTAGTAACACATGAATAACAGCAGATAATTCTAGTATTCAGTGCAGGGTTATCTGCACTTGTTCATTTTAAGCATCCTGGAAGGGAAATGGTTATTTCAATTGTATTGGTGGTTACTTGTGGACTTGAAACAATCTACCTTCATTACTTTTAGTTTTGATAAATGATCCCTTTATATTTAAGAGAAATTCATGTCCTGTGTGTAATTCTTTCAAAACACATAGACATCTCTAGATTTTGAGGAAAAAACTGGACATATTTGCCTCTTATTTAATTGTCCATTTGTCCCTCATTGCAACAAATTTCTAACATCGATATCTGAGGGAATCAATGGTACAGACATCGTTTAGAAATTGTCTTTAAAAGAAAAATCTTCATTCCAGATACTCATTTCTCTCCTGACCCTAGCCCAGTCTCCAGCCCAAAGGCCAGCAAACTTTTCTGTAAAGCTGGTAGGAAATATTTTAGGCTTTGCAGGTCGTACGGTCACTTGCAACTGCTCAGCTCTGGCCTCACAGCACAAAAGCAGCTGGAAGTGGTACGTAAAGGAATGTGCGTGTGTTCCCGCAAATCTTTACGGACACCGAAATTGGAATCTCATGTAATTTCACATCACAAAATATTCTTAATTTTCTCAACCATTTAAAAATCCTTAGCTCGTGGATTATACAAAAACAGGTGATAGGTTAAATGAGAAACACAGGGCAAAGTATACGAGGAATCTCTGTTACTTTTATAACTACATGTGGATCTGCAATTATCTCAGTAAAAATTTCACTTAGAAAAATAAACTAACAGGTAGTTGGCTAGATTTAGCCCCCAGGCTGTAGTTTACTACCCCTGCCAGTCAGAACAGCTTATTAAAATATGATACATAATTTTAAACTGCTCTCCTATTTCTTGATTGTTTTTGACGTGAATGGAATGTTTGAATAGGATTTTTTTCTGACGTGTGCTGTCTCCAAGTATTGGTTTTATATTACAGTTCAAATACAAAAGCCTTAGCCATGTAGCTGTTGTAATTAAAGATTCTAGTGTGGCTTAAGTATCTAAGTGATACTAAGCAAATTTACATTTGTCAAATGTTCACTTAACTAAAAAGCTCAGCATATCCTCTCTCTGAAATATGAAAGTCATTTATAAGAAGTCCTCAGTCCTAAAATGTTTTCTTTTAAAATAATAATTGTGACATTTTTTTAAAAAAATCAAGCAATACCAGGGGATGTGCAGTGAAAAGTCTCTCTCCTTTCACAGCCCCTCATTTTCCCTTTCAACAGGCAGTCACCATTAGCGGTCGGTGTCTCTATCTATAAACGTTTTGGTTTAAAATCGGTCATCATGGCTGTCTTTTGGGGTTGGCTCCCCAAAATCGTAATGATAGTAGCTGCCAGTGCCAGAGGGTGCGTGAACCTCACAAACGTCTTGACTCCACACAGCAACTCCAGCGTAGGTGACGCTGGCCCCATTTTACAGATTGAGCTCTTGAAGGGCAGAGTCGTCGGACACAAGTGGGTCATGGTGTTTGCATGGTTTTGTGGTTTGATGAAACAAAACCCTCCTGATGCTGAGTGGCTGTTGGTATGGAGGTTGGATGAGGCATTGGAAAGATAAGCTACCTTCCGGTATTGAAAGCGTTCAGTTCTTAAGAACTGTCACTATTGTAAAGTGACTTTGTCTTATTACAAAAGCAACATGTGGTCACTGGAGGAAATGTACAAAAGCAAAATAAAAATTAACCTGTAGGGGCTTTCCTGGTGGCGCAGTGGTTAAGAATCCACCTGCCAATGCAGGGAACACGGGTTCAAGCCTTGGTCCGGAAAGATCCCACATGCCATGGAGCAACTAAGCTTGTGCTCCACAACTACTGAGCCTGTGCTCTAGAGCCCGCGTGCCACAACTACTGAAGCCCGTGCACCTAGAGCCCATGCTCTGCAACAAGAGAAGCCACTGCAGTGAGAAGCCGGCGCACTGAAAATGAAGAGTAGCCCCTGCTCTCTGCAACTAGAGGAAGCCTGCACACAGCAACGAAGACCCAACACAGCCATAAATAAATAAATAAATTATTTATTTAAAAAAAAAAATTAACCTGTACTTTAGCCATCACAGCATCTTGCCGTTGGGGACACCTCCAACCCAAGGCAGGTAAGGAAGTTTTCCATCGTCAGTGCTATGATGAAAAGCTTTGTGGAGAACTGTTGAATGCATCCTTTTATTTCCTGAAGATGAGCTTTGAATGTAGCATGGTAGTTAAGAGCCCAGAGGCTGCATTCGGAGTACCTGGCTGGAATTCTGGCTCTGTCATTTCGTTAGTTGCATGACCTTGGTCATATTAAGACCCTCTGTGCCTCATTTTTTTAAATCTATAAAATAATCGTAGTACCTACCTCATAGAGTTGTCATGAAGGTTAAATAAGTTAATCTATGTAAAGAGCTAGAACAGTGCCTGGCACGTGCTAAGCACCAGATTGGACTAGCTAATCATAATTTATATTCTTTAATGAGTAGTTAATACTGCCAACAATTCTCAGTTACCCAAGAGTTTCCTTAATCCTCAAATTGGTCTGTGTGACTTTGGAATTAATTACATATTTTATGAATTGGATTTACTTTCTTACTAGTAATTTCTGATGCACCTACTTGAATCAGGACAAACCTACACAGACCTTGCCGTTTATCCTCTTCTCTTTGGTCAAGTAAAAAATGCCTGTACTTTGAAAATAAATGGACATATTGAGTGAACACAATGGAATAGAAATTGCCTATTCGTTGTAAACAAAATTTAATTCTACAGCCGGATAGTGGGAAAGAGTATTCTTATGCCTTGCTAGAGGGAGATTTTGAGGGGGACCAATTTGGTGATATCTACCAAAATATTAAAATGTGAGTTCCTTTTGACCCAGCAATTATTCTTATAGGAATTTCTCCTGTGGAATTAATTCAAGTATGCAATTGAGTATGTTCAAGGATGTTCAGAGCAGCGTTGTCCACAAGAACAGTTAGCAGGATACAACCAGATGTCCATGAGAACAGGGCTGGTCAAATAATGATACAGCCATGCAGTCCTGACCACGCATCACTAAAAAAAAAAAAAATAATAATGTGGTTGACCCATGTGTGTTGAGATACAAGTGGTTGAAGGTCAGTTATTAAGTAAAATTAAGTTGCAGAGTACTCTGTACAGTTTAATCTCCATTGGTGTTTTTTTAAAAAAGTTATATACATGAATATTGTCTTAAAGGATATGAAATAACTTTAATGGTGGCCGTCTCTGAAGTGAAGCAGGCGTGGGAAAGAGTGGAGAGCTTTTATTGCTTTACTAAAATCTATTCTGTTAGGCTTTTTACAACAAGCAAGTATTACAAATAAAAATAACTTTTAAATTTATCTTAGAGGTTCTCATCCACTTTGCCAGTTTATTCACTTTGATGCCCAGTTCTAAATATAAATGACACATTAAATGTGTAAAGTCCTTTGGAATTTAAACATTCTATGAACATCTCATCTCTTGTGTTTTGCTTCTTCTACACTCTTCCTCCGCGCCTATAGCCTCCTACCCACCTTTGGACACTTTTTAACCTCATTTTCTGGAAAATACTGAAAAGAGTTCTTTAAATGCAGTTTATGAATTGCACAGAACGTCTTTCAAAATGTGAGCATGGAAGAATTGATCACCTTCATGGGTTTCTTTGTTATTTTCTGGCATTCTAACTTCAGGATAAAATAGGAATTTACCCAATTAGAGCAGTAGTCATTTCAGCAGCTGACCTTGTTTCTGCCAAAAAAAATTCAGTCACAGAGTAGATCTATTCCCTGATTTCATCTGTAACTCACCTTGCACTCCTGTGCTTTCCTTTAAAAAATATTCTCAGAGAATGTGACCACACCTCTGGAGAACAGGGAATATTGTGCTGGGGGCAATACAATGCACTACTGATATTTCACTCCAAAAGAATATATTGATCTTAATGTTTTAATTTAAAACTATTGCAATACAGTCAATCATTTTTATCATATTAAATTCATGCTTAGGGCTTCCCTGGTGGCGCAGTGGTTGAGGGTCTGCCTGCTGATGCAGGGGACACGGGTTCGTGCCCCGGTCTGGGAGGATCCCACATGCCGCAGAGCCTGCGTGTCCGGAGCCTCTGCTCCGCAGCGGGAGAGGCCACAATGGTGAGAGGCCTGCGTACCAAAAAAAAAAAAAAAAAAAAAATCATGCTTATAGAAAATTTGGAAAATACAAAATAATACAGAAAACTACCTGTAATCTAGTCCCAAATCCATAGGCAACAGTTGCTAACATTGTACTCTATTTTCTTAGTCTTTTGTTCTGCTTAGTATGTTTTTACATCATTGTGTAATACATGCTAATGTCTGCACAATTCGAAATTTTTATTTTCCCCTCTTTGTAACCTAATATGGTATTTCTCCATGTTGTCAAAACTACGTATAAATGTTACTTACCATTACTCCCTTGGTGGACATTTGGGTTTCTTTTCATTTTTTTATTCTTAAAAACAATGCTGCTTTTATCATAATGCATAAAGCTCTTTCTATATATAGCATTATTCAGCTAGATTCCCAGAAATTGAATTACTAGGTCAAAAGTCATGAACAGTTTAAAGGCTCTTGCTAAATGTTACCAAATTGCTTTCCACAAAGGTTGTACCAGTTTACCCTCATCAGCAATGCTGAAAGGCCAAGTTGACTTTCTCCTTCTCCAAAACTGTGTGTTATTTTGTTAAGTACAATGCTAATTTAGATAAGCTGATTATCATTATCGCATTAGTGGAGGACTTTTTAAAACTCCATCCATGATCGTATTTTTGCATTAGTTAAGTGATGTGTATTAAATTTTAAAATGGCAAAAAATATCACAAGTGTGCTGATGACCAGGTATCAATTTGCAAGTATAAAATCCACCGACCCCTTAATCCAACATCAGAGTAGGCATTGTATAGGCATAAAATCGCTTGAAATTTCACCACTAATAATAATATATATAATATATATGATAATATAATAATGTCATTATTTAGCACATAATTAGTGCAGTAACCAGCAAAAAGGAGAATTATTAAAAATCTGGACTGTTTGCCCAGGGATGTTAGGAATTTATACCATGTGCCTTGATTAGTGTAATCAATATGAAATACCAGTTGTATATAAATCGTAGGACTCAGCAAGTGCTGTAACTTCTCATTGGACGATGACGTTCATGATGACCAAAGCTCCCAGCATAATTAGTTTTGGGTGATGAGTCTGCTTGAAAACTGCCAGGCAGGGAACCATTTCCAATGAATTATCTTTCACTGCTAATAGCCTCACAGACTGTTTCTGTTCCTGTATTTAAATGTAACTCTTGAAAGCTGAACACAGCCGTGATCAAGGAAGGGGATGGGGCGGGCACCACAAAAAAATAAATGCAGAGCTTTGCCGGATTTTCAGTAACTGAGGGCAACCTAAAAATTGGAAATGCTGCAGTTGAAAAGCCCATGTCAGAAAATGAATGGGAGCCTTGGGATGGGGTGGGGAGATGGAGGGAAGCAGTTCCTTAAAATTGGACATATTTAAAAGGAAGGAAAAAGAAATGCTTATCTAGTGTCTCCTAAGGGCTACTCCTCGTGCCCTCATTGCTATATCATTTAGTTATTTGGGAAAAGATTCAGGATTGCTGCAAAGTAGCTTAGTTTAGGAATAGCCAAAAATGGGTGATATGAATAATCCTTCAGTGAATAAGGGCTTAAGAGGGCATGAAGATTATATACCATTTGTTGATTTCATTTTTTAACATCTTTATTGGAGTATAATTGCTTTACAATGGTGTGTTAGTTCCTGCTGTATAACAAAGTGAATCAGCTATACATATACGTATGTCCCCATATCTCCTCCCTCTTGCGTCTGCCTCCCACCCCTCTAGGTGGTCACAAAGCACGGAGCTGATCTCCCTGTGCTATGTGGCTGCTTCCCACTCGCTATGTTGATTTCATTTTTAAAGCAGAAAATCCTGGTACCTCACATTCCTGTTTTTATATCTGTAGAATGGGATTCTGTAAAATCTAACTGAAAAACTGGCACTAAAAGAACAAAATCTTTAATAATATGATCTTACCCCTCAATGCCTGTAATGATGCCATAGCTAACGTGAAGATTATATCACAGATTATATACATAATACTGTCAGGAGAAAACAGGAAAGTTGACACCTTCAGTTCAGAAATATTTACTGAACACGTACTATGTTCCTGGCATTGTGTGAGCCATGGGGAGACACAAGAGAAGGACATCAGTATATGATTTTATTCCTTTCAAGTAATTGTATTTCAGCTATTGCTATTATAAAAGTAACACATGATCATCTGAAATAGATTTAAATCTTACATGTAATTTAAAAAGAAAGACGGAGGACAATCCAATAAACGTGGCTGGAAAAAATAAAGTTAGATTCCCTGCTGTAGTTACAAAAATAAATCCCCCTTGATTAACAAAACCTGAACAAAACTGACAGTTGTGGAAGAAAATACGGAGGAATACATTTTTAGTTTATTCAAAAGACACAAATACCATCAAAGAAAAGAGATTCGACAGCTCCAAATTTAAAACACCGATAATAGTAATAGCAATAAGGCACAAAATAGCAAATTTAAAGGCAAGCAGGATACTTGCCACCTATTTTAGACAAATTATTAACATCCAGCATGCACAAAGATCTCTTTCAAATCACTAAGAAAAAGACAATCCAACAGAGGAGAATATGGAAAGGGCTAAGGACAGAAAGATGGTGAGAGAGGACAAAGACAAACATGTGGTCAGACCATTTGCAAGGGGCTGACTCAAGAAAATGGACTTGGAAAGGACAGGTGAGCTAGTCTCCAACTGTAAGATCTGCAGACCTTTACAGTTGGTGATACCAAGTGTTGGCAAGAGTGGCTAAGATATAAAATATGTGACTTGAGGGTCCAGTCCTTGTAATACACGACTTGTATGTTGCTGCCTTGAGCAAGCACACTGACTTGGACAAAATTGTAAGCCCTCCATGCCTGGTCCTGCCGTCTGCTAATTGTGGAAAGAGTAGAGTACAAAGCAGAAACCCTGCAGCTGTGGTTAGAAGCCTAGACCCACATCTCAGGCCAGCTCTGCCACTTACTGGCTGAGAGCCTGGGGGCAGTGACCCCCACATACCTTCAATTCATCCTCACACTGTAAGATCTTGAGCAGGTTCGTTAATTTCCCAGAAACTCAACATCCTCATCTAAATGATGGGCACAGGGTTAGTGGGAGGATGAAGTGAGATAAGGCATTTGGCCCCTGGCCCAGATCCTGACACATGGTAGGTACTCACTTAATGACGGCTATAATTGGAACTTTGTATTGGATCCCCCATAAATTGTGTAATACCTGTGACAATAGACTCTGGGACAGGCACAAAATAAATACTAGCTAATTCCAGTGTTTTGCCTCAAATATTCACAAGAGATTCTCATTTTAGATAATAATGAAATCAAGATATACATTTACATATCTTGTATGCAATTCAAGATGTATACATTGGTATACATTCATAAACATGGCCTCCCCTGTCGGAATTTCCCCTGCTCCCTTCTGGAAATTCAGGAGTGAAGTGATGCCCAATAATACAACTCCTACTGGACATATAAAGTAGATTTTACTGTGTACAAATAAATGGGTGTATAGACAGATTGCTCAGGGATGATTATACAGTTCATCTTAAGTATTAGGGCATTTTTACTTGTATCCATATCTTGATAACAATGCAAAGCAGAATGTAACTTTTTTTTCCCCTTTTCTTCCTCCCAACACACCTGTTGATCAGCAATCCTGTTCATCATTTCTCCAAACCAGATCTTTTTTTTTCCCTGGAGCTTTAAACGTTTTTATTTTGAAATAATTTTAGATTTAGACAAGAGTTGCAGAAATAGTGGTTCCCAAAAATACCCTTCACTGAACTTCCCCAAATGTTAACATCTTACATGAGCACAGTGCAACTGTGGAAATGAGGAGAATAACCTAGCTACGACACTGCCGCCTGATCTCTGACCTTATTCAAAATCTGCCAGTTGTCCCACTCAGGTTCATTTTCTGGTCCAGGATCCCGTTCTGCATCCCACGTTCATTTAGTTGTCCTCTAACAGATCCTCAGTCTTCCTTTGTCTTTCATGACCTTGACACATTTAAAGAGTACTGACTGGTGTTGTGTAGAATGTTCCTTAATTGGAAATTCTTTGATGTTTCCCACGATTAGGTTGCAGTTATGCAACTTTTTTTTTCAGGAATGCCACCCGTGGCTTTTTTCAGCGCATCATATCAGGACTTACCTGAAGTCAATATGTCTCATTACTGATGATGTTAACTGTGGTCACTTGGTGAAGGTGGTGTCCATAGGGTTTCTTCATTCTGAAGTTACTCTTCTTCTCTTTGTCCTTAATAAGAACCCTGTGGGGGGAGATTCTTTGAGACTATGCAAATATTCCATTTCTCACCATTCTTTTGCTCACTAACTTTAGCATCCGTCCACCGTTCTTGGCTGTAACAATTATCCCTGTGGTGTTTGCTAAGTGGTGATTTTCAAATTCTATCATTCCTTTCACATTTGTTAATTGGAATTTCTGTAAGAAGGCTCTGTCCTTTCCCCCTGTTTGTTTATTGACATATCATTTATTATTCTCATTGCTTATTTAGTTTGTTCAAATCACTCTAGATTTGGCCATTCGAAGGTCCTTCAAGTTGGCTCCTGTGTCCTTTCAACATGGCCCCATAGTTTTTAAAGCACTTCATTACTTTCTGGTATCACAAGATGTTCCAGGTGAATCTTGTGTATTACCTGCCCCAGCTCTGAGATTAACTGTTTCTCAAAGGAGCTCTGGTTCTTTTTATGGGAGAATAGTATTTAATCGTGATCTGCACACTAGTGTATCCATTGCCACTGGGTGTCTCTAGACTGTATCTATCTTGCATCTTCCCTCCTCTCTCCATCCCCACCACCAACCCCCTGGTAGAAGTCATCATCGTATTTCACCTGGATAACTGCCTCTTTATGGATCCCCCTACTTCCAGTCTTGCCTTCCTCCAAGCCATCCTCCAAACAGTAGCAAAAATAGAATCTTCAAACAGCTGGACACCATCATTTCCTTGCATAAAACCTTTGCTGGGTGTCAAGATTAGGTCAGAATAACTGAAATCACTCTGTCTTCAGACACAGGGGGAATTGAAGCCTTGCTCAAGGCCTGCCATGTCTTAGCACAGGGTTGGCAAACTTATTTTGTAAAGGACCAGAAAGAAAATGTTCTAGGTTTTGCAGGCCACTCAGCTCTGCTGTTGTAGCACAAAAGCAGGCATAGATGGCTTCCCTGGTGGCACAATGGTTAAGAATCCGCCTGCCAGTGTAGAGAACATGGATTCGAGTCCTGGTCCAGGGGCATCCCCCATGCCACGGAGCAACTAAGCCCATGCACCACAACTACTGAGACTGCGCTCTAGAGCCCACGAGCCACAACTGCTGAACCCGTGTGCCACAACTACTGAAGCCCATGCACCTGGAGCCCGTGCTCTGCAACAAGAGAAGCCACTGCAATGAGAAGCCCACGTTCTGCAACAAAGAATAGCCCCCTCTTGCCACAGCTAGAGAAAGCCCATGCACAGCAACGAAGACTGGTAGAACCTGGAACCCATGGGGAAGGGGATTCTGGGAAATGTCAAAGTGGCAACAGACAGATTAGCCCAGTGGCTTTCGCGTTCCCATGGACTGAAATTCCCTCCATACCGTGGCTGCTTTCTCCCCTTGCTCACTGCACACACTCCACTATGTTCTTCTCTCTCAGTTCTTCAAACCTGCCAGTCTCTTTTCCACCTCAGGACCTTTGCACATGCTGTCCCATTTGCTGGGAATGCTCTTTCCACCCGCTTTTTGATCTTTTTTATCTTTTAGATCTCAGATGAAAGGGTACTCTCTTGGAGAGGTCTTCCCTGACCCTTCTATTTAAAATCGCCTCCTCTTTTAGTAGAATCTGCCTTATCTCAAAGCTAAGGGACCTCAGCACCTTAGTTTTGTTCCTTGTCACCTCTCCAAGATTTAGAACAGTGCCTGGCACACACAGGTGCTCAGATACATACTAAATGAATGTAACACTTAGCACGAATGGCTAACATTTCACTTGCCTTATATACTATGTTGATTGATTGTTGATCTGCTTTCTATATCCATATAAGCTCTTTTAGGGCAGAGGTTAGGACTCTAGCGTTTATTGCTTATACCTAGCCCCTAAAATAGTGCCTGGAACATAGTTGGTATTAAGTAAATATTTGTTGAATGAATCTCACGCATTTTAAAAACCTTACTATGGATAGTAAATACTGGATAATCATGGATATCAGGTAAAATTACATAGCAAAATTTTCTTTTTATTAAGTATGTTCTGATGTCCATTCAGTGTCTAGACTTCTCATTTTCATGTGGCAACCCATCCAAGGAGGGGAACTCTGGATTTGGAAGGTCCCCTCCAAGTGTGGGACCAGCGTGCCCTGTCAGTTCTTTGCCTCACCTTAAGATGTCACTAAGTGACTTGGCCGTGGTTTCCACTGGCTGTTGCTGGAAGAGCTGGGAGGTCAGGCCAGGGAGGGAGGAAGTGACCTGGTGTCATGAGCAAATCTCCCACTTCCTCCGGCGCCTGGCAGACAAGGTGACGAAGTGCTGATGTGTCCCTCCTGCTTTACGGGGCGTTCATTAGCACACCTGATATTCCAGAGCCCTGGAAACCTGTTTTCTTCTACAGCCAGAACTTTAATAAATCAGGCCAAGCCATATAAATCATGTCACGTCACCATTGACTCCATGGTCGTGGGTCCAGCACTGTTCCTAGGACACTAGGATGGACTCACGTGTTCAGTAATATTTCTGCTTTCAGGAAGTGGTGGGGGAGCTGATAAATACAGGAAAGAAAGAACTAAAAGTAACAGAAAAATCCTAAAAGCAAAGTGGTATTCTGGATTGGATCCCAAAGCAGCAAAAAAGAACATGAGTGGGGAAAATTGGTTAAATACAAACCAAATGTCTAGTTTAATGAATAGTGTTGTACCAATGTTAATTTCTTAGTTTGTTAACTAGGAGAAGCTAGATAAAGCATATCTAGAACTGTACTATCTTTGAAATATTTCCATAAACCTAAAAGTAGTTTTAAAAGTGTACGAGGCAGTGTTGGCTTGGATAGCGGGGATATATTGTGTAGGCTCCTGAGGCAGTGAGTGAATTCCTGAAATCGAACAGACCTGGGATGAATCTTTACCTCTACCACTTACCAGCTGTGTGACCTTAAGCTAGTGACTTAACCTCTCAGAGTTTTAGTTTTCTTTTTTTTTTTTCTTTTTTCTTTTTTTTGGGGGGGTACGCGGGCCTCCCACGGTTGCGGCCTCTCCCGTTGCGGAGCACAGGCTCCGGACACGCAGGCTTAGCGGCCATGGCTCACGGGCCTAGCCGCTCCGCGGCATGTGGGATCTTCCCGGACCGGGGCACGAACCCGTGTCCCCTGCATCAGCAGGCGGACTCTCAACCACTGCGCCACCAGGGAAGCCCTAGTTTTCTTCTTTTTAAACAGTGTCCATGTCATTGGGTTGTGAGGGCTCCATGAGATAACATCTCCTAGTATGGTACATGCACATCATAAATTCTCAATAAATGCTAGCTCTTATTTCTCTGGCATTTCAGAAAAAAAAAGAGCAATCAGCTGTGCTTAAATATTTGGAAAATAAATAACAAGAGGTGAGATTTGTATTAGGTCACCAAGGTTGGCTCTTTTGTATTAGAAAAGCAGGAAGGGGACGAGCGCCCCACCTGAAAGTGAGCCAAAAGAATCCCATTTGGTCAGTTTCTAAATCTATGAAAAGTATTTCTCAAGCTGTTGAAAGGCATTTTTCTATTAAAACTGGTCTTAAAAACTTGTGATTTTTTTCTAAGATAAAATTAGAGATGAGCAAAGCAATACTTGTGAAGGTTATTCACTGCAGCACCGATTATAAATGCAAAAGATTGGAAACCACTTAAATGCCACCAAGTAGGGAAGAGTCTGGGTAAATAACTTATGGTTCATCCGTTTCATGGAATTCTCTGAAGACATTTTTTAAACCAAAAAGCAAGTGTCTGTATATATACATATATATTTATATGCCACAGTCATACACAAAGATGCATTGACAAAAAAGAATAGGGTGCAGAATGTGCACACAATATGCTATCATTAATGTATCATAAAGAGTATATGTTAGTATTTATTTCATATGCATCCAGTATCTCTGGAAAGATATGCAAGAATCTGGTAATAGTGGTTGCTACTTGATCTGCACCAAAGAAAGGGACCATCTATCTTGTTAAAAGTCACATCCATCTTGTTAAATTGTTACTGCCAATAAAATTTTACATTTTTTGCTTAGGAATGTTTAACCAGAACTTATACTTACTTCTTCAATGTATTTTTTAACTTTTTATGGTGGAAAATTTCAAACATATACAGAGGAGTGAGAATCATAATGATCCTCCCTGCACCCATGACCCAGCTTCAAAAATGATATAACTTCTGTTGCTCTGATTTTGTAGTATAGTCACCTTGTTTTCATCAATTACACAAAAATTAATCATTGTAATAGTGACTCAGTTCTGACCAAAGGAAGTTAAATTTTTTAAACTTATGTATAAATTTCCTTGCTGAGAATTTTGATAAGGTGATCAATAAAAGACTTCTAAGCAAAAAATATTTATTAATATAAAATTCCATGAGGATGTGGAATTGAAGTGCAAATTTAAGGAGAAAACTTAAGTAATGACATAAAATTTCAACTATTAAAGAACAGCTTATTCATGTATGATTCAAGTGGGTGACAGTGGAGGTCAAGGATACATGATATTTAGATTATTTTCAATACATATAAAGAAATTGTATAACAAATAATTATAGTGCCAGAATCTTTTAAGCTGTTTAAACATAGGAAGATTTAGATATAAACTTTAAAACATGTAAGGGAGTACATACTTCAAAAAAATTATTTTATAGAGTGTGAGAGAAAAACAGTTTGAAGATCACAGCTCTAGAAGACCTGATGTTTATTTCCAAGTCTCAGGGAGCTGTTGTGTTGATGGGATAGAAGGTCATGCCTGCCTGAACCCTGAGACAGCAAAGGGAACCTGGAACCTGAGATTGAGGTCTGATCAATGTGTCTCTTTCCCACTATCCATCATGACTGAGTTGGATTATTTCAGGAATGCAAGGTTGGTTTAACACTTGAAAATCAACCAATTTAATTCCCCCATCCAAGCCTAGGGTCACAGATGTTTAAGTCCCCTTGGCCATTGTATATATATAGAAATAAACACCACTAGCCACCATCCCTTCCTTTACTTATCAAGCAACCTGTTGAAAGCAACCTGTTTTCTCTGGAAAACTTTTTTCTTTCTTCAATGCGTGGATAGTGGAGGGTGAAACACGTGTGTACTCTAACCAACTACCTTGAAAGAATGGTGGCCACTCTGTCTCTTCTCCCTGGCTGCGTATTCTGTCTTAACACAGTGTTCTTCCAAGAGTGGCTTTTCTACCTGCAGTTGGAATCCCTGTAGATTCCTGGGCCCCAGCTCAGAACCACTGAGTCAGACTTTCTGGGAATCTGTGTTTTAAACATCTCCCCTCTCCCCAGTACCCTAAAGTTTATAAAATGCCATTCTAACTCACTTTCCCTCTTCACACTGTTGAGAAAATAAAGTCTCTATTTTATTTCCACACTGGGGCCTTCCCTAAACCCTGTCTTGACCTTTCTGCTACCTGACTGTTCCTCCTCTGATCCCTTTGAGGGTTTCACTTCCTTCTTATATTCCCCCAAATCCCTATGCTCCCCAGTACATATGCGTCCTGCCCCGTTCTCTTCAGATTTCGGTTGCCTGCCTTTCTGCTGATGATTGCCGAGTTCCCATCACTAATCCCAATGATTCTCCTAACAGTGGCCAGCTTTACTGAGTACTTACTGAGGAACGTGCACTAGACCTTGACTTTGATATTAGCTCATTTATTGCCCAGAGTAGCCCTTTGAGATAGGTCATCGTTATCACCCTCTTACAAATGATAAAACAGGAGCTCAGAGGGAGAAGCAACTTTTTCCAGCTTGTAACAATTAAAACTGGGTTTTGAACTTGGGACAGTTTGACCTCTTAACCTCTCTGTAGATACCTCACCTGTGCTCCAAAATGCCTGACACAGAACTTGGTACCTTCCCTTTGCATTCTCCCTCCCCAACTCCTAGGCCAGATATCTTGTTTGCCCTTCCAGAACCACAGGATGTAACCCCATGTCCTGAGTCTTCACATCTGGAAATACTCCCTGCAGATCTCTAACTTCATCCTTTTACTCTCTTATCTCGCATTTTTTTGCCACTCACTCTCCTTTTACTAAAAATGAAGTACAATGAAGATCTCTCAAAAATTATCTGAACTTAGTGACAGAACCAGAAACAAAGTAACATGTCCAGGTATGGAGGCTTCTCTACTTGTAAACAGGACATTGCTGAGTCCATATTATGCAAAGTCTAAGTGATGGAACACAGGTAACCCTTGTTAAGGTGTGAAGTGAAGGTGTAAATAGAACCTTCACTTTCTTTTCTAACCTAATCACATACCTCTTCTTCCCCACATTTGACTCTGTCATTGCTTTAGTATTTATCAAAAATGAATAATTAATGATCATAAACCCTTCAGAAATAAGCACAAATAGGAAAATGCGGTAGACCAGAAGGCTGATCATGGTGGCTTTAATAATCAGTCCGCCTAAAGATTTAATCCTTCCAAATGTGCCTTTTATTTTTTAACTTGGATTATTTGTAATATTTTTTTTCATGTGAAAACCCAGAATTTAGCATTCTCTTGAGAAATCAGACAGTCCAGCAACAGCAGGTCCACTTTCCTACATGTCAGTAATTGGTAAGGGCAGAATGTTGACAGTTCTCTTTAGACAGGGCATGGGCTCCCCAGATCACTGCATCTCTACCATGTCCTGTCATCTCTCTGATTCTGCCCCTTAGTGTCAGCGGCCCTTCATCTTCCCACTTGGCGTTGTTTGTTTAATCTAGCCTGCAGTCTCCCTTTAGACTTGGGCAAGAGGAGCCTCTGCCCTGGACTCCTCACTTTTGTGTCTCTGGATATAAAACACACACAAAAAAATATTTGCTAAAAGTCATGGGCAAGTCTGCCCCTCAACATCTGGTACTCAGCGGTGGCATTGTGCAACCCATGGCATTAAACAGGCACGCTTGTGACTGACACCGTTCAGACCCCGGGAAACACTTCACATCTCTGGTCCTATTCTGCAGAGCAAAAGGCACTTGCCTCTGAATGCCTTGAAGGTTTGTTGTCATACTGCTGCCAACATCAGACAACACTGCTTCAGGGTGCATGGAGGATTTGAGCACGGGAAGCACTTAGGAAAGAGAAAAGACGACTGAATTAACTGTCGGAGCCTTCTCCCAGGCCGTAAATGCATCAGATACTTGTATAGCCCATCTCCATAGCAATACCAGAGCAACCCCTTTCTTGTTTCTCATTGTCCCAATTCATTATTCTAGAGGTGCTTACAAAGAGCACAGTATTTGTACCAGTTACACATGGCAGCAGAGGACATTTTGTAATATTAATTCATATAACTCTTCAATTTGCTTATACCTTGGTCCTGATGTAACAGGCTTAGATTCTCAACATTGGCAGCTAGACAAACACTGAATGCTAAAATTGAAAGTAGTTTTATTTTTATAATGAATATTTAATGGGATTTAACAAATTCTTTTAACTATATATATATTTTAGCTTTGTGTAAATAATTTTTATGTAAAGCTTGATCTCAATTATCATTTGTATTTTACCTTTCCATCTTAAATAATTTTGGACATTTTGGTAGAAAAATATTTTAAAACATTTGTGAAGTATTTATAACATTAATTTTTTAATGAGTATCCACATTTTTTACACTTTGATAATTGAATTTGATTTTTTTCCATTTTTTAGATGATTATTGACAAAATCAGGGGTCAAAAAATGACAGGATTTTATTTCAAACAGCCTAAGGGCTATATTTACCCCATGACCTAAGAATGGTTTTTATATTTTTAAAGGTTTGTACAGCAAACCAAGAATAATATATGAGATCGACCACAAAACCTAAAACATTTATTATCTGAATCTTTACAAAAATATTTTAGAAAAAAAAAAAATATTTTAGTCTTTGGTCAATAGAATATAAATTATGTAAAAACCTGACTGTAACTATACATTTTATGAGTCTACTGAAATGGAAACAACAAAAAGAAATGGGATAAATAATAACTTATGAATTATGTTTGTTACTCATATGAATATCACAGGCCCGTCAACAGGACACCCAGACTTGTGCAGTAATAAGTAAATTCTCTCCTCTGTGGTTGTTTGCAGACTTTTAATCATATATAAACAATAACTTGACACATATGTTTTGCTTTTGTCATTATGAATGTATACGTGTCAAAGTGGGAAGATTAAATGTTTTGAGATTTGTTTAATGACTTGCACGCCTCCTGGCATACGGTGTGCGGGCCATGACCCACGAATGTTGTTGGCAGATCTGCCTGTCCGTTTTCCTCTGCCCCCTGAGTGCATCTGAGTTTCAGTATTGCCTTAGCCTAAAAATTTTGACCAGAACTCAAGTGACAGATCCCAGTATCTATCGCCCTCTGTTGGCGTTGAGCAGAGTTGTCACACTTTTGCTTCCGCGTGGAGTTGCGTTCAAATCCGGAAAAGCTCGGAGTTGAACACATAACTAGAGGAGTTTCTGTGCTTTGTATTAATATCCTGGTTACATAATAACTTCAGAATACTTGAAGCAGCAAAGGTGCTTTATGAGGTAACATTTTTTTTTGAGGCAACATTCCTATCCCAGAAAAAAAGTCATTTTGGTCAAATCCTATCTTTCTTTTTACTAATCATCATATGTGCTGCAAATGCTTTGGGCCATGTTTCCATTCAGTCTCTCAGACCTTTTTATTGGTATTATTTTGACACCGGGAAAGAGACACATCTTCCGGTTAATTGATGGAAGAAATAACACTAAGTCAAAGGATGGGAGGGCATTGATAACCCCAAAGAAAGACTCAATCCCCTCGCCACTGGAGGCAAAATAAGACAGACGGAGAAGGGGGATGCAGAGCGGGATGGTAGGGGAGGAGCTGGGAAGGGAGAGTGAGAGAGACTGCCTCTGGGCTCTGACCCCCACTGGGTCCTTATCAGCTGCCTCTACCTTAACTGCTTCCTCTTTAACAGCCTTTCACCAGCTACGCCGGTTACTTTCTTTCTGGGTGGAAAGAGGTATTGCTCCTTTTAAGGGGGAGCCTTAGCGAATCGGAGCTTTGGGGTCTTTCTCCTGAAGCCCCGCTGACCGACCCCCAAGTGCAGGCTCTCAATGGTCAGACCCCGCTCATGAGAGCAAACAGACCACCCTCCCCGAGGGACGCCCCTGAAAACGTTTGCGACCTCTTCTGCTCTGGGATTGAGTCCCGAGAGGTTCTGAAAGTGCAGTGAGGGACTGTCTCAGCACTACAGACGCGTGCAGCAGTATCTGGATCCTGTTCCTTAAAGGAATCAGGAACGTTGCTCATCCCACATTTGAATCTACATCTGACACTTATTTTGTCCTGCGTTGTAAGTACTCAGACATTTTCCTACAGTTGCATAAATTAGTTCTTGCCTGTGGCTTTCAGTTTCACACCTTTTTGGGATCTTTACCATAACCAGAGAACTAATTTATGCAACTCTAGGTTAGTATACTTCTGAGTGTTCCTTTTAGGGTTCAACCTATAAAAGCCAGAAAGGAAAAAAAAAAAAGTTTGGTCTAAGAAATTAAGAAAGATTTTCACTTTTGCTGGAGAGGAGCGTTTAATTCTGCAACTCACTTTTTAAAAATCCATTGAAGTAGTATTCTAGCACACTTGCTACATTTTCAACATTCCTAAAACTGCCCACAGTACTTTTTAAAAAAAAAAAAAAAAACCCTCTAATCACATTTCACATTGACTTTCATTTTGTCACTTTGAATCGGGGCAAAAAGTCTCGAGATCTTTTCTGTTTTCTTGGTTTTGAAAATAGCGATTCCAAAGGAGGGGCAGGGACCTTTTTCCCCATATAGGATTTTATTTTTTAAACTCAGATCCACTGTTCTGACATGCTAAGACATCGGAGTCTTTTCGTGCCTATACTTTCCCTTAATTCCATCATTGACATATTTTGATGTCTGTAAACCCAACAGAAGGAAGGGTCCCGAGTAACCAGACGTAAGTCAGTATAAAAAAGGAGTTGAGGGGTCTTGGGGACACGGACTCCTCTTCAGAATCCCCTGAAGAGAGATTGACCATTGACAATTTAAATCTTCAATGCTTTATCTCTTTGTTTGAGTCTCGGAATGCCATTGATACCTTCTTTGTATTTATAATTGTTTTAATTAGCCACCCAGCAGGGGCCCCTCTCCCAGCTGGATTATGGGCAGCACAGCAGGACCTTACAACCCAGTTAAAACAAAGCCCAGACTTTATGGCTCGCTTAATTTCTTTTATCTGTATCAAAAATTTTTGTTCTTTTTTCTCTTGCTCTCCCTCATTTTCACTCTTTTTTCCCCTCCCCCTCGTGTTTGTGGGGTCAGGAGCAAAAAGCTTAGACTCCCAAAATGGCTTTGCTTTTGAAGAATCAAAGAATTATGGAAAAACCTCTACAGTGAATATTTATCAGCAGCTCATATCTCAAGGAGGAAAATAGCGCAGACGTGCTTGTCCCCTGCTCTTCGTAACATGCCGTAAACCTCTACGGTGATTGTATCTTGAGCATTACGCTGAAATTGATGTCGGTTGCTAAACTTTAGTGGGCGGAGGGGAGGGGAACGTTAGCAAGAAGGCTCCTCTGTTGTCCCTGGTGTTGTTTGTTCTATTTGACCACATCCTTCTTTTGTGGATGGAAATCTGGAGGATCAATTATGATGCAGATCTGACACCATTTCCATTTGTGGGAGCAGCGTGGCCAGGGATGTTTGGACTTTTGGAAATTCTTACATTGTTAAGATTGTTTTTCCTCCACTTTGAACTGGATGCTGCTACTTTGGTGTGATCACAAACACACTGCCTGACCCAGAGCATTTCATCAGAAGAAACAGAAACATAGGGCTTGTTTGTGGCTTTATAGAAATTGCCAGGGCCTCTCTTTATTTGTGAATCTATAGAACTGCCAGTCTAGAAATTAAAACAGGACTGATCCCTGTGGAAACACGCATCACTGCTAAAAGTAATCTTCCTTCACTATGCTGCAGATAATCTAGTTTAATTTTTTTCTAATAATACCCGAAGTAACTTATTTGCATTTAAAAAGAAGTGATAGCTCCAGTTATCAGATATGGAAAAGGCTTTGAACTGGCTTCTGTATTTCTGTACAAAGGTCTTAAATGTTGTTGAGCCCTACCTTTATTTTCTAGAACTTTCCAGCAACCAGACAGGGTTGGGAGTGGAGGGGTGTCGTTTTCAGTTTATGTACAATTACCCGGTATTTGGGTGTCTTGAAAACCAAGGATGGTTATAATTAAAATTTATCGTGTTACCTGGATTTATTTTTGGCTTTGTAGCCAATCAGAGACCCAGACATTCCATTGGCTTCGTAAAACAGCAAATATCACAAAGACCATGAATAAATACCCATAGCAATTTGTTGGGTGCAATTGTAAGGCTTTGAAATTCAATGACAGGATTGAGAAGAGGCAGGAAACCCTGTGTGAGCTAGAGGCCTAGGGGTTGGGAGACTCCTACATGAGCCTAGTGTCCTTGAGGGGCACTAAATTACTAAAGGATCAAAGAACGATGCCCAACGTTGTCACGTGCGACATATGTATATATTTATGTTCATGAAGACAGTATAGTTTGATGGTTGCACAACATCACGAGTGAGCTCTGCCTCTTAATTATACACTTTAAAACAGTTAATTTCATGTTAGGTGAATTGCATGTCAATACAAAATAAAATGAGACAATCTCACCAAAAAAAAAAAAAACAGGATAATTAAGATTTGGAAAGCACTTTACAATTTACAGATTTTTTTTCTTCTATTTTTTAACATGCACTGTCTGGCTTAATCCTCATAGGATAGGACCCCTTTGGGATCCATGTTCTGAATATTCATCTCATTTCGTATCCAGGTGAGGGGACTCGACTCACCTAGAGTCACCCTCTAGTGACAGAATGAGAGACTTCGAAGTCCTGCTTTTCTCTAGTGCGCTTGCTCCATCAAAATGACAAACAACAGCCTAGTTTTCTACGTGTCGATTTACAGGTTTTCTGGATGCTTGTTTGCTTGCTCAGATGGTATTAGAGTGGGAAATGTGGCGCTTAGAAGCCAAGCAGATCTGTGCTGGGAGCTGCTAAGTACTTGCTCTGAGCCCCTCCCCCACTACCGGCACCCCCTCCCCCTCCCGTGCTCATCTCCACCTGGGGCTGGATCTCACCCAGCCTCCCAGGGCTGCTCCAGAGCCAGCCCAAATGCAGTACATTATAAACATGCTTCATAGTGTATCTGTCATGCAGCCAGACCTCAGTAATGGAGCATTTTCACTTCTATGAGGATGGTTGTAATCGCTGTCATTTTTATTCCTATAAACGTGACGACATTGACCCACCATCAAAGGCAGAGAATTCTTTTCAATGTAGAATATGGTTCAGAGCGTCAGCAATTTTAATCTGTGTGCAGATTAAAGATGAACAGGAATATTTTTAAAATCACTTATTTGGGAGATTTTACTCCCCTCACAGATGTAACTGTGAATATCTGTATGTCTGTGTAAGTATATACATATCCGTACAAGAAATTCCCATCACGGTAAAATATTATATGTTAGCCTAGGCGTGGAAGGAAAAACGCTGGAGAAACCCATGGTCTCTGGAGTGGGTGGGCTCATAGTCTTTCCTTTCCATGGAATATGTTTGGTAACGCTTGATTTTTTGTTTGTTTGCCTTCTTCATCCTATATCACCAGTCCGGGAAGCATGCCAGGCACAAAGTAGACCCCCCCATACATTTTTTGTGGAATGAACATATATAGCGAATATGTAGCCAGGAAAGCAATGAAGGGAATTACACAAAATAAGTTTTACGAAATCCCCGCTTTTATCGCAGTAAGGAAAATACCCTATGATAATATACTGGTCAAATTTCCAACAAAAGATGTATTTCCAACTTTATTTTTCACTCTCTTTTTTCTTAAGCCCGAACTGAAACAACAAAAGGCATGTCTTTTCAGAATCTATTAGAGGCACTGAGCTCCTGGTGGAACAAGCTGGATGGCTCTTGTCCTGGCTAAATTCTATTAGCAGAGGGCCACGCCGGTGGCTTTGCGTTGCCTCGCGAGCTTCAGACGGTTTCGACCGCACCTCCTGAAGTCCCTCTTCATGACATCATTCACATCTGTGGCGACTTAAGCCTCCTGTTTCTTTGAAAAAGGAATTTGAGAATATGAAGGGTTTATACTCTCTAAACTAATTAGCAGTGACCAGTAACTTGAGGAGGCCAACGTGCCCTCTAGGACACTCAGTTTACCTGGGGGTCTCGCCAGGTCCATCCAGCCATTTCTAGATACGTTACCAACGCCAGTGAGGGAGGAAAGGAGGCGTGCACGTTTTTAAAATAGAGAACTAATTAAGTGTAGTTCTTCCAAGATTTCTTTTTGTGTGATGTGACCTGGCAACCAAATGTAGCATCCGGTGTTTGAGAAATGGATTTTCAAGGAAAAGGTGGTGCTCTACGGAAAAAAGTTTAATTATATAAAGCAATTAGTGAGATGGATACATTAAAAGAGAAGACAATAAGTGGGTTTTCTTGCATAATTGTAACATACAAAATATGTATTTATAACATACATAAATAATATAGTGTGCTCCATCCTGATATGGAACAAACTTGAAGATATAGTAAATAAGGAAGTCCAGGTATAAAATGGTGTACATAAGAACTGAAATTCGAATGGCTAGGATGGCGAGAAAAGCCAGCAACTTCTACGTACCCACTGAACCCAAATTGGCATTTGTCATCAGGATCAGAGGTATCAGTGGTGTGAGCCCAAAGGTTCGACAGGTGTACAGCTTCTTCGCCTCCATCAGATCTTCAATGGCATCTTTGTGAAGCTCAACAAGGCTTCAGTGAACATGCTGAGAATTGTGGAACCGTACATTGCGTGGGAGTACCCCAACCTGAAGTCAGTAAATGAACTGATCTACAAGCGTGATTATGGCAAAATCACCAAGAAGCGAATTGCTCTAACAGATAATGCGTTGATTGCTCTACCTCTTGGCAAACACAGTATTATCTGCATGGAGGATCTGATTCATGAGATCTATACTGTTGGAAAACGTTTCAAAGAAGCAAACAACTTCCTGTGGCCCTTCAAATTGTCTTCTCCACGAGGTGGAATGAAGGAAAAGACCACCCATTTTGTAGAAGGTGGAAATGCTGGCAACAGGGAAGACCAGATCAACCGGCTTATTAGAAGGATGAACTAAGGTATCTACCATGATTATTTTTGTAATCTGGTCAGTTAATAAACAGTGACTGCTTTCAAATTGAAATTAAATAAATAAATTAAATTAAATGGTGTACTTAGTATAACAAAAAGCATATAGGTTTAGCAGCATCCCTGGACCACTAAATGCCAGAGGTACCCACCCCACCCCCAGCTGTGATAACCAAAAATATCTCCAGACAGTGTGAGATATCCCCTGCTTAAGATCATCCCTGCTTAAGAACCACTGGGCTAGGGCATTCCCTGGCAGTCCAGTGGTTAGGACTCCATGCTTTTACTGCCGAGGGCGTGGGTTCAATCCCTGGTCGGGGAACTGAGATCTTGCAAGCTGCATGGTGAGGCCAGAAAAAAAAGAACCACTGTGTTAGACTGTGCAAGTCATCTGGTGACTGTTTTCCAGTTTTTCATCTCACCAACTTTTGGGGAGATGCTTGCATTTCCTATAGTAACGATTAATGCACTGGGTAAACAACATGAATGGGTAACTTACAGATTTGTAGAAATGTTAATCCTGAAGTTCTGTCCTTTTTATAATCAGTACTCTTGTTTTTTATGAATTCTCAACCATGGAAAAATTCTTAAAGACCTTCACCTCCCTCAGCTGGACTCTCCTTCCTCCTCCTAAAATATCCTCTTGTGCTTCTCCAGCCCTAACTCCAGGAAGTTAAAACACAACCATTTACCTGTTACAAATGACTAGCTAAAGTAATCCCCAGTCTTTATGGCCCCCAACTTTACTTCCGAAGAGTGTTTTTACCCAGCCCTAGAAAGTATTACTTTCTGCTTGAGTGTAATTAAAATCCCAGTCATCTATTCAAGAATGCCATGGCCAGTAAGATATTAATTGTGTCTTGGAGCTGGAAAGTATTCTTCCTAACAGGACTTAATGGAGCGTCAGATCCAAGAGACATTCATAATCATTGTCCCGTCCGGAAACATGACACTGGGGAGACTGGGGAGATGGATCATTCACTTTCTCTGTTTTAGGATTTAATGGAGGGTAAAGTTTTTTTTTTTTTTTTTTTTGCGGTACGCGGGCCTCTCACTGTTGTGGCCTCTCCCGTTGCGGAGCACAGGCTCCGGACGCGCAGGCTCAGCGGCCATGGCTCACGGTCGCAGCCGCTCCGCGGCGTGTGGAATATTCCCGGACCGGGGCACGAACCCGTGTCCCCTGCATCGGCAGGCGGACTCTCAACCACTGCGCCACCAGGGAAGCCCTGGAGGGTAAAGTTTTTAATCTACTTGTTGGGAGCTTAATATTTCTAAGAAAGAAAAGACGTCTTACAGTCTCAAGAGCCAGGCGGAAGTCTCTTTTTATTTTTTCGTTGAGTTTAAAGACATTTTCTGGGTTTTCTTATGGGAATTTATTCGTCATTACATTAATTCTAAACAACGTTCATTTTTCCCACTGTTCTTTACCAAATAGGCAGCACAAAAATGTTATTTTTTTTAAAAAGGCACAAAGGAACAAAACAAATCATTGTGACTACCAACACCCAGGGAAGGCCACAGAGACATTGGGATGTGTCTGTCTTTTGCACACCTTCATGGTGGTGAAACTCAGAGCAGAGCTCAGCATTGATTCTGGAATATCGGGGCCAACACCAGATCCGTGGAAGGCATTATATTCCTTAAGTGGATTCTGTTAGGAAGGCCTAATTCCCTAACCTGACTTAAAGTCTGAGCCAGATTCCAAGCCAATGTTTCAATGTTGTTGGGTCAGGATACCTTAGATAATCCTGTGTTGTTTTGGTGTCTGCGATTTCTGCTTGTCGGTTTCTGTCATTTGCATGTATGTGATTTATTTATTTAAAAGAGGTAGTCCATTCGCGGGATTGAATATTCAAAAGGTACAAAGGGCTGTGCAATAAAAACATTTGCTCCTCTTTTTCTGCAAGCACCGATTCCCGTCCCATCTCGGGCACCACTGTGAGTTTCTTGTTTATCTTCCTGGGGATTTGTATACATTCACAGGCAAAGGTTTTCACACTGTCTTTTTTATTGGTTGCTACAAATGAAGCATATTAGACACACTGATGTTTATCTGCTTTTTCCACTTATATATGCATCTTGGACATCGACCCGTATCATCAGTATTAGAGAAAGCTACCTACCACATTTTTTGAAATAGCTGCCTGGTATTTCAGTATACAGCTGTACTTAATGTTTTTAACCATTGACCAACTTACTGCCATTTACATGGTTCTACTCTTTTCTGTAATAACAATGCCACAATGATTATTTGTAAATACAAAAGCATAATGTAGCAACCGCCTGAATACCACCCGCACCATCTGAATTAAGAAAGACTCCTCTGGGGCTTCCCTGGTGGCGCAGTGGTTGAGAGTCCGCCTGCCGATGCAGGGGACACGGGTTCGTGCTCCGGTCCAGGAAGATCCCACATGCCGCGGAGCGGCTAGGCCCATAAGCCATGGCCGCTGAGCCAGCACGTCCGGAGCCTGTGCTCTGCAACGAGAGAGGCCACGACAGTGAGAGGCCCACATAACGCAAAAAAAAAAAAAAAAAAAAAAAAGAAAGACTCCTCTGCACTGCACCCCAGATTAAAAAGCTGCTCTAGAATTTTTTATTATTATTATTTTAAACTAACTTTTGTGGAAAGCTTTGTATTTACTAAGATAAGTCATTGTTATAGACTGAATGTTTGTGTCCCCCCCAAAATTCGTATGTTGAAATCCTAACCCCCGATGTGATAGTATTAGGAGGTAGGGCAGGGAATTCCCTGGCCATCCAGTGGTTAGGACTCTTTCAGTGCCAAGGGTGCGGGTTCAATCCCTGGTAAGAAGAGACACCAGAGAGCTTGCTTCCTCTCGCTGTGGTCCAAAGAGAAAATATGAGGATACAGTGAGAAGACAGACAACCATCTGCAAACCAGGAAGTGGGCCCTCACCAGACACCACATCAGCCAGCACCTGGATCTTGGATATCCAGCCTCTAGAACTGTGAGAAATGTTTATTTTTTAAGCCACTCAGTGTATGGTATTTTTGTTGTAGTAGCCTGCATTGACTAAGACTTTCAAATACTTGTTTAGCTCTAGAGACCCTAGAATTGAAGGAAAAAACTCTTATTGCAAGCTACATCAGTCAAGTCTCCTTCAACTGTGAGAGAAACCTAGCTCACATAGGCTTAAAATAGGAAATATACTGGATTACGTAACTGAAAAGGCAATTGCTGTCTGGTCTCGCTTCAGGCATGGCTGCATCCAGGTGCTCGGATACTGTCCCACAGGCCCTGCCTTCCTCTTAGGCAGGCTGTATGTGCAGGATCCTAAGGAGCTCCAGGCTTACATCCTCCCAGCTTCCAGTCCAACACCAAGAGGGTATATCCTCAGGGTTAGATCAGGAGTTCTAAACAAGAATTCCATTTTGCTTTTTCTGAATGGCCTGGGATGGGTCATGGGCCCACCTTTGATACAGTCAGTGTGGCCAGGGACATTCAATACTGGAAGACAGCCTCTCTGTTTACGCTACTTGTTCCTATCTTTGTGTGGGACTGAGTGAGGATGTGATGGCTATAGCAGCTTCTGGCAACCACGTGGCAACAAGTCCGAAGATGGAAAACCAGTGCAAGAGGAGAGACAGCAAAAGGATGGAGAGACCCTGAATCCTGGTGGCTTTGCTGAGCCACCAAACCCACCCAGAACCACCTACCTCCAAGACGTCTTGTTATGTGAGATCATTAAATATCCTTAGCATTTAAGCCATGGTTACTTGCAGCTGAAAAGACCCTAGTGGGCACATCATCCCTGTGAGGTAGGCTTTCTCCTCTTCATTTCACAGTTGAGGAAACTGATGCTCAGGGAGATTAGGGTTCTGGCTGAGAACAAAATTTAAGAAAATAAATGAAAGAAAATGGTCCTGTTGGTTTCCACATTGCCTCCCTCACCCCAGGCCTACCTGTTCCTCTCAGTCTTCCCCATCTCATGTTAGGGTATCGCCAATCGAGGCTAAAACCAAGCTGCTAGAAGTGATTCTTCTCCTCACCCAGTCCACCTGGTTCAACATCACAGCCATCATCCTGGACTCTGAACCCATCTGCCTCTCTCCACCTCTACCACCACAGCTGAATCCAAGCCCCGGTCCCCGTCATCTCCCACCTGGCAGCCAGCAGGCAGTCCTCACTGGTCTCTGCTTCTATTTCTGACTCAAACATTGTGTTCTCTACCCAACAGCCAGAGCGAGCTTTTAAAATGAAATCAGAGGATTTCCATCACAGCAGAATTACAAACAAACAAATAAAACCCTAACCATGGGACTTCCCTGGTGGCGCAGTGGTTGCGAATCCGCCTGCCAGTTCAGGGGACGCGGGTTTGAGCCCCGGTCCGGGAAGATCCCACATGCCGCGGAGCAACTAAGCCCGTGCGCCACAACTACTGAACCTGTGCTTTAGAGCCCGTGAGACGCAACTACTGAAGCCCGCGTGCCTAGAGCCTGTGCTCTGCAACAAGAGAAGCCACTGCAATGAGAAGCCCACGCACCGCAACAAAGAGTAGACCCCCCCCTCACCACAACTAGAGAAAGCCCGCACGCAGCAACAAAGACCCAATGCAGCCATGAATAAATAAATTTAAAACCTAACCACGTCCCTTGAATAAAGTCCAATGACCTGGGCCCAGCTCACCTCCACAAATCCATTTTCTGACACCCTCCCCCAGCCCAGCCTTCACCCCAGTGTCCTTTTAATCCTGGAGATCTCTGAAAGGGACACACTGGAGCAGCTTGGGTCCTACATCCGCTAGCTGAAGGATGAGGGCGTGATTCCATCACTTTGTGGAGTCCATTGCCCATAAGCAACTCTACTGGCCTCTGGGAAGACAAACTCATCTTTCAGCCAAAAAATTATTTGGTCCAAGTCTGCAGTTCTCAACTGGGGGCAGTTTTGCCCCCCAAGGGGCATTTGGCAATGTCTGGAGACATTTTTGATTGTCACACCTGGGACGTGCTAACAGCATCTAGTGGGGAGAAGTCAGGGATGCCCACGCTCAACATCCCACAGTGCTCAGGACGGCTCCTACCCCAGAGAACAATCCAGCCCCAAATGCCAACAGTGCCAAGATCAAGAGACCCTGCCCTAGGAAACGGTGGCCCCTTTTGGATGGGGACCTCCTCCCTTCTTGTACTGACCTCCTGACTACAGTCTTTTCGACCATGTGCCCTTTACCCATCGTGGGCTCCGCCTTCAGGTTCTCCCTCTGCAGACCCAGTGTCCACTGCTTGGGGTTCACAGCCCAGGGTCCCAGGGAGGATGGGTGTGGCACACATATTCTAAGAGGAGGCTGTCCTGTGGGATCAATGTGAACCCCCTCCCCACTGTGAAATGTGCTTGCTGTCACCTGCTCAGAATGCCCCACACCTTAGCAAGTCTTTGCACCCGCATTTCATCCGTTTTCCTCCCTAAGCTCCTCCCCCACAACCCCATCCTTGGGCCACTACCCAGCCCTGGTCTACAGAAGGAGCCCCCTAAGGAGGCAAAGCAGTGACATTTAAGCTACTCCGAGGACACTAGGCAGGAAGCAAGGGTGCGCTGGAAATTGGTGGGGTGTTTGTGGCTGTTACACTAACTAGGGACTGTCCCCTGGCATTTAGTGAACGGGGCCAGGGATGACAGATGTCCTCAGTATGTGGGATAGCCCCACACCACAAAGAGATACTACCCTCTCCAACTTTCTGTGTGTTGTGGAGCATTAATGTAGGACCTGTAAGAACATCACTCTTGCTTATTTTGTCCTCTGTGCTTATCTGTAATTGGCCTTGGCCTGTTATCATGATGTTAATTAAGGTCAACTTCCATTTTCTCTTATCTGATACAAATAAGCCTGACCTATTCATTCTTGTTGTAATTATGTCCATGCATGCCCTTTGCTCTTTCTTTTCCTATTCTGATTGGCTCCTAAATTCAAACTTGGCCATTATTGGTTGGAATAATTGTCAGACTTCTTTCAAATGTCTCCTAGCCTAGTATCCCAAGCACTTCCGTATGGAAATAAATATTAACATTTTTGTCTAGAAAACAAAAAGTTACCTCTACTGGGAAGCCTTCACTGCCCCCCCCCCCCTCGCCCCTCCTCAACCCTCTTTCTGTGCTGAGAATGTCTCTTTCCTGGAACTCATTGACACGGTAGTTAAATTGTTTTATCTGTACCTTTGTTTAACGTCTGACTGCCTCCTACCCTGCAAGCTTCCTGAGAGCAAGAACCCTGTCTTTCTTATTCTCCACTGTACTGCATTGCTTGACATGTGTTCTAGAACACAGGAGATGACCTGTATATATTTGTTAGATAAAAGAGAAGGGACAGAGGAAGGGAGGGAGGGAGAGAGGAAAAAATTGTATCCAGAGCTTTGTTTTTTGAAAAGATATTAAATAATGCATTGAGGCTCCTTTTGGGGTTTGGAGGGACACCTGGTAGGTTCACTATAAAGCACTATGTCTCATATTTTTCTAGCTTATATGTTTATTATTTATTCCCTTGAGGGGAATTTTTGAAAAGCGGTTCCTGCTTTAAGAGACCAAGCAGAATCGACGAAAGTGAGTGGCCACTTTCTGTACGAGCAAAGTTTGGAGTCATTCTTTTGACAGGTGGCATCACAGTTCCTACTCTGGGCCCAGCAAGTCCCTGGTCCTGCCCTCAAGCAGCTCACATTGCTGGAGGGCGACTCAGACTCAGAGACAGGTCGTTACAGAGATGTCGGGGCGGGGGAGGGGGGCACGGGGGGCAGAGTGCCCAGGAGCGCTAGACAACATGGTGAGGGCTGGTGTGTTATCCAAACATGTCAGTTTCTGGTGACAAATGGAACCACCAGGGGGGTGACAGCCTCCTCCAAAGCAAGCATGGCATGTGATGACTGGGAGTTGGATGCAGTGTGTTAAAGCCGTGGCCGTAAATCGGATGATGTTCAAATGTGCCATCATTGGGTCAGGTCAGTCTCCAAATCTGTCAAACCACTTCCTCTTGGCCCCGGGTCAGCCTTTGTAGAAAGAATTGTTTTCCTGAACTGCCCTCATACTTCATTTCCTTACTGTCTGTGATCCCTTAAGTTTGGATGAGTCTAGATGGTTTTATAAAAGCTTTTTCTTGAAATTACAAAAGTAGTAAGGGAACATTGAAAAAAACTTATAAAATATACACAAGAAAACACTGTGTTCAGTTTTTAAGATAAAGATTTCAGTGTCATCTCTTTGCATAGATACTTTTTAAAGAAAATGGGATTTTTCTGTATATACTTTTTTTTTTTTTGGAAATAATTGTAAACTCCCAGGACATTGCAAAGAGCATAGAGAGGCCCCATGTTCCTTTCACCCAGCTTCCCCCAGTGGTCACGGCGCACATGACCATAGTACAATGTCTGTACATACTGTTGTGTAGCTTTTTAAGAAAATTACTCCTCTAATGCGAACATCTTTCTGTGTGTTACTCTCTGTTCTCCCAGGTGCCATGCTTGGCCCCTGCGGTCTAGTTTTCACGCTGCAGCCAGAGGGATTCAGTTAAAATCTTAGGGGGATGGCAACCCTCCTTTACTCAAAATTCCCAAGGGGATCTCACCCCACTCAGAGTCTTCACAGTGAACTAGGAGGCCCCCAACCCTCTTAACGTCTGGTCACTTTTACCACTCTTCCCCCTGACTCACTCTGCATCAGCCATGCTGGCCTCTTTGCATTGTCCAACATCTCAGATGTGCTCCTGCCCCAGGGCCTTTGCACTGTCTGTTCCCTCTGCCTGTGTGCTTTTCCTCAGGCATATAATTGATTGTTATATCTATTATTCATTGTATGAGCAGCTGCCCCCCAGTTAGGATATGAGGTTCATGAAGGAGGTATCCCAAGTACCTAGAGCACACTGCTATATACCTAATAAGAGTTCAGTGAAATAGTCACTGACGTACAAATTAAGAGTGATTAAGAGCTTGGATTCTGTGTTTGAATCCCAGCTCTGCCACGTAGCTGCATGACCTGGAGCAAGTTACTTTTCTGTGCCTCAGTTTCCTCATTTGTAAAATAGGGGAACAATAATTATCTATCTCACAGGATTTAGTTACTTTAGCTGAAGATTACCTTAGTTAATGCATGTAAAGAGCTGCTGCAATGTCTGGCATAAAGTAAATGGGAAGCAAATGCTAACCACAGTATTGTTGTATAGCAATGCTGTTAATTATGTGCCATGATTGATTTTAGCAATAGCTGGATATTTAGTTGCTTTCCATTTTTCATGGGCTTTTAGAAAAGTACAGTGAGCTTCCTTATAGCTAGAACTTTGCACATGCTCCTAATTATTTCTTTAAGAAAAAATATTCGTGATAGCTTTCTTTTTCCACATAACTGCTCTCCCCAACCAGAGTTATTGCCGGATAACTCCCCAACCAGAGTTATTGCTGGATAACAATTCCTTTTGATTGTTTTTCTATCACCAGTGTCTTATATCTCATAGGTTGCACAAATAGCCCTCAAGCAATCGTTGTTGAATAAATGAATATTTAAGTGAATGAAAAATACACTTTTCCTAATGCAAGCTGACACACTAGTAAACTGCACATTTGTGTTTCAGAAATGACACATGGTAGGTACCTGTGGCAGAGGCTGCCCTTGTCCTCAGGTAGTCATTCTTCTCTTCTATAAAAGCAGAAACGCTGATTGATGGTAGGACACATTGGTGTCCAGAATAAAGACTCATTTCCCAGCCTCCCTTGCAGCTAGATATGGTCATGTGACTATGCTCTGGCCAATGAGATGTGAGAACTTCCCAGTAATGGCCTTAGGGAAGGAATGTGGTCTCTCTCCTTCCTCTTTTCTATTAGGTAAATGTTGATATGGTTCCTGGAGCTCTTGCTTCCTTATTGGACAATGGGAATCACAATTTGAGAATAGTAGGACAGCTAGATGGAATGAGCTTCAGTTCCTGACAATCATGAAACCGCCATACTGGCACTCTGCTGCCTGTAGGTACTTGAGAGAAGTAAACGTGTCTCCTTGTTTAAACTACTGTTACTTTGGGTTTTGTATCCTGCACAGCCAGACCTAATCCTAACTCATTCAGGGCTCAATCAATATTTCTTGACTAAATGAATAGAAAGTTTGTACCTACGTTCCTGGGTTTACATTTGGCAAAGCATTTTCTCAAGCTTTGTTTAATTTGGTAAAAGTGCTAAATTAAGTTTCCAACCTTGTACCTTCCAAAATCTACTGCTGGTCTCTGGTATTTCTATAATGTGATGTATCATGTAGGATGCATCTGTATACAAAGGTCATTCAGTTTGGTTTAGACAAAGACATTTAATTATCTCAGAAAACAAAAGTCTTGTATCTCCATTTGACATAATGGTTCAATGATGTCATCCAGGACACAGGCTTTTCCTACAGTCTGTTTCCCCTTTCTCAGCATTTTACTGACGTCTTACCTCATGGTCCCAAGATGGCTGCCACCACAACCAATATCATGTCTCACACAGCAAAGGGAAATGGGAGTGGGCACAACAGTGCCTTTTCCTCCTGTGGCTTCCTCTTTTTGTCAGGGAGGGAAATCTTTTCCAGAGGCCCCCCAGCTGGTGTCCATCTCTTTGGCCAGACTGGGTCACGTGACCTCCTCCACAGTAATCACTGGAAAGGCGACAGAATTGCTCTGATTGATACAGACCAGCTGGTCCTCAGAGTGTAGTCCACAGAACCCTGCGGTCTCTGAGACCCTCTGAGTCAGGGGAGCTGTGAAGTCAAAATGATTTTCATAATGACACTAAAATGATACTTGCCTGTTTTCGTTGTGTGGACATTTGCACAAATGGTGCAAAAGCAGATATGAGACTCCTGCTGTCTTCTATTAAAGCCAGTCACTGAAGAGATTTGCATAAAATGTAAAAGACTGAGTGCCACTCTTCTCAGTAAATTTTTTTGATTTTGAAAAATATTCATATTTCATGAATTTTTTTGTTACCATGTAATGGGATTATTATTGTTTTAAATGAATTACAGTTGTCCCTTGATATCCTCTGGGAATTGGTTCCAGGGCCCCCGCAGACACCAAAATCTATGGCTGCTCAAGTCCCTTGTATATTGTAAGATGGTGTCGTAGGGTCAGCCCTCAGTATCCACAGAGGTAGGACTCACCCATGCAGGGGGCCGATTGTAATAAACAAATATTTTAAATTCTCTCAGTTTCCATTTCTAAGTTGGTATCTTGAGATAAATCAATTTGAGAATTGCTAATTTAGATGAATCCAGGAGGTACACACCATTTGGTCTGCACAAAATCAAGGTCTTGTTATAAGGAATGAGAAGAAAATGGTTGTCCAGGAGACAAGCAAGAATGTCTGCCACACTTTCCAAGAACTCAGATCATATATACAGCCTGTGTATTATTAAGTACTTGTATCTATTTTTTTTTTTGGTCATTTGAGTATATGGTTTATGTTAAATTTATACTTCATGGCACTGAGTTTCAGATTTAAGAGTTTAGACCCAGTGGTTCCAGCACTAATTAGTTATATAACCTTCAACGGTGCCTGCGCCTCTAGGAGCCTCAATATCCTAATCTGTAAAATGGGATCATGGACCACTCTTATCATTTTTGCAAATTCACTCTTCTGGTGGGTTAAAGAGATAAAGTACAATTAGTACTAGCACCTAGTACCATTCCTGACACATAGTTAGTAGTTGCCATTAATTCTCTCTCGCCTTTTTTTTTTTAACTTTTATTCATGTTCTAAGTCACAATCATTCTCATTTTGGTTCCTTGAGAAACTGCGGCCTACCAAGGTGATGTTTTAATATGACATGTGGTGAAATAGCCAGAATGACAGGTGTGGCCCTCACTGTCAGCGGAACATAAGATTGCATGTGACCAGGCAGTGGTGAAATGGTTCTTCCCTTCTCCAGCTCCTGATCTATTCTCTCTCTCTCTCTGTCTCTCTGTCTCTCATACACACACAGCTACCTAAATATATACGTATGCATCTGTATTTATTTATTTCATGCCTGACTTTATATCCTATCATGAGAAATAGAACCATAAATAAATCCAGTAAGCAATTTCCCACCATCTTTGATGGGCTTATTACATTGTCCCCACCAGGAGTAAAATTGTTATTTAAAAAAAGGCCTGAGGGGCTGCTTAATGGGCCCGGGAGTTTCCTTTTCATTTAATGAAAATGTTCTGGAACTAAATCATGTTACTGGTTGCACAATGTTGTGAATGGACTAAATGCCACTGAATGTTACACTTTAAAATAAAGTGGTAGGGCTTCCCTGGTGGCGCAGTGGCTGAGAGTCTGCCTGCCAATGCAGGGGACACGGGTTCATGCCCCGGTCTGGGAGGGTCCCACATGCCGCGGAGCGGCTGGGCCCGTGAGCCATGGCCACTGAACCTGCGCGTCCGGAGCCTGTGCTCCACAATGGGAGAGGCCACAACAGTGAGAGGCCCGCATACCGCAAAAAACAAACAAAACAAAATAAAGTGGTAAATTTTATGTTATGTGTATTATACCACCAAAAAATACATAAAGCAGTCCAAGAGGCTTTCTGGTCCATTTTAGGGAGACTTGGAGAGGGGGTAGGGTTCCCCAAACTCAAACCTTCCACCACAGTGAATCCTCCCTCTGATGGAGGCTTGGGGCCCTACACACAGACTCGCTTCCTCTTGGACTGACTGGTCCATCTGCCTGTCCCACCTCTTCATTTCCTCCTATCCTGGAAGCTGGAAACATTACAAATACACCCCCAAGAATGTCTTATGTAGAATGATCTGCAAAGCTGTGTCTCTTACCAGAATGGAACTGTTGTTGCTAATGCCTAACGAGCATTACCTTCCGAAGCTGCACCAGACATGTGTTCATAGGCAATGTCTTCATCCTTCCCCATTTCAAGGGAAGGGGATGGCTTCTTGGCACTTTTTGGAAGTCCAAGATGCGTACTCCCAACTGTTCAAAGACCTGCCGTTTACTTACTGTACTTGTGTTATCAAAGACCCCATAAAATCAAATGATTTCCTCTGCTTTTGTCCAGGACTCTGGAGAAAATGACACTTAATCACCTCAAATTCCCTTCTGTCTGTGATCCCCTCCGAGAAATAAAGCCATAAATATGTTTAGTTTTGTTGACATTCACACCGGAAAGAGCAGAGAGTTCCAAGTAGTGCGGTTCCTTTCCTATTTTATTACCAAACAGCAAGAAAAAAACAGCAGAGGGGCTTTCCTGGCAATTCAGGGTACGACAGTATACTTGTTTTTTCTCCCCAAGGCGGGGCGGGGTGGGGGGGAGCATATCTCTTCACACCATTGCCAAAGCCAAAAGGCTTCTGAACGCACTGACGCTGCACACAGCCATTCAATAAAATGCTTAGAGCACCTCTGCCCCTGAGCAGGGAATCGGGGGATCTGAAAAGCGTTCATGAACAGAACTGCGTCCTCTCCTCCTCCTTGCCTCGCGTTTGAAAATATCAACAACATTCCTGTCCACTGTAATCAAATACTTACGCAAAAAGCTATGGAATGCGCAATAATTTGTCAGGCGTCCTTTTAGTGAAGTCCGCTAGAGCAAACTCTGGTGGGCCCCCTTGACCCTGAGAGAGTGTGCCCTTTAACCTTATTTGGGCCTCTTTTATGTGGGGCTTCACTCTGACCAGATGGCTAAACTATCAAAGGATTTTATGAGTAAAAACTGCTTTCTCGACTCACAAGTTGTATATTTCTTTCCATGTTAATGTGAACTATCAACCCAGAAGCTTTAAATTGAAAACACAAAAGGTGTCCTGCAGCTGGGCCTCCGGCCTCCCCGCATTGTGTGTGAGCACAAGGGCTATGGGTGTTTGCAGAGAAAACAGCTGACACCCAGATGAGGACAATTTCAGCTAAATATTTAAAATAGCCATCAAGAAAGGAATGATTGATTGATTTTTTTTTTTTTTTTTTTGGTTCCAGCCATGATCTTTTATCAAGCTGCAGGCAAACATGCTTCCTGCATAAATCCAAACTGTTATCTTTCTCTCTCTCTATCCCATGCTTCCACCTTTCAGGAAGGCTGGGTGACAAACAGTTATTAGACCCAACTGCACCTGGAATCCTAAATCGAAAATGTCGCCTCTCAACGTTAGATTTCAAGTTACATAGTCCTGAGAGCTCGGGTGGGTGGTGTGTGTAAATGAATAGTTTGTTTTGTAAATTCTTGGAAACGTTCCTCAGAAATGAGTTGACTCAACAAATATTTATGAGCGTAACCCATGAGGCAGACAACAATTCTAGCACCAAGCAGATTGCTTGAACCAGAGCTGGAGGACTCCTATCGAGAAGATGCTCATTTATGTTGTGTGCTGAGAAAAGCAACAAGAAATAAACACCCCAAAATGGCAAGTGGTGATAAGTGCTGAGATGAGAACAAGACAAGGCAGTGTAATGGGGCCGTTGTGTCGTACAAGGATGACTCTCAAGTCTGTATGGTTAGGAAAAGCCTCATTGAGAAGATAATGTTAAAGCAAAGATCTGAGTGAGAAGGAGCCAGACTCAGGAAGACACAGGCCAGAGCTCTCCATTCAAAATATAACACAAGGGCTTCCCTGGGGGCGCAGTGGTTGAGAGTCCGCCTGCCGATGCAGGGGACACGGGTTCGTGCCCCGGTCCGGGAGGATCCCACATGCTGCGTAGCGGCTGGGCCCGTGAGCCATGGCCACTGAGCCTGCGCATCCGGAGCCTGTGCTCCGCAACAGGAGAGGCCACAACAGTGAGAGGCCCGTGTACCGGGGGGGAAAAAAAAAAAAAAAAAAAAATATATATATATATATATAAAAAACACAAGCCACACATGTAGTGCTAAATTTTCTAGTGGCCAGCTTTAAGGAGGTAAAAAGAAATGGGTAGAAATAATTTAAAGTTATTTTTATTTTAATAAATGTTTTTAAAATAGTATACTAATTACTATTTAAATGTTTTTATTTAAAAAGTTTTATTTTATTTTAATGATATATTTTATTTCATTTGTATTATATACAATTTTATTTGAGTTTTTAAAACTATTTTAAATTTATTTTTATTTATTATTTTATTTATTTTTACATGTATTTAATAATACATTTTGTTATATTTAACCTCATATGTAATGTTAAATTTTCTAGTAGCCAGATTAAAAAGGGTAAAAAAAGAAACAAGTGAGATTAATTTTAATAATATATTTTATTTTTACTAAACTCAGTGTATCCGAAACATCTTTTCAAAAATGTTTTGAAAAAAATAACAAATGAGATTTTTTTACTTTTTTTTTTTCCCCACAATAAGTCTTTGCAGTCTGGTACAGGTTTTTTACCGACAGCACATCTCAATTTGGACAGTAAATTTTCATGAGAAAGATTTGATCTGAATTTCAATTTCATCGGGTTTACAATTGAAAAGGTAGATTCACATACGCAAATTGTACTAAAGATACTTAAACATGTTCTAATAGTTGAATGAAGTATCAGTTTTGAAGTTTTAAATTAAAAGGAAGTAAAGTTAGAAATCCAGTTCCTCAGACACAGCAGCCCCATTTCACGTGTGGCCCCCGTGACACGTGGCGATCAGGTGGGCCAGCTCAGGTCTGGGGAGGAACGTCAGAGCTTCAGAAGGCCAGCTCGGGGGAGGACCAGTCAGCGCAAGGTCCGGGGGCTGGAAAGGGCTTGCTGTCTTCCAGGAGCAGAGAGAGTAACCACGGCGGGGAGCAGAGGCAAGCATGGGCTCGAACCAGGTCCCGCTGGGTCTCACAGGCTGTGCAGAATGCTCGGATGTATCTTAAGTGTGACTTGTTAGTCCCCAAATGGAAGGCAGGGGCATAGAGTAGAACTAAGTTTATTGTGATACTTTGGAGAGTAAGGTATCAACTTCTGGGAACACTGCATATGTCCACACCAGCCAACCTAGGAACACACACCAACAAATGTCACAGGGTCGTAGGGAGGTTCACAGCACTGCTGGAAAAGCAAAATACTGCAAGCAGCCTGAATATGCACCCATCTGAGAAAGGATAAATAGAACGTGATACGTTCCTGCGAGGAAATATGATCCTGCAGTTGAAAAGAATCATGTGTATCAACATGATACATCTCAAGAACAAGAAACTCTTTATATAAATTAACTTATAACATTTAAAGACACATATATAGAGGTATACACGTAGAATATTAAAATTATTGTAACATAGGCTAGAAGGAAACATCAATATCGTGATAGCAGTCACTTTGGGGGGAGGCCTTCAGAAAAGGTACGGTGGGCTTGACTTAATCGGTAATGTTTTATTTTTTATTTAAAAAATATCAGAGATTGCAACAGAATGATTCTGTTTGCTGATTTGGGGGCAGTGGGAATATAAGTGTTTGTTCTACTATGCTCTGTACTTTTCAGTTGATTTGAATATTCTCCAAATTAAAAAAAAATCTATCAGAAGAGAAGAGAAAGGAAACCTTTGTCACCCTCAGTCCTCATATGCTATCTGTCTCTGCATTTTCTGTAACCTTCCAGCGCTGACCATGGCTTAGAATTAGGCAGTACGGATCTATTACATATTGTGTTTACTTATAACCTTTTCTGGAAAAAAAAAAAAAAGTTGCTGGCCTGGTTCTGCAATGTCTGAGGCTGACAAGAGCATTTTTAACTCTTTCTTCACTAGCGTCAAGCCACCTATTTTTTTTTTTCTCCCCACTAGGATTTTTTTTTTTTTTTGGTACACGGGCCTCTCACTGTTGTGGCCTCTCCCGTTGCAGAGCACAGCCTCCGGACGTGCAGGCTCAGCAGCCATGGCTCACGGGCCCAGCCGCTCCGCGGCATGTGGGATCTTCCCGGACCGGGGCACGAACCTGTGTCCCCTGCATCAGCAGGCGGACTCTCAACCACTGCGCCACCAGGGAAGCCCTAGCTTCAGGATTTTGAGGCCTCACATGTCCCTGTACCTCTCATGGTTTGGAGCATTGAAGGCCAAATGTGTTCCACATTGAGCAAAAACATAAGTTAAGTGGAAATTCAAGACTTGGCATCACCATTCTCCATTGCTGCAAAGAAAGTAAAGAAATTCCTCTTCTCTGATTTCTGAAGCTATAACTTCTGTTAGGGACTCCATGTCTGTATCCTTCGCAAAGTTGCATGCTGAAACCCTAAGCCCCAGTATGATGGTATTTGGAGGTAGGGCCTTTGGGACATCATTAGGTCATGAGGGTGAAACGCCCAGGACAGAATTAGTGCCCTAATAAGAGGAAACACTAGGGAGTTTGCATCCTCTCTCTCTGCTCTCCACCATCTGCAAACCAGACACCAGATCTGGTGGCACCTTGATTTTGGACAGCCTAGCCTCCAGAATTGTGAGAAATCAATGTTTGTCACTTATGCCACCCAGCCTGTGGTATCTTGTGACAACAGCTCGAGCTAAGACAACTGCCAATCCAGCCTTTCTATAAAGCTGTGTGGCTCTCAGCACTCAACTTCCCCGAGCCTTAGTTTCCTCATCTGTCTCATGGGGATAATAATCATCGTTATCTCCCTCATAAAACTAATATGAGATACAAGTGCAATAATGCGTGTAAGGTCCTTGGCGCAATTGGTGTTATATACATATATGTTAATTATTCCTGTATCTCTCTTTTTGTTGCTAACATTTATGTGACCAGATGACTCTATTGGATGGTGGCTAAGAACACAGGTTTGTCAAATAGGCGTGTTGGAAACCTACTCACACACTTCTAAGTGAACTTGGGTCACTTGGTAGCCGTAGGGTAGCTGAGAGAACTGAAGGAGATAATCCTTGTAAAGCCCCTTCCTGGCAGGGGCCCTGGCCCGGGGTTCGTGCTCCGGAAATGTGGGCTGCCAGTGAAGGCGCTGATATGCGGAAGGCCCTGGTTCCTATTCCGTGCAGGACAGGAGCGGTGTTTGCAGCAGAGAAAGTACTAGCATTTCAGAGGGTCCCACCTGCTCACGTGCAGCGCGCAAGCTGACTTAATCTTGCAAATTCATTCAACAATTTCTTAGAGACAAATGTTATTCTGAGCTGCATCTCTATCAACCACCACACGTCCTTTTAAAAAGCAGCCTTATATATTTAAAAGAATGGTTTGCTCCTGTTTGTCGCTTTCTAAGTTGCTCTAGTTGTCATTGTTAACCCATCAGGCTTGCTTACCCAACCAGGTTTATCAATGGCAAATGTTGAGGGCTTCATTGAGTTATGACTATAAACATAAGGGATATGAGAACAAGGTGAAAGGTGGCTTCTTTATAACAGCTGTAATTTATCCAAGATTTTGTCCTGGCCTTTGATTTGGGGGCTGAGGATCTAGTGTCCCCCTGATTGCATTAGGAGCAGCCTTAGGGGTCAGACGGAATTCCAAGGTCCTGGAATCAGTTAGAAAGCTGGAACATACACATGTGTGAAGGCACAGGGAAGAGGCCTTTATAGCAATCATCCTCCAAGACGCAAACACCAGCTCTCTGCCCAGGCGACCTTGGGAGAGGACCGGCCAACTTCAGGGACGTCCAACCTGCTCTCGTGCTCAGAAGGTCCCCTTAAATGCTTGGTTTAAGGCTCTGCTGTTGCCATCTTGAAATTCTTAATAAGGTTTTTTTTTGTTTTTGTTTTATTTATTTATTGGCTGTGTTGGGTCTTCGTTGCTGCTCGTGGGATTTCTCTAGTTGCGGCGAGCGGGGTCTACTCTTCGTTGCGGTGCGCAGGCTTCTCATTGCGGTGGCTTCTCTTGTTGCGGAGCACGGGCTCTAGGCGCACAGGCTCAGTAGTTGTGGCACCCAGGCTTAGTTGCTCCGTGGCATGTGGGATCTTCCCGGACCAGGGCTCGAACCCATGTCCCCTGCATTGGCAGGTGGATTCTTAACCACTGCGCCACCAGGGAAGCCCTCTTAATAAGGTTTTAACAAGAGGTCATGAACTTTCATTTCGCATTGGGTCGGGCCAGTTCTGTAGCCGGTCCTGGGAGAGGAAGCCAGGGCTCTCGTTCACCCTAGACACAATCAGGACAGTTATAATAGATGACAAGTATATTGTACACCCAGGGAATAATACTCATCACAAGTGACATGCATGAACCAAGGACTTGCACAAACTATCTCATTTCATCCTCCCATGGACCCATTTTAGAGATAGTAGAACTGAGGCATGAAGATAGTAATGATAATTTACATTTATCAAGGACTTGCTATCAATATATACCAGTCATCTTTTTTTTTTTTTTTTTTTTTTTTTTTTTTTTGCCATATGCGGGCCTCTCACTGTTGGGGCCTCTCCCGTTGCGGAGCACAGGCTCCGGACGCACAGGCTCAGTGGCCATGGCTCACGGGCCCAGCCACTCCACGGCATGTGGGATCTTCCCAGACCAGGGCACGAACCTCTGTCCCCTGCATCGGCAGGCGGACTCTCAACCACTGCGCCACCAGGGAAGCCCTATACCAGTCATCTTGATAAGCACTTCATAAGCATACTCTCCTTTAATTTTGATAACAGTCCTGTGAGGTGAGAGTCATTGGTTCAGCCACATCTTAATTCTTCTTACAAATATAAACTATTAAGCAAGAAAAAAGATAGAATAATCCAAAGAAAGCAGAAGGAAGATGGTAATAAAGATAATTTTTGAAATAACATAATAGAAAACAAAGATTTTGAGAGGAAAAAAACTAGCCAAGCCAAAAGCTGGTTCTTTGAAAAGACAGATATCTAACTAGGCTGATTAAAACGGATAAAAAACATGTAAATAAAAATATTAGGGATAGAAAGAGGGCTTAACTACAGATACAGAAGAGAATGATAATTACAGTTGAATACTGTGAAAGATTTCATGCCAAAAAAAGGTGAACTCTCGGCAAAATTAACTTCCTAGGGAAACATCACTTATCAAAACTGAACCAAGGGACTTCCTCGGTTCAGTACGCATGCATATCATATGTACACATGCATGTACACATGTGTACACACACATGTATGCACACACATCAGGCAAGAGCAGGTTTACGGGTTAGTTGTACCAAATATTCAAGAGACAGGAAAGAAGAAGCTGTTTACTGCTGCCTGATACTGATAGCTAACATTTACTGTGTACCAAGCACTGTGCTAAAGACTTTAGATGTTTAACTTCATAAAAGGTGGGGACTAGTATCCTCATTTTACAGATGAGGAAACTGAGACCCGGAGATTTTAAGGAATTTGCCCAGAGTCATGCAGATGGCAGGTGGTAGAGAGAGCTGGAATTGAATCAGTTCTTGTGTCAGCTCTACAGTGTAGCATCCATTGCCTCTACCTTCAACTCCCACCCAGAACTGGACGAGGGAAGCCATGTGGTCTGCGTCTAAGAGACAAAAGAGCAGGACCTTTGTGGGCTCAGGCTTGACTCAGTGTCTATTTCAGTCCCTGGGATAGTCACCCAATTAGAGCACCTAATGGGGTTCCCTGCCCCCACCTAGCTCACATTCCACTGTTTTCTTAAGCGGTTTTGTTTGATCATCCTCTTAAGAGATAGCAGCTTTGTCATAGGAGGGCATTGTCTTTTGGAATCTAATCAAGTTTGGAGGTAGGACCTGATGAGTATCTCAGCCCCATGAAGACAGCTGCGGGCTTCCCTGGTTTCTCAGTGGTTAAGAATCCACCTGCCAATGCAGGGGACATGGGTTCAAGCCCTGGTCCAGGAAGATCCCACATGCTGCAGAGTAACTAAGCCCATGCGCCACAACTACTGAGCCTGCACGCCTAGAGCCCGTGCTCCAAAACAAGAGAAGCCACCGCAATGAGAAGCCCCTGCTCGCCACAACTAGAGAAAGCCCCACGCGCAGCAACGGAGACCCAACGCAGCCAGAAACAATAAATAAATAAAATAAATAAATTTTTTAAACATAAAGAGAATAAATAAAACAAAGACTATAAAAACATCTTATGTTTGCAAATTTTACAGAAACACGTGACCATGTGAATAAATGCTAGGGCCCTTACTAGGGCCACTGAAGGAAACTTGAAACTTAGGTTTCACATGCCTAACACATCCATCTCAACCTCTCTTAAATCATGCTTTCTGGACTTCCCTGGTGGTCCACTAGTTAGGACTCTGCACTTCCACGGCAAGGGGCACAGGTTCAATCCCTTGTCAGGAAACTAAGGTCCTGAATGCCACGTAGCCAAAAAAAAAAAGTGCATTAGGAATTAAGAGCTCAGCACCTTAAAACAATCATATATATATATACATATTATATATATATATATAATATGTATATATATATACGTATTTTATATATATATATATATATAGAGAGAGAGAGAGAGAGAGAGAGAGAGAGAGAGAGAGAGAGAGGGGGAGAGAGAGGGAGAGAGAGAGACTACTATCTAAAAACCTCATGGTAACTGCAAAGAAACCGACACTGGTACATGACTCTTAGCTGAACTCCAGACTTTTATTTGAACTTCATAAAAGGAGCATTTTAAAGGGGCTTTTCATAGCTGACATTTGTTGAACACTTACTATGTGCCAGGCATTGCACCAAATACTTTGTCTTGTTTCATCAACGCAGCTCCCTGGTGGGGCAGCCGCTTTGATTAGCCCCATTTTACAGATGGGGACACTGAAGCCCAGAGACCGCAATGCTTATTAAGATGGAGTTTGAATCCAGGCAGCCCAACTCCAGAGCCCTCAGTGCAGACCACCGCATTAAGTTTCCTTTTTCTTCTTTTTTTCTTTGGCTGTGCAGCATGGCACGTGGGATCCTAGTTCCCTGACCAGGGATCTAACCCGCGCCCCCTGCAGTGAAAGTGCCGAGTCTTAAACACTGGACCATCAGGGAAGTCCCTTAAGGTGTTTCTTGTACCTTCTCCTGAGGAAAACATTCTCATTCTAGCCCTCTCACCACCCAGAAAACTCAGCTCAAGACCAGAAACCCCATTCATTCATTCAGTACATATTTTGTTTCTTCCTCAACTTCCCCAACCCCTCCCCATCACCACCATCAACGATCCAGCCCCTTCAATGAACTCAGATAACTTGAAACACCAGCATCGCCAACTCAGTGACCTCAGGGCCCAGGCACAGATCAGAAATGCGGGCAGCAGGGCAGGTGGGAACTCCGGTGGCCCGGAAGGCCAGTCCATATCCAGCAGTGTGTATGTGTGTCTCTCAGCCCGTCTGTCTGTGTCTCTGTCTCACTCTTGCCAATGCTCTCCATGCAGAAATGCAGGCCCCAAGTCACCAAATCTTTCCAATTTTCAAGTAAAGCCAGAAGCTCGAATTTTATATGAATTTTACCAACCTTTCAAACTCTTTGTAGGTCAGACAGAATCTATCCGTGAGTCGGAGGTGGCCTAGGGACCACCATTTTACAATTCCCTCATCATTAGAATGGGGACAGGAAAAGTTACTATGAGAAACAAGCCAGTTAGTATTTATAAAGCAATTTAGAACCATACTGGACACAACATAGAAACCGTTTGCCTTGCTGTTGATGTTTAAGTAATAATAATCAATGAAGTAGTGGGAGAAACCTATTCAAACGGAGTCATTGATTGCGTCCCCCTCCCTCCACAAACCCTTCCGTGTTGACTAACTGAATCTTTCAACTTTCGACTATTTTTAGTCATGTTGACACAGCCTTGGTGCCTGCATTTGAGCTCAGTGGGGCCTCACCCCACAGCCATGTGGCTGGAGCCATCAAAGGCCTCCGTTCACATTAAAAGACGCAAAAAGGAAAAACTTTCCACCCCCAGGGATGGTCCTCAGCGTGTGCCGGGGCTCACAGTATTCCAAAAAATGATGAGCTCTGCCAGGGAGAATTTGCTCACTGGTGATGCCCCCTGAGGTTCCACATTATGCATATAGATATCTCCTTTTTCTCTTATTACAATCTTCCATCTGAAGATGTGAAGCCGGAGAGCTGATCTTAGGTCAGGTCAGATGATCTGCCCTCCGTTTTCTATTTCTGACACGAGAAATCAAAAATGAAGTGCAGCTCAGGGAGGCCTGGAAGCCTCTATCTCTGAATGCTGAAAGATTGTCTCATTTTTAGTTCACTGTAAAATGAGAGAAGTTATCCCCAGATGTTGTTATCAGTGGAGGACCAAGAGCCCCCTGCACTTCTCATTGATACGGTGCCTGGCGTTGGAAAGTGAGGAGCAGATGTTTTGAAAACTCACATGGGGCCGGGGGTGCCACTGGGGCAGAAATAAACCTGAAACTGTCAAGGGAATCGTGGCTCCGTTGTGCGCTAGGTCGCCCAATCTCCCAGCACAGGGGTGGCCTGGAGGGCTTCGTTCATTGTCTAAGAAACCCCCCAGTGCTGGGATTTAGGGAGCTTCTTGCTCAGGTCCTGGGGAATCATCCCGTTGAAATGGAATCCAGTGGGATGGTCCTAGGAGAGGAGAGAAATCAAGCAAATGGCCAAGGCCATCCCCCTTCTGCTTTGTGCCTTAGAACCATGTAATGTGACATTCCCAAGTTTGTGTTTTCTTTAAATTTCTGAAATTAGCCACACAAGTGGTTTAGTTGTTTCACTCACCTTCTTCGGAGCCCACTTATCTAATTCAATAAGATTTGGAATTTTTAAAATATACAAATAGCAATTGTACTACTTATTCAAACCAAACCTCCAAAGCATGCTGGGTTTTTTTTTCACCCTGAGCCACTGGTAGCCCTTTAGAAACATTTCCAACAGATTGTATGAGTGAGTGTGTGTGTGTGTGTGTGTGTGTGTGTGTGTGTGTAGTGTGGGCATGTGGGGTTTTTGTTATAACATTTTAAAGGCACAGAGGGTAAGTTAGCAATCTAAATTTAAATTAACTTCTTGAACTATGCATACATCCAGGCCTTATTATTTAATTTTCTTTCTTTGTGTGTGTTTTCCACTAACTGATAAAAAAGATCAGTCACAGGCCTGTCAGTAGGATGGGGTAAGGTGGTACCTTAATATTTGTCATCTTTGCCTAACTTACCCTGAGAAAACAAACAGCAAAGAAAGCAGCTTTTCTTGCGTTATCAGCCGTCCCAAACATCTGGTTTCCCCCCCAAAATAAATCACTCCAAGTCAGTGACGGCTTAGTGATGATTTCATATAATTCTCTCTAAATAACAACAAAAACACCCATTAAGGAACCTAATAGATTAAACATGGCATATAATCAACTGAAGGTTTAATTTTTGTGTTATTTGCCATTCATCCTGCTTTTGGTTAAGAAAGCTTTTGTTTTACAAAAGAATTTAGCAAAGGATCAGTACTTAGGAGGCATTCAATGGTGTTATATTAATGAAAAGCATTCTTAAAAATTAAAAAAATTAACCGGCTTAAGATACATTGGAGACAATGTACCAATTAAAAGTTCAGCCTATTTGACTGATAAAAATAATCCGAAATTTTATTTATATAACTTGTGAGGGTTTTTTTTAATGGGGTAGTATAGTCTCATATTACAAGATTGAAAAGACACAACAGAGTCTACAGCAAAAAGTCCTCCCTCCCAATGAGCCAGTTTCCAGGTGAGCCCATATTATGCACGGGGTTTTATCAAAGAGCAGGCCATCCTATGTACAATACCATATTTAAATGCTCCCCAAAGGCTCTTATTCATGTAATTGAGGTTTTCCTCTTCTGGGTTTCTTCTAATATATGAGATGGTAATTTTAGCAGGACCTATTCAACCTAAAGTAGTATCCTTTGGCCAAGAGAAGCTGAAAGCTGAGTTCTGAATAAGGTAATAAATGCATTACCAAGTGCTTCTGCCCTTGCTCCAGAATTTAAATTTGCGCAAAGTGTTCAAACCCACTAGAATCTGCTATGATGCCGTGTCTAGGCATCCTGCGTGGGAGCCCTGCAGAAGGAGGTTTGCAGGAGAGAAAGCAAAGTGATTCTTTTCAAGACTCCGGGAGTCAAACAGCTCTTATGCCAAGTTCCTCACTCTCTGGGGTCTTCCACCAGATTCCACTACACAATAATGTGTTGTAGCATGGTTTTTGTTCCTTGGATTATATCCTGCCCACGGCTTCCCAAAGGACTTAGAATAAGTTCTGTAGGATATAGAGTGGCCGTGATCATGGGCTCTGCTCCCACCTCCCTCCTTGCTACCCATGAACACGCCAAGCAGGTTCCCACAGCAGGGGCTGTGTATGTGCTAATCCCCCCTCCCCGAATGCCCTTCCCCCACATTTGCATAATCTCATCATTCAGGTTTCGGCTCAGAAATCCCATCCTGGGAGAGCCCTCCAGGGCTACCATTGCTGAAGATCCTCCTTAGTCATCCACCCGCTCCATCATTTTCTACACAAGTACCAGTTTTACTTCATTATAGACATTGCCGTTGGTACCATCCTGTCGTTTATTTCTCTTTTTTTTCCCATCTTTATTGGAGTATAATTGCTTTACAGTGTTCTGTCATTTATTTCTTGATTTATTTATTCTCAGGTTTATGATCCACATTCCCCACCAGACTGTGAACTCTATGTGTGTCTGTCCCGTTCACGGTAAAATCCCAGCAACTAACGACATAGAAGTTATTCAACAAATACTGTTGAGTGATTGAAACATATCGACCCCTTCTCTTTGTCAAACATACAAAAGTGATCTATACTTGATGGGTTGGAATAGGTTTATTTGGTTTTCTTTTGTTGGGGGTGGAGAGAGAAAGCCTCCAATGATTATTATACAATATTCCACATAAAATTGCATGGAGAAGCCACAAACTCCTAGATACCATTCTGGTCTGCCTATTGTCACCTGTGTGACCTCAGACATCCCCACAGAGCCTCAATTCTTCATCTGTAGAAAGCAGGGATCAGAACAAATTTACAGGATCAGAGGAAGAACTAAAGAGTAAAACTGAATTTTTTTTTTTTAAAACGGCACCATTCTGATATTAGGCATTATGACCATGTGACATGTTTCTCTGAAGATGGAAAGGGGTCCCACTGTCTTCGTAGCACTGATCGCTCATTAAAAGGATTTGATTTATTCATTTTTCTTATTAGTTAATCTATATTCGTAAGCTTCTACAAGGGGAGGGTTTTGGTCTGTCCAGTTTGTTCAATGCTTAGATTACCATTTATTTAGTAGTTAGTTACCATTACTATTTCTGTAGTAGTACCTTCCTGATAGGGTTGTTTTGAGAGGAAATGAAATAATACACATAAAGTGTTTTAAATGATGTTTGGCACGTGGGAAGCATTTAATAAATATTAGTGATAATTATTATTTATACTATTATTTTGTGAACTCAGATTTTTGATGCTTTGATTTAAATTAGGAGGGAATTAAAAGTACCTCTGTTTGTCTTTTAAGTCCCTGATCCTGTTTAAATGGCAGGGATAGATGGCATCAGGAGTTTAAGAAGTAGCAACTGTTGCTTAAAACCATCAGAATCTCGGGACTTCCCTGGTGGTCCAGTGGTTAAGACTCCACGCTCTCACTGCCGAGGGCCCAGGTTAGTTGGGGAACTAAGATCCCACAAGCCGCACGGCACAGCCAAAAAACAAAACAAAATAAAACACAAAAAAATCAGAATCTCTATATAGTCAGAAAAAAAAATAGCTTAGGGAAACTTCAAAGAATGTACCAGACAGAAGTCTTATGTTAAATGAGACACTTTACTTTCCACTAGGAAAATCATAACATATTGTTTGAGAACAATCTTATTCCAGTACCTTCTCTTCATTATGTTTAAGAAATAGGAGGGGGAATAGCAGGAAAATAATGCAAAATGTTATTAATGAGAGAAGGGAGAAGTAAGAGGTGAATGAGGATCTCTGCTTTAGGAAAATTCATTTTCATCCAACTTTGATAGGCACTTTTAGAAATATAAGATTTGAGGTTGGAGATGAGAATCCTCATTTTCAACATTGTCCTATAACATGTCGCTATTCAGTGTCATTTTGGGATTGTGTCTAGCAAAGGAAAAAGAAGTGATTCTCGACCAAGAAGATTTGTGCAGTTGCCTAGATTCTATATAATAAGCATCCGTAAATCAGTATATTAATACTTTTTGGTAGTAGCTCCTAGAAATGCATTACCACCACCTCCATCAGGCAACAATTATTAAGCACCCATATGCTGACTCCAGGAAAGATCTAAAAATTAAGTCTAGGACAACTATGTGGATGTCCATGCATAGAAATAAAGCCCTGTGATCGCATGTAACAAACTGACAGCAACAGCTACCTTCTGTGGAGATGGGGACTAGATTTAGGCCCAGTAGTCAAGAACTTTTAGCTTTATCTCTGAAATATGAATGTTCTTCAGTATGAATTGGATTCATGCCTTGCGTGTGTAATTAAAATTTGATTTTTTAAATTGTAAGACAATCATGCTAGAAGTATAAAAAGTAATAAAAGCAGTAGTAGCCACTAAAAGAAAAAAAATGCAACCAAGCACATTGGTTTAATATTAACATTACTACACTTATGTTTATTGTACAACAGCATACATAACTTGCGTGTCTTTCCTTCAATGAATAGTTATATTTTAGAAAGGAAATTTGAACATATGATAATATTTAATGCTGACATACATCTGAAACCCTCTACTCATGCATCCCTCCTCCTAACCACCCTGCACCCCACCCACAAAAAAAAAAAAAGTTCCTAGTTTTGACAAGACCAACGGGCATCTTTGCAGTCAAAATGAACAGGCAAAGCTGTTTAGCCTCTTGTAACTGCTACTGAATCCCTGACTCACGGCACTCCCAGTTTGTTCCTTGATTCCCCTGAAAAACGTCTTATCAGATCAACAATGATTTGTCAAAAAAAAAAAAGAAAAATCCCCCGTCTCCCCTCCAAATGAGGGGTGTCAGCCCCTGGGCGTAAATTCTAAAGCTCCGGGGCCGTGACGGGCCGAGGAGTCATGGTGCGTCTGAAAGGATAAGGGAAGATAAAGTGTATCAAAGGAGCCTTGACACATGGGATGCTACGCAGGCCTGTCTCCCCAGAGCATCTCTGGCGTGACTGACAGGGGATTAACCCACGGGAGGGCGGTAAACAATAGCGGAAGTGGGTTTGAGGCCCAACACCTGGATGTGAGGTCGGATGCAGCGCGGGAGGCTTCGAGGGAGCGTAGCCCTCTCCACACCCTGCCTAACCGCCCTTCCGCGTCTCCGTGCTCTGGCTTGGCACCCTTTCTCTTGGATAAACGTGTTTGAAAACTAGGTCGGGATTTTTTTGTTTTGGTTCTGTGCTTGGGGGACAGGGAAGCAGAAGATGTCAGAAATTCAACAGTCGCCTGCTGGGAGTTCTTAACAGAAAGGGCTTCCTATGACAGCCACATGCAGGGGATGGGTTTGGATCGAGACTCCGACAAATCAAGAGTAAAGTAGACATTTTTGAGATGATGCAGGCCACTGGAAGATGGGCTGGGTGATACCAAGGAATCGGCCCTTTTGTTAGAAGTGATAATAGCATCGTGTGGTTTTCTTTCCCTGAATAAACTGGGTTTTTATTTCTGAATACTTCCATGGGTAGGGTGAAATGACATGAATTCTATGACATGCTTTAAGATACTAAGGGTGGGGAGTGAGGAAGGAAAGGAGCCTAGCTAAAGCAAGTACAGCAAAATCTTAATAATTATTAAATCTAGGTCATTACCTAGAGCCTAGAGCATTCACTGTACTGGTCATTCTATTATTGGGTAGAGTTTGAACATTTTTACCCAAATAATAATGATGATAATGATAATAATATTTTGAAAGTGTTCTGAAGAATGGTAGTGGTGGTGTGAAAATTTACCAAGCCCTGCATCAGCTGGGTTTGTTAAGCCCTCTGAATCATGGACACATTCTTATTGGTGAAGTCAAGAAAACCTTCTGAAAGTGATGACCATTATTGTTGGTGACAAGCAAAACCGGAGTAAACTGAGATCGTTTTATTTCTTGAGTTGCACTGCCTCATTAGGAATACCTGCTCCCTCTTCCTGAGAGCCTGCTCTACGTGCATGATCTCATTTCATCCTCACATGGCTCAGAGAGGTTAAGTAATTTTCCCAAGGTCACCCAGCTAATAAGTAGTAGGTCCAGAGGTCAAACTCAAGGCAATCAAGTTTTAGATTCTATGCCCTGCCAGGTACCTACTTTCTGACCAGAGAGAGGAGAAAGGAAAGAGGAGATTCACAAGCTTTGCTGCCCTGTCCTTCTTTGGCATCATAATTATTATTAAAAAGTAGTTATTTGGGGCTTCCTTGGTGGCGCAGTGGTTGAGAGTCTGCCTGCCGATGCAGGGGACACGGGTTCGTGCCCCGGTCCGGGAAGATCCCACATGCCGCGGAGCGGCCGGGCCCGTGAGCCATGGCCGCTGAGCCCGGGCGTCCAGAGCCTGTGCTCCGCAACAAGAGAGGCCACAACAGTGAGGGGCCCGCGTACCGCGATGAAGAGGGGCCCCCACTTGCCACAACTAGAGAAAGCCCTCGACAGAAACGAAGATGCAACACAGCCAAAAATAAATAAATAAACGAATGTGGGGTTTAAAAAAAAAAGTAGTTATTTAGCTTCAAATGTCCCATTTGGATTTTTTCAAAACTTAGTGCAGTCTTCTTATGGATTCAGTCTTTATCCATAATTTTGAAATTTTGTTCATCGTGGATTTTTTTAAGGCACTGAGCTTCATGTGTGTTATTTAATCCTCCACAACCCTGCGAGGTAAATATTACTCCCATTTCACAAATGAAGAAACAGAGACACAAAAGATGAGTATCTGCCCAAAGCCTCATAGCTAGAAAGGGGCAGATCGAAGCACTGCATTTTTTAAAAAGCATTGCATTAAAATATTATTTATCTTGATGACTGAGTTTTTTGGTGTCCTCATAAATTTTCTGCCTCACCTTCGTCCCAGGCCTGCTTGCTTGGTAGCTAATGACATATTTTAAAGGTCTTTATAAGTAAAGAAATTAAATAGCTGGGTTGGGGCTTTGGCCCTCACTACTGTGCATTTCTCCCAAGCAGAGAGATATAATCATATCTCATTCATTTCATGCCCCTAGCTGTTAGCACATGGAAAGGTCTAATGTAAGTGTCCAGTTAAAGCAAAATCTCTGATTACCACGATGTTTCCTTCTGTTCAGAAATTCTGGCAAATTATAATAGTCTAAAGATGACAACGATGGATGAAAACAAAAAAACAAACAAAGAAACCACAGTTATTGATTATGTAGCTGTTTCAACTCATTAGGAAAGAAAAACTAGCATTTAAGCACTCAGAGCTCTAGAAAACAATATTCCTAAACAAGTCTTAGAAGTAGGAAAGGAAGCCCATGTAGACATTTTGCCTAGGAATTGTCACTTATTGTAGCTGAATGTAGGAAAATGCTGGCTGAAACTTTTGAAGGAAGAACCAGCAGAAACCATGAAAGAAAAGTACATCGTGAATAATAATTTTTACAATAGTGATAGTTTGTCCTTTTAGAAATCAGAAATTCCAGGCTATAGCAAGAGAACACTACATCTTTGGGGAGCTGGCATGAAATTTTTTTCAACTTTGGGTCAAAAGGACTGTAACAACAACGACCATAATCATAATTTATTGTACAATTAATGATATGTACGAGACACTTAGCTAAACATTTTATATGCATTAACTCATTTAATCCTGTGATGAGTATTACCCCCACTTCATAAATGCAAACATTTGCCTAGAAGACTCCTAGTTAGAATCAGGCAGAGCAGAGATTTGAACCAAAACACCATAGTGCCCTGCCCAACCATTTAAACCAGGAAAAGAAAAATCAGTTAAATTTAAGTTTTTTAGAGGTGTCCCAAATTCCTTTAAATTGTTTCATTGGAGCTCATGCCCTTCTGTTGGCTTCCTCTGGGCCTTAAACTATTAGCAGTAGAATCTTCCAGTCTGATCCAAAACTTAAGGTAACTTTCAGTATTCAGAAGGACCTAAACTTTTCTCAGCTCATTGTGGGTTCATTCTTCCCAGAAGATAATTAAACATTATCCTACTGACCCTAAATCAAACTGTCAAGTAAAATAATAAAAAGGAATCATTTGCCCGGAAAGGTGGTTCTGATTTGTGGTCCTCGGAACCCATCCCAGCAAGTGGCACTAGGGAACATTTGGGGGGGATAGTTTCAGAGCAGACCTTCCTTAGATCAGTATCAAAACTGAAGAGTAAGGGACACACATTGGACATTCCTTAACAGAACACAGTCACCAAGGGAGGAGAAAAACAGCTGAAAAGGATGATTCATTTCCCAGTAAATTGCAGGAACAAATTCCATGATCTCTCCCAGTGCTACCAAATTTCATCATTCCCAGATGCACATTTTTACACATTTTTACATCTCTGATGTTAGGCCTGCCTCTCAGAATGGAAGGCATGCCGTAAGTTAATTAGCCTCAGTTTTTCTTTCCTAGCGGTACGTAAAATAATTACACGGTCTACAGTCTATGGTGTCTTGGATTCAATGAAATCATGTGTTAGAGAATCAGTCTTCTATGTGGTTCTCCCTAAAAATCCCAGTTTATATCTGCAGAATCCAAAACTTTAGTACAGACGTTGGCGCATAATCGTGAAAAGCAGAGGCTGTGGAGCCAAAATATATTTAAACTAGCGGAAGTAAAAATAGATTTGTGGATCGCAGCCTCAAATTGCTTATTAAAGAAGTCAAGCTGAATCGTTTCATTAATTCACTGCCCCCTGCTCCAGCCATCCGTAATTTTAAATCTGTTGAATGTGATTCGGGTAGAATATGGGGGTGGCTCAATTTTTCATATCGGCTTGCAGTAGTTTTGTCTCCACGCAGCACCAGGAGTTGCAGACACAATGGCATGCATGAATCTTGTGTATCAGTAAAGAGAGCCCCTTGAACTCCGCCTGAGGGGAACAAAGGGTTTCCAAGATGCATCCCAGTAGCAGATGTTGAGTTATCTGAAGGGTCAGAATGCCAATTAGATATTGAACATGGCAGGAGGAGGGTGGAGTTTCCAAAACAAATGAAAGATGAATAGGAGCCGTCCCGAGTTTAGGCTCAGGTCCTGCTGTTCTTTTGTACCATGATTTGTGGCAAATTTGTTTTGTCACTGAGGCATAGTTCCCCCGGGTCTTAAAGTGATTTTGTAATCACCAAAAGAATTTTTTTTCCTTTAAATGTCCTTTTCCTAATCAGAACTGGATATCAATTTATTACCTTAAAAAATACATTTGAACAGCTGCATATTATCGACATGGGAGATGTACAAAAAAGAGTGATCCTATATGGAAAAACAGAAGGCAGACGTAGTCAGGAAAGAGGAAATAATTCAATTTTAAAAATTCTTGGAAAGAAATCAGGAATTTTTTTTTTTTTTACTTTTTTCTAAAGATTAAAAACTTATCATTTGGTCCAGCCATGTGCAGATTTTACTGATTTTCTGTTTTATAGGATAAGGATGTATCATTTTAAACCTAAGATGCCTGCAAATGAGAGAAATGTGGGAAACCTAAGATACAAAATGCTTTCATAGTTAATTATGTATTTATATTGGTGTTACCATCATAAATCATTCTTAGAGAAACAAAACCAAGTAGGAGGAGAACAACAATGGCGTTCTGTTTAAATAATTTCATTTGGTTCCTGAAATACTTCTGGCTATTTTTTTCCTTGAAACCACCCACATTTAGTAAAATTATATCGCTGAGCGGACCCTACCCTGCTCTCTCTCTCTCTCTCTCCTGACTTCTGGGGAGTACTAGACCGTGGAATACCAAAGGCAAACCAGCAAAAAAGGAAATTGGGATTGCATTGATTTAAATCAGCCAGGGCTGTGACCAAATTATTTAGCTCTCTCTTGACCTTTGGAGGTCAGATTTGACTATTTATGCTATCTGCTAATGCTTTACTATTTTTCATTGCTTTGCCTGTTAACAATTCTGACCTACAGCCTTTCCAGCCTGCGGGGTCGTTATATTAAACAATCACTAATTACTTCTTGAAACATATGCTCCCGTTTTAAAATGTCATTGAAATAAAAGCCCAACCAGAAGCCCTATGTTCATTTCATGAAGGAAAACAAAATGTAAGCATTTGAATACTTCTGAGAAGTCAAACATTGCCCAATCTGAGGAGTAAGGGGAAAATAACCTACCTTACTCTCATTATTAACTTGGAAATTGTTTAAAGATTACTCCTTAAAATGAGTATCAAAAGCAGCAGGTATTCTCCTTCAATCACAATTGTCAAATGTGCTATTTTAACATTCCTGTGAAGAATATGATTTTATACTTGCTAAAGATCTTAAGTGCAAAAAAAAGTTATGTAATTTTTTTCTCTCTTCCTTCGTCTAACTCTACAAATGTGGGTATTCATTATGTGCCAGGTACCATGTTAGGTCTTGGGATATATGAGTGAGAAAGATAGCCAGAATTCTCTGAAAATTGGCCTTTTTGTTATCTTCCTTGAAAATGTTTCATTCATTAGAGAACAAACAAAAGACAAACAGGTGTTCATATTAACAACGTTTACCATGGAAAGAGGTGAATATGAAGTTATGGGTCAGGGAACATGGTTTACTTTCCAAAATTTCTCTCAGATTGTATTTGAGACATAAAAAAATTTTTACTGTCCACAAAATAAAAGATCAGTAATTTATTCTAAATCAAAATAGCCAGAGACAGAGCACATTAAAGTAATTCAACTAAAATCATCATCATCATTATGCAGTTAACCCATAAAGTTAAAATTCCATGCAGGAATTTCAGGGGCTCTGGTTGAGGTGTTAGTGTGTATCCATCCACGTGCACTTGCCTTTAGAACTCAGAGATGTGTCATGCCAAGGTAATCTAACAAAATCTCTCCTCTTGACGACACAGCTCCAGGAAAACTAATGAAATACGACAGGAAAGGGGTACCCCGTCGAATTCCTGATTTCCTGCACTTTACATTCTTACACATAAACCTCTAATTCATTTCAGAACACAAAGGTCACCACAAAAAAAATTTGAGGCTAAATATACCCTTTTGTCCAGCAGAAGGGTAACAGAGATCTTTTTTTTTTCTTTTTACCAAAATGTAACCATAGCCAGGTGTTTCCCATGTCTGACAACCCACATCAGGAGAGTGTTTACATACCAAAAACTTAAAAAAAAAAAAAAATATATATATATATATATATATATATATATAGCATTAAACTGTCTTTTAAAAACTTATTTGGAATAATGTTAGATTTACAGAAAAGTTACAAAGTTGATACAAAGAGTGCCTGTCACCACACTTCCCCTATTAGTAACATCTAATGTACCCACATACATTTGTCAAAAGGGAGAAATTAACAATACCATTAATTAAACACACTGTGTGGATTTCATCAGTCTTCCCACTGATCCTTGTGCATGATCCAGTCCAAAAGCCACATTGCATTTAGGCATCTATCAACTTGTAAATTCAAATATTTTTATGGTTCACCTATCAAAAATAATTTATTTGGAAATTAGTTAATTTTAAGAGGCATTTTAGGAGTAAAAAGAGTCTGGATTTGTTTTAATCAGTCGGATCAAGCAAAAGAACTCACGTTTTACAGACATTTATTATTGAGCAGGATATGTGTTTTCTCAACTGAGAAATTCTCTTACCCAAGTAATAGAACATATTGTCAAATTTTAAAAACAGAAGAAAAAGAGATACCCTTAAAGGTTAAAACCACAAGGTACCATTTCTCACCCATCACATTTGCAACAATTAACAATACTTTTGGTCAAGTTTTTTAGCTTCTCTACACCTCAGTTTCCCTCTCTGTAAAATGGGGGTAGTCATTATTCTTACCCCATGGAGAAGGGGGATAGCAGAGTGGTGAAGAGTGTGGACCCTGGAATTGCGCTTGTTGGCTCAATCTGGGCTGTCCCACTTTTTGGCTGTCTGATACTGGAGAAATTACTGGACTTAACGTCTGGTGCCTCAGTTTCTCATCTGTAAAGTGATAATAACAATAGTATCTACCCCGTAGAGTTGTTACAAGGTCAAAATGAGATGATATTTGTAAAACACTTAAAACCGGGTCTAGCATAGAAATCCTATAGAAATACTTAGTATTATTTGGGGGGATTTTTCTAAGGGTTAACTCAGTTAACACATGTAAAAGCCTTAGAACATAGTGTCAAATTAATGTGAGTTCTAATTACCCAGTGTTGATGAAGGGGGCATTCTGCCTTTGAAGTTCAAATTTATAGCAACTCTGATCAGAAGTTTACATTTGATCCACAATTCCACTTATGGGAGTCTAGCCTGCAGAAATACCTACACAAGTGCACACAGATGTTTATATGTATAAGATGCTTATTGCAGCATGATTCATAAAAGCACCCCACCTACCTCCCTGCAAAAAAATGAAAATATGGAGACAACTTAAGTTTCCATCACCTTGGGAATAGTGAAATGCCCTATTCTGCAGCTCTGGCAGAGAATGAGATGCAGCTTTATTTGCATGTATGAACTTTGAAGGATAAACATGATAAGTTCATTGTTTTTCATCTATTTATCCATTTATTGATTATAGTAAATATTTACTGAGTGCCTGTTGTGTGCCAGGTTCTGTTCTGGGTGCTGGGACACAGTTTTATAAAAGACACACAATTTCTGCCAACATGGAGCCAATATTCTAGGGAGGACACAACCAGTGAACAAGTTAACAAGTATCCAGCCAGATGTCAGAGATGAGAGCTAAAGAAAATGAGGTCAAGGAGGTGAGGAATGCAGGTGGAGGAGGGGACTAGCTTCCATAGGGAAGTCAAGGAACGCCATCCTAACATGTGCTCAGATCTTAGTACAAGAGGGATGCAGGCCATCAGATACCTACCTGGAGAATGAACGTTTGAGCAGAGGAGAATAGCAGATGCAAAGGCTTTATGGTTTGGAATTCTGAGTGAAAGACAGGTGGGAAAAGATAGTATAGATATACGCATATGCGTGGCTTCTGTTTTTGACCAGGGGGGAAAAAGGAGTTAAATAGATGAGGAGATAGACTAACAAATGTCCGTAAGTAGAAAAAGATAAGAATACGCCAAACTGTTAATAACGTTTACCCCGCGGCATGGCAGAAATTCTTTCATTTATAAACATTTCCTTTATAAACGTCTTTTCCTTTACAACCATCTATCTTGTTTCTGTTTTTCCAATGAGCATGTATTATTTATAATGTAGAAGACACACAAAATAAATTTCAAGAGTTCTAGAAGAATGATGGTCTTACCTTTTCTTTAAAGAGTCTAGAATAGGATTTCTTAGCCACACTATTGACATTTGGGGATGAGTAACTCAGGGTGGGGACCTTCCCCGGTGCATTGTAGGAGGTTAACAGCATCCTTGGCTTCTATCTTCTAGAATCCTGTGGCACTCCCCAAGTTGTAACAACTGAAAATGCCTGCAAACATTGCCAGATGTCCTCTGGGGGTGAAAATACCCACACACCCACAACCACCTTGGAGACCTACTGGTCTGGGGAAACGCTGGGTTCTGGAGGCAGCCTGCTGAGGTTCCAGTCCCAGCTCTGTGGCTTGCAAGCTGCAGAACGTGTTATGTCTCCCCTCTATGCCTCAGTGTCCTCATCTGTAACATGGGCATAATCGTGTTGTCTTCCTAGGCTTTCTATATGGATGAAAGGAGCCAGTTCATATAATGTGCTTAGTACAGGACGTGACACACGCAAACACGGGGTAAATGTTATCACTGGTGTCCTTTGGTGTCCCCCTACCGTCTGAGACTCCTTCAACAAGGTAGACCAAAGCCTTCTTCACGTTCGCCCTCAGTCTCCCTGCCGAGGAGCCGAGCAGCTGTTTCCAGCCTGAGCCGGGCTCTGTCCCTGTGATAGAAAACTCAGAAAAGGAACAAGGGCAGGAAAAGAGTGGCTCAAAGTCATTGTTCAGTTTTGGAGAGACGCCCTTGTTAAAAGCTTCCTGCATCTTTTGTTTTAAGGGGGAAAGTGAGATTTATTTTAACCGAAAGTGGGTTGTGTAACTGCAAGTGTAGTTGTCTTGCCATAAGTGTTTCCAAACCTGTCTGCGTGTGGCTTTACCAAGAGGTCGTTGACCAAGAAATCATGTTGGCCACCCTTCCCCTTCCCCCCACCCCTGTTGGGCATGCGCGCGCGCGCGGACACGCACGTATGATAGCTTATTTTCCCCAAAGCAAACTGCATTCCTCGATGAGGCCGACTCATCCCCTACCCCCATCTGGTCCACATTTCACTTTGGTGGAAATTAGAAACCATACCACTTTGGCTCAAATTTTGGACTGTCCTTTGTTTCCTTAGATTTTTCTTTTCTGTATCTGTGTTTTTTTGTTTGTTTTTTAACTTTGAACTGTCCTCATCAATGCTTTCCTTAATTAAAAGTAAATGTATATTTTTTTACATATGTTTATATATATTTTAGATTTCACTTGTATTTATATGTTATATATGTATACTTATATATGTATGTTATTTATAAACAGGTTTATTTATAATACTATTTTATGTTAATATGTTATTAAATAAGTTAATATTATATATTACATATATTGCATATTCTATATTATACAGGTGTGTGGATGTATTTTTTTAAATTAAGTGTATATTTAAAGCAGTGGTTCTCAAGCAGGGGCAATTTTTGTCCCCTCCATCCCCAGGGACATTTGTCAACATCTGGGGACATTTCTGATTGTCATGACTAGGGTCCTGCTACTGGCATCTAGTGGGAAGAGACCAGGGATGCTGCTAGACATCCTGCAGTGCTCAGCACAGCCGCCAGCCACCACAAAGAATTATCTGACCCAAAATGTTAATACTCCCGAGACTGAGAAATCCTGATTTAAACAAATGAATGCCATGCAGCCATCAAACTGATACCTGACATTTGCTGAGCGCTGAGAGTTTTACATACATCATCTCTTTTTTTAATCCTTTTTTTAATCCTTCTATCGTTGCCATTTTGCAGATGAAGAAACCAACGCGGACAGAGTTATGGATCTTGCCCAAGTGCACAGAGTTAGTGAAAGGAAGAGCCAGGATTTGAATCCAGAAGCCAGGGTCTTACCTACTGTGTTATGTGACCTGGAAAATCTGCCTTGGGTATACTGTTAGGCAAAAAGAGGCAAATTCATAAGCATGGTTCCATTTCTAGAAAAGTAACAAATCACCGTGCTCATTGTGGAATAATCAAACAGGAAGAACATCCTTCATGCTTTAGCTGGTGGTTCTCCTGGGCAGTATTGGCTTTAGGGAGGCACACTGACACACACAGATACACACACACACACACACACACACACACACACACACACACACACACACACACACACACACACACACACACACCCTTGGTCTCTTGTGGTAGCCTCTAGTTACAAATTGCACTTTTCCTACATATCACTCACTACATCCTATAATTTTATATTGCCTGTGAGGTTTGATTGTTATCTTTGTCCCCCACTACAGTGTGGCCTTCTTGGAAGCATCTTCAGTGCCTGGTTTTCCCCTCTGTTAAATCCTCAGCTCAGCTCAGAGCTCAGCATGTATTTGCCAGATGGATGGTTGGGGTGGGATTATGGGAAACTGTTCCTTCGTACGCGATAGAACCCTGTAATGTTTGAAGTTATTTACTTCAAATGTATTCTTTTTGAGATCAGAAAAAAACAATATCGTTTCTGTTTTTAAACACAAATGTGGTCTGTCCATAAAATGGAACATGGCACAGACTATACAAGTAAAGTTGTAGGTAAAGATTTAATGCATGGAATGCATATTGTTGCATTTGAAGAGGGAGAGAACTAGAAAAGTGATGTGTGTATGGTTGTGTGTGTGTATTGATGCAGCGAAAACAAGTTCGGGAACGTAATTTCTTTTGGTGGGGAGGAAATACGGGTGATTTTTGCTCTCCTTTCTCTTTTTTTCTTATTAAACTTTTTCTAGATTTTCTACAACGGGCATGCAATTCATTTTGTAATACGGTCGGTCCTGTGACACTCATGTTCCTAAAAGCCACCATGCTATGCAGAATTGCACAATAAAAACCATAGGGCTGATGGAAAAATGGGAATGGGTACAGTGTTGAAAAACCTCATCGGTGACACCTTTTTTAAAAAGACAGGAACCTAATAAAAACAGTATCACCATTTTACATATATTAAATTGTTAAAAAGTATATAAATACTTTAATAAGTAACACTTTACCTTGAAAAAGACCTCAACTTTGCTTATAGAAGTGGATTTTGGAAGGTTGCACCTGTGAGGTATTGTGATGGGGAGGGAGAAGGGTTATCTGATTTTGAATAGAAAGTTTCACACCAGGTATGGAAGGGTCCAGCTCGTAACACACAGGGAACTGAGGCAGCTGGTAGGCACTTAGATGTGTGTGCGTGCATTTTGCATGTCCCTGTCTCTGATCACCTGGGTGCAATTTCCCACATCCATCTTGTGTTTCTTGCAAACGAAACTGCACGTAAGCAAACGCAAAATTCATGCTCCAGTTGCCTCCTAATATATGAATCATGATAGAACAGATTCGTGTTTTCAAAACAAGTGTTAGAAGAGAACTGACTGTATGAGGAAGGAAGACATTTCAAGTCACTGAAGTACTAATATTTATGGATTATAACTTGACTTTTGTACTTTTCCACCAGTTGTTACTCAGGCTTTACAGGAAGATAGTAGACGGGCTATGAAACTTTAAAAGTGGTAATAACAAATGTCTGTGGGGCACCTACTACTCACTTTTTATGTGCATGGTCTTATTTAATCCTCCCCCAAACCCTTGAGGTGGGGACCACGTGGAGGAACCTGAAGCACAGAGAGGTTGAGCCGTTTGCCCAAAGTCACATAGCTGTGACGTGCCAGAGCTGAAATTCAGACCCAGGTCTTCCCTGACCCAAGATCATGCCCTCACTGATTATTCTATATTAATCTGAGTTGGACGTGATACTAGTAGTGATGTTTACATGTCAAGCTATAGGAGGCACATCATAAAGGATAAAGGATGATGTCGCTTCTGGAGGCTTGGCTTAAATGTGACGGACAGTGTGCCAGGGCACGTGCCAGCAGTCCTGCCAGGAATACCAGCTGATATGAGACCATCATCATGTCCCTCCAGGACATGTCCAGCCCTGCACACAAACTCTCAGATGTTAGATCAACAAATCATATTAACATGGAGATTTACAGACCTGAAAAGGCAGGTCGTAACCCACTTTGCTGTTCAGAGCAGTATTTTACCCTACAGGGCATAGCAAGTATCTGAATCATCTCAGAGGCAGTTTGGTGTAGTGTTAAGAGTGTGGGCTCGGGAATTCCCTGGCGGTCCAATGGTTAGGACTCTGAGCTCTCGCTGCTGAGGACCCAAGTTTGACCCCTGGTTGGGAAACTAAAATCCCACAAGCAGTGGGGTGTGGTGCGGCCAAAAAATATATAAAAAATAAAGTGGAGAAAAGTTTAAATACATTTAAAAAACGGAGTGTGGGCTACGCACATGCCTGGGGTCCAATCCCAGCTTCACTACTTGCTAGCTGTGTGACCTGGGGCAAGTCACTTTACCTCTCTGTTTCCTCACCTATAAAAGAGAGGATAATAATAGAGTGGTTGTGAGGATGCAACAGGTTAACCTGGATAAAGGACTTAGATCAGTGCCAGCCATAGTGAGTTCCTAATAACCGTTAGTGGATAAAGTGATTATTGCCACCCGTGATGGTCCAATATTGCTCATAAATAAAATTTTCTGATCAGAAATTTAATCTGGTAGAATACCATTATGTCTCAGTTTTTCTTACATAGATGCAGAAAATAGGTCCAGCCAGTGATCTCCAAAGTTTAAATCATGCACCCTAGTAGTTATAACATTTTTAGTCCACTCCCCGTATATGGGTGTGTTTATTTATTTATAAACTCTAGGTATATAGAACTGTACCACTTCAAACACTGTAATAGCTCTCATTTCACTCAGAGGAAAAGCCAGAGTGCTTATAACAGCTGCACAAGCCCACTCCAAATCAATTAGCCTCCTATTATTTCTCTGATTTCATCTCAAAATTCATTCTGCTCCAGCCAACTCTGGTCTCCTGCTTCTTTGCAGACATCACTCAATCACGCATGCTCCCACCTTTGGACCTTTGCATTGGTTGTTCCCTCTGCCTGGGAACCTCTTTCCCCTGATTTCTGCAAGACTCACTCCCTCACCTCTAAGTCTGCACAAATGTCCCCTTCTCAATGAGACCCACCCATCTACCTACATAAAATTGCAACCACCCTCGCTGACTTCCACGTCCCCGTCCTGTTATTCTTTTCTGCTATAATAATCTATACCTACTAATATAGTATGTAATTTAATTACTTATATTTATTATTTGATATCTTTCCGTCCCTGCTAGGGCATAAGCTCCGTGAGGCCAGGGAATTGTGTTTTATTCACCAATGTAGCTCAGCCCATAAAACAGTGCCTGGCACGTAGTATGTGCTCAATAAATATTTGTTGAGTTAAACCATTGGATGAATGAATGAATGATTTTCTTCATGCATATGAATCTTTAGGCTACATCCAGCAAGATAATTTTGTTCTGGTAGAAACTCTTCAGTTGTCCCTCAAGATCCCAACTCTCTTTCTTCCACATAATAGAATTTTCAGCTGGGCTGAAAATTTTCACCAAGAAAAAAAGGCTACACTTCCAAGCCTCCTATCTACTTTAGCTGAGGTCATGTGACTACATTCTGGCCAATAGGATGTATAAAAAAGTGGCAGGTGGCAGATGAGTAGCTTTGCTGTCTTCTCTGCCCCTTCCTCCGTCTTGCTGCCTGGAACTTGGCTGCTGACATCTGGGGCCCTGAGGTCAGTCGAATCTGCAAAGCAGAGAAGAGAGAGAAGCAGCTTGGGTCCAAGGAGTTCATAGCAGCCCTAGACCACCTACCTAGCTTTCAATGGAAAGAAAATAAACTCCTATCTTGTTAAAGACACTATTTTTTTAAGGGCTTTCAGTATCCCTCTCAGCTGCAAATACATAATCCACTACTTTTAACATGGAATAAAAATTAAGTTAGGCTTCTGTTTAACTTCAACGTGCAATTGGCAAGCTTTTCCCAAACACCCCGTCCAGCAGAGCAGTCCCCACTAGTTGATTTCTGTTGCTGAGCTTCCAATGTCTAACATTTCTGGAATCTGAGTCATGTATACTCCCTTGTGTTATTACACATAATATATTGTTATGACTTTAATCAAGGAAACATTTTTTCACTTGACATATTAGTCGTGTTGCTTCTGGATGGTCAGAAACAGCCAGGAGTGCTAGCTAGGATTGCATCATTTTTGTCTGTTCCTTCCTCTGCAGACTGGTTTAAAATCAGATCAGCTAGATCCAGGCAGATACTGGGTCTTGCTTTCATTAGTTTCTGCATTTCATTTTTCAAAAGGAATCAGTTTCCAAGGCAGAGGAAGGAAATAAATACTGTTTGCTGGGTTTTGCTACTGAAGTGATGTAATTTACGTAACAGCAAAATTACAACCTAGAATCCTAAGTAGCAATTATAATCTTAAAGAACAAGACAAAATTTTACTCTTGAACCAACAGCAAAAATAAAGAGCCGGAAACATTGGTAAACTTCACACAAAATTTGACTACTAATTTAATCTCATTTGCCTAGAAGGGAAAAAACAACAAAAACAGGCATTCTTTGACACTAAAATTGAAATAGAACTCTCACAGACAGTGATTCAATTCTAAAGGCCCCAAAGCGGGACAGTAGACATGGAAGGACCCAAAAACTCATAGGAATGAGGTTGCAGATTAACTTTCTAAGCCTCGTGATGGATATGATCCTCCCCTAAACAAACAAACAAAAAAGCTAAGTAGGAATTCTCATTTCGTCCTTAAGACAACCCTAGTTTTATTGTCTTAGACACACTCGGAGCGGTTTTATAACCCTCCCATTTGTTCTAACGCTCACAAACCATGGTTTAATTTTAGGTAAGTTATTAGTAAGCAAGTTTTGGTCCTAAAAAAGGTGAACTTGCTCTTCATTCAGGATATAGTAATTGAAGGAAGTCTTGGACTGGGGGACCAGTTAAATGCCCATCACCGTGGAATATGCTTCGGGAAACTTTGGCAAGGTCAGTTTTCCCAAAGTGAGGAATGGGCTCAAGGGGGTGGTCTGGAGATGAGTTTAGCTCCTGTGCTGGACAGCTTAGGTGGGGCATGGATAGGGCATTCAACAATGCTGAGAGGGTTCACCGTCAATCTGCCTGATTACATTAGGAGAAAGCCTCTGTTTGGTGCTAAGAGATCCTTAATGCCTTTCCACACTCACTAATTTCCCATTTAACAAAGAGTAGCGGCCCTCAGGTGCTGAGGTTTTAGTAGATGAGCATGCCTAACTAGGGTTTAATTTTTTTTTAATTCATTTGCACCGTTACCTTCTGTTTATGATAACTGAGACTGAGTTCTTCATCATGACAGTGATAGACAAAATTTCCTTTTAAAATAAATACGTGTAAGTAAAAGAACATGAGTTAAACTGTTTTATGTGGATTAAGTAAACTATTGAATACTCAGACGGGGCGAGAATTTGATGGTGCTGCAAGAATGATGAATGCTGGGAAACGCTGGACTGGAGATCCTTTCTCTCCCTTTGTCTTCTGCCATCCTTTTCATATCCTTTAGGAGAGAACTCTGCATGGTGGTCCACACACGACATCCTGCCATCTATCTTGAATGACAAACCAGTGAAGAGTGGTTTTTCCATTTTTAAATGGTTGAAAAAAAGAAAGAATACTTTGTGACCCCTGAAAATCATATGAAATGTAATTTTCAGGATCCACAAATAAATTTTTATGGGCACACAGCCACACCCGTTGTTTATGCACTACAGTCGCTTCCTTGACATAAAGGCAGAGTCGAGACCCAGACAGTGAAAACAAGATATCTAACTATTGGCAAAGCTGGGGTTTGCGCACCTGTTGGGATTCACCCAAGGAGCATCTTATTTTTTTAAGGTTTTATACTTTGCAGAATGCTTTTCCCATTTATGAGCTCATTTATCCATTGTTCCCTAAAATGCTCCGGGTGAACCACATTGGTTTTGCTACCTGGCTTTCAGCCCTTTCCTTCCAAAGAGAGGAATGAGGTGAGGGCGTGGAGTGCCCAGCGTGAGTCTTGCTGAGCTGCTGAATGAATTAAATGATATGTTACTTATTTTATTTTTGTGGTGTTTATTTCACTCATTATAAGTATAGTCCATGTTCATAGACGAGGAGAAAACTATAGAAAAGTAAAATGGAAAAATCACCTGAAATCCTACCACTCAGCAATAGCAACTAATATCTTAATACACGTATACGTGTTTTTTTAAGCTGTAATCTGGGATGATACAGAATAGAGTTATCAGAAAATCAGAGTCCTCTGTGAACACTAATGAACACAAATCTTTTTACCTTGAGCTTCTAGAGTGTGTAAGCTCAACTCAAGACGCCTGTTGAGAAATACAAAAGCACAAATTCTTCTATGGTTTAGTTCAGCTGGATGTTAAGGTCTTTAATCATGTTGTCTGATAAACCTACCTGGTTTTAACTTTAATATCAGCTGGTTGGTGAAATACATGCTCACATGGAAAGATAACATTATGTTCACCTGGATTAATTAGTCAGAGTTTCCTCTCCTGACCTATTTCTTTAGGCTGTACTTTTATTTGCATAATTAAAAGGTTACTTATAAGCTGGAAAAACAGGTTTGATTTAGTTCAGATGTGTGACAACTGGTCACTTAGAAAGCATTCCTCTTGCTTCCAATATGGGGTAATACTTGTCAAACTAGTAACACGAGTTAGATTTTTTTTTTAAATACACAGTCAGTAAGTTTAAGTTGATTGTAATTGTGTAAGGAAAAAAGAAATTATTCTTAAAATAACGTGGAGGTGGTGGAGTGTGAGCAGAATTTTAAATTTCTGTTTAAAGCTGTACTGTCGGGGCTTCCCTGGTGGCGCAGTGGTTGAGAGTCCGCCTGCCGATGCAGGGGACGCGGGTTCGTGCCCTGGTCCGGGAAGATCCCACATGCCGCGGAGCGGCTGGGCCCGTGAGCCATGGCCGCTGAGCCTGCGCGTCCGCAGCGGGAGAGGCCACAGCAGTGGGAGGCCCGCGTACCGCAAAAAAAAAAACAAAAAAAAAACCTGCTGTGTTGTCTTCAACAAGCTTTCTATGAGTAAAATACATGGAATTGTAATTTTAAAATCATAAAAGACATGGGACCAATAATGATAACGTTTTCTATTTGTTTTTACTTAGAAAACAGACAACATGGCCTACTGAATTTCACTATGAAACAATTCTGGGTTTTTTATATTTATTTATAGTCTTTTTTCTTAAGTGTTCATTTTTCTCAATTAAAATCACAGAATCCTGCAATTATGCTTCTGACTTTTTTCTTTTAATGTTTTTCCCTAATGTAGGAACATCTTATACTCATTATAGAAAAACTGAAAAATACGGAAACATGTAAACTTATAATGAAGAAAATTAAAATTACCCCATAACTCAGAGATGATTTCTATTAATATTTTGGGGGATATTTCTTTCTACTGTTATATATATGTAAATGTTTTATGTACGTGTGTGTGTGTTTTGTATACACACACACCGACAATTATGTTTCCATGTTACTATGAAACGTAGATCGTATTGTATCAGTTATCATAATAATCACTTTCCCATGTTGCTGCAAATTCTTCTTAATTCTCATTTGTAGAAGCTGGGTATGACTTTATTGAAGATTAAATGTGCCCAAGCTCATTTCATTATTGTTCCATTGTTGGACATTGAGATCTCCTTTAATTGGGGAGTAAAAAAATACAGCCTTTAAAAAATGTAAAGTCTGTAGAAATGCTTATGACAAGAGGAAGAATGTACATATTTGCAGGTGATAAGAACTGACAGCTGGGAGAAAACAAAGATAATAGACTTTGGGGATATAAGCTGTTTGTTCCTGTTAGATTTCTATTTAATAAACAAGTGTTAATTCTCTATATCTTCGGACTTTTGAGTCACTCAGTGGGTAAAAGGTTTTTCTTTTCACTTCAAATAATGATAAAATTCCGGACCATTTTAAACACTGACTTCAGATGTACTGGACGTTTCAAATGATACATCATTCTTTTCGTTGTTATTTATAATAATAGTTACTGAGTACCTGGCATGGATTTTCTATTTGTCGTCTAATCCGGAGGTCAGCCAACTTTGTCTATAAAAGGACAAAGAGTAAATATTTTCGGTTTTGCAAGCCATACAGTCTCTGTGGCAACTACTCAACCTGCCTTTGCATGGAAAGTAGCCAAGGGCAGTGTGTGAAGCGGTGGGCGTGGCTATGTCCCAGCAAGACTTTGTGGACACTGAAATTTGAATTTCATATAATTTTCATGTGTTACAAAATATTATTCTTCTTTTGATTTTTTTCCCCAGCCATTTAAAAATCTAAAACACATTCTTAGTTCACACCTGTGCCAAACAGTTGGTGGAACGTATCTGGCCCGTGGGCCAGTTTGTAACCTAATCTTCTCAACAAACCTATGAATAGAAATTACTTTGCATCATTTTGTGAATGAGGAAACTGAGGCTCAGAAGGTTTAAATAACTTGCCCAAGGTCACACAGCCAGAAAGTGACAGGGCCAGGATTTAAACCTAGCTCGCTGATGGCAAAGCTCTCATGCCTTTTCAGAGCTGGGTGGTTAGAAGCAATCATGTGACCTCTTCAAACCTCAGTCTTCTCATCGGTAAAATGGGAATCATGGAAAAGTAGCTTTCTGTCAAACAGCGGTGAGAATTTGTTGTAACAAAGCTTGTTCTTGGCAGTACTAAGAGGTGAGAAAAATGCAACCAAGTATTATCTTGTGTTATAATTACTTCTATACAGAGAGGTGGTGACTGAAAGGGTAGAGTTTGGAATGGAACTGTTTGGGTTCAGATCCTGTCTCTACCAGGACTTCAAGCAATGTAAGGTCTTGTATCTTAGTTTCTTATCTATAAAATGGATGATAACCATAGGTCATTAAGGGATTAAATGAGTACATACAGGTAAAGTAGGTAGATCTGGACTAAGTAGACCTGGCACAGTCAATCAGTTTGAGCCAGTATCTTTCTATCTTCTCTTCCTGCACTTCCTGAATAATTCATAACCACAGCCTCTGACTTTGCAGCCCTCACACAATGTCAGGCACATCAACATGAGCTGCAAAAATGGTGCTAATGAATGAATGAATAAATGAACAAACAGAATGAATGAATGAATAGATGAACAAACAGACAAATGAATGAAAAAAATAGTGAAAAAATTCAAGTCAAAATTTGAGTGGTGGTTAATTTTTGGAATCTGGTACCATGAGAGCCAGCTTTATTTCTTCTTTCTAATATATTCACTGCATCCTCAATGTAGTCTATGGTCAACATAGACCTTGTCCTGTCTGGGTCACTAATCCCTGTCCAGTGCATGCTTAGAGGTAGAGTTCTTAGTGTCTTAGAGGATCTTGTGGAGGCCCAACTGGGGCAGAAACATGTTTTCAGTGTTAGAACTAGAAGAAACTCAACAAATGACCTTTTCCTGTGGTTCCCCCAGAGTTAAATGTCTCTGATCAAAATGTGTGGCAAGATATAGGATTCCCAACTTTTTATTATACAAACCAAAAGGACCTTAAATTAAAAGAGTAGCAGCTACCAACACCATCATTTCACTTTAGGATGGGTATTGTAATACCAAAATTAGGGGAAAAAGGACAATTTCTGAATAAAGGGTATTCTTTTCATTGAATAAATCTAGCTCTATTTTTAAAAAACAAAAGCAAAAATTCAAATCCTAGCTCTACCACTTCCCAGCTCTGTGGCCTTGAAGAAATCACTTCTCTTAGCCTCAGTGTACTCATCTATAAAATGGGAAAAATACTACTAATAATACCTGCCCTAGAATGTGGCTGTGAACATTCAATAACGTGTTGCTTATAAACAGCCCCTTAGCGTGGTATACATCAGGGTTGCTCAGCCTCAGCACCACTGATGCTTTGGGCCAGGTCATTCTCTGGGGTGGGGTCTGTCCTGTGCCTTGAAGGGTGTTTAGCAGCATCCCTGGTCTCCACTCACTAGATGCCAGTAATAATCTCACCCTCCCTTCTCACCCAGTTGTGAACATCATAAGTGTCTTCGGACATTCCCAAATGTTCCCTGAGCGGTAAAACTGCCCCTGACCTAGAACCACTGGTTTGCCTATCCCCTCCTCCATGACTGGTCCAGGTTCCTCATCTGTATTTAGAACCACTGGTATATTCCAAACCTTGCCTGTTACAGATGAGGAAACCAAAGCCCAGAGTGATCTTCCTGTAGTTATTGCATTAGTTTCCTAGAGTTGCCATAACAAAGTACCACAAACTGAATGGTTTAACACAACAGAAGTTTATCTTCTCAGAGTTGTGGAGAACACAAGTCCTCAAATCAAAGTGTCAGCAGAGCCATGCTCCCTCCAAAGGTGCTAGGGAAGAATCCTTCCTTGCCTCCTCCAGTTCCTGGTGGCTCTTTGCATTCCTTGGCTTGTGGCCACATCACTCCAGTCTCTGCCTCTGTCTCCACATGGACTTCCTTTCTGTATCTCTATCTTCTCCTTTTTTTATAAGGACCTTTGTCATTGGATTTAGGGCCCACCCCAATAATCCAGAAGTATCTCATCTCAAGATCCTTAACTTTATTATTTGCAAAGACCCTTTGTCCAAATAAGGTTATATTCAAGGTACCAAGGATTGGGACTTGGGCCTGTATTTTGGGGGAAGCGCAGTTCAACCCTCTGCAGTTATAAAGCTTGTTGGTGATAGGGCTAGAACCAAGACTGAAGTATGCTGACTCTCAGGATGATTACTTAATCTCTCTAAATTTCAATTTCCTTATTTGTAAAATTGGCCTAACTAAGGGATCCACTTCATTGGGTAGTTGGGTTCATAGCAACCCAGTTTGTGATCCTAGTTTTACACATGAAAGTACAATGTCTGGTTTATAGCAAGTGCTCTGGAAAGGTTAGCTACTGGCTGTCATAGTCATTATCATCCGTTTTATTACCATTTGCTCTTCCCTTTAATTAAGTCAACAGAATATCAGTAGGGAAAGATGGCCTCAAGCTACAAACTAGATGTAACACCAACAATTGAATTCTTTGTCTTATAGTATTATTTCCCCCCATGGAAGTGGGTGCAGGATGTGGAACCAGGGGTTCACCTTGGAAAGAAAAGTAATAAGTAATGTCAGGAAAGCACACTGTGTACTTTTCTCTTCGTTGCCTGTAAACCGTCAAGAAAGGTGACACTTCTTTTTTTCACGATTAGACTCGAAACTCCTGACATCAATGTTCAGTTACTTTTAAACAGACAGACGGTCTGGGGAAGGATTTTAACCCAGAAGAATGTGTGTTCTGTGCAACTCTCTTCTGGGAAGTTCTGACTGGGAGAAATTTACATACAAATTGATTTCATGCCCTTTTCTTTGTCAAGCTTAAGGCTGTTTAAATTTATCTCTTTCCATCTTTAGTAACCCCAATTAAGTCACTAGTTAAAATATACCCTGCTAGTCTCACTAATCTGACTACCTGTAATTGGAGGATTTAATCACCAGCAGTACTTTTGTAATGGAACAATCCTGCCTTGCAGTTTAGCATCTCAGTTTATCTCCTTGGCAGCAGCAAGGTTATTTGAAAGCCTGAAATATGAAGACACAGGGCAGTGCAGTAGAGAGTCTAGGGATTTCTGGAGTGAACTGCACTTAGCCAGCTTCACAGGTGAACTTTGCCTGAAACAAGATTGCAAGCAAAGATCTTGATCACATACGCAACTGCTACCTTCCCTTTCTTCCTTGAAATAAGACCTCCAATTTTATTCAGGTATCTGGAGGTGGGTGCTCAAGAAAAGTGAGCTCCCACCACCTTTACACCCATCCATTGAGCCCTTTTGCCAGAGAATGTTCTAGAAGTGGTCATGTAGCCCAGTTCTGGCCACAGACAAAGGGGAAAACCTGCTGGAGGACTTTGCAAGAAAGTTTTCTTCCTCTGTAAAGAGGGATGCTCAGGTTTCGATGCCCTTTTCCTTCCTTTAGCATGGCTGTAGGAGGGAGTGCTGAGGCTACAGCACTTCCTGTGTCTGTGAGGACACTTGCTCAGGGCAAAGCGAAAGTGGCAAAGATGATGGGATGGAAAGATGGAGAGGCTGCTTTCTTGATTGTGTTGGTCATCTCCTGAGTCAGTCTTGGAACAGCCAACCTCTGGGTTTTGTTAAGTGAAGGAAAAGATGGCCTTATTGTTTCAGCCAAATTTCGTGCATCTATTGGGACTTGTGGCTGAAAACATCCTGATAAAGGGAATAGTCACAATATTTCCCTCTCCTGGCTCCCTTGACAGAGTGAGAGATGGAACTGCCTCAAACTTTAAATAAGGCATATTGTAGAGCAGTCCTAAAACTTATGTGATCCACCTCCACCCTGGTGGCTAAGGACACAGGCTTTGGAAGTCCCCTGTGCTGGGTTCAAAATCCCACTCAGCTACATACCTCTGACTTTACCTGTAAAATGGAAATAACACCCAGAGAGAGGGCCATTCACATCGCTTTCTGTATGGAGGGTGGTCTCCTCCCTCATGCAGTGCTTTTTGTTTGTTTGTTTTAGTCAGCTTAGGCTTCCATCACAGACTGGGTGTTTTAACCACAAAAATTTATCCTGTCATACTTCTGGAGGCTGGAAGTCCAAGATCAAGGTTGGTTTCTGGTGAGGGCTGTCTCCTCGACTTGCAGATGGTGCCTTCTTGCCATGTCCTCACGTGGCCTTTTCTCTGTGCATGGATGGGGAGAGAGAGATCTCTGGTGTCTCCTCCTCTTCTTAGAAAGGTACCAGTCTTATCGGATTAGGGCCCCACGCTTATGACTTCAAGACCTTAAAGGCCCCGTCTCCAAATAGTCATGTTGAGTGTGAAAGTTTCAACACAAATTTTTTTTTAATTAATTATTTATTTGGTTGCACTGGGTCTTAGTTATGGCAGGCGGGCTCCTTAGCTGTGGAATGCGAACTCTTAGTTGCAGCATGCATGTGGGATCTAGTTCCCTGACCAGGGATCGAGCCTGGGCCCCCTGCATTGGGAGCATGGGTTCTTAACCACTGTACCACCATGGAAGTCCCCTCAACATGAATTTTAGAGGGACATAAGTTAGTCCGCAATAGTTCTCAATTTCCTAATTTTCAAATTTTTCGTAATTGTTTTCTTTAGGCATGTTTTTCAAAGCAAATTGAGAGATTGGACTGGAAGGTTTGTGTAACATTCTAGGCAAACTGTAGGAAAACTCATTTTTTGAAAAAATGGATTTTTTAAAAAAAAATACAGATTTTGGTTCCAATTCCAGCTTTACCATTTATTTAGCTGTGTGACCTTGGGAAGGTTGCTTAGCTTCTCTGAGCCTAAGTTTTCATATCCATGAAATAAAGATAATACTGTACCCATTCTCCCCACCTCTACTGGGTTATTGGGAGGAATCAGGGAGCTAACATGTGTAAAGAACTTAGCACCGTGGCTGGCAAACAGTAGGCTCTCAAGAGACATGATTCCTTTCTTTTTCTTTTTAAAGAAATTTATTTTATTTTTGCCTGCATTGGGTCTTCGTTGCTGCACACGGGCTTTTCTCTGGTTGCGGCAAGCAGGGGCTACTCTTCACTGTGGTGCATGGGCTTCTCATTGCCGTGGCTTCTCTTGTTGGGAGCACGGGCTCTAGGTGCGCGGGCTTCAGTAGTTGTGGCACACGGGTCTCAGTAGTTGTGGCTCGTGGGCTCTAGAGCACAGGCTCAGTAGTTGTGGCGCACGGGCTTAGTTGCTCTGCGGCATGTGGGATCTTCCCAGATCAGGGCTCGAACCTGTGTCTCCTGCATTGGCAGGCGGCTTCTTAACCACTGCGCCACCAGGGAAGCCCGAGACATGATTCTTTAGGTTTTAAACACGAGTGTACTCAATCAGATGAAAAGGAATTCAAGTTGCATTCTAGAAAAAAATTACCATTTCTCAAGGGAAAATAAAGATCTGTATAAGTAATTGTTGGCTATTTTTATGATTCTTTTTGGGAATGCAAAGGGAAGATTGCTTTTATCATTCTTTTTACTGTGACTGTAGATTTAAAGAGAACTCAGAATTCCCCAAAATACATATTCTTAAAATGACCCCCAATTTGTTTCCACTGAGCCTGCAGACATAGATATCTCACTAAGGACCCAGCTATAAATTCTTTCCTGGAAAACTTGTATATAATTTGTACTTTAGCCTTGGGGCTAATATCTCAGAATCTCAATGTGTTATTTGAAAATCATCTTTGGGACTTCCCTGGTGGTCCAGTGGTTAAGATTCTGCACTTCCACTGCAGGGGGCACGGATTCGATCCCTGGTGGGGGAACTAAGATCCCGCATGCTGTGCAGTGTGGCCAAAAAACAAAAAAAAATCATCTTCTCTGCATCCTCTCTCTTATAACTATTGAGTAAGCAGATTGTTGAGAAAGTAATAACCTTCCGAAACTCAATCAAGGAATCATTGTGTAAGTAAAGAAAAATATAATGTTTTCTCTAGATTGGCAAAAGATAGCCACTCAGATTTGGTTAGCTTAAAACATTTTAAATATCATCACCCCGTTTCTAAACGTTGCCAAAATTCTTCAGCTGTTTGTGAAGGACTGTAGACAGAGGATATTTTTTCTAATTATTTGCCTTTGGGACTTTGCTTACCTGGCACTGAAGCTAGATACAGTCTTCCTGAAATGGAGCCTCAAGCTATAGGCCTGTTCTCCTATTTTCAAATCCTCTACTGTGTAACTTTTGGTTTGTTGCTTAACCTCTCTTTGCCTCAGCCTTCTCATCTGTAAACTGAGGATTATGGCGGCCACCACCATACAGGAGTATGGTGAATATTAAATGATTTAATCCATGTAAAAATATTTAACATAGTTCCTGGCACAGAGTAAATATTTGCATCACATGAACACTTAACTTATGGGAAAAGTCAGCCACAGGAGCTGGGGAAATTAATGAGAGAGAATAATGCGTACAGCGTAAGTGATTCCACAGGCCGGTATTCTCAAGGGGCCCTGACATGAGCTGGGGTTGGGGAGGAGCCTCTGACTGTGTGTCCCTTCCAGCAGCCTCGGTCCCAGGTGCAGGCATCTCACCTCCAGGGGTCAGGTGTTTAAAGATGCGTTTATCGTGGAGCTGTGGTCCGCAAATGGGTAGCCAGCCACGTCAGTGTCAGGACACTCAACCAAAGGGACAACCGTGCATCCCATAGCTGTCCTCAACCTGAAGGCCCTTCCTAAGGGGACTTCAGAGATAATTTTGACCCTGCATTTCACTGGTTATAATTCAAACACTTTCCCCACATTTTAACATCTCTGAAATCAGGATACATCTATAATCATTGGTGTGTCATAGTTTAATTGAAGGCATTTTCTCTTCTCTAGTGATGTATAAAATAACAGGAAATAAATAAACAAATAAATAAATTAAATAATGACATGATATATGCACATGTCACCCTGAATGCCGACTCTGATCACTGGCACAGGAGCTAATAACTCCACTGTATGCAGCAGCCACTATTGCCCTTACAGTTTGTCTTTCCCTACCTCATCCACTCCCTAAATATTCTGCTTTTGGGAATGTATCCCTAACTCAGTTTCACGAGTCACATAGTTGTAGCCAGAACAATCAACCTCTCAGTGGCCGAATTCTTCCCTATTAGACATCTTCCTCCTTGCTCCCTCACCAAGCCATCCTGCAGAAAGGTAGGATGCTAAGGAGAGACGCACGCTCCTTGCAGAACAGCCACATTCATTCAAAGGCAAAGCAGAACAAAAGAACACCAGTAAGCTACCCCAGCCATGGCCACTTTGTAGGAAACCATGAAAATCAAGCCGGAGCAGGCTTGTGAACAAAAGGTGAGCAACCATGAGCACAGAATGTCTTTCGTAAATGCCTCTCGTAAAACACCGTTCCCAACATCACTACCCAGCCCTGAAAAGACAATCTGTTCAGAGTAACTGGGACTTTTGAAATGGACGCTTTTACTGGAATGTTAGAAGTAGAAAAGGGCCTTGATAGGAAAAATGAGATTGCCACATGCGAGATAATTTATTAAGCATCATTTATATCATAAGTCACAGCTAACCAGAGTTATCACTGCAGCTCTTGGAAAGAAACTATATGGAATAAGTCCCCGTGCATTGAATTCTGCGACCCTCTCCTTCCTTCCTACACGATCAGGGTTCTGGGATAAAAATATAAATTGAAAGAAAATATAATGGACTCTGAATGAGCATTTTGCTTCCTCCTCTGTAACTGGGGAACCGTAATAATAATTCCTGTTTCACTGGAGGTTTGAGAGGATTCAAAGAAAGATACTCTGAGAATTCCTTTTTAAGTGTAAATCACTGCTTCATTTGTTTTATCAATAGGCCTTAAGAGAGGTTCAGACCTGTGCTGCCCAGTAGAAATATAGTGTGAGCCACATATGTAATTTTAAACTTTCTAGTAGCTTTCTTTTAAAAAAAGTTAAAAGGTAAAATTAATTTTAATAATAGATAACCAAATATAGCAAAATACTGTTTTAACACATCATCAATACAAAAAATTATTAATTCAATATTTTAGTTTTTTTCATACTAAGCCTTTGAAATCAGAGGTGTATTGTAAACTTAGGGTACATCTCAACCCAGACCAGCCACATCTCAAGTGCCCAGGAGCCACAGGTCCCAGGGGTGCCAGAATGGACCGCACGCATCGAGAGCTTGTAAGAATGATCTCTAGCCCCTTCCCCTTCTATTCAAAAAAACTTTTAAATTAAAGTTGTTGAATAGGTATTGAATATACATGATACAAAAGTTCAGCAGGTATGAAATTCTATACAGCGTAAAGTAAATCTCACTCCCTCCTTTGTCTTCCAGAAAATGAGTTTCTGTCCCCAGAGGCAGCCACAGTTAATAGATTCTCAGAGTCTCCTGCCTCCTTCTAGAAATATTCTAAACAAATAAAAGCATATATTTATGTACATATCCATACACACGTGTCTACAGTTACCTAAATATATACATATACATTTTTTTTTACTCCCTTTTCTACACAAATGTGAGCATTCTATACACACCATCCAGACAGACCTTGAGTTTTTTCACTTAACACTAACCTTGCTACTTACTAGTTGTGTAACACTGGGCGAATTATTAAATTTCTCTGTGCCTCCATTTCTGTGAAGTGGAGGGGACGATACCTAAATCCTCCAGAGGGTTACTGAGAGGATTAAGCAAGTGGAGAAGCACCTACAACTTAGAATAACACCCGGCACATTGAATAAATATTAGACTTCCTTTTTGGTAGCCACAGTAGTCCATTGCATGGCTCTTCTCTAAGTGATGGAAACAGCCCCCTTTCATGGGGCTGTTTCATGGGCACTTAGTTTACTTTTCCTCCCAGTCTCTTGCTCTGACAAAGAACATCTCGGTGACTAGCCTTGTACATATGTCATCTTGTCCATGTGCAAATACACTAGAGGATCAATCCCAGAATTAGAATTTCTGGGTCTGAAGGTATGTGTGTGTTTAAGTTGGGTTTCGTGGCCATATTATCTTCCCGGGAGATCCCACCAGTTTACAGTCCCACCGGTGGCGTGGGAGGGGTGCCTGTTTCTCACAGCCTCACTCTCACGGGACACGTCCACTTTGTTTTTCTTCTGCCAGTGTGATAGGTGGGAGACACTACATCATCGAGGTTTTCATTTGTCTTTCCCTTATGGTGAGGCTGGGCGTCTTTTCATACGTCTAGGGGTTACTTAAATTTCCTTTTTTGGGACCCTTTGCTCATTTTTCTGTTGGATTATTGCACTAAACCCTTTTTGACCCTGTCTACACCACAACCTTCAGTCCCTCTCTCTGCAGACCACCTGGATGCCTTTTCCCGCGCACCCCTCCCTGGCAGTAATCTAGACTGCCTTTCTGGTGTTATCTTGAGCTATAATTTCAATCTCATATTGCTCAGTTTTCACACAAAATAGCATATGTCCTTGGTCAAATCGTACGTATTGCCAGGGCAGGAGTGGACTTCTTCATGTCCTGAGAATGCCGGCTCTCAGCCGTGAATAAGGCAGGCATCTGATGAATACGTCTCAAATTTAATTTTGTAATTGAAAATCAGTGGCCGATAGTTATAGAAAAAAGAACATCACTCTCCCAACATTTTATTTTTCAAATTATTTAATTTATTCCATGATTAAAATTACAAAATGATTAGCCCTTATTTTATTTTAAAATTATTAAAACTATTGGGGTTTTATTAAATTATTAAAATTTCAGCACCTAAGAAGCAAAGACAGTTTCTCTCTCCCCAAAGAGAACTAAACAGTTCGTTAAACACCTTTAAAGATTTTACCTATGATGATACAAACTTATATAACAAGTATAGGGGTGTGTGTGTATGTGTGTGTGTGTGTGTATGTGTGTAAACAGAAACACATATGGTTTGGGAAAGGTTGTTAGCAAAAATCAGATCCTACATTTTGTTTTTCAATTTGTGATTCTTTTACTTCAAGCATTTAGTCAACAAATATTTATTTAGCACTTACTATGTGCCAGGAGTCATGTTTTGTTTGCTTGGATGTGCATTTCTTTTTTGTTTTTGTTTTTTAGCAAGTGATTTCTGTGATCAAGGAAGTTTGGGAAACAATGAGATGGTCACAGAATCCTGGGTTTAGAATAACCTTCCAGATTGCTTTTCCCTTGTCTCCAGAGCATCTGACAAATCCAAGTCAGTCTAGAATCTATCGTCGTTTAAAAGGCCTCCAGTGAAAGCGACTTCACTGCCATCTCGAGCACCTCTCCTAGAGTTTGCTCAGTTCCTTGTTCTTTGAAGGAAATGATCTCTGTAACAGATAATAAATGATGCACTAAAGTGCATCATCAGATCCATGGCATGGACCTGTGTCAAAGGAATAAAACATGTGACATTAAATTTAGGAGATGTGTTAGGTTCAAAGAATCTAGTCCCAATAGTTGTTGAATCTGCTTGTGCAGACATGTGACTTTGCTGTAGAAGACATTCAGCTCCTCTGAGCCTTCATTTTCAAAGCCAGTAGTTTAAAAGCTAATGTATAGAGGGAAAAAAGTCAAGTATGATCAAAAATTACCCTTTCTGTTATCATAGTAGAGCAGGCAGGGACAGACAAATCTCAGGACCGGGAAATGCCCACTTCATCTCTTCCTTGAAATAGTGCACATGATTGCCTGGGTAATTTAAATCCTTCTTTTTTCTCCCTCCCTCTTTTCTCTCCACACACACATAGTAGAATTCAGGGAGGTGAAATGGATCTAGAGGTGGCTGTACTTTAATAGTAACTACCTGTATGCTTTTTCTGAGGATTAAAAATATAATTCGTGTAAAGCAGCTAGTTCAGGGCTTGGCACATGGTAAACATCCAACAAATTTTAGCTCTCATCACTATTCCTACTATTACTTCCCTACTGAAAAAATGTTACTTCTTTTGAGAAATTCTTGAAGCCAGATTTCACATTTCATTCTGTCTTAGTCACCCAAGCCCACTTCCAGCAACAATGCAGACACGTAATTTTGTCTTCATCCCATGAGTAGTTTCATGGCACAGGCACTGGCAAATAAGTGATCGATAAACACTTGTTAAATGAATTACAAAAATCTGTGGTTCAGAAGTGATAAGGGCAAAATAAAGGAGGAAGATTATCTGATAATAGCACTTGCCTAATACTGTCAAGATTTTTAAAAAATAAGTCTGATGTTTAATAAATGTCTAAATTGGCTTTAGCTTTTAAAAAGGTCATATACTCTTACATTTATTCTATATTTCTTACACTCCTACCCTGTGCCAGGCTCTGAGCTAGGCCCAGAGATCTGGTAATGACAGATAAGAGCCCTTGGAGACCTGTAGGGGAGAAAGCAATAAATAAAGACAGTCCAAGAGATTATTTCAGATTCCAATGCATCATACAGGAAGTAAACAGAGAGATGGGATAGAAAGTGACTGAAGAGGAAACCAACCTCTACAGGGATTCAGGAAGGGCCTCCCAGGGGGGTATATTTGAGCTGAGATCTGCGGTGATAACTTAGTGTCAAAATGTAGTACCAGTGTAAAAAATAAAGATGTTTAAAGGTGTGATATAGTCTGAAGATAACAGCTTCATTTACATTCTCCCCTTTAAAGAGAAATCATGGCAAAGCATTTAAAAGTCTGATCTAGAAAGAATGCAGACAAAGGGGACCCCCTATGAACTGCTATTTGGGAGTAGAAGTTGATACAACCCTTTGGAAAACAATTGATGACATCTAGTTAAAGTTGAAGGTGTGGGGCTTCCCTGGTGGCGCAGTGGTTAAGAATCTGCCTGCCAGTGCAGGGGACACGGGTTCAATCACTGGTCTGGGAAGATCCCACATGCCACGGAGCAGCTAAGCCCGTGCACCACAACTACTGAGCCTGCACTCTAGAGCCCGCGAGCCACAACTACTGAGCCTGTGCTCTAGAGCCCGGGAGCCACAACTACTGAGCCTGCGCTCTAGAGCCCACGAGCCACAGCTACTGAAGCCTGCGCGCCTAGAGCCCATGGTCTGCAATAAGAGAAGCCACCACACCGCAGTGAAGAGTAGCCCCGGCTCGCCGCAACTAGAGAAAGCCCACGCACAGCAATGCAGCCAAAAATAAATAAATACAATAACAATAAATATTTTTAAAAAAGGAAAAGATTTTTAAAAAAAAGGCTGAAGGTGTGAATTCCCTACCACCCAACAATTCAGTGTCTAGTTATGGTCTTTAGATAAACCCTTAAAAATATCGCCTCTTGGGGCTTCCCTGGTGGTGCAGTGGTTAAGAATCCGCCTGCCAATGCAGGGGTCACGGGTTCAAGCCCTGTTCTGGGAAGATCCCACATGCTGCGGAGCAACTAAGCCCGTGCACCACAACTACTGAGCCTGCGAGCCACAACTACTGAGCCCGTGTGCCACAACTACTGAAGCCCACACGCCTAGAGCCCGTGGTCTGCAACAAGAGAAGCCATCGCAATGAGAAGCCCGCGCACCACAATGAAGAGTAGCCCCCGCTCACCACAACTAGAGAAAGCCCGTGCGCAGCAATGAGGACCCAACACAGCCAAAAATAAAATTAATTAATTAATTAAAAAAGTATATATCACCTCTTAGGGAAGTAAGGAAGTAAGTAATTGTAAAGTCAAACTACAAGACAAAAGGAATTAACTCCACAAATATTTACAGAAGACTTAATATGTGCCAGGTACTAGTCAAGGCTCTAAGAAAACCATGGTGAATGAAACCATCAAAACTGTGGCCTCATGGACATAATGGAGGAAGACACACCAGAAACAAATAAAAAGCCCCAGCACTTGCTGCATACCTAATGTATTTACCCAGTTTGTGATGCTGGTTTTACGTAGGAGGAAACTGAGCCTCAGAGAAACTGTCACTTGTCAGCTGGTAGATGGAGGACATACTAGCCCAACGCCTTAGTCCCTGGACTCCGCTTGAGTCCGTGTCTACCCTCCCCGCTGGATCCCATGGGAAGACAGATATGAGTTTTCATTTAGCACGCTGCCCACTGCCTGGCTGAGAAAGAGTTGCATAGTTTTGGGGTGAGAGTAGGGAGATTGGAGAGCCATCCAGAACTGAAATCTGCAGAAAAGACTGGGAGAAGAAACAGATTTCAGAATTAGCTACTCAGATATGGGAGGAGAACCCATGGAGACAGGAAGAAAGAAGGCCCCTTTCTCCATGCTAAGCACTGCCTCGAGCACCTTACCTGCCTTCTCTCCTTTCATCCTTGAAGAAAATCCCACAGCTAGTCCTTGGCAGCTCTAGAGTTTGAACCTGGCTGTCTCCAGAATGTGCTTAACCACTGAAATAACAAAATCAGACAAAATTCTGACATGCCTTCCGTAAGGGGGCAGTAGGAAGAAAAGTGAAGGTGGGCAGAGGAAAATCAAAATCAGGTGTCCTCTGTTAATTTTTATCCTCCACTGATGAGGAAGTCCTGGTGTGGGAAGCAACAGCCCACAGGTTGGAAAAAGGAACACTGACATCATTGTGCCCAGGGGTCATGCCTCCTGCTTCTGGAAGAGAATGACCCTCATGGGGACACTGTGCTGAATTTGTCTTTTGCTACATTTTTTTTCTAACAGGAAAGTGTAAAAATACATAAAAGTAGAAAAAAAATAATATAATGAGTATCCCTGTACCCTTCACCCACAATAAATGACTGTTAACATTCCATATTAGCTTTAAGACATTTCTATTCTTTAAATTTTCAGATAGGTGATTTCCTTTTATTTCCATCTTTCTTTGCATTTACCTTGTTTCTTTTTCTGCTAAATTCCTAAGTTAAATGTTAACTTATTTATCCTCCATCTTTCTTTCCTAAAAAATTCATTCAAAGCTCTATATTTTCCTTCTATCACCGCAGGTGCCTCTCACATTTTTTTAAAAAGGCAATTCTGTTTATGTACATGCATGCATAATTATATAATTTTCATAAATACATAATTTTTTAATATCACAATCACCTAATTTTCTTCCTTTTTTTCCCTTGATTTCTGCCACCTTCTCCCCTCTTCTCCATAACACTCTTGCTTCTGAACACCCAGCCTCCATACACAACCAGTCTTCACACTGAATTTCCTATCATTTCATATTTTTATCCAGGTTCAAGTAATCCTGGGCAAGGATAGTTTAATCATCATTTGTTTTACCAAAATGGAGTAGTATTTTACACGTTAGTGCATTATATTCTTGTCACTCAACGATACTTAATGGAACTTCGTTTGCCACAGTTCTTACAGATTTATTCATTTTTGCTTATTGTCTGTACAGTCGTCCCTTGGTAGCCTCGGGGGAATTGGTTCCAGGATTACCACCCACCATACCAAAATCCATGGATGTTCAAATGCCTTATATTAAATAGCGTAGTACGGTCAGCCCTCCGTATCTGTGGGTTCCACATCTGCAATTCAAAGGGCCTACTGTATAATATTCCACAGTGTGAATGTGCCAGTATTTATTCCTTTTGTTTCCAGTTTTTTGCTACCATTAACAATGCTGCAATACACATCTTTCAGTATTAAAAAAAAAAAAAAAAATCCCAGGTGTCCTAGGAGTCGGAGGTTGCTACAGTGCCCCTGTGGCAGGTGAGCTGAGAGGCTCACTAGCGAGGGCTCTTCTCTGAACTGCCTTCCAGCATCTGCACAGTAAGGAGATCAGATTAGAAAAGGACCAGGGTCCCTCCCTGCTGATGGAATTTTTTACAGTCAAATCATTCATTCACTCATGCAGTCACCTTGCACAAACTAACTGAGTCTCTGGGATGTTCAGACACCGACCTAGGACCTGTGACTTGACCACAGAGAGGGCAGAGCTGCTGTGCTGGTGGGGAGAAGCAGATGATAAACACACAAGTAAATGATATCAACTCCGCATGTTGAGAAGGGCTGGGAGTTGCAGGATGCTGGAGATGGTCTCTCTGCACAGGTGGCATTTACAGAGATGTGACTTGGTCAGTAATCAAAATGAGTCTCGTGGTATTAAATTAGTGTATATTTTGATGTGTCCTTAGTTCTTTCCGATCGCTGAGTCTCCAGTGAGGACAGTCTTGCAATCAGTCTAGTTTCTAGACTTTCCGAGTCTGGTCCTGTAAATCGGAAGCAAAGCCTGAGAAATCCCCATTTTTGGAAAAATCAGCAGGTGATTCAATGCACGGTCAGGTTTGGGAATGACTTCATGATTGTCAGGAAGCAGAAAAGACTAGGGAGGAAGGAAAGTGGGGATTTGAATTGAAAAGGCTGGCTCAGAGAACTTTCTCTCTCCCCCAACCCCATCCAGAAAGTTATGCCTTTCAACATCTTTAACTGCAAAGAGAGAAATCCCACAGGGACCCCCACCCCCTTCCCCAGGAAACACCCTAGGACTATTTCTAGGGCTTGATTCATTTGATGTGCAGTTAGAGAAGTGAAAAACAGCGGTGGGGCTGCCGGAAACCCAGCAGAAAGAAAAATCTCGAATTGCAAATGTAAAACTCCCACCCTCTGACAAAGATTATGCTGATGGCACTGAAAGCCAAAAACAGAGGCAGAAATGACCTGATGCTGGAATATCCAAGAAGTGAAACGCCAGGGGGCAAGTCAGGATACCATCCCCCTACCCCATTATTATTCTGGAAATAATAATACCTACCTCAAAGAGTTGTCATGAGGATTGAAAATAAGACCGTTGTCATGTCCAGCGTTGAGCGGCACTGGGTGCTTCGTTGGGGCTGGTTCCTGGCAGCTCCCTTCCCCCAAGCAAATTCTTCCTCCGGTGATCCTAATGCATCCAAGAAATCCCTGTGGTTACTGTGGACATGATCTGGGGACTTAGCTAGTGGGCTGACCCAGGTGGCACATTGTAACTTTACTCCAACAAATTGGAAAAACGAACAGAGCCATTCTGCCCTTTTTCATTTCTTTTGCTTCTGCATCCCTACCTCAAGCCTGCACGCTGGTTATGATCTACGATATTTATTAAAAACCGTGAGGATGCTCCAAACTGTACACGCTCAAACAGGCCAGGGCTTCTACCAACAGGTTCTTTTTGTTTTACCGCCTTCATTTCCCAACTTTGCAGATAATTGATGTGAATGCTATAAAGGAGCTTCCTTTTGTTAGTATGTCGCTGATTTTCTCCTATCGTTGGGCTTAATCTCACTCTTTCCGAAAATTTCACTTTAGTCCATTTTAGGATAGTCCCAAAGGAACCCTTAACAGCTGTTTCAAGGCAGTGTTGTGAAAACAACCCAAAATGGTCCCTGGTTTGCTCTGTTTACACAACTGTGAGGGGATGGGGAGCAAAATGTTTGAAAGTCATTTCATTTAAATGTTCTCTTTAAAACATGTATTAAAATATGAGTTCTTTTAATACATAGATACATGTTATTAAATATGTATCTTATTTATAAATACATATGCATTAAAAATTTTTTTTTGGTTGTGCTGGGTCTTCGTTGCCGCACGCAGGCTCCTCTGTTGCGGCATGTGAACTATTAGTTGCGGCATGCCAACTCTTAGTTGCCACAAGCATGTGGGATCTAGTTCCCCGACCAGGGATCGAACCCCAGCCCCCTGCATTAGGAGCGTGGAGTCTTAACCACTGCGTCACCAGGGAAGTCCCTAAATATGTATTTCAAATATGTATTTATGTAATATGCAAATATTACAAATATGTAAATATGTACATAACACATGTGTATTAAATGGTACTATGTATTAGAGTATGTATATTATTATGTATTAAAATGCATATGTAAATATGTATTTGAATACATAAAATATGTATACGTACATATATATGAACCAAGCACTTGCTTCAAGTGGTACCTTTGGATAATAGGGAATTTTTGTATGAGTGTCAGCACTGACATTCTTCCAGAGATCGATTTCTGTAGCCCCATCTGAAACACTTATTGAATATTTTTGCTGGTTATTGATTTTAAAAATTTGGAAAAGGGCAGTGAGAGGAGATACCACCTCTTGTCCAACCACTCCCAAATCAGGGCTCTAGCACTGAGCTTCCTTCTAGCCCTTTTCCCCCGCAATAACCATTTTAAACCTTTAGTTCAACACCTCTGTTTACCGTTCCTCCTTGTATCCCATCTACCCATGGTCACAAGCTCTGCCCAAATCGCTATCTTAAAAAACTCAAAAATATTTTTGAGGGAAGGGACGTGAGGGGTGGAGAGAGGAATGGGTAACAATTCAGAAAAGCAGTTACAAAGTTAAGAACGTAACTTTTTCGCTGTATAATCCGTCATCTGCGCCCCACCCCACCCTCATAAGACCCTTCCCCCTACTCTGCACCTTCCCGAGAGGCACTTCACACTTTGTACCTGGGATGAAAAGGGAGGGAATTTACAGCCCTCAGTGAAAATGTTCAGAGTCAAATTATATACTCTTATGGTAAAGAGAGGGGAGTGGGCAGTGGCGGGAGCATGGCTTTAACAATTCCTAGGCAGGCTTTCGTCCTGGCCAACTAGCTCGCGTCATGATAATACAATTTTGTATGTTAAACAACAGATGTCAAACAGAAGAAAGAGACGGGGTCTTTGCTTTTCTTCTCCTGTGGACCTTGCTCCCCCAAAGCAGCCATTTTTTCAGTTGCCATGACAGTGGTAATAGGAGTTTATCATTTTCCCATGCCTGCTGCATGCTAATGCCGAATCAATTCACGAATGTTATCTGGTTAAGGGAAGAAAGGGTCCAAACCACAATCTGTCATTGTGCTGCAGAGGGAGACATGACCAGTGCCTCTTCGCTCTCCCCACAATCCTCAGCTCGCACTTTATGGGGAAATTTCTGTGAAGCAGTTTTGATCTGCTTGTCTATTAAGATACGTAGTCACAATCGGCCATAGAACTCCTGATGCTGTACGTGCGAATTGACAAAGCAGGTTAACCATTGCTTTTTTTTTTGAAACGAAGTTGTAAAGGACAAATTTCATCTAGATAGTAACCATAAGTAATATCTATAAATCAAATATGTATATTAGATATATAACAATTCTACTCTTTCTTCCTGAATACTGATCCCACTTTCAAAGCATCAGACCCGTTGACACACTGACTAGAAGATGAAAGCTCCTTTGAGACTTATCAAAAATGAGAAAATCATAATATTTTTATAAGAAGAGCACCTTCCTTCAAAGAACAAGGATGAGATGTAGAAATTAAGAAATACCACACTCGGAAGGACTTCTTAGAAGGAAGGAAATTTCTTCTGAAAAATGGACATAAAGGAAAAATGAAAAAGTAGTTAAACCCAGATGATGGGTACACAGATGTTCCTTATATTATTCTTGGTACTTCTCTGTGTTTGAAATATTTTATAATTCCTAAAAACTTTATGAATCAAAGTCTTTCTGTTTGGCTTTTAATTAACAGTGTTTAAGTCATAGTCAAATGAGGAAAAAGGGGGAAAAAAGGAAGAATAAACAATGTAGCAGGGCAGAAGCAGAACTAAAGCCCAAAGTGATTTACAGCGTACTTAACGTTTATTTCCCTCTTAATTTCTAACAGAAAGTGGTGGTGGTTGTCCGCTGATGTTTGCTTATTTTTTTCTTCCTAATCCCTTACAAAAAAATTCTTCCATCAGTTGACCGCTAAAATGATCACTTCAATTGTTGATAGAGTTTATTCTCCGGAATTGAAAAACCAGTTGCTTTTATATGCATTGTCTGCCTTATTTTTTAGGCATCTGGCACATTTTATTCCTTTTTTGTTATTTTGAGTTGTTCTTTTATCATTATCTGCAGGAAGCAGCATTAGCATGCCCAAGATAAGACGAGGGATCCAGATGTGCATATCAAAGGATGAACAGCTACTTATTAAGAAAAACTTTTCTTTTTAAGCCCAGCTTCTGTTCAAAGGCATAATAAAGCCTATGGCGTTAGTGACAAACTGGTAATTCAATGCCTTGTCACCGCCATGCATTGGAATGGGGGAAAAAAAGGCAGGTCAAAGAAATTGGTAAGGTCCACACTTTAGAATTCTGAAAAGACAGAACTAGTAAAAGTTCATCTTCTCCAGCCGTATGCATTTATATCCTGCTGTGTTTATTCACTGTTTTCTGGGGGAAATGAATGAGCCACAAATGGGCTGGCTGGCTGTTATGATTAAGGATGAATTTTAAATCACCAGGTTATTTTTTAGAAAAGTGAAATATGTTTACATTGAAAGCATCTGATTCCAATGTCATCGACCGGCGTGTGCTTTCTCTGCAATCAAAACACGCTTAGTAACACCCGAGGCGTGCATTTAGGTGAAAGAGCCCAGCGCTGTAATAGTTCATAAAGTAAATCTGAAAATCCCTTCCACTGTTCCTCTGTTTCTCATGTTAGATCACTCCCTCCCCCCTCCGTGTGCATCTCTCTGTGTCCCTTGTGGAAATTTACATTCATATGCACATAGCTACACATACATTCATAAAGGCACAGATCTACACACTATATTTAGTGGTGGTGTTTTTTTAAATGAATGCTGCCAAACCGTACATGTGCTTCCTTGATCTCGGCAGTTTGACTTGCCAATCATTCCAAATTGGCACACGTAAGTCGACCTCATTCTTTTTCATTTATACATTAGTGGTCTGTGAGCTGACTGTACCGTGATGTCCATAACCGCTTCCCTTTTGGTGGCCATTTCCGTTTCTTCCAGTGTTTCCCAACTGCAGAAAGATGATGCAAAAAATATCTTCACACATATATTTTTGTGTGCTCGTCCCCTGTTCTTTTTGCCCATTACTCTTCTCTGTTGTCCAAAAAATATTTCTTTTAGTCGCTGGGGAAAGTTATGCATCTATAAACTTAAGTCTAAAGCAAATTAGAAATAAGTTAGACTCTTCCTTTCTCTTAAGATTAAGAGAAACTGCAGACTTCAGAGAACTGTAATATTTACATCAATTTGGAGGGCATGTAATATCACTTTTGTTCTTGGGTTCTTAAGCCGATTTCTATAGTTGACTCAAAATTGACCTTGACTAAAGTCATTTTTGTACAGAGATCTTTTTTAAAGTTAGCTGAGTCTTAAATTTGTCAGTGAGCTATCGCTAGAGTTTTAAAAATATATAACTATCCCTCTTGTTTGGTAAATAAAGAATGAGGTAAAGAAAATTTGCCCAGGGCATAGATCTGCTAAATTAATTTTATCACAAAAATGATAAGATAGTGGTCTAAATCCTATCAACATATACATAGGGATCTACATTGTGGCAGTATTTGTAATAGTAGAAAGAAGAGAAATAGCTCAATATCCATTGGCGATTTCTTTAAAAAATTATAAAACATGCAAAAAATAAAATAATACCAAAATAAATGAGAAGCCATCCCAACAGGAAGAGCATCTGCTGTACTGCTAATTGAAGGGTAACTTGTGAAGCTACATGTGCTATGTGATCTGCTTGTGGATGGGATGATTGGAGTGGTGGACAGACAGATGATGGACTCATTAATAAGAGTGATCTCCAAGGTATGGAAGGGGTGAGGAAAAGGAAGAGAGAGGTTAGGTGTTTACATTTTTTCATATTAAATTATTTACAGTGGGCATGTAAAGGTTTTCTCATTTTTAAAAAAATCACTATTTCACTATTGCCAATCGTCCCAAAGACTGGAGGACAGGCTGGTTCTAACATTTCACTGGTTGATTTTTTTAAAAGAATATTCATTAAAAAGTATAAAATTATTTTATATCCTTGTCATTTAACTTTTCATGGGTATATGTCCACATAGTTCAAAAGTCCAAAACTAGAAAATGGTTAAAAAAATGGTTCCCTCCCAGAACTAAGTTTCCCTCCCCAGGAGTAATCGCTGGTAACATTTTTATATGCATCTTCCTAGGTGTATTTTAAGCATATTCAAGGAAATACATATGTGTGTATATACACATATATAATAAGTTTATGTAAGTATGAGAAGAAGTATAAAAATATTCTTTTGTGGGAATTCCCTGGTGGTCCAGCAGTTAGGACTCCACGCTTTCACTGCCATGGTCCTGGGTTCAATCCCTGGTCACGGAACTAAGATCCCATAAGCTGCACAGCACAGCCCAAAAAAAAAATTCTTTTCTTTTCCCACACGTGGTACCCTACTATTCAAACTGGTCTGTATTTTGTTTTTTGTTTTTTCACTTAACTATATATAAAGAGAATTATTTTTTAACAGCTAAATGAGTGACTAACCACAGAGCCAAAAGCATCCTTGGGTTTTATGCGACTGTTTCTAAGTCAAGAATTACTCGGCCAATGGTTGGCACACTGACTTGTATGAACATTCAGAGTACTCTTGGACTCCAGATGGCCGTGGTCAGAGAACTAACAGGGGACTAGTGGCTGTGGTTGGGGGACTTCTCGGGAGAAAAGACATCGAGATGCAATGTCAAGATCCCAGACTTTTCAACCAGTCAGTCCTGGGTTCACATCTAAGCCCTCCCACCTACTTACCAGATATATATATGACTTCACGCATGTTCACGTCACTAAGCCTCAGTATCCCTGTCTGTAAAATGGGGATAATGACAGTCACAACCTCCCAGGCTTGTAAATGAGAAAATGTACAATGTCTGCCCCCCCCCGTTACAGACCCACTACGTAACTCTTCCCTAACTGCAATCACTACCATTAAACAGAGGGAGATTGAAAGAAGGCAGTTTGCTTTTTCCCAGGAAAGTAGTCCTGGACCAACATATTTTGAAAGTAGCCCCATTTTTCCTAGAGAGAGAGGGTTATATGGAGGGAGGGGCAATTCGTATTATCCAAAAGTTCCCCCACTTGCTTCTCGTACCGACCCCTCACACCACACATGAATACCCTGCTGGAGAGCTGGTTTAGGACCCTGCGTGAACTGTGTTCAGCCTGGTTAATTTCTGAGCAGGTAGGTAGCTTTTAAGCTGTAAGACGTTTTACGTTTGGAAATCAGTGTGCGGCACTATAGGACTATAGTCCTACAGGTGTGATACCACCTGTACAGGACATTCTGGGAATGGAAAGGGCTGTTGCAGCCTGGAGCTGGAAGTGGCCGTAGAGCAAAGCTAGAGGGTCAAACAGTGCCACGTGCTACTCCCTTCTCTTCAGAGTGGTGAGCCCAGGCCCCTGGGTGAGATCTCATGATCCCAAGTTTCCCTCTGCCTCAGGGAAGCCCGGTCCTGACTACAAAGGTCCAAGGGATCTCCCTCCTCTAAGACTTTCTCTCTTGTGTTTGGTCAATGTTTGGGCAAGGACAGAGGACAGAAGGGTGTCCCCATATGGACTAACAGATGGGATTTCAATCGTCAGAACTCAGGAGAAATGAATCACAACTGGCAAAGTCTTACAGGTTCGTGGATTTTCTGGGGAGCCTGTTTGCCTCCATTAAATCCAAGTGTTCCATCCGGGATCGACTCAGGGACCCAGCTCCTTCGCAACGTGGCTCTGCCGTCTTCAGCCCACGGCCCCCAGGGTTCCTTGGGGGCAGTCCCCAGTCCACCGAGGCATCTGCAGCCTGTGCCTCTGCAGAGGGAGCGGGTCCTTTTTGGTTGGTTTACCACCTTTTCGTCCTCAAGCCCCATCTCCCTCCGCTAGTGTCTATCTGCGGTCAGGCTCAGAGCCTTGTGGTCCATCACCCAGGACTCTGCCACAAGCAGCCAGTGGAGGGCTTAAGCAGGAGAGTGACATGATGTTTGAGAAAGAGTAGGGAGGAGGAGTTGGAGGAGGGCGTGTCAAGAATGGAAGGGGTTTGGGCACCACTGGAGTTAGTAGTCTAGGTCCGAGTCAGTGGTGCCAAGCCTAAGGAGATGGCCACAGTGTTTGATTCTAGGGGCCGAGCTCGGGATTACGGGAGGTACGTGTAGCACAGATAGCACTCAACAGCAGTGTCATGGCCGTTCAGTTCTGGTTCCCGTTTCCCCACCACGTGATAACTAGTAGGGTCTGAACTGTCCCTGCCTCTGTAGCCAGCTGTCCAGAAAGGATGCCCGCAGCCCTGGGGATGCATTTCTTCCCAATATTCACTCGCACACTGTCTGCCCCCAAGTCTCTGGGGCAGTGTGGGGCAGCTCAGAGAAGAGGGGCTGGGAGTGAGGATGCCTGCCAGGGCACTGTGCCAGCTCTGTGTCAACTGCTAGCTCTACTGGGTCTCAGTTTTCCCATCTGTAAAGTAATCAGGCTGGAGTCAAGTTCTTATACTTTGTAAACCTGTAGGGTGAATTTTTTACTTGAATAGGTTATACGTTGATATACTACAAATTCAAAAAGTACAAAAGGGTAGACAATAAAAAAATTAATTTTTCTTTCTCCATTCCCCACTCACCCACTTCCCCTCCCTGAAGCTAATTGGTTTATCATTTTCCTGTGTATCCTTCCAGAGCAATCCTTGCATACATAAGAAAATAAACATATATCACACCTTAAAAATGATGAATACATGACACCAGTTTGCATGTTACTTTTTTACTCACCTGCACATGACAGAGTGTATCCGTGTCAGTGTATTAAATGCTTCCTCTTTCCTTTTGATGAAGGTACCGTAATTTCCTTGATCATTCTCCTATTGATAGACAAGCAGTTTGGCAATGTTTGCCAAAATTAATCATGTATTTTTGTCTTGGGGGATTTTAAAAATGTATTTATTTATTTAATTGGCTGCACCAGGTCTTAGTTGCGGCACGCAGGATCTTCTTTGCAGCGTGTGGGATCTTTTAGTTGTGGCATGCAAGATCTAGTTCCCTGAGCAGGGATCGAACCCAGCCCCCCTGCACTTGGAGCCATGAAGTCCCTAATCATGTATCTTTGACTTTGATCTAACTATTCCATTTCTAGCAATTAAGCCAGCAGATAGTCTCACTGTTGTGAAAAATTCATTATGTACCAGTTTCTAATCTGCAGTAATATTTATTATGTAATTAAAAACATGGTAAATTTTTTTTAACATTTCTAATGGAAAGAATCTATGAAAGATGAGAAGCCAAAGAGTGCTCTGTTTAAGAAAAGAGCTTCTGGGACTTCCCTGGTGGTCCAGTGGGTAAGACTCCACGCTCCCAATGCAGGGGGGCCGGGTTCCATCCCTGGCCGGTGAACTAGATCCCACATGCATCCTGCAACTAAGAGTCCACATACCGCAACTAAGAAGTCCACGTGCCACAACTAAAAGATCCCACATGCTGCAGCGAAGACCCGGCACAGCCTAAATAAATAAATATATTTTTTAAAAGAAAAAAGTTTCCAAAATAATCCAGATTGGAAAACCAGCTTTAACACTTCGTGGAGAAGCTACTTTCCCTCTCTGAGCCTCGGTTTGTTTATCTATAGAATGGGCGTAATAGTCATGCCCATGTCCTAGTGGAGCATTCAGTAAATGGTAGCTGCCGCGATGCTCACTGTTGTGATGATGATCATTATTATTACTTACTTTAATCTTTGTTTTGGGTAAAGTCTATCTGGTGGGTTCTCTGGGATGGCACAGAGTCAGAAGCCTGAAATGAGGAAACCACTCTTCCACAACTTCCCTGGATATCAGAAATCCTCACCTTTTCCTCTGGGAATATGAGCATGGGTGACATGTCACATAGTAACAGGCTCCGGGTTTATAAGCTGCAACATCTACCTCCCTGTTTCCTAAGCAGTCCAGTGACCTCCAGATTTCATTTAAGTTTTCTATTATTTTCCTCTGAAAGGGACAATGGAGCTCTTGTTTGAACAGCTTTGGTGAGAGCTCAGAGGAAAAATTGGTCATTATGGGGAGCACAAAAGATTTGCTTTCCATACATTAGTTTGTCAATTGCTTTCTTAATGCAAAGTTGGATAGGGGAGTATAGACAGTGAGGGTGAAAAAAAGATTATTTTGAGTCCACAGCTGGATGTCAATATTTGACAGGGATAAATGGGATTTAATATCACGTCTTTGCAAAGATAAAGTCTGTGCAAGTAAGAAATCCTTAGTTGCCCGTTCTCCCTTTGCACTGGCTTTTAACCATCACTGTGTTGTGTTTGGTTATGTTTATTAGGTCACGGGAAGGCAGAATTGAGAGACAGTATGAGGAATTGGCTTTGTTGAGATGTCGGCTATTACTTCTGTCCCTTCAAAATAAAACATACACAATGAGACGAAAACCCTTGTGAGTTAAAGCTGGAAAGCGCTGTAAGAAGCCGCATAACTGTAAACGGGGCAATTCTCTAATGAGCTCAGACACACAGTTTTTGGCTTTATCAACTTTTATATCAAAAAGAGCAAGGCATCAGAAGTTGTGGTTTTATTCTTAGATTTTATATTTCTGTTGAAAACAAAACAAAACGGGAAAAAAAGCTGCCAGATAGATGCCTTGACTCTCTTCTGGAGAATAATTGTTCAAATTCACCCACTTTGAATGGTGACTAACATTCTATAATAATATAAGGGGGAAAATGATTGGTGCTTTTTCTTAAAAATTAATATTAATTCTATAAAAAATAAGCCGATTTTATGTTACTTCTAACCAAATGCAGGTTGTAATGACAGCTCTGCATTAATTCTGAGGATGTCCTTAAGAATGAATAAAGTGTTTGTTCTTTTGTTTTGGGGGTTGGTTGACGTTCCTGACAAATTGTGGGTTAGTGTATGGTAGGACATTCTTTTTACATTCAACTTAGTGCTGGATAATAAAATTCAGTCCGTTTTGGGAAAAAAAAAAGTTATTCACAGGCTTAATTAGTTTTCCCAAAGGACTCTCGTGAGTCCTTCGGACTCACGATGTAAATTTTCATGTTGAAACTGTTCTCTTGCTACTGTCCTCAAGGTATGCCTCCTACAAGGGGAATGATTGAGTCCCCAAGAAGCTGGACCGAGAACGATTTTCTGTTTATTGACTTCAGCTTTCCTTTGATTCTCTTTATAAAATCAGAGTTCTGTTTTCTTAAAGAAAATAAGACGATTTTCAATGATATATTTCAATGAAATCTTTGAGAAATCCTGGCCTTTGAGGTCACACATACCCAGGTTAGACCCCCACTGCCACCAGCTGTATGATGTTGGCCATGCCCTGCAACCTATCTGAGCCCCAATTATTCATCCATTCAAGAGGGATAATGGTCAGAGGGCCAGTAGCCACTCCTGATCTTTACATGGCGCGGGCTCGGGGCTGCAGTCTTGCTGCGGAGAGGATAAGTGGGTATTAGTGAATTTGTTTAGAAACTGTGTTTCCATAATAAACTCTCTATACTTCATTGTATTTGGAGTGGCTTGTGGGAAGGTAAAGTGGGAAAGGCCAATTGAAATGGGGGAGCATGTGGTGAAGTCCCTCTAAGCCGCCCTTGATGCCATTACTGATGTGGTGACAATTAGATGACCTGTACAGACCACCTGGCACATGATGGTAACCTGTAGCCATCATTATTGATTACAATTTGATGATACGTTACATATTACTGTATATACAAATTAAGAATACCAAGTGCAAATTTGTGTCGGGGTGTGTATAGATTAATTGTTTTGAATAGATTAAAAATTCACACGTTGCCAAATCAAGAGGTACACAAGAAGCAGAAGGGAATGGATTCTCCCTCCCAACAGGTACCCACAGAAGCACCAATTCTCCCAATCTTTCGTTTGTGTTTCCAGAGAGAGTTGATGCGTATATGATCTGACAGGTGTATGCATTTTTTCTTCTCTTTAATATACAAATAGTAGCATATACTACAATTTCTGTACGTATAAACAATAGACCTTGAAGCTCATTTCTTATCAGAAATGAGCTTTATTCTTGTACAAATGACCATAATTTGTTTAACCATCTCCTGTTGAGGGATATTTGCATTGTTTCCAATCTTGTGCTATTACAGATAATGCTACATCGAGGAACACTTTCCATGTAAGGGATTAGGTATTTGCATATGTGTAAGTATGTCTGTAGAGTTACTAGTTCAAAGGGCAAAAGAGTTTGTAAATTTGATTGATAGATATGAGAATGGCTGTTTCACCACATTCTTGCCCAGATAGTGTGTTATAAAACTTTCTGATCATTTGTCATCTGATGATCTCGGTATAGTTTATTTTGCATGCCTTTTTTTTGGGGGGGGGGGGGCCGTGCAGTGCATCTTGCAGGATCTTAGTTCCCCGACCAGGGACTGAATCCGGGGCCCCAGCAGTGGAAGTGCTGAGTCCTAACCACTGGACCAACAGGGAATTCCCCACATCCCTCTTATTTTAAGAAAGATTGACTACTTCTCATATGTCTAAAAGCCATTGAGATTTTCTTTTCTGTGGACAATTATCTATATATCCTTTGTCAATTTTTCTGTTGAACTCTTGTCTTTTTTCTGATTGATTTGTAGGGACTCTTTGTATTTTAGGGAAATTAGTACTTTGTTTTATGAGTTGCAGTTTCTTTTCCCCAGTTTCTTGCCTTTTGACTTGGCTAATGGTAGTTTTTGCTAAGCAAATATTTTTGGTTAGGAGTTTCTGAATAATGTGTCTTAGTAAAAAAGACCTCCCCCCTCCAAGATTATGTTAAAATTCCCTGATAAGTTTCTTCTAGTGCTTTTATGATTTTGTTTTTACATATTTAGATTTCTGATTCATTTTGAATTTATCCTTGTGTATGATCCAAAGTACAGTTCCAACTTCACATTTTTTTCTAGATAGCCACCGTTTATTCTGCAATTCACCTTTCCCCCTACCGATTTGAAAGGCAGTCTTTATCAAATACTAAATTCCCACATGTTCTCAGACTTATTATACAGGAGTTTTGAGATTATCTTATAAAGTAATATGGCCAAGCAGGAGCATATGTATGTGTGTACTTTAACTCATTAACTTAAAATTGCAAAGGGAAACAGTGACTACTTGCCAAATCAGAATACATCAGAATCGAAAGGCTTTTAGGGAATTCCCCGGCAGTCCAGTGTTTAGAGATCAGTTCTTTCACTGCTGGGCTAGGTTTGATCCCTGGTTGGGGAGCTAAGATCCCACAAGCCACCTGGCGTGGCCAAAAAAAAAAAAAGTCTTTTATATTCATTTTAGATGCGCGTATATGTATGTGTGTGAGCGCGCGTGTGTGTGTGTACACACACAGTGTTTCTGTGGCTGTGAGCTATGGTGGTCTCTCGTTTGTCTCACCAAGTCATTAGTTTAGGAATAGGTACATGACACCACTTTGACCAAAAAGATGACGGAAATCTGCTGAGAGGGCTTCACCCTTGAAGAGGGTTGAAAGGCAGGGACTTTTTTTTTTTGCCCCTGGTTATCACTGTCTCCCTGTGACTTCTAGAACTCTGCAGCCATCTTGGGGCCATGAAGGAAGGCAGCCCAAGAAAACAAGCCGAGGATGGGAGCATGGAAAGGAGAAGAAGGAAAAAAACCTGACTCCCAAATTAACTAACTAAATCACCACCACTAGAGACATCCTAATACCAAACTCCTTGATAGATAGTTAATCAATGACCTTATTGTCCAAGCCCTGCTGAGTTGGGTTTTCCGTTATTTGCAGCTAAAACTGACCTAACATTCCAGCTTCCCCATAATACTGAAAAATCTAGAACTTTCTCTTCCCCTCTTTTGAGCTGAACTGACCTACCCTCTCTTTGAAGTCACTGAGTGTGGAACAGGTTGAGAAGGGAACTGTATGAAACTCAACAGTTCAAATAAAATTATAAAAACACAGGGTACCTTTGGTGTTCTTCAACCCAGGTATGTGTCAGCCTCATGTGGCTTCAGAGAAAAAGCAATTTGTTTCCTTATAACAAACAATCCTTCCCTGCTCCTAGTGTATAATTTTATTATTTTTTTCTCATAGCTTTAAAGATGATTTATTTAGAAATTGGTTAGAAATCACTCCAAGTATCTTGAAGCTATTTTGCAGACATAGGGAGTTACTCTAAAGAGTATTGAAAGTTAAAGCGAAAGGATTCTTTGAGATTCTCTAGAGCAGTAGTTTCAACCTTGCTGTACATGGAAATCAATTGGGGAAGTTTTAAAAGGATACTAATGGCTGGGCCCTACCCCCAGAGATTCTGATTTTATTGTTCCAGGATGTTACCTCAGCACCAAGAATTTTTTTTAAGCCTCTCAAGTGTTTATCATTTTATTTTAATTTCATAATATTTTTCCTCAAACTTTTATTTAAAAAATTTTTTTTAATTGCATGAATCGTAAAATGAGCTGTGTATCTTCACCTAGATTGACTCATGGTTGACATTTGGCCACATTTGCTCTGAATAATTCACTTTTCAGATTCATTATAGTAAGTTTTATCCACTTTAATACATTTATAACAATAAAAATGAATCACCGAAAATAAATTAAAACTCTTGCCTTATGGTCTTTTCTCCTCCCCCAAATATTTATTTTTTACAAGTAATACATTGGCATCTTTCAAAATTTTTAAAGTATAAAAAGATGTACAGTGAAAGGTCTTCTTGCTTTTCTGTTCCCCTCCCTGGAAGAAACCAGCCTTCTCTTCTCTTGTATGTCATTCTGGAGATATTTTATGCTCTCTTATCTTCACTTTGGAGCGAAATTTGGCCAGATCTCCTGTATTTTCTAACACAAGTTTACCTATTATCATTGTTATCGTCCAGAAGTACCTATTTCTTTAAAAAAAAAAAATTTTTTTTTTTGAATGGAAGAATTCCTTGCTGGTGGTTAAAAATTAATCAACTGCAGAAGGTCTAATGAAAGGCCATACCGCCCCACCCTGCCCCCAGTCCCATTCCTCAGAGGAAACCACTTTTAACTCTTCCTGGTTGGAGTTTTTCTCATTCTTATTCCAAATTCGAAATATTAGATTTACACCACTGGTTGTGGAGTATCACCTGGAGAATTTCATCTCTTGACTTCCTGCAGAGAAGATTAAACCTTCTCTCCCTAGAGTCATTACCAACTCTTTCTCCCTTCCCCCTGTATAGATAAAGGTATATCAGGGTTTTTTTGTTTGTTCCTAAAGTAACCTTTTTGAAAGGCAGATGAGAGAGAACTATTTCCTGGCCCTTTAGGAGCTGAGGATGATTAGTAGGTTAGTAGCCCTCTTTCAAATGTTTCTAATATGCCAGAATGCTTTGAAAATGTTCTTCTTGTGCTTAAAAAATGTGGGTAAGTATATTGTTTGGTTGAGCTATAGCGATAACAAGACAAATCTTAGCATATTCTTTATTTCTCTAGGACTTGAGGGATGACCCTCTTGGGTCATCGCTGAGTGTGGATTTATATCGTGGACTTCTGTGTTCTTGTAAATACGTAGCCCTACAGATCAAAGTCTCAAGAGTTGTTATTATAGTCTTAAACACTATCTTTATTTATTCATTCAACAAATACCAGGAAGAGCCGGGAGCTCATGATGCCAGGATAAGGAAGACTCAGCTGTTTAATGAGTACAGGGTTTTATTTTGGAGGAATGAAAATGTCCTGGAACTAGAGAGAGGTGGTGGTTGCACAACCTTGTGAACGTGCTAAATAACTCTGGAGCGTTCACTTTAAAATGGTAAATTTTATGTTCTGTACATTTCTCCTCAATTTAAACAAATGGGGGGAGGGACAGTCCCATGGTAAGATAGGTTGGAAGAACATCTTATTGTGTAGCCCTTTTAGACCTGTACATTGTGTCTGTCATATCAAAGTATCTGAGAAATCCTGCAGCAAAGTTCCCCAACTTCCTCTAACCCAGGTTTGGAAGATAAGCGCATCCAAGAACTTCTTTCAATACCTTTTAACATTCTTTGAAAACCACTTTTAAGGAAATTTATTTATTGACCTGGAAAGACGTTCATGATGACTTAGTACACGAAGCAGTCACAAAATGGTTCGTGCCGTATGATCACTTTTTGGTGAACATATGTAAGTATATTTAGGCATAGAAAATACACTGACGTCACTTATACCAACAGAAGTTATCTGTTTTATATTCTCACAAGTAAATTTCTTTTTCTTCTTTTTGTTTATCTGTATTTTAAAATGTGTCTACAAGAGTATGTATTTTTTAAGTAAGGTTCTTTTTTTTTTTTTAAAGAACTCTCCTTTTATAATTTACTTTTGCCCTCTCCTACCTGCAAAAATTCCTGATTTTCGCCCTTGCATCCTTACAGACTTTATAAATTGGACTCTGCATCCATTAACATGGCAGAGAGGGTGACATTTCGCAGTGTGAGCACCGCTGCAGACTCTGGTCCTTTAGAGAAGCATGGGTCTGCCTGTGCCATAGTTTTCCATTCTGTTAAGTGGATTCAGCTCTCGAGTTGTAGCTAACAATTAATTAACAATTGCATAATCCAGATAAAACCAAGGGCTCCATTCAGCCCAGTCAGTGCACAAAGACACATTTAAAAAAGCACAATGAGGCAACAAAAATTAACTTACAAAGAATTCTTTTTTTTTCTATCTAAAAACAATTAAAAAGGGATCCATTTAAAGCCAGTAGCACTCATATTCCCTGTGTTGGTTTCCTGCTGTTGCTGTAACAAATTATCACAAACTTAGCGGGTTGAAACAACAGAAGTCTACTCTCTTATGGTTCTAGAGACCAGAAGTCCAAAATTAGTCTCACTGGACTGTCAAAATGTAGCGGGGCTGGTTCTGTCATGGAAAGTGGGGTCTGGCTGCTCGCCTCTCTAAAGCCAATAAAGTTGGCTGGAAAGGTTGGTGGAAAGTTTGCTTTATTTTGGATGTTAGCAACCGGGGGCAGGGGCGGGGAGGACGGATGCCTGTCCAACGGCTGACTCTCACACACACACACACACACACACACACACACACACAATCAGGGGGCAAGAGCTTTTATAGATGGAGGGAGGGGGCTACATGCAGAAACAGCACAGTCAGCTCTGACAGTCATCTTGAAATTGGTCATCAGTGGTCTGACCAGCATCATCTTGATTGTTTTAGGGACAGTTAATCTTCAGTTCCATGGTTGGTTTGTTCCCATTTCTTTGAGGCCAATTCTCAGAATTGTGGCAACTTATGTCATGGCTACAGTCTGGTCATCGTGTAGTTAACTTCTTCCACCTGGCAGGGGGTTTCAGTATCTATAAGACAGCTCACAGGATATGGCTCAGAATATGATCTCTAGCCCTTGAGAAGGAACTAGAGGTCCTTGACTCTGCTTAATGACTCAACTATTGTTATTTAGTCTTGTTGGACTGCTTTTCTTTGCTTCTGCATTTTCTTACTTCTCTGATTAAACTTATTCTTTGGCTAAAGTTTTTCCACAGACGAAAGACATAGGGGGTAAGGACCGTAGGGTCCTGCTATGTTTCAGTTCCTTCTAGGGGTTCTAGTAGGAAACAGTTTTCCTTTTGCCTCATCTAGTTTCTGAGGCACCTGCATCCCTGGGCTCCTGGAGCCTTCCTCACATCACCCAACCTCTTGCGTCTGTTGTTACCTCTGTCACCTCCTCCTTTGACTCGCTGCCTCCCTCTTATAAGGACCCTTGTGATTGTAATCAGTCCACCTGGATAATCCAGGATCATCTTTGATTTTCTAAAGATTCTTAATTTAAGCATCTCTGCAAAGTCCCTTTTGCCATGTAAGGTAATATACCCACAGGTCTCAGGGATTGAGATGTGGACATCTTTGGGGGGTGGTATTATTCAGCCTACCACAGTCCCTATCCTCTCCTGTTGCGGAGCACAGGCTCCGGACGCGCAGGCTCAGCGGCCATGGCTCATGGGCCCAGCCGCTCCGCGGCATGTGGGATCCTCCTGGACCGGGGCACGAACCCGCGTCCCCTGCATCGGCAGGCGGACTCCCAACCACTGCACCACCAGGGAAGCCCCCTATCATTTCCTTGGAGCCTTCTGCTCTACCAAAGCCTGTAAACATCTTCCCCACATGCTGCTCTTCTTTCTTCCCAAAGGATCCGCTGAGACTTCTGCTCTTCCCCACCTGTCTTGCCTGGAGCTCTGTTTCTAGCAGAGGACCTGGCAGATTCAGGCCCGTCCTTCCACCCCGATCCTCCCTCCGCCTCGTGCACACAGCCCACTGCGGGGTATGGTTGTCTTCTTGATCCAGCAGCTTTTCTTATAGAAAATTCTGATTACAATAGTAATTCAGGGCTTCCCTGGTGGCGCAGTGGTTGAGAGTCCGCCTGCCGATGCAAGGGACACGGGTTCGTGCCCCGGTCCGAGAAGATCCCACATGCCGCAGAGCGGCTGGGCCCGTGAGCCATGGCCGCTGAGCCTGCGCGTCCGGAGCCTGTGCTCCACAATGGGAGAGGCCACAGCGGTGAGAGGCCCGCGTACCGCAAAAATAAAAAAATAAAAAAAAATAGTGATTCAGTTGGCTGGTGCTAAGTCATTCATTACGTTCTCCATCTGTGTTGCTGAGCCCTTTATTATGTATTGGTTATATTATTGATTAAGAATCCAAACGCGGAAGTACATGGATTACTTATTAGTCATTGTGATGATGCCGACGTCCTAAGTTTCCATCCTGTGGTAGTATAAATAGTGGTTGAGTACCGAAACTACACTCTCTGGGTTCAGATTCCACCTCCCCCACTTCCCAGCTGTGTGAGCTCCGTTATCCTCTCAATGCCTCAGTTTCCTCACCTGCTAAAAGGCAATCCAAAAACTATCTGCTTGTGTTGAAGAATAAATAAAAGAGAGTATGTACTGTGTCTAGCACATAGGAGGCCCACAGCATATTTTAATTCCCTTCTCCTTAGAGATCAAATGTGACATATCAGGCCGAACTTTCCCCTTACAGTACTGCCAGCTGGTCCCCAACTGTGAGATGATAGTATTACTTCCATTTTCACAGATGGAAAGGCCCATGATGATTTACCCAAAATAGTAAGCAGTGAGTGAAGAACTAGGGCAAAAATTAAAGGTGTGTACATACATATATATGCATGTATGTATATATGTGTGTATGTCTAAGGTTGGGGAAAAATAGACCTCAGAAAAGTATATGACAAAAAAAAAAAAGAGAAAGAAATGACAAACACTGTGAAAAGTGATGTATAGTCACCATTTTTAAAAAAATTAAGTACAGGGAGCTCCCTGCTGGCCTAGTGGTTAGGATTCTAGGCTTTCACTGCCATGGCCTGGGTTCAATCCCTGGTCGGGGAGCAGAGATCCTGCGAGCCGTGCGGCATGGCCAAAAAAAAAAAAAAAAAATTTAGTACCAAAAAGTACCCGCCCCCAAATGAAAAGCTTGCGTCTAACGATAGCCACTATTAGCATTTCGGCAGCCTCCAACTATATATTTCTCTGAGCATATGTGAGCCATTTTGATGGGTGTATTTTGTGTACACATTCTGCTCTGCCATCTGTATCTGTAAATTTCAGCCATGTGCCAGGAGCATTTTTTATGAATCTCTTTTATCTTTATTTTTTTTCGTTTACAGACTAATAGCTGTCCTTTTTCAGCTTTCTATTTTGAAGTAATTATAGATCACAAGAAGTGTAAACATAGTCCAGAAGCGTCGCTGGTACCTACCCCTCAGCTCCCCACAATAGCGCCCTCATAACTACAGCACATTATCAAACCCAGGATCGTGCCAAGTTGATTGGCACAATCAGTTCAGAAGATGACAGACCTTACTCAGATGTCACCGCTTTTTACATGCACTTGTTTTTGTTTTTTAATTTGTCTCTAGGTGTAGATCTATGACATTTTATCTCGACTTGCCCTTTTAAAAAATGCAATCAATACAGAAGCATGAAGTGCAGAATATTCAAACCTACTGTGATGTTTGGGACATTTTCCCCAGGTTATTCTCAGTGTATACGCTGTTTTGTTGGGGGTTTTTTGTTTTTCTTTAAACAACAACGAAAAGGATCTTCTGAGCTATATATTTTTTTTAATTTGCATTTTTAAAAAATCAGGGACATCTTTCCATGTCAGAACAAACTCAGATCTGCTGCAGTGTGAATGTTTTTAGGTTAAAACATCTGCACAGTGGTTGTGGATTTCCCATGGAAGTAGTAACCCAGTTTATGCCCAGGCTCTAAATCTCTTTGGAAAACACGATAGGCCCCACCTGTCAGAATTTCAGAACCTGAGCCTTGGCACTTCCCAAGCTGAGTCCATCCCTTCCCTGGCACGGAGGAGAGGAACTGCTACCCATTAGAGCCGGCAGGCCCCCCGGGTACACCTTCCAGTCGTCCTGGCTGTGTGTGCCGCTCCCACACCTGCTCAGACCTGAATTACTATTACCATTTACTAAACGTTTTAGTGAGACCTCCACCTTAACAACTCCCAGCAAAATCATTCTGGGGACCCACCCTTCCCCCACACCAGGGCAGCTCATTCCAGAATGGTTGTGAACGATTCCATTTCTGCTTTTATGCACTTGGCATAAACATTTCTGGCAGCTCATAAACACCTTGGCCATTTTACCAGCGTCAGGAAAGATGTTTGTGACCCAAATATGAAAACTTGGTGAGAATTAACACTTCGGCAAACGGGCTGTGTTATTCCCGGCAAGAAATATCTCCTAAAGAAGACCCAAAGCAGGCAGGGCCCGGGTGTGAAAATACATGTGTTGGCGACACACCTATGCTTAAAATTCGAAAGATCGGCTATGATTCAGACTCTTTACTGCTGTTCAGTAACGGGCAACTGTGTGGTTTCTAATTGTTATCAGCTTCCTGTTTGGGTGTTTTTATAGCATTATTATGTTGCCAAGTGAATGAGGCAAAATAAAATAGGAAAAGAGATGTTGGACCAGGAGGTTAATAAAAATCCATTTTGTCACTCGACAGCCTCCCCCGGAGCGGCTTCCTTTTCCAGGGCCCTGTGAGGCTCTTTGTATTGACAGATGCCATTTGCCCATTTACGACGTGATAATAAAAACCTTCAGCCTTATTCAGTGTTATGCTTTTCCTCCCCTGACGGGAGGGCACCAAATGGCTCGGAATCAGCAGGCATTTTTTCATTAAAGATGATAACATTACATGAACCACATTCAAAAGACGTTTCAGAAAAGTAGCAGAGTTTGGTCAGGGAAAGAAAGATCTGTGGGAACAGGCTAACACTCGGAGGGACTCAGAAATAGTTGTATTTGTAAAATGACCTGGATTTTACACAAGTAAAGACTGTCTAACAAGCGTAGGTGAATGCTGAACTACAAAATACAAAATCATGTGTTGCTGTTCTTAAACGTGAGGCTCTGCACCTTTTTGCAGTCGTGTTACGTGTACGAAGTAAGACATTTAAGCATCGTTGCCTAAACTAATATCAACTTGTAATCCATTTTCCACTATCTTATGCAAAAACTTTTTCTTTCCTTTTCTATCATTAATTCGTACCTGGTATTTGGCACGGAAGATCATTGAAAATGCAGTTCAAAGGTTTCGTGGTTTTTTATGCCACAAATTTACATTTCATACATTTTCATTGATCTCAATCATTTTCAAACGAAAACATTTTTTAGCCATCAGAGCTATATAGAGCTTTTTTCTCAATACGTATTATCATTGGTGCTTCTCAGTCACTGATTCAAACCATAAATTAATTAAACCCACTAGTTTCAAACTAGGCCATATGAGACAGTTGGGACTCAAATTGTTCTAACCTATATATGTCATAAACCATAAATGAGAGTTGTTGGTAGATGACAGATGTCTTTTAAAGAACATGGGCAGGTTTCTCCAGTGTGTTTTAACATTAACCTGCTAGAGGCTAGGCACATATTTTTATAGACCACCAACTCTTGTGTATCTGTCCTGAAATGTCTCATCTACAAGCAAACCTGTATGTTAAATATGGGACATGGCCTTGGTTGAAAAGCACAAATGTGATGCCTCATATTCTCCGTATTCTGTCATTTGTGGGTTTTTTTCCTTAACCATAGATATGGGTCAGTAATTTGGATCAACCCCAGCCTTTTTAAAAAATATGTTGGTTTCTATTATTTGGAATAATAATAACGGCTCAAATTACCGAGCATGTGCTGCGTGCCAAGCCTGGTTCTAAACCCTGTCGGAGCATTGACTCATTTTGTCCTCACCGCACACCAATAAGTATTCTGAATATCCTTGTTCTACAGATGGGGAAATTGAGAAGCTAAGCAGTCAGGTGGCTGAGAAATAATTAACGATGGTCCTATTTTTTTTTTAACTTTTTTTTTTCATCTTTATTGGAGTATAATTGCTTTACAGTGTTGTGTTAGTTTCTGCTGTACGATGGTCCTATTAATGGAAAGGTGGTTTCCAGTTTTCTCTATCACAGTGCAGTGGTGAGGGTCCTTGTACACCTGTTTTTACACACCCCTGTCATGATTTTTGTAGGCTTACGTGCTAGATATAGAGTTGCTGCATCTATGGCCAGGCGCCTTTTTCATATTGAAAAGTGTTACTGCCAAATTATTTAGGCTTAGTATTTATTCTTCCTGTGTGCGGCAGGCTGTGTTTAGCTGAAGTCGTCATTTCTTTAGATAGATGATGTTAGATGATGGATGGATGGATGGATGATGGTCAGATAGACAGAACCCATTTTCTAAGAGGTTTGAATGAATAACATTTTATGCTGCTATCACCCCCCCAGTCACCAAATGTAGAGTGTGGCCTAAAGGATAGGGATGGTTGTCCCAGAATTATGGGGAAGCTATTTGTAGAGTACAGATCTCTTTCTCATTTCACCTCCACTTGTTGTTAGCAAGTTCCAGAAACCGGAAAAATTCAGTTGCTCTCATAAATTCATTCTGAGAGGCAACACACATGCCAAACGGTGCATCTCGGCGGTGGCCCACACTACAACAAGGAGAGCCTCCCTAAATTTCAAGCAGGAGTTGTTCCCCAGAAAAACACTTGGTCGTCAGCATTCCTCCTCCCCCCCCACCCTGTTCTCAGTGAACACAGAGCAGAGGCAAACTGCTTTTACTTCAAAAAAGCAGATCGATCTGAAATACAACGAGGCCTTCAAAATTCACAGTTCAGTGCTCATAAAATCTGATACTGAGCAAGGCGGCTTAGAGCGTCTGCACACCTTCATCCTCAATGAGACAGAAACTCACTCTAGCAATTCCCCATGACTTGTCATCTGTGAGCTGGAAGATCAAAGGCTCGACTCCAGGACGGGAAATGGGGAGAATTAGTGTCCCACTAGGAGCCTCTCGCCGCCACCACGGTAAGCCTGGTGGCTCTTCTTAGGATCATGAGCTATTTGACTCTTAATTTGGGGTTTCATTAAGGGCACATCCACACTTGAATGAAGGGAATGGAAGGTTGCTGTTTCTTTTGAAGTCCAGCTGCTGTTAGAGAGAATTGTGATTCAGAACTATTCAGATTTGCAAAGCCCGTGGCTCGGTGCCTGGCCCACAGCAAACACGTGGTAACTTTGGCCATTATTTTTAATATTAACGTGACTCGATGGCAAAATTATCTGCAGGGTTCAAATAAAGTGATCTTATCTTACTTTGATAAAGCGCTTCGGAAATTTCTAGAATGGAATCTGGCCTATACAGGATCTCGACAAACTTTTGCTATATGAAGTGGCGCTGGTTCACTACACCCGCACCCTACCCCGCTGTGAGAAGCTGGCTGAGGCTCAGGGAGCTGACATCTCTTGCCTGAGCTGGGATTTGAACCCAGGTCTTTAGAAGCTTGCCCTTGCCTTTACTCTCTTCTTCACACCTAAATCTGCAGGGCTGAGCAATTGAATTAGCTGAGGTTCCTGTACCCTTTCTAGTGCAGCCAGTGAGTAGAAGAGATTGTTCTGCACATGTCGACGATAGCCAAGTTTATCCTGTGGAAACCCACAGGCTTTGGAGCCCCATATACTTGGGCTCCAACCCTGACACTGTAGCTGTGTGATCCTGGGCAAATCACTTTACCTCACTGAGCCTCAGTGGCCTCATAGGCAAAAATGGAGATAATGGTACACACATTTCGGGATCCTTGGAGGATTAAATAAAATAATATCTGTAAAGAATCTACATCCTGTTGGATGTGGAGACACAGCTCTCTCTAAGTGACCAGGCTTCCCAAAGATGTGCACATCCTAAGCCCCAGAACCTGTGACTATGTTACGTTTGTTTCCCGGCAAAGGGGAATTAAGGTAGCAGAAGGAATTAGGTTTACTACTTAGCTGACCTTGGGATGGAGAGATGATGCTGGATTAATCCAGTGGGCCCAATGTCACCACAAGAGTTTGTTCGTTTGTTTGGTATATACCAGGGGTCAGCAATTTTTTCTGTAAAGGGTCAGATAGTAAATATTTTAAACTTTGTGAGTCAAGAGGCAATGTCCTCAACTCCTCAAGCAACCATTCTTGCCAAAAGCCTGAAGTCTTATTTTACACTTTACATTTTGAAATGTAAAAACCATTCTCAGCTCACCGGCTGAACTAAAACCAACAGGGGGCCTGATTTGGCCACTGGGCTCCGGTTCACTGACACATGGTATCTGTGCATGTATATATTTTATTTCCAAAAAAAGCTAATGCTGTATATATAGATAGATTTTTATCTGGTTTTAATTTTTTTTTTAATAAATGTATTTATTTATTTTTGGCTGCATTGGGTCTTCGCTGCTGCACGCAGGCTTTCTCTAGTTGCGGCGAGCAGGGGTCACTCTTCGTTGCGGTGTGCGGGCTCGTCATCACGGTGGCTTCTCTCGTTGCAGAGCATGGGCTCTAGGTGCGTGGGCTCAGTAGTTGTGGCTTCAGTACTGGGTTTATTTGAACATGAGGTACTAGTCTAGCACCTGTGGGAGACTGGACAAGATGCTGAGCAAGTTGTGAATCTGTGCCTTGGTTTTCCCATGTAGGAAATGGGAGATGATCATGCCTCTCCTACCTGACTCATGAGGAGTAAATGAAATCATTAGTTTGACACTCAACTAAGGGAAAAAAAGTCACATTTCTAGCACAGGAAGTACAGGTCCCTTAGCAGCAGACAGATTTTGTAATTTAAAATGTTTCTGGGTAATTTCCAGTGGTTAGGACTCTGTGCTTTCAGTGCCAAGGGCCTGGGTTTAGTCCCTGGTCAGGCAACTAAGATCCTGCAAGCCACTCAGTGTGGTCAAAAAAAAAAAGTTTCCATTTAGAAATGTAATATACTGCATGGTGGGTCTGTTTGCAGGGGATCTGGGACAGCTTGTTGTCATGAAACACGTTGATATTTCTGTAGCAAAAAAAAAAAGGTATATGAATGTTCACACAAATAGTCTTGCATCAATTCAGGTCAAGTTTTGCCACCAAATGAGTTAATATCAGGTGAGCTTTAGCTACCAAATGAGTTTTTAAAAGTTCAATTTTCTGAGCTTTTTGCCTTTAAGTAACGCTCTTCTAAGTATATTACACAGGGTGTCTCCTTCAGTATGCACGATAAGCTTATGAGACAGATACTGTTACTGTGCCCATTTTACAGATAGGGAAACTGAAGCCCAGAGAAGGCGAGCAACTTGCCCAGGGCCACACAGCTGGTAAATGGCAGAGCTGGGATCCAAATGCAGGAAGCCTAGACCACAGCAGTTCTTAACCTGTGCCTTAAGGATAGATTTTATGGAGTTTGTGAGCCTGGTTGGGGCCGGGCGGTGGGGGGGCGGGGAGGAATTATATTTATTTTCACTGCCTTCTAACTAAAATTTAGCATTCCTTCGATTATGAATGTAGACAGCAAGCCACAGCAGCATGAACAATGCCCATGAGTGCTGCCAATAGGAATCACAGATATTGCTTATTGCAGGGGCAGCAGACACCTCAAGATAGCAGTTATGCTCATCACTACTTTGAAGTTACAGGAGTTCTTAGAATCACCACTAGATATTGTCAGTAAATGAACTAATAAAGAAGCACATATGTTACTATGTCACAAAGTTTTAAAAAATATCTTGATAGTTGTATTTCAATATAATTGTTTTCCCTTGTGTTTTTATCAGTATTTATGCATTTAAAAAGCGTGACGTTGGGAAGGGCTCCAGGGGCTTCACCAGACTTGCAGAGGAGTCCAGAACCCAGAAAAGGCTGAGAATGCTTGGCCTAAAGCTATGCTTTCACCACTACACCCTGCAGAGTTAACGCGAATTTGCATTGAAAAAAATGAGGAGCAGGGAGGAGAGACCAAAGGTGTTATCGATCATGTCCGGGTGGTGGGATAAAGGCTGACTTCCTTTGTGTTATGCCCGTTTGTGTTTCTGAAGTCATACAGTGAGCATGTTTGACTTCACCATTCAGGAGGGAACTCAGATATTTAAAGAAACAGAGCATTTTCTTTCGGCCCATAAGACATCCCTACCAGATACCAGTTAGTACTGCTCAGACCCTGATAAAGTAAACTCTAAATTAAAACTGTTGTTGAGATCAGACTTTAAGGGATTTCATGAGAGTAGGTTGATCACATTTCTCCAACTTTAACTTTGAAAGAACAAAAGGTCCATTCCTGCCTCCCAGACAGACAGCCAGTGATTGGGAGAGTCCAAAGCCCGGGTGCCTTGGGATGCACCCACACCATAAGAGAAGGTCCTATTTTTGCCCTGACTCGACTCTAGCACTTCACAGAAGCAACTATTGCTGAAGCAAAGATCGCTAATGATAACGTCTTCCTCTTGCCGCTGCCCTGTGAGTTAGCAGGGTGAACCCAGGGTCTCTGGTGCCTTTCATTCTTCATCTCTTGCTTCTGAATCTCAACCGTCGTTCAGTTCCGCGTTGGCAGTTATTGTGGTCGTGGCTGGATCAGACAGGAGGGAGAGCGGGCGGGAGCCACCTGCCCAGGTGGTGGGTCCTCAGAACAGGGTGGGGAGAGAAGAGAGCACTGGAGGAAAGGCAGAGAAGCCGAGACAGACTGTGTCCCTGTGCAGGTTAGTGATCCATCCTACTCAGCTTCAAGGGGGACTTGAACCCGGAATTTCTGAATCCTATCTGGCTCTCAGAGAATAAAATCGAAGCATCATGGTGGGGTTTACGGGCTCAGCATCACCAGCGGAAGGACCATGACCAAAACCCACAGCCCACATCTGCTGCCCACACACAGCCTGTACCAGATAACCCTCACCTGCCCACCAGTTTCCAACCCCATCCTCTTCACTCCTAAAGCAACTTGAAAACACTTGTTTATAGCATTCACACTGCAACTCAGTTACCTGCCTTAGTACCTCTCTGTCCGGCTTCCCCACCAAGCTGTCTACTCCTTGAGGGCACAGGCTGTATTTGGGGGGAGTTTATTACCATGGATAGGAGCATGGATTGGAATTCTGCCTCAGCCACTTCCTGGTTGTGTGATCTTGGGGAAGTCACTTCTCTCTAAGCCTTTGCTTTTTCATCTGTAAAATGGGTAGTCAGTGATTCAACTAAAAAGTATTAAGGGCTAACTCTGTGCTAGGAACTCTTGTAGATGCTGGAGATTTAGAACGTGACAAAAACCACTGCCCAGCTGAAGCGTGCGTTCTAGCTGGAATAGGTGTGAGAGGAGGTGGCAGGCATAAACAAGCAAATACATTCAATAATAACAGTAGGCACCTCATGTGGGTTATTAAGAGGATTACTTGAGATGAGGCCTTTAAAGTGCTCAGCTAAGGCCCGGCTCATGATAAATGCCAACAGATGACAGTGCTGATTATTTTCTCCAGGAAAAGCATTCCTGACCCCACTAAAACGGGCACTCCCACCCTGCCCACCCCAGGCCTGGCTGCTAGCCCTTTGTCTTGACTCTGACAGCACATCTGCACAGCTTGATCATGGCATTTACTACATTATACAATCATATTCTCTTAGCTGCATATGGTTCCACATTGACCTCACCTACTTGAAACACGTACAGTGGATTTTTACTTGTATTTATATCTTCAGCATCTCACATGGCACCTGGCCCACAGTCGGGACCAAATAAATGCTTGTTAGATCAATCAGAGATCAAACCTAAAGAAAACCCCAAGGCCTCAAATGGCATTAAAAAAAAAACTTGTCTCAGGACTTCCCTGGAGGTCCAGTGGTCAAGACTCCACGCTTCCACTGCAGGGGGTGCGGGTTCCACCCCTGGTGGTGGAACTAACATCCCACACGTCCCGTGGTGCAGCTACAAAAAAATTTAAATTTTAAAAAAACTTTTCTCAGACTTGCTCTGAAAAAGTCCTGGTAGTAACCAACCTCCAGATGGCCTCTGGTGGTCCTTACCTCCTCATCTATGTTCTTGTGTCACCAATAGAAGATTGAGGAAATGACAATGTGTACATTCCCAGGTAAGGTCATAGGAGACATTGTAGCTTCTGCGTTGCTCTCTCTTGGATCACCTGGTCTGGGGGAAGCCAGCTGCCGTGCTGTGAGGACACATGAGAACTCTGTGGAGATGCCCACATGACGAGGAACTGAGGCCTCCCGCCAATACCCAGAACCCACTTGCCTGTCATGTGAGTGAACCATCTTGGAAATAGGTTTGTCAGCCCCAGTCAAGCCTTCTTTGGACCCCAACCCTGGCCAACAATTTGTCTGCAACTTCACCCAGCTCAGCCACTCCTGAATTCATAGGAGACCCACAACATTTTTAAAAGAAACGTATTGGCATAAACAAGCAGCTCTGGACTGAAATGAGCAGAGACAGTACAAAAGGAAAAGAGGCCTTTGAACCCTCAGACTTCTGCAGGCAGGAAGCAGGCTGCAAAACTACTCAGGTGCAAACAGGATCTGCATTTCTTGCGAAAAGAAGAATGACTCGGAGAATAGATCCCTGAGTCCACAGGGTAGAACCAAGACATGTAATCACTGCCTCCAGGTCACAGAGCCAATAACGGTAGAGCCAGACTTCAAGCTGAAGCAGTCTGGCTGTCGAGTCCATGCTTCTCGCCTCTGCATTATACCATGTCTCTAATGGATGGTTGCATGGGCAGATAGATAGTATGATTTTGGTTCACTGAATTAATATTTTAAAATAGCAAGTGGTGCTCAAATACACAAAGAGAATTCCAGACACCAGTGACCGGGTATGTATTGATCTGATGATTGATGGTCTTCATGACATTCACTCAAAGAACGATACAGCCTCTCATCCTGAGCCTTTTCTTTTTACACAAAGAAAAATATTAAGGGGACTTCCCTAGTGGCACAGTGGATAAGACTCGACGCTCCCAATGCAGGGGGCCTGGGTTCAATCCCTGGTCAGGGAGCTGGATCCCACACGCGTGCCACAACTAGGCATTCACGTGCCGCAACTAAGGAGCCCACCTGTTGCAACGAAGACCCAGCACAGCTTCAGCCCCAGCCGTAGGCACAGCCACCGGCACAACCCCAGCCCCAGCTCCTGCTGCAGCTCCTCCAGACTCCGTCCCTACACCGACGTCCTGGAGGTTGGGATGCTCTTGTCCAAATCCAACTGTCTTGCCCGCCTGCGTGCCGCGCCCTGCAACAACCTGCACGCCACCAAGCTGGCGCCCGGCAAGGAGAAGGAGCCCCTGGAGTCACAGTGCCAGGTGGGCCCGCTCCTGGGCAGCGGCGGCTTTGGCTCCGTCTACTCCGGCATCCATGTCACCGACCACTTGCCAGTGGCCATCAAGCACGTGGAGAAGGACTGTATTTCAGGCTGGGGAGAGCTGCCTGACGGCACCCGAGTGCCCATGGAAGTGGTTCTGCTGAAGAAGGTGAGCTCGGGCTTCCCCGGCGTCATCAGGCTCCTGGGCTGGTTCGAGAGACCCAGCAGTTTCGCCCTGATCCTGGACAGGCCCGAGCCAGCAGCGCAAGAACGCTTCGACTTAATCACGGAAATGGGGGCCCTGCAGGCGGAGCTGGCCCACAGCTGCTTCTGGCAGGTGCTGCAGGCCGTGCGGCACTGCCGCAGCTGCGGGGCGCTTCACCGCGACGGCAAGGATGAGAACACCCTTATCGACCTCAGTCGCGGGGAGCTCAAACTCATCGACTTCAGGTCGGGGGCGCTGCTCGAGGACACCGTCTACACGGACTTCGATGGGACCCGAGCATATAGTCCTCCAGAGTGGATCCACTACCATCGCTACCATGGCAAGTCAGCAGCCGTCTGGTCTCTGGGGATCCTGCTGTAGGATATGGTCTGTGGAGATATTCCCTTTGAGCACGACGAGGAGACCATCAGGGGCCAAGTTTTCTTCAGGCAGAGGGTCTCTTCAGCGTGTCAACATCTCATTAGATGGTGCTTGGCCCTGAGACCATCAGATCGGCCATCCTTCAAAGAAATCCAGAACCATCCATGGATGCAAGATGTCCTCCTGCCCCAGGAAACTGCTGAGATCCATCTCCACAGCCTGTTGCCAAGGCCCAGCAGATAGCTTCTGGGCAGGTTCTCCCTTCTCTGTCAGATGCTTAAGGGAGGGGAAGTGTGTGTTTCTAGCTTCCCAAGTACCAGTGACACTTCTCTCCAAGTAGGACAGTGCTTGTTACAGGAACAACATTTACAACTCATTCCAGACCCCAGGCCCTGGAGGCCGCCTCCCAAAGAGAGGAGGAGACTCCACTCCAGCCGTCCTAGGCCTCAGCTCCTCCCATAGAAGCTCTGCTTCTCATCGGTGTCCAGCATTGCTGGACTTTGCAAAATCCCAGGGGTGGGGGTGGGGGGTGGGGGGTGGGAGTGGGTCAGAATCCAGCCATGGAACTCTTCCCTTCCTCAGGAGTTCTGCTGAGGGCTTCCCTGGTGGCACAGTGGTTAAGAATCCACCTGCCAAGGCAGGGGACACGGGTTCGAGCCCTGGTCCGGGAATCCCACATGCCACAGAGCAACTAAGCCCGTGCGCCACAACTGCCGAGGCTGCGCTCTAGAGCCCGCGAGCCACAACTATGGAGCCCGTATGCTGCAACTACAGAAGCTCATGCTCCTGGAGCCCATGTGCCACAACTACTGAGCCCACGTGCCACACCTACTAAAGCCCACTCACCTAGAGCCCGTGCTCCGCAACAAGAGAAGCCACAGTGATGAGAAACCCACGCACCGCAACGAAGAGTAGCTCTGGCTCGCCACAACTAGAGGAAGCCTGTGTGCAGCAACAAAGACCCAACACAGCCAAAAATAAATAAATTAATTAATTAAAAAAAAAAGTTCTGCTGAACGCCGTGATGGGTCGGGTAGGGGGAAATCGGGTTGGGGTGGGATAGGACTAGCACCGTTTTAAGTCCCTGTCACCTCTTCCAGCCCTTCTGAGTGCCTTCTGTGGGGACTCCAGCTGTGCTGGGAGAAATACTTGAACTTGCATCTTCTACGTGCTGCTTCTCCAAAAATCTGCCTGGGTTTGGTTCCCTGTCTTTCTCCCCCACCCCTTCCCCCCATCCTTCATACGAAAGGTGCCATGGAAGAGGCCACAGGGCCAAATGCTGAGCCACCTGCCCTTTTTCCACCTCCTTTAGTAAAACTCCCAAGTGAACTGGCCTTCCTTTTTGGTTTTTACGTAACTGTTTCTAAGCCAAGACCTCACACACACACACACACACACAAATGGACAAACAACGCAAATCAACAGAACACCTGTAAATGTGCGTGCAGTTGGCATGGTGGTGTACGAAAGGATTGTAGTTGATCTGGTTCTTTTTAAATTTTGCCTTTAAATTATTTTACCTGTTTTTTGTTCTGTTTTGCTTTGGGTTTTTTGTTTTTTGGAAAGATGCACCTTCTAACCTGGAGGTCAATGTTTATTTATTTATTTATTTATTTGGTTCCCTTGCTGCTCCAAGCTTCCACAGCTACTGCCATAGTTTTCTTTTCTCCCTTCCTCCTCTGACTCGGGGACCTTCGGGGGAAGGCTGCAACGCTTGCTCTGTTCATTCATAGGGTGACGGGACTCAGGCGGGGCAGCTGCTGCAGCTCCCTGACTGCCGCGGCCCCCTGGTCTGCTTACCCAAGGGGACATGGCGTCCGTGGGCGATGGGGGAGGGGCAGTGCTGACTTGTGTACATAGGATAGCTATATGAAAAGCAGTTCTGGGTGGTGTGCCTTCCAGGTCCTCTCTGGGGCTGTTTTGAGCAGCATGTAACCTGCTGCTTTTATCTGAGTGAAACACTGTACAGGAGAATGAAAGACATCTTATTTTTTTTCTTTTTATACTTGGTGTTTTTTTTTTGAATAAAATACCTTTTGTCTTAAAAAAAAAAAGACCCGGGACAACCAAATAAATAAATAAATATAAAGAAAAAGAAGTGTTAAGGAAGGTGTTAAAGGTAAGGAAGGACACTAACCTTACTACACCAGGTGGAGATCTGTACCTCATCTTGTTTTTAACACCCTGGTATAAATAAATAAATAAATAAATGGGGGGGAGGGACAAACTAAGCTAGCAAACAGTGGTCCCCCTTTGTCCTTGGTTTCACTTTCCAAGGTTTCAGTTACCCACGGTAAACTGTAATCCAAAAATATTAAATGGAAAATTCCAGAAATAAACAATTCAGCAGTTTTAAATGGTGTGCCTTTCTGGTATGATGATGAAACCTTGCACGGTCTTCTCTGTCCCACGCAGGAGGTGAATCATCTCTTTGTCTAGCATATTTACATTGTATAGATACCCTCCCATTAGCATAGGAAAAACATCATCTGTATAGGATTCAGTATTATCCTCTGTATCACATACTGGCATGTATCCCCTTGCAGATAAGGAGGGACCATTCTATCAGCACGTTAAATGTGGTTCTTTCAAGATGATGGGATTATGGGTGACTGTTTTCTGTTTCCTATTGTTTATCTGCATTTTCTACAATGAATATGTGACTTGTGTAGTTTTTTAAGTTATAAAAACAGTAAATAGTTTCCAAAAGCCAATTTAATTTGTTTGACGCATGAATACATTTTAATTCATCTTATTCATTTTGTGGTTTGAATGTGAACCAGTGGAGGGCCATGACCGGCTGGCACACTGCAATTGAGAACCGTCTACGTGGAGCTTCTGGGTCTCATGAAATTTCTTCTTCTCCGTCTTCATCTTCATCTCTTCTTCCACCCCCTCCCACTCCCCCTCTCCTCCTTCCTCTTCTTTTTAATGGCCTCATTAGTTGCTGTACCCTCTGGGGGCTCTTAGCGCGTCAGAATCCTGTTTGAAAAACTGACAATCCAGAGACCAAGGCAAGCAAACTCTGCGTAATCTATCGCCTTCCCCAGCACAACAAACACCATTTTGACAATGTAACATCCCCTCCTGAAGATGTCAGGTAAATAAATGCTCCAGGAAGTCAAGATGAGAAGGCTCAGCTCAGTTACCAACTAATTTGTTCATTTCTGATGGCTCAGGTTCAAAATTAATAATAATGTCAGTTATCATTCCTTGACAGCTTACTATGTTCCAGGCACCAGGATAAAAGCCCTACTTGCCTGCCTGACCTCATTTACACTCATAATTACCATGTGAGGTAGGAGCTTTACTACTTCCTGGCTGTGAGACCTTAGGCAAGTGACCTCACCTCTCTGTGGCTCTAGTTCCTCACCTATAAAATGGGGACAATCATAGTATGTTCTTCATAGGGTTGTTGTGGGCTTAAATGAATATACTTAGAATAGTGCTAGACGCCTTGTAAACGTTTAGTGAACTTAGCTGTTATTGTTCTTAATATCCCCATTGAAGAGGTGGAAAGACTGAGGTCTTAAGTAATGGACCCAAGGTCACACAGCTCTTTACTATAAACGACCAGATTGTAAATATTTTAGGCTTTACAGAGCAGACTGTCTTTGACACAACTATTCAACTTTGTAACGTGAGAGTAGCCGTAGGCAGTACATAAAGGAATGGACTTGGTGGCTTTCCAATAAATCTTTACTTACTAAAGCAGGTGGAGGCTGGATTTGGCCCATGGGCCTTAGTTTGCCAACCTCTGGTCTTAACTACAAAAACAGGAGCCTACAGTGTTAATTGATTTCCAGGCTTTAGCTGCACTGAAAAGAATCATTTTTATGGCACAAATTTCTTTCTCCTTCTGCCGTATTTGCATTTTACATTAGCAGAATGAAGATTTCATGAATACATAGGGAATGCAGTATCAGGCTGGCAGCTATTAAGTTCATTTGTCTCCCTTGGAAAACAAATGTATTGCTGTTTGGTTTTGATCTTATGTAGAACATGCATTCTATGGATTTTCATTAAAGCATGTGTTTAAACAACATTATTGCTGTAAGTTAGGCAATGCTATCTTGATTGACAGGGCTAACCCTCCAGCCTGCTAAAACCAGATAATCAGAGATAGGTCAGATATTTAGAATTTTAATCAGTATGGCCTCCTCTAGTAATGTTTAATTCCACTCATCTGAGTCAGCATTTAAAGTTCCTTGAGAATGAAAATCATCAGCACTAAGTTTCTTTGTCAAGGTCCATAACCTTGGGTTCTTTTCTTTCCATGGGTGACTTTTGGCAAGTATGAGAATAGGGCCAATCTTGGAAGCTTTGGGGAAGTTTTTAGATTTCAAGTACTAAGTTTGTATTTTGAAATTTGAGTCTGCTCTAGATAACTGTGAATCCCAGGTCTGAGTGATAAGCTGGAATGTTTGATTCTATGCTAAGATATTTCATTGTATAGAAGCCTGTAAAATGTTGCATCCATGGACTTTGGTTCTTCAGAAATTCCTTCATCAAAAAGGAAATTAATTTTATATTAATTTTTAGCAATATTAAGTTATCACTTCAAATATTAAGTTCAGGAGGTCAGTTAGGAAACTTAGAAGAAAGGCAAGGAGAAAAAAAACCCACTATACTTTTACTCTCTTAATTTATCTCCTTTAGGGAAGACTCCACCAGGAAAGTTAACTATTCACATTATAGATAATACAGTGAAATTTGATCTCCTGAACTAACAGAAATGGCTTAACTGGTTAATCAGCCTCAGCCTCATTCCTTATCTCCAAACTAACCTTCCCTCTCCTATTTTGAAAAATAAACAGAGGACTTATGAGAAGTTGGGTGGATCCCTGGGGGCATTCTAATACCTGTGTTCTGGCGGAATCATTGTTAGGATAAAAAGGAGGGAAAAGACAAAGCTACCAGGTGTCCTCCCAAGAAGATCAAGGAAGCCATCAGGCCCCGTCTTCACGTTCACAAAGGGTCCATCATGTGGACTTTCGACATGACCTTCAAATGAGGTCACACTCAGAGTCACACAGAAGCACTGATAAGGCTGAAGCAAGATCGTGTTCCTCCTTCACTTTTTTCCCTCAAAATATTCCTGTGCTCTTTCAATCACCCTCATTTATAATACACATGAATATATTAAGTACAAATATATTATTCATATTCCTCATCGGCTCCTGAGCTTTCTTCTTTTTTTAACAAAAAATAAATTTATTTATTTATTTTTGGCTGCATTGGGTCTTTGTTGCTGCGTGCAGGCTTTCTCTAGTTGAGGCGAGCGGGGGCTACTCTTCGTTGCGGTGCGCAGGCTTCTCATTGCAGTGACTTCTTGTTGCAGAGCACGGACTCCAGGCGCACGGGCTTCAGTAGTTGTGGCACACGGGCTTAGTTGCTCCACGGCATGTAGGATCTTCCCAGATCAGGGCTCGAACCCGTGTGCCCTGCATTGGCAGACGGATTCTTAACCACTGTGCCACCAGGGAAGCCCCCTTTGTTCTATTTTTATTATGAACATTTTCAAACATGCAGAAAATTCATTTATATCACTACACAGACAACCATTGTCTAGATAACCATTGTTGACGTCTTGCCATATTTGCTTCATGAATCATTTCTTTTTTCTTCAAGTATTTCACATTACAGACATCATGAATTTTTGTCCCTAAACCCCTCAGGTTGTGTCTCTAAAACCACAGGGAGGGTTTTTGGGGGGTTTTTTTGGAATTTTATTTTTTCTTACAGCAGGTTCTTATTAGTTATCTATTTTATACATATTAGTGTATATATCTCAATCCCAACCTCATAGGGAGGTTTTTTTAAATACAATCCTAATTTTCCCCCAAAATACCCTTCCCAGCTGGTTTATTCAAGCCAGGATCCAATCAAGGACCATGCATTCCACGTGGTTGTTGTATGTCCTGTGTCCCTTTCAAAATCCAGAACAGCCCTCCCTCCAGCCCCACCCTTTTGCTTTTCTTATGACATTAATTTTCTGAAGAGCCCAGGCCACTTGCCCTGTTCAATAGTCCACCTTCAAGAAGACTTTGTACAACTTTAAACTGGTGTCTCATCACTGGACCGCAGTACACAGTACAGATGAGTCAATGTTTTTTAAATTATCTTCTGACTAGCACAGTTACATCACATTGCTTTTTAGGTTTCTTCCCCCCTCCCTTTTTTTTTTTTGGTATGTTAAAAGTTATAATTTATAACTGCATACACTTAATATAGCACACAGATTTGATAATATATCATCCAGTTGAGTTAAAATACCCTACTTTTAATTTTTCTGTATATATACAGAATATATATTATATATAACCGTATATATCATTTTGGCTATAATTATATATACACAATACTCTGTATCATATATATGCAGAATATATTATGTAGTCTGTGTATATATATTATGTGTACATACAGAATATGTATGCAGAATATATTATGTATACACAGACTACATAATATATTCTGCATACAGTGTATATAGAATGTACGTATATTATTCTGTATATCTGGAGTACGTATTCAGAGAATCTCAAAAAAGTGGAAGTGACTTGTGACTCCGGTAGCCACTGATCATAGGCTCAGTAACTGTGGGCTCATGCTAATTTGGGGGTTCTTGTTCCCTCTATTCATCGTTAAATGTCCCCGACACCTAAAGCAATTATTTATTCTCCATGATATAATATAGTCATTGTTGCGTCCGGAGCTGGCTGCCCTGGGGCATGTGACCTGTAATATGATTTATTTCCAACACCGCCGGGCTGCTTCGGCCAGGCCTCCCCTCGTCTGCACAGACACCGTCTGATGCTTTGACAATCACTTCCTGGAGATTAAGCTGCATTATGCGGCCAGCAGCTCATGACTCTTTTTTCCCTTGTCACCTTAATTTCATGCCAACTTTTCTGGTATGGCAGAGTTTTCCTCCTTCAGTACAAAAGCTGTGTGCTTGCCAGCGCCGTAGATTCTCATCTGTGTCGCCTGGAAGGATTGTCTGATTTGGAGAGGTCAGTTGAGCCGCCCTAGACGGAGGACGTGAGCTGCACGAGGGGCAGTTGTATGAAGCCGCTCAGTGCTGGGGTGGTTTGTTATGAAGGAAACAGCTGCTTTTTCAAAATGTTAAATGAACATTTCAAACTGAGGGGCACTCACGTAAGAATTCAGATCATATTCTTTTGACAAATGGGAAGGTCTGGTTACACTAGGCCTGCTTTCCCAGGAGGCTACAGGCACCTGGCTGGGCCCAAGGACAGGCTGCCCCGAGGGTGGAACTGAGCTTTCTAGTGGCCCCTCCTCATGTTGCAGAGAGGGGAGCAGAGGCCCTTGGGGGGCCATGGAGACAGAGTCACCCAAGATGTGTTGAACTACCGCTACGCCTCAGACACGGGAGTAGCAAAAACAGGCGCAGTGCCTTCCTTTGAGTAACGTGGAAGATGAAATAGCGCTCAGGTGGACAGACATTAATCATTCAACAGAAAAGGATTGAGCCGCTCCATGTGCTAGCCACCATTCCAGCAGTGAATGAAGAGATAGAGCAGTGAACGAAGCAAAGTCCCTAACTTCATGGTGCTCACGCTGGGGGTGGGGAAAGGGAGACAGACAATAAACAAAATAATCTAAGCAAGACATATAGTCAGTTAGATAGCAGTAAGAGCTATGGTTAAAAATAGTAGAGAGGGGAACCAGGATTGATGGGTAGGAGTTGCCAATTTATATCCAAAGGTCAGCAAAGGTCACAGAGAAGGTGACTTGAAGGAAGAGCAGAACAAGAGAGGGAGGGAGGGAGGCATGGAAATATCTGGTGGGGAGTGTTCCAGGCTGAGGGAACAGCCAGTGCAAAGGCCCAGATGTGGGATCACACCTGGGTTCCTTCTGGATTACAAGGAGGAGGTGGTAACGGGGAGAGTGGGAAGAGCCATGGTCAGTGGGACTGTGGGATCCAGGCTTCTCTGGCCCGAGCAGACAAGCCATGTCATCTGATCTGCGTGTTCACGGATCCCTCTGCCCGTGTAGAACATGGTGGGGCAGGAGGCACCAGGAGAGCAGCCAGGAAGCCATCACCATCCCCAGACCTAGAGCGGGAGAGAATGGTCATTCTGAACACGTTTCCAAGGTAGAGACAGATTTGTGGAAGGCATGGGGACATCAGAGAAGGAAAGGATCAAGGGGTCCCCTGTTTTTTTAACCAAGTGGCAAGATCAAGTGGCCATGAGCCAAGCTGGAGAGTCCTGTAAGAAGAGCAGGTTTGAGGGAGACCAGGAGCTCGGTTTGACATGTGGCCTTTGAGAGCCTCTCTGGGCCGGCTTGGAAATATCCAAAAGGCAGTGGCTGTTTGAACCTGGAGTTCGGGGACACGCGTGAGCGCTGTGAGCATTCCAGGTGCATTGCTAGTGGATGTTGGTGTTTAAAGCCACAGAGGCCGAATGAGGCCATAAATGGTATGAGTGTCAATGGGGAAGAGAGGAGGTCCCGGGACTCAGCTCTGGCTTTTGCACCATGAGGAAGGCGGGAGGAAGAGGGAGGAGAGACTAAGGAGTGACCTGTGAACTGCGAGGAAAGCCAGGCAGATGTGATGTCTGCAAGCCCAGAATGTGTCTCAAGGAGGATGAATTATGTTGATAAGAAAAAGATGAAGTCTGAGAAATGACCATTGAATTTAACGCAGTGGAAGGGTTCCTCCCCTTTCAGTTAACAAAATCATTCATTCATTCAAAATATATCAAGCGCGGGGCTTCCCTGGTGGCGTAGTGGTTGAGAATCTGCCTGCCGGTGCCGGGGACACGGGTTCGAGCCCTGGTCCGGGAAGATCCCACGTGCCGCAGAGCAACTAAGTCCGTGCGCCACAACTACTGAGCCTGTGCTCCGCACGCCTAGAGCCCGTGCTCCGCAACGAAGACCCAACGCAGACAAAAATAAATTAAATTTATTTAAAAAAAAATATATATATATATATATCTCAAGTGCTGTGGAAACCAGTGTCCAAGATGGTCCCCAGTGGTTCTTTCCTCCCCACACTGAATAGAGCTGAGCTGTTGACAAATAGGATGCTGCAGAAATGAAGGTGTGTGAGTTCCAAGACTTGGTCATAAGAGTGTGTCTGGAATTAGATAGTGGTGAGGATGGCACAACTTGGTGAATATACTAAAAAAACACTGAATTGTATACTTTAATAGTGTGAATTTTATGGTAAGTGAATTTCTCTCAATAAAAGAAAATATATATATATAAAATGGAAAAATTAATGAGATGATATGAATCAGATCAGTCATGTCAGTCATGTCAGTTTCCACAATAAATGTGAATTAAATAAGTATTCTACTTAAAAAAAAAAAGGAAGTATTGCTACCAGCCTGCCCTCTGAGATCTCGCACTGTGGGGAAAGCTAGTGCCATGTTGTGAGGACACTCAAGCAGCCCCAAGGAGAGATCTGTGCAGCAGGGAACTGAGGCCTCGTGCCTACAGCCAGGTAAATGCACCATCTGGGAGGGGGACCCTCCTGCCCAGTCAAGGCTTCAGATGACAACACCCTTGGCCCACGTCTTGACTGCCATCTCATGAGGGGCTCCAGGCCAGGACCATCTGACTAAGCAGCTCCCAAATTCCTGACCATGGAAACTATGAGATAATAGATGTTGGTTGTTTTAAGACACTAAGTTTTGGATAATTTGTTACACATCGATAAACAATACAAGCACTGACACTGCTTCAGGCACCGGCAACGGAGAAATGGGAAAGGCATGGGAATTACCCCTCGGACTGTTGCATTACAGGGGAATCAGCTCCCGTACAGCACTCATCACGGTGCATGTTATTATTTTTATTATTATTTTATTTTTTGGCCTTGTCGCATGTGGAATCTTAGTTGCCCGAGCAGGGATCAAACCTGTCCCCTGCATTGGAAGCATGGAGTCTTAACCACTGAACTTGCCAGGGAAGTCCCATCACAGTGCGTTTTATATCGCCATTATCCCCACTTCTCAGGTGAGAAAACTGAGGCTCAGCAAGGTCAATGACATGACCACTTTGTTATTCATGACACAGAGAGACAAGGGCTATGATAGCTGCCTGAATCCAGGGCTGTGCAGTCACAGAGAAGGGAGCTTTTAACTCTCTTGGAAACTGGGGAAGCATAACTCAAAGCTTCTAAGTGGGGGTGGGGGGAGATGGATCTTAGAAATCAGAAGCAAGACAGGGCTGTGGGAGACTTTATATCTTTAAAAAGTATTTAACAGCAGAAAACTCTCATTGTCTGTTCCATCTTTTCCTTCAAGTCCCAACTCAAATGTCACCTTCTCAGTAGAAGTTTACTGGAGATACTCCCATATGCATTATCTATTTATTGAAAAACATCAAGTCCCTCCTGTATACCAAGCTTGTGCAAGGAGCCAGGAACACATCAGGCCAGTTCAGTCTTCAAGAGAATCTGTATCCGGTTGGGAGATGGATTTGCTAATAAGTACGGCAGTTTGAGCTCCACAACGGAATATCCAGGGAGATGCTGTATAGCTTCATGGCAAAGAATGCCAACTTTAGAGAAAAACAGACTGGAAGGTGGGGTGGAGGAAGGGTGTTGGGATTCTAATGGCTATACAAAGGAAGAAATCCTCAACCCTTAAAAGATGGTTTCATGGAAGAAGGGACATTTGAGCTGGGGTTTTTTTTTTGGTTTTGGGGTTTATTTATTTGGTTGCACCGGGTCTTAGTTGCGACCAGCGGGCTCCTTAGTTGCAGCTCAGGGGCTCCTTAGTTGTGGCATGCAAACTCTTAGTTGCAGCATGCATGTGGGATCTAGTTCCCTGACCAGGGATCAAACCCAGGCCCCCTGCACTGGGAGCTCAGAGTCTTAACCACTGCCCCACCAGGGAAGTCCCTGAGCTACGTTTTGAAGGATATATTAGTGACAAACGTGTGATCATCACATTGTGCTACTTTGTTTTTCCAGCTTTATTGAGGTATCATTGACAAATAAAAATTGTATATATTTAAGGTGTACAACGTGATGATTTGATATATGTGTACAGTGTGAGATAATCACAATCAAGCTAATTAACACATAGATCACCCCACGTGGTTACCATGTTGTGCTATTTTTAATGTGAGAAATAGTGATACACGTAACAAAAGAAGTATCATGTGGGTACAATCACTGTGGCAGATCAGGGCAAAGCTTGTCCCCAGGATTTATTCTCCCCTTCTTTTATTTTTATTTATTTATTTATTTATTTTATTATTTTTTTTTTTCCCCCTTCTTTTAGATTAGAGCTCCCGTGTTTCAGCTGGAGGTATGGCAGCTGAATATTACTTTTCCCTGTCTCCCTTTTAATGAGACGTGGCCATATGCTTAAGTTCTGGCAGTGGGATGGCAGAGAGAATAAGATACAGAATTTCTTTAAAGGGCATCCCCTTGAAGAGGAAAAGTGAGCGTTCTCTCCTCCTGCTTTCCTCCCTGCTGATCATCACGTGCGTGGCACAGCATCTCAGACCATGAGATGAGAGCCACACGTTGGAGATGGCAGGGCAACAGGATAGAAGGTGCCTGGGACCTTGTCACCAGGAAACCACCATGTCAGTCCCAGGCTCCTTATCCTCAAACTGTTGATAGAGAAGCAAACTTCTATCTTGTTGGCCTTTCTTAGAGCCACCAAGCCTGTGGCCAACAGATATGCAGACATCATGGATTAGCGCCTCCCAAACCATTCACTAGCCTTCTTTTCTTTGCCTTCCTCTGTTACAGAGGCTAGGAGTCTAAAATACTTACCTTGGGAATTCCCTGCCGGTCCAGTGGTTAGGACTCCGTGCTTCCACTTCCGGGGGCCTGGGTTCAATCCTTGGTCAGGGAACTAAGATCCTGCAAGCTGCGTGGTGTGCCCCCCAACCAAAAAAAAAAAAAATACAAACTTATATTCTGAGACTCCCATGCAGCCGGGCATTGCCATGTGACTCTGCTTTGGCCACTGAGATATAAGCAAGATTCCCAGGAAGGACATCCCTTTATGAATTTTTTAAAAACTCACAAAGAGAAATCTTTTGTCTCTGCCTCCTTCTGCCGACCTGGAGCAGCTGCAGCCTTCTTGTAGCCATGAGGACAAATGCTATATGATGAAGATGGCAGAACAGAAATGTGAGAACCTGTTCCCTAAAGGCATCCTTGAGCAATAGAACTGACCCCAGATTTCCTCTCCCAGATATATGGTGTCATGCCATATATATGGTATATATCTTTATCTTCAGAAGCCACAGAGTCTTCTGTTACCTATAAACAAACACATTCCTGAATGATCCATTATGGAGTATAAAAGCTAAAAAGAATCTTAGAAAGGATCTAGCACAGTTAGAGTCAAAGTATGTTCCTAAGAACACTAGTGTTATGGAATGTTAGTTGGCATGCATATTAAAAATGGAGGGCTTCCCTGGTGGCGCAGTCGTTGAGAGTCCGCCTGCCGATGCAGGGGACAGGGGTTTGTGCCCCGGTCCAGGAAGATCCCACATGCCGCGGAGCAGCTAGGCCCGTGAGCCATGGCCACCGAGCCTGCGTGTCCGGAGCCTGTGCTCCGCAACAGGAGAGGCCACAACAGTGAGAGGCCGGCGTACCGCAAAAAAAAAAAAAAAAAAAAAAAATTGGAGAAGGTATTTGTCAAAGAGCATAGGAAGTTCTGAGTTAACAATGGCAAACAGGTTTTATTTCTGCAGGACTTGTCAGGGCCTTCAGAATGCCAGTGGACCTATGAATCTTTCTAAGGAAGGTATGCCTAAAGCTATTTGACTATAAAACTCCCTTTTACTGGGGACCATTTCTCTGATTAAGTTTTCTCAGAAGACACTGAAGGACAGTCCCCGTGTTTAGCATATGAGAACCTGAGGCCATTAGCTCTCCTGACACCCAATGAAGGATCCATGAGACTGCTGTTGTCAGAGGCACACTTTTCTTTGTTTGCTTTTGGCCGAACCACACAGCATGAGGAACTTCCCCAACCAGGGATCAAACCCTTGCCCTCTGCAGTGGAAGCGCAAAGTCTTAACCACTGGACTACCAGGGAAGTCGGCACACACTCTTATTCGTGGAGGTCACGTGAACTAATTACAGCCCCTCTCTGGAGTTTTCTAAGTCTTCTTTTTCTGTCTGGATGCTGGAGAGATTTAGTAGTCTATGGCCAGGGCTGCAGCCTCATGTGGACACGGGCCTGAAAGGCCCTCCCCACACGCACCCCAAACCTCCATTTCTGGCTGACACTGAACACTGGGCGGATGGGGGAGCGGGGTGAATGCAAGGTGGGACCTCCCCTTCTACCTCCAGCAATTACGGGCCTCTCTCCCGAAGGCCCAGGTCTCCTTGCAGGAGTTCTGGGGCAGGCACTTTTCTCCCTTTGACAGCACGCAGTGCTTCCCAGGCCTGAGCAAAACAGCACTGGTGTCTTGACGTTGAGGGGCTTCAGGACACACCACCCCAGAACATGCCGGTTTGGCATACTGACAATTTGGAGGTAAGGCACTTGGAAAACAGCAGATACCAAAAGAGATCTCCAACCTCCCCTTTTCTTCCTGAAAGCAGGAGATGAATGATGCCCCGTGAAAGATGAAAGAATGCCTCCCCTATGAAACATGCCCACCCCCTCACCGCCACCACGGCCGCTGGAGGCGAAGAACATTCTTGTCACCAGAGACCAGGCGGGGGGGATGGGGGGGCTTTGAGCCCAAGAAGAGTCTACACAAACTTTGCTGAAATAACGCTTGTCTGCCTTTAGCATCCCCATATATTTTCCTTTTTTTTTTTTTTTTTTGGCCGTGCCGCAAGGCACACAGGATATCAGTTCCCCGACCAGGGATTGAACCCACACCCCCTGCAGTGGAAGCGCAGAGCCTTAACCACTGGACTGCCAGGGAAGTCCCAAGCATCCCCAAATATTTTATTTTATTTTAATTTTTAAATGAATTTTATTTATTTATTTATTTTTGGTTGCGTTGGGTCTTTGTTGGCTGCGTGCGGGCTTTCTCTAGTTGCAGCGAGCGGGGGCTACTCTTCGCTGCGGTGTGCAGGCTTCTGATTGTGGTAGTTTCTCTTGTTGTGGAGCAGAGGCTCTAGGTGCGTAGGCTTCAGTAGTTGTGGCACGTGGGCTCAGTAGTTGTGACTTGTGGGCTCAGTAGTTGTGGCTTGCGGGCTCTGGAGTGCAAGCTCAGTAGCTGTGGCGCACGGGCTTGGTTGCTCCACAGCAGGTGGGATCTTCCCGGACTAGGGCTCGAACCCGTGTCCCCTGCATTGGCAGGCGGATTCTTAACCACTGCGCCACCAGCGAAGCCCCCCCGTATATTTTAGATACTTTTTCATACTCTGTTCAACCGAGTATATAAGCACTTAGGCCTAACTGCTTTCTGAGTCTTCATGTCCATGTAAAAGAATTATTAAATTATTAAATAAAATGTACACTTGATCCTTGAACAACGCAGGGGTTGAGGTGCCGACCCCTGGGCAGTCCAAAATCCAGGTGTAATTTTGCAGTCAGCCCTCTGTTTCCATGGTTCCGCATCTGTGGACTCAACCAACTGTGGATCGTGTAGCACCATAGTATGTATTTAGCAGAAAAAATTTGCATACAAGTGGACCCACGCAGTTCAAACCCATGTTGTTCAAGGGTCAACTGTATATGCTTTTCTCCTGTTAATCTGTCTTGTGTCAACTTAATTCTCATGCCCAGCCGGTGACCCTAAAAGGTAGAGGAAAAGTTTTGCCTCTCCTACAATATTATCTGGCTTAATTAACAGCCGTATTTTCTTTTCTTTAAAGTGAAATATCATTAACTTTGCCTTGTATGCTTTGTCCTTAGATGCCGTTCCGTCCATGATAGGACCATAGCGAGGGATCAAGCTTCATCTGAGCAGCTGGCCTGAGTCTTCCCAGGTAGGATCAGTGGGGAAGGTCAAGGTTGAAAAAACCTATCTTAGGAAAAGGCAGTCAGATGTTCAGAGAATGGATCAACCCTGGAGGGAAAGAGGCAGAGCTAAGAGACCAGCCCTGGGGCAAGGGGTTTCCAGGCCCCAGGAGTTGAGACTGGACCCTCTGCCCTCCTTTTCTTCTCTCTCCACCACACTCTTCCTGTTTTCCTTAGTCTCCCTCCTCTCAGCCCCCATCCCATTCTGTTCCATGGCCAGAGGCAGCTCTGGGGGAAACAGGGACATAGCTGAGCCTCACTAGTCACAATACAAGAAAAAGCTAAATCAACTACTGCTCCCATTTATGGAGAATTTTCCTCAACGTGCTATAAATACAAGCAGACTGAGTTGTATCATGCTTAGCTTTATTGCTCTCCGCAGATACAGCATTTTTTATAAATTGAAGGTTTGTGGCAACCCTGCATCGAGCCAATCTATCAACACCATTTTTCCAACAGCATTATTATTATTATTTTTTTAACATCTTTATTGGGGTATAATTGCTTTACAGTGGTGTGTTATTTTCTGCTTTATAGCAAAGTGAATCAGTCATACATAAACATATGTTCCCATATGTCTTCCCTCTTGCGTCTCCCTCCCTCCCACCCTCCCTATCCAACAGCATTATTTTTAAATCAAGGCATGTACTTTGTTTGTTTAGACATAATGCAGTTGCACACTTAATAGACTACAGTATAGTGTAAACGTAACTTTTGTACGCCCTGGGAAAACAAAAAATTTGTGTGACTTGCTTTACTGCGGTATTCGCTTCGTGGCAGAACCGAGCCTGCAATACTCCAAGGTCTGCATAAACTGTTGCACATGCAATGCATATGTATTCAGCATGTATATGCATATATATATATGTACACATACGTTACGCACATGTATATCCTTTTTTGTTATATATTTATTTACTTGTTTACTTATTTATTTTTGGCTACTTTTGGTTCTTCATTGCTGTGCGCGGCTTTCTCTAGTTGTGGCGAGGAAGGACGACTCTTCCTTGAGGTGCGCGGGCTTCTCATTGCATTGGCTTCTCTTGTGGTGGAGTACGGGCTCTAGGTGTGTGGGTTCAGTAGTTGTGGCACGCGGGCTCAGTAGTTGTGGCACATGGGCTTAGTTGCTCCGCGGCAGGTGGGATCTTCCCGGACCAGGACTCGAACCCGTGTCCCCTGCATTGGCAGGCGGATTCTTAACCACTGCGCCACCAGGGAAGTCCACACATGTGTATCCTTAAGACAACCACTGAGGTAGGCACTGCTATTAGCCCCGTGTGAGAAATGAAGAACTGAGCTACAGAGAGGTTAAGGAACTTGGCCAAGGCCAAGGTGGAGAAGCCCTGGGTTTGGGTCCAGACAATCATGTTCCTGATTCCACCTGCTTAACCACTGTGCAATACACGGAAAGGTTTATAAACGTGTAAGGGGCATCATTAGGAAGTTTTTTTAAACAAGTGCACATTTGATTCAAAATATGTATGCATCTGGGAATACTTCAAGCCACCAATTCTTCTGATTTCATATTTTTTTAATACCAAAATATTATACCATCAGAACTATCCATATTACAGTTCTTAAAAAGAGCACCATATACAAGGATATTAAAACCTCCCAAAGTGGCTTTGCAATGAGGAATTGCTAATTGCAAATAAAATTTAAAAGGAGGGGAGGGTGGCTGAGTAAATACAGTCCTAGACATGGGGTGTGTCGGGTGAAGGATTGGAATTCCACAGAAGGCCTTTCGGCGTGGCTGTACAAGTAAAGGGAGCCCTTTGCCTGCTATTTTATGTTTGATCAGGTCCTCCTGTTAATAAACTTGCAGGGTTCCTATTGGGCAAACTCCCAGCCATGCTGTAAAAATGCTTTGTCCCCAGAACATATTTAAATTTCAAATGCATGCCTAATATAATAAGCCCAAGCCTAGTGCGGGTTAAATTCTCTGCATAACTTGAGGGGTTATTTCATTTCACTTCAGCTCTTTGGAGTTCTGCATTTGGGTTTTGTCCACTGCCTCCTGCCCCCAAGCCTGTCTTCCTTTCTCTGTGCAATCTGCTAGTGGCAATTAGCCTAAAAGATATACCTTTGTGCTCTGGTTTGGTTTAAAAAGGCATTAATCTTGGTTATGGGGGATACGCTATGCTAATGTGTGTTTTATTTTCAGCAAGTCTTATTGATCTGCACTTTCCATTCTTCCTTATTAATGTCCAGCAGCCTAACTTTTAAAGGGTCAAATTTCAAAGAGACAACAACCTCTCCTTGGGAAGTACTCCCCCTCATATTTCTGGAAACACAAGTCGACTATTTGGCCCCTGATCCATATGCATGGATGGGTTCATGTGAGCGTCCTGGGGTTTGAGGGTTTGCAATGCAGGCCTGGAAGCTAAGGGTACCCGAAGGAACACTCCTCACTGTACAGCTTTTTAAGAACACTAAGTGGTGGTAGTGGTGGAGGGATGGGGGGAATGGGGGTGGTGGAAATCAAAATCACCTCTTCTGAGTTTGAGGATCTCTATCTTCTGTTTTGGGACTATCTAAATTTACGATTTCAATAGTTGCCTTATCCCAGTGCTGTACTGCTATTTATGGAAATTCTAAATGTAGTCACTTCAGTGGCGATTGTTAATGACAACAACACAAACTTGAAAGGAGAAAGATAAGATCGCTCCAACTTCTGGACTTATCCTTTTCAAATAAATGTCTCATTTTGGAATCATTTTAATTTTACAGAGACATTGTAAAGATGATATTGAGTTCCCACATGCTCTCTTTATCCAATTTCCCCTAATTTTAACATCTTACATTTCATGGTACACTTGACAAAATTGAGAAATTAACGTTAGTAAAATACTGTTAACTAGATTCCAGATTTTGTTATGATTTCATCAGTTTTTCCACTGACTGACGTCCTGTTTCTGTTTTGGGATCTAATCCAGGATACCACTTTGCATTTTTAGTGTTTTCTTTTCTTTAAATCTTATTTTGTTTTCAGCACATTGACCTCCCCACATCATTGCGTTTTGTTTTGTGGGGTTTTATCTTCTTTCTGTTTTTGCTATTAATAATAAAAAAAAAATCACGGGAGAGCACAGTCTTCTGAAAGGAACACTAGAGTTTATTTATTTATTTCCTAAATGGTGATATGCATCCCACTGGTGGTACACATGAGATAATTTTAGGCGGTATAACAATGAAAGTTTTTTATTTAAATAATTACATTTTTTAACGGCTTTTAGAAAAATATATAACAAGCCAATAAGTCCATTTTACAGACATCATTTCCCAGGATGAGGCTAAATGTGGAAAAGTGAGTCAATATCAAGGTGGCTTAAAGGAAAATATTATGTAAGTGATTGTATAAGTGATTCACAGTAAGGGAAGTGCTTACAGGGCTGAAATTTGGAAATACTTGGTCTCTTTCAAATCCTTCCTTACGCACACGAGGAAACTGAGGCCTGTGCCTCCACTGCAAAGATCACCTCTTCCCTGGTGGCCCCATTCCCATGGAGGCCGCCTCTCTGCAGAGCCAGGGTACAGTTCCTGGCTGGTCTGTGTGTCCTGCCAGGTGATGGGTGCAGTTACGGGCTTGAGGTCATTCTGGTCCATCAGACGTGAGAGCAAACCTGCCAGGGGCTTCAGGAGAGTTTTCTTTTGTCTTAAAAAGGGATGCAGTCATCAATAGTGGGCAGGACCCGTAAGCCGTGGCACCCCCACAGAATGAGGAGTTCTACACCACCGTGAAAACGACCAAATCCCACTGTGGAGGGATTGCTAAGGCACGTTGCTATATGAAACAATCTAGAAAAGTATACTGTTGACCCTTGAACAATACAGGTTTGAACTGCATGGGCCCATTTATACGCAAATTTTGTTCACTAATAAATACTACAGTGCTGCGGAGTTCATGGTTGATTGAATCCGCGGGCACCGGGGATTAAGGAGGGCCGACTATGATTTATACGCGGATTAACCCCTACCTTGTTCAAGGGTCAGCTGTATATAGTATATTATTAACCATCTAAGAAAGGGAGGAGGTACAAATACATGTTTGCCTATATTAAAAAACAAATAGTGGAAAGATGAAATAAAAACTTTTTTAAAAAACTGGTTACCAACAGGGAAGGGAGGAAAATGAGAAGAGACAGGCCAGAACCTTCTCTGAAAACTACTTTGGTAATTTCACTTTGGTCCCATCTACGTATCTTACATAAATGAAACTTAAATTCAGTTTTTTAAAAAAGCAATCCCTAAAATTTGAAAACAAATTATTAAAAAAAAAAAAAAAAAAAGGAACCTAACCGTATATTTACTTGGTAGCGTAACTACACAGAGAGGAAACATTTCAAGGGACTTAAGTCCCAAACTCCTCCTGAAATGGAGTAGCTCAGATCTCATAATATGACTATATATCCTTGGCAGGGTGTGTATGCCCTAAGGACAAAAAACCCCTGCAAAAACAAATCTTAAAAACGATTTTTCTTAATCGTATTATTGGTGGTCAAGTTGATACTGCTCTTCTTAGACCGTTACGTATATACTGTGGGATAAAGCAAGTATTTGTCTCTTAGGTCAAATGATTACCTTTAAAAACAGCCTTTTAAATAAAATTTTATTGCAAATTAATATGTATTTATTCTACAAAATGTTGAAGAAGGCAAGTAACCTTAATAAAAATCACCCATCCTCTTATCATTCAAAGATAACCGATATCAGCACTGTATATCTTCCCCCCCTCCCCCCGGTACGCAGGCCACTCACTGCTGTGGCCTCTCCCGTTGCGGAGCACAGGCTCCGGACGCGCAGGCTCAGCGGCCATGGCTCACGGGCCCAGCCGCTCCGCGGCATGTGGGATCTTCCCGGACCGGGGCACGAACCCGTGTCCCCTGCATCGTCAGGCGGACTCTCAACCACTGCGCCACCAGGGAAGCCCAGCACTGTATATCTTTAACTCATTTTCTGTGCATGACTCTGTACTTCTCTTACAAAAATGACATCATGCTGAATATATGTTCAAAATATAACCCATTTTTCAATTTTTTTATTACTGTATGACATTCTTTCCATATCTCTAACCTAAGCGTTTTTCTGCATCTGCTAGTCTGTAAACTCCTTAAGGGCAGGGCCTTTGACCAATATTTCTCCAACTTTATTCACATGCCCCAAACTCAAATTTTGTCATGTATGCATTGCACCTCTTCAATTATTTACTTAATATTTTCCTTTAAACAACTCACATTTTTTTCTTAGCCTAACCTTATGCCATTGTGTTCTTGAAATTAGAGGCTTGATAAACTAGTTATACGTTCTGCTAATATGAATTAATATAAATACATAACTGATAAAATTCAAATGTTCATCTATGTATGGTTCTAAATCATCTCGTGCACAGCCAGAGGTGTGCACCACATTTTGGCAAAGTTCTGTAGCGTCATATTTAAAGGTTACATAGAGTTTAGATTTTTTTTATTATTGACTTTGTATATGCGTACACTTTCTATGAGTTTTAATGCTCTTTGAGTGGTGTGCGACCATCACCACAATCAGGATACAGGAATGTTCGGTCAGCCCGCAAAATGCCCCCCTGCTGCCCCTTTGCAGACTTCTCTTTTCTGGACAGCCCATGATCTCCCACTGTTGGGTCATGGAGTTGTTTCCTAGTTTTCTCTTTGATGATTAACTCACTTCCTTTAAGTATTGTTGTGTTTGAAGCCCTTTGGGATAGCTTCAAATTGTAATCAATCCGGGGTTTCTAAGCACTGATAGAAATATCCAGAGAAACATAACTTATCTATTTTTTTTCTTCTACTTTAAGTTTCTGTATCCCCTCAAAATTTTATGCATTTATAAGGAAGTCATGGTTTCTGTTGTTTCTGAGCACAATTAAACAAAGATAAACGTTATAAACATTTCAAAGATGAAGCATCTTGGATCTAATACACAATCCACATGGGTGCCTGATTTTGGCTTCGGGATTTTCCGTTCCATTCCCTCAGTCCTTCCCCATGCTCTTGTGATAGGCAAGCCACCCTTACATGAATAATATTTCCCAGCACACGTGTCCCCTCTCCACTGGCCTGTGTCCGTGAGAGACATCACTAATCAATCACTGCACTCTTCAACTGATCCCCAATGCAACTCAGAGTCCTTCTCAACCCAGCATTCCAGGCAGTTGGGTGGAGGTAGCAACCACATGAAATGTTTTTGCTCTTCTAATTCAGTCTTAGGTTGAGGTTGAAATAATGTCTCTATCTTGACCCGTTGGGTCTCTCAGCCCACAAGTCTTCAATCCTCACACCTGAGTTCACTTATCCCCACTTGTAGACCCAGCTCCAAGGCTTTACTTAGGGCTGGGAGGAGGATGTAAGGAGTAGCACAAAGTAGTTCTTTGGGGTGATGGAACTGTTCTGTATCCTGGTTGTAGTGGTGGTTACAAAAATTGATACATTTGTTAAAACACATCAAACTGGACACCCAGAAAAAGTCAATTCAAAAAATGTTAACACGGGCTTCCCTGGTGGCGCAGTGGTTGAGAGTCCGCCTGCCGATGCAGGGGACACGGGTTCGTGCCCCAGTCCGGGAAGATCCCACATGCCGCAGAGTGGCTAAGCCCGTGAGCCATGGCCGCTGAGCCTGTGCGTCCGGAGCCTGTGCTCCACAACGGGAGAGGCCACAACAGTGAGAGGCCCGCGTACTGCAAAAAAAAAAAAAAAAAAAAAGTTAACACAAGTGAACGTGGGTGGTATTATGACAGAGGTGACTTTGAATCTACCCTAATTTATAAACAAACGAAGTATTGAACTAATTTCCAGCTTGGGTGCTCCACTGGGGGTGGTATACATGTCATACGTAAGTGGACTTATGTCCTGACCCCGTTGAGGCTGGGAAGTATTGGTCAAGGGCAAAGAGGACTATCTGGTTTAGAGCTTTTCTATTTTGGTCACAGGTGTTCTCATTTCCTAGCAGACAGGGTCCTTCACAGTAGGGTAGTTGTTAATTAGCTGGGGACCCCAGAGCCTTCCCCTGCCCGCCTCGTTGCACTGTGAACTCTGCTCACACAGGCCTCTCCTTCACTCCTTTGCCACCTTTGGAACTTGGACCACAGGTGTCCTGGAAGAGCCACGTTTCACCCCTTCCCCTCGCTTTCCCTGGTCTGAATCCTGCCCGTCCCTCCAGCTGCCTTTCTGTCCCCTAGCCAACCCGATGACAAGATGACTCCCATTTGAATTCACACAGTGCCTGTCCTGATCTGGGTCAAGGGAAGCCTTTCTGGAAATGGACTGGGTCAATGCAAGGTCAGTTCTTAGCGGGAAGTATGTGCCCCACATAGTAATTCATTATGCATGCTCAACACACAACTGGTGTTTATTGGAGCTATTCTAATGACCACCTAAAGCCATGGTTCTCCAAATGTGGTCTCAATCCAGCAGCGTCAGCAGCATCTGTAAACTTGTTATAAATGCAAGTCTTGGGCCCCAACTAAGACTTACTGAATCAGAAACTCTGGGGGTGCTTCCCGACAATCAGCCTCTGCACAAACTCTCCAAGTGATTTTTTTTTTTTTTTGGCTGCATTGGGTCTTTGTTGCTGCATGTGGGCTTTCTCTAGTTATGGCGAGCAGGGGCTACTCTTCATCGTGGTGTGCAGGCTTCTCATTGTGGTGGCTTCTCTTGTTGCAGAGAACGGGCTCTAGGCGCACGGGCTTCAGTAGTTGTAGCACGCAGGCTCAGTAGTTGTGGCTCGTGGGCTCAGTACTTGTGGCTCACGGGCTCTAGAGCACAGGCTCAGTAGTTGTGGCTCACGGGCTTAGTTGCTCCGCAGCATGTGGGATCTTCCCAGACCAGGGCTCGAACCGTGTCAGCTGCATTGGCAGGCAATTCTTAACCACTGCGCCACCAGGGAAGTCCCTCTCCAAGTGATTTTTGCACTCGCTGAGAAACACTGAAGTTCGAGAACCACTGGTCTCAAGCACTGGTTTATCCTGACTGCACATTACAGAGGGCTGTTAAATCGCAACATCCACGTAAGAAATGATGGCATCTTGGACAAAGGGGAAGGAATTAGACTTCATCCTCCGAAGGGAGGAGGGTCAAGGGACTTGCAGATATATTTTAAAAGCCTCACATTCCCCCTTACCTTGCTTTATTTTTCCTCAGAGTTGTTATCACTCCTGACATATTATGTGTCTGTTTCTCTGTGTGTTTGTTGTCCTTTTCTGTTCAGATGTCAGCTCCTTGCCTGCCTGGATCGCTCCCCTATCCTTTTGCTTATAACCATGCCTGATGCCTAGTAGGTGCTCAATATATTTATTTTTGAGTGAATCATTCACCATGTGGTAATGCCTGTTCCATTTGGGAAAAAAATCAGACTGTTTGCTGGGAATCCAAAGGGAAAAAAAGGTCTGCTGACAGAGGAGGAGACCAGAGAGGCTTAAGAAAATAATGCCCTGTAGTGGCGAGTACTCAGTAGCTGAGAGCGCCCAGCAGGGTTGCTTTCCCGGGGGACTTTGGCTATAGCAAGTCAGCTGTCCAGGAGGATGGGGAACAGCTAATGGAGGTGCCTTGGCATCCAGATCCTGGAATTATTCCTGATCTGTTGTTCTCGTGACAGACTCTTGCCTTCTCAAATGGGCTGCTTGTTCCCAAAGAGAAAGGGCTACGTCTTAGTGTCTTGGTGTTCAGTACACATAATGCAGTGTACTTAAAATTCATTGGCTACTTAATTGAGAGACACCAGGCCTGGTGGAATAATAATACAGCTATTGTTTGAGTGTAAGCTGGGTGCCAGGTACAGTACTGAATGCTGATGTGCATTGCCTCAAAATGAGTTGTGTCCATTTTATGATGGGGACACTGAGACCTAGAGAGAGAAAAAAAAAGAAGGGTCTGGCCCATGGAGGGGACTCAGTAAATAGCTGTAGAACGATTGGACTCCTGTTATGTGGTTATGCCTCCACACTGTGTATACCCAGCCTCTGTTTACTGTGTGATTATAATTGGAGTCGATAATTTTTCTTTTTTTTTTTGGCTGCGTTTGGTCCTCTTTGCTGTGCGGGGGCCTTCTGTAGTTGCAGCGAGCGGGGGCTACTCTTCGTTGCGGTGCACGGGCTTCTCATTGCGGTGACCTTCTTTTGTTGCAGAGCACAGGCTCTGGGCACGCGGGCTTCAGTAGTTGTGGCACGCAGGCCTCAGTAGTTGTGGCACACAGGCTCATTAGTTGTGACTCACGGGCTCTAGAGCACAGGATCAGTAGTTGTGGCTCACGGGCTTAGTTGCTCCGCGGCATGTGGGATCTTCCCGGACCAGGGCTCGAACCCGTGTCCCCTGCATCGGCAGGCAGATTCTTAACCACTGCGCCACCAGGGAAGCCCCACAATTTACTTTTAAAGTTAAGGAAAATTTCCCAAATCAGGTGCCTTTAGAATCATGTTATCCTCACCTCCACCTCTGTCCCAGATAGAGTCAGTCTACTTAATTGCATCATCCTGAAGGCAAAATCAGATCTCTGTCCCTCCCCTCAATGCCCATCCTTACTATGCCGATTCACATATATCGGATATTAGACTTTGGGAGGGAGAGGGGCCGGCAATTATAAGGGACGGTAAGTATTGGCCTCCTTCCTTTATATTTAGAGTGTTCTTTCTAAAAAACAAAACAAACAAACAACCTGGTTGCACATTGGTATCAACAAAGACCATGTTTAAATTTGGATGCTGAATTCCTGGTAATTGAAGGGTTTGAATCATTCTCTCATGATTTCATTCGTGTCTATTGCGCAGTGATTCTGTGCTAGTCATTGTGATAAGCACGAGAGGTACAACAGTAAGAAGACACACTGACCTAGGCCTTTCAACCCACCAGAACAGCAGAGTATTAGAGTTCAGCTCTCCCTTGTCATTAGCTGAAAAAATTATTTTCTAAACGCATCTACCAAGAGCCCCCATGCTAGCCTGTGCCCCACCTGAGTGGCTTCAAACCTGGCAGCCCCATCCTCTTCCTCGGGGTGCTTGAGATTCTGATAATTCCTCCAGAAGATTCTCTCAGATTTGTCCTCCAACCATGTTACCTGTTCATTCAGCTTGATGTGACTTGAAATTTCAGAATTTGATTTTATTTTGTGGGATGTATTTATTTTTTAAATTCAAAAAAATTCTGTTTATTATTTGAAAATTCAAATATTATGTGAAATATATGGTATGAAAGTGAAAGTCTACACCATGTCCCAGAGAAAGCCACTATTACTAGTTTGGTGTATTTTCCATTCATTTTTTTTAATGTATAAATTAGCATATATTATTATCTTTTAAGGGAATTATACTCTTCATACTATCTTTCGACTAGCTTTTTTCTCTAAACAATACATTCTGGATGTGTGCTGTTCAGTACAGTACTATAAGCCTCATGCGGGAATTCAAATTTAAATATATAAAAAATTAAATAAAATTAAACCTTTAGTTCTTCTGTTACAGTTGCCACATTTCAAGTGCTACAAGTAGCAAGTGGCTACCATGTTGGGCAGACATAGAACATTTCTATCATCACAGAAAGTTCTATTAGATAGCACTGCTCTACATAACTTTCCATGTCCATCTATAGACTTTCTATTTCACTGTTTTTTTTTTAACCTCATCATTTTTCTTTGTATGAATATACATCAATATACTTAATCATTTATACTGATAGACACTGAGTTTGTTTCCAGTTTTTCACAGTTGCAAACAATGCTGCAAAATACATCCTCATACATAAAATGTGCCTCACTTGTACCCTGACTCTGCAGAATGAAATCCCAGAAGTGGAAATGCTCAGTCGAAAGTTATAAAACTCCATTTAAATGTTCAGTTTTTAAAATAAAACCTTTGTTCTCCAGGAGCTGAGACTGAGAATAGATATCCCTATTGGTTAATCTGTCTGATTATATATCAATATAGGGTAGAAGAAAGGAAAATGGTCTGTGGCTTTGGGTAACTTTACTATCCACAAATTATGGCGGTACAATTTGTGAAGTTGCGTCTTAAATGGAAATTTGGTTTTAAAGCCAGTGTGGAAGGTAAAAAAAAAACACAGTCATAAAATTCCCCTCAAAAAATGCCTTAACTTGTAAATAAACGTCATACCTTCTCTTAATAAGTCCGACATAGCCTGTCATTCCTCTGTGGCAGGAAGCACTGAATGTTTAATGGGCCAGAAGCCAGATAAAGAAAGGGCCCCACTTTGGCTATCAATTTTCCCATCCATGAAATAAGTAGGTTGAAACTCCCAAACACATTTCCAGGCAAAATGGTCCATGACTCCCAAAAATGTACTGGCTAGACAATATCCCTTTAGTGACTGCCTGAAAGAAATAAACGTAGCACCAGAAAAGCCAGATGTATAAAGAAAGTAAATAGTCATTCGATCATAAAATGTTTTTAATGAATGCCGTATTATAACACAATGTTTCTCAAGCCACTCACTATTTTAGAATATTCACATAGATTGTACATACACAGATTTCCACTTCTGGCCATGATGGAATAACAGAAACTAGATTTATCCTAAGTCCTTAAATAATTAAAAAACAAAACCACACTAAATATGTGAAGCCTACCTTTTCAGACGTTGGGCAATAGGAAGATCATGACAGGTTGTCTGAGAAAAAGGAAACAAATTAGTGAAACTTTGATTGCTGGATTTCTGCCTGGAGGCACAGTCAAGAGTGCAGAACATTTCTCCAAAGAAGGCATACAGGTGGCCAAAAGGCATATAAAAAGATGCTCAAGGGCTTCCCTGGTGGCACAGTGGTTGAGAGTCCGCCTGCCGATTCAGGGGACATGGGTTCGTGCCCCGGTTCGGGAGGATCCCACATGCCGCGGAGAAGCTGGGTCCGTGAGCCATGGCCGCTGAGCCTGCGCGTCTGGAGCCTGTGTTCCGCAGCGGGAGAGGCCACAACAGTGAGAGGCCCGCACTGTAGAAATTATTTCTAATATAAATAAATGATTATTAAAAAAAAAAAAAGATGCTCCACATCACTAATGATTACAGAAATGCAAATCAAAACTACAATGAGGTATCACCTCACAATGGTCAGAATAGCCTTCATCAAGAATTCTACAAATAATAAATTCTGGAGAAGGTGTGGAGAAAAGGGAACCCTCCTACACTGTTGGTGGGAATGTAAATTGGTGCAGCCACTATGGAGTTCCAGTATGGAAGTTCCTTCAAAAACTAGAAATAGAGTTACCATATGATGCAGCAATCTTACTCCTGGGTATCTATGCAGAAAAGACAAAAACTCTAGTTTGAAAAAATACGTGCACCCCAATGTTCATAACAGCACTATTTACGATAGCTAAGACATGGAAGCAACCTAAGTGCACATAAATGGATAAAGAAGATGTGGTATATATATATATATACATACATACATACACAATGGAGTACTACTCAGCCATAAAAAAGAATGAAATCATGCCATTTGCAGCAACATGGTTGGACTTAGAGATTCTCATACTAAGTGAAGTAAGTCAGGGAAGAAAAATATCACATGATATCACTTATATGTGGAATCTTACAAAAAATGATACAAATGAACTTATTTACAAAATAGAAACAGACTCATAGACATAGAAAACAAACTTACAATTATCAAAGGGGTAAGGAGTGGGGAAAGATAAATTAGGAGTTTGGGATTAACAGATACACACTACTATATATAAAATAGATAAACAACAAGGACTTACTGTATAACACAGGGAACACTATTCAATATCTTGTAATAACCTATAATGGAAAAGAATCTGAAAAAGAATATATATATAGTACTGAATCATTTTGCTGTACACCTGAAATTAACACAACATGGTAAATCAACTATACTTCAATTAAAAAAAAGAAAAAATTTAATATTGTAAATATTAAATACACTTAAATATAAAACAAGAAAAATTAAATTAAAAATTTTTTTAAAGAATTAAAGTAGAACCTACATTTGTGTCCACATGTTGCCATTTATGGTGCTCATTATCATTTTGTAAATCTGTTCACCTCCAGTATTGGTGCCTTCAGAGCAGAAAGATTCCCCTTTCCGTTCATCACCAGTAGACCTGCCATTCATAAACCATCTCAACTTCTCTCCATCTTAAAATATCTTGGGGGACTTCACTGGTGGTGCAGTGGTTGAGAGTCCGCCTGCCGATGCAGGGGACACGGGTTCATGCCCTGGTCCGGGAAGATCCCACATGCCGCGGAGCGGCTGGGCCCGTGAGCCATGGCCGCTGAACCTGCACGTACGGAGCCTGTGCTCCGCAACGGGAGAGGCCACAACGGTGAGAGGCCCGTGTACCGCAAAAAAAAAAAAAAAAAAATCTTGGGCTTCCCTGGTGGTGCAGTGGTTAAGAATCCGCCTGCCAATGCTGGGGACACGGGTTCGAGCCCTGATCCGGGAAGATCCCACATGCTGCGGAACAATTAAGCCCGTGCACCACAACTACTGAGCCTGTGCTCTGGAGCCCTCAAGCCACAACTACTGAAGCCCACGCTCCTAGAGCCCTGCTTCTCTTGTGCTCTGCAACAAGAGGAGCCACCACAATGAGAAGCCCATGCACCGCAGTGAAGAGTAGCCCCCGCTCGCAGCAACTAGAGAAAGCCCACGTGCAGCAACAAAGACCCAACTCAGCCATAAATAAATAAATATGTAAATAAATTTATTTTTAAAAAAGAAATAAAAGGAACTGCTAGTGGAAAAATTACTGTACGATATTAACAGTTTTTTAGATACTGCAGAAGAAAAGCTCAATGAATGAAGACATAGCAATAAAAACCATCCAAATTGAGAGACAGAAAAGACAAAAGATTGAAAAACATGAACAGAGTCACAGTGACCTATGGGACAATATCAAGTAGTCTAACATATGTGTAATTGAGGTCTCAGAATAAGAGGAGGGAAGGAGGCATGCAGAAAAAATATTGGATGAACTAAAGGCCAAATTTTTTCAAAATTTGGTGAGAACTATCAATTCACAGAACCAAGAAACTAAATGAACACAAAGCAGGATAAAAATAAAACCACAAGAAGATATATTATCAGCATCAAATTCCTGAAGTTTTCCTCCGCCATTCTGGTGTGTGCAATTGACTCTGTTCCTCACCATGTCTTCTCACAAGACTTTCAGGATCAAGTAATTCCTGGTCAAGAAAAAGCAGAATTATCCCATTCCTCAGTGGATTTGGTTGAAAACTGGTAATAAAATCAGGTACAACTCCAAGAGGAGACATTGGAGAAGAGCCAAGCTGGGTCTATAAGGGATCGCACATGAGATGGTACACATATTTATGCTGAATCAAGGTCATTTGCATCTTACCATCTCACCCTGAAAACCACTACTATCTGGACAACTGGATGTATTTTATTGGGAAAATGATTTTTCTCTGTTTTAGTTTATCTGCACTAGTAGTTTGGCTCAGAAATAAATATGTGAGAATCTTTTGTTGGAAACAAAAACAAAACCAAAAAACAAATTCCTGAAAACCAATGGCTAAGAGAAAATCTTAAGAGAAAGCAAGAAAAAAAAAGTCATTGAATATACAGGAAGAAAGAGTTACATTTCTTGTCAGACATTATGCAGGTCAGACACAATGGAAGTGCTGAAACTGTCAACCTAGAATTCAGTGAAGATACCTTTCAAAAATGAATGCAAAATAAAGATCATTTCAAACAAACAAAAATGAGAGAATGTGTCACCAGCAGAATGCACTGCAAGAAATGATAAAGAAAATTTCTCAAATGGAAGGAAAATGATACCTGATAGAAAACTGGATTACACAAAGGAATAAAAAAAAGCCAAAAGTGATAAATATATGGATAAATATAAAATACTTTTTTCCCCTCTATTTTTTTTTTTTTTTTTTTGCAGTACGCAGGCCTCTCACTGTTTTGGCCTCTCCCGTTGCAGAGCACAGGCTCCAGATGCTCAGGCTCAGCGGCCATGGCTCACGGGCCCAGCCGCTCCGTGGCATGTGGGATCTTCCCGGACCGGGGCACGAACCCGTGTCCCCTGCATCGGCAGGCGGACTCCCAACCACTGCGCCACCAGGGAAGCCCTTTAAGGGTGATTTTGAGTACATTTATTGCTGCCTGGCTTACTCCCCTCCCCCAGCCCCCTAAAGCTCAGTATCTTTTTTTTTAATTAATTAATTAATTTTTGGCTGCGTTGGGTCTTCATTGCTGCGCGCAGGCTTTCTCTAGTTGTGACGAGTAGGGGCTGTTCTTCGTTGTGGTGTGTGGGCTTCTCGTTGCGGTGACTTCTCTCTTTGCGGAGTACGGGCTCTAGGTGCGTGGGCTTCAGTAGTTGTGGTACGTGGGCTCAGTAGTTGTGGCACATGGGCTTAGTTGCTCCACGGCATGTGGGATCTTCCCGGACCGGGGCACGAACCCGCATCCCCTGCATCGGCAGGCGGACTCTCAACCACTGCACCACCAGGGAAGCCCTTCCCCTCTATTTTTAATGTCTTTAAAAGATCATTGAAAAAAAAAAAATCATTGAAGTACAGCATGGATAAAGGGGAAAAAAAAGAAATTTTACAAGGGAGAAACCTAACAAATACTACCTCTGATAGGCACTCAAAGTTAACATAAACTGTGTTGATAGTTCGTACCCTTGATGTGATGAGAATGGCTTTACTGCCATGGTCTTCCTCCCACAAACATATGACATCAGACAAATCCCAGTTGAGGACATGCTACAAGATACCTGCGCAGTACTCCTCAAAACTGTCAAAATGAAAAAACACGAACAGTCTGAAAAACTGTGACAGCCAAGAGGAGCCTAAGAAGACATGACACTAAATATCATATGATATCCTGAATAGGGGTCCTCGCACAGAAGAAAGACATCAAATAAAAACTAAAGAAATCTCAATAAAGCATGCACTTTAGTTCATAATTAAGTATCAATATTAATTCATTAATTGTAATAAATGTACCATGTTAATGTAAGATGTTAATAATGGGGGATACTGTTTTTACTGTTTAAAGTAAAATTGACTGTTTAAAGCAAAAATGTCAAAGTATTTTAACATTTATAACCAAAGTAGTAATAAAATTTATGACAAATAAAGCACAAAAGACATGTGGGGGAAATGGAAATATCTTACTACAAGTATTGTATTTGATGGTGGACTGCAATGCATTAAAATACATATGATAAACCCCAGAGCAACCACTGAAAAATAAAAAGATATAGCTAATAATCCAACAGTGAAGATAAAACGGAATCCTAAAAAATAACTCAATTAACCCAAAAGAAGGCAGGAAAAAAGAAATACAGAGAAGATGAGACAATAGAAAACAAAGAGCAAGATTGTAGACTTAACTCCAATCATATCAAAAATTACTATAAGTGTAAGTGACCTAAATATTCCAATTAAAAAGTCAGAGATTGTCAGCCTACATAAAAAGGCAAGACTCGGGCTTGCCTCGTGGTGCAGTGGTTAAGAATCTGCCTGCCATTGCAGGGGACACAGGTTCAAGCCCTGGTCTGGGAAGATCCCACATGCCACAGAACAACTAAGCCCGTGAACCACAACTACTGAGCCTGCGCTCTAGAGCCCACGAGCCACAGCTACTGAGCCCACGTGCTGCAACTACTGAAGCCCACGCACCTAGGGCATGTGCTCCGCAACAAGAGAAGCCACCGCAATGAGAAGCCCATGCACCGCAACAAAGAGTAGCCCCCATTCACCACAACTAGAGAAAGCCTGCACACAGCAGCGAACACCCAACGCAGCCAAAAATAAATAAATAAAAATTTTAAAAAAATACATCATGTTAAAAAAAAAGGCAAGACTCAACTATATGCCATCTCCAAGAAACCCATTTTAAATATAAAAATATAGAGATTAGAAGTAAAGAATTGAAAGAGATACACAATGCAAACACTAAGCAAAATAAAGCAGAGTGGCTATACTAATTTCATACAAAGTAGACTTCAGTACAAGAAGTATTACCAGGGATTAAATGGGACATTTCAACATGAAAATGGGGTCAGTTCACCAAATGACATAATGCTAAATCTGTATATCCTTAATAACACAGAACTGAAAGAATAATACAGGTACATAGTATGGAACTCAAAACAAAAAAAAATATGAAATGTTTGACACACTGACTGGGAGTTTATCTGTGAGATAAATTTCTATAAATTGAAGTGCTGGGTCAAAGTACATATTGATAAAAATCTGATGGATACTGCCTAACTGCTGTCAAGGGGAGATGGTGGGGTAAAGGAACAATTGCTGTTAGCAATAACCTAATAAGAATAAGAATAATAGCTAAGGGACTTCCCTGGTGGCATAGTGGTTAAGAATCCGCCTGCCAATGCAGGGGATGCGGGTTCGAGCCCTGCTCCCGGGAGATCCCACATGCCGTGGAGCAGCTAAGCCCGTGCGCCACAACTCCTGAAGCCCGTGCACCTAGAGCCCGTGCTCCACAACAAGAAAAGCCACCGCAATGAGAAGCCCGTGCACCGCAACGAAGAGTAGCCCCCACTCGCCGCAACTAGAGAGAGCCTCCGCAGCAACAAAGACCCAACACAGCCAAAAATAAATTAATTTTTAAAAAAAGAAGAATAGCTAAGATTTTTTTGAGTACCTACCATGTGCCATACTGTTCTCATTTATTAACTTTTTGCTCTCATGAGGGAGGCAGTCTGCCTCTCTCCCATTTTATAGAAGACTTCTGGGCTAGCAGATTATAAAAGGGAGTGTGAGTGCAGGGAGGGCGGATACTGCAAGTTATGTTTATCACAAATCCTGGAAATCTTCGCTTATACACATCTTTAAGTTTTCCTGTGTGACTGGGTAGCGAAAAATGGAGAATAGAGTAGCCAATTCATCTTCCACGACTCTCTCAGAGGATTGCTGTGTTTTGCGTTGCATTTTAGCTCTAGAGGCTGGAAACTGCCTTCCAGTACAGCTTTCTTAATGGACGTTGAAATGTGAATTTCATGTAGTTTTCATGCATCATGAAATAATCTTCTTTTGTTTCTCAACCATTTAGCCACAATAAAGTGCTTCACCTCAGTTGAACACCATACCCCTCCCTTTCCAAGATTTTCACCTCAGCACCACCACCCTGCCCCCACCCAGCTTAACATGCTTCCGTCTATTGTGAAAAGAAAATTCCATGAATGCAGAAGCAGAGACTCATGAATTTTCTTTTTTTTCCTCCTCAAGGTGCTTACCTAAGATGAGCTTTGTGATTGGAATGCAAAGGGGCATCAAACGGACTCCCAATCGCATTAGGGAAGATAAGCAGTTATCAGATGGTTTGACCGATTGGGTGGTTAAGTATTTTCCTGAGGAAGCCACTTTCAGTATTGCCTTCAGAGGAGCTTAACAAACTGGTTCTCGCCTCCTAAAGTTATGGTTGCTGACTTTTGCTTTTGCTATACTAATTGTTTTTCTGATCAGTTGTAGCCAACACAGGTTTTGATTTTACAAAGTAAAAGGGCTGGAAAATCTCCCAATTATTTTGCCCACCAAGGCAATCACCAAATCACTGAATGTGCTCGCCACTGTAATAACGGGTCATCTGTTTTCTAACATGAGAGTATGGGACAAAATAAGTTTCTTTTAGGACTTTCTTTCAAGATGAAGTCTTCCATTTCTAAAAGTAAAATTCTAAGCTGAATTGAGAGCCACTGGCAATGCCTCCTAAAGTGAAAATTCTTGGGGACTTAAAAAAAAAATTCTCAACCGCCCCCAAAACATACTAATCATTTTTAATCAACTTTTTCTTTTCTTTCTGACTACAGACATGCTCAGCATTTGGAAAAGTCCACTCACTGGACAAGTTGTAATATTCATTATAATCATAAAAATGACAAGGATTTTAAAAGCCAGATGCCAACCCAGTGAGAGAGAGCTTAACAGGACTTTTGGGCTGAGAAGCCCAGGGAGATTTTGAGTCTGCCGTGAGTAACTTGAAGGGAAATCCTGACTCCAATTATAAAGCAAAGACAAAATCCCCTCAATCCTTTCAATACATCCAACTTCTCTGGCCAAATTGTGTTCTTTCTCCTCCCCACACCCTACCCCCTCCAGCATTTCCATAAACAATATGGCTATCGGGCCAAGCCTCTTGGTCAGCAAATAAAGGCAGAGAGCTAAGTAAATTTGCTTCCCAGCAATTATTTTTGTGAGGTCACGGAGTTAAGCATTAAAAGAATACTACTGCGGATGGGGGTATTCAGTAACTGTATGATTTGTGCTGCAAAACTGACAAAAGGAGCCAGCCACTCTCCTACTTTTATACTCACAGAAATCATTGACTATGGGGTCTTTGTTCCCTAAATTCATCTAAGAGGAATCTTTCACATGAACGCCCCTGCATTCCTGCTAATCCCCTCCTGCACTCTGCTTCCCAAAGAAAGTCCATTTGGTCATTTGGTCTGAGTCTTCACCTGCAATTTATCAGGATAATTATGACCTGAAAAGAAAAGAAAGAAAATAAAGCAAGAACAAAGAAAAAAAAAAAAAGAAAAATCCACCAAGATCTTTAGCATCCAGAGCGGGAATGAGCAAACTTTTTCTGTAAAGGGGCAGAGAGTGAATATTTTTAGCTTTGCGACTCCTACAGTTTCTGTGGTGAGACTGCCCACCAATGTATGTGGAATAAAAACAGTCACCGACATCACTTAAGTAAATGACGGTGGCAGCTGGGTTCCAATAAAACTTTATGGACACCGAAATTGGAATTTCTGTAATTATGTGTCATACAAGTAGTATTCTTCTGATTGTCTCTTGACCATCTAAAAATGTAAAAACCATTTTTAGCTCATGGGTGGATTTGGTCCAGGGACTGTAGTTTACAGACCCTTGATCTAGAAGAATCTGGCCTTGGAAACCCCTTTTGGTCTGAATGAGGTCGTTCATGTTTGATGGGTCTTGCTCTTGTCACAGGCAGGTATGTCCACTTGACAGCACAGCTGGACAATGGTTTCTGGATTTTAATATCCTATTCAAAAACGTAGTGCGGAATTCCAGGAATTTAAGCCAGGAAACTGGACTTCATGCCACATACACTGAAAAATCCTCACCAGGATTTTTTTTTTTTAATTTATTTTTGGCTGCATTGGGTCTTGGTTGCTGCGTGCGGGCTTTCTCTAGTTGCGGCGAGCGGGGGCTACTCTTCGTTGCGGTACGTTGGCTTCTCATCGCGGTGGCTTCTCTTGTTGCGGAGCATGGCGCGCGGGCTTCAGTAGTTGTGCCTCACGGGCTCTAGAGCGCAGGCTCAGTAGTTGTGGCGCACGGGCTTGGTTGCGCTGCAGCATGTGGGATCTTCCTGGACCAGGGCTCGAATCCAGGTCCCCGGCATTGGCAGGCGGCTTCTTAACCACTGCGCCACGAGGGAAGCCCCTCACCAGGCTTTTAATTACAAATTAACCCATCCAAATCCTAGGAAACTTAGCATTCTGGTCAAACAGAGAACTGTCACCCAAGTGCCTTCCTGTAAACCATGTTTCTCAACCTCAGCGCTATTGATATTTGGGGCCAGATAATGCTCTGCTGTGGGGTCCATTCTGTACACTGTAGGATGTTGGCAGCATCCCTGGCCTCTACCCACGCTAGATGCTAGTTGCATCTCCCAAGTTGTGACAACCAAAATTGTCTCCAGCTGTTGCCAAATAACCCCCCGCGGGGGACAAAATCCTCCCCAGTGGAGAATCACTGATCTAAATCAACTCTGTCAGTAGGACTTTCTGTGATGATGGAATCGTTCTATATCTGGACTGCCTACTAACTATGAGACACTTGTGGGTACTGAGAACGTGAAATTTGCTAGTGCGCCGGAGGAGCTGCATTTTTAAATTTATTTAACTTTAATTATTTTAAAGTTAAATTTAAGTAGCTACGTGTGGCCAGCAGCTACTGTATTGGATGTGCTGCTCTAACTCATGACCACCGCCCACCTGCCCAACCCCAAAGTAGGACAGGAGAGGATGCACGGCTTTGAGTTAGGAGCAAGGACTAGAGTCAGACACTGATTCTGACGTTCGTTCATTTATTCCATCAACACGATTCATTGAGCACCTAAAATGTCTGGCACTGTGCTAAGGATATAAGATGAACAAGAGGAATGCAGTCCCTGTCCCTATGGGGCTTTCAGTCTAGCGATGAGAAGAGAGAAAAATATAAATTTAAGTAAAGTAATTGAAAGTCATGATAGGGGCTCTCTGCCATAGAAAAAGCAGGTTGGGGGAGGTTCTCTTTGTTTTATTTTATTTTATTTTTTTTTTTTTGCGGTACGCGGGCCTCTCACTGTTGTGGCCTCTCCCGTTCAGCGGCCATGGCTCACGGGCCCAGCCACTCCGGGGCATGTGGGATCTTCCCAGACCGGGGCACGAACCCGTGTCCCCTGCATCGGCAGGCAGACTCTCAACCACTGCGACATCAGGGAAGCCCCGGGAGGTTCTCTTTTAGATCAGGTGTTCTATAGATGGCTCTCCAAGAGATATTTAAATTAAAATTGCAATGTGAATTGTTTGACACAATACACAATGGAATAGAACAAAGGCCTAATGAATGTTAGCTGCTCTTCTTAAAAGCCAGCATTCATTTTATGACCTTTTATGACATTTCTTCCTTGCCAGGAACTCTTCTAATCCTCACAACAGTGTTACATCTAGTATCCCCATTTTACAGATGAGGAAAACTGAGGCATGTTAACTTGTTCAACAGTGCACATCTAGGATGTGATGGAGTTAGGGTTAGAACCCAAGCAGCCGAAAAGGGTATCTGTGCCTGCTATTAGATGAACTTTAGCAACTCATGTGAATTTTCCAGAGCACCCTGGGACCAAAATATACTGGTGTCAGTTTTTAAAGAGCCAGGCCTTACAAACTAGAGGTAGGGAAATAATAATAAGATGTGTTTTCCTGTCCTGGGGAAGAAGGACTTCTGCGTTCCTCATCTGTTGATTAGAATCTCCCAGCCACGGAGACCTCTATGTAATAAATTGTAACTCGTCTTGAGTGTGTGAAATCTCTTGTTTCTGGGTGCTAGGAAAAACACTGACTTTGCTGCATAATTTCTGGTGAAATATGAGGCACTGAGTCAGCTAGGAGACTCTCAGCTGAACATAAGTGAGAAATTTCACCTCTCCAGTAGTAGCCCTGAAACCTTGACCATCAGAATGAGGAGGCTCCCTCTTCTGACTGCATTCACACCAAGGTAGTCCTCAAAAGAGAGTCAATTCTCATCATTCCAGAAGTACATATTTTAGCCTAGCGACTAAAATGTATTTGTAACCCCCAAATCACACTCCCAGTTCTTTCTCGGTCTTTGGCGCACATGTGCAGAGCTGTCCAGACACGTGCTCTGCCTTCTCGGTTCAGCTCTCATACTGTAAATGGTGTCCTTTTTTCCATCCATTTAGTGCCATATTTCTCACACCCTTGTGCTTTTTGTTGATTTCATTGTTCAAAATGGTCCCTAAGCGCAGGGCTGAAGTGCTGGCTACCTACCTTTCCTAAGCTCAGGAGGCTGTGATGTGCCTTAGGGGGAAAACACACATGTGAGATAAGCTTCCCCCCAAAACCAGTACTCATCAGCAGTCACTCCCCTTCGTCCCCTCCCTCCAGCCCCTGGCAACTACTGATCTAATTGTGTCTCTGTGGATTTGCCCATTCTGGACTTTTCATGTCAATGGAATCACACAGAACATAGTCCTTTGTGTCTGGCTCCTTTCACTTAGCGTAACATTTTCAAGGTCCATCCATGTTGTAACACAAATCAGTACTTCATTCCTTTTTCTTTGTTTTTATCACTTTCTCCTTCTTTGTTTTTGTTTGTTTTGGCGTTTTAAAAATTTACCCTCTTAACAGTTTTCAAGTGGACGTTATAGTATTGTTAACTATAGGCACATCCTTGTACAGCAGATGTCGAAAACCTTTTCATTTTATATTTATTTTTTATTTATTTTGGCTGCGCCGGGTCTTAGTTGCAGCACGTGGGACCTTTAGTTGCGGCATGCGAACTCTTAGTTGCACAGCGTGCATGCAGGATCTTGTTCCCTGACGAGGGATCGTGCCTGGGCCCCCCGCGTTGGAAGTGCAGAGTCTTACCCACTGGACGACCAGGGAAGTCCGAAAACGTTTTCATTTTGTTCGGCTGAAACTCTACACCTATTGAATAGCAACTCCCTGTTTTCCCTTCCTCCTAGCGCCTGGCAACCCTAAACCTGGCAACCACCCTTCTGCCTTTGATTTCTATGGGTTTGATTACTTTAGATACTTTATATAAATGGGATTATGTAGTCATTGTCTTTTGTCATTGGTTTATTTCACTTAGCATAATGTCCTCTAGGTTCCTCCACGTTGTGGCATATGAAAAGATTTCCCTCTTTTTTTAAGGCTGAATAATATTCCTCTGTATATATATACCACATTTTATTTATCCATTCATCCATTGGTGGACATTTAGATTGCTTCCACATATTAGCTACCGTGAATAACGTGGCAATGAACATGAGTGTACAAGTGTCTCTTCAAGACCCTGTTTTCGGGCTTCCCTGGTGGTGCAGTGGTTGAGAGTCTGCCTGCCAATGGAGGGGACACGGGTTCGAGCCCTGATCTGGGAGGATCCCACATGCCGCGGAGCAACTAGGCCCGTGAGCCACAACTGCTGAGCCAGCATGTCTGGAGCCTGTGCTCTGCAACGAGAGGCCGCGACAGTGAGAGGCCCGCGCACCGCGATGAAGAGCGGCCCCCGCTCGCCGCAACTAGAGGAAGCCCTCGCACAGAAACAAAGACCCAACACAGCCAAAAATAAATAAATAAATTAATTAATTAAAAAAAAAAAAAAAGATCCTGTTTTCAATTCTTTAGGATATATACCCAGAAGTGATAGAGCTGGATCATATGGTAGTTCTGTTTTTAATTTTTTGAGGAACCTCCGTACTTTTTCCATAGTAGCTGCACCGTTTTATAATCACACCAACACTGTGTGAGAGTTTCAATTTCTCTACATTCTTGCCAACACTTGTTATTTTCTGGGGGTTTTTTGATAGTAGCCATCCTAATGAGTGTGAAGTATATCTCCTTGTGGTTTTGATTTGCATTTTCCTGATGATTAGTGATGTTGAGCATCTTTTCATATGCTTCTTGACCGTTTATATATCTTTGGAGAAATGTCTATGCAAGTCCTTTGCCCATTTTCTAATCACGTTGTTGTCATTGTTATTGAGTTGTAGGAGTTCTTTATATATTCTGGATATTAACCCTTTATCCAGTATATGGTTTGAAAATATTTCATTGTTTGCCTTTTCACTCTGTTGATGGTTTCCTTTCCTGTGCAGAAGTTTTTAAGTTTGATGTAGTCCCATTTGTCTATGTTTTGCTTTTGTTATCTGTGCATTTGGTGTCATATGCAATAAATCATTGCCTGTTCCAATGTCATGAAACTTTTCCCCTATATTTTCTTCTGGGAGTTTTATAGTTTCAGGTCTCATGTTCAAGTTTTTATTCTGTTTTGAGTTAACTTTTGTATATGGTGTAAGACAAGGGTTTATCTTCATTCTTTTGCATGTGGATATCCAGTTTTCCCAGCATCATTTGTTGAAAAGACTATCCCTTCCCCATTGTGTTATCTTGGCACCCTTTTTTTTTTTTTTTTTTTGCGGTACGCAGGCCTCTCACTGTTGTGGCCTCTCCCGTTGCGGAGCACAGGCTCCGGACGCGCAGGCTCAGCGGCCATGGCTCGCGGGCCCAGCCGCTCCGCGGCATGTGGGATCTTCCCGGACTGGGGCACGAACCCGCGTACCCTGCATCGGCAGGCGGACTCTCAACCACTGCGCCACCAGGGAAGCCCTTGGCACCCTTTTTGAAGATCATTTGACCATATAATGGGTTTATTTCTGGACTGTATTCTGTTCCATTTTTCATTCCTTTTTATGACTCCCTTGTATGAATGTACCACATTTTATTTATCTATCAGTAAGTAGATGATTGGATTGTTTCCACTTTTTGGCTATTAGGAATAATGCTGCTATAAATATTCATGTACAAGTTTTTGCATAGGCATATATTTTCAATTCTCTTGACAATATACCTAAAAGTAAAATTTCTTGGTCAATGGAAATTCTATGTTTACCATTTTGAGGAATCGCCAAACGGTTTTCCAAACTGACTGTACCATTTATATTTCCATCAGCAATGCATGAGCATTCCAATTTCTCTATATCCTTGTCAACACTTGTTACTATCCATTTTTTAAATTATAGCTACCCTAGAGGGTGAGAAATGATATTTCATTATAATGTTGGTTTGTACTTCCCTGATGACTAATGATGTTGAGTATCTTTTTATGTGCTTACTGGCCATTTATGTATCTTCTTTGGGGAAATGTCTACTCAAATTTTTTGCCCTTTTTTTTATTGAGTTATTTGTCTTAAAAATTTTTTTTTTTTTTTTTTTTTTTTGCCGTACTTGGGCCTCTCACTGCTGTGGCCTCTCCTGTTGCGGAGCACAGGCTCCAGACGTGCAGGCTCAGCGGCCATGGCTCACGGGCCCAGCTGCTCCACGGCATGTGGGATCTTCCCAGACCGGGGCACGAACCCGTGTCCCCTGCATCGGTAGGCGGACTCTCAACCACTGCGCCACCAGGGAAGCCCCAATAAAATTTTTAAGTTGCAAGAGTTCTTTATATATTCCAGATACTCATCCTTTATCAGATATATGATTTGCAAATATTTTATGGCAAAGAGTTAATCAGGCAATGAAATGATCAGATTAGTGTTTTACAAAGATGACTTGTAGGTGGCGCAGTGGTTAAGAATACGCCTGCCAATGCAGGGGACACGGGTTCGAGCCCTGGTCTGGGAAGATCCCACATGCCGCGGAGCAACTAAGCCCATGCGCCACGACTACTGAGCCTGCTCTCTAGAGCCCATGAGCCACAACTACTGAGTCTGTGTGCTACAACTATTAAAGCCGGCGTGCCTAGAGCCCGTGCTCCACAACAAGAGAAGCTACTGTAATGAGAAGACCGTGCACCACAACAAAGAGTAGCCCCCGCTCGCTGCAGCTAGAGAAAGCCCACGCGCAGCAATGAAGACCCAACACAGCCAAAAATAAATAAATAAAATTTGAAAAAAAGAAAAAAGATGACTTGTACAAGTTCATTCATCCTTAGCTGTTTACCAAGGGATAGAGTTTATAATGGTACCCCATGGATTTCTCTTTATGTTCAACTCATCAACTAGGAATAGTATGATTTTTACAAATATTAGTTGTGGCTAGAATAATGATACATTTATATGTATATGTCACCATTAGACACTGTCTTAAGCATTTTACATGTTTTAAACTCATTTAGTCCTTCTGTAATTACTCTCATCCATCCCATTTTATAGATGCAGAAATTAAGGTGTAAAGAATTTATGAACCTTGTCCAGGATCACACAGCTAGTGAATGATTAGAAACTCAGATTAGAAGCCAGGTTTCTGGATCCCAAGTCTGAGTATTTAATCACGACACTGCAGTGAGACTCGGGGGCAGCTGGGGATCTTTCTTCTCATCTGAAATCTCATTCCTAGTTTGTAACCTAAGGTAGGCTCTCAGCCTCATCATTCTAAAATTGGGTTATTTAATTAGGTAATTCCCAGTGCCTTTTTCTTCTCGAAAGTCTGTGATGCCTTGGCCACATCTCTCTGAACCAGGCGTTTAGAGATGGCTTTACAGCTCTCAATCAATCTCATTTACATCATCCCAGAGAGGCAGTTGAGTGATTTGGGGCAGTTTCTGCAGTCACATGTTCTCGGGTTCAAATCCCAGCTCTGCCACTTGGAGGCTGTGTGACCGTGGGCAAGTCGGTTAACCCTTCTGAGGCCCAGGATCCTTACCTGTGACTTGAGTGTACTAACAGCTGTGCCCCTTTTTAGGTTATTTAGGAAATTAAGTGACGTAATGCATTCACAGCACCTTGCTCATAGTTCACACCCAATTACATAATTGTAAATGAAAATAAATAATAGAAGTTTAACAACCAGCGACATAGTTATAATTGGTTTCATTTTACTAATAAAAACATTTGGGGTCAGTGACAGTGAGTGACGGGACAGTCCCAAGACCACGCTGTTGCTAAGTGTCACTTCAAGACTTTCACTCTAGCCTTCCAACACCAAATCTTGTGGGGGTTTTCCCCCATAAATCTCCCCAGAGGACGTAGGAAACAAACACAGAGTTCACCTACGAATTATTTATTCAGTCAGACTCTGGAAACACCATGAAGTCTTGCGTGACAAAATAAGTCACATACTTTTTCTCTATATTTCACTCAAGGGAACTATAAACATATGTTTTCAAGTTAAATATAAATGGTATTTCATTGAAAGGAACTATGAAAATCAAATCGGGATTGTGTGAAATACTGATATTACAATTTAATAGCAATGAAAAAATATCAATCTAAGATTCAATTATGAGATTTTTTTTTTTTTTTTTTTTGCGGTACGCGGGCCTCTCACTGTTGTGGCCTCTCCCGTTGCGGAGCACAGGCTCCAGACGTGCAGGCTCAGTGGCCATGGCTCACGGGCCTAGCTGCTCCGCGGCACGTGGGATCTTCCCGGACCGGGGCACGAACCCGTGTTCCCTGCGTCGGCAGGCGGACTCCCAACCACTGCGCCACCAGGGAAGCCCTATGAGATTTTTAAATTGAGATGATGACATATAACATTGTGTAAGTTTAAGGTGTACAACAACATGCTGATTTGATACATTTATATACTGCAATATGATTACCATCAAAGCCTTAGCTAATACCTCTGTCACATCACATACTTATCTTTTTTACGTGTGATGAGAACATTTAAGATCTAGTCTCTTAGCACTTTTGAAGTATATAATACAGAGTTATTGACCAATTATAAGGTTTAACTGAGGAAAGTTAGGAAGGGTCAATATATATTGTGATATATAGGATTTTCTTTAAAGAAAAAAAATTCCAAATGAGAAGGATATGAAGGATTAAATTATTTCCTTTTTCCTCAAATTATAAACTCCAAGATTAAACCTGAGGTATCTCTTCCCATTCCAGAGGCTGATTTGTTTTTTTGTGTTTTTTTTTAAACTGATTTATTTATTTTTGGCTGTGTTGGGTCTTCGTTGCTGCACGTGGGCTTTCTCTAGTTGCGGTGAGCGGGGATACTCTTGGTTGCAGTGCGCGGGCTTCTCATTGCAGTGGCTTCTCTTGTTGTGGAGCACGGGCTCTAGGCGTGTGGGCTTCAGTAGTTGTGGCTCACGGGCTTCAGTAGTTGTGGCTCTCTGGCTCTAGAGCGCAGGCTCAGTGGTTGTGGCACACGGGCTTAGTTGCTCCGCGACATGTGGGATCTTCCCAGACCAGGGCTCGAACCCGTGTCCCCTGCATTGGCAGGCAGATTCTTAACCACTGCGCCACCAGAGAAGTCCCCTGATTTGTTTTTCATCACTAATAGGTAACATACCTTTCTGCGGCAGGAGAAAAAAAAAAAAAACCCTTAGCCTTAAATGCAGCTTTCAGGAAGAATGTTGACTGATTAGGAAAATATCACTGTATTTATCTGCCAAGGAATCCTTCTCCTTGTTGAGAAGCAAAAGTCATTGCTTTTATTTTCTTTCTAGCAGCATCACTGTTCGGTTCCTCACCAGTGAGGAGAGAAACGTGAACAGTCAATCCCTAGGGTCCTTTGGTCCAAACTCAAGGTAAAATTGAATTCATGCCGGGTGGACCCGGCTGAGTTTCTCTGAAGTGAGCAGCTTGGCAAGGAGAATCCTCACAGGCATTTAATAAGGTTTAATGCAGCTTGTAGCTGAAGCAGCTTGGGCGTGTAAATTGCCGGAAGCACCCCAGAACTAAGGATGCGCCCTCGGAAGCTTTGTCAGGAAGGGGTGGTATCAAGGATCATAAATTGCCCTGTGGCTTTTCAGGATTTTATGAGCTCCCAGGCCTCTGGCACAATAGGCTGCAGGATGACTCTTAACACCTCATTAAGGTTGTTTTTTACCAAATGCTAATAATAAAAAGGAGCGCTAAAAGCCTGGCTCATTTTTATTCCGAATCCTCTCCTCTGGAATATAAAAAGATGTCATAAAATGGAAATACAATGGAGCGCCCACATCTTGGGTAGACTCATTAAAATGCTGGTGTTGACAGAAATCTGAGGAAGTCAAGCCTGGGCCTCTGGGTGGGAAACTGTCTTGCCCTCCTGGTCAAGGGGCCTCCAGTCTCTGGAGAAATGAAAGGCCAGAGAGGCCCATAATCCCTATATGGCTTCATCTCCAACTGCGAAATATCATTTCAGACTTTTTCTTTCTGATCACAGGACAGCTTTGCCAATGGGGCCTTTTCTTCAGCTGTCTCCAAAGTTCTTTTATTTATTGTATATTCTATGGTACCTATTAGGGCCAAAACTAATTAAAAAAAGAAAAGATCAGTGCTACAAAGAGGGGTGTATTCATAAATCCCAGGACAATGAGAAACATTATTGCATCTGAGCCCCAGAATTTGTTCTTATTTCTGGAGACTCTGGCGTGACGCAGTGCAGTAGAATTGGAGACACACTACATCACTGTCCAGCTGTGTGACCCTGGCACGGGACCTCTTCTCCCTGTGCCCTGTGTCCTGCTCTGTAATCTAAGACCGGGAGTCGCAATGCCTACCTCTGAGATAGGTTCTGAGGATTGAACAAGGTGATGCTGGTAATATGCTTGGTATGAAGCCTGGCAGACAGAAAACCCTCGATGCGTGGTACTTCGTATTCATTCATTCATGCGTGCAACATGTATTTCCTGAGCACCTATTTCGTGCCTAGCACTGTTCCAGCATCAGATGAACACAAAATCTGTACCCTCCTAAACTGACCTTTGAGTAATTGTGCTTCGAGGTACAGGAAGCTGAGGGCAGGAGGGATCTAATAGCTACTGTGCCCCTTGCAAGGCGTGAGATTCTAGGTGAATCCCTCAAGCTCTGGGGTGACAGGATCCATCAGAAACCGTGGGCCTTTTCTTGGTTTAGCCCAGCGTTTCTCAACCTCAGCACTATTGCCATGCACAATAGCTGGGGAAGAAGGGGGCCGTCCTGTGCGTTGTAGGACATTTAGCAGCGTCCCTGGCTTCTACCCACTAGATGCCAGTAGCACCTCCCCCCCAAGTTTCGACAACCACAGTTGTCTCCAGACAGTGCCACGTGTCCCCTCGGGACAAAATCGATTCAGTTTCCTCATCTCTGAGCTGGAATAACAATCTTATCTATTTCACAGATAGTGAGATGTGGGAAGGGAATGAAATAAAACCCTGCCTGGCGCACAGTAAGCCTCAATAAAGGGATGCTTTCATCTCTCACCTCTGGAGAGGTCTTTGGTGTAGCCAGACTTTCCTGTTGGTCACAGGTGCTCTGAACTCCGAGATATGCTGAATTTGGTGGGGAAATCTCACCTTGTCCTGTCTTGAGAGCACCCAGGCGGTGAGGCGAGCAGGAAGGGGTCTGCGCAGCCACGGCCAGGGTACATCTGTGAGTGATTTATTGACCACCTTTCCAACTTGGCCTTTGCCAGTGAAAAGGTCCAGACAGTTATAGAAAATTAGACTTGACTTTTGAACATGCAAACGCAGTTCAGGTGCAAGTCTGACCCTCTGGGGCCTTCTCCTGCCCTCCTGGTTAACGAGGAAAGCATGCTTGCTTCCAAGTCCTTTTTGGTGGGAAGCTTCTGGAAACCCCAGAGATCCCCATTTGTGCAGGAGGCCAATTAAGAAACAAGAGGAAAGAGAAATAGAGCAATTCAGAGCATGGGCTATGGAGACATGGATACTGTTTCAGTGTGACCTTGGGCAAGTCATTTCCACTTTCTGAGCCTCAGTTTCTTCATCTGTCAGATGGGAATCATAATAATACCACCACCCCCATTTGGTTGTGAGGATTAAAGGAGAAAAAGCAAGTAAAGAGCTATCTTTGCCTAACCCACAGTAGAACCCAATAAATGATAGCTAAATATGAAAAAAAAAAAAATGCCGTTGCCCTGCTGAGTCCCAGGTATTGCTTGTCCTCAAGACACAGAGGAAGTAGGTTGACCAAGCCACCCAGGTTTTGCCTGTGACTTTCCCAGGTTTAATCCCAGGAAATTCTTCAGTACCTGGCAAACTAGGGACAGTTGGCCACCCTAAGGAATGACTTTGAAAGTGATTTTCTGGTTCAGTGTCCTGGGTAGAGAGCCCAGTAGGGTAACACTGTGACTAGCTGGTGGTTTGGGAAAAGCTGTGAGCCCCTCACCACATGGGCGGCTCCAGGAGAGAAGATGCTTTGTTAGTTTCGAGGGGAGGTTTACAAGCACTCTTCTTGAAGGTTTAATGGTCCCAGGTGATTTATCTTATCTGGAGAGTCATTGCTATAAGGAGAAACCTGCTTCTCTGAGCTTCTGCTTTCCTTTACCATCAAACCTTTCATCTTCTCTGAGAGTCGTCTCCATCCTCCATAAATAACCTTATTACGGCCACACAAAGGCAGGGCCCTGCCGCCTGCAAGACTGGACTTCTCAAATCGTGGTTTCATAAACCAGTTTGACCAGAACGTGGGAATACTTCATAGGATCTACTGGGATATTTTAAATGCATGGAGAGATGCAGAGGCACTAGGGTGGCAGGTCAGTGCCGTAATGAGCCCAGAATCGCACACCACCTGCTCTCAAAAGTGGGGACTTAAGGAGAAGTTATCCACTGAACTACCTTCCCCTGGATGTCTCTGAGTACTTAACACAAAGAATGCCTTCCCACGGTAAAAATCCTACCAAATGAGGTAAACAACAAGGATGTTTGTATATCGTTGTGCTTTAAACCAGTACCGTCCAAAAGAACTTTCCACACTGACGGAAATGTTCTGTAATCTACCTCATCCCATGTGGTAGCCACTAACCAAAGTGACTCTTGGGCCCTTGAAATGGTGCCAGTGTGACTGAGGAACTAAAGTTTTAATGTTATTTCATTTTTTTTTTTTTTTTTGCTGTACTTGGGCCTCTCACTGTTGTGGCCTTTTCCGTTGCGGAGCACAAGCTCCGGACGTGCAGGCTCAGCGGCCACGGCTCACGGGCCCAGCCGCTCCGCGGCATGTGGGATCTTCCCGGACCAGGGCACAAACCCACGTCCCCTGCATCGGCAGGCGGACTCTCAACCACTGCGCCACCAGGGAAGCCCCTGTTATTTCATTTTAATTAATTTAATTTAAGAGCCACACGTAGCTGGTGGCTACCATATTGGGCAGTAAAGTTTTAAAATAATAAACAGAGATTTACAATAAAAAATATCACTGTGAAGCCTGTGCTTATAATTTCCTTTTCAGATCCCAAAAGTATGGAGGGAATTTAACAACTATATCAGAACAGTGGTCCTATGCTTTTGTAATGTTATGCGTGCTGGTCATATCAGAGTTACACATCAACTCAAAGTTAGGTATGAACCAGGTCCCTGGAGCTTTGCTTTGCTTTTCATACCTGTGATGGTCAACAGAAAATTTGGACGCTTAGAATGAATTAAACCTCAGAAAAATGTTTGCTAAAACATTATTAAAATATTAAATTACAGAATGAATGCATCTTGTATTAAAGATTGAAGAAAATAGTCAAACAATTAAAAAGGTATATAAAATGAAAAGTGAACAGCAATATATACCACCTGTAAATTATTTCAGGCTTTTTTTCTCCATACATTTTAAAAAATATGTGTATTTATGGAAAATCATATATAAATATATATCACATATATATATTTTATATATATAAATATATATTTTATATATATCACTTATATATATATATATTTTTTTTTTACAAAACTGGGATCAATTATGTGTATTGATCTACATCTTGCTTAGTTTAATTTTTTTTTTTTTTTTTCGGTACGCGGGCCTCTCACTGTTGTGGCCTCTCCCGTTGTGGAGCACAGGCTCCGGACGCGCAGGCTCAGCGGCCACAGCTCATGGGCCCAGCCGCTCCACGGCATGTGGGATCTTCCTGGACTGGGGCACGAACCTGCGTCCCCTGCATCGGCAGGCGGACTCTCAACCACTGCGCCACCAGGGAAGCCCCGCTTAGTTTAATTTTAATTTTAATAAGAAGTAGCTTAAAACTTTTCTGTTACAAAAATGTCAAAACCACATAGAAAAAACAGTCCACATCACAGCTCTCCTTTTTTACTCCCTTCTTAGAATCAGTATCGTTGTGGTGTGTAGTCGTCCAGATTCTCCTGTGCGTTTGTACCCATATAAAAATTCGTAGCTTTTTGTGTATTAAAAAATACATAAATTGGATCAAACTGTATATATTGTACCCTAACTTTTCTTTCTCACTTGAAAAAATGTTAGTAATACTTGGAGTATCCCCCATTCTCTTAAACTGCTTCACAGATTTTTTTGAATGTGAATGAAACAGTTTGTTTGGCTATATCTATCCATAATGGAGAGTTAGCTGGGTTCCAGTTTATCATTACTAATACCATGCTGCAACACGCACTTCGTAAACACCATGCTGCCTACATGTGGGAATAGTCCTTGTGGATATTACCCAGGAGCAGGGTTGCTGCGGGGAATGTGATCCACATTTAAATTACCTTCTCTACTGGATTGAATACTGTGCTCCTAAAATTCTTTTCCTTCCCAGAACCTCAGAAGGTGACCTTGTTTGGACATAGGGTCATGGCAGATGTAATTAGTTAAGATGAGGTCATACTAAAGTAGGGTGGGCCCCTAACCCAGTGATCGGTGTCCTTGTAAGAAGAAGAAAAAGAGACAGGGACAGAGACCCAAGAAGACACCATGTGAAGACAGAGGCAGAGATCAGAATGATGCAGCTGCAAGCCTGGGAACAGAACAGTGAGAGTATAATCTCTGTTGTTTTATTTTATTTTATTTTATTTTATTTTTAGTTTTTTGCGGTACACGGGCCTCTCACTGTTGTGGCCTCTCCCGTTACGGAGCACAGGCTCCGGACGCGCAGGCCCAGCGGCCATGGCTTATGGGCCCAGCTGCTCCGCGGCATGTGGGATCCTCCCGGACCGGGGCACGAACCCGTGTACCCTGCATCGGCAGGCGGACTCTCAACGACTGCGCCACCAGGGAAGCCCTCTGTTGTTTTAAACCACTTACTTCGTGGTTATTCGTTGTGGCAGCCCTAGGAGACTAATATACCCTTAAAATATTGACACTCCCACTAACCAGCATATACAGGTTCCTGATAGCCCTTAAGTCCATACCCTCACCAACACTGAGTGTTACCCCTCTTTTCTTTTAAGTAAATGTTTTATTTTGAAATAATTTAAATTTACAGAAAAATCGCAAATATAGTACAGAGTTCCCTTATGTCCTTCATCCAGCTTCCCCCAAAGTTAACATATTACCGTGTTATTGTGCATCTGTCAAAACTCAGAAATTAGCCCTGGTAAAATGCCACTAACTAAACTACAGACCGCATTTGGATGTCACCATTCCAAGAGCCAACCCAGCAAACCACATTGCATGTAGACTCTATTTTTTTTAATATAGATTTTCATTTACCACGTGGAGGAAAGCAATTTGAGAAGAGTCCTTCTTATCTTTTAACAAAAGGTTTAATAATCGTACATTTGGAACTATTTCACATATTCAGAGAAATGCAAACAAATAATGGAACAGATAGACCTGTTTTTACACCATCCAGATTTAATAAACATTAATACCTACAAATCCATGATTCTTTATCTACACTCACAGAATATAAAAAGCCCTGAAAACCAGTACCTGTAGCTGATGGGAGGCTATGTATAATCCTAACATTTCACCTAATTTGAAATACAGACATTTTATTGCAAATATAGCAATGTGTTTGATTACAGGCGATGCCCCAGGTTCCACGGGGAATATTGTGGATCTCTATCAGATTAGTTTCAAAAATCTTTTTATACAATTTTAAAAGGAAAAATATCATAACAGATAGCGCTAACCTTCCACCCACCTTTCATGAGCTCATTTCCCTCTATCCCTCCCCCAGGGAAAACCCCCAGCCTGAAGTTGGAGTTTCTCTTTCCTGGATGTTTTAATGATTTTTACTTACATATACTTATGAAAAGATATCATTTTGTATTCTTCACTACAAAAATAAGGCACACTTCATGAAGTTTCAGTTTTATCATTCATACTATGTCCTTTGATTAAAGTGTCAGAAATCAATAGCAAAAGGATGACTACGGAAACCCCACACATTTGGAACATTTAAAACACATTCTGAAAAAGTCGTGGCTAAAGGAGAAATCCTTATTGAATTGGGGAATTATTATAACTCAACAATAATCAAAATGCTACACAAGGGCTTCCCTGGTGCCGCAGTGGTTGAGAGTCCACCTGCCGATGCAGGGGACACAGGTTCGTGCCCTGGTCCGGGAAGATCCCACATGCCACGGAGCGGCTGGGCCCGTGAGGCATGGCCGCTGAGCCTGCGTGTCCGGAGCCTGTGCTCTGCAACGGGAGAGGCCACAACAGCGAGAGGCCCGCGTACCGCAAAAAAAAAAAAAAAAAAAAATGCTATACAAATCTTAGGGGTTGCGACTAAAGCAGTGCCTAGAAGACTGTGAGGGAATTAAATGCTTAAGAACATAAGTCAGAAAAATAGCAGAATCTTCTCAAAAAAACAGAGGAAGGAAATAATAAAAATAAAGGCAGAAATTAACAAAATAGAAAACAGATACAAAAGAAAGGATCAACGCAATCAAGAATTGGTTCTTTGAAAGTCTAAGATTGACAAATATCCAGCTAAAATATCAAGGAAAAAAACAGAACAGAACAAATAAACAATATCACAAGATGGTAACTATACATACGGCAAAGTTTTAAAGCACAAGGACATGAGGAACAACTTTATGCCAATAAATTTGAAAACTTGGATGAAATGGTTTAATTCCTAGGAAAATATAACTTGTGAAAATGAGCTCAACCTGTAGAATCAGATTTTTAAAAGAATTTAACAGGCTGATTCTAAAAGTTTTATGACAGGGCAAGTGGCCAAGACAGCCAAGGAAACTCTCATGGAAAACAACTTGGGAGAAATGCACCCGCCAAATATTAAAGATCATTTTCTAAATCTGTAGTTAATAAGACAATGTAGTATTGGTATAGGGAGAGAAAACCAAACCAGTGGGGTAGAGCAAAGAGCCCAGGAATGTAGCCATGGAAAAATTTTAATTATAATAAGATTTAATCTATTATTAAGATGATCGTGTACCTCTGTGGGGAATGAGAGTCAATGAATGGTGCAAGATAATTAGTAATCCACAGGAAAAAAAATAAAATTAGATCTTGTCCTCATACCAGACATAAAAATCTATTCCAAAGGGTGAATTTTGTAGTATGTGAATTATATCTCAAAACCAAAATATATTCCAGATGATTAAAGACTAAAATGTGAAAAGCCAATATTTAGGAGATAATATAAGGAAATATTTTTATAAGCTTGGGTTATGAAATGATTTCTTATGTAAGACACAAAAGACAATTCATAAAGAAAAAAATTGGTAAATACAACTACATTAGAATCCAATGAATTGATAAATACAACTACATCAGGGGACATCACGAAGAAATTGAAAAGATGAGCTAGGAGAAGATTACATTTATAGTTATTAGAAGATTATCCAGAATATGTAAAGAACTTCTACAAATCAATAAGAAAAGGCAAAGTTTAACTGAAAAATGGACAAAATACTTGAATGGGCATTTCTCAGAAGAAACATAAATGCCCAATAAATGGATAAAGGATGACCAACTCATTAATAATGAAGAGAATGTAAACTAAAATAACCAGGTTGGCAAAAACTAATAAATTTGAGAGCATCAAATGTTGGTGAAGACATAGGACAGGGACATCCCTGGTGGCACAGTGGTTAAGAATCCACCTGCCAACTCAGGGGACATGGGTTCGAACCCTGGTCCGGGAAGATCCCACATGCCGCGGAGCAACTAAGCCTGTGTACCACAACTACTGAGCCTGAGCTTTAGAGCCCTTGAGCCACAACTACTGAAGCCCACGCTCCCTACAGCCCATGCTCATCAACAAGAGAACCCACCAAAATGAGAAAACCGTGCACCGCAACGAAGAGTAGCCCCCGCTCGCCACAACTAGAGAAAGACCGCACGCAGCAACAAAGACCAACACAGCCAAAAATAAATACATAAATAAATTTATAAAAAATAAAAATACTCATGCCTGGGTCCCACCGAAGGGATTCCAGTTTAATTTGTCTGGGGGTGAGGCTCAGGCATAAGGATTTTTTGAAGTTTCCTGAGTGATTCTAAAGTGCAGAGGTTGAGGGAATTCCCTGGCAGTCCAGTGGTTAGGACTCCGAGCTCTCACTGCCGAGGGTCTGAATTCAATCCCTTGGTCCGGGAACTAAAATCCCACAAGCTGCACGGGGTGGCCAAAAAATAAGTAAATAAACAAATAAAAATAAATAAAGCGCAGAGACTGAGAACCTCTGATGGGAACAAATAAAGGCAAAGAGGAGAAGAATTTTGAAGAGAGTCCTGGGCACGCTACACATTGCCCACAAGGTCTGCTTTGTAGCCTGCTCTCCATTTGTCAGGTCTCATCTGCCCCTGTATCTCCTCTTCCTGAGCTTCTCACGTGGAGCTCATCAATATCATGGATGGATGAATTTACTGACTCTGAGGACAGTAGAATCACTGGGCCATTGAATCTCAGAGTTTGAGGTGACGTTAAAGGTCATGTCACCTCTTTGACATCCCCACCAGGAAGTTTTCAGCCTCTGGTTACTCCTATCAGTGGGGGACTCAGTATCGCTGAGATGAAAGTGGGAAGGAGAGAAAAAGTCAGAGAAGAGCATCCCAGGTAGAGATTGGGTGGCAAGCTGGAGGCAAGAGAGACCACTTAGCACCAAGGGCATCTGTGTGGGGACAAGGCAACACTCCTTGCCTTGTCCTGAGGAGTGTTGTTTCCTGGAATGAGGACTTTTCCAGGGAATATTTATGCCATTCCTGGAGACATAATGGCCTTTCCAGGAAAAGGAACTTCTACTGTCCTTTGATTTCTTTTCTGTGATCTGATGTGGTCCTGGCTTGTAAGTATCTCACCAACCTAACCACGACCTGTTCAGAGAATCTTTCCCCACCCTAACCTGAGCCTCAGGTCCAGGCCAGTACATTCAGAGGGAGCTCACATTAATTTAAACGAATGGTATGGGACTTTCCTGGTGGTCCAGTGGTTAAGAGTCTGCCTGCCAATGCAGGGGACACTGGTTTGATCCCTGGCCCAGGAAGATCCCACATGCCACGGAGCAACTAAGCCCATGCGCCACAACTAATGAGCCCGCGTGCTACAGCTACTGAAGCCCGCATGCGTAGAGCCCGTGCTCTGCAACAAGAGAAGCCACCGCAATGAGAAGCCCGCGCGCAGCAACTAAGAGTAGCCCCTGCTCATTGCAACTAGAGAAAGCCCGCGCGCAGCTACAAAGACCCAGCACAGCCAAAAATAAATAATAAATAAATGAATTAATAAATAAATAAAATAATACGGTATTTTAAATATTTTTACATAGAATCTTATGTTAGGGAATTCCCTGGCGGTCCCGTTGTTAGGACTCGGTGCTCTCACTGTGCAGGGCCGGGTTCAATCCTTGGTAGAGAAGCTAAGATCCTACAAGCAGTGCAGCGTGGACAAAAAAAAAAAAAAGAATGGTATGTTGGTAAAGCTTAGAGAAAGACTACTATACCTTTCTCTCCACATAAAATGTTATGATTCTTGTAAGGACCCATTATACTTATGCAAATCCAGCTATATTAGCTCGGCAAAAAACTAGATAGATCGATGGATCAAAAGACTGATTGATAGATGGATAACATAGATGATAGACAGATAGGTAGATGGTAACAATAATGACAAAGTGGACAATAATTTATAGAAGTTTTTCCCTTTCAAATTTTACTTGGCGATGCAATTTGGTCTTCTCAACAACTCTGTGGAAATCATTTATTTTTTTACCCCATTCACTGAGGCTCAGAGGTTTTTCATTGCTGAGTCCAAGGTCCCAGACCCAGAATTAGTAAAGTTCAGAGACAGCCCTGGGTCTTCCCACAGTTCTCCCCAGGGACCCACCTCCTCCCTGCTGAAAAACCAGAGGGTCTGCCATTGGGGCACAACATGAAGATTCTCAATGCACTACCCCTTTTGCAGCCCTGGAGTTGTGTTCGCAACAGAAAAAGGAGCAGAAAGACGAGAAACTGAGACATCCACACGAGGGTGCATGGGCTGCCAGCAAGTCCACAGAGGGTGTGACACAGTCGGCTAGCGCTCCGTCCACTTTTTAGCAGAAATAGAGATGAGCTCCAGCCGCCCTAAGTGATGCGCGCACGCCCCACCCACACTCCCGCTCTGCGGTCACACGACGGGCTGTGCGTGGGCGAGCTATGAGGGGCTCCCAGGCCCTTCCTTCAGGATCACGCCCTCCCTCCGCCCTCTCCCCTTCTGGAGGATGTGGAGGGGAGCCAGCTTGTACCATGGGGATGAAGGCAACACCCCAGGCATGACAGCAAGAGGGAAGGCGTGTCCCAGGCAATGGAGCTGCTAGTCCAGTCCTGCATTGCTTATATCTGGACATTGCTACGTTTGAAAGAAATTACTAACATTGTAGTTTAAACCTCTGTTATTGTGAGTCTCTGTCAGAGCAGCTAAACCCACATTTTTTTTTTTTTTTTTTTTTGCTGCGTTAGGTCTTTGTTGCTGCGCGCGGGCTTTCTCTAGTTGCGGCGAGCAGGGGCTACTCTTCCATACGGTGCACGGGCTTCTCATTGCGGTGGCTTCTCTTGTTGTGGAGCACGGGCTCTAGGCGCACGGGCTTCAGTAGTTGTGTCTCGCGGGATCCGTTGCTCCACCGCATGTGGGATCTTCCCGGATCAGGGATCGAAGGATCGAACCCTTGTCCTCTACATTGGCGGGGGGATTCTTAACCACTGCACCACCAGGGAAGTCCCCAAACCCACATCTTAAATGAATACCCACAGAAGGGCAACCAGTGTCGGTTCCCTAACTAATACCTTCATCTGACCTGGAGTCCCCAGTCTCGCCCCACCCACTCACAGGCCAAGTGATTCTCTCTATGCAGGGGTCAGCAAACTTCCTCTGTAAAGAACCAGATGGTAAATATTTTAGACTGCGTGGGCCGTACAGCCCCAGTTGCAACTACTCCACAGTGCTGTTGGAGCAAGAAAGCAGGCATGGATGACGTGTAAACAAATGGACACAGCTGTATTGCAATAAAACTTTACTTCTGGGCACTGAAATTTGAAATTTTCCATGTGATTTTCATGGGTCATGAAATATTATTGATTTTTTTTCCCCCAACAATTTTAAAAAGGTAGAAACCATTCTTAGCTCAGAGGTCACTAAAAAACAGGTAGGGGGCTGGATTTGGATGTGCTGTGGTTTGCCAACCCGTGAACTTATGCAGTCCCCTGGCCAGAGTGATTGATTTAGAGACGGTTGAGTAACCAAAGATGGGCAAACCCGAGTCAATCCTGGGATTTCTGTTGAAACTCTTGTAAAAGAGAAGCTCCTTAATTTCTTCTGGGGTTGTTGATGGGTTTGTCAGGTGTTGGCTTGAACGAGCCAGGAAAACAGATCCAGAGACTGAGAGAAGTTAGGACCTGATGATCCAGGTTGAGCCCCTGGATCCAGCCATACCTGCAGCCTAGAGGTTTATTCATTTATTTATTTATATTGTAGCAAAATAATAATAATAATGTGAGATTACACTCAATAAAATTTTAAGTACCCAGTACATTACTGTTTAAGCACAACATGGTACAGCAGATCTCTAGAACTTTTTCGTCTTGTATAATTGAACCTTCATACCCATTGAACAGCAACTCCCCATTCACCCCCTCTCCTCAGCCTCTGGCAATCATCATTCTGTTTCTATGAATCTGAGTACTCTGGATACCTTATTTAAGTGAAACTGTGCAGTATTTGTCCCTCTGTGACTGGCTTCTGTCACTTATCATTATGCCCTCAAGGTTCGTTCATGTGATAATGTACGATAGGATTTCTTTCTTTTTCAAGGCTGAATAATATTCCCTTGTATGTATTTATCACATTTTCTTTAGCTATTCATCCCTCGATGGACATTTAGGTTGCTTCCACATCTTGGTTATTGTGAAAAAGGCTCTTCAAGATCCTGATTTTAATTCATTAGGATAAATACCCAGAAGTGGGACTGCTGGATCATATACTAATTTTGGTTTAAATTTTGGTTTCATTTTTGAAGAGTCTTCATGCACCCTAGAGTTTTAATTCCTGGAGTTTTCAGTTGCATGAACCTGAACCAAAGCATTAGCCCAGAGGGGCAGTATAAGAGGCAGCTATTGGATTCTAAAGTCTGACTGCTGGATTCAAAGCCACCTTGTAACTTTGGGCAGTTTTCTCATCTGCACAATCAAAATTTACCTATTAAGGAAATATAATACTTACTGAGTGCTGTGATGTTTCTGACACAGAGGATGGTGACTAATACAGAAAAAGCCCTGCCCTCATGAAGCTTACATTCTGTTTGAAAAGGTAAGTAGATTAAAGAAAAGGAAGTAAAATATATGGCAACTTTTATAGAGATAAATGCTCATGAAAAAAGATTAAAGCAGGAAAGACTTATAGGAAGCCTGGGGGGGGTGTAAAATTGCATGTAGGGTGATCTGGGAAAAATCTCATCTTTAGATGCTGAGTTTTTTTGTTTTTTTGTTTTGGGGTTTCTTTGGCTGCTTTGGGTCTTTGTTGCTGCACACGGGCTTTCTCTAGTTGCGGTGAGAGGGAGCTACTCTTCATTGCAGTGCGCAGGCTTCTCATTACGGTGGGTTCTCTTGTTGCAGAGCATGGGCTCTAGGCTCTCCAGCTTCAGTAGTTGCAGCCCACGGTCTCAGTAGTTGCAGCACGCAGGCCCTAGAGTGGGCGGGCTTCAGTAGTTGCAGCATGTGGGCTCAGTAGTTGTGGCGCACGGGCTTAGTTGCTCTGCAGCATGTGGGATCTTCCCGGACCAGGGATCGAACCCGTGTCCCCTGCATTGGCAGGCAGATGCTTAACCACTGCACCACCAGGAAAGTCCCTAGATGCTGAGTTTTGAGTAAAAACCTGCAGGAAGTGAGGAGCAAGCCATACAGATACCTGGTAGAAAGGAACCACAAAGGTAACAGCAAGTACAAAGGTCCTGAGGCTGGAGCATGCATGGAGGCTTCAAGGAACCGCAGTGAGGCCAGTGTGATGGAATTGGAGAGAGTAAGAGTAAGACTACCAGGAAATTACATCAGAGAGGGGATGGATCTTGCATATCATAGTCAAGATTTTGGCTTTTACTCTGAGTGGGGTGAGAGCCAGGGGAGGGTTTGGAGCAGAAGAGGGATGCAGGCTCATTTGGGTTTTAACAGGATCCCTCTGGCTGCATGAACAGACTGTGGGGTACGAGGGTAGAAGCGGGGAGGTGGGTAGAGGAGGGAGGCAGTCCTACAGGGTGTTGTTAAGGTCAAATGGGTTAGTTCACGCTCAACCAGTTTTATAATGTGAAAAATCCCTGTCTGGCTTAATCTGTTTCTGTCACTTACAACCCCAAAATAAAACAGGCCCAATACCTCACATTCAAATACTTAATAACAGCTCATGGTAATTCCAAGCTTCTTTCTTCAGTCTCTCCTGATAGACACTGAGTCTCATAAGGACAGGGCCAGTGACCAGTGTCCAGGCCCTGTTAAGGGCCAGGATGAAAAATGACAGCTCCTAGAGGCTGAGGCAAAAGATGGTATGTGAAATGCTTCCCTGCCATTGAATTGTCGCCAGGGGGGAAATTTAAGAGTCAGTTTCTCCGGAGAGTTACTGCAGCCCCCAGCCCTGCTGCCGCTCGGCCCTCAAGAGAGAAACCTGGAATTCCTTTCTAGGAGAGCTTTCCTTTACAAATCCTGTTAATCTAAGGAGTCCTGTTTTCTCTATAAATAAGGCAACAATCCCCAGGGTGGCCTGGGCAGTATCCTCTCAATGCATATGGTATTTGGTACAAAATGGAGGTGAGGGAGTTTGTGGAAAGAAGCCGGGAAGATGTGGAAGAAAGCCAGAGAGCTTTTACTTTTGAAGAGCGTGATAGACTGTCACCCTTGAACCCCAATTATGCTGTTTGTTTGTTTGGTGGGGGCCCTTTGACAAAAGGCGCAGCATCGCACTCTTACTGACTGTGTTGATTAAGCCATGTTCATCCACTGAGCTCTTAGCCATCAAGAGCCCTGGGAGATGAGTGGGGATCACATATCTTCCTAAACATCTGCCAGGGCAGGGACGGAAGTTAAACAGTTTCCCAGATTTTCTCTCTCTTTTCCCTTCAGGATGAAATACTCCCTACCGCCAGAGGCCTAATTCTGTCTTTTCATCTAAACTGGGATCTCCACGGAGTCAGGGGTTATGTTTTATTTGTTTTTGTAATCTCAACAATCTGGCATAGAGCACCAGGCAAGGGAGGCACGAACGAGTGGATGATGGATAGATGGATGGATGGATGGATGGAGAGATAAGTGTATGGAAGGAAGGTAGGAAGAAAGAGAAAGAAGGAAGTTTGGAATGATGGGTAGATGCATGGAAAGGAAAAAGGAAGAAGGAAGGAGGGAGAGAGACAGAGAGGGAGGGAGGATGGATACATGGATGGATAGAGGGATGGTGAGTGAGTGAATACATGGATGGATGGATGGATGACAGGTAATAATAGTGAAATTTAAAATTTTTTATTTATTTATTTATTTTTGGCTGCACTGGGTGTTTGTTGCTGCACACAGGCTTTCTCTAGTTGCAGGGAGCAGAGGCTACTCTTCGTTACGGTGCGCGGGCTTCTCATTGCAGTGGCTTCTCTTGTTGCGGAGCATGGGCTGTAGGGCGCGCGGGCTTCAGTAGTTGTGGCACACGGGCTTAGCTGCTCCGCGGCATGTGGGATCTTCCCGGGCCAGGGCTCGAACCCGTGTCCCCGGCATTGGCAGGCAATTCTTAACCACTGCGCCACCAGGGAAGACCAATAATATGAACATTTTTAAGCCCTTATTATGTGCCAGGAAATTTACACAGATTATTTAATTTCATCTTCCCCACCATGTTCAATATATGGAAAAATAAGCTTCAGGAGAGCTAAGTCACAAACCCAAAATGACATAAAATTCTGCGTGACTCCTGAGTGAGCATGCTGAACCATTATATCCTGATGCTGAATATATGATGGTTAAATGAATGAATGATTTGTCTGCAGGCAGACTTTTCTTAAAGGATATACAAAAGCTAAACAAGAACAAAACTGATGTGTCCAGTGTTACCTTTTCCAGCAACAAACGGAAAGTTCTCTTCCCATTGCTTTGCAAATCAGACAATGGAGATTGGAGCATTAAGAGGAAAAAAAAAATATATATATATATATATATATAGAGAGAGAGAGAGAGAGAGAGAGGGGGAGAGAGAGAGAGAGAGTGGGTGTTTAAGGAGATTCCAACTTATAAGTTGTTTGTGGGCCCTTGACCATAAAAGGGCTAGAAAAACTATGGATGGAGCCGTGGTCAGAGAGCCTAGGTAGAAAGTGGATTCTTCCCCTGGTTGTCCCCATGTGACCATAGAACTCACCTGGGCTCTCCAGACCTCAGAATCCTGTGGGTCCAGTGAGTAGCATGGACTGGATGATTGTGAAGTCCTTTTCCCAGACTGTTCAGTTTAAGATTTACACTCACCCTTGGCCAGGACAGGACAGAGTCCCCACTGTGCCAAGAGGCAGTGATAGGGAAGTGACTAAGCCTGAAGCCTCCGAATCAATCAGCCTGGGTGCCTGATTCTGACTCTGTGTGGCCTTAGACTGCTGATTTCACCTCTGTGCCTCAGTTTTCTCCTCTGTAAAATTAGAGTAGACATTTATATCTTATAGGGTGGTTGGGAAACATTCTCACAGTGTCTGGCCACCGGTAACCTCAATTTAATGTTAGCTCTTGTTTTCTTAAATTTTTTTTTGCTTTGGGACGTCCCTGGTGGCACAGTGGTTAAGAATCTGCCTGCCAATGCAGGGGGCACGGGTTCAAGCCCTGGTCTGGGAAGACCCCACATGCCACGGAGCAACTAAGCCCATGTGCCACAACTACTGAGCCTGTGCTCTAGAGCCCGCGAGCCACAACCACTGAGCCCACGTGCCACAACTACTGAAGCCCGCGTGCCCAGAGCCTGTGCTCTGCAACAAAAGAAGGTCACCGCAATGAGAAGCCCACGCACCACAATGAAGGGTAGCCCCCACTCGCTGCAACTAGAGAAAGCCCGTGTGCAGCAGCGAAGACCCAACACAGCCAAAAATAAATAAATAAATATTAAAAAAAATTTTTTTTTGTTTCTATTATTCATTACAAAATTGAAGCTACATAGGTAATTCATCTTTATTTTAGAAAAAGTTATTCAAATATAGAGTTAAAGGTAAATCAAAGCGGGGGAAGTGGCGGGGGAATGCTGGTAGTGTGATGAGGAGATTGGGATTGACGTATATACACTAATATGTATAAAATGGATAACATAAGAACCTGCTGTATAAAAAAATAAATAAAATAAAATTCAAAACCAATAAATAAATAACTCAAAGCTTACCTTTAGTGCCCCATAGGCCATTACTCTCCCCAGAAATAACCACTTTGTGTATATCCTTCTAGAATTTCTTTTTACATGAATACAATCATTCCGTGTAAAGTATTTCTGCCACTTGCTCTTTTTACTTAGTTGTGAGACTTGGAGGGATTTCTGCAGGGTCGTCATGGATCTGCCTCACTATTTTTAATGCTGCATTGTATTTCATGGGTGGCTTGTGTTACAATTTATCTAGCTATTCTTCTATAGATGGACTTCCTCCTTTTCTTTAATTAATTTTTAGGTTCATTAATAATACATGAATATATTCTCTGCAAAAAAGCTAAAATATTCCAAATAGGACTAAAGTCCCCTCTGATGACCTGCTTGCCCATCTTCTTTTCCTCCCCGCCCCCATTAGAAACCCCAGCCATCCATTCGGAATGTAGGTTTCCAGGACTTTTCCAATGCATGTCCGTAATTATGCATTGTTTTGTGTTTTCTGTTGTTTTGTCTTGCAACTTGTTCTAAGTCATTCAGTAATATATGTAGAGTTTCCCAAGTCTATATAAACCTGTCTCTTTCTCTTTAACTCCCGCAGAATATTTCTTTATTCTAGCTAGAGTTTGGATATATCCCATGGCTTAATAGTTTAGTTCCCTATTGATTGACATTTAGGTGGTTTCTAGTTTTTCTCTCTCAGCCCACATCCCTATCCACCAGTACCAGGGACATTCATTCATCAGTAATTTGAAAGCAGCATATGTGATACAGAGTAACCAACCGATGAAAGCCCTGTGGTCATGGGACTTTAAACTTAGTTGCTTTTAGAATCTGGCGTATTTGTTTTCCGTCAGTTTAGACAATGTGACCTGGTGGGAAGAGAGAGGGCTGCAGAACCAAATAGAGTTCATTTCATCCTAGTCTTACCACCTCCAGCAAAGTTACTTCTCCTTCAGAGTTTTGATACCCTCAGCTGCACCCCTCATAGGACTATTGTGAAGGCTGACTTAAATACTGTGCGGGTCACCTGCCCCTTGGGGGACCCTCAATAGACACGGATTGTCACTGTTAAAATACAGCCCATCTCTTTCTATCTCCCAAAGGATCTGAGGTGCCTAGCTTAGACTTTTCATGCTGCTTTTTTTTTTTTTCACATCTTTATTGGAGTATAATTGCTTTACAATGTTATGTTAGTTTCTGCTCTACAACAAATTGAATCAGCTATATGGATACATATATCCTCAAATCCCCTCCCTCTTGAGCCTCCCTCCCACCCTCCCTATCCCATCCCTCTAAGTTGTCACAAAGCATTGAGTTGATCTCCCTGTGGCAACCTCTTTCTAAATTGACACTAAAATAACAAGCCAAAAGAAAATCTGAATATTCAGATTTCCTGCCAATTATAAATCAGCGTTGTGTGGTGATGCATGACCCTCAAGAGAGAAGGACACATCTAGGAGGCTAATTCTGACGATTTCGGGCTTTCCCCACTCACCCCAACCCGATAGTTAATAGGAGCCAGGAAGAAGCCCCTGTATTTCAAGTGCCGATTCCCGCTGTACTGGCACTCCAAACATCTGAAGGAAAAACAGTTTGTTAATTGCTGTCTAGACAGTTTATTGCAGCAATAAGATCAAAACCCAGAATCCTAATGTTTGTGGTATGAATCATGCAGACTAAACAATTGTTTTATTGCACTTACAGAGAAGTTGATTTATAACATCACTGGGTAATAAAATTCCTTCATGGTTTATCCAAAATTATTTTGCTTCTTTTACACCACTCTGTGATAATTCCACCTCTCTGGGCTGTTGAAATGTGTCCTCTGTCACATGTAAAGAGCTTCTTATCCGATGTCTTGTTGTCTTCAAGGGCCAGGGGTCCATCCGTCCCGGTAAAGCCTTTGTGAGAGCAGGCAGCCTGAATGGCGCGGTTGTCATAGCTGCATCTGCCCACGCCAAGACATCTGGCAGTCCCTGAACCTGACAACCTCTTGTTTGTTGGCAAAGGCCAATTTGATGGTTTCACCCCATTGACTAGTTCCCGGATGAAATGGACAGAACCGACCAGTTCTTTGGTGCCTCTGCAACCCTGGACTGATGCTCCCTCTGCTTGCAGCCATGTCCGCACCCTGATAGCCTGTGGAATATGAGAGAGAGAAGGAACAATCCAACCTGCATCCGTTATTGCCTCCCAAATCCCACAGCTGCCAGTGGAGCGGGGCTGCCTCGCTGAAACAGTGGCTCAGAAAGTCTAAGTGTCTCACTCAAGGTCAAATATTGGGAAGCATTTCTTCTTCAGGTTCTAAGTCCAGTGCTCTGTGACATGGGAAGCCAAGTGACTTGAGAGATTAGTATCGAATAAATTGTAATATCTTTCCTAAAGGAGATATGTCCGTTTTGCTCTTCCCTTTTTTATCCCTGCCCTGAAGACAGTAAAACTCCACAGTGAGGGGCAGCTCATCTCCAAACCCCTGGAATCAAATGATAATTTCAAAAATTGATGTGAAATTCATAGGACGTAAAATTAACTATTTTAAAGTGAACAATCCAGGGGCATTTAGTACCTTCGCAGTATTGTGCAACCACGACCTCTATCGAATGCAAAACATTTTCGTCACTTGAGCAGAAAATCCCATATCCATTAAGCAATTGCTCTGTGTTTCCCCCTCCCACCAACCCCTGTCAAGCGCCAGTCTGCATTCTGTCTCTGTGGACTTCCCTGTTCTGGATAGCTCACATAAGGGAATCCTATAACACAGGGCTTTTTATGTCTGGCTCCTTTCACTTACTGTCATGTTTTTGAGATTCATCCACATTGTAGCATGTATCAGTACTTGATTCCTTTTTACGGCTGACTAATATTCCATTGTATTTATAGCCCTCATTTTGCTTTGTTTTGTTTGTGTGTTTAATTTTTGGCTGTGTGTGGACTTTCTCTAGTTGCAGTGAGTGGGGGCTACTCTTCGTTGCAGTGCACAGTCTTCTCATTGCAGTGGCTGCTCTTGTTGCAGAGTACGGGCTTTAAGGCGTGCGGGCTCTGTAGTTGTGGCGCAGGGGCTTGGTTGCTCTGCGGCATGTGGGATCTTCCTGGACCAGGGATCGAACCTGTGCCCCTGCATTGGCAGGCAGATTCTTCACCACCGCGCCACCAGGGAAGCCCCCCTCATTTTGTTTATCCATTCATTATGTGATGAGAATTTAGGTTATTTACAGCTTTGGTCTGTCGTGCGCTGTGCTGCTATGCACATGTGTGTACACATATTCGAGTGCCTGTTTTCAATCCTTTTGAGTATTGTACCTAGAAACAGAACTGCTGGATCACATAGTAATTCTATGCTTAGTTTTTGGGGAACCACCAAACTATTTTTCAGAGTGACTGAACCACTCTGCATTCCCACCAGGGATGCATATGAGTTTTCAATTTTTCCACATCCTTGTCAACACTTATTATTTTCCATTTTTATTTTTGTGTTTTGTTTTTGTGAAGACAGCTGTCCTACTGGGTATGAAGTGGTATCCCGTTGTGGTTTTCATTTCCATTTCCCTACTGACTAATGCTGTTGGGCATTTTTTCATGTGCTTGATGGCCATTTTGTATATCTTCTTTGGAAACATCCTTTGCCCATATTTGTCCTTTTGTTGTTGAATTGTAAGCGTTTTTTTTTTTTTTTTTTTTTTTTGCAGTACGCGGGCCTCTCACCGTTGTGGCCTCTCCCGTTGCGGAGCACAGGCTCCGGATGCGCAGGCTCAGCAGCCAAGGCTCACGGGCCCAGCCGCTCCACGGCATGTGGGATCTTCCCGGACCGGGGCACGAACCCGTGTCCCCTGCATCGGCAGGCGGACTCTCAACCACTGCGCCACCAGGAAAGCCCGTAAGTGTTTTTTTAAAAATATATTTTAGATACTAGACCTTTATCAGAAATAGGATTTGCAATTATTTTTTCCCATTCAGTGAGTTTTCTTTTTCTTTTCTTTTTTTTTTTTTATTTTACCATTTAACAATAAGGAAAATTTATTGTATCACATTAACAGAGTGTGCCAAGTTAAGATGGCTCAAAAATGACTAACGTAGGGCTTCCCTGGTGGTGCAGTGGTTGAGGGTCCGCCTGCCGATGCAGGGGACACGGGTTCGTGCCCCGGTCCGGGAAGATCCCACATGCCGTGGAGCGGCTGGGCCCATGAGCCATGGCCGCTGAGCCTGCGCGTCTGGAGCCTGTGCTCCGCAACGGGAGAAGCCACAACAGTGAGAGGCCCGCGTGCCGCAAAAAAAAAAAAAAAAAGACTAATTTGGTATCTGAACAATGGATTAAAGATCCAGGTTTCCCTTCTCTTTCCATTCTGACGTCGTATGTGTCTACTCTGCTCTTGGTGGCTCACCTCACGATTGCCCAGTGTTCTAGAGCCACCCTTGTTCTAGAAATCACATGCAAACATGATGATGTCTAGAAGAAATATATTTCTTTTGTGAGTCTCTGAGCAAGAATCTCTGTTACAGAAGCACCCATTCCCAGCAGAAGTCACCTCATCCCTCCTTAGACAGGACTTCATGACATGCCCAGGCCTAAACTAGTCACGGAGAAGGCCGTCAGGACTTGGAGTTGTCTTTTTCTAGATGCTGTCCTTTGATGCGCAAAGCTTTACATTTTGATGACGTCCAAATTTATTCTGTCTTTTGTTGTTCATGCTTTTTGCGTCACGTGTAAGAATCCATTGTCAAATCCAAGGTCATGTTTTCTCCCACCATTGTTGGGGTTTTAGCTTCTGTGTTTAGGTCACTGCGTCATTTTGAGTTAATTTTTGTATGTGGTGTGAGGGAAAGGTCCATCTGTTTGGATATAGATTGCCAGATGTCCCAGCACAGATACTAAATTTTGTGGATACTCTTCAGGTGTGATTTTCAAAGGCACCTCTGAAGCCTGCAAAGGTTGAAGGACACCTCCTCCTGTGCTCTATGATTCACAATCCCATTCTCCCCCACTACAGGTCGTGACCTTTGCAGGCCACTTCACTTCAGAGCCTCCATTGCCTTAGCTATGAAAGGGAATTATACTAATAGCATATTCCTCCTGGGATTTCCTGGAGCCCCCAATAAGAGTAGGTGCAAAGTGCTTGGTGTGATAACTGAGACATGTTGGACAAAGATAGATAATTATTACTCATTCTTAGTATTAATAATTACATTATCAATAATTATATTATAACTATTGTTTAATTCCTACCACTGTTATCAAGGTGATGTGTTGAAAGGACCTTTGTCCTTTGAAATTCCAAACGCTGTTGCCTGCTAGTAATATGGAGAAGAAGTCTGAATTATCTTCCTGAAGGGAACTTGCTGGTTTTTCTGGAATAATCTATTGAAATTACAAAATACAAGGTCAAAAAGAAAGAAGAGGTGAGGCATCACTTCTTCTTAGCTTCACATATGCTTCCTTGCCCTTCATGATACAAATGGAGACTTGGCCAAACCTGGTCCCCTCAACATTCCCTGCTGCCAGCTCTGCCGTCATCTTTAGATGTTCTGGAGAGCATGTTTGGGAAATAATATAAACCGTCAAACTTTCAGAGACAAACATGGGAGAAAAGCTTCAGGATCTAGGTGTAGGCAAAGAGTTCTTAGACTTGACACCAAAAGCACAACCCATAAAAGGAAAAAATGATAAATTGGGCATCGTTAAAAGTAAAGAGTGGGCTTCCCTGGTGGCGCAGTGGTTGAGAGTCCGCCTGCCGATGCAGGGGACACGGGTTAGTGACCCGGTCCGGGAAGATCCCACATGCCGCGGAGCGGCTGGGCCCGTGAGCCCTGGCCGCCGAGCCTGCGAGTCCGGAGCCTGTGCTCCGCAACGGGAGAGGCCACAACAGTGAGAGGCCCGCGTACCACAAAAAAAAAAAAGGCTTTTGCTTTGTAAAAGACCTTATTCAGAGGATGAAAAGACAAGCTAGAGCCTGTAGAAAATATTTGCAAATCACATACCTGACAGTAGTATCCAATGTGAAGGCTCTCTGTGGTGGTGGAATATATAAGGAACTCTCAAAACTCAACACTGACATAAACATACCAGTTAGAAAATGGGCAGAAGACAGAGATTTCACCAAAGAGGATATACAGAGGACTAACATGCACATGAAAGATATTCAACATTTTTAGGTATCAGGAAAATGCAAAATAAGATCACAAGTAAATATCACTACTCACCTATGGGAATGGCCAAAAAAACAACAACAGCAAGGAAAAAAAACCACGTACCGAATGCCAGTGAGTGAGGAGAAACTAGTTCACCCATACGGTGCTGGTAGGAATGTCAGAAGTTACAGCCGCTTCAGAAAACTAGTTCGGCAGTTTCTTGAAAAACTAAACATGCAACCACAATATGTCCCAGCAAGGCACTCCTGGCATTTATCCCAGAGAAATGAAAACTTTTGTTCATACAAAAACCTGTACCTGAATGTTCATAGCCGCTTTATTCACTATAGGCCCAGATGTGCCTCAGCAGGTAAATGGTTAAACTGGTACATCCCTTCTGTGGAACAGGACCCAACACTGAAAGGAGCAAGCTCTTGATACAATCGACAACCTGGATGAACCTCCAGAGGATTATATGCATGAAAAAAGCCAATCTCAAAAGTTACATACTATATAATTCCATTTACTTCATGTCCTTGAAATGACAAGACTGTAGCAATGTAGAACAGATCAGAGGTTGCCTGGGGTTAAGGAGGTGGTCGCGGGAGTTTCCTGGTGGTCCAGTGGTTAAGAATCCGCCTTCCAATGCAGGGGACGCGGGTTTAATCACTGATTGGGGAACAAAGGTCCCACATGCCACGGGGCAACTAAGCCCACGCGCCACAACTACTGAACCTGCATGCTCTGGAGCCCACGAGCCACAACTAGAGAAGCCTGAGCGCCACAGCGAAGAGCCTGTGTGCCACAACGAAAAACAAAGATCCTGCATGCCACAACGAAGATCCCGCGTACTGCAGCTAAGACCCAATGCAACCAAATAAATAAATAAAAATAAAAAAAAAAAAAGGAGGGGGTCAGGCGGGAGGAAAGTGGGTGTGGCTATAAAACGACAACATACAGGATCCTTGTCAGAACAGATGGAAACTTTCTGTATCTCGACTGTATCAATGTCGACATCCTGGCTGTGATAATTATACTAAAATTTTGTAAGATGTTACCATTATGGGAAGTACTTGGGCTCTCTCTCTTTTTTTTTTTTTTTTTTTTTTTTTTTGTGGTACGCGGGCCTCTCACTGTTGCGGCCTCTCCCGTTGCGGAGCACAGTCTCCGGACGCACAGGCTCAGTGGCCATGGGTCACGGGCCCAGCCGCTCCGCGGCATGTGGGATCCTCCCGGACCGGGGCACGAACCCGTGTCCCCGGCATCGGCAGGCAGACTCTCAACCACTGTGCCGCCAGGGAAGCCCTGGGCTCTCTGTGTATTAATTCTTGCAACTGTATATGAATCTACACATATCTCAAAACTGAAAGTTTGTTTAAAAAACATAGAAAATATATAAATTTATATATATTTATATAAATATATACTACATAAATATATTTAAAAATACATATAGTAATGAATCTTATTGAATTGTGTTTATATGTCGAAAATGATCTAATATTGGCACTTTCGTATGGTTCAGCCTAATATTTTTTTTCCACTCAGCTGAACTGGTAGCATCCAAAACACGGTTTGGCAACTCACTTTTTCATTTCACTCCACCACGGAGAGAATATTCCATATCAGTCCAAACACAGATGCCTCCAGCTGCAGAAATACAATGCCATGTTATAGGTGACCATAACTTATTTTGACAGTTTCCTCTAATGGACATTTTGGTTGTTTCCATTATTTAGCTTTTACATACAATGTTGTCATGTATTTCCTTGAACATATATCATTTGTCATGTGTTGAATAGAGGGTCTGTAGGATAAATTTCCAGCAGAATAATTACTAGGTCAAAGGATATGTACATCTTTTCTTTTAGTAAATGTTTCCAAATACACCCCCAAGGAGGTTGAACCGATGTTTACTCCCAGCTTCCCACCCACCAAGGCCATCTATGAGAGCCCACGGCCCCATGCTTTGCAAAGACAGTGTTATCAAACTTTCATATCTGCTAATCTGATAAATGAAAAAAAAAGATATCTCATAATAATTTATATTTGCATTTTTCTTATATGCCTAGGTCAAGAATCTTCTCTTATACAGCCTACTAACCTAATCCACAGAATTCATTTGCAATCTCCTGAAGGGATTTTGTTTTATATTTCTCTTTATCGCATAGAGTATTTGCATACAGTGGAAGATTAAGAAATACTTGAAGATTAATTGTCACACCTGGAGCCAAACTCCTACCCCCCTCTGAGCCTGCCCCTCACCTCCTGAGGCTACAAGGACAGAATGACAAAGAGAAATCAGAAATGTGCCTTAAGATGAATAGCAAATGGAACTGGACAGCAGGTGGGGTCAGATTCAGTAGAAAGCCAAGTGTTGCTTTGCCTAAATTTTCAGGGATATTTTTATAGGCTTCTGGGGCACTAGATTGAAGAACCCACAGAGTTTTGCACCAGCTAAAGAAAATACAGAATTCATAAATGGGTACAAAATGTATCATTATGCTAACCGGCACCTGCCACTGACCTGGAGTCTTTCAATCCCCCCAAGAGCAAAAGATTCTGTTCTTAACAAAATCGATAATTGCACATTTAATTTTTGAACATTTCAAAAATTAAATGTATATCTATTATATGTGTATTATAGATAGATAAATTTACAGAGCTGTTTATTACACCTGGTCATTTAACACAAACAATGAGATATTCACTGAAACGCTAACATTCATTGCAAAGGTATTTACATGAATTTACAAATGCCCTGGACCTCTCTTGATCTAGAAGAAAATAGCAGAAGCTTCTTATTTTGAAAAATGCGTGGAACTCAGGCTGATAAGAAACCTTTCATGCATTCATGAATGCTAACTAGGAAGATAGTTGCGAACATTCCAGATGTTTATTCCTTTCTCTCTCTCTCACCTCCCCCCCTTGCGTGCTCCTTGATAACCAAGATGGAACATGGAAAGCTCTTTTATGAAGCTGTCCCATTGTATGCTAAGTTATGGTGGGCTCCAGACTGATCCCCTGACAAAAGTCCTTTGTTTGGGGATTCCCTCTATAAACTGGGACTCAGTGAATTATGCTGCTTCTAGGAAGCTTTCCTCGGCTGATTATATTTACCTAAGCAAGCATTATTTTCTGTCTTGTTCTCTTCTTTTTCTCAAGCATAATTCAGATCTCAGGAAAGCATGAGAAATATAAGGCAATTGCTGGCAAGACAACGAGGTATTTCCGGCTCCTCTACTCTGAAAACGATTGAGGCGTTTTTCGTAACAAGCATGTGCCACTTTTTAAAAAATTGTATTTTTCGATAGAATGTTTCCCCTGAGTACTAGGTTTGTGGGCTACGAAGTAGATGAAACGTCCTGATTTGGACATATTTTCCTTGTCTGCTGTTTCTGTTCACTTTTAGTTTTACTTAGTGTTATTTCCACAGTTGAGGGGTGGGGAAAAGAAGCATGGAAACAGCTATTTCCTATTCATTATTTTAATCCTAGAATAAGATCTTTATTGTTTTTTAAATGAGATGGGGGGATGGTTTAAGAGGAAGATTACAAAGATTTTTATTTGGGGTACTCTCTTTAAAGAAAACTAGTGGGACCTTTAAGAAAAAAGGTCGAGTCACATAAAATGAGAGAAGCAAAGGACAAAATGGTAATAAAGGGGGGGGCATTGGGGGATGTGCGTGTTCCGTTAGGACGGGGTCGGTCTCTCTTCTTCCATGCAAAGCAGCCTTCTTTTCGTGAGAAACCAAGCCCCTGGGTTATTAGATTCACAATGAGTTCCCCAGATGTAGTTCCCAGGAGTAAGGATTCTCAGAGGAATAAAGAGAACCCTAGAGGCTTCTGTTTGTTTTGTTTTGTTCTTGTTTTAGTAAAGTTTTGGCAAGGTAATGCTTCCAAGTGGTTCAAAAATCACAAGAGTATAACAAACAGTGAAAAGTCTCTCTTAACTGCTGTTCTGCAGTCACCTGTTTGCCTTCTCAGAGTCAACCCCTTCTAGTTTATTTGGTGCGTTATAATATCGGGAGATGTATTGTGCGTGCATCAGCAAATATAAACATATATTCCTTTTCCAACTTTCCTTACACAGCGTTAACGTACCTTACAGATTGTTTGGCACTTTCTCCCATGGACGACACGTTGATCTTGGCCATTGTTTCATCTCAGTACACAGAGCGCTCATCAATCTTTTCTATGGCTGCATACTGTTCCACTGTAAATGTACCTTAACCTATTTAACCGTCCCCAATTGATGGGCGTTTAGGTCGCCTTTGATCTCTTGCTATTACAAACAGTGCTGCCTTGGCTCATCTTGATGGGACGTCATTTCACACATGTGTGAGTAATTCTGCAGGGGCGGCCCTCCAAGTGGAAATGGTGGGTCAAAGAGTTTGTTATTAGCCCGTGGGTGGAGAGGGAAGACTTGAGATGTTCGTTGTTATTTATAGGGCTAGGTTTTCATGCCTTCTTTTTTTCCCTACCTTAATATTTACATTTAGGTTACCCAAATAATACATGAACACGTTCTCCCTGTAGCTTAAACCAATAAACAAACAATCCAGAAGGATACATGGTAAAATGTGAAAGTCCCCTTTGAATTCTCAACGCCCTACCCTTCACCTCCACATTCTCCTTCTCAAAAGCAATTCCCCTTCTCAGAGTTAACCACTGTGAGATAGTGCACGTAATTCCAGACCTGTCTATGCGTTTACATTTCGATTCACATACCTATTTCTGTGTAGGTCCAGATAGATAGAATACACAAATAGGTGTTCATATGGGTATATATAAATAGAAAAGCTTACCATAGTGCTTGTGAAACTTTTACGTGCTGAAAACTCACCTATGGATTTTGTTAAAATGCAGGATCTGCGGGAATTCCCTGGCGGTGCAGTGGTTAGGACCCGGCGCTTTCACTGCTGGGCCGGGTTCAGTCCCTGGTCAGGGAACTAAGATCCTACAAGCTGCGTGGTGTAGCCAAAAAAGAGGGGGAAAAAAAAGGCAGGATCTAATTCAGCGTGTCTGGGGTGAGAGCTGAGCTTCCCCGTTTCTAACAGTCTCCTAGATGCTGCTGATACTGCTGAATTTGGGTATCTTTTTGGTTTTTATTTGTTTTGTTTTTCTATAAATGAAAGCATACCTACTTATTGTTTTGGAAGTCACATTTTTTCCTGGCCAGGCCATTTGGGAAGGTAACACGGTTAAGGCCTTGCGAACCTAATGAACGGTGTATACGTATTGATACTATCAACTTTTATGAAAGAAAACCCATTTTATTTATTTATTTATTTATTTTTGCGTTACGCAGGCCTCTCACTGCTATGGCCTCTCCCGTTGCGGAGCACAGGCTCCAGACGCGCAGGCCCAGTGGCCATGGCCCATGGGCCCAGCCGCTCCGCGGCATGTGGGATCCTCCCGGACCGGGGCACGAACCCGTGTCCCCCGCATCGGCAGGTGGACTCCCAACCACTGCGCCACCAGGTAAGCCCAGAAAACCCATTTTAATTGATTTTTCAACCTGGGAAGCCTCTGAGACCTTCCTAAATTGATTCCATTGAATTCCAAGCATCAGTGGTGGTAATAGAAGCAGTTTTGTTTTATTTTGTTTTTTTTTTTTGAAGCAGTTTTCATTTGCTGATGAAAGTAAGCTTCAAATGACTTGAGAATTGTTTCTGATCGGTTCATTCTTGTATCTTGGCCCAGATAGTGTGTCTTTTGAGAATGCAACAGACACAAAGAGAGGAAATGCTAGTTTCTGGACATCATTCATGTCACTGGCCAAAACCACTTTCCACTGGGCATTTTAATTAGCATAGAGAAAACCAAAGAGGACCACAGAGTCTTTCTTCAACGAATAGACTCCTATGTCATTTCTCACCCATGCAAGGGAGGGGCGGATGGTTTGCATTTGGGAAGGTCACTGGAAGGTCGCTGCAGGATCTACAGTTGTTCTAGTTGCTTTAGCCGGAGGCCAGGGATCCCTCAGTCCTCTGCTCACCCCTGCTGTGCTCTATCGCCAAACCTCCATGCTACATCAGGAACCCATCCGTCTGCACCTCCATCGATCCCACCACTGTCTCAGCTATAGATTGGCAGGGACTTCCTCACTGGTCTTCCATCCACTCCTTTTTTTTTTTTTTTTTTTTTTTTTTTTGGCCACACCGCACGGCATGAGGGATCTTAGTTCCCCAACCAGGGATGGAACCCGTGCCCCCTGCAGTGGAAACGTGGAGTCTTAACCACTGGAGCGCCTGGGAAGTTCCTTCCCATCCACTCTTACTTCCTCCAGTGGGTTCTCCAACTGCAGCCAGGGTGGACTTGACTGAACGCAAAATGAATGAATTCCCTATGTAAGACCCCAAAGACGTGCCCCACCAGGGCTTGTAGACTGACCTCAAGGCCTTTCCCAAGCAGAACTGCCTCTTCCTCTCCAGCCTCATCACTGGACCCTCCTCCTTGCTCAGCATCCTCCAGCACCAAGGGCTTCAGTTCCTTTTACTCGCCCAGCTACCTACAGACCATGCTGTTCCCTCTGCCTGGAATGCTTTTCTTCACCCAGTTACCTCATCCTATAGGTTTCAACTCAAAGTTCCCTTCCTCAAAGAAGCCCCCTTGGACTAACCCACTCCCCCAGTAGCACCCTGCACCTCTTCTTCATACCAGTTATGCCAGTGTGCAGTGGTATCTCTCTAAATATTTGAGAGCGATTACTTGATTGAAATCCGTCTCCCTCCAATAGACTATGGGTTCCATGAGGATGGGAACCATGTCCACTTTTGTTCATTGGTGTGTCTCAGTGCTAACCACAGGGCTTGGCTTATAGTAGATGGTCATGTAATAATTCTGTTGTTCGAAGGAAGGGAGGAGGGAGGACTCATGGCACATCGGCTGTTATTATTGCTGTGGACACTCTAGCTAAAGTGACTTGGTGAAGATTCTGAGGAAGGAGGTAACGGTTTGGGGCAGATTGAGTTGAGATGGTGGAAGGGACCAGAAAGCTCAGCTAAAATGTTTCTTTGCGGCTGGACCAAAAGGAAGGATGGTGGGCAATGCTGGCATCTCAGGCTCACCTGGATTAGCACTTGACAGGGAGAAGGAACAGCCCCTGCCTGCATTTCAAGGCAATATCTTGACCTCCTGTCCACACATCAGGAAGTAAGAGTCAACCAGTCTCAACCAACCTTAAGTAACAATGTGTAGCAGGGAAGGGCACCCACCCGGGGGCTATTTGGATCCACACCAAGGTCAAATCTTATCTTGGCCACAGTCTTCTTTAACTTTGCAACCTCTCCCAGGTTACACACCAACCGTGCGTGACCTCAGCCTGGAAAGATGGTGACAGTCAAGGGTCTCACTTTACGGGCTGCAGCATAGATTAGAGTGGTCCATGCATCTATAGCACCAGGCATTGGTAAGCACTCAGGAAGTGGGATGTCCCATTGTCTGAGCCAGTCGTGAGCCACAAAGAACAGCCTGGGGAAGCAGAGTGAAAAACCAACCAAGGCAAAACTGCACATGAGGTCATTTAGTACCTCCGAAGGGAAGGGTTGGCAAAACTTCTGTTTCTAACAGAACCAACTGACCACCATAATATAGAGCCCTAAAATATGAAGACTTGATCATTTGTTCAGCTTTTTTTTTTTTCTCCCTATTTATTTGTTTTGTTCTCTGCTATATCCTCAGTGCCTAGAACAGTGCCTGGCATGTGTAGAGTTGAGGATGGAGCAAGGGAGGCCCCTTACCTTGGATGCTCTAGGCACCCTCTTTGCCTCACCCTAGTCCCCACCCTGGCCTGGCATATGGTGGATGCTCAATAAATAGCTGTCAGATGAATGAATCCAGGTATGTGGAAACAGCCAGATCTTTGAGTTGACCTCTTCTCCCAGGTGTTTTGACCTCAGGTTTGAGCAGCCTCAGGCTAACTTGATGAGTTTCTCTGATCCTTGCCTCCCAGGAAACAGACATGATGGTCAGGAAAACATCAGTGATAATACTGATATTCAGCCTTTCTGGAGCCCCCCATCTCTGTCCTCTACAGTTCTTCCCAGAACACTTGAAGGAGTTATATTTGTTTTTAATGCACCAGGACTGTGAAGTAGGTCATGTAGGCAAGTGGGAGAAGAGACAGAGAAAACTGCTTGACCTCCTTGATGAAGATAATTTCCGTGTAGATAAGGCAATAGGAGGGTCATCAATGTTTTCATCCTGCTCCAACCTGCTTGCCGTCTAATTTAGTTCTACAGTTAACCTTTACATCAGAAGCAGGGTTATGCTGTTATAAAATGTTGGGACATATTGCCTTTGCATTCCTGAATGCTTTCCTTCATTTCCTATGGTTTATTTAAAATTGTTTTTTGCCTCGCAATTTTTAAAGTTTTATTTATTTGTTTATTTATTTATTTATTTGGCTGTGCCGGGTCTTAGTTGCAGCAGGCGGGCTCCTTAGTTGCAGCTCGTGGGCTTCTTAGTTGTGGCATGCAAACTCTTAGTTGCAGCATGCATGTGGGACCTAGTTCCCTGACCAGGAATCGAACCCTGGGCCCCCTGCATTGGGAGCGCGAGTCTTAACCACTGTGCAACCAGGGAAGTCCCTGCATCACATTTTTTAAAAACTTTAAAATTTATATCTCCACGGAAGATTTTTTTTTTTTTCGGTACGCGGGCCTCTCACTGTTGTGGCCTCTCCCATTGCGGAGCACAGGCTCCGGACGCGCAGGCTCAGCGGCCATGGCTCACGGGCCCAGCCGCTCCGCGGCATGTGGGATCCTCCCGGACCGGGGCACGAACCCGTGTCCCCTGCATCGGCAGGCGGACTCTCAACCACTGCACCACTAGGGAAGCCCACCACAGAAGATTTTTTTAAAATAATTCAAATTGTTGAGTAGGTAATACAGTCACATGATCCAAAACCTGAAAAGAGTGGGCAAAATGGAAAGAGCTCCCCACCCCGCCCAACTCTTGTTCCTCCTCCACCCAGGTCCCCTCCCATCATTTCTTATAGATTTTTGCAAAATATCTCTTTGCAAATACAAATATGGATTCTTATTTTCCTCTGTTTCTTTTACATATGATAGCAGACTGTACACATTTTTTTCCCCTGCAGCTTGCTTTCTTCCTCTTGATCACATTATCTTGAAGATCATTTCATATCTCTTCCTAGGAGCTTCCTCATTCTTTGAAAGGACCACATTATAATGTACATAAATGTATACTGTATATAAGGAATTTAAGGTAAAAACTCTGCATCTGTTCCCAGCCCCAGTTCTTACTGTCTGGAGTTTTTAACTCACCACTATTAATAGTTTGTGGTTCTTTTTTTTTTGAAGTATAGTTGATTTACGATATTATATTAGTGTACAACATAGTGATTTGATAGTTTTATAGATTATACTCCATTTCAAGCTATTATAAAATATAAGCTATATTCCCTGTGCCGTACGTGACATCCTTATATCTCATTTATTTTATACCTTGTAGTTTGTACCTCTTAATGCCCTTGCCCTATCTTGCCCTCCCCCACCCCTTTCCACACTGGTAACCACTAATTTGTTCTCTGTATCTGTGAGTCAGTTTCTATTTTGTTATATCCATTCATTTTTTTATTTTTTAGATTCCACATATAAGTGAAAATGTACAGTATTTGTCTTTCTCTGACTTATTTCACGAAGCATAACACCCTCTCAGTCCATCCATGTTATTGCAAATGGCAAATTTTCACTCTTTTTATGGCTGAGTAATATTCCATTGTATATATATACCACATCTTCTTCATCCGTTTATATGTTGATGGACACTTAGTTGCTTCCATATCTTGGCTATTGTAAATCTGTGGCTGTTCCTCTAGACCTTTTTGCATTCCAAATATATTCCAATAATTGGAGAATATTTTTGTAAACATTGTATTGGAAATATTAATTTTTCTGAAACTTCTTAAACATAATAATATGTCTTGGGCATTTTCCGCCTATCTTTATCTATAGTTTTAGCTCCTTTTAACTTGGTTTTATTTTTTGATAGTGCATAGTATTCCACAGTATAACTGAAACACACTTTCTTTAACCCTTCTTCAATCGATCCGGCCAAAGATTTTAAATAATTTATTTCACAAGGAATAAAATTTTAAGCATATTATGAAGGATAAGTACAATATGAAAAAGGAGGAATTCTCTGCAGCAGTCATGAGGAAGGAATCACACTCAGTATCATCAATAGAGCTAAAAATGATAAGGATAATACCTTAACCAAGGGATGAGGTTAGCATCACAAATCCTATGACACATTCACAACACAAAGGCCTCAATAAGAAGTACTAAGAATACACTACTATGTGTAAAATAGATAACTAATGAGAACCCACTGTATAGCACAGGAAACTCTACTCAGTGCTCTGTGGTGGCCTAAATGGGAAGGAAATCCCAAAAGGAGGGGATAGATGTATACGTATAGCTGATTCACTTTGCTGTACAGCAGAAACTAACACAACATTGTAAAGCAACTATACTCCAATAAAAAAAAAAAAAAGAAGCAGCACTGAGAAAGACACATCACTTCTGTAGTATCCTTGCCAAAATTGCGTAGCATCTAATTATGAGAAAACATAAGATAATCTCAAACTAAGGGGCGTTTTACAAAATAACTGATGAGAATTCTTCAAAAGTGTCAAAGTTATGAAAGACAAGGAAAGATCAAGGAACTGTCACAGCTGCCATACGGGATCCTGAAACAGAGAGAATAAACCATCAATGGGAAAACTATTGAAATTTGAAAAATGTCTGTAGTTCAGTCAATAGTGTTGTACCAATGTTAATAGTAATATGCCAATGTTAATTTCCTAGTTTTGATCATTGCAGAGTGGTTATATAAAATATTAACATTAACAAGAGGGAAAAGTGGTGAAAAGTATACAGGAATCTTTGTAATATTTTGCAAAACATTATTTATATAAATTAAACATACGCAAAACAATACTGTATAGGCATATACATACATATGTGTATATTTAAAGATATACAACATAAATAGAAGATACAGAAAGTGGATTTGAAGGACTCATTTTAAATACACAAGGGTGGCTGTACATGACAGAAAAGGAAATGGGATTGGAGATGGAGATGAAGGGGAAAATTGTAAAATAATCTGTAAAGGGCACCAATATTCTACTTCTGTATATTGGTCCTCTGGCTACCCTTGTACATGTATGAAATTACATACACACATCCATATGTACAAAATTATACACACACTGCCCCATACTCACCAACCCAGAGCATTGCTTATAATCACAAAGTACTAGAAACAGCCTAAATACTTAGGTAGAGGTTAAGGGTTCTGACCACTTTCATCATGGTCCATCCATATGGTGAAATACTATGCAGCCATTAAAAAGAAGGTTGTAAATCTATAGGTGGGGCTATGGAATAAACTCCAAAATACACTGTTAAACAAACAAACAAAAACAAGTAAGAGAGTGTGTAAACAGAAAGGCATGTGGGTGAACATATGCATGGTTGTTGCCTGTGCATGAATTCTCACTCTCAAAAAAGACACAGAGAAACTGATCCCAGAGGGACCTGGGGCAGGGAGAATGGAGTGGCTGGGAGAGAGGGTAAGGGAGAGGGAGACCTTCTATCCCCATTACCACCTTTTGAGCCTTTTAAATTTGCTAACACATTCATGCATTGATTACATAAATAAATAATTTTAGGGACTCCCTCGTGGTGCAGTGGTTAAGAATCCACCTGCCAATGCAGGAGACACAGGTTCGATCCCTGGGCCGGGAAGATCCCACATGCCACGGAGCAACTAAGCCCTTGTGCCACAACTACTGACCCCACGCACCTAGAGCCCATGCTCCGCAACAAGAGAAGCCACTGCAATGAGAAGCCCACGCACCTCAACAAACAGTAGCCCCTGCTCACTGCAACTAAAGGAAGCCCACGTGCAGCAATGAAGACCCAATGCAGCCATAAATAAATAAATACATTTATTATTTTTTTAAATAAATAATTTTAGAAGCATCTTCTTGCGCTGAATGGAGGCATGTGATGCATTCCACTGTGTGCCCTGGATTCCTCAGAATAAATCCAAAGGCTCAGTGATAAAATGCAGACGATGATACCGGTGTGCATTTTCTTTCTTTCACTAGAGCATCCTTGGAAGAGCTCAGGCTCTGGAGCCCCCACTCCTGCTCAGTTAGCTTTGTGACCTTCAGCAAATCATCACACTCCTGTGCCCCAGTTTCCTCATCTGTGAAATGGAGACAATAGCGTGACCTTCCAGGTAGTGGTGTCGGGACGCTGAAATGAGATTGTGCACTCGCAGCTTTTAGGACTGGCCTGGCACAGAGCACCCTCCTAACGGCGCCACCTCTTCGTGTTTCAACACAGATGACTTCAGGAATCCAAAGCACTGAGCATTAGGAGAAAGAAAAAAATATGCCTAATTCCAGAGATTGTTCCAGAATCTGCTGGTGGTGGGGGGTGCCCTGGGCTCCCCCTCCTCGTCTCCGCGTGCTTTAAATAAAGAACCGAGTCTCTGGGTTTCTGCCTGAGGCCATCGGGCCAGGGCAAATCTGGGCCATTCATTCTCCCTCTTTCAGCCTGTTCCTGTGTTTACACTACCCTGTTTAGTTTAATGCACATCCCAAGATTACCCCTAATACACATTCTCAGAAATGTTTATGGAAATTCTTTATAAGCAAACGGCTTTATTTCCCTTGAGTAGCTGCAGATACAAAGCAGCGGTCACTTTTTTTTTATTGACGGGCTTTAAACACCTCGCAACGCTCCCGGCCTCCACCCCGAGTGGATCTGTCACCCCAGCCCACCCACGCTTTACATCGTGCGATACCGCAGTTCTCAGGAGCCGATGCGTGCCCATTCTAGACCGGTCCCGGCTTCCCAGCCCCTAGCCATCTTTCCAAAGCAAGAATCCTGACAGCTCTTTCAGACAGCTGATTCCTTCCTCCGCTGCTGGTTTTGTTCGGGCGGGGGTTGGGGGGGGGAAGAGGTAGCAGAGAAAGGCCTATCATTTTGTACTGGTTTCCCCTCCCCCTCCCCACACAGGTTTACTCGGTGCCTATTAGGCGCCAGGCGCTGTTCTAGGCTCTGGTGATTCAGCCATGAGCAAGGGAGTTCTCAGCTATTAGACAGAGAAATTACATTCTGATGACAGAGGCAGACCATAAATAAACAAGTATAGACATGTGGTGACTCCTGAGGGTAAGTGCTATGAGGAAAGTACTATAAAATGATACAATTCAGTGGAGGGAGCAGAAGAGCCAACATCATCAGGAAAGGATGGCCAAGGAAGACCTCTGTGAAGAGGCCATATTTGAGCAGAAGCCGGAACGGAGTGGGGAGGAAGCCAAAATTCTAGGAAGGGCATTCTAGGTGACAGGAATAGCAAGTGCAAAGGGCCTGAAGCTGGATCTCCTTGTTGTATTAGAGGAAGAACAAGAAGGCCCGTGTGGCTGGAATGTAGTGAACAAGGAGGAGAGTTGTAGGGACTCGTGAGGGAGAGGCAGGCAGAGGCCAGCTCATTAGGGCCCGGGAAGCCAGAGCAAGGAGTGGTAGAGTTTATTCTAATTTTAGTGGGAAATCATCAAGAGTTTTGAGAAGGAAAAGACATGATGGAGCCATGTTTTTTTTTTTAGTTAATTTTATTGGAGTAGAGTTGATTTACAGTGCTGTGTTAGTTTCTGCTGTATAGCAGAGTGAATCAGTTATACATGTACATATATCCACTCTTTAAAATTTTTATTTATTTATCTTTAAAAATAAATTTATTTTTAAAAATAAATCTATTTATTTATTTATCTATTTATTTTTGGCCGCGTTGGGTCTTTGTTGCTGCGTGCGGGCTTTCTCTAGTTGCGGCGAGCGGGGGCTACTCTTTGTTGCGGTGCGTGGGCTTCTCATTGTCGTGGCTTCTTTTGCTGCGGAGCACGGGCTCTAGGCGCACGGGCTTCAGTAGTTGTGGCACGTGGGCTTCAGTAGTTGTGGCACACGGGCTTAGTTGCTCCGTGGCATGTGGGATCTTCCCAGACCAGGGCCTGAACCCATGTCCCCTGCATTGGCAGGTAGATTCTTAGCCACTGCGCCACCAGGGAAGTCCTGTCCACTCTTTTTTAGATTCTTTTCCCATATAGGTCATTACAGAGTATTGAGTAGTGTTCCCTGTGCTATACAATAAGTTCTTATTAGTTATCTATTTTTTATATAGTAGTGTATATATGTCAATCCCAGTCTCCCAATTTATCCCTCCCCCCCTTCCCCCCTTGGTAACCATAGTTTGTTTTCTACATCTGTGACTGTATTTCTGTTTTGTAAATAAGTTCACCTGTACCATTTTTTTAGATTCCACATATAAGCAATATCATATGATGTGATCCACGTTTTTAAAAGACCCCTTTGGCTCCTATATAGAGGATGAGTTATAGAAGGCAAAGCCACTGCTTTGTTGAAGATACTGTGTGAGAGAGGATGTTGATGACTTGTTTTGTGATCTAACTGGGAGAGAGGGAAGGAAGGGAATAAATTCAGAATATGACGTGTCCTTGGAGGAGTGCCCATCAGGCTCACTGATGGAGTGATTGAAATGGGGATGGTGAGAAAAGAGGAATCACGAATGGCTTGAACAACTCGGCTGTTGGGTACCATTTTCCCTATGAGTGAGACTGGAAAAGGAGCCAATTAGGTAGAGGAAGAAGTCATCCAAATGGATGAGACGCTTGAAGTCATCCAAATGGAGATGGTACCTAGGAGGAGAACACCTTAGCACCAGAGCAATAAAAGCCCGCCCTTAGTCAACGCTGTTCATGTGCCAGGCACTTTTGAAGCATCCTCCCACCCATTATTTCATAACATGCTTGCTGTCATCCTGCAAAGTGATTGCAGCATTATCCCCATTTTTCCGATGATGAGATGGAAACACTGAATAGTTTAAATAACTTGTCCCAGGTGCCCCAGCCTGGATTTGAACTCATCTGTGTTGGACTTTGTTATGGGTTGGATTGTGTCCCCTCAAAAAAAGATATGTTGTCATCCTCCCCCCATCCCAGAATGTGGCCCTATTTGGACATAGGGTCTTTATAGAGGTAATCAAGTTAAAATGAGGGCATTAGAGTGGCCCTGATCCAGAATGACTCATGTCATTTGGGGGAAATTTAGACACAGAGACAGATATGATAGAGGGAAGTGATGTGAAGAGACACAGGGAAAAGACACCCATCTACAAGCCAAGGAGAGATGCCCAGGACAGACCCTTACCTTGCAGCCCTCAGAAGGAACCAACCCTGCCGACCCTTGATCTTGAACTTCCAGCTTCCACGACTGTGAGACGATACATTTCTGCTGTTTAAAGTACCTGGTTTATTACAGCAGCCCTAGCAAACTCTAATGCCCGTACTCTAACTACTGAGCCATGCTCCTCCTGTATCATGATTTCTTATTGAGCTGTCTGTCTTCTCTGCTAAAGTAGATGTTTCCTGGACAGTTGAAATCGTGTAGAGCTTGCACCTCTAGTGCCTCCTATGTACAAGGCACCTGATAGAGATGAAATATGTGGGGGTTTTGCCTACAATATTGAGCTTGACCTCTCTACAGGAAGCGTTTTCTTCCCATTGGGACAGGAAGCCACAACAACATAAAGGTTCAGGCTCCTCTAAGAGTTTGATTTCTAACCTTAATCCGATTTTAATAAGTAAGCCCATTTCAGGGTCCCAGCAAGAATGAGATGGCTCACTCCAACAGGCTAACAGGAGAGCTTAATGAAGGGCCTATTTGCAAAGGTGCAGGCAGGTGTAGAGAAGCCAGTAGGGGTAGGGAAGCACCCTGGGGCTGTCAAGAGCAGGGGGCTCTTGCCTCCTCTAGGCCGGAAAAGGCAAGAGGAAGGTGGCCAGGTTAGAAGCACCTGGCAAAAGCTGCAGGAGAGGGCCACCCCACAGGAGCTGTGCCTTCAGCAGAGGGACACAGCCACTCCCAAACCACGGCCGACCAAAGGGTCAACACCCCAAACTCACTACCTCCTGACCTCCCATCGCCAGCCCCTGCTCACTATTGTCTGAAGCCAACAGAAACCCAGATGTCACAGGAGCCAGGGACTACAGTCCCCGAAGGTCAGCCTCCTTGGCACAGAGCAGGAAAGAGAAAATGGAATATTCTGTACACTTGGGATGTCTGCAGAGCTGACGCTGGCGAGCCAACAGACCCCATCTCTTGAAAATCGTCGTATCCCAGCTGGTTATTTATGTTGCTACCCTTTTGCAAGAACCACATAAAATATTTTACATGCTTTTAAAACTCATAAATGTAATGAAGCCAAGATGTTTCAACAAATGTGCTTGACAAATCCTGCAGAAGGTTCACTCTTAGCTGACGTCAGGACCAAAGGCACATCTCACGACCCACAGAGCATCTGACATGGAAGCCAATAAATTCATCCCCTGACCCACTCAGCCCCCAAGATGTCCAAGCTGTGGTTGGACCTTGAGACTGTCTAGTCCTTCATTCACTTCCTGCCGTCCGTCTCTTGCAAATAATGACTGCTCTTTGAAAAGCGGAATTTAGCCAGTTGGAGATGCCTCGGTAAAGAGAGGTTCCTGCACTTCGTTCAGGCATTGTGCCTACAACCTCCAATTCAAGCTTTCTGAGACATTAATAAAGACGCATGCTCCTGAAACTTGGGCTGATCATCTCTAGGGGCTCAGAGTAAAAATCAGTAAGAGCTTAACGTGAAACCTGGTACATGGAAAGAGTAGCTCACTTGAGTACACACCGTGTGTACTCGATTGCAGTCATCCTCGTAATGGGTGTATAACGTATGTATTATTATCCCCATTTTACAGATGTGTAAGTGAGGCCCAGAGGGAGCTGAACCAACTTGACTGGGGCCACATAGATGGCAGACAGAGCCAGGAGTCAAATCCAGGCAGTCTGATTCCAGAGGACGCTCTTAACCTCTATGTAATATCATCTCGATAAATGAAAGGTATTCTTGGAAAAATAGGGCGGTAACGAATGTGTACGGCATGGGTTTGGGTACACGATAAATGGGTACGGATGGTATATTTTGAACCTCAGTCTTCAGATCTGGAACTCGGTCTGAGCTATGTTTCTGACACATGAGTAGGCCCAATGACTACAGCTTAGCGTACCTGCAAGGTGTCTGGCACGCTATACCAGGCACTGGAGATGCAAGATTGGGTAAAATAGATGTGGCACCTACTCAGGTGGCACCTTTAGTCTAGAGGAGATAGATCTTGGTCATATAAACTCACAAATAAGCAAAATTGTAGCTGTGATAAGCCCTAGTAGAGAGGTATCCAATTCTCCAAGGGTCATGTGTGAGGGAGCCTGAATTAGTCAGGGAGGAAGGGGAGACAGGACTGAAGACAAGATGCCTGAGCTAGGGCTCAAGTATGAGTCATTAACAAGATCAGGGAAGGCAGAGGGTTCCAGGCAGGGAGGTGCAAAGGCCCTGTGGTAGGGAGAAGATCTGAAAAGAAGCTGGTGGAGACTTGGAGGCTGAAAGTGGGGAGCTCATGAAAATTTGATGAGAGTTATGACTTCTTTTCCCGGGAGAAGGATATGCCGGTATGCACAAAATTTGTTATACCATGGCAGAGGCTTCATGGTCCCATCCACAGACCTTGGACTTCAGGTTAAAAATTGCTGCCTTAAAGAACAGCTTCATTTACACATGTAAAGGGCTCAAAAGCTTTGACAGAGAAACGATTATCATAATAACTGGTGATATTAAGTCACCTGATAAATTGAGCAAGAAGCTTCCACGCCTCCAGTTTAGATTTTTTTCAGCCACACCCAACAGACCTCAAGCAAAACACTAAAGGAATCTAAAAAATAGAGAGTGGGGAGGAGACAGAAATAATCCAGAGGATATTGAAATGTAAGCATAACAAAAGAGATCTCAGAGACCTGAAATCCCGAAAAGAGATTTCTTTGTCCCACCTTAGAACACACCTAAAACCCCACCTGGGGATGCTTCCCTTTGATTTTCCGGCTCAGAAACCAGAATCATTTTAGGTGACTGGCCTGAAATCATGCCTTAAAGCCAAGGCTGAGGAGTCTGGCTATGGAATGTGGCAGATCTGGGTTCCAATGCAGACTGGGTCCCAGCTGTGGGAACCTCGGAAGGTCACTTTACATTTCAGTGCCTTTGTTTTCTCATCTGTAAAATGGGGAGAATAGTACGTAGCACCCACCCTCTCCTCCTTCCTTTCTTGCTTACTCTGGGATTTTCTGGTATCTCTGCCAGACTAGTTTTCATCCTTCTGTTGCGGGAAGGGGAACCCCTTCCAGGGGCCAAGAGTGGGCTCTTGTCTAACCCTCAGAACTGAATTGTCCGAGGAGACACACGTGCTGACAAAGCAAGAGCCTTTATTGGGAAGGGGCGCCTGGGTGGAGAGCGGGAGGGTCAGGGACCCCAGGAGGACTGCTCTGCCATGTGGCTCTCAGTCTCAGGTTTTACGGTGATGTGATTAGTTTCCGGGTTGTCTCTGGCCAGTCTTCTGACTCAGGGTCCTTTCTGGTGGTGCACGCGTCACTCAGCCGAGATGGATTCCAGGGAAAAGGATTCTGGGAGGTTGCCAGGACACGTGGACTGGCGTCTCCTCTCTCCTTTTGACCTTTCCCGAATTCTTCCAGTTGGTGGTGGCTTGTTAGTTCCCTGTTCCTTACCAGGATCTCCTCTGTAAAATAACTCATGCAAATGGTTACTGTCTTTGCCTGGCGAGGGTGGGCGGTTTTAGTCAGTGTTTCCCCTAACACTTTCTCACCTAGCTTGCAGAGACTTTCATTCCAACAACACTCTCAGCGTCAAGACCCTTATGAATTTCCTCCCCCAAACCCTTGATCCACAACCCCAAATTAAACCAACTCTCCACTTTCTCCCTACCTAGTCTCACAAGTCCTCAAATCTCTAACTAGCTGCTCCCCAGTCCACACCCCATCACCACAAGTCATGATCTCATGCCCTTCATCGTGCGGGAAGGGGACTCCATCAGAAGGGGACACCCCCAACTTGCCCCAGCCCAGTACGTAAACCACTTATCCCTAGATGCATTCTCAGGCATATCTGCCTGGCAGTGTACCAGGCGGTGGGGCTACACCCCACCTTAGTAAACAGGACAAAGGCATTAAGAGGGGACAGATAAGGAATAAATACGAGCAAAATGCATGATACACGGCTGGACTGTGCTGGGAAACCCGAGCAGGACGAGGGCGTGATGCTTATGATAACAGGGACCTTGATAGCAGGAGGATGCCAATACCCAAGGGAGGCAGGGGGGTGTCAGGAAAGATCTCTGAAAAAGGGACGGAACTGCAGAGACTGAAGAAGTGAAGGACTGAGCCCCATGGATCTCTGCACATGTCCCAGGTAGAGGAAAAAGCGAGACAGAGGAGCCTGGTTGGAGGACTTGAAAAAAGGCAAGGGAGCAGGTGGCAGAGCAGAGTGGATGAGAGGCCGAGGAGGGAGATGGGAGATGAGCTGGAGAAGAGGCAGGGACCCACCGTGGAGGGACTTCACACCCTTGCAAGGTCTTCGGCCTCTCTCCTCCCGTTAAAGGACCTTCCACCTGAGACCAGCCCCGTCTCCCAGCCCCTCCTGACATCTCAGAACCTTCCTTACTCCTTCTCCCTCTTGAAAACTCAAGCTTTCCTTTTCCTTTTTTTTTTTTTTCTTAGTTCCTTGACCAGGGATCGAACCCGTGCCCCCTGCAGTGGAAGCACAGACCCCTAACCACTGGACCTCCAGGGAAGTCCCTCGAGCTTTCCTTTTGAATTGTATCCTTCCCTCCAACATTTAAATCTCTTCCATCTTTAAAAAAAATAATAGGGCTTCCCTGGTGGCGCAGTGGTTGAGAGTCCGCCTGCCGATGCAGGGGACACGGGTTCGTGCCTCGGTCCGGGAGGATCCCACATGCCGTGGAGCGGCTGGGCCCGTGAGCCATGGCCGCTGAGCCTGCGCGTCCGGAGCCTGTGCTCCACAATGGGAGAGGCCAAAACAGTGCGAGGCCCGCGTACCGAAAAAATAATAATAATAATAATAATACTCCCTTGCCCCCCATTCCCTTCCAGCTACTGTCCCATCCCTTTCCTCTCCTTAATATCCTCCTTATCAAAAGGCTTTTGCTACCATAGCCTCATTTCCCCTCACTTCGGCCTCCATTATCCGTGGAAACTGTCCTTACACATGTCACCAAGGGCGCTCCCTGGCCTCCTGGCCTTTATCTCTAAATACAATAGGCATTTTCTCCAGCCCTTATCGTCATCTCTCAGCAGCATCGAGATGCTCAGGAGTGTAGACAAGTCCTGCTTCCCTTCTGGAGAGAGCCCCTCCGTTAACCATCACTCACCCCTCTGGGCTCCGCCTCCTTTCTGGGACCACATCGAAAGCCCCAAGGACCTTGTCACCTCTTACTGAACACTCTCTCCCCAGGGCTCATCTGCTCCTGCAGGTTCTAAACCACCTATTAACCGGTGTCTCCCCAAGTTCTATCTCCACCCCAGATTTCTCTTTTAAGGTCCCACAGACTTCTCCAAAAAAATCCCTGCTGTGAGCCAAGCCCTGTTCTAAAGGCTGGGATTTAGAAGTGAAGGAAACAGTCCAAAATCCCAGCTTCTTTCTAGTGGACGAGACAAATAAATATGCAAAGAATACAGTGTCTGGTATGAAAATTTTCTGCTATGAAAACAACAGAGTAGTGTAAATAAAGACAGCAAATGATGGGGTGCCGTTCACTGCTGGGCTGCCCTGTGGATCTCAGGGCTTGGCACGTAGCAGGTGTTCAGGAAGTAGCTGCTGAGCAGGTATAAAGTTGTAGTGGTACAAGGAGAATGATGACATACAGAGTGTGTCATCTGCCCCACACTTAAGAAGAGTTCGGTCTAAAATATTGATTGATGAGATCAATATTTTACAAATGTTTATTGAAATAGTTTCTCTTTGTGGTGACGATGACATTTCTCATGGTTCCTCTAGTGGTCTTAATGCTCATAGTACACGTTTGGTGGCATGTACAGGGTCTCCTTGCATCCTTTGAGGAGTTCTTTCGGTTGGGTCAAGGTAAGCATCGTTAGTCTCAGAGTCAGGGGCCCTCTGGGAAGGACCGTGACTTAGGAAGGACTGGTTGAAAGTGGGGAGGGGAACAGCGCTATAGGGCAACAGGGCCGACATGCATCAGGGCTGGCAGCTGTTGTCATATTTCATGCCTCAGTATCCCCACGAGCCATCTAGAGCAGGGGGTCTCAACCAGGGGCCATGTTTGCTCCCCCTCTCCAGCAGACATGTGGCAATGTCTGTAGACATTTTTGGTTGTCGTACTGAAGGGACGGGGTGCTACTGGCGTCTAGTGAGTAGAGTCCAGGGATGCTGCTAAACATCCCATAATGCAAAGGACAGCCCCCGGACAAAGCATTATCCACCCCCAAGTTGTCAATAGTGTGAAGCTTAAGAAACCCTGATGGAGCGTTTAGATGTAGGACAGTGGGAGGGGCACAAAGGCCCTTTGAGAATCTCAGGAGAGCTTCTGGCCAGGAAAGTGCACCAGATTTGGTATACGTGGTCAGGAGGCTCAGTCATCCAGGGACCCAGCTCCTGAATACAAGGCTGAGGTTATGAGCCCTTCATTTCACCAAGGTCCTCATTTCCATAAATAATGGTGTTCAAAGTCTTGGTAACTATGTGACAATTTTTTTTAAAAAAGCAGATATTATGTTTTCCTGACAACTGAGCAATTCATTTCAAGACGTTTATTTATTTATTTGTTTGTTTGTTTGTTTGTTTGTTTGTTTTTTGCGGTACGCGGGCCTCTCACTGTTGTGGCCTCTCCTGTTGTGGAGCACAGGCTTAGCGGCCATGGCTCACGGGCCCAGCTGCTCCACGGCATGTGGGAATCTCCCAGACCGGGGTACGAACCCGTGCCCCCTGCATCGGCAGGCGGACTCCCAACCACTGCGCCACCAGGGAAGCCCCAAGATGTTTATTTATTATTATTATTATTTTTTTTTTTTTTGCCGTGCCGCACGGCTTGTGGGATCTTAGTTCCCCGACCAGGGATCAAACCTGGGCCCTTGGCAGTGAGAGCGCGGAGTCCTAACCACTGGACCGCCAGGGAATTCCCAGAGCAATTCATTTCAACATGGATTATTCTTCTATAACCAGTGAGACTTCAGGGCCAAAAAACACGAAAGAAAAAGTAGAGGAGGGAAAAAATGGCATAGAAGAAATGATTACAAATAATAAAAGAAAGGTCCATCCCAAAGGAGACCAGTCCCAGCCAGCTTTCAACCTTTCTTTAAACCTTGACACGAAGCTCACTCCACCTGGGGGCACTCCCTTTGACGAGACGGGAGGTACCTTTTCTCCTGTTGGGCACTGTCCAAGGACAGCGGCCTCATTTCTGATCTTCAACTTGCCCAAGCTCATTCCCGCCTCAGGGCCCTTGCTGTTTTTAGAACATTCTTCCATCAGCTCAGCAGCTCTGGACTCAGAGTGGTCACCCATGAACTTCCCAACTCTTGGGACTTCCTGGTGGTCTGGTGGTTAAGACTTTGCCTTCCAATGCAGGGGGTACGGGTTCGATCCCTGGTCAGGGAGCTAAGATCCCACATGCCTCGCAGCCAAAAAACCAAAACATGAAAGAGAAGCAATCTTGTAACAAATTCAATAAAGAATTTAAAAATGGTTTTCCACATCAGAACTTCCCAACTCTTGTGGTCTCCGTCTCTGGTCACTCTCTAATTATTTTACCCTTCACAGCATGTGTTTGCGTGTTGGTTACGTGCCTATTATCTGTCTTCCCCACTGGGCTCTGAGCTCCAAGAAGCTGGCCCTTCATTGTTGAATCTTGGGGCCTAGAACCTTCCTGCCCCGTGGGTTGCATGAAGGAGCAAATGGGTTACTGGCAGTCAGAGGAGCTGATAGAAAGCCTGGATTGGCTGCTTCCGAGATGTGTGCCCTGAGACAGGTTACAGTTATTCCCATCCTCGGTTTCTGCCTCTGCAAAATGGGAATAACAATACCTCTTTCTCAGAATTGTGAGGATAGTTACCTAAGGGCCCCAGCGCATTGTGTTTAATTTAGTTGGAACCCGATAAATACTGGTCTTTCCTGATAAACTCTTCTCAAAGGTCCAGCCTTCTAGAATCTTCTCCCCATCTGCCCATCCACACCCACTTCTTTTATACTCCCTATAAAAATATCCCAGAGGTATACAGGGCTTTCTGCATAGCTATGGAATTTTCTCTCAGGGGTCAGATACCGAGGACAATGGTGGATTTGCTTAGATTCAATTAGCACTCCCTGGGTTTATGCTGACCTAATCAACTCTCACCTCCAATAAAGTTTCTGAAACTGAACTCACCGCTTCTGACCCTCCCCATCTTGATATGCTCTGTCTTGGTGAAAGATGTTATCAATTCCCACCCCCACTTCTTGCCTCGTTCCCTCCTCCCACCCACTCATTCATTCATTGGTCCATTCGTTCAATAGCTAACATTTATTTTTTAATACCTTTTGGGTGACACCACCCACAAGATAACTTACAACCAGGTTGTTTTCAGTCCTATGAATTAGGTGCCAAAGATGATGAAAATGACAGCATCAGCAATAACGACTTGACATTTATTGAGCATTTCCTCTCCTGGGAGAGATTGGAATAGAATAGAGTTTGGCAAACATTTTCTGTAAAGGACCGGATAGAAACATTTTAGGTTTGCGGACCAAGAGGCAAAACTAAGGATATCATGTAGATACTCACACAAGAGAGAAAACAAAATTTTAATTGATGAACTTCCAAATGTAATAATACTTGATTATAATTTTTTTTTCAGTATAGGTTTGTGAGTGAGAAGAATGGAATTCTTTTGGAGAATAATGTTGCTTGATTGGAGTTCAAAGTAAATGTTTCTTATCCACAACGAGATGGTGAAGGTTCCCTCTGTAAAGCCCACTGTTAGCCTGCAGGTCATACAAAACCATTGTCAGGCTGGATTTGGCCTTTGAGCTGTGGTTTGCTGACATGGTCCTGAGGAAGTTGCTTAGTTCTGAAAGTTGGCCCTAACCCTGTGAGACCTTGGTTGAGTCATTTACCTTTCTGTATCTCAATCTGCTCCCCTGGAAAATTAGTCTGATAGTAATTGTAATTACCCCATAGGGTACATGATTAAATACATACAAAGTGGTTAAAACAGTGCCTGGTCTTGAATAACCAATTCCATAAACCCAGGTACTTATTCGACCCGATCTCCAGCCCCCTCCTCAATACCCCCAATATTCCTCCAGGGCCTTCTGGTCCCTCGTGGCAAAGTCTCCTTTATCCTCACCCCTTTCTCTGAATGTCCCCGCATAATTTTGCTCCAACTGACCCTGGGTTTTCCCCTGGGGACACAGCTTCCCCTCCGGCTCTCTCAAGGGGTAGCTTCTTCCCTATGACACCCAAGTCTACCAGCCTGGACTTGGGCTACCTGAGCTCTTTGCTTCTCTTCTCCTCAAACCATTCAGCCCTTGGAGACCCAGAATTCAGGTTTTCCTGTCCTCAGCCCTGTTCTCACTGCGTCCTCTGCAGACGTGGAGATCCTGCTGCTCAGCTTTTGAAGGTTTTGTTACCAGGCTCAGTATCTCACTCACCTGTAATAATTCTTGACATTTTCCATCTCTGTGAAGAAACCCCCTTTTTTTTTTTTTTTTTTTTTGCAGTATGCGGGCCTCTCACTGTTGTGGCCTCTCCCGTTGCGGAGCACAGGCTCCGGACGCGCAGGCTCAGCGGCCATGGCTCACGGGCCCAGCCGCTCCGCGGCATGGGGGATCTTCCCGGACCGGGGCACGAACCTGCGTCCCCTGCATCGGCAGGCGGACTCTCAGCCACTGCGCCACCAGGGAAGCCCGAATATAACCCTTTTGATTCCCAGCTGCTCCTTTCCTCGACCCCCCCCCGCCCCCCCCCCGCCATGAGGGATCTTGTCCACACCCCGCCGCAGTGCGCACTCCCGGGCTCAGACTCTCCTCGATTCCAATAGCAGCATCACCCCCACCAGCTCAATGTCAAGCATCTCTCTCTCTGACCCAGTACCTTTCTAGCTCAGTCCCTTGGGGACCCCAAGTCAACCAGTTCCTTGACCTTCCTGTAACCTCCACATTTACTGACTGTCATTGTTTCACTCTTCTACGCCCCTGTCCCATCCTATCAGGCTTGGGCTCTACGGTCCATCATGATACCCTCCTTCATGTTCACCTGGGATGCCACCGCTCTTTTCCTTCTTGGTGGACTTTCTGGGCTAAAACCCCATTCTGGGTGAAATGCAACTCTTAGCCCATTCTGCACCTGCACGGAAACAGCTGAAGAAGGTTAGGGGAAAACTCACAACCATGAGAACTGGCTTCTCTTACATGCATGACCCGCAGCGGGGGCCGGACCCTCCCCCGCACTTCCCGCTCCCATTCATTCTCCATCTCCCTGGAGGGCTGTTCTACCCCTCCTTTCTCTCCTCTGACACTCAGCGCTCTCTCCCCTTCTGTACTCTTGTTGGTGGAGGACTTCCACACACCCCCAAGCTAAATCAGCCCACTTATCTTGGTGTGGGCCCAAATGTTCTCCCTCTCTGCTGTTATGGGTGGACTGTATGGGACCATATCATAGGCCAACACCACATCCCTCCCCACCTCCTTTAGATCACTGCTCGGTAATTGTTCCTTTTCTCTCCTGCATTATCAAGAACTCCTCTTCGCTTGAATCCTTGCTCCCGTCCTCCAACACCTGCAATAATACCTCCCTTAAACTCATATTCCCCCTGAAGCCCCCCTTCCTGCCCCACTCCACCCTTCCCTCCGCCTATTTACCATGAAACATCTTCAAAAGGGTTGGTTCCGGCTTCCCTGGTGGCGCAGTGGTTGAGAGTCCGCCTGCTGATGCAGGGGACACGGGTTCATGTCTAGGTCCGGGAAGATCCCACGTGCTGCGGAGCGGCTGGGCCCGTGAGCCACGGCCGCTGAGCCTGCGCGTCCGGAGCCTGTGCTCCGCAACAGGAGAGGCCACAGCAGTGAGAGGCCCGCGTACCACAATAAAAAAAAAAAAAAAAAAAAAGGATTGGTCCTACTCACTACCTCCTCCGATTCCTTTTCAACCCTTTCCCATCAGCTCTTGCCCCTACGGCCCCACTGGAGTCTCTCCTGATGACTAGCCATCTCTACGTTGCCCAGGCTAACCACCAGTCAAGTCCACCTGCCTTGAAACAGCAGCACTGTGTTCAGACCGTGGGTCACACCCTCCACCATGAAGACTTTCCTCTCTGGGCTTCCTGGATGGCTCTGTCTTGCTTCTGATTCGGAGATGACTGCCCTTCTCAGTCCCCTTTGTAGGTTCCTCCTCACCTCCCCGCCTTTAAACCCCAATGTTCCCCAGCCCTCATCTCTGCCCTTGTTTCTTCCTCATCTCCCCTCACTCCCTAGTTGATCCCAACCAGTCCCAAGGCTTCAAATCCCATCTTACCCATGCAGATGGCTCCAGGCTCCTGGGTCTCACCCCTGAACTCCAGACTGGTCTATCCAACTCCTGCTTTAACGTTTCCACTTGAATCTACAATTGGTGTCTCCAACATAACAAGTCCCGAGTGAGTAATGAAGCCTCCACAGCCATATTGACTTCCCCCAGCCTTCCCTATTTCTGGATGCGGCACTCGTTTTCTTCCAGGTGCTCAGGTTAAAAACCTAAGAATCATCCTTGACCTCTCTTTCTCCCACCCACATCCAGTCTGTCAGCAAGTCCTATCAGCCACACAATCACAATATATTCCCGTCCAAACATTTCTCCCACCTTGAGCCAACCCTTCATCTTTGCCCTCCTGGACTATTGCTAGAGTCTCCACTGCCCTTTCCCCTCGAGCTGCAGTCCATCACAGCATTCAGAGTTCTCCTTCTAAAACCTAAGGGAAGTCACATCATTCCCCTGCTCGAAACCTTCCAACGACTCTTCATCTCACTAGACAAAAAGCAGTGTTCTTTTTAAAAAGGGAGGGCTATTTTACTGTGATTGTCTTAGCAGTCATATTAAGATGAAGCCTATCTAAAAATTTCGACTCTTACGTGTTTTTGGTGCAGGACAATTAAGACTTTCTTAAGCATTCTACTCGTTACCCTTTTTGAGTTATTCTTTACAACTTTGAAATGTCCTAGCAGTTATTTGGGTATCTATTTGGTAAGGTGCCACTGTGATATGACATTTAAAATAAATGGAAGGGGGGAAAAAAGAAAATAAAAAAATAAATGGTGGGAAGAAAAGAAGAGGTAATAGCAGCTTTTATGTGGGATAGATATATATAATATAGACAAACCTAGAAAAGTATACTCAACACGCTAATAATTAGGGAAATGCAAATCAAAACCACAATGAGAAACTACCTCACCCCCATTAAATGGTTAGTATCAAAACCCAGAAAGTAACAAGTGCTAGTGAGGATGCAGAGAAATTGGAACCATTGTATACTGTCAGGGGAATATAAAATGGTGCATCTGTTGTTGAAAACAGTATGGCAGGACTTCCCTGGTGGCGCAGTGGTTAAGAATCCGCCTACCAATGCAGGGGACATGGGTTCGAGCCCTGGTCCAGGAAGATCCCACATGCCATAGAGCAACTAAGCCCGTGCGCCACAATTACTGAGCCTGTGCTCTAGAGCCCGTGAGCCACAACTCCTGAGCCCACGTGCCACAACTACTGAAGCCCGTGCACCTAGAGCCTGTGCTTAGCAACTAGAGAAGCCACCGCAACGAGAAGCCTGTGCACTGCAACAAGGAGTAGCCCCTGCTCGCGGCAACTAGAGAAAGCCCGCGTGCAGCAAACAAGACCCAACACAGCCAAAAATAAACAAATTAATTTTAAAAAAAGGAAAATAGTATGGCAGTTTCTTAAACAATTAAAAATAGAATTATACACACTACTATATATAAAATAGATAATCAACAAGGACTTACTGTATAGCACAGGGAATTCTACTCGATACTCAGTAATAACCTATATGGGAAAAGGATCTGAAAAAGAATAAATATGTATAACTAAATCACTTTGCTGTACACCTGAAACAAAAACAACATTGTAACTCAACTATACTTCAATATAAAATAAAAATTAAAAAAAATAAAAATGGAATTATCATATGATCCAGCAATTCCACTTCTGGGTATATATATACCCCAAAGAATTAAAAGCCAGGTCTTGAAGAGATATTTCTATACTCATATTCATAGCAACGTTATTCACAATGGCTAAAAGGTGGAAGCAACCCCAGTGTCTACTGATGGATGAAGCTATAAGCCAAATGTGGTATATACATACAGAGGAATATTATTCCCTTAAAAATGAAAGAAATTCTGATACTTGCCACACCGTGGATGAACCTGAGGATATTATGTTAATTGAAATAAGGCAGTCACAAAAAGACAAATACTGTATGATTCCTCTTTTTGTTTATTTACTTACTTATTTTTGGCTGCGTTGGGTCTTCGTTGCTGCGCGCAGGTTTTCTCTACTTGCGGCGATCAGGGGCTACTCTTCCTTGTGGTGCACGGGCTTCTCATTGCGGTGGCTTCTCTTGTGGAGCACGGGCTCTAGGCACTTGGGCTTCAGTAGTTGTGGCACACAGGCTCAGTAGTTGTGGCGTACGGGCTTAGTTGTTCCACAGCATGTGGGATCTTCACAGACCAGGAATCGAGCCTGTGTTCCCTTCATTGGCAAGCGGATTTTTAACCACTGCACCGCCAGGGAAGTCCTTGTATGATTCCTCTTGTATGAAGTACTCAGAGTAGTCAGATTCACAGACAGAAAGTAGAGTGGTGGTTGCCAGGGCCTGGGGTGAGAGAGGAGTGGGGAGCTACTGTTTAATGGGTACAGAGTTTCGGTTTTGCAAGATGAAAAGAGTGATGGAGATGGATGGTAGTGGTGTTTGCACAGTAATGTGAATGCATTTAATACTGCTGACCTGTATAATTTTAAATTATTAAGATGCTAAATTTTATGTTATATGTATTTTACCACAATTTTTTTTTTTTTTTTGCGGTACGCGGGCCTCTCACTGTTGGGGCCTCTCCCGTTGCGGAGCACAGGCTCCGGGCGCGCAGGCTCAGCGGCCATGGCTCACAGGCCCAGCCGCTCCGCGGCATGTGGGATCTTCCCGGACGGGGGCACGAACCCGTGTCCCCTGCATCGGCAGGTGGACTCCCAACCACTGCGCCACCAGAGAAGCCCCACAATTTTTTTTCAATTGAAAAAAAAAAATTAGAGTCACGATCTCTAAGGCCATACATGTGCTTGCCCCCCATTACCTCTCACTCACTCCACTCCAGCCCCAGTGGCCTTTTTAAAGTTCTCCAAACATGTCAAACACATTCCTGCCTCAGGGCCTTTGTACTGTCTGTTACCTCTGCCTGGAATGCCCTTCCCACAGATATCAGCGTGTCTCTCATTTCCTTCATGTCTCCGCTCACATGTCTTCTTATCAGCGAGGTCTTTCCTCATTATTCCACAAAAAAAGCATCCTCTGACGTTCTCTGTTGCTTTCACTGTCTTCATAGCATTCACTTCTAGCTGACACATATTAAAGGTATTTGTTTACGAAATAGTGAGTGAGGTGACCAGGGCCCCTTCCGTCATGGAGTGACTAGTTTGCAAGGCGACTTATGCCTTTCACGATTTCATCCCATCCCAGCCCCACTCTAGGCAGAGTGCATGTATCCTAGACCACCATTTTTGCATGACCCAATAGTGTTGACATTAGCTTTTTTTGGCCTTTTTTTTTTTTTGGCCACACCTCTTGGCTTATGGGATGTTGGTTCCCCCACCAGTGACTGAACCCGGGCCCTCGGCAGTGGAAGCACAGAGTCGTAACCAGTAGACAGCCAGGGAATTCCCTTTTGCCCATTTTAGACTGTGACCACTTGAGTTTTTTCATCCTAAAATCCTCAGCACCCAGCCCAAGGCCTGGTACCTAGTGGACAAAATAATTCTTTGGTGAATGAATGAATGGCCAAGTAAATAAAATAACTCGGGACCCAAAACTATCATGTATGTTGCAGGTCTACTTAATATGATGAGATAAAAACCTTAGATAAATATTCCTGCTGTAGCCTGAAAAAATGTGTATGATGATGATACATGTCTCCCGAACACCAGTTTAAGCCAGAGGCTTTACGACAATCATTTCTAATTTTCGGGGCAATGCCACAAATAGAGATTAGTCTCCCCATTTACTGGGGGAGGAAACAAGATCTGGAGAGACTGAGACAGGCTGGAGGGAAATTACAAAGGCAGGACCCACACCCTGGCTTGTCCACGCTGCCCAATTTAAGAAATGAACTTTCAGGGAATTCCCCGGTGGTCCAGTGGTTAGGACTCTTTCACTGCTGGAGGCCTGGGTTCGATCCCTGGTCGGGGAACTAAGATCCTGCAAACTGCACAGCAGAGCTGGAAAAAAACAAAAACAAAACCACACAAACAAAAAAAACCCCCAACCCCCCAAAACACAACAAGAACAAACAAAACAACAACTTTCAGATCACCCTAAGGGTGGAAAATAGATGAAAACGTTCTTGTTCTTCCCTGGGCTTAACTCTCGTTCTGTTTCTCAGGAGTTTCATTCCTTCTCTTCTGGTGTCTGTATTTCTTCCCCTACACTTATCACCCCTTCCCCTCCCTCTCCCTCCTATTTTTCTTCTTCAGCCTTTGCTTATTTCTGCTCTTGTCTGCTCTCTTTGCTTTTCCCTCTTTCCCCCCATTTAGATGCCTCATCTCAGTCTCTGTAACCAGACCAGAGCCAAGTCATTTGTTTATTTGGGAGTCGGAGCTGAGAAAAGAAGTCAAAATCTCTCCACACATTAAAACCAAGAAAGGGACATTTTATATTCCCTTTCATGGTCAAAAGATGGTCCTTTCTTTTTTCCCCTTCGCAAAATCCATTTAGGTGTTTATAGACCAGTTAACTTAACAATGACTGTCCTTTGCTTTTCTCTCTGTGACAATTAACATTCTTAATTGCCTCGCTCTCACTGGCTCACTTTTTGCGTGTTGGGCAGAGTTCTCTGAAAAGTTTATTTTCAATTATAATTTATATTGCAGTGACAGATAGATATTTATGACAGTAAACTTTCCTGTGTGCTGGGCTTTTAGCTCTTAAAGGTTTGTTATAATAAAGAACGCTCGTGGCAAATGGACAGAAGCACCTCCTCGGTGATATTTTTTTAAAGACAAGCTCAGAATAGGTATTTTTTGGAAGGGGGAGGCAGGATGTGTGTCTGGTAGGTAATCAAAAAAAGAAAGAAGAAAAAGCAAGAGAAAACTTTTAGTAAAGGTTGCAGGGGCCAGTGCAGAAATGTTTAAAGAATGAATCACAACTGCTACAAAAGGGAATGCAGTGGAAAGCGTTTTTAGCAGAAAAATTGTTCAATCAATTGAACCTTCAACTTGTTTTTGAAAATCTATACATTTCTCCGGTCCAGTTACGAAATATGTGAATGTCCCGATAAGCATGTTTATGGTTTTACCCTTTTAGCTTGATCACTCACGTTACCCAGGCTCATGTCTTGCACAAGAGCCCACAAAGGAATAAGAGAGTAGTTTCAAAAGCTCTTGAAGGGTTGTGAATTTGTGAAACACCAACATTCATTGCAGAAAGACTCAGAACACGAGGTCTTAAGAAAAGAAATCCAAAATTTGGACAGAGCTGTGTGAACAGAAAGTTCATGGATTTTATTCTCTACAATAAAGACAACTCAAATATATAACAGGGATTGGGTAACTAGATTAAAGGTTCGTCCATGAGCGAAAAAAATTACATGATAAAACACATTAACAAAGATTTGTTTTTAGTGAGGTAGAAAAGGCTGATGATATCCTGTTGAAATGAAAGAAACAGAATGCCAAGATGTATTTTCAAATGGATCTCAACTCTGTAAAAGTTATGATATTCATGGAAGAAAGATCAGAAGAAAATTCACTCAAATGTTATCTTTCTCTCATCTGCAGAAGAAGCAGAAAAATTACTCAAATCATCCCAACGAGTGAATGTAAGATTGTATAATCTTTGAGAGAAAAGGCCAGTATGCAGGGCTTTGATTTAGTCGGGGGAGGTTGGGAAGGTTCCCCTGGAGAAGCCAAGGGGATTTTTTTTTAATTGAAGTATAGCTGATGTACAATATTATTATACAAGTTACAGGTGTACGATGTAGGGCTTCACAATTTTTAAATGTTCTACTCCATTTATAGTTATTATAAAATATTGACTGTATTCCCTGTGTTGTACAGTATGTCCTTGTAGCTTTGTAAAAAAAATTTTATTGGAGTATAGCTGATTTACAATCCTTGTAGCTTATTTTATACATAATAGTTTGTACCTCTTAATGCCTACCCCTTTATTGCCCGTACCCGCTTCCCTTTCCCCACCGGTAACCGCTAGTTGGTTCTCCATAGAAAATAAGAGGACTTTTAAAATTTGTATTTATTTATTTTTGGCTGCGTTGAGTCTTTGTTGCTGCGCACATGCTTTCTCTAGTTTCTGCGAGTGGGGGCTACTCTTCCTTGCGGTGCGTGGGCTTCTCATTGCAGTGGCTCCTCCTGTTGTGGAGCACTGGCTCTAGGCGCACGGGCTCAGTAGTTGTGGCTCGCAGGCTCAGTAGTTGTGACGCACAGGCTTAGTTGCTCCGTGGCATGTGGGATCTTCCCAGACCAGGGATCGAACCCGTGTCCCCTGCACTGGCAGGCGGATTCTTTTTTTAAATTTATTTGTTTTATTTATTTATTTTTGGCTGCATTGGATCTTCATTGTGGTGAGTGGGCTTCTCATTGCGGTGGCTTCTCTTGCTGTGGAGCACAGGCTGTAGGCACGCGGGCTTCCGCAGTTGTGGCTCAGAGGCTCTAGAGTTCAGGCTCAGTAGTTGTGGCATACGGGCTTAGTTGCTCCGGACATGTGGGATCTCCCCGGACCAGGGCTCGAACCCGTGTCCCCTGTACTGGCAGGCGGATTCTTAACCCCTGCGCCACCAGGGCAGCCCTGGCAGGCGGATTCTTAACAACTGTGCCACCAGGGGAGTCCAGATAAGAGGATTTGATTGTGATTTAGTACCTAGTTTTATTAGAAAGTGTTTTACTATTGGGAAAAAAAAAAGGATTAGGTAGTTGCTAATATGGCCTTGAAATCATGTTACCTATAGACCTGGTTTCTCAACTTCGGCACTACTGACATTTTGGGTCAGATAGTTCTTTGTTGTCTGGGGCTGCCCTGGGCTATTGTAGGGTATTAGCATGATCCTGGCCTCTACCTCGTATATAACTAGCACTCTTGTGTTGCCAAATGTCCCCAGTTGGGGGAGGAGGTAAAATTGCCCCCCACTGAGAACCACTGCCATGGACTCAGAGAGTCAACCTCTGCAGCATGTGAGTGCTCCAGACTGACCTAAAGACCCGCATGCATGGTCCACAGTGAGCCCAGCAAGGGACTGAGGGACCAAAAAACCCAGTCGTGTCAACTCTTTTATTCCTGGTCCATCTCCTCTTCAACTGAAGAAACTGCAGGAGAAATTCTCATTTCTGGAAATTCATTCCTGTTTTAATGAACTTGCTGGAATAGTTTTTTTTCTCTTTTTGAGTACACAGTTGTGGGCTTCAACTTATCAGGGGATATATTAACCGGCAAGACTAATTGGAGCTAGAAATTGTTCAGTACCAATTTGGGAGTGATAAAATGGCAACAAGCAGAGAGATATCAAAACGAGGAGGCGGGGGCTTCTCTGGTGGCGCCGTGGTTGAGAGTCCGCCCGCCGATGTAGGGGACGCGGGTTCGTGCCCCGGTCCGGGAAGATCCCACATGCCGCGGAGAGGCTGGGTCCGTGAGCCATGGCCGCTGAGCCTGCGCGTCTGGAGCCTGTCCTCTGCAACGGGAGAGGCCACAGCAGTGAGAGGCCCGCGTACCGCAAAAAAAAAAAAAAAAAAAAAAAAAAAAAAAGCACGAGGAGGCGGTATCATCAGTTAAGTGGTGATGATTGCAATTAGCCAGACTTTGCAATTATAAATCATCCCAGTAGAAGGGCTCTGGGCCAGGACACTCAGAAAAGTGGACGTTTGGCCCCATAAGAAAGCACTCCCAGTGAATTACAAGCATGATTTCTGAAGCAATTTTAGCTCAACTTCTAAATCTCTAGATTTGAGCAGCTGTTTCCAGACATATAAAGCCTTCTCTTCGAGGCAGGCAGATATCAAATCGATGAGTCCATAGCCTCCAGGAGGTCGGGCCATGTTGAGAAAAAAGCCACTCTTTATACTTCCCGAATCCAAACCGTGTATTTCCCAAATTAAAGCAGCAGCGGTTACCACATCGGTCCACTTGACCATTTCCTGGCATGAATACTTAGAGACCCAAAGGGGCCATACTTTTGCAGTGGCAGAACATGATTTATGGACACCAGCCTTGCCATTTCAGTTTTTTTCAAGCTTAAGATGCTAGGAATCCCACATAGGAGAAAAACCACACATGTAATTATGGCCCTTTCAAGTATAGGGACAACCAAGTATCTAATTGCCTTTTTTTTTTTTTTTTGGCTGCGTGGCTTGCGGGATCTTAGGCTCCCGACCAGGGATTGAACCTGGGCCCTGGTAGTGAAAGCTGCGAGTCCTAACCACTGGACCACCAGGGAACTCCCCCTAATTGCCTTCTTTTTTTTTTTTTTAACATTTTTATTGGAGTATAATTGCTTTACAATGGTGCGTTAGTTTCTGCTTTATAACAAAGTGAATCAGTTATACATATACATATATCCCCATATCTCTTCCCTCTTGCGTCTCCCTCCCTCCCACCCTCACTATCCTACCCCTCTAGGTGGTCACAAAGCACCGAGCTGATCTTCTTGTGCTATGCAACTGCTTCCCACTAGCTATCTATTTTACATTTGGTAGCGTATATATGTCCATGCCACTCTCCCACTTCGTCCCAGCTTCGTCCCTTCCCCCTCCCCATGTCCTCAAGTCCATTCTCTAGTAGGTCTGCGTCTTTATTCCCATCTTGCCCCAGGTTCTTCATGACCAGTTTTTTTTTTTAGATTCCATATATCTGTGGTAGCATACAGTATTTGTTTTTTTCTTTCTGACTTACTTCCCTCTGTATGACAGACCCTAGGTCCATCCGCCTCACTACAAATAACTCAATTTCGTTTCTTTTTATGGCTGAGTAATATTCCGTTGTATATATGTGCCACATCTTCTTTATCCATTCATCTGCTGATGGACACTTAGGTTGCTTCCATGCCCTGGCTATTGTAAATAGAGCTGCAATGAACATTGTGGTACATGACTCTTTTTGAATTATGGTTTTCTCAGGGTATATGCCCAGTAGTGGGATTGCTGGGTCGTATGGTTGTTCTATTTTTAGTTTTTTAAGGAACCTCCATACTGTTCTCCCTAGTGGCTGTATCCATTTACATTCCCACCAACAGTGTAGGAGGGTTCCCTTTTCTCCACACCCTCTCCAGCATTTATTATTTGTAGACTTTTTGATGAAGGCTCTCCTGACCAAAAACAACTTCATTAGATACGCTGTACATATCATAACATTCACCCATTATCAGTGTACATTTCAGTGATTTTTAATAAATGTATATAGTTAGGCACCCATCAGTTTGTAATTGCCTTTTTCCCCAATTGTGGTAAAATACACATAACATAAAATTTTGCCATTTAACCATCTTTAAGTGAACTCTTCAGTGGTATGAAGAGCGTTCGCATGACTGTGCGACCTCCAGAGCTCCTTCCATTTTGCAAAACTGAAACTCCACCCACTGAACAGTAACTCCCCGTTTCTCCCTGCACCCAGCCCCTGGCAATCACCCCTCTAATTTCTACCTCCATGAATCTGGCTTCTCTGGGTGCCTCATAGAAGCGGAATCACACAGCATTTGTCTTTCTTGTGACTGGCTTATTTCCCTTAGCACGATGTCTTCCAGGTTCATCCAGGCTGTAGCAAGTCAGAGTTTCTTTCATTTAAAAAAAAAAAATTTATTTATTTGGTTGCACCAGGTCTTAACTGTGGCTCGCTGACTCCTTACCTGAGGCATGTGAATTCTTCGTTGCAGCATATCTGTGGGATCTAGTTCCCTGACCAGGGATCGAACCCGGGCCCCCTGCCTTGGGGGGGCGTGGAGTCTTAGCCACTGCATCACCAGGGAAGTCCCAGAATTTCTTTCATTTTTAAGGCTGAATAATATTCCATTGTATGTATACACCACATTTTGTTTATCCATTCATTTGTTGATGGACTCTTGGGTTATGTCCACCTTTTAGCTCTTGTGAATAATGCTGCTATGAATTTGGGTGAACAAGTATCTCTTCATGTCCCTGCTTTCAGTTCTTTCAGATGTATATCCAGAAGTGGAAATGCTGGATCCTACCGTAATTCTGCGTTTAATTTTTTTTAAGGAACTGCCATACTGTTTTCCACAACGGTTGCACCATTTTACATTTCCACCAACGGTAGTTGCCTTTTAATACTCTAGTTTATTTTATTTTAAATATTTATTTATTTATTTGGTTGCACTGGATCTTAGTTGCGGCTCGTGGGCTCCTTAGTTGTGGCATGCAGGCATGTGAACTCTTAGTTGTGGCATGCATGTGGGATCTAGTTCCCTGACCAGGGATCGAACCCAGGCCCCCTGTATTGGGAGTGTGGAGTCTTATCCACTGAGCCACCAGGGAAGTCCCTTAATACTCTAGTTTATATTCAGGTCTCCAAAGTCATTCTCCAAATTCATTTATTGTGACTTCTGTGTTCTGTTACCGTGGCTAAGTGCTAAGGACATAGTGGTGAAGGTGTCTGCCCTTGTGGAACCTGCAGTGTGAAAAGTGATAAATACATAGACAATTCAATCTATAATTATAAACTTTGAACTATGCTATAAAAGGAAAGAACCAGCTTCTAGAAATCGACACTAATAGGTGAGACTGTTCTAATTTGGATGAGAAAACGCCGGTTTTAGGAAGAAAAATTTGAACTGAGACTGGAGGCTTAGTGGAAGTGGGCAGGTGAAGAGGCGTAAAGAGTAGAAGGGAAGAAAGTTCCTTGCAGAACAGAGCAGAGGTGGGATTTTGTGGACAGAGTTGGAAGGTCTGAGTTCCACAGAGACCTATACCCTTAACTGGAAAGTTCCTGAATTCATACATTCAGCCTACGACTGTTAGTACCCACGAGGCGCTGATGGGAGCTTTGAGTTTGTTTTGCCATGGATGAAATGGGAATAAGAAAGGATTTTAATGAAGCTGAAATGGGATTATGTATCCCAGATACCCTTAGACACAGTAAAGCCTCAATGTTCATAGACTGCTTGAGGAAAGATATAACAGGAAGTCGATTTCCCGACAATTTCTGCCCCGGGCAAACAGTGAGAAGGACTGGATTATACATAAACCCAGTCACCTAACCAAAGGCATTACAAAGTTTAATACCATCCTTTACAATGATCTTTTTTTTTCCCCCTGACTCTGATCACACCCAGGTCTTTTGGTTTTAGGGAATATTAAATCATCCCAAAAATTACCGTGGATTAGGGACTGGCCTTCTGCCCTGCCGTGCGCCATTTACTCCCCCCCCCACCCACTTTGTTCTAGGGTCTTACTTCACCTCCGGCTTACTAGCTCCTGGCTCATCAGTTGGAAGTAGATTCAAAAAGTGTACTGTGCCTTTCTTTTCTTAATATAATATTCATGGAAGGTTTTCCTTTGGGGAAAACTTCTCTTTGACTTTCTCCGTACAAGTTATTTCCACAGACTGTGGATTTTTCAGGACAGGCTTAATTTAACATATGTTTTCTTTTACCACAATTTTTACTTGTTTAGCTATCTTGTCCATATTCAGCTACCACTGAACGACGATCATTGGGATGTGATGAAAGAATTTTGAAATCGGGCTTAGGGATTGAGCGCATCCACTTCCTAATTAAGTTATTTCATGTCCTTAAACCTCAGTTTCCTCATTTTCAAAATGGATAAAACAATGCCAACCTCTCTTGGAAGATAAAAGGAGAAAGTGTGCATTTAGTGCAGCCTGTGGTACATACCAGGAGCTCAATTAATTATTATTATTATCACTTGGAGACTCAAGTGGCATAATTTTAATACCTTGTTCTAAGCAGAAACGGCATCGTGTTTTCACTATCACCAACTAAAATAAGTATAAACAACTATATCTTCAATTAAGTTTTCCTTAAACCACTAACATTTCTTGAGCTGTAAACCTAGTGCACATGCATTTAGATTGGTAAATTACATCTACCACACTACCTTACACAGAAAAGGTGTTGGGAATATAAGCAGATTAGTCAGTGAGGCAGGTGTTAATTGGCTTTTTTACTCAGTATGAGAATTCTAAACAGCTTCCATGTATTATTAAACCAAATTCTTACTTTTCCAACTTGGGCTGTTGACTGTAATTCTCTCTTTTTTGGTTTAGGGGACTTAAAACAATGCCAAGCATTTTCAAACAAAGACTCAAAAATTGGAGGTTAACCTTCTTTCCTTCAGTAAGTTTTATTGATGGCTATGAATATCAAAAAGATGATGAAGCTGATTTATTTTCTGCCTTGGGTTGTCCAAACACCCAGGTGAACATCTTTATCAGTTTAGCATTCTATTTTGCTTGCATTCCCGATGAGCTTACCAGAAACTCTAACAAGCTGGGAAGCTGATGAATAACTAATCAAGAAAATGCAATGCACAAATGTGGAGGAACGGTCTATAATTGCACAGTTCCTTACAATGAAGTAAATGCTAAATACACACGCATGCCCAGAGGCACCAGGGAAACACCAATCAAAGACTTAGAAGGCTGAAGATTTCATCATTTATTCAACATTTATTGAGCATTTACACCATGCAAGGCAGTTAATGGAATAAAATAGAGATTTACTGTAGAGGTGTGTATACATATAATATTATACACACATACACACTTTTAGAAAATTCCAGGCATCTCCATGTCAGGATGATGCAATCACTTTGAACTACACATCTTTTCCACAGTAAAGTCCATATTGCAAAAAATTCCGATAATGATTAGTTTGGCAACACCCAGTTACTATGACAACGCCCATTGCTGATCCATGGGAGATGTAAGAGGATTGTCTCAGTAATAAAATGATGTTATCAGACATTTATGGCTTGTGGGGAAAAAGTGCAGTCGCTCCTTGTTTTGATATTATCTCTGACTATACTTGCTTTTAATCTACCTTTTCTATATTTAGTATCCAGTCATTTTAAATTAAAAAAAAAAAACAAAACCCAAACCAAAAATCAAGGTCTGCACTGTGACAGTAAACCAAACCTTTTGAGTATGAATCCTGGAGGTTACTATTTAGCATTTAAAGGAAATAAATCATGGTGAGGGGGTAATCTGAAATTTGAAGGCCACCTGAAGAGTTGAAATGGGGTGGGAAGGTTGAATATACCACCATTTACCGTTCTTCAGATACCTCCAGACTCAATTTAAACATTTCAGTGAAAAAGGAGATGGGAGGGGACACGGGTCAAATCTCAGTTTTTTGTTTTGTTTTGTTTTTGTTTTTTTGTTTTTTGGTAGATGTAAACACTGAGCCAAAATATTTCACTGAAAAGACCTTCCTCCCCGGCTTGCGAGGATATCAACCTTACAAAAGTAATTTTTGGAGCACACTACCAAATACGCTCGTTCCAAAACTGTTACGGAAGCTCCAAGTTTTTAGTAAATACACGATCATTTTTCTTTTTCTCTCCGAGGATTCAGATAGCTGAAGCGAGGATGGGTCCCCCTCGGATTTCGTCCACGATCCAGCCAATCTGAGCCCGGATGCTAATTAGTTGCTCTCCCCCGATGAACACGCCTTTGTCGCTTGTAGGGCCGGACTACAAAGCCCAGAATGCCTCGCCCCTCCCTGATCAATGAGGTCTTATTTAAATGATCTCTGAGGTCTTGGACCCAGGCCAATCAGCTGTCAGGGCTCATGATAAATCGCAATGCATTATTGATAATAATAATTACTGGGACATGCGCGTTCCGGCCGAAGGGGGGTAAATTTCCCAACTCCAGGAATTTGTGGCGGAGTGGGCAAATAACCGCGGCTCTCCAGGCGCCCCGATGCTCGCACCATGTCGAGGCGCAAGCAGGCGAAACCCCAACACATCAACTCGGAGGAGGACCAGGGCGAGCAGCAGCCGCAGCAGCCGGCCCCGGAGTTTGCAGATGCGGCCGCAGCGGCGCCGGCGGCGGGGGAGCCGGGTGAGTGGGGCTGGGGGCGCACGCCCCGGGCGGGCAGTTTCCGGGACGTTCGCGGGACCCTCGAAGGCGCGGACTTTGGGGAGCCAACGGCTTCCACCGCAGACTGTGGAACCGAGATCTGGGGGCTCAGTTCCAGAGGAGAGCGGCAGCCTCATTCCCCACCCCCACCCTCGTTAATTTTACACTTCTCCCCTTTTATCGCTTCTCCCCTCTTGTGTAAGTTTCACCCCCAGGTCTCGCTCTTATTGTAAAATTGACCCCCAGCCTCTCCTGTGTCCCTCGTTCCTGAAATGTTCCCTTCTCCTTGTCCTCTGCCCCTCTCGTAATTGGTTCCACTCCCCTCACTAGTAGCCTCCCCCCCACTTGTAACTTAGGCTCCCCTCCTCCCTCCCTGGCGCTGCTTTTTAAAAGAAAGACCCCGGGGGTCCCCACTCTTTCCCTCACCCGTTAGGGTCTTTGTAGGAGGCTGGGGAAGGGGCGCACCCTAGGAAGACCTCCCGGGGGAGGACGATCTGTTGCACGCGCCCCTCCCGGGCCAAGAGGGGGGAGGGGGCGCGACCTCTCCCCACCCCCAGGAGCTGGGGTGCGGGCCACCAGCGCTGCGGAGGGGATTGGAGGGCCCGAAGAGGTGGAGGAGAAGAGCACAGTATTTTCCCTTTTTAAAAAAATTTCTTTTTTGGTTCTCCTCTTTTCTCCCGGGGCTACGCCGCCTGCCGATCTTCGCCCTAACCTTTCGGGGCCTGACCTCCAGCCATCTTTGATTTCCGACTTCCTAAAAATAAACCGCGGCCGGCGGGAGGGGTGTGGGCCCCCAGGGGCGGGGGTCGTGGGCGCACAGCAGCCCCGCTGGGGTGCACCAGCCTGGCGTTTTGCGTGCCTTTTCTAGGGCGCCCGGCTTTCCAAACGCGCGCCCCGGGGGCCAGAGGGGAGAGGTCGGGCCAGGACTGGGCGGTCGTGGCCAGGGCGAGCTCCGGGGGCTGACCCGGCCCACGCTTCCGCGCTGCGCGTCTTGAGGGTCTGGAGGAGTTCTGGACCCCCAGCCCGGTCGGGAGCGGCCAAGCAAACTCCTCTCTTCCTAATCATGTAACCCAGGGGGCTTTAGGAGCCAGTCGATTTCCCACTATCTCCCCTCCGTCCTGGCCCGCCAAATTGTCGCCTGATAAGTTTTTCGCGTACGCGTGGGGGGGAGGGGGCGTTTTTAACGTCCTCTTGGGCCTTGTTGGTGGCTTCTGTCCTCTCGCCGCCTGCTTTCTAGTTTCCCAGCCCGTGATGGGGGTGTGCGCGGCAACCCCACTCCGAGCTACAACTCCGATGGGAAAACGGTTGCTACGTTTTGGTTACCGTACCTTTTATTTCGGGGAGGGAATGTGGTAAATTTCCTAAATTTATAATATAATGTAAATCCCTATTTCCCCTCAAATAACATTTTTCCAGGGCAAATTAAAGAGATCTGCTTGACCGAGGGGGCGGCTGTGCGTTTTCGGGCGTCCGATGGTCAGGGCAGCGTGCACCCAAGGTCGGAGGAGGGTGGACTCTCTTTGTGCCTTGGGAGGGGGAGTGCGGGGGAGAATGGAGAGGCTTCGTTGCCTGGCCCACCTGGAACAAAAGGGTTAACCCTCTGCCCGCCCGCTTCCTCCCGAGAGGAGGGGCGAGCTCCTGGCTCTGACCCCTCCCCTGGTCCTGCTCTGACCTCCCCTTCCCCCTACCCGCTTCATTTTGGGTGGGCGCGCTGAAGTGGGGCTTTTGGTGGTGTTTGGCACCTTAGGGGGAGCTTCTTAAATTAACGCTAGCTGGAGTTTGCAATCAGTTAACCCGAGCTGGTTAGGATCGCGGGCCTTGGCTGTGCGCTCCCTCCACGATTTGGGAGGGGGAGTTGCTATTGATCGCTTGGGTTGGAGTGGACGGCCGAGCTGCGCGCAGGCGCCCCCTGGAGACCCAGCCGGGAACCTCGCCCTTTGCTGAGAGGCGGGTCCCTTCGCAGGTACCGGCTCACACCTGATGGGTGGGACAGGCTGGGGCTGGGGGATGGAGAGCGCTGGGCTGGGCTAGGCTAGGGACTCCAGTCGGTTGCTTGAGCTATCCCTGGCTGTGCCGGGTTTTCTTTGCCAAGTCTTTGGAATTCTTGGAAAGAATTCTTCGATCCTCGAATGTGTTTTCAGAGTCCCCCAGTTGCCATGATGGGACAGAAGGTAGTTTTCCCAAGTAGTACATTTTAACTGACGCATTTTGTATTTGAGCGGCCTGTATGTATCATTTTAAAAATCCAGTTTAGACTGGTCTTATTTTGCAAAGCCAATTTGAGACCCACTTATAAAGAATGTACTTTTTGAGGGAGGAAAATGAAGTACGGCAAAAAATTAGATCAGAAAATCTGCAGGTGGTCAGGGGACTCAGGCTACATACAGGAAAATTAGCATTTTCTCAAAAGAGTTTCAAATGCCCTTTGTGCTAAACTGGATTACAGCCATCAACGATTAAGATTCCCAAATTTCAAATAACTGCCTAGCCCCAGTTTCTAAACTGAAATGACCTACATTGGCGGTAAGGATTCTGAGAATAGGGCACTTGGGAGCTTATATTTTAATAGAGGGAGAGGGAAATCTTGTTGATCGAAGCGTTGGTTAATGTTGCAGGCTGACTTTCTGTGTTTCCATCTGAGTTTCTGAAAGGGGCTACAACTTGCCCACACCGCTTTTGTTCCGTCAAAAAGAAATTGCACAAGTCAATGCTAGTTGGTCCTTCAAGCCCCTGCAGCCTTCCTCACGGTGGGGAGTTGGGGAGCCATCTTGGGAGGGAGGGATAGAGTTAATGCTTCCTCTTTTTAAATGAAGTTAGGTTTTGGTAAGATTTTACAGTGAGGTGTGCATTCCAATCTGGTTGTATGACTTTCAGCTGTGTAACCTTGCTTTCTGAGCTTTTGGGTTCTTCCTGTGTACCATGGAGATGAAGCATGCTGTTTATTTAGATAGTTTCCACTATACAAGACCCACTGTGTGCTGGAAACGTGATCAGTAATTAATTTTGTTCAAAATAACAATGTTTTATTTTTTATTGTGCCAAGACGGCACTGAACTGCCAAGTTGAGATAATTCTGCAGTTTTATCTGTAGCCTACTGTGTGCCAGACACCAGGCTGGGGACCTCAACGACATTATCTGTAATCCTCGTTTTTACTCATTTCAGAGTAAACTTTAACTCCTGGTTGCAATGGCTTGCCCAGGGTTGCCTTGTCCTGTTTGATTTGAGCCTTGCTCTGAATCCAAGAAGCTGTGTTTATCGTGGTTTTAGAAGAGTTGGTTATGGGATGGGATTTTCTATCAGATGAGGGAGCTATGGTGAGTGTTCAGCTGGTTGAGTGTTATCTCTCCTCCTCCCTTTTAATTTTTGAGATGTGCCTCTGCAGGCTTTAGAATAAGAGGTCCTGGGAAGCAAGTCGAAAATAAAGCAGAGTTTGCATTTGGTGCTCTGGGCTTTACTGCCCTGGAAAAAATGATGGGAAGAGTTCAAGATATTCCCTTTTTCATCATCCTTAACCTATTGTGCTTTTGATTGTTTAAAAAAGCATCTAAAAATTTTAAAAGCTCTAAATTCATGTAAGAACTGCATCTCTGATCGTTGCCATCTATTTTTTTTCTTCTAGATTTCAAGTCTATGTCAGGCTTTGTTCTAGGGGGATCTGGGGAAGGAGGCAGCAAAAGCTCCTGCCTTCATGGAGTTTACAAATTGCTTAAAAGATGAGCTCCAGTTGAGGCGATATGGGTCGTATCTCTACAGCGTAAATAGCAGAGCTCGCACACCTTATAGCACAAAGAAACTTTGATTCTTTTACTTCTTCCTTTTCAGCAGACTTGAATTTTGATCCAAGACCATTTGGAACAAATTTTTTTGGTACCTTAATTAAATAGAAAGTTAATGGCTGCTCTAATTTGCCACCTACAAATTGAGTTAAGGGCTTGTTCCTTAAGTGTTTCCCGGGATTGCTGAATTCAGATGTAAAATTAAACTGGTAAACCAGTTTCTTTGAACTGGTTCAGTACTTAAGGACATCTCAATTTCCTTTTGTTTTTTGGTAAGCAGTTATCCTGCTGGTGGGGGTGGGGTAGAAGATGTTTATGGACTCTAGATAATCTGCTCATTGTCGTTCTTTTAATATAGGAATGGGGGGGAAGATAAGCTTGAGGCATAATGCTTTTCTCGAGATACACAGGTTTGTTTCTTAAGCATTTTCACTGGCTCCAGAATTTGATTGGCCTCTGGCAGATGAGCTTTCTTCCTATACAATAGTAAGAGTATTTTCTATCCATTTGGCAGGGATTGAATCTAAGCCCCCTGCTGGGCTTACTGCATTCTTCCAACTTATTGGATAACTAGATGCTGAGAGATAACATTCCTAAAATTCGGAGTGGGGGTGGGGTGGAAGGGTGGAAGATCTAGTTGCTGTGTAATCCCTCTGAACTTTGCTTTTTCCTTTTGGGAAGGGTTAACTTAAGCATACCCAGCAATTGTTCATAACAGAGTCGTCTTACTCTTTGGCAAATACGCTTTCAGTATTTGCCAGTGGTGGTCTGAATGTCGAAGTACTTTTTACTGCACCAGCAAACAGAGCTCCTGCTGTTTGAAGACTCAAGTGGGATGTTGCCGGTATTGCTTGGAGGCTACAGAAGAGGCAAGCCTGTGTATACAGTGCAGGCAAGCTGGTATTCAGGTTGTAAATCACTCTTGGGAACTGTTGGATCCTTCTAGGGCAGGGAGCTTAACCTTTTTTGCTCCACATTCACCCCTTCTCATCAGAATGTATTTAAATGCATACAATAAGATACATAGAAATACCAAGGAAATAAATTGCGTTGAGATAACACTCAGTAAAAGTAACATGGGCTTCTTTATGAACACAATAAAGGAGATCTAGCAGTCAGTCAGGTAACCAGAATTTCCAGTAATGCAACCGCATTGACATCATAGGAAAATACCTGCTTTCTGTTGATGACATAGGCATGGGTTCTGCAAATACCGCTGAGGTATGTCCCCCACGCTCATAATTGAAAGAAATGTTAAGTTTTAATTCAGCTGAGTGAAAATAAGGTCGCCATCTTTTTTTCCCTGTCTAATTTCATCAGCCCCAGTTTAAAGAGTTATCTCCTTTAAAACCTGCATTGTCAGTAAGGGAATATTGTCCCCAAGGGGGTGAAAATTGGTTTTTTTTTTGGGGTGGGGCAAAAATGTTTATTGATGTTACAGTGGTTTGTGGCCTTCCAAAGGACCATAGTGCATAAACAGATAATATAATATATTGGTGGTATTAAAATTTGGTGGGGGGGGGCGGTGAGTAGGAAAAAAAAGCTTCAAAAGCCTTCCTAGAGGGGTAAAATGAAAAAAAGTTCAAGAAACTGCTCTAGAAGAAACAATTATAAATCAGGCCACTAGCTTCAGTTCTCTTCAATAGTATTTAAGGCTATAATCCCTGCCCTTGTGTTTTACCAGCACGGCACCTTGAGGCAGTTATTTCTAAGCCTTAGTTTCCATGTTTGCGAATTGGGAACAAAGATGCTTGTTTACGTGGCTACGAAGATAAGTGAGTTAAGGTATAGGAGTCTGAAGTGAGTGCTTTGTTGCAGTTTGTGGAGGATGGTAGTAGTTTTGCTTTGGCCCTTAACAAGCATTTGTACATGAGCTTTGTTAGAGATTTCCAGAAGTAGAATGGCTGAGAAAAGGGGTGTAACATGCTAATTAAAAAGAAGCCAAAGTACAGAAGTGTATACATTGATTTATTTTTTTTCTGTGGTCACACTGCACGGCATGTGCCTCCCTGACCAGGGATCAAACCTGCGTCCCCTGCATTGGAAGTGTGGAGTCTTAACCACTGCACCGCCAGGCAAGTCCCAAAAGTGTATACATTTTAAAGTTTCTCTTCCACCCCAGGCCTGTGCTCCAAGAGGCAGGGACCAGCCACAGTATCTATTATTTCAAAAGTTTCCCACGTACATATTTATATCTTTATCCCCAGACACAAAGAGGGCGGAGCATGTTCTCTATACATCCTGTTCTCTACACTTTTTTTCCTCTTGAAATCAGTCTTGGGTGGTTGTCTTACAGATCAAGCATATATAATAAAGATCTACTTTATTTTAGAAGGCTACAAAGTAGTCATCCTTTTCGTGTACCCTGATTTATTCAATCAGAACCGTACTGACGGACCAGAGTGCATCCTTTTTTGTTTAGGCTGTTTGTTACTTTGAAACCTGTATCACTGTAACCTGTATTACTTTCTGGTATCACAGAAAGTAAACTCCTAACAAGGGAATTGCTGGGTGGAAGGAGAATTGCATTCAAATGATGATGTTGGTGGACTGTGCTCTGAAGAAGTTGTCTGTATTTATAGGCACCAGCCTACTGGTGTATTTCCCTCCCAAGAGAAACTCTTTAAGTTCTACTTCTAAAGTTCTCGACACATAATTGCCAAAATTGCACTTCCAGAAAGATTGTGCCCGTTTAACAACACACCCCAGCAAACACCGCATTAGAAGTCTTGGGAAAGTGTACCAATAGATACTATCTTAAGGATTCTGGGAATTGATGAATATATTTAACTTGATTCTTGGAAATTTTATTGCTTTGGAGCAGTTGTGGAGCCGGAAGGAAGGAGGTACCTACCTGCTACACTCCACACGGAAGTAGCAGGGGTGTATTGTGTCCTAAGTTAACCTCCCCACACGTCCAAACCTGACCCCTCAAGCTTTCCTGTTCCTCCTGGGGTTTCTGTGAGAGGAAAGATAGTTGCCAGTCTCAACAGAAGAAACATATGCTTAGGAGGAAGGGTATCAAGGAAGAGTTCAAGGGGACGGTCTGGGTCCTGCGTGCCTTGGTTTTAACGTTGGCTCCGCAGTTTACCACATGCCCTACCTTGGGGAAGTTAATGTCCTCTGTGCCTCAGTTTCCCCCTCTGTTAAATATAATAGTCTCTACCTCAAGAGTTGTTAATAACATGTAAATTACACCTGGTACATAGTAAGTGCTCAAAAGTTACCTATGACTAGATTTTTCGTTGTGTTGCCTTGGGTATAAGTCACATTACATCCAAGTCTGTTTTTCTTATCTGTAAATGGGGCTGATGTTAAATAGGGTTGGATGGGTATAGTGTGGAGCCCAGGGCACCTGGAGGTTCTAGTCTGGACTACAGGAGGCTCTTAGGCTGCTCATCTTTTCATCACCCCCTTAGCCCCTGCCTTGTACTCAGTAGGAGGCGAGAAGTCTTGTTAAACGAGTGAGGCTTTAAATGACTGGTACAAGGCTTATTGTGTTCCGCAGCCCTAGTTGCCCAGGTAACCAGATAAGCCGCGGAAATAGAAAAGGTGGAGAAACTGATGTTAACTGAATACGTACAGTATCTGCACTTTCAGGTCATAGGATGGTGCCAGGGTCACAGTCAGCACTCGACAAACATTGGTTAAATTAATCACATCACTTAACACAGGCATCTAACTTACGTGGTTGTCACAATTTTGCACATTTAATAGAAATCCTGAGGGGCAAGCCCACCACATCAAACCTGTTTTCCATGGATTGATCCTGACCCGTTTGCTTTCTCTTGGCTTACCCCCGACCCGCATACACCTTGCAGAACTTCTGATGATTATTTAGTCTGAAATTAGGAAAAATTAAGTCAATTTATTAAGGCCGTGCTATGGAAATGTAAAAGAACCAGTGTTTGAAAATCTGATGGAAAGTATAGATCTTTCTCGAGAGAAATACACTTTGTTGCAAGATCAGCCCCTCCCCAAATCGTTGACTGACTCCTCAGTCAAAAACCCATGCTGTTGGGAAATGTAATCACCCAAGGAATTGAGGCAAAATGGGTTAGTTGGCTTTACAAAGTGATCATTTTATTTAAAAGATAAGTGGATACTGCCTGGCCTTACCCCCATGCGTTTGTACATTTCAAATAGGATTCGTTTTAAACAAAAATGGTCACACCTTACAAACTATTCTGTAACCTACTTCCACCTAACTTCTGTCTCCACGTCAGGACGTACGGAAATTCTGCATCGTTTTTGTACTGTGGGTAAACCAAAATTTACCTTTTTTTTCCCCCCCTCTTTTGTGGCTCTAAACATTTCTGTTAAAAATATCCCTCTTCCTCCATGGATTTTTTTAAAAAAATAAGTTTATTTATTTATTTATATTTGGCTGTGTTGGGTCTTTGTTGCCGCACGCAGGCTTTCTCTAGTTGCAGCGAGCGGGGGCTACTTGTTGTGGTGGCTTCTCCTTTCGTGGAGCGCAGCCTTCAGTAGTTGTGGCGCACGGGCTTCGTTGCTCTGCGGCATGTGGGATCTTCCCGGCCCGTGTCCCCTGTGCTGGCAGGTGGATTCTTAACCACTGCGCCCCAGGGAAGTCCTCTCCATGGATCTTTGTATATGTGTGCAAATGTCTGTGGTTTGGATCTGCGCACCTGGAGTTGCTGGGTCTGAGGTGTGCCTATATGACTTCTCAGTGGTAAGGTGTACATATAATAGGTGAGGCAGGAAATGAGAAAAATAAAGTAGCTTAGAGGTTCTCCGCCCGCCAGGACTCGGGCATCTGGCTAAAAAGCACAGTCCCCCGACAGGCATTGTGACGTGCAGACTAGCAGTCACTGTGAAGGAAATAGGACCCAACTGCAAAAGAAGTCCAGGGACCGCTCATTTTCAGGAATAGAACTACCCAGAATAGGATGGTTGGTTGACTTTTGTGTAACAGAGTAGAAGTTGCAAACGGAAGGTGAGGAATAAAATCCATCATTCCCATCCCTTCCTTCCTTTCTTGGGCTTCTTTCTTTGTTTAATGGCTTATTAATCCTTTAATGGCCTGTTAAGGCATTTCTGTAGGTTTTTCATAATCAGGAAGGTCAGTGAAGTTTTTTTTCTTGGACATGCAATCTTTCCTTTTTTTTCAGTGTGTTTTTTCTTATTAATTTTTAGCACTTTAAACTTTCATTGTCCCTGGTGGGAAGGTACACTTACCACATTGTCTGAATGAGTGACTTACTGCAAGTTCACTTTCGATGGGCCCAGGATGGAGATGAGCGGCCATGAATTGAGCAGGTTTCCAACATCATTTTATGGTGGCATGAGATCCATTTGCCTTTCAAGCCAGCTCTCAGCTGGGTGAGGGCCAGAGCTCCAAGGGGATTATTTTAATGAATTGTATGCGTTTCCCAGGGCTGCCTTAATAAGTTGGCACAGACTAGATGGTTTAAGACAGATTTATTCCCACAGTTCTGGAGGGTGGACAGCTGACATTTAGGAGTTGCAGGGTTCCTTTTGGAGCCTCTGAGGGTGAGTCTGTACCAGGCCTCCTCCCTACCTTTTGTTGGCTTCCAGCCGTCCTTGGCTTATAAAAGCCACGTAACTCCTGCCTTGGCTTCACGTGGCCTGATTCTGTCTCATGTCCCTTTCTTTTCTCCTTAGGGACACCAGATACTGGGCTTGGGACCCACCCTAATTACAACTGCAAAGATTTCCCCCCCTGCCCCAAAGAAGGTCGCTGGCACAGGTGCAGGGGTTAGGATTGGACATTTTGGGACCTTATGATTTGACCCCCACTACCTAAGTGATTGGTTCATTTGAGACTCTTTGGGTGCCTGGTTCCCTTACACAGTTTTGTGCGTGTTGGGACACAGATCACGAAGACCTCTGGACTGTGAGCTGTGGTTTTTCCCAAGAAATCGCCCCACATCCTTTCTTGGGTAGAGTTCTTAGCTTTTTCTCTCTTGTCACAGGTACTCCAATGAACCCCCCAGGGAGTGGCGATGACGTGAACGTGGACGGAGCAGGGATAAAGAGGCCTCGGCGGGAGGAGACTCACATCTGTGAGAAATGCTGTGCCGAGTTCTTCAGTTTCTCGGAGTTCTTAGACCATAAGAAGAATTGCACTAAAAATCCACCTGTCCTCATCATGAACGACAGCGAGGGGCCGGTGCCTTCAGAAGACTTCTCCGGGGCTGTGCTGAGCCACCAGCCACGCAGCCCAAGCAGGAAGGACGGTCACAGAGAGGACGGTGGCAGCTCAGGGGACACGAGGGAGAAGCCGGGGGCAGAGTCCATCGTGTACTTAAAGACGGAGGCCGCCCTGCCACCCACACCCCAGGACATAAGCTATTTACCCAAAGGCAAAGTGGCCAACACCAACGTCACGCTTCAAGCGCTACGGGGCACCAAGGTGGCCGTGAACCAGCGGGGCGCAGACGCGCCCCCAGCCCCGCTGCCCGGCGCCAGCAGCATCCCCTGGGTCCTCGAGCAGATCCTATGTCTGCAGCAGCAGCAGCTCCAGCAAATCCAGCTCACGGAGCAGATCCGCGTGCAGGTGAACCTGTGGGCCTCCCACGCCCTCCACTCCAGCGGCGTGGCCGGAGCTGACTCCCTGAAGACGCTGGGCGGCCACGTGTCCCAGCAGGTTTCGGCGGCTGTGGCTCTGCTCAGCCAGAAGGCGGGGAGCCCGGCTTTGCCCCTGGACACCTTGAAGCCAGCCAAGCTACCTCACACCAGCATCCCTTCTGCTGCCAGCTCCGTGTCCCCAGGGCTGACGCCCTTCGCCCTGAAGCCAGACGGGACCCGGGTGCTCCCCAACGTCCTGTCGCGTCTCCCGGGGGCGTTGCTACCTCAGGCCCCAGGCTCTGTGCTCTTCCAGAGCCCCTTCTCCGCGGTGGCGTTAGACCCGTCCAAGAAAGGGAAAGGGAAGCCACCGAGTGTCTCCCCGATAGATGTCAAACCCAAGGACGAGGTCCTCTACAAGCACAAGTGTAAGTACTGTAGCAAGGTTTTTGGGACTGATAGCTCCTTGCAGATCCACCTCCGCTCCCACACCGGAGAGAGACCCTTCGTGTGCTCTGTCTGCGGTCACCGCTTCACCACCAAGGGCAACCTCAAGGTGCACTTTCATCGGCATCCCCAGGTGAAGGCAAACCCGCAGCTGTTTGCCGAGTTCCACGACAAGATGGCGGCAGGCAGTGGCCTTCCCTACGCGCTCTCTGGCCCTGTCCCCGTAGATGAATCCGGGCTCTCCTTAGACAACAAACCCGTCCTTGCGACGGGGACCCCCAATGTAGGGCTATCTCAGAATCTCTCTTCGGGGACTAACTCCAAGGACCTCATGGGTGGCCCGTTGCCCAGCGACCTGCAGCCCGGGCCTTCTCCGGAAAGTGAGGATGGATGCATCCTACCTGGGGTGGGGCCCAACCTTAACTCCCCGAGGGTTGGCGGCTTCCAAGGGAGTGGGACACCCGAGCCGGGGTCAGAGACCCTGAAATTGCAGCAGCTGGTGGAGAACATCGACAAGGCCACCACCGACCCCAACGAATGTCTCATATGCCACCGTGTCTTAAGCTGCCAAAGTTCCCTCAAGATGCATTACCGTACCCACACCGGGGAGAGGCCGTTCCAGTGTAAGATCTGTGGTCGAGCCTTCTCCACCAAAGGCAACCTGAAGACGCACCTCGGGGTGCACCGGACCAACACGTCCATAAAGACGCAGCACTCGTGCCCCATCTGCCAGAAGAAGTTTACCAACGCGGTCATGCTGCAGCAGCATATTCGGATGCACATGGGCGGTCAGATTCCCAACACGCCTCTGCCGGAGAATCCCTGTGACTTTACGGGTCCCGAGCCGATGATGGTCGGTGAAAATGGCAGTACAAGCGTTGTCTGTCATGATGATGTCGAAAGCATCGATGTAGACGAAGTCTGCTCCCAGGAGGCCCCTGGCAGCTCCTCGAAGGTCCCCATGCCCCTTCCCAGCATCCACTCGGCATCACCTACTCTAGGGCTGGCCTCGGTGGCTTCCCTAGATGCCCAGGGGAAGACGGGTCTCACTGGTCTTGTCCTGCAGCGACAGAGCAGCCGAGAAAATGGTTCCGTGGAGAGTGATGGCTTGACCAACGACTCTTCCTCCTCGGTGATGGGGGACCAGGAGTATCCGAGCCGAAGTCCAGATGTCCTGGAGACCACGTCCTTCCAGGCAGTCTCCCCAGCCAATAGCCAAGCGGAGAGTGTCAAGTCCAAGTCTCCCGATACCGGTGGCAAAGTGGACAGCTCCGAGAACAGCCGCACTGAGACGGAAGGTGATAGAGCTTTGGATTTAACTTAGGTCCATTCTGGGCACAGAGTCGTCCAGAAGGAACCTGGGTTGAACTTGACAAATGGAGAGTGTGGTATATGTGAAATAGCTCCCCTGTAGGGCGATTAGCCTTTCTGTGGGTACTTCTGGATAGAGGGCAATAATAACTACCTCTGTCGTAGTAGAGACATGCTTTTGTTTACGACGGTTCTTGCAAGCTGGGTGTGGACAGCGTACTTACTTTTGGTGGGTTTTTATTTTTGTGTTTGAGCCCTGTGGGGGCAACATGGGTAATCCTAAGTAAGTGCTCCAGTAGAAGAGTATTTGAGAAAGTGGGCACTGCTCTTTGGCCAGTGAGATAAGCCATAGTTCCTTGATTCTGAAACCTCACTCCCTTATGTAAAGTTCACAAATTAATAACTCTTGAGGGAGAGGAAAGAACCTAACCTATTTTAAAAGCACCCCATATAAATGGGGTGCCTATTGACGGCATTAATGGCAAAAATGGGAGAATAGCAACATCGCAGAATCAGAAAGATAGTGTCAGGGCTTACTTTATAAAGGTAACTGAATGCAGGAATTTGAACTTGGAATTGCATTGCCTGTGACTGTTGCTGATACCTTTAAAGCCAAAATAGTAACTTTCTCTGAAGTGCTGGAGTCATTCTCCGTGCAGATAAACAAGTAAAAGGAAAGCTGCTTGCAAGGTGTCAATTTCCTGAACGCTATTCGCAGGCTGTCAAACGGTGGGGCAGTTGGGGTCAAAGCTCCTTTCTTTTTGGATTGAAGAATGAATGACTGTAGGATGATAATTTGGGTTTTTTTCTTCTGTGCACGCCAGGTCGGAGCACTGGCCCACCGACATTTATCCGAGCCCAGCCAGCCTATGTCAAAGTCGAAGTTCCTGGTGCGTTCGTTGGTCCCGCGACCATGTCCCCAGGCGTGACACCTTTGCTAGCCATCCAGCCCCGACGACAGGCCAAGCAGCACGGCTGCACGAGGTGCGGGAAGAACTTCTCATCTGCCAGCGCGCTTCAGATTCACGAGCGGACTCACACCGGGGAGAAGCCTTTCGTGTGTAACATTTGTGGGCGAGCTTTTACCACCAAAGGCAACTTGAAGGTGAGTTCAAGCCTCGCAGTGCAGTCAAAAAGGAAAAAACAGAAAAAAGAAGAAGCAGACTTTCTCACATGACAACATCTCTGAAGTTGGGATTCTCGTTGTAGTCAGTGCCTGCATGAAATCGTTCAAGTCTGGAAACACAGATGATGTTTGTCTTGTATTGTAATGTAGTGTCGATAACTCCTTTACGGATTTGCCTGTGCTTTCAGACTTGATGACCACCCTGTACGTTGGTTTTTGTTTTCCTGGCCTGCTAGGTTGAAATAAATACCACGAGTTAAACATAGATACAGTGCCACTGGAGTTAAAGGAGGAAAGCCTCCAGGTTTATTGGCCTTTCTTTGAAACTGAACAGCTGGGTTCTTCCAAAGAATGTCGTGTGTCTATTGTTAGGATAAGTTGGTTCCACCTAAGATATTACCTGGGAGACTGTCCCATGTAAGGATCGAAAGTGGCCTGTGTAAGGACACAGGATGGGAAACCTGGGTTTCCCTCATGGTCCTGCCTCTACTTTGTTCCAGGCGTGTTCCTCTGGACCTCTTTTCTCTAACTAGCTCCCCAGTGAGTAGACTAGTTGAATTCTTTGTAATGAGAATGAAGGTTGAAACTTCATCTTAAAGTTGACCTAGAAGACCTCATGTTATTTTAGAAATTAAAAGTACTTATTAAAAAAACTATATTCTCTTAATATTTTAGTCTAGGTGGCAAAAATGTCAGGGGAGGAACATGGAAGTAATTTAAACTGTAACCCCAACTTCCAGAAATACAAAGTGTAAATTTATTCAGGGGCCTTGGATCAACCTGGGGAAGGTTTGGAGCTGCTTGGGCAGGTGGCTCCCGTGCCTCGGTTTCTCAGGCATGGGGATCATGGTAATGACCTCAGGGTTGCTTGGAGATTAATTGAGTTGTATGAGTGTTTCACGTGATGCCAGGAACATCTTAGTAATTTCTTGGAGTGATGAAGAGCAAGTGACGTCTGAGCCCGCTGCGATAACTGCTGACTTCTAAGCATGTCAGTGAAGTGATGTGAGAATGCTTGAAACCCAGGACCCATCACGTTCTTCAGCTCTTTATAAAGAAAGGGATTTGAAAACTCAAAAACCAGACCGGGAACATAATTGCAGATAGGAGGCTGGCCAGGTCGAAGCAGCAGTAAGTGGTAGGATCTCTTTCCTCTTCAGAAGAGTCCTTGCGTTGTCTGCTACCATAGATGAAATAACATTCATTCCCCGTGGCCTCGTGTAACCTTCCCAACTAGGCTTATTTTTCCTCTACAGCAGTGATTACTCTTGTTGACACACTTATGTATTTAGGATGTCACCTCCATCAGGCCAGGGTCTGTTTTGTTCAAAGATTATTTTTTTAACTCAAATTTTCTTTTTTTTTTTTTTTTGCGGTACGCGGGCCTCTCACTGTTGTGGCCTCTCCTGTTGTGGAGCACAGGCTCCGGACGTGCAGACTCAGCGGCCATGGCTCATGGGCCTAGCTGCTCCACGGCACGTGGGATCTTCCTGGACGGGAGCACGAACCCGTGTCCCCTGCATCGGCAGGCGGACTCTCAACTACTGCGCCACCAGGGAAGCCCTTTAACTCAAATTTTTATTCAAGTAATTGTCGATTCATGCAGAGGGAGAAGTCATCAGAGATGCTTACCCGCTTTGCTAGTTTCTCCCAGTGATAGAATTTTGCACAACTATAGAATAAATAATAACCAGGATATTGACACTGATGTAACCTACTGGTCTTATAGATTTTCCCGTTTTACTTGTACCCATGTCTGTATGTGTTAAGTTCCGTACCATTTGTTAACTGTGTAAGTTTGTGTGTTCACAAGTTGTAACCCTAGCACTTGAAACAACACTGCTATGTAGTAGGTGTTGACAAAACTGTACATGTGAACAGTGGTATGGGGAAAATTGGAGTGTGTATTCCCCACCTCGGTTGCCCTTACTTGCCTCTAGGCAGGAATGTAGATCCATGGTTGCCGGATGATCTGATTTTTTCTCCCCCCAAGAGAATAGGTATCTGTATTTTTAAAAAAAAATAAATTTATTTATTTTGGGTGCATTGGGTCTTCGTCGCTGCACCAGGGCTTTTCTTTAGTCGCGGTGAGCAGGGGCTACTCTTTGTTGCGGTGCGCAGGCTTCTCATTGCGGTGGCTTCTCTTGTGGCCGAGCACAGACTTTAGGTGCATGGGCTTCAGTAGTTGTGGCCACATGGGCTCCAGAGCGCAGGCTCAGTAGTTGTGGCGCATGGGCTTAGTTGCTCCGCGGCATGTAGGATCTTCCCGGACCAGGACTGGATCCCGTATCTCCTGCATTGACAGGCGGATTCTTAACCACTGCGTCACCAGGGAAGCCCAATATCTGGATTTTTTTAATATGAAATCTAATTTTTAAATATAAGTTTAGATAGACCAAACCCATAGGCAGACTTGACTTTGGTTTGCCCACATGCAATCCCATCTCTGTTTTGGTGGAAACCTTTCTGTCCCTCTTCCCACAGGTCCATTATATGACGCATGGGGCCAACAATAGCTCGGCACGCCGTGGCAGGAAGCTGGCCATCGAGAACACCATGGCTCTATTAGGAACGGACGGAAAGAGGGTCCCCGAGATATTTCCCAAGGAAATCCTGGCCCCTTCGGTGAACGTGGACCCTGTTGTGTGGAATCAGTACACCACCATGCTCAATGGTGGTCTGGCCATGAAGACCAACGAAATCTCTGTGATCCAGAGTGGTGGCATTCCCACCCTCCCGGTGTCGCTGGGGGCCAGCTCTGTGGTGAATAACACCGCTACCTCCAAGATGGATGGCTCCCAGTCGGCCATCAGTGCCGAGGTGGAGAAGCCAGGAGCTGCCGACAGCGTCCCCAAACACCAGTTCCCTCACTTCCTGGAGGAAAACAAGATCGCCGTCAGCTAAGCTACAGGAGAACGCACGTCGAAGGAGTAGTGCCGTGACCTCTCTAGAACTGTCCCTTTTTTGTTTGTTTTTCTTAAAGACCCCATCTCCTCCAGTTTTCTTCCTGATGTGCAAATAATGTTTACAGTTGTGACCACAACCTCAGGCACATCCTACAATCACAATGTTGCTATGCTGCTTTGCAAAAACAAACAAACAAACAAGAAAAAATCAAAAAAAAAATTCATACTAAAACAAATATAGACTAGTATTTTTTTTTTTAATTTTGGAAAGAAGCGGGTCTTGCAAAGTAGTTTTGTTACTTGCAACAAACTATATACATAAAACCTTTGTACAACCTAGAGTAACTGTTTCCAAAGACTGTGCCCTATTTCAAGTTGGAAGGTGTTGAACCACCATGGAGAAGACAACTGTTTTGCCTGTTTGGGGGGTGGGGGGAGGGGTGGGTGGGTACTGTATACTTACTTCTGCGGTGACTGTATGCGGGTAAATGGACAAGGTCTGTCGTCTGTTTAGGGACCTGTTTGGTATTCTCCCAACCCTACACCCATTTTTCTTTTCTTTTTTGAATGTACTTTTTTTTTTTTTTTAAAAGCCGAGGTTGTAGAATTCCAAATTTTTTTTCAACCTTGGAACCTGAAGTAGAATGCCCTCAAGTGGACAGATTTTAGTCCTTAGAAAGTCGGTGTGTGCGTTGCTGCTTATTTCAATACAGTTCAGTTGGAGCCCCAAGGGTGCCAAGGTCCTCCCTATGCTTTCCAGACGCCCTTCTTCTTCCTAAAACCAGGAGAGGCGAGCACCTGAGCAGGGAATCTCAGGTGACCTAATTTAGTTCACCGGTGCCTACTCTGAAGAGCTGGGTGTCCGTTCTTGAAGAAACAAACTCACAGGAAGGGCGTGTCTTATTATACACTAATAACTTCTTATACTAATTTGTACCAGAAGTTCCTTGATTGTGACTTATGCCAAGTAATTATGAAGATTTTTTTTTTTTTCTGAGTATTGCATGAAGGCTACCAAGTTGGAACAGGCAAGTCCTGGATGTGAAAGCTTTAATTTATCTACCTCATTCATGTGTTATTTTTGTAGCTATAGTCTCTATTTTCTTATTTGATGACCGCTGAAGTGTTCCTAGGTCCTGTCGTAAACCTAAGAGTTGATGTATTGGTGGGAGCAGCTGGAAGTTCAACATGTTGTGATTCTTTTTTTCTTAATCCCCCTTTTGTATATGTGATATTAAGCAGACGATGAAGCGTCACTCTTGAGGATTTAACAAGGAAGGAGAAAGAAAGACCCACATTTCTGGGTGAAGTCTTTGCCCCCTATGTGGAAAAGTGGATTGGGACTGTTCTCAAGTCTGTCTCTCGGTAATTGCACCTGACTTTAGGATCCAAAAAAAATTTTTTTTGTTTTGCCAAGTTGTGCCTTTCCTTCTGGAATTGTAAGTGAACACATAATAGTACCTGTTTACACTGTGAAGTGGATATTGTTACAGAAAATACACCAGAGGCTTTCTCACTTGTTAAGCTAATAATGCCTTGTGAATGTATGATCTACGGAGAAACCCCTGTAGTTTTTACCTGCTGATGCTGTCTGTCTGTTGGAGAATAAATTTTGGATGGTTCTTTTTTTCACCACCAGGCGTGTATGTAAGTTTTTCTGGTAGTTTCTGCTCTAAACTTGAGAATCCTGGACTTCCCTGGTGGTCCAGTGGTTAAGACTCCACGCTTCAAATGCAGGGGATGTGGGTTCGATCCCTGGTGGGGGAACTAAGACCCCACATGCTGTGCAGCGCAGCCAAAAAATTTAAAAAAAACAACGCTGAGGATCCTTAACTGACAATCGTTTCCAGCTCCCTTGGTCTCTCTAGGTCCTGGAATTGAAGCTGCACATCTGGTTACATCTGTGCTTGACCCACTACTCAAGCACACACAGCTAACTACTTGCTGGTTGGTATCTTTCTTTTTTAAGGCATTTTATTAGAGTCCTCTCCTTCTAGAGAACTTTGCTTGTGTTCACTTGTAACTGTGGAAAATTTATCAGGCCCTAGATGATCCCACATTTCAACCCATCCATACCTGGTTACACGTCACTGGGCAGAGAGACAGGTTCTGGTTTTTGTTTCTGATTTTTTTGGCCATGCCACACTGCATGCGGGATCTTAGTTCCCTGACCAGAGATCGAACCTGTGCCCCCTGCAGTGGAGTGCAGAGCCCTAACCACTGGACCGCCAGGGAATTCCCAGAGAGACAGTATTTTAATCATCTCATACTTACAGGCTGGCTGCTTAGAAGGGGATGGGCTGAGAATCACATAGGAGGTGGGATTTAATTCCAAGGGAAGAATCTTAGGGTGGTGGGAGAAGCGCTCTTTGAGGAGAGACACAAGGGCAGGACCATGGTAATGTCCTCCTGGCATAGTAGCCTCTTGTGCTGTGTTGTGTCTTTGCAAGACACGGCATCAGGCTCATTATGTAATGGATGTGGGTACCGCAGCATCCTGGAAAGGAGTCTTGACATCCAGGAAAGGTCTAGGAGTTGTGTCCGTATTGCCTTTGACCTGATGTGAGCTCTGCGTGTCAACTTCCTTTGCAGGTGGATGCCCTCCTCCCCGGGGTTTGATGTTCTTTGACCTCAACTCATCTAAATTTAGGGTAAAGCAGCCACTCTGTTGACTGAGAGCGAGATAAACCCAATCGTTTAGATAATTGAAATGGAGGAATCTAAACCAGGGGTCCCCATCCCTGGGCAGTGGACTGGTACCAATCCATGGCCTGTTAGGAACCGGGCCACACGGCAGGAGGTGAGTGACAGGTGAGCAAGCAAAGCTTCATCGGCCGCTGCCCATCGCTCGCATTACCGCCTGAACCTTCCCCCAACCTTCCCCCACCCCTCGCATTACCGCCTGAACCTTCCCCCAACCTTCCCCCACCCCTCGCATTACCGCCTGAACCTTCCCCCACCCATGTATGTGGAAAAATTGTCTTCCACCAAACCAGTCCCTGGTGCCAAAAAGGTTGGGGACTGCTGATCTAAACTAATATGGCCTGGTCCCAAGTATTTAGAATTTTCATCCTTTCTCACAATTGATGCTACCCTACAGCTAAGTTTTATGTCTTTCTAGATTCGAATGTATGAGAATTGTTTTACTTAAGTGGAAAATATGCTTTCTCCTCTCACATATTAGAGACATCTCTCCAAGGTAAAGCACATTTCTGGCTAATCCTTTTTAAATATCTGCAATAATACAAAAATGTTTAATCAGCTATTGCTGGACAGTAATTATGTTTCCTCCAGACTTTGGTTTTGATCATCTTTGTGGTCTAACTTTTCTTGAACTTGACTCCAGGGTGAATTCCTCCTTGAGGGATTGCTAGGACAAAGATTATGAATGTTTCCACGTGTGTTTGCAGTTGTTTTCGTAAGCATGTGTGTGTGTGGCTGTTTTCTCGGCCTTAATCTTTTTTTTTTTTTTTTTTTGCGGTACGCGGGCCTCTCACTGCTGTGGCCTCTCCCGTTGCGGAGCACAGGCTCCGGACGAGCAGGCTCAGCGGCCATGGCTCACGGGCCCAGCCTCTCTGCGGCATGTGGGATTTTCCCGGACTGGGGCACAAACCCGTGTCCCCTGCATCGGCAGGCGGACTCTCAACCACTGCGCCACCAGGGAAGCCCTCGGCCTTAATCTTTGAAGCCAGAAGAATAGGTTGTGAGCAGTACAGCCGCCATAGAACGTATTCTTTTAACTTGAGACCTGCCTGCGTTGTGTCTTCCTCTGTGGGTTCTGTGTATTCACAACAGTTTTTGATACTTGATGGACGATTTGAGGGAGTCCCAAAAGGCTTTTGACTTTAAGAATAAACTTCCCGTTGTCAGTTATATCTCAGTAAAGCTGAAAAAAAAGAACTTCCACCTTTCCTGCTGGCCCTCTGCTTTCAGTTGGCACGCCCAGAACCTGCTTAAAGACAAGTGTTCTGGGAAAGGATTTGTTGCGTTGCATGAGGAACGTGCATTTGCAGAGGGCCTGGAGAAAGCTTGGGAGAGGCCCACCTCCAGGTGGAAAAGTTGCACCTTTATGGCGGCAGAACTTGCCAAGAGCCCCTGAGTCAGGTGACAGTTCAGCTAAACCCTAACATCGCGGAAGGTGTTGAAAATCTGCACATTGACAGGAAGCCCTTCAATAGTTTCAAAAGTAACTCCGGTTGTTTACAACTCAGCAGATCCCTGAGCCCAAACAGGAAACTTATGTCAGGATACATAGAAAGTCCAGAAACAAAATCAGCGAGGAGTTAGATGAAACAGGTACATTTCAAATCGGGGGAAAAGAAGGGTTCATCGTGGGAACACTGGGTCTTCATTTGGGCAAGATGTCCCAGCTCAACACTTGGGCGGGGTGCCTGCCCTAAGACAAGATAACATGAAACCTTGGATATCTTGTCTGCAAAATGGGGATGATATTGGATTCATAAGACAATGGTGAGGTGATGCATTTTTATGCTCATCTAATCTGAGACATAGTACGTGTAAAATAGTTAGCCATCGCTATTTCCTGTTTAGTTCAGAAAATCAACACTATCCTAGTTGGTTGGGTATGATTTGTCCCAACTCTGGATCAGGCGGAGTCTCCTGGTTCAATCTTTTGGGACTGAGGAAGGAAGTCACGTGGGTCAGAAGCCCCCAGGCGGTGGGCAGCTCCTTTACCTTCAAGGTGATGTGGTTCTTTGCAGCTCATAACACGTGGGACATGCATGAAATGACATACATCATCATTCTCTGATTAATAAAATGTGAAAAAAGAGTAGGCTGGTGGGGTAGTTTCTAAGGTGGGTTTTCTGCGTGTCTTCAAATATAGATACGTGAGTAATGGTATTTCAGCAGTAGTTACGATTTCATTGGTTCCTACCTGTACACTTTACCCCCTCTCCACCACCGCCTTCGACAAATTACCCCAGGACATTTGGATGCTTGTGTGGTTGGAAGTTACAAAATGGCAAAAGGGCTCTCCAGGCCCTTTCTTGGTATTGGGAGCCTATGCTGAATCCATCAGAGCTATATCTGGCTAACCTTGTGACTGCGACCTTGTCTTGACGGAGACCTAAACACCACAGCAGCTAATTCATACCTTTACTTTCTTCTCTCCTTGGCACCACTGATGTTATGGATTCTGTAACCATGTAAATCATTTAAAGGGGCACTTTTTCCAGTGGAGAAAGCATATACTTCTTGTGGAGTAATTATTCTCAGTCCTAGCTATTCCCCCAGTTTTGTTTTCTTGTTTCCAAACAAAATCATTAACTGCCTAAATAAGGAATGCTCATTTCTCTTCAGAGAAAATGAGTGAACTCTCAAAGTTCTTAAAGTCTCGTAATGCGCTCAAAGAAGCAGCTGCTTTTGGTCGAGGGGTTTATTGCTCTTGGCATCCAGGGAAATTCAAGACTTTTGCCTAAAAAAAACAAAACACCAAAAACCCCCAGGTCCTTCCTTATCACTTTTCTGTGACTAATTCCAACTATTTTTGTTTTAATCCAACTATTTCTAAATAAAAGAAAAATGGAGAATTAGCTAAGCTAGGCCAAAATGAGGATAAGTAAATTTACCTCTCAGAAGTGGACTTTGCAGTCGTGGTATTAAGGTAAGACCCGGCAAAGGTGTTTAAAAGAAGCGTCAAGCTCCGCACTTCAAGGTCTAAATATGTGACCTTTCCGGGAGAAGAATGAACATCCCAAATGACTTGTGTTTCTTCCCCTCTCTTCAGCTCCCCTGTCATTTTCCACCCTCCCACCCTTTGTAAACAATCTATTGTTTTAAGGAAAGAAGTCAGTTGAAAGAAATACCAGTGTTCTAAAGACAAGGAATGGAACAAAGGATAGGAAGGTTTATTTTATCCTGAAGGGATAATTGTGGGTCCTTAAATTAAAAACAGTGAAACTAATGACCTTCTCAGGTGGTAAGTGCTGTAGGTATACCTGGAATAGAAGGGAATTGCTTAGTGTTGCCAACTTTTTATCAAGAAAGAATGATAAACAAAAGCACAATATCTCTTTCACATTGCCGTGTTCTGTTATCCACATGGCATTTTGCACTCTCTGAAATGTTTGCTTGTTTATTTTCTGTCTATCCTGTTGAAATATAACATTTTAGAAGGGGAAAATCAGGACTCCTACAAATGTAAAATGAATGTGTCTAAGATTGTATCAAGAGTTTTACAACTGGTTGAAAGGAGAATTGAAAGAACTCCCCAATTTCAGGCAATCAGGAAAGTTGAAGTGAATTTACATAAAGATGCAAAAAATGGTCAGTATCCACAGGGCTAGAATCAACTGCATTCCATTGGACAAAGTTCATTTGCATTTCTATGGAGAAGAATCATTTGTGTTACTATTGGGTTTTCTGCAAGTTAGAGAGTTGTAAGAGAGCTCAAAGACAAGGAAAGACACAGGTAACCCAGAAGAGTGTGCTAGACGGGTCATCTGGTCATCTTGCTGAAGATGACCAGTCTTTTCTTACCTCTAGGAACCAGCAGAGCCCCCAGCCCTAGGCAGCAGGGATCGTGTGTCTCTTCACTGTATCCCCAGGGCCTGGAATATTGTAGGTCCTTGGTGAAGATGACTTGAATGAATTGTTCAGGGGTGTTTTCCCTAAACTTCCTCTGTCTTTTTGGAGGTAAAAACAGTACCCTACAAACAAAGTAATGTTACTAAATCCTAGCTAGATATAGGTGCTTGTGGAAAGCATTTACAAAGTTCTTTCCCCAAAAAGGGGGAGTGGGAAGGTAAGATTAGTGTTAGAGACACAGTTTTACTAGAGATTTAGAAATGATGTAACATCACATTCTAGCCCAGTGGGTCGCAACTAGGGACAGTTTTGCCCTCCAGGGACAATTTGCAGTGTCTGAAAACATCAGTGGAGGTCACAACCAGGGAGGAGGGGGTGAGCTGCTACTGGCATGTAGTGGATAGAGATGAGGGATGCTGCTAACCATCTTACAATGCACAGGACAGCCTCTCACAGTAAAGAAATATTCAGCCCTGATGTCAGTAGTGCTGAGGCTGAGAAACTGTTTTAGGGACTACCTAAACGAATGCATTCATTCAGAGAGAATTCATTCAAGAGAGAAGATTCTAGGCACCAAAAGAACTTCTCTCCCCAGCCTGAGTTTACCCAAAACATTTTCATTAAGTCATTGTTCCTGTTTTCCCTGACTCTGTTTCACCCATTAGTGCCCCTGACTTCATGTCCTTTTACCACCAACACTCTGTAACCAGCTGCAGCCAGCTTGGTGATCCGTGAAAATGAGGGTTCAGCGTGGGCTGGACTGAGTCTCAAGATCGATTATGGTCTGGGCCCAACATCTGTTGGTGAGGTTGGGTGACCTCTGTGGGCCTCAGTCTCTCTGATTTCTGGAAACAAGAGGCTAGACTAGGTTGGTTTACCTGTCAAAGATCTTTCTGCTCCAGCTTTCTAGGGGTCAGTGGCTTCTTGGATGGGGCCCTTGGATGGAGATGGCTGTCAAGGGCCACAAAAGGGGCTGCTCCTCAGAAAGCAGGACCTGAGGTGACCATTCCTAGGACCACAGGGAGAAGAAGGCAGGGCTGGGCCCGGAAGAGGGATGCTGTGCCCCTCCTCCCATCCTCATGCCATCACTGCCCCAGCTCTGCTGCTCTCCCCACAGGCTCTCTGCTATCTCACGCAAGCATCTGGATCTCTCTCAAGAAGAGATAAAAGCCTTTAAGTGCCTCCTTTCCTGAGGGATTGCCTTGCTGGAAGGGAGTCTTTTAAAGTGTTTTCTGTATTGATTATAAAAGTGCACTGAAAGAAATTTGGAAAATGCAAAGGCAATAAAAATCGCCTCTTTTCATATGAAAATGTTATTACCTTTGGAGACTGAGGGGGCTCTTTGGTCTTTTAAAAATGTATTTACTTAAAGAAAGACATTGTAAAAGTGATACCTGTTCACGAGAGAAAAAGCAGAAAGTATAGACAAAACATAAAATTTTAAGATCCACTTGGATGTACCACAGTAATGCAAAATGTTAATACGGGAGACTGCTGGGTTTGGGGTGGGGGTGGATATGAGGTAAGGTGGGTATGGGATGGGATATGGAGCTCTCTGTACTAACTACTACAAAAAATAATCTAGTGACTGAATTATATTTCAAATATCTATCTAGAATCTTTTTGTCCAGAGACCACCATTTGATAACACTGTGGTGTTCTTTCTTTAGTTAGGAAAAAAAATAATATTCATTGTAGGAGGAGGACGAGAAATTGTAGTAGCTAACCTTGATGAGAATTGACCTTGTGGCATGCGCTGCACTAAGTGCTTTACGTGTTCCTATTATTGCCCTGAATTCTTCCAACAATCCTGAACTGCCCACATTCTCCCTCTGCGTATGCACTCTTCGAATTGCTTTATGTACATGATTGGCCCATTTAACCCTTCCAACAATCCTCTGAGGCTGGTACTATCCCCGTTTTACAGATGAGGAAACTGAGCCTCAGCAGTTTGTAAGTTGCCTCTGGTTCTACAGTTGGGAGATGGTGGAAGTGATACAGATCTCAGATGAGGGAGCCACTATTATTACTGCATATTCTAGACAATGAGGGCACAGCCTGACAAGGGTGGCCATGGGTGGGCTCCACAAGGAGCAGAGGGAGCTGGAAGATATTTGGAATCAGGATTAATAGGTACCTGGAAATCTCATGATAACTGAATCCGTTGGTCACTGGAGGGCATTTTTCCTGCCTTCTGGATCAGGAAAGACCGGGCCTGGGAGCCCAGCTGAGTTCTTTCCTAATCACGTTGCTTTGTGCAGGCCACTCTGAGTTTCTGTTTCCTCACCTGTGAGATGGGTGTGACCATTTAGACTCAGCTGGCAGGGCTGGGAGGATTAAATGTGGGATTCCACGTGTGTTTTAGGTGCTCGATTAAAACAAGAGCTCAGAAAACAAAACAAAACAAAACAAGACAAGAGAAGAGCTCAGGGCTTCCCTGGTGGCGCAGTGGTTGAGAGTCCGCCTGCCAATGCAGGGGACACGGGTTCATGCCTCCGTCTGGGAAGATCCCACATGCCGCGGAGCGGCTGGGCCCGTGAGCCATGGCCGCTGAGCCTGCGCGTCCGGAGCCCGTGCTCCGCAACGGGAGAGGCCACAACAGTGAGAGGCCCGCGTACCGCAAAAACAAAACAAAACAAAACCCCCCAAAAAGCAAGAGCTCACATTTACTCAACACCAGCTGTGTGGGGGAACTTGGATTAAAGGGCCACGATCTCTTCGGTCTTGTCTGTTACCTTCTATGGTAGTAGAGTAGAGAAAGGGGTCTGAGGTGGGTGGGGTTTGAGAGGGGACCTTAGGGGAGCAGGTGGGAGAGGGTGGGGCCTCCTCTGATGCCATAATTGGTGGGTCAGGATGTTTACATTTCCTCCACTCAATGAGCCTTTACTGAGAGTTGACTGTGTGTGTATCACGCTGTGCACTTAGCACTGTCCTAGGTACAGGACGCAAAGCAGACCGGGTCTGTTAGCCAAAGAATGCTGTTTTCCCTTCAAAGGTGCCATGCAGCAACGTCTAATGACATGCTTTTCTTGAGGAACTTCATCGGAACATGAGATAAGTCACACTTCTTGGTTTGGGATCCACTTCACCCAAGGCCCCAGACACAGACACTTGGTGGCTTTGCCCTTGTTCATCGCAAACAAAAGGCACCCGCATCCCGCATGAAATGTACTAGATGTGGCTACTTCAAAATTTCCTTTAGTTGCCGTAGGTTAGTTTACACGGCGTTACATTTTGAGGCTCTTTCATTACATATGGATTTTTAACTTCCTTCCCTCCTGCCTTCACCACTATTCATCATCTTTCTGTTCTTAAAATTTTATCGAGTCCTTGGAGAGTTAGTGGATCCAGGACACTGTGTAGGAGCGGATGTAGGTGCACGTGTTGGTCTGGGTGACTGAGAGGGTACGTGTGTCAGCCCCAGAGGTAGGTGAAGGAGTGTGTGTGAGAACGAGGGTGTGCAGGTGCGTAAGTGCATGCTGTGATTGTGAATCTCAGGGGTCCAGGTGGGAGAGTGAGGGTAGGGGATGGTGAAGGATGGTGGGTAAGGGAGTCCGGAAAGCGGAGTGAGGTAGAGCGTGGGGTCCCGGTGTGACTGTGATTCCTGGGGGCACACGTGTGTGAGGCCTGAGATCCAGGGCGGACAAAGGTGACTCATGGGCGTGAGTGTAGCAGGGTGTGTGCGTGCAGGTGTACGTGTGTGATTGTGAAGGTCGGATGCTGGTGCGGAGTAAGCAGGTGAGAATGAGTGTGCGTGTGTGTGTGCGAGGGTCGCGTGTGAACGTGCAAGGGTGAGCACGTGAGAGGATGGAGGCCGAGGGAGCGTGGCAGTGTGTGCGCGTGAAAGTGGTGTCGGCTGGGGGCGGGGATCGGGCGCGCGCGCGCACGGCGGGGCGTGGGCGGGGGGCGCGTGGCCGGGTGGGCGCGCGTGGGGGGCGCGCGGCGCGGGCCGGGGGCGGGGACACTGCGGCGGCGGCGGCGGCGCGGACACAGCCGGCCGCCCCCCGTGGCAGGCGCGGCGCGGGGTGAACGGGCGCGGCGCGTAGCTCGGGCCCATGGTGCGCCCGTGTCCGTCGGTCGGGCCGCGCGGGCGGCTCCGCGCGTGGCCCGGCGCTCGCGAGCTCGCCCCCTCGCTGCGGGCCCGGCCCGCCCGCTGCCGCCGCCTCCTCCCCCGGGGCGGCGCGGCGCCGGCGGGCGGTGGCGCGGAGGCCGGACCGGGCGGCGGCCCAGGCGGCGCGGGGGGCACGGCGGCCAAGGCGGGCGGCGCGGGCGACATGACGGACAACATCCCACTGCAGCCGGTGCGCCAGAAGAAGCGGATGGACAGCAGGCCCCGCGGCGGGTGAGCGGGACCCGGGGCTGGCCGCCCTCCTTTGTCCGCTCGCGGCCGGAGCCTGGCGCTCGGGCAGGGCGGGCCGGGCCTGACAGGTTGGCCGGCGCCATGAGCCGGTGGCCGGGCCTGGGAGGCCGGCGGGCGGGCGGGCGGGCTGGGAGGGAATTCGGCTCAGCTCCAGTTCCCGCCCGGGCTCCCGGCGCGATCGCGTCCCTTTTGGGCCCAAGCGCCCGGCTGCCTCTCACCGATGCCCACCTTCCTTTCGAAACCCCGAGAAGCCGGGCCTGCCCAGCGCTGTTTACACGCGCGTGGAATTGGGATCAGCCTTGCCTCTTAACCATTTTGTTTCCTGATTACTCCTTGTCGTTGTAATTACGATTCGGTCAGTATCAAACCTTGCTCTGCGCGTGGAGTCCTCGGAAGCCCGGATATGCTCAGTTTATTTGTCGGGGGAGGCATGGCTTCCTCCGCAGACCCGCCGGGGGGGGGGTCCCCATCAGTGCCTCCGGGTCTCAGCCCCCAGATGGCCGCCTTCCCCTCCCGGCCCCGGCTGGACCCGAACTAGTAACCGCAGGAGGGCGAGAAGGGTTCCTACTGGTCAACAGGAGACCCCCCCCACGGTTCCCCAGTTTGAGAGAAGGAGCCCCCTGGCAGGCGTAGGGGTTGCCACCTGCTGTGCCTTCCCGCATTGGCAGGCCCCTGGGCAGCCTGGTGAGGGTTTCCCTCACTTGGAGAGAGAGGACGGGAGGATGTTTTGCGCCCTGCCGTCTTCTTATTCGGAGGATGGCAATGACCTGTTGAGGTGTTAAGGGTCTGTGGCATCGCCTGCGACAGAGTTAGCTGGGGGAAAGGTTGAGGGGAGCTGGTTAAAATGCAGATTCCCCGGCCCCGCCCAGACCCGCCGATCAGTTCTTGGGGGTGGGACCTGGAAATGTGCATTTTCCGAGGCCGCCCAGGTGAGGCTGTTGTCGGGTGAAGGCTGAGAACCGCAGCTGGGCGGGGCCGGGCCTCTCGGACCCACCCTTCCTTTTGGCGTCCTGTTCTCTCTGGGCCTTTTCCCTGTGGCGGCCGCTCTTTGCGGCGTCAGTTACTTGATGGAGGGGGTGAGGAGGGTGAACAAGTAGGCTGGCTTCACCAGGTGTCCGTCGAATTAAGAAAAATGAAGAATGCTGCCAGCTGCCATTTTGTGAGGTCTTTGTCCCTGTCTTCTTAAAGTCTTCCTTAAATCTCCCGGTGAGGGGTCCCCTTTGACAGAATACAGAGGAGGAACCGAGCCCAGCGAGGTCGAGGACTGCTGGGAAGATGCTGCAAAATGCAGATTGCGCTCGGGCTCTCTGACCCCAGAGACCGACAGCCCTCCACCCTTTCACTGTTCGCGCGCGTTGTAATCCTGACTGCTCAAGGCTAAAGAACGATAACAATTAACTTGAGCCGTGAGCCTGGCATAGTGCCTGATGTAATATACACCCTCAGTAAATGTTTTTTTCCTCAGTGTTTTAATGAATTAATATGATCAGTGGACTCGAAGAGCCTCTAGTTATTAATTTGTGCCAAAAACAATTATAAAATGCCGTGTGTGTGTGTGTGTGTGTGTCTGTGTGTCTGTGTGTCTGTGTGTCTGTGTGTGTCTGTGTCTGTGTCAGGTGTCTGGGGTGCATATACGAATTAAACAAGCCCTGACCACAGGTGCATGCCTCCTGACCCTGCATTGGAATCACCTGGGCAGCTTAAACAATTACCATCCCTGCCCCATTTTAGACCTTTGAAATAAGAGTCTGGGGTGGGACCTGGCTATAAGCTGCCCTGATGATTTTAATGCGCTGGCATAGTTGAGAACCGCTGATTCAGTGCATGAGAGAAAAATGCAAATAATTATTTAAAAGTGATGATTACCATGATAGAAATATGCACCGTTGATACAGGGGCCCAGAGGGAGTGGTGCCGACAGTTGGAAAAAAAAAAAGATTTCTGTTTGCTATTGGCATGGAAGATCACTCCTTCTTTAGAATTTGCCACTTTGGAACTAATTGATTTCCTAAACAGTGACATGGATTCAAATTCAACTCATGTATCTGGAATTCCAGGTATTTGCGTATATGTTCTAGTATTTAATCTGCATTTTTAGGAGTAGCCTTGTCAAGTTGCGGATCTTGGTGTTGGGAAGCACTTTTGGAAGCACAGAGAGATGGAAAGGCTTCCTGCAGTTTAAGGTGGGGGGGGGCAGGGGGAGGTAAAGGAATAAGAAATATATTTGTGATGGGTCAGACTCTTTGCTGGGCACTTGAGATAAATGGCTGTGTTTAAATCCTCATAACAACTGTGTGAATTTTTGGAGTTAGTTTCTTCATTTTATAGACAGGGAAACTAAGATTCAGTGACGCTAAATAATGTGTTGGAGGTCATAGGGATACTCAGTGTGAGGAGGTGGATCAACTCTTTTTACCTAATGGCTCAAAGCTGTAGGATGGTTGGGGGATTTTGTGGTTAAAAAACCAAAAACATAGGTGCCACAGGTCCCAGGAGACAGAGTATAATTAATGCTGGGGTCACTCAGCATATGTCACCAAGACATGCAGTTTATTTGCTGGAGGAATCCCGTAGCCCAGAGCTCTTTTCTCTGTTGAGAAAGTTACCACATCCTGATGTTGAGAAAACTATTACAGTGGTTTTGTTTGGACACAAGGCATTTGCCTCACGTTGCTGGAAACCATTTTTCTGACATCATGTGCTTTCCTTCTGGCTAAATGAAGTTCTCCTCTTGGTGAAACACAAGAGATTTGTTAAGAGCGTGGGCGTAGGATTGGAGAGCTGGGTGCAAGCCTGGGTTTTGCCACTCACTAGCTGTGTGACTTGGGGAGATTACTTTACCTTTCTGGGGCTCATTTTTTCATCTGTAAAGTGGGAGTAACAGTAATTATGTATACCTCCTAGGATTGTTTTGAGACTTAATCCGTGTTAAGTTTGGAACACTAAGTGCTTAGTACCTCCGGGGTCTTTACTAGGACAGATAGTGATAATTAGGTCTTTGTGTAAGGTTTGCTTTGGGGGATCTCCAGAACGCTCCTTTGAGAGGAAGGACCTTTGATGGTAGGAAGTAAAGAAATATTACTGACTTCATTGCTCCTTCCTGATCAAATCCAGGAAATGATTAACTACATAAACCATTCCATCCAGGTATGTAGACGCCCTGGTGTGATAGATATTGTCAAAAGCAGCTCTGGCAGAACTGAGACTTTGCCTTCTCTTAGTGATAATTTGGGGTTTTGTGGCCAAATTGGACAAGGATGCTTTGATTTTTGATGTATTTGGACTTGGGGCATTGGGAAGTTTTGGATGAACTGGGTTAAGAAAGAGCTGACTAGGTACAGAGTCTATTTCAGCTTTTTTTTTTTATAAATAACTTTATTCAAGTATAATTTACATCACATAAAATACATCCACTGTTAATGTACAGCTCGCTGATTTTTTTACAGTAGATTTATAGAGTTTGTGCAGCCATCCCCACGATCCAGTTTTTGAACATTTCCATCAGTCCCAAAAGTTCCCTCGTGCCTGTTCGCAGTTCATCCCAGGCTGTCACTGGTCTGCTTTCTGTTTTCATAGGTTTGCCCTTTCTGGAAATTTCGTATAAATGGAATCATAAAATATGTTGTCTTTGTATCTGCCTTTTTTCACAGCTTTTTTTTTTAATTTTAAATTTTTTAATACAATTTTTAAAGGTTACTTTCTATTTACAGTTATTACAAAATATTGGTTATATTCCCTGTGTTGTACAGTACATCCTTGAGCTCATCTCACACCCAGTAGTTTGTACCTTTTGCTCCCCAGCCCCTATTTAGCACCCCCCACCCCCCACTGGTAACAACTGGTTTTGTTCTCCATGTCTGTGAGTCTGCTTCTTTTTTGTTAGCACAATGGCTTTAAAGTTCCTTTTTATTGCTTAATAGAATTCCATTGTGTAGATATACCATATTTTGTTTATCTGTTCACCAAGATGGACATTTGGATTATTTCCAGTATTTGACTATTGTAAATAACACTGCTAAGAACATTCAAGTCTTTGTATAGACATATGCTTTTATTTCTCTTTTCTACTGTGAGGTTTTTTTTTGGCTGCGTTGGGTCTCTGTTGCTGAGCACGGGCCTCCTCTAGTTGCGACGAGCGGGGGCTACTCTTCGTTGTGGTGCGCGGGCTTCTCATTGCCGTGGCTTCTCTTGTCGCGGAGCACAGGCTCTAGAGCACAGGCTTCAGTAGTTGTGGCACGTGGACTTAGTAGTTGTGGCTCGCGGGCTCTAGAGCGCAGGCTCAGCAGTTGTGGCGCACGGGCTTAGTTGCTCCGCGGCATGTGGGATCTTCCTGGACCGGAGCACAAACCCGTATCCCCTGCATCGGCAGGCGGACTCGCAACCACTGCGCCACCAGGGAAGTCCGGCAGGTGGATTCTTAACTACCGTGCCACCGTGGAAGTCCCAGACCACTGTCTTTTCCCTCCTGTGCCTCAGTTTCCTCTTCCGTAAAGTGGCGACATAGTAAGAGCCCATGTGGTCGGGCATCATGTATGCAGAGCAGATATGAGCCCTCAGAGAACGCCAGAAATTGTTCTTTGCACAGCCTGGAAGAGGGACCAAGCCTCATGCGGACTCTTGCACTGGGTAACACGATCTCCTCGTCTTTCTAGAACTTTGTAGAGAGTCTGGTTGAGTAAGAACTCTGGCCAGAAAATGGCCACAGAGGACTCGACTCTGCCAGAAGCTCTCTCAGACCTCACATGACTAAATCTGTAGTGGCAGGGCTGCTGCAGGCCACGTGCTCCTTTGCAGAGGTGCTCACGCCACGCCAGGACGAGGGTGCAGCAGTGATGTGAATTCACTGTTGATGTGGACGAACAGTGCCCGCGTAGGGAGTTCTTTATACAAATGTGTTTATTCAGTGGGAAGTTCTGAACTTTTGATTGAAGCTGTCACTTCTGATTTGTGATGTTAAAATGCCTGTCTCTGTTGACATCATGGAGGGTAGTATTAGGTATACAGTACAGTTGATTCTTATTACTTGCAGTAGTTTTGTTCTGTGAAGTCCCTGCCAGCACTGAATTAGCGAACAGTGAACCACAGCTCCTGGGGGAAATACAGGGTTAGGTTCCTGCGAGCCTTGGGTTACAACATTGCAGTCGACTGATCAGTAGAGAACCCTGTGTTCGGTATATTTCTGTTGAAAGACGTGGTATTTAAATATATTGTTGGTTCATTAACATTGAGCTCGTGACCAACAGCACTGCAGCTCATGCCTCGAAGGAAGCTTATATGTAACACATGTGTTTTTCTCCATGAGGCACATCACAGGCTTCTTGCTCTTAGGAACGCTGACAGTGCTGGGACCATTTTAAACAGTGATAACAGGTAACAAAAAGCACAGAAATGCAGGACACATGGCACTAAACAGGCCATGAAGAGGACACTTTTGTACAGTATGAGAGCGGAGACGAGAAGGCAGATCCTCGCCCCGTTCAGCCTCAGCTGGGAATGTGTGTGGGTGACTCGGATGGTTTTTTCCACTCTGAGCATGTCTGTGAATGACCACGAGAGTGCTGTGAGCATGGATTTTTGAGGTTACGAATTTTAGGCAGTAGGTGAATTGGCAAAAACAAATATCACAAATCAGAAGGATGGGCTGTATGTAGGGGTGCGTGTGTTTTCAGTGTCTTTCTGTTGGCACAGTGGACGTGGTATTAGTTTGCAGTCCTAATACCTAATATTAGGTATTAATATTGGGGGGTGGGGTGTTTTGGGGGGAGCGTGTAGGGAGATTGTGCTGGTGAATGAAATGCATAGACCCCAGCCCTTCCCCTCTCTGTGATGGAGTGGAGAGTTGCATTAACAGCTCTCTGCTCCCTTGGACGAGAACAGAGCAGGCGTTGGTAGCGGCCCATCAGGAAGTGCTCTGTGTGTCCTCTGCCAGCCCAGCTGCACTTGGGCCATCCACTTCCTGTTACAGAATCCCTGCCGTGGGCCCTCCCCTGTACTGACCAAACCCGGACCAGGTGCTCCCTGCCCATGCCAGGCACAGGCAGTGACACCAGATGTGAAATTACAAACCCAGGTGGAGATGCTGAAGGGTAGAGCGTGGATACAGGCGCCACTCTTGCCCGGGCTTCCCTGAGGAAGGCCAGTGAGCCACCTGGGTGCCAGTCCCTAAGGAAGCAGGGCGGCCATTTGACCTTGACCTCGGCCACCCATGCAACAAGTAGAAAGGAGGAGGCGGGGTGTCGAATGATCCGTCTTTGGACTTTGGGCTGTCACTTCTCAAAACAGAAGTTTCTTCTAATATCTCTACCCAGATGCACGTGATGAAAATCATTAACTAGGACTGGCCAGACTTGATGGCCACCTTTGGGAATGGACGTGAAGTGCCTGGAGCTTCCCTCCTAAAAGTGAGTGGACTTTGGTTTAATTTAGAAAGAAAAAGACTCGTTGTAACATATTTTTTGATGACTTTTACCTAAAGAGATAGAATGGTGCTGATTGTTTTTAAAGCTAGCGTCTTTTATTTATGTGACTTTGAAAGATTGATTGAGGTATTCAGAGCTTGGCCTGTGGGAAGCTTCGCCAGAGATCACTAGGTGGCTCGTGGCCAAACATTGAAAGGTTAGCAAATATGTTTATAGTTCCTTCCGTTTGTGCCAAGTGATACTTGTTTTCTCTTTGTAGTAGTGACAGGAAGATTTCTTTTAGAATACATTTCAGTAAAAAACACAGAGTTGATTTAAAAGTATGAAGTCAGTAATAGCTCGGTAGGTTTGTAGAAGTGCCCACGTCATGCCTGACATTTAGGAAGTGGTGGCCTGTGCTCATAACATGGTGCTGTTGGTCTAAAAATATAATGTTATTGTTACAAAGGGGAAAGAAAAGGGATAAGCTGGTTGTGCTAATAGATTAAAAATTCTTTTTTTAAAAAAAATTATTTTATTGAAGTATAGTTGATTTGCAATGTTGTGTTAGTTTCTGCTGTATAGCAAAGTGAGTCAGTTATGCATATATATATTCTTTTCCATGATGATTTATTACAGAATATCGAATATAGTTCCCTGTGCTCTACAGTAGGACCTTGTTGTTTATCCATTCTGTATATAATAGTTTGCAGCTGCTAATCCCAAACTCCCATTCCATCCCTTGCCCATCCCACCAACCCCTGAGCAACCGCAAGTCTGTCTTCTGTGTCTGTGAGTCTGTTTCTGTTTCATGGATGAGTTCATTTAGGTCATGTTTTAGATTACACATATAAACAATGTCATATGGTATTTGTCTTTCTCTGTCTAAGTTATTCACTTAGTATGATAATCTCTAGGTCCATTCATGTTGCTGCAAATGGCATTATTTCATTCTTTTTTATGGCTGAGTAATAACATTGTGTACATGTGCCACATCTTCTTTATCCACTCATCTGTCGATGGGCACTTAGACTGCTTCCGTGTCTTGGCTATTGTAAATAGTGCTGCAGTGAACATTGGGGTGCATGCATCTTTTCGAATTATGGTTTTGTCCGGATATATGGCCCGGGAGTGGGATTGCTAGATCATATGGTAGTTCTATTTTTAGTGTTTTGAGGAACCTCCATACTATTTTCCATAGTGGCTGCACCAACTTACATTCCCACCAACAGTGTAGGAGGGTTCCTTTTTCTCCACACCTTCTCAGCATTTGTTATTTGTAGACCTAAAAATTCTTTTTATTTTTCCAAGTTGTCCATGAAAAACATGATTTATTAAAAAATTTTTTTTGCGGTACGCGGGCCCCTCACTGTTGCGGCCTCTCCCATTGCGGAGCACAGGCTCCGGACGCGCAGGCTCAGCGGCCATGGCTCACGGGCCCAGCCGCTCCGTGGCATGTGGGATCTTCCCGGACTGGGGCACGAACCCGTGTCCCCTGCATCGGCAGACGGACTCTCAACCACTGCGCCACCAGGGAAGCCCAAAAACCATGGTTTTTAAACGATGGTTAGTTTACCCAGTTCATCTGGGACCTTAACGTTGCTTTAATCATTGTCTAAAGTTTGTGGGAGGTTTGTGGGAGAGGACAGTTGGAAGGGGCCCCATGGAAAGAAAGGCTTCTTGTGTGAATTGGAAAGCTGGGTGGGCTGGAGACTATTGCCTTCTTCCAGTTAGATCTCTGTGGCATTTGCCCAGTGCCAGGGAAGAGCCTGCTGGCTGCCCTTCCTGAGGAAGAAGACGCCTGTGGAGGGAACGGGGCCTGGTAGGCTCTCCCCCTCTTTGCTGGGCCATCTGCCGTGACACAAGATGAAGTAGGGTTTGGCCAGTGTAGACCTCAGGGATCCTCAGCCTCAGCACTATTGATATTTTCGGTTTGACAGTTCTCTGCCTTGGGAGCCTGTCCTGTGCACTGTAGGATGTTGGGCAGCATCGCTGGCCTCTACCCACTAGATGCCAGGGGCACCCTCCCCCCAGTTGTGACAACCCAAACTGTCTCCAGACATTGCCATGTCCCCCGGGGGGTGGGAGGAGTAGGAGTGGGCAGAATTGCAGCTGTTAGGACCCCCTGGATGAGTGGAATGTGTACACTCTATGAAAAGCCATGCCCCTTACTGTCCTTAAGGTGACTCATCCTGTCTTTAAAAAAAAAAAAAGAAAGAATGAAAAAAGAAGAACCTGCTGGGCAAGAGATTTATGTTTAGATTATGTTCTTAACTCTGAGTTCAGCTGCTCATTTAGCAGCTAAGGAAGTCTTGAGCTGTTGGAAGAAAGCATTTGGGAAGTGTCATGGGCTGACGTGTGTCCCTCTCCAAATTTACACGTTGAGGTCTTAACCCAGCACCTTAGCAAGTGACTGTAGTTGGAGACAGGGCCTTTAAAGAGGTGATTAAATTAAAACGAGGCCATTACGGTGAGCCCTTAACTAATCTGAGTGGTGTTCTAAGAAGAGGAGATTAGGACACGAAGAGAGATACCAGGCATGAGAGGAAAGCCCATGAGGACACAGGGAGAAGGTGGCCGTCTGCAAGCCAAGGGGAGAGGCCTCAGAAGGTAACAAATCTGCTGACACCTTGATCTTGGAGCTTCCAGACTCCCAAGCTATAAGAAGATAAATTTCCAGTGTCTAAGCCCCCCGGCCTGTGATATTTTCTTATGGCAGCCTGAGCAGGCTAATATGGGAAGCATCGTGTGGTTATTTTGGTAGGTGAGGAATCTCTCGGTGTTTTTAGTAAACCTTTATTTTAGACCGATGATGAGTTCTTTAGTGCTTTTCTTTAGACAGTCCGGTCTCAAGAATTCTCCATAAGCAAAGAGTTCTCCATGTTGCAAAGTCATGTCCACTAGAGCTGAATGCCACCCCCCACCCCCCTGCAACCTAAAACACGTGCCACATGCTCCGTAAGGTGGAGGTGCTGTCCCCAGATGTTTCCTTTTGCTTAAAGAGTTTACAGGGGTCACATTTCAGGTTGTGCTTTGGATGGTTGGTTTGTTAGTTCTTGTCACTTGGATTGTGCTAGATTAATTTGATGAGAATTATAATAGTTGCTGCCTCCTATTGTGTGCTGATTAGGTGTCCAGTGCTCTTCTAAGAGTTTTACGTGGACCATCCCATTTCATCCTCCTGACAGCCCTACTTTACAGGTGACAAACTGAAGAACGGTTTTGGTTTAGAATTAAAAGCTCATTTCAGTTTTTTTGAAAGGCTCATTTTAATTTGAATTTCTGCAGCAAATTGTATATCTCAACCTGTCTCTGTGCCCTTTCCTATTTGAGTTTTCTTGTAATGGCCATTTAGAGGAAGTGATTTTTGTTGAGGGAAGAGGAATTGTGGGTTTGTGAGCCTTCAGTGGTTTGGAGGTAAATATGTGTGTACCCCATTGTTCCTGGTAGAAGCAGAGAGCAGAAGTGATGTGACAGAGGAAAATTCTGGAAACTTCAAATTATCCCAATCACTGTAAATCCATCAGAAGCATAATATCTGTTTTCAGAGTTAGTTTCCATATTGATCCTTATTTTTTTTAATTCACTCTCTCTGTAGGAGAGACATTCATGCTAATGGCGGGGGTGGGGGAGTGCAGAACATCTATTTCTAAAATGTGTGTACTCACCCTGTAAAAGGAAGTGATTTGAATCTGAATACTTTTTAGCTTTTATACAGTCAGTCCCCATGAAAGTGCAAAGAAAATTTAAAACTGGAGAACCTCCCCCGCCCCCATCCTCTCCCCTCTTTTTTCTGTTCTCCAGATTAAAGGCAGTCAGAGGCTCTCATACAAGGAATGACGCAATTGTGTCCGGGTAAATCAAAGGACTAGGTAGTAAACAGACAACCCCACTTGTCCCACCTCGCAGGGTTTTTTCCCCTAAATAAGCTGCTTAAAAAACTATGCATATGTACACATCCATGCGTGTATATATACACACACAGGAAAGTGCACAGATCATAAACACACAGCTTGATGAATTTTCATGAAGTGAACACACTCCTGTAACTGGCAGCAGATAAACAGGCTCTGACCTCAGAAGCCTCCTCTTGCCTCCTTCCTCCCCTGCCTTGATCTATATCCTGACTTCTAACAGAGATTGGCTGGGCCTGTTTTTGACCTTTCAGTAAATGCAGTCATGTAGCAGGTACTCACTCATGCCTGTTAATTCTTGCTCCATGTTTGATTCATAAGGGTTGACCGTGTTGCATGTTTATTGTAGTTTGTTCACTCCTATCCGCCGTATGAAGTCAGAGTATGAATAAGTCATTGATCCTTGAACGATGAGGGGGAGGGGGTCAGGGGTGTCGACCCCCAACCAGTCAAAAATCCAAGTACTGGTACTGCTTGCTGTCTTTGCCTCAAAAACAAAGGAATTGATCAATGACTCACCCGAGAGCAGAAACTCAAACAGTTTGAATAGAATAAGGACTCAAACGCTAGTTCTTTTGATTTTACATGTTGTGATCTCTAATCAAACACAAACTTTTCCCCAAACTTAGTTAATTTAAAGATGTGTAAAATGAAAATACAGGTACGTTATTTATCGAGAAAAATCCACATATAAGTAAGTGGACTGGTGCAGTTCAGACCCATGTTGTTCCAGGGCCAGCTGTATTCTGTGACCCCTCTATCCCATCTCTTCCTGATGGACAAGTGGGACGTTTCCAGCTTGAGGTCTCATGAATGGTGCTGCTGTGGACCTTCCTGAGCTTATCTTGAGGACATGTATTATGTGGCTTTGTTGGGCCCTTGGGGATATTTGTGTTTAGCTTTAGTAGAAATTGATAGTTTTACAAATTGTACGAATTTGTGCTTCTCCACCCGGGAAAGTGCCAGATGCTCCACATCCTCGTCCACACTTGGTATTTGTCATTTTTCGCTTTAGCCTTCCTCATGGGAGCATAGCAGTATCACAAGAAATGTATTAAAAAATATATTTATTTGGGGCTTCCCTGGTGGCGCAGTGGCTGAGAGTCCGCCTGCCGATGCAGGGGACACGGGTTCGTGCCCCGGTCTGGGAAGATCCCACATGTCGCGGAGTGGCTGGGCCCGTGAGCCATGGCCGCTGAGCCTGCGCGTCCGGAGCCTGTGCTCCGTAACGGGAGAGGCCACACAGTGAGAGGCTCGCGTACCGCAAAACAACAACAACAACAACAAAAAAACAACAACAAAAATTTTATTTGAGAGAGGCTTCATTTTCTTGCTCTGAAGTCAAGTTTTAGACGTACAGGATAGCCACATCATGGTAACCCTGAACCTAAACGTGGCAAAATGGTCGCATCACAGCAGCCTTGCCTTTCCGACCAAGTACTCTCCTTTTATTTTTACTTTGATTTTATTTTGCCTCATGATAACTTTGCACCATAGCTCACACTAGCTCAAAGATTGCAGCCTCTGTCCTAACACAAATCCTTGTTTCTACCTTGATTCCTCCCAGTATATTCTGCAGCTTGATCTTTCTTTCCTTTCCTTTTTCTTTTTTTGCATTTCTTAGTTTTGATATTTTTTAATTGAGGTAACATTGGGTTGTAGCATTATGTAAGTTTCATGTGCACAACATTATATTTCTATTTCTGCATACATTACAACCAAACACCCTCCTCTTGAGTAGTTTTCATCATAAGGGAAACAATAAAAAAGTATAAAATTTACTTTCTGTTAATTGTAAAGTGAGTGCATGTGTATTAAAGATTGGAGAACAGAGAAAACTGATGAATGAGTTACTGGTGTAACTTTCCCTTCAAAGGCAACCACAGTTAACACAAACCTAGCATATGCTGTTTTCTTCCTGTCTTGTTTCCGTGTGTACATTGTTTGATGAATTATAACCATGTAGCACATGTGTTCTTATTTCCTGCTTTTTTGTCATTCAGCATTTTAATGTAAGGCTTTTTTTGTATCATGATGTGCTCTTTAAATGACACTTTAAGTGGCAACATATTATTTCTTTGAGGAGACACCTTTAATTTACATAACCAGGGCCCTGTGGTTTTACAAGTTGATTCTTATTGTCACTTTATAAATATAATGTATTCATTCTGAATGCTGGCCCTGCAAAGCAGAGGCACGCCAAAGACACACAAAGGGAAAGTTGAGGGAGGCCCAGGCCTGGGTTATGGTGATCTCATGTTTGCTATTTGGCTGGAGATGCTTTCGTTTCAGTCCTCACTGCCTCCCAGCTGCTTCGTGCTGCATCACTGAGATTTCTTGTGTTTCCAGGCTGTTGCATTAACTGGGGCTGAGCCTTTGTCAGTCACTAATATCCCCTGAGCAGTACTGGGATGTTTTGTGCCCAGTGATGTAACCAGGGGCCTGGGGGACCAGGGCTTGTTAGAGAACAGCCCCTGTACAGTCAAGCTGGAGACAGCTGCTGTGGCCCTGGAGGTACCTGACCCACTCAGAGCCCTCCCCAGCTCTGGGGCCCCACACGGGACTTTTTTTTTTTTTTGGCTGCATTGGGTCTTCACTGCTGCACGGGGGCTTTCTCTAGTTGCAGCGCTTCATTGTGGTGCACGGGCTTCTCATTGCGGAGCACGGGCTCTCGGCTCGTGGCCTTCAGTAGTTGTGGCTCGTGGGCTCTAGAGCACAGGCTCAGTAGTTGTGGCACACGGGCTTAGTTGCTGCAGGGCGTGTGGGATCTTCCCAGACCAGGGCTCGAACCCCTGTCCCCTGCATCGGCGGGTGGATTCTTACCACTGCGTCACCAGGAGAGCACCCCACACGGGACTTTTAAACACTAGCATTTTATTTTTTCTAGTATAAAAGTAATAGTTTCTGTTAAAGAAAACTACTGATTTCTCTTAGACAAAGGTTAAAGATGCAGTAGCTAGAATTTAAAGCCCGACTTTCTATTAACATTTAGGTATGTTTCCTTCTGATCTATAATTTTATCAGATGGCTATTGGGTGACATTATTTTCGTTGGGTTTTGCTGTTAGAAATTAGAACCTAGTCTACAGAGGCTATCTTTCTTCTTTCTTTCTTTCGTTTTTTTTAGCCACGCCATGGGGCATGTGGGATCTTAGCTCCCTGACCAGGATGGAACCCGCACCTCCTGCAGTGGAAGTGCAAAGTCTTAACCACTGGACCACCAGGGAAGTCCCTAGAGGCTATCTTGATGCATGAATTTTTGCTACATCTTGGACAATGAATTTCTGGAAGGGCTCTGCCATTTTACACCCCATGAAAGCCAGAATGGCCCTTGTTCCAGGGTCAGGATAATTTTGCCTTTTGCCTAGCGCAAACCCCCGAGATTGGGAAAGTTCAAAAAAAAAGAGAAAGAAGTAAAAACACATGCTTTCCTTTCTTTGTCGGCCACAGATCAGGCTTCCTGTTTATTAACGTGTGAGCCAGGTGGAGCTGGAGGGCAGTAGGGGCCTGTGGTCGATTGAGGACAGGCTGGCTCCGTGGTAACGCTAACGCTCTGTGGATGGACGGGGGGAACCGAACACCTCACAGTGGTGTGTGTTTGGTGGCTATGAGAGAGAACGGAGTCTGCAAGCATACAGCAAATGTTTGTTGAACGAATAAAAGGCTTTCTAGATCCAGTTTCTCTTGACAAAGCTGTGTGTAGACAACAGGGCCAAGGGCACGTCTGCTTCCCTGCAGAGGAGGGTGAGGGTTGTAGTGGGGTCGTTGGAGCCCAGGGTCACGTTCCCCTGCAGCAGCATCATTAGGAGAGGTGTGAAGTGCTCCCTGTGAGGGCCCTGCCACGCCTGAGCTGCCCTCGGACCAGCCCCTCAGCCCCTCTACCACCTGTTTCCAGAGGTAAACTCCTCCCAAGCGACAGGTGTTGTAACTTCTGGCGTCTTACAGGCGCCCTTGGAAACATCCCCCGTGGCCTTCCCGGGGGCTTGGTGCCAGAGCCACGCCCGGTGGGGCAGCGCCTTGGCCCCGGTCTCCAGGGGAGCGCGGATGGAGCTGAGTCCGGTTAGGAGGCGGGTTCCCGGTGGAGGGCTGGCTCCCCTCCGCCTGGCTTGGCTGCCGAGCACCTCGAGGGGCTGAGAGCCTGGATTCAGGCACCGCTGCCTCTGTCCACGTTGGCCTCCTCCTCTCACTGGCTATATGACCTTGGGCGAGAGAGTCCAGCTCTCTGAAAACGGGTATGATGGCAGTGCTGGGGGGGCGGCGTGTGAGGACTGAATGAGCTGATGCGTGTCAGGTGCTTAGATCCCAAGCGTGGGGCCCCCGGGAAGTACAGTAGCAGTGATAGCCGTTGTCAAGGATGACAGTGGGGTGGAGGGAGGAGCCATGCGGGCCTGGGCGGTGGCACTGGGGACCCTCCGTGTGTCCTGCTGTGTCTCTGTCATTGGGTTCCTCCCTAGGTGGTCGTCTGAACAATTCAGAGGTGGCTCTTGGAGTCTGCTGTAGTGTGAGGTCTTCAGGCGCCGGTTAAGAGCGATGGCTCTCGGGTCCACCTGCTGGACCCACAGCTGACTCTGCCCCCCACCAGCTGCAGGACTCTCAGTGTGGGAGGGGGGCGATGAGAGCGCCCCCGGAATGGGGGTCAGGATCAAGGGAAGTAATTCACATGGACAGCCGGCACACGCTGAGCGCTTTATAGCTGTTCTCGCTTATTGTCCTGGTATCTGGGGAATTGCCTTCCATGTAATCATTCAGTTCTGTTCAGTTCTCTGGCATTCTGTGGGCTGCTGCTGGGTGCTGCCGCACCAGACCTCTTCTAGAACCCGTGAGCAGATGGCCTAGTGAAAGTGTCCACATGTGAGTAGGGTCCCTGCACGCTGGGTGCCTGGGGCATGTGAAGGGATCCACGCAGAGCGACCGAGCACCTGCTGTATGCCAGGCCTGGGGTGGGAGGCGAGCAGTATCTGGTCTCTGACCCACAAGCTTGTGGCTGAGATTTAAGGCTGCAGACTGAGAGCTGTGTGCTGTTTGGGCAGCAGTGTGGGGTTTTTGGGTTCTTTTTTGGTTTTGGTTTTTAATTTAAAAAGTTTAATCACAGGGTCACATAGTTCAGTATTGGTTTTTTTCTTATAAATTTATTTGTTTGTTTTTGCTGCATCGGGTCTTTGTTGCTGCGCGTGGGCTTTCTCTAGTTGCGGCGAACGGGGGCTACCCTTCGTTGCGGTGCATGGGCTTCTCATTGCGGTGGCTTCTCATTGCGGAGCACGGGCTCTAGGCACACGGGCTTCAGTAGTTGTGGCACACAGGCTTGGTTGATCCGCGGCATGTGGGATCTTCCTGAACTACGGCTCAAACCCGTGTTCCCTGCATTGACAGGCAGATGCTTAACCGCTGTGCCACCAGGGAAGCCCCAGTTCAGTGTTAAAAGGTACAGAAGTGTGTACATTGCACACTCAGTCTCCCTCCCGCCGCTCCATTCACCTACCCTGTGCCCCTCTCCAGGCAACCACTCATCAATTTCTTCAGTGTCGTTCTGGAGAAACTTTAACCATCTACCAAAAAAAGTACAAGTATCTTATATCTATCTAGACAAACATGCAGGGATGTTTCCCTTTTTTATTCAATTATTAGTACACCTTACACACTACAACCTATTTTTTTCACTTAACAATACACCCTGGGCCTGTTCCATATCAGGACATAAAAAGCTTCTTTATTTAAATTTTTTCTTTAAAGTGGCTTAATTGGATTCCATCGAATAGATGTACTTTAAGCAGTTTACTACAGATGAGGTTTAGGTTATTTCTAGTTTGCTGTTACTAGATGTTATGGTGAATGGTCTTTATACCCATTTTGGAACATATGGAATATCTCGAAGGGGAATGGTTGGGTCAAAATGAATGTCCATTTGTAATTTTGATAGCTGTCGCCAGGCTTCCCTCCCTCAAGGTAACACTGATTTAGGCCCCTCCCAGCAGTGAAGGTGCCTGTTTGGCCATCCTGACCAAGCACAGGTGTTGTTAGGCTCTTTGATCTTCGTCATCGTGCTAAGTAAAAAAAATGATCTCTCAGTGTGGTTTTAGTTTTGCCTAGTACTTTAAAATTGAATCAGTTGCCAACATTTAAAAACTGAGTGTTTGCATCTCACAATCTTATGTTTTGTCTTTGTCTTGAAGAATTGGATGGTCTACTGTGCTGGGCTTATGTAGAATTGTATCCTGGTAGGATCTGGGGGCAGCTACTTCCTTCCCATGAGATCTGGTCTCCTCAGTGTGCCCCACCCCACTGGATCCTGTGTTTATTTTTGTTCATTTATTGTTTTCTGTTACTTTCTGGGCTTCTGTAGATTTGAGTTTGCCAGTCCTGGTCTAGAGAGAAACAGGTAAGTCTAAGGGAGAACAGAGCTGCTTCGTCTTCTCTTCGGGAATAACAGAGTTGGGTTTTGACGGATAAGTAGAAGTTGGGTGATGGGCTTGCCTGAGCAAGTCTGGTGTGGATGAGTCTTGCACAGGGGTTGGGAGTTGGAGAAAAATGAAACAGCCAGGGAAGAGCTAAAAGTGCAGAGTTCTGGAGCTCACCTGCCTTGGCTGCAATCGGTGGCTTGACTGTGAGGACCTGGGATGAAAAGGTAACAGGGGTGAACTTGAGTTCATAATTATTGAATCGTGGGGTTGGATGCAATGTGAGAGGTGTCATGTGCTCTGAGCAGAAAGAGACCAATAGGGGAAGACTTAAGGCACGAGAAATAGGGAGAGGCGACAGTTTGCATCATCCGTGACTGCCCCCTACCCCAGAGAACCAGAGTTAACAGTTTATGTGTGTGTGTGTGTGTGTATTTGTTTCCTAGTATTTTTTCCCATGCATATATCAGCATATATTATTTTTATTAAAATATAGCACAATAAATTGCTTATCTTTTGCTTGCTTTTTTCCTTCCGTTTTATCACTTGGATCTTGTCCTGCCAGTGTGTGTGTCTCTACCTTATTCCTTCCATTGTACAGGGGGGTCTTGCCGTAATGGGCATTTGGTCATTTCCAGGGTTTTGCTCTCTCTCTGTGTTGCTGCTGCTGGCCTCCTAGTGCATTTCCCGTTGGTCACCAGTACCAATATTTGTGTCCTTCTAGGTAGACTTGCTAGGTCAGAGGATCTGAGCTGTACGGTTGAAGAAGTTGCTGCATCGACTTGGCTTTTTTCATTGGTAAACAGTGGTCCCACCTTATCTGAGCTTTCGCTTTCTATGGTTTCAGTTACCCTTAATGAACCTGAAAATATGAAATGGAAAATTCCAGAAGTAAACAATTCATAAGTTTTACATTGTCTGCTGTTCCGAGTAGCATGATGAAATCTTGTGTCTTCCTTAGTCCTGCCCTGGACATGACTCATCATCGCTCTGTCCCGCATATCCTGCCGGTAGTCACTCAGATGGGTCTCCGTTATCAGAGCAGCTGTCCCAGTATCACAGTGCTTGTGTTCAAACAACCCTTATTTTACTTAATAATGGCCCCGAATAGTGATGTTGGCAATTCGGACATGTCAAAGGGAAGCTGTGAAGTGCTTCTTTTAAGTGAAAAGGTGAAAGTTCTCGACTTAAAGGAAAGAAAAGAAGTCGTATGCTGAGGTTGCTAAGATCCACAGTAAGAATGAATCTTCTATCAGTGAAATTATGAAGAGGGAAAAAGAAATTTGGGCTAGTTTTCGTGCACCTCAAACTGCAAAACTTATGGCCACAGTGTGTGATAAGTACTTTAGTTAAGATGAAAAGGGCATTAAATTTGTACATAAGGTATTTTGAGAGAGACCATGTTCACATAACTTTTATTACAGTATATTGTTATAATTGTTATGTTTTATTATTGGTTATTGTTATTAATCCCTTACTGTGCCTAATTCGTAAATGAAACTTTATCACAGGTATTTGTGTATAGGAAAAACTCCGTGCTATCCTCAGTTTCACGCATCCCCTGGGGGGGTCTTGGACCGTATCCCCTGTGGATAAGAGGGACAACTATCGTCTTGTTTCTTCTCCAGACAGTAGCATTCCTGTGGCCAGAGATACTTCAGACTTCAGTGAACTACTTCCTTCTTTGCATTCTTTCAGATCCTAGATTTTATATTCTCCTGGTTTAAAAAAAAAAAAAAGATCTAGCCACTTCCCTGTTTCTAGAACAAAGAGCAAAAGTTTCCCTTCATACCTTCCCTTCCATTCCTTCCAGTCCCCCCCACCTGCCCTCCAGGCATCTGTGCTTAACAGTTTGGGTTACGTCCTGCTAGACCTGCTGTCCAGCGTGGTAGCCACTAGCCGCATGTGGCTGTTTTCATTCATTAAATTAATGAACTAAAATTTAAAATGTATGTTTCCAGCGCTCAACAGCCATGTGTGGCTAATGGCTGGTGTGTTCGATGGTGCAGCTAGAGAACATCTTCCTCTGCACAGAAATGTTGGGGACAGTCCCGCTCTAGAGCAGCATTCTCAGACTTGGGACGGTTGGCATTTGGGGCCAGATAATCCTCTGTGTGGGGCTGTCTTGTCCACTGTAGGATGTTTAGCAGCATCCTTGGCTTCTACCCACTAGATGCCAGTAGCCCTTCCCTTCCCTGGACCTGCAGTCATGACAGCCAGACATCTCTCTAGACGTTGCCAAGTGTCCCCAGGGGCAAATTCACCCCCTACCCCCGTTGAGAGCTACTGCTGCAGACTATTTCTCTATATTGCTTTTTTTAAAATTGGGGTGTACTTGATGTACACTATGATACAAGTTTCAAGTGTACAACCTAGTGATTCACAACCTTTAAAGGTTGTACTCCATCTGTAGTTATTATATAATATTGGCTATATTCCCTGTGCAGTACAATAATATATCCTTGTAGCTTACTTATTTTATACATAGTTGGCACCTCTTAATCCCCTTCCCCTGTCTCGCCCCTCCTCACTGGCACCCTCTAGTTTGTTCTCTGTATCTGTGAGTTCTCCGTGTTGCTTTTAATTTTCCTTTACATTCTTCCTGGATCTTTCTGGCGTCAACACTGAGACTCTAGCTTCCTGGACTCCGGCTTCAGGGAAGGTGGCTACGTCATGCAGGCAATTCAGCAAATATTTACTGAGTGCCTGCTGAGTGGCACCAGGGCAGAGATGATCATTTCTTTGGGCGCCAGCTCCTTGTTGCAGTAGGTACGTTTTCCAGAAACATTGTTCCCTTGGCCTGTCCCTCGCTAATATTTGCTTTTCCTTGCATTTGGCCAGATTGTGTGAAAACACTGCACATCTGGTTGGCAGGCTATTGGCTATCGAAACCTTTGTTTCAGAGTCAAGTCATAAGGAACTCCACTTTGGTTTCCCTTTGTTTAAATTGTGTAAGCTGGAAGCAGCGTAGACGAGATTATTTCTAGCCTTACATCTTAGTCTAGTTGAATAGCCGTTGCTATTCAGGTGAGAAAATTTTCATGTTTTCTTTTTTCAATCTGGAAAAATAACGTAAGAGAAATAAGATCTACTTTTAATTGAATGCCTGTTATGTGCTAGGCATTGTCTTACACCCTTTATAGATAAAATCCTCAGTCTTCGTAGTAATTCAGCAAGGCGGGTCTTACTGTCAATTTACAGATAGGGAAAGTGGGGATCACAGAAGATGAATTGTCCAAGGGCTCACAGCTGGTGTGGAACGGGGCTGGGATTTGCGCACAGGCCCATCTGGTTTAAAAGCTGGTGTTTATTCCTCTAGCCCACGTGGTCCTGCTGTTGTGAAACTGAGACTCTTGCTTGTTACTTCTTTTTCAGCCTCTACATTAATTTCTCGCACTCAGGGGTTCTATCTTGTAGCCCATCTCCCCAGCCTGTCTAGAATGTGGGATAGCAGTTAATTTGGGAAAGTGACAGCTCAGTTTGTGTTGAGAAGCAACAGCAGGGTGACAGCTGCCACCCCACAGCTCCAGGCAGCTCCCCCTCTTGGACCTCCGGGGTGCTGACGTCCACCCCTGGACAGACGGGGTGTGGCAGCGTCGTGGGTATAAATCCAGATGTCGGGGGAGCCTGGCTGCCGCCTCTTCTGCTTTAACTGACCTGGGGGCCGGGGGAGGACTTCGTCACTTGTAAATTTGCCACCAAGCCCAAGGCTTCTACTGCAGGCCAGTAGTTCCCCAGATAGCAGGTGATGGCCCCAGGTGCTACAGTGATCCTGAGTAATTCACGGACAGGAAATAAATCACGTTGAGATGTATAGCGAGACACTTCCTTTTTCAGTTTTCCTTCAATATTTTTAACCCTGTCGGGGCCCACTTTTGAATAGCAGAAGAAACTGGCCAGCAGGCAGCAGGCTGGGGGCTGGGAGCCACTGTATCTGGAATTTAGTAACGTTTGCTTCTCATATTGTGTTGATTTTGATGTTTACCTTCTGTTTATGGCAAGTGATACTGGTTTTGCATTTATGATAGTGGTTACCTTTTAAGTTACCTTCTAAGACACATTTATGTACTGATAAGTAAAATCCAGGTCAGGAGTTCTCAACCAGGGCACAACTGGCATTTCAGGCTGCATCATTCTTTGTGGCGGGTGCTGTCCCGGGCTTTGTAGGATGTTTAGTAGAATCTTGGCCTCCTCTACCTACTAGATACCAGTAACTAACCCCCTTCTCCCTGTTGAGAATCGCTGATTTAAGGTATGCAAATTGAGGCAAACTTACGAAGTTAGAAGGTAGAATTAGTTGGATATGGTAGAAATCCCGTGTGTGTGAAAAGGGCTGAAGTTTGGGAAACTCTTTGGGCAAATTGCCTTCAGTTGTGGGGTCCACTTGCTGATGTTCCTGTGGCATTGAGGTTTGTTCAAGAGCGAGGAGGGAGGAGATGCCTTGAAAGAGCTGCTCTAAAGCAGCACCGTCTAGTAGAATCTCTGCCATGCTGGAATGTTCTGCATCCGCGCCGTCCAGTCCATAGCCACGGACCACCTGTGGCCGCGGAGCGCTGAGAATGTGGCTGCTGAGAATGAGGAATTTAACTCTTCTATTTAAGTAACTTAAATGTAAAGCTACCATGTTGGACATCACAGCTTTAAAGAGATCAGTGTGCAGACGTCAGGATGATAGACTGCAGGCTTTAGAAGCTTAGACGCGAAGACACGCAAACCAACAGGAAAGCATCTTATTAAGTACGGCCCAGCCACGTGGCAGACAGGACTATCAGACAGGAGATTTGGGGCGGTGGTTAACTGCACCCACTTAACATTGGCTTTAGCAAAGTAAAATAAAACAAAAACCAATGTACTGGTGCCTAAGACTTGAGAAGCCCAGGGAACCGACAGACCTACACTCGCCCCCGAGGTGGGCAGGAGCCTCCTGTGGTCTCTGCATCCTCCTTGTGACTCCATTTTCAGGCAGACTCTCCCTGAACAGGAGCAAGGTGGCTTCCTGCAACTCCAGGCTTGTTTTCTGCCACCTTAACAACCCCAGGGTGAAGAGCATGTCTTTTCTGGAATTTCTAGCAAAAATCCCAGCCAGGCCTCTCACTGGCCCTTTCTCTGAGCCCATCACCATGCTGAGGGCTCTGCTTGGCCAAGCCTGGATCCTGGGCTTGTGATGCCTGGAGCTCAGAGGTGGGGTTGGCCTCGGCTCAGTCAGGTGGAAAGATGGAGGGAAATGGACTTACTAAATTATAACTGTAGGCTATAGAAGAAAACTGTATGGTAGCCTAGGCTAAGGGACTGAATCTGAGGTAGGACGTACTTGGACGGGGGCCCCTCCCTAAGGCTGGGGTGCAGACCTGGTTGGAGACAGTGTAGTTCAGGCCACTGGATGGCAGGACCAGAGGTGGTCTGCAGGTGGGGCAAGCAAGAAAGCAATCCCAGGGGTACCGATGGGGTGGCAGGCACCGCTGATGGTTGACACATTGGGTGTACGATAGGAGTGAGGGCACCGGAGCTCACAGTGTCCCTGCTGGGACACTAAGGGCCACAGTGACAGGAGGACCTTGGGAGACAAACCTGGGGGTGAGGAAATCAGGGCCCTGGTGTGGAGGAGGCCTGGGGCCTGGGATGTCTATATCGAGAGGGCCCTGGGAAGGTGACCCCTGGGCCACAGTGGGGCTTGAAAGCCTCGAGGGACAGCATGTGCTGGGCGCATGGCTGGCCAGGGCACCATTCGATGGCCTCACTCAACGCACTGCTGACCCGCCCACTGTGCCACAGCCTGGAAACCACAGGTGAGCTTTTTCCTCCAGTGGTGTCCCTCCAGCGCCCTCTACTGAGAAGGCTTAGCATTTCACTGACTGTAAAGGAGAGGCAGAAAGGAGTCTGTCCACATCCCAGAGCGGGCATTGAAGGGTGACTGGGGAGCTGGGAGCCAACACATTGATATGAAGATTAATGAATGAGTGTGGGGGGCAGGGCAGCTGACGTGCACACAGAAGAGCTCCGCTTTGAGCAGCCTGAGAGCCCTCACTCTCTAGGGCCCCTAAGGACCTTTCCAATTTTATGTAATGAAGAGAGACTAGAAAAAAAAGAGCTGTGAAATAATTGCGCTGATGGGGCTGTCAGTGGCTGTGCAGGGTACTCTCAGGCTCTTAGCTCAGGATGTGGATCAGACAGACCTGGGCTTAAAGTTGGCTTCCACCACTCGGTAGTAGATGGAGCTGATGTAGCAGTAGATCTTGAGCAGGTAACTGAGTCCTCTCTGGGCCTCAGTTTATCCATCATGAAAATGGGGATGATGCTAGTACATACTGTGTAGGATGGTTGTGAACATTAAGTGAAGTAAGACATTATGTTTTAAAGAGAATACACTTCGACATCCGTAACATTTTGAGAATCTATCTTTCTCATCACCCCTCACCGCCACCACCCTAGTCTTTGCTTGCCTGGATGACGGCAACAGCTTTCTAAATGATCCTTCTGTTTCCAATTTTTTTGGTTAATGTACGGCTTGATTAAGATATAGTTCACATACCCTGCAGTTCACCTCTTTAAAGTATATAATTCAGCAATTTTTAGTGTATTCATTGAGTTGTGCAGACATCACCACAATGTTAGAACACTTCAGCATCCCCCAAAGAAGCCTCACACCTGTTACCTGTTTCTCCTTTTGCCCACGGCAGCGTCTTCTCTGCTCAGAAGCCAGAAGGACCTTTAAAAAAATGTAACTCGGGAATTCCCTGGCCGTCCAGTGGTTAGGACTCTGTGCTTCCGCTGCAGGGGCATGGGTTTGATCCCTGGTTGGGGAACTAAGATCCTGCAAACCGTGAGATGTGGCCAAAAAAAAAAAAAAAAAAAAAATCAGATCATGCCACCCTGTGCTTGTAACCCTTCAGTGATCCCCACTGTGGATGGAGTAAAATCCAGACTCCTTGCCCTGGTGACAAGGCCCTGTGTCGTCTGCCCCCTCCTCCTCCTCCGACCTCATCTTTTACCCTGTCCCCCGTGTTCCGGGCATTCCAGCCACGCTAGTCTTCTTTCCCTGCAGATGTGCGTCAGGCTGCTTCCCGCCTCTGGATCTGTGCCCTTGCGGTTCTGGTCTGCCTAGATGGTTTCTTCTTGTCACTCAGCTCACCTGTCACCCCAGCCTTCCTGACCACCCAGTCTCCCGGAGCTGCGCCCCTTCCCCACCCCTTCTCTTATCCCACGCCTTATTTTATTTTAGAGAGCTGTTTACTGTCTCTCTTCCTCCCCGTGGGAGGAGGACCTTGTCTGTCTTGCTCACTGTTGAATGCCCTAGGTGAGGACCTGCGTCCTGTGAGTGCACAGGACATTCTAGGTGAATGAATGTGTGACAAAAAGGGAGCAATGATCCCTTGTCGTCTTCTTCTTATTAGATACTCAGTAAATACTGTTGACCTAAAAGTCATTGCTTATATCCGGTGCAGGTAGAAAGTGAATAAACAAGGTGACAATCAAGGTGATTAAATGAGATCAGCTGGGGGCTAGTTACACTGGGCTCAGGTGACACAAAGTCCTTATTTTACCCTGTGCCAAATGCTTATTACCCTTTGTTGCAATGAGATTGTGAGGAAGTTAGAAGGGAAGGATCCTGTTCCAAAGTTAGGTCCCCACAGGAACTGGAATCATAGTTGGACCAGATGAGCACTTAATAAATGCTTACTGTTATGGATTTAGCTAAAAAGAAATGCACATTTAGTCCCATAGGTAATATATGTACAATGTGACGGAAGAATAAGTAGGAAAAGGCGCCCCTACTCCCTCCTTCCCAAAGGAAACCGGTGGCGTCAGCTGTCATGGAGGTTTTCTGCATTGGCAGGCATAGTCTGCACGTTATCCTCTTGCTTTCATGCAAGGAGTGGCATCCTGGACACACCTTGCAGCTCCTTCCTGATTTAGCATATCTTGCAAATGGGGCTATTCAGCGCATACAGCTCTATCTATCTCCCTCTTCAAAGACTGTTGAGCATTCCATCGTATGGACGTTCCCTGCTTATTTGACCAGCCGCCCTCTGATGACTGGTCAGGTACCTTCCAGTCTTTGCTACCACGTGCGGGCTGCCCTGAATGACCTGCCCCTGTGCACATGCACGCCTGCCGGTTAAGTCACGGAGCGTTTAACTTGGTAGCTTGCTGTGAGGAACCTTCTGCTAGGACAAAACAGACAAAACTCATAAACAGCCTGACAGTATGTCATTCTCTTAAATTCATTCTTCAGCTTTCATTAGAAACACTCAGCTCTGGGAGTCGTCATTACAGGATTATTATAGGATGGGGAGAGACTGGCTGGTCCACAGAAAAGTCAGTGACCGTGGGTAGGTATCTGCAGATTGAAGGGTGTGCTTCCGTCAAATGCATCCTCCCTCCCTCCCTCATTCAGTGCTTTGCGTCCACGGATGGCCGGCTTGGGTGACGCACACTCAAGAGCAGGAATGGGGCTGGACACCTCAAGGTTTCTGTATGTGTCTCTCGCCAACACGAATGAGTTATTAGAAGTGAAACCCATCCTCGTGAGAGCTACCACCATCCTCCCCACCCCAGCCCTAGCACTAGCTTACGGGAACCAGGATGCTATTTTGAAGAAAGAGCATCGTGTTTCATCATGGAAATTTTGAGCATCTGAGCAGGCAACTTGCTGGCTTGCTAATCTTTAGAGTCCCGATGCCCAGGGACTGTGTGTGCTCAGCTCTGCACCCCAGTACCTGGGCAGGGCCTGCCTGGCCCGTAGGAGGAGGGGGAGACGGTGGGTCTGCAGGTGACAAGTGACTATGTAAGTCATCATGGCCACATCTGGATGGGTTGCCTTCAGCTGGCAGCATCTCAAGGGGCTGGTAGGGCTGGGGCTCCTTCCTCCCAGCCTGTGGGGGTGGGTGGGGAGGTGAACAGTTCAGCCTGGGGTCTTTCCATGAAAGACCCTTAACGGATGCTCGTAATTCTCAAAATGCCTGTTTACAGCCGCTCCTGAAGGATGGGCTGCCTTTTTTTGGCACGAGTGAGGGTGGGCATGTGTGTCTCAGAGCAGCTGACTTTTGCCAGAGCCGGGCAGGTGTCCCTGGCTTCACACAGGCGACCTGAGGGCAGGCGTGCCTGGTGAGCTGCCCTCCGGGGGCGGCCCTGGGAGTCAGTTTGCCTACAGCTGGTACGCTGGCCTGTCTCCAGGTTATGCGGGGCGCCGAGTCATCATCTTGCTGGCGTGTTCCTCCAGCATGTTGCTAAAACGTGGAGCCGAGTGTGGAAGGAGATTCTTTCCCTTCTCTTTTTGTATAGTAATCTTGGTGTGACCAGCACCCTTGATAGCATGTGGGGTGCGGAGACACTGGGTTTCAGAATAAGATGGACCTGGTTCAAGGCCAGGCTCAGCTGTTTCTCACGTCTTGGTGAACTCGGGTGCTTTACTCAGCTGTCCTGAGCTTTCCTCTCACCTGCAGAATGTCAAAGTGATAACAGTACTTGTTGCTCTGTATTTACTTTTTTAACTTAAATCTTATTTTAAGATTTAACTTTAAAACTTATTTTAAAAACGAATCCTACTTTTTGAAATAACTTGGGCCTGGGGACAAAGCATCTTTGATGTGGACCACAGCTTCTCAGATGCCTCAGCTGTGTTTCCCCCTCTCATTGAAGGATGAAGCCTCGGATGGGGCTGTGGTTCTGACTCAGTGAAGATGCTTTAGAGAAAGACATTCTGGGAAGAGTGGATGGGTGTGGGCTCGGCCTTGACGGTGTGGGCGTGTCTTTCCCACAGGTGCTGCGAGTGGCTGAGATGCTGTGGTGCAGGGGAGCCCAGGCCCCGCACGGTCTGGTTGGGGCACCCCGAGAAGAGGGACCAGAGATACCCTCGAAATGTCATCAACAATCAGAAGTACAACTTCTTCACCTTTTTGCCTGGGGTATGTACGGGCAGGGGCAACATCGTTTTCTTCTTCCTACACCAGATGTATGCAGTGGTACCAGTCTTAGCAGACTGAAGTCCCTGTGGCAGATTTTGTGAACATCCCGTCTTTTCCATGTCACCTCAGCCACTGGCCATTCATCTTCCCTGGTCCTGAGCACCTGGAAGGGGGCTGCCTTCTGTCTGCAAGGCTGTGAGACTCCACTTGATTGGTTAGAATAACTTCACATTTATTTGGTGTGTTGGGCCTAAGAGTGAAAAAGATATTTTGAGGACGTAGCTTTGTTCCAAAAAAAAAAGAAAATCAGGAGGGGACTTCCCTGGAGGCGCAGTGGTTGAGAGTCCGCCTGCCAATGCAGGGGACACGGGTTCGAGCCCTGTTCCGGGAAGATCCCACATGCCGCGGAGCAACTAAGCCCGTGTGCCGCAGCTACTGAGCCTGCGCTCTAGAGCCTGCGAGCCACAACTACTGAAGCCCACGCGCCTAGAGCCCGTGCTCCGCAACAAGAGAAGCCACCGCAATGAGAAGCCCGCACACCGCAACGAAGAGTAGCCCCCGCTCACCACAAGTAGAGAAAGCCTGCGCACAGCAACAAAGACCCAATGCAGCCAAAAATAAATAAATAAATAAATTTATTAAAAAAAAAAATCAGTGCTTACATTCCCCCCCACCCCTCATTATCATGAAATACACATTTGGAACAGGAAAGTTGGGAGATAAAAGTGTAGAGAACTTTTTTTTAAAGGTAAATTTTAACACTATCATCCAGAGAGACTTTCTATTAACATGTTTGTGATTTTTTTTTTTTAATTGAAGTCACTTTTTTTTTTTTTGAATTTATTTTTGGCTGCATTGGGTCTTTGTTGCTGCACGTGGGCTTTCTCTAGTTGCGGCGAGCGGGGGCTACTCTTCCTTGCGGTGCACGGGCTTCTCACTGTAGTGGCTTCTCATTGCAGACCACAGGCTCTAGGCGCGCGGGCTTCAGTAGTTGTGGCTCACAGGCTCTAGAGCGCAGGCTCAATAGTTGTGGCACACGGGCTTAGTTGCTCCGCGACATGTGGGATCTTCCCGGACCAGGGCTTGAACCCGTGTCCCCTGCATTGGCAGGCGGACTCTCAACCACTGCACCACCAGGGAAGCCTGTTTGCTAATGTTTTGCCTAGTATTTTACTCTGCATTCATCCCTTTTGTTTGTTAAATCCATGGACAAGTACTCTGAAAACCTTGCCCCTAAAACACCTTTAAGTTAAACATCTGTTTTTATCTAGTGTGGCCTCCAGGATACACTGACTGACTTCAGAAGCAGCAGCAGCAGCAATCAGTTCGAAAGCTGGAAGAAAAAAAAAATCACTGTTTGATTTATTGAGGGAGAACATGGAAACGCAAATACCTTACACTGTAGCTTAAGGTCAACCTGAATGTTTTTTTAAGGGTTTTTTTTTTTTTTTTTTTGCGGTACGCGGGCCTCTCATTGCTGTGGCCTCTCCCGTTGCAGAGCACAGGCTCCGGACGCGCAGGCTCAGCGGCCATGGCTCACGGGCCCAGCCGCTCCGCGGCATGTGGGATCTTCCCGGACCGGGGCACGAACTCGTGTCCCCTGCATCCGTAGGCGGACTCCCAACCACTGCGCCACCAGGGAAGCCCTTTAAGGGTGATTTTGAGTACATTTATTGCTGCCTGGCTTACTCCCCTCCCCCAGCCCCCTAAAGCTCAGTATCTTTTTTTTTAATTAATTAATTAATTTTTGGCTGCGTTGGGTCTTCATTGCTGCGCGCAGGCTTTCTCTAGTTGTGGCGAGTAGGGGCTGTTCTTCGTTGTGGTGTGTGGGCTTCTCATTGCGGTGACTTCTCTCTTTGCGGAGTACGGGCTCTAGGTGCGTGGGCTTCAGTAGTTGTGGTACGTGGGCTCAGTAGTTGTGGTACGTGGGCTCAGTAGTTGTGGCACATGGGCTTAGTTGCTCCGCGGCATGTGGGATCTTCCCAGACCAGGGCTCAAACCCGTGTCTGCTGCATTGGTAGGCAGATTCTTAACCACTGCACCACCAGGGAAGTCACGAGCTCAGTGTCTTAAGTCAAGTGAAAGTTTATTTCTCATTCACGGAAATTCTGAGGCAGATCAGGCCATTCTCCTCCATCTCACAGCTACATTATCTGGAATACGTGGGCACCCACGTCTCCATGGCAGGGCAAGAGCGAGGGGCCGGACAGTGCTCCGAAGGGACACGTGATTTCTGTTCGTTGCCCAAAACGAGTCAGGGGGATCAGTGTCACTTCCAGGGCATGTGGGGGCAGTTGAAACTCTGCCAGAACCCTCTTGCCACATGGGATGAAATTCTGCTGTAGATATTGTATGACGTTGAGATCATACCATGGAGATATCCACTTATCTCACTCGTTTGATTCAGTCTTACAGCATAAGCATTTCCCACTAAAACCTCTTTAATAACATTTTGAGTGGCCTTTCCTGTACTTACAAAATAGTTTAAGAAGGGACTTCCCTGGCGGTCCACTGGTTAAGACGTTGCACTTCCACCTCAGGGATCAATCGTGGGTTCAATCCCTGGTTGGGGAGCTGAGATCCCACGTACTGCTCCGCATGGCCAAAAAATAGGAAAAAAAAAGTTTCCGACTTTCCTGTTGGCGCAGTGGTTAAGAATCCGCCTGCCAGTGAAGGGGATACGGGTTCAATCCCTGGTCCAGGAAGATCCCACATGCCGCGGAACAACTAAGCCTGGTGTGCCACAACTACTGAGCCTGCACTCTAGAGCCCGTGCTTCGCAACAGGAGAACCCACGGCAATGAGAAGCCCGTGCACTGCAACTAGAGAAAACCCGTGCACTGCAACTAGAGAAAGCCCGTGCACAGCAACGAAGACCCAACTCAGCCATAAATTTAAAAAAAAAAAAGTTTAAGAAATAAAATCTTACAACTATAGCCGAAGCCTCCAGCATACCCTCCCTGCCCGGAGGTCCCCACTGTCTTGAATCTAGTGTTTATAATTCCCACGTGTATCATTTGCTTCTTTACTTTGACAAATTATGTTTTCGTCACCCAGGTGTATTTTCCTATACAACATGTAGAGGTGTGTAAACTGTATATGTAGGTACCATGTGCGTTTTGTTCTTCTGGGGGGGTGTTTTGAAATGTCACTCATCCCCCTCTAAGCCCGCCCAGCTGCATCAGACCAACCTGAAGTGTCTTCTCTCTCCTCTCTCTCCATTCCAGGTGCTGTTTAACCAGTTCAAATACTTCTTCAACCTCTACTTCCTGCTTCTCGCCTGCTCCCAGTTCGTCCCCGAAATGCGACTGGGAGCACTGTACACCTACTGGGTTCCCCTGGTGAGTCAGTCGGGTCGTCCGTTCAGTAACATCAGAGGTTGGGCAGCACAGGTTCTTTGTCCTCCAGGCACCTGGAATGGGACTCGGCCTTTCAAGGGAGAGGACACCCTCAGGCCAACACGTTGGGAACCCCTGAGGTTTTCATGGTGAGACTCCGTTTCTCCCACTACCGGGATCAACCGTAGTGATGCCTGTGCTGCTCATTCCTTCTGTCCGTCAGCTGTTCAGCCTTTCCTTGTTTCAGCAAATATTTTTTGCATGCCTGTCGTGAATCCCTCGGTTCTAGGCTCTGGTGCACAGCGGTCATGAGCGAGGCAAAGCCTCCGACGCTGTGCACTGTGCTCTTTGAATCGTTTTCTGTTTATTATGTAGACTTTCAGCGTGCGGGGTTGACAGAGGAACAGATTCTGTGCTTCAGTGTGTATGGAGGGTGGTGGACCCGACGCCCCTCCCTCCTTCTTGTGCCGCCTTTTCTTTCTTCCTGCCTTTTTGGAAATGGTTATTGAACACCTGCTGTGCGCCAGCCACGGTGCTGGGCACTGGGGATGCAGCAGTGACTGAAACGTAGAAAAATTCCTGCCCTCGCGGAGTTGACTTTCAGTGGGGACAGATAGTAAAACAGTTGAGTGTAATTGTTTCAAGTTGTGAAACTGCTGTGAAGGTAGTAGAAGGTCGTAGGGCAAATGGGGCATCCCAGGCACAGTTAGTACTTGTTGAGCGGATGAAGGTGGGAGATGTGGAGGGGCAGTCTTAGCCAGGGTGGCCGGGAAAGGCCTCTTGAGGAGATGATGGGAAGAAAAGTAGGAGGGTGGGAGGATCCCAGGTTCAGGGAGCAGCAGTGCAAAGGCCCTGCATTCAGCACATGCTTAGAGTATTGGAAGAGCAGAAAGAAGCCCAGCGCGTCTGGGGCACAGAGAGGGTGAAACTGACATTTCCTTTCCTCCAGAGACATTATGAAATATTATTTTTCATTACACAGGGCTCGGAAGGAACACTTGGATTCTCTGTTCACAAATCTTGTTAAATTTTTCATTGGGAGAAGATTGTTAAGGTAGAAAAGGTGTTTCCTCCTTAAGGAAACAAAAACACACATTCTTTTGGACAGTAAGGATTTGGTGCACAGGCACTTAGGGAGCAGAGGAAGTGGATGCCAAGGGCCCAGGGAGCGGGATCCACACGCCATTGGTGCTACGTTAATCAAACAGGTCGTGTCAGCAGTTCCAGCCCTGGGAAGAGGAGGGGGGTTTATTTCTTCCACACAGGCGGTGGAGGTGCTTTTGGGATGTGGGAATCGTTCTTTTCTGCTCTGAGTCATTTGTGGGTGAGGCAGGACGTTGGGATAACAGACGTTCCTGTCTGCATCAGGGTGTGTGCTTTTGCACAGCGAGGGTCACTAACTCAGAGCCAGGCTGATAGAAGAGGGGGGCCTCGTGGCCCATCTCAAAGCAGAAGATGCTGCTTTGTTCCATCAGCTGCAAACATGGACGCAGAGTTGCCAGGCCCAAAAGGTAGAAACTTCAGAGTTTTACCGGAAGTACCCTAATTTTATTTAGTTTTTTAGTTCCACAGCAGTTTGCTACATACCTATCTAAAGTCAAACTGTAAGTCAGTTATTTAAGAAAAGTTAGTCTGCAATGTGTATAAAGTATCATCTATCGCCCTGCGTTTTACTGATTACGTTTTTAAAGTCTAGTTATTTGAAAGGTAATAATACAGTCACACGATTCAGGAAACGTGTGAAAAGGCACCTCATGAAAAATCTCCCTTTTATCCAGTTCCACCCCCAAAACACTGTCATTCATTTCTTTTTCCTTCTTCCAAAGTTTACAAACAATGAATAAGTTTTTTCTGGACTGGCTTCTGCCATTTACCATAATTTTTGAAAATTGAAGTATAATTGACATACAACATTGAATTTAAACATCTTGTCTTTTCCCTGCTCCCCAACGCTCCTTTTTAGAAAAAAGGTTACAAGATATACACAGTGCTGAATCATTTTTTTCTAATTTCCAGCATCTCTTTCCCTTGATTTTCAAATGTTGCTAACTCATTTACAGATTGTTAAAGCACTGTGTGGAGCGAGCACACCCCTTCCTTCTCTTGTGGTCTGTCTGCAGGCTGCCGGTTTGCAGTCTCTGCTCTGCTTGAGGCTGTACGGGTTTCCTTGGTACCTCATTGGTGCCTTCTGGGCTCAGGAACCCTCGACTGGGAGTGTGGGATGACCAGATCCCACCTCTCAAATCTTGTCTGTTGGGTTCTCCCCAGACCCCAGATCTTGCTGCGTTATTGCCTGCAAAACGCCCTCTGTTCATTTTTCTTTTCCTTTATCAACTGCGAAGGGACTCTACAAAGGGACTCATTCTTTTTTTTTTTTTTTTAAATATTTATTTATTTGGCTGCATCGGGTCTTAGTTGCAGCGTGCGGGATCTTCATTGCGGCGTGCGGGCTTCTCTAGTTGCGGCGTGTGGGCTTCCCTCTGGTTGTGGCGCAGGCTGCAGAGTGCACGGGCTCAGTAGTTGCAGCACGAGGGCTTAGTTGCCCCGCGGCATGTGGGATCTTAGTTCCCCAACCAGGGATCGAAACCATGTCCCCTGCATTGGAAGGGCGGATTCTTAACCACTGGACCACCAGGGAAGTCGCCCGGGACTCATTATTTTTGGAGAAAAATTTGAAGGAGAAGCAGCACAGCAAAAATCCCTACCTGTGCAGCCACCTCCTGAGATGCCCCATCTATGTTTCTGGTCTGTTTCCTTTCAGTCTCTTCTTACACGTGCCTGTTTTACATACACTCTAACTTACATTATAGTAAAGTATGTATTAGGTAAATGCAATTGGATCCCAAGGTGTTCGAGAAGGCAGCTGTGTGTCTCCCCCTCTCCCTGCCTTTACCATCTCAAGCATGATATCTGGTCTGTGCTCTCTCCCCTCGAGGTATTCATCTGCCCAGCCTGTCATATAAACCCATCGTCCAAACGATTTTTGGGGTGCAGACTTACTAGCACCCCTACACCCTTGTTCACGTTGGCATTGGCATGTGTGTTGGGGAGGGAACTTTGGCCATCTTTGGCATAAATTTTTCATTCTGTTAACCAAGAGTCATGTGTATGACTCAGAGAAGACGGAATTATGCAGGAGAAATAGTGGGGTTGGAAATGAGATCAGCTCTGTCGAATTCTTCCACAGTGGTTATTGGAGAGTCCCATGGACTGGAGGCAAAACAGACTGGTAGAGAAAAAAGATGCTTCACTAGAGAAACAAGAAAATGGGGCAAAGGAGAATAAGGAGCTTGCTTGAGATCATGCTACGGTGTGGAGAGGATGTGAAGCCCCACAGAGACGGACACTCATTTTCTTTTTCTAAGGACTGGGCTTTGGAATATCAGAAAAGGCTTTGGGGTGTGTGTGGGGTGTGTGTACGAGGGTATTCTTTGCAGCATGGCGTATGTTACTCAGACACTGGAAGCAAACAGATGTCCATCGATGGTTACCTGAACGCTGGTCCAGCAAAACTATGGGATGCTGCCCCGGAGTCAGGAATGACGAAGTCACTCCAGTGATGTCGACATGACATGGTGTGACTCATCTTTTTCTTTGCATGAAAAAAGTAAGTTTCAGGATAACATGGACAGCATACTCCCATTTTTATGACCCTTCTCCCCCACAAGAGGTATTTTTGCACACTTGTGCATGTAAATACATGGAGGTCTGGAAGGTTCTTCACCGCAGTTAGTGTTTATCTTTGGAGCTGGGGGTTGCCTTTTATTCTTTTTTTTTTTTTTTTTTGGCGGTATGCGGGCCTCTCACTGCCGCGGCGGCCTCTCCCGCTGCGGAGCACAGGCTCCGGACGCGCAGGCTCAGCGGCCATGGCTCATGGGCCCAGCCGCTTTGCAGCATGTGGGATCCTCCCGGACCGGGGCACAAACCTGTGTCCCCTGCATCGGCAGGCGGACTCCCAACCACTGCGCCACCAGGGAAGCCCACCTTTTATTCTTTTAAGTGTTTTTTATCTTTATGTGCAGAGATCTCTGTCTTAAGTCACCTCAGTGCGCCTCTACGGAAGGTGGAAAGGTACAGGAAACTACATAGATCAGACATGCATTCAGGGTGTTTGAAACCATTCAGAATAGAGTTGTTCCCTCCACAGGGGGAGGCCACATTGCTTCTTGGGGCTGGTGACCGAGAATCAAAATGTGGAACGCAACTTGTTGTTAGGTACTATACCCTTTTCTGTTCCTAGTATGTATTCTGTACGTTAGCACCGGTGATGCTGACTCCAGGGTCTCAGGAAATGCAATGGGGTGAACCGTGGGGCCGGGATGACCTGGAGGGCTGCCACACTTCTAAAAGAGGGCCCGATCCCGGTCCTAGCCCACGTCTCCTCTCTGAAATGACGCTCAGAATTTCCGGGGGAAGCCAGAAGGCCTGACTTCCAATGTAAGCAGCTGAATCACCTGGTTTCCCTGGGACTCTGGCTGTAGAGAGAAGACAGGTGGGTTACCAGCAGCCTCTGGCGGTCCTGAGGTTATTTATTTATTTATTTAGTTGTGCTGGGTCTTAGTTGTGGCAGGCAGGCTCCTTAGTTGCAGCTTGCCAGCCTCTAAGTTGCAGCACATGGGATCCTTAGTTGTGGCATGTGAACTCTTAGTGTGGCACACGTGTGGGATCTAGTTCCCTGACCGGGGATTGAAACTGGGCCCCCTGCATTGGGAGCGCAGAGTCTTAACCACTGCGCCACCAGGGATGTCCCAGTCCTGAGGTTTCTCACTAGCTTGTGACCCCTTTTATAGCCGAAGTTTCCTGTGATGGTTCAGAGACAGGAGGAGATGCTTGTCTTGTACAAGTTCTTCCTCTCTTTCCAGGGGCTGCCGAGAAGGGAGTTTGGGGTCAGACAAATTAGGTAGCATCTGTTTCTAGAAGACTGTAGCTGACTTCCCCTAAATCCCCTAGATTTTTATGTAGAGAATCAATTTCCCGTTCTTGGCTAAAGTACATTTTGAAATGTCTCCAACCACCCTGAGAGTCCTCTCATTTCAAACCCAGCCATGAACTCAGTGGTTCAGAATGAGGGCGGGGTGGCCAGATGGTTGAGCTCTTGCTGCAGCTTCTCTGAGAAGCTGTGTAATTGGAACAAGCTTTTTTGAGCCTCAGTTTCCTTACCTATAAAATAGGGGCGATCACGTCTACCCCCTCGGCTTGTTGGGAGGTTCAGTGAAGTACAGCAAGAAAAATGCTTCAAATAGCTCCTGACACATAGAACATTCTTGGGAAATGTTCTCATTTTAATGAAAAAATTCTGGTACTAGTGCCATTGTTCATTGTGTGGATTACGTTTTAGCTTTTGGTAACTTTTTTCTTGATAGTAATACGTTAGAGGGAGAAATTCCTCAGGTGACTGCTGAAATAATCCATAGAACTGTACGAAGACCAAATAACCTAGAATTTTTTTGTTGTTATTAAGATGCGATCTACATGCCATAAAATGCACAGATACTGTTTTCAGCTCACTGTATGTTAACATTCGTCAGCACCCATGTCAGCACCACCTTGGTCAAGACCATTCCATCACCCCGGAGAGTTCCCCCTTGCCCCTCTCCACTCGGCCCCCTCCCCAACCAGAGGGAACGGCTTTTCTGATTTCTTTCAGAATTTTGCTTTAGTAAGTCTATTTTTGACATACAACTTTATAGAAGAGTCTTAGCACCTTCAGAATTTCATGTCTGTTCAGCGCCACCACCTCTGATTTCCTTACAAGCTCAGAAAACCCCCCACTCGCATTCAGGCCTCTTTCTCAGTATCTGTGGCTCTTTAAGGACCTCCGAAGTTGGTTGGGTGGAATTTATTTCTGGACTACATGTGCAACTCTTCGTAAAGCAGTTTCTAGCTTAAGATGTGGCACGTCCCCTGGGATTGATGAGGACTGTGCGCGCGCGCGCGTGCGTGTATGTGTGTTCGGGGGTCATAGATACGGTGACTTATGAGGGGGTATTTATTTGTAGCGGGGAGGTTAGCGTCTCCTGTCTTTGTAGTGAGCACACACTTTCCATTAACATCAATGGGATTTAGCCAGGCCCATGCAGAGAGAAATAGAAACTGGAACATTTGAAAAAACAAACAACAAAAAACGTGGGTTATGGCCCAGAACAAAACAGCAGCCTGGGGGAGGGGGTGGGGATTCTGCAAAGCGGCGGGTGCTTTTCCAGAATGGGTTTTCTCTCACCTCTGTATGTGGTCTGGTTATGCGTTTTTTTTTTTTCTGAAATGTACCAGTTTTGCTTTGGCTTCAGTGTGTACTTTACATCTGAGTGGAAACAGGAGTAATCCTTTGATTGTAAAGATGTGTGGGCCTTTGGAGGAGTTTCACAGAGCAGCACATCTCTGGCTAAATTTACATAAGAGATTTGAAGTCCTTTGAATCTAACTTAATATATTGCATGGGATAAACAGTATGAAGATGAAAGCCTCAGAATTCACTACTGCTAACCTTGGGGCGATTGTGCTCTCTGCATTAAAAAAAAAAAAAAGACTTTAAAAGGAGGGGTGGCAAGTGTATTTTGTAAGAAAAAATGAATGACGGTTCTTGCCTTTCTTGATACAAGAGGAAAAATCTAGATGAAAATAGACTCTAGATATGGGTGACTCGCATGCCTGTGAGTATAACCTCTGTACCAGGTTTTTATGAGTTGGGGTATCTGACTTGGGAAGGTAGGGCAGTTTAAAATTTTCTTTTTATGAGTGTGTACTTACGCAATTAATACTTTAATATGTTTTCTTTATAGAAGTTTAAAACATTACAGGAAAGACTGAAGTCCCCATTCCATCTTAGCCCCCTACCTTGCAGAGGAATCTAACCAGTAGTTGAGGCCAGTGGAAAATCTTTAGCAGTACAGGAGAATCTTCGTTGGTGTTTATTTGAACAGTGTTAAATTGTTATGTTCCGGAAAGTTAATTTCCCTACTGAGAGGTCAATACAAACAGGGATGCATTTCACTTTGGGTCCTGGTGGACCATCTTACTGGTTCCACCTACCCAGGTTTCTCCAGAGGCAGAACATTGTGGCGGTTAAGCCTCTGGAACTAGATTCCCTGCGATATCACGTAGGAGCAAGATTATTCAGCCTCTGTGTGTCTCAGTTTCTTCACGGGCAGTGTGGTGATCTCAGCCACGACCTGCACTAAGGGGTGGAAAGCACTTCAAATGGCACCCGGCACGTGACGAGTGAGATGCAGACGTCAGAGGTCACCATCACTCAGCCCTCACCTGTGGCCGGACGGTTCTGGGGTTTCTGTGTTTTTCACTCTTAGGAACCCTGTGGTGGTGGTGACTGCGGACGTCCCTGTACACGTGTGTGTCAGTGAGAGTTTTTCCGGTGCATGAGATTCAGAGAAGTGGGTTTGCTGGGGCTTCTGCCCTTGGAATAATTAGCAGGTCCTGCCCTGCTGCCCTCAAGTGGCCTCTGGCCTTTTCTGTCCCCGGCCCCAGGAGAGGAAGGTGGCTTCCACCAGGGCTCACCCTCTCTCTGTCTCTGTGCAGGGCTTTGTGCTGGCCGTCACCATCATCCGAGAGGCGGTGGAGGAGATCCGATGCTACGTGCGAGACAAGGAAGTCAACTCGCAGGTCTACAGCCGGCTCACAGCGAGAGGTCAGCCTCCTGGCCCCAGTGGGGCCGCTTCCTGCAGCAGGGCCCCCAGTGTGTGTGTGGGGTGGCCCACAGGGTTGCAACTCAATCAGGGGCCGCTGACAGTCAGGGAGCAGAGTTCAAGGCCCGGGGCTGGCGGGTGTGTGGGTGCCCCGTGGCAGGGCAGTCACTCGTTGACGGCACCAGGGAGGCCAGCGTCTGCCCCAGGACCTGGGGTTACTCCAGCCGCATCCCTGGGCTGCCACTGCCCTCTTAGAGCCAGTCCTGTCATCTGACTTGTGTCTCATCAACCTGGAATTTAATTCTGTGTGCTTTGCATCCTCCCACACGCGTTTCCAAGGCAGTGCAGCTTTAAAAGATACTCTTTCAACATTACAAAACGAACATTACAACTTTGCAATGTGAGTTTTTAAGAAGGCACCAGACTTAATATAATAAAAGCTGCATCTGTGAAGGTTTCTTTGAAGCCATCTTATAAATCCTTAAGATGGAAGAGTGAAGAGTGACTAAATCTGACCCAAAGAGAAATTACTAGGTAACCTTTAATTTGAATTTTTGAAATGGGGGAATTTTAAAAACCTGCTCAAACACACCGTTGAGAACCCACAAAACAACCCAGCCAATGTCGACTTCTGTTTCCAACTACAAATTCTACCTAGATTTCCTGTAAGGTTGTATTCAGACTTGAGAGAATGTTACTGAAAGTTCCTCGAAGATTACTGATCCCATTCAGGGATTAATAATGTTTTAGGAGCGGCTGAGGGGAATAAAAACTGTGGTCTGCCTTCAGGAAATTGAGAATTCGGAAAGAGATAAGATAGATGCCCAAGGGAGCTTGCAGCCAGCCAGGTTGTGAACTGCTGTATGTTAAGTGCGTTAGTCTTCTGAGGAAACAGTCCGTCCATGGTTTCCGGGGTTTGAGTAGAATTTTCCTTCTCGGAAAAATGTTGCAGAAATTTATTTAACGCTCCAAATTTTTTTTAAAAAAGTATAATCCTGTGAGGGCATGAAAGTATCTTGTTTTAATGCATTGAAATAGATTTTCATAGTTGGTGGTCTTAAAAAGTTGCAAGTCTCTGGGAGAAGGGGGGATTTAGAGTTGGTATAGAAATGCTTTATTATTGCTAAACTACTGTATTTAGGACGTTTTGCTCCCTAAAGAAAGAAAACCCAGCGTAATCTTTGCAAAGGCAGGTGGCTTGGGCTTTCCATGTGGGTAATCAGAAGACCCCTCTGGAGTATGTTTTTTTGTGGTTTGTGTATATTAAATCCTCCCTTAATAACATATTCTGACTATAACATTTACAATGCTTGGCAGCAGACAAAAGCCCCATGGAGAGGGTGCGGTGGGTCTATTTAGAGCTCAGGAGGAGGGGCCCTGGGATCCCATTCATTCAGCCATCCAGGCTCCAGACCTTCTTTGGTTCTTTTCATATTGCAATTGCTTTTCCTGTGAGTGATTTTTCTGCCCTCCCCTGCAGACCCGACCCCCTTCTCAGCCCCTGCTTTAGCTTCCCTCAGTTCTTGAAAAGATCCAGAGGAGAACTGGCAGATGGCTGTAGCATTAAAAACTTGTCTTCCTTTGTGGGTCTCCTTCTGTGGCCCGTGGTTTCCATTGTCATGCCAATCCAACAGTAGGGGAAGACCTAGCAGAGTTTTGAATATTAACCCAGACCCTGGCTCTGCAATTTGTTTTGAAAGGCCCCAAAAGGCACTGAAGAAAACTGTCAGCTTGGAAAGTGAAGGAGGGGAGGTTAGTTATTTGATACCCTGTGGGGGGAAGGGCCAGAGTACGAAGCCCAAACTGGAGGATTTCAGAGAGAGGAAGAGAAAGAAGCCTTTTTTTTTTTTTCTTTACCTTACCATTCAATTATTTAATAATATTTTCTTGAGTGAGGCTTTTCAAAAGCAAAGGGAAACAGATACGTATATGTATATCCACGCAGGACTGTTTTCTCTTTTTATCACGTGGCATCTTAAAATGTACTTTTCAACACTAGTTTTGGAGTTCAAAAAAGTTTGGAAACCAAAATGCCAAGTCCTTGATCGTGAGATTATAAGCCATTATACTTATCTGCATTCGGCATCATTTCCTGTTTAATAACAGCAGTACTTGTACTAATATAGTTAAATATTTGGGGTGGGTGGGTGATAACTTCTAACTAGAAAAATAGTTGCAGAAATCACGTGGAAAACTCCTATTTGCCTTCACCCAGATTCATCGGTTGTTAAGCTTTTGTCTTTTTCATGCTTTCCCCTCACTCTCTCTAAGCCCTTGGAGAATTAAGTTGCATACACGATTCCCTTTTAACCTGTAAATACATCAACGTTTAATTCCCAGTAGGATGTTCTCCTTACATAGCACAGTATAATTACAAAATCAGGAAGTTTATCATTACATTACTGTTAATCTCATCTATACTTCTTACTCAGAATTCGCCATTTGTTCCTAAAATTTTTTTTTTTCCCCTTGTCCAGGAGCCGGGACAGGTTTGCCTTTTGCATTTAGTTGTCCTTTCTCCCTGATCTCTTCGAACTTGGCAGAGTTCTCCGGATTTCTTTATGACATTGACATTTTTGAAAAGGACAGGCCAGTTTTAGGCCAGTTACTTTGTAGCTTGTCTGTCAATTCATGTTTGCTCGAGGTCTCAAAATTAGATTCACAACAATGCAGGAATTTATGTCATTTTAAGAATGCCAGTGGCACAGATCCTGGGATGTTACCAAAGTTGTAGAGGCATTATGTTAATCGAATTGAAAAGGTTTCGAACTTGGAGAAAAAAAATTGATTTTAAACAAGTGAATTAAAAACTCTGGAAATAAGAAATTCACCATTGGGAGAAAAAAATGGATGATCTTTTTTTTTTTTTTAATTGCTGCTTCCAGTGGTTTAGATCATCTTATATCATTCGAGGTGTGTCTAAAACAACACATCAATGGATTAGTTTTTAATGTAATTGTCATAGTTTAATAAGAAGTATTTGAAGTATTTTAATATTGATAATAAAATTAGCCTACATGTAGAAATGACATTTTATTCATTCTTCAAGGATATTTGAAACTCCATCACTTTCCAAAGTCTGTGAGAGGTTTCTGTATTACAGAGATAAACTTGAGGGGCTGGGACTTTGGAAAATTAATAGTCCAGCAAGGTATCCAGGCATGTAAAGGGGATGATTACAAAATGTAACTAGTAGTTATACTTTAGTGGCATGAGTGTTGTGGTCCTTAAGTAGAATATCCCCTTTCGTGACCACCACGTTCCTGGTTCTGAGCACAGTGCCTGGTGGTTGGGGAGAGTAGTGGTTCTGAGTTTGTGCCTGGATTCAAGAGTTCTGCTTCTGCCTCCCGCCCTGCTGTGGGGACAGATCCCTTAATCTGTCAGTAAATTGGGGATAATAATAGTGCCTACCTTAGAGAGTTGCCGTAAATATAACTCTTGCAGGAGAAAAATTTAGCACTGTGCTGGGATTTGGTCTGTGCCCAAGAAAGGCAGTGCTGGTGGTATCGTAGCAGGAGTTCATTAAATATTGGTGGGTGAGTTAATGGAGGTAGGAACCAGAGGTTATGGGAGGTTACGGGAGCCCATCAGAGAGGAGCTGATGATGTCTTCCTGGAAGAGGTGACCTGCATCCTGAGTCTTCGAGGTTGGAACAGCACTGGCGTTATGATTGGTGGTGCTGAATGCAAAATGAACACTTGGGGCCTCCATTCAAAAATTATTCAAGATGGCGGCAGCAGAGCGTGAAACCAAGTAATGGCCCCTTCTGAGTGCAGGGCCCTGTGCCTTTACGGGAATCACATGCCGATGAAGTGTTCCTGGTAAAGAGTTCTCCAAAGGTCACAGGCTGGGATGGCTAGAGGCGTGGGCTACAGAACCCCAGGTTCTGGCTCTGTCTTGTTCTTCCCAATTCCGCCTTGTTTCCAGAGCCTCTCCTTCCTGGGAAAATAGAAGGAAAAAACATATTGGCCCGTGAAGACCTGAGACTCTGGGAAAGTTTATTCTGTGATCCAGGAATCTGTAATCAAGGCATGCTACAGGGAGAAGGTGGCATTGGATCTGTTTGAAAAACGCTGTCCAGATTGGGAAGCAGGAGAGAAAAAAAGAAAGATTTACCTACTATAAGCCAGCCAGGTGCTGGACAAGGTCTGGTCTGTAATTATTTTAAACAGCCTTATGGAGGTAGCTTTTACTTATGGGGAACTGAGGCTCATAGAGGTTAAGTATTGTGTCTGAGATGATGTAGCTGGTTAAGGGGTAGAGCTTGCTGTGAACCCCGGCTTGTCCGAATGTAAAACCTTAGCCTATAAGTCTAGGCTCCACTCTGTGCCTGGAGCTGAGGCTCACACTCTCCCATAGAATATCTCAATGATTGCCATGGCGTTCAGCCTTAATACATATGCTACAGAAGGGCTTCTAGATTTAAGTCCATTTTAAAACACTTCTTTTTTAATTGAAGTGTAGTTGATTTACAATGTTGTGTTAGTTTCTGGTGCATAGCAAAATGATTCAGTTATACATATATATGCATTTTTTTCATATTCTTTTCCATTATGGTTTATTACAGGATATTGAATATAGTTCCTTTTGCTGTACAGTAGGACAAAACACATTGCTGAGTCCAAAGAAATCAATCCAGCCCCCTCATTCTGAGATGAACGAAGTGTTGAAAGCCAAGTAGGAATGATGCTTTTAGATAAATAAGCATCCCCTCTCCTCCTACTTGGAATCCACATTTAAAGCTGATCAGAGACTTGAGAGGGTCTTATTGGACTTTTATGCATTCTATGACTTTAATTGTGGAGCTGTCCTTCCAAATTAATAGCATTCAGTGGCACTGCAAACACCAAAGCCGAAGAAGAGAGGGTCTTGAAGTAGTAACAGACCCAGCAAAACTTTGTTTTGTTACTTGAAAGATTTGGGTTGGGTCAGGAAAGAGTAATTAGTCAAGGAATTATCTTTCTTTATCCTTGTCCTTACCAAACCAAAACTTTAATTCTGGAGGGGGAATCTGCCTTGCTTATCACAGGTAGTAAGGGCAGTTGGATTTGCATTTTTACCAGATGAATTCCAGGGGTCTTCATACCAGGAATGTTTTCTCAGACTAACTTGTGATCAAGGGCTAAATGAAGCAAGTGGATAATTAGCCTTGAAGGAAAGTGCAAACAGAAGCAAAATTAACACAATTGCTGATGCTTCTTTCCTGCTGGGGACATCTGGGCACATGGTGAACCGTAAGTCCTAAGCCAAAGGTCTGTGCAAAATGGAGAGACTCCCTCTTAGTTTCAGCTTTTTAGCACATATGTGGTGTAAAAAACGGAACGGATATCTTTCCTCTTCTCCAGTTCTTTTCAGGTTGTTCCTTCGTGCTGCTCTGTTCACCCTTTCCCAGTTACAGAATAACCTCAAGGATCTCACTTCCATTTGAGAGTGATGTCTTTTTTTCAATTTAGTCCAAAATCCACTTTGCACCATTATTTAGGATTGCAATTAATGTGACTAAAATTTGAGGTCTAAGGACACACATGTGTTTCTTTTAGGGCGTTGTATTCCATTGGAGTTCATCAGAAGGTAGGATAGGGCAGGGAACATGTGTTCATTAACGGGGAGTTGTTTAGCTAATAATTAGCTAAACGAAAGCGCTGTATTCTTAAACACAAGTACCGTTTGTTTTCATACTCTGTTCAGACTTAGGATAACACTAAAACTGCATTATGCTTTTTTAAAAGAAGAGGGTTACAGTGATGGTCTTTTAAAAAATTTTTATTTTATTGAAGTATAGTTGATTTACAATGTTGTGTTTGTTTCTGGTGTGCAGCAAAGTGATTCAGTTGCATGTATATATATATATACTCTTTTTCATGTTCTTTTCCACTATGGTTTATTATAGGGTATTGAATCTAGTTCCCTGTGCTATACAACAGGACCTTGTTGCCTATCCATTCTATGTATAATAGTTTGCATCTGCTCAATGATGGTCTTTTTGATATTACTGCCGCAGAAGTACTGCAAAGGTCTTTACTGAGGATCTCAAATGCAGCTCAGTAAGCAAAGCATTCCCCTTCCCAGGCTTTCCTCATTAAGATTCAGAGCATTAGCTTTTACAAGTCTTAAAATAGGTCTTGCCAAACACTTTCCCATAATTCTCTGACAGATGTGAAGTTTGTTATTTCAGACCCAGAAGGTTCCTTTTATTCTTTCAAACTACTCAATTTGACTTTATTACAAATCGCTGGTGAACTGATCTATTGTTTAATTAAAAAAATTTAAAAAACCCTGAAAAAAAAATCTCAAATGCAAATTGCACTGTTATCTTTCCCAAAAGGTATTTCCCCCCTGCCAGGGGTGTTGGCCTATTTCATCATTATTGGGCACCAGAAGCAGGGAAGGGCCATTTATGTATTTATTTTAAAAGCCTCTTTTGCGTATACACTTGTTAAATTTAAACTACAGCCTTTCTTTTAAAGTTCCCGCTAATTTAAACAAAAGCCCCAGGAAGTGTCCCGTGGAATTTATAATAATATTCTTCCACCCTTTGCCTGTTTTCAAATAACAGTCTTTTCTTAGGCTTTGGGGAATGCAGACAACCTGATCGGAATATGAAAATTTCCACTTTAAACCTATGAACTCTGCAGGGTCTGCAAAGGCGTTTTCGTGTCAAGCCCAGGAAACGTACACATGCTGTAGAATTTACAACTCATCACTGTCACAGTCAGATTAGAGTTCGAGTTAAAGAGTTATACATTAACCAGGGTTAGTGCACAGAGCTTGCTGCTGAAGACCTGCAAAGGCAATCAATGTCCTGCAGGCACAATGAAAAATAGAAGTATAGCTGGAGGTGTTCGGAGGTCAAAAAATTGGCCCACACGTACTAGCGCTCCGGAATTTACTTTTTTTTTTTGGGCTGTTCTGCAGTGTGACTGAATTGTCATTTGCTTGTTTCGACTCAAGGGAAACATCTGGTTTCTCTCTGCAGTATAGACAAACTGCCCTTATTCTGAAGCTCTCATCCATGAAAAGCACGGTTTGGGCTCAATGGGTTTGCTTATGAAAGGCTTGGGGGTCCATCTCTGCAGAAACAAACAGCTCTAGTAATTGGAAGTTTGTTCCCCGTTATAAACTCTAGCTCAGAGGTGACCTGGGTGAAGTGGCAGAAGCTGAACGGGATGCATTTCTTTTATAGAAGGCGTTTTATGATTTAGGATGTGTCCGGCAGAGAATCGGCCACTTAACCTTTGAAAAATCTCTTACCCGACTTCTGTAGAGTTTCTGCAAAGATAGGTAAGAATCCCAGAGCCTAGAGGTTGGAGACTGGGTGTGACAGGGTCCAAAAGAAAAAAGAGGTCTGGGGGGCAAAGTGAGGAGTTCTGTGGCTTCGGATCTCAGAACACGGCCGGATCTTCCTGTGCACTTTATAAAGGAAATGCGAATGGGTGTTATTACTCCCGTTCAGGACCCGCTATGTAATTTGTGGGACTCAGTGCAAAATGAAAATACGGGGTCACTTGTTTAAAAGTTATTAAGAATTTGAAGATGATAACGGTAGGTCATTCACCCAAGGGTGAGGGGATCTATGTGAATACACAGGTCACATGCCCATGGGTTGGACTCTGCTTCTAGAAGTTTTAGGAATCTCTAGGGTAGATCACACACACACACACACACACACACACACACACACACACACGCACACACACACACACACACACACACACACAAAGTAGGGGTGCTTGGGAAGTATGTCTGCTAACTTCTCAGTGGGGTGTTGCGAGAGAATTTTCTTCTAACCAGATAATGGACTGTAGGGAGAGCTCCTCTCGCTTGAGGTAGGTAATAATCACTTCAGTGTGTTATTTTTCATGTATCGTATTCTCTTGCTAGGAAGACGGGGGCTCTGCCATCGTGCGCATGTTTCTTGTTCTTTTTTTGCAAGAATATTGGTAGAAAACTCAGAACAGTGGTTCACGTGAGGTTCGACATTATGTGTTTTGGGCCCTTTCCACAATTTTCAGAGTCTTGTCGTTCTGGAAGTTAATCCCAGCCACTGCGCGCTCAGCTTTTCTGACTCTGGTCCTCTTTCTCTCCTGCCCCAGCGGTGCCTCCCCTACCTACTCGTGGGCTTCTTAGAGAGGGGCGTTTCACTTGGACCTCGGCAACCAAAACCCCAGTAAACGTTGGAATCGAAATACTGGTCTCCGCTTCCCCTTCTCTTTCTTTCCTGCCGCTTTCCCTCCTTTCATTCTTACGGTTTTAATTTGCCTTTTCTCGTTCAGAGCGCACAGGTACACAGACACGTGCTAAGTGTGTGTTCTGTGTGCAGGCCTGAGCTACACATGTTTGATCACCCAGAAACGGTAGTGCGGCCCGAAAAGTCCCAGTGTGTGGGCAGGACCGTGCGTTGGCTCGATAGAGCGAGTGAATCTGAGAGTCTCCCTGTGTGGAACCTGCAAAGCTGAGGCTCATCTCCGCCAAATCCTAAAATGCTAATGAGGGAGCTGGGGCTGAGAAACCCCAGTGACCTCAGGGTGGTGTGGCCCCCGCTGCCCTCCTCCTGAGATGGAGCCAGTTACAGTAGGAGGGTTTGTCCGAGGGATCGGCCTGCTGGGTTTAGTCAGAAACTGCTCTGCAAACACAGCGGATTAAAGGGTTTTTGTTGAGGCAGAGCAGATGGACAGAGAGGCAGAGTTCAAATTAACCGATCGTAAATCAGGACCCTGCCGTGGAAGGGAAAAATCTGGGCCTGGTCACTTAAAAGTTTGAGCTAATTTAATTTATTATATCTTTTTCTTATTGGAAGAGCACCTCATGTTTATTATAAGAAAATTGTCGTGAAGAATTTAGAAAGTATTTTTGCCAAAGAAAGGGGTAAATCTCCTCTGTCCCTAGAAGGAATCACCCTTAACCCTTTTAGTATAATCTTCCTGCTTTGTCCTTGGTCTCACTAACACACACATATATCCATATGCAGTTATTATTTGATAAGAGTTATAACAGTGCTCTTCTTAGGGTTAAATATTAAGAGCAAACTTGTGAGCAGGTCTTGAAGATCAGAACACAGGCTCAGGGATGGTTTGGGTCAGGCCACCAGCATAAATTTCAGTAATAAAACCAAAGACAATGTGTAAATTTATGTTCGGGAAAGTTGGGGCGAGCTCAGGCGAAGGAAAAGCTCACTGGCTCAGGGGGTGGGGGGCACGATGAATTTACGATCTTCCCTCGAGGAAGGCTTTGATAAGCTGTCCAGAGAGAGCAGCGTATCTGTATGCATTTTTCCTGTTGCCCCCTCATTGGACAAGAAGAATTGTTCAGGTCGGAAGAGAATTCTGCGCGTGGAGCCCGCTCTTCATTCTGCCGTTTCTAACGAGCTGACTCGTAGGGCTCGCCGCCGTTCTCTGTTCCCTCTGCCAATAGATCGACACAGCGAACGCTTGAGGCTAGTGGGTCCCGAGGATGCCCAGGCGCAGGCCATTGGGTTGAATTCGTGCTTTACGAAAGCAGGGCCCTATCAGATGCTCCCGTCCTAGGTGGAGAGAGTCTAGCCGTCCTCAGAGCCACCTGCCACGTGTTTTCTAGAAGTCGTTTGTGTTCAGGAGCTGCCCTGTTAGTGCCAGGTCTTCTCACTGTTACCATGACAAAATTTAATTAAGTACAGACATTAGTTAAAAATCAAACCCTGTGGAACCTCTTAGAAAGAGTTGTTTCAGTTGAAGTCATTGGAATGCTTTGAAACATCTCATTTAGTGGTGAATTACTGAAAAGACCCATGGCATTAAAGGATGTGAAAAGTGTACGATGAAATAACTGGCGTTGTGCACTAGCTCCTAGTGGGTGAGTGTTGGGTGTTTGTTGAAGGAGTGAGTCCACGGCGGGGCAGCAGGTTCAGAACTCCCAGGTCACTCCTGCTCCGGGGCATATACTTTATCGAGGAGGACTGGGAATCATCAGTATTTTCTTCTCTCTTAGCTGAACATTTGTAAGTTAAATGGGCTTTATTACGAGACGCCAAAAACATGAAGGTTTTTATGGTGTTACTCCCTTGTGTGGGAATTTGATCCGTCACCAGAATAAAGACCCATGTCCTCCACAGGCTTATTTATGGGGTGCTGGACCACCTGGCCCCCCAAGCCCTTCCTCTCTTTCTGTTCCGGGTGATGCTTTCTCCCTTGCTAAAGGAGTTCCAGCCTGTGGCCACGCAGATGCATGTGCTATGCACGTGCGTCACTGTCTCCCATCTCATGCCTTCCTTTTTCCTGATGCTGGTAACCAGTATCCTTCATCTGGTTAATTGGGACCTCAGCTCTCCTGTAAAGCATTTGTCGATACCTCCCCATACCCCAGCCCGTTCATTCATTATTTGTCTCTTGCCTCCTTCCTGCCACTGGAGTGCGAGTCCCATGCATCCCACCCTTAGAACACCTGGCCTCCAGCAGGCATTCAGTTAAGGGGGCTTGAATGTGGAGTGAACAGTCACGAGCCTTCTGGGTGCCCGGCACTGTTCTTGGTCCTCCTTCAGTGGGGGAGGTCTCCTTTTCTGCTCCCTTTGCACGCTGGACTTCCTCCCATCCTTTCACACACTATTTTGCACTAACAGCATTTGTCTTGCTGTCTTTCTCACCAGTTTATGGGTTTGCAGACTACAGCCAGTGGTCCAAATTCAGCCCACCATCTTCGCTCGGGAGCCAAGAACACTTTTTACATTTTAAAATATAAATGTACAAAGGCTGTTTGCCTTTGGGGAGAAGAGTTGTTGGGAGAGTTGAGATTGTCCATTGGCTGCAAAACCTAAACCGTCTACCCTCCTGCTCTTTATAGGACGCGTTTGTCGACACCTGCGTGAGACTATGAGCTTTTTTTTTAGGACAAGGGGACTGTCTTGGATCTTCGAATTCCTAGAACATGGCACTTGAGTAAATGTGTTTTGAGTTGAACCGAAGTCCCTCTTTTTTATTCCATCCTCTGGAGTCAGATGAGGGTTTGAATCTTGGTGCTGACCTGTGAGACTAGGGGAAGACGGGGCCTCTCTGAACCTATTTTCTGTGTCTGAAAACTGGAGATAATATATTTTTCTGGTGGCCTTTGAGAGGAGCAAGCGAAGCCATCAGGATGTCAATATCTATACAGCGCTTAGCACAGTGTTAGTGTTTAATGTTAGCGGTTATTGTTTATCCAGATAAACATCCAGCCACAGTTATGTGATCTGATCACAATCATATAAACTGCGCGATAGAGCAATCGCAGATTTCAAAAGAGTCAGTCATTTTGGGTTATCCTCTTTCTCTCTTTTTTTTTTTTTTTAATCCTCTTTCTCTTTGATGGTGTTGAGAACTAAGTGTTGACCTTCTGTCCACGGATCTGACTCTGAATTTTCTTCCCCATTTCTGTGTGTGTGTGTGTGTGTGTGTGTGTGTGTGTGTGTGTGTGTGTGTGTGTGTGTGTGTGTGTGTGTGTGTGTGGCTGAATCTTTTATGGTGCTGATTTAGAATAGCTTCTAAGGTGCTGTTAAGACAGAAGATCTTACTCGAGTGAGGCATTCCAGTGCTCCGCAAAACGGGGATTCATTTTTGGGGCGGCCTCTGTGGTAGGTGCACCTTTTCTCGGAGAGACAGGAGGTGCTGCTGCCGGGCTCAGGGGCACGTGCTTCTGGGTCCGCAGGCTAGCAGACACCCTGCCGAGGTACGCAGACTTGGAAGGAATTCAGATGTGATATATCTGGGCCTGTTTCTTTGCAGGGACAGTGAAGGTGAAGAGCTCCAGCATCCAAGTTGGAGATCTTATCATTGTGGAGAAGGTGAGTGGGGTCTCGCGGCTCCTGACAGGTGCCGCGTGGGCGCGTGGGAGAGGGGCGTCACTGGCCCCCACTTCACGAATCCTGATGTGACGTGTGATTCGTGTATCTGGTGGCCGAACTGGACGTTTGCTTTCTGGGATTCTACCCAGAAGCTTTGCCTGGGGAGAAACATCTCTTTCCCATGAGAGAGAGAGAGAGAGAGAGAGAGAGAGAGAGACACACACACACACACACACACACACACACACACACACACACACACAGAATATTTTTTCATGGTTTCTGTGTGCTTCCAAGGTTTGATTTCCTATTTGATGTGCTTGTTGTTTTGGAGTCTTCTTTTAAACTCATCATAATAAAGTTTTTCCTAGAAGTCTGGGGGCTGCACAAGCACATAAAAATATTTGTCATTTACCTCTTGAACAATTTTGTCTCACATTTTTTCACTTAAATAACATTGTGCTTTTCTGTCATTTCATGGGGAGTAGGGGTTAAGTGAAACATGAGAACAGTCAAAAGGCCCCAGGTGCATTTTTAAAGATAGCGCTGTCCATAATGTTTGTTACTCCAGCACTCATACCTTTTCTTACTCTGTATGTTTGGGAGGTGTTGGATTTTGGGGGTGGCCCTGGAGAGTCTTGGAATCATATTTGATTAGAAAAGGATTGCATCTTAACTTGTTTCTGTAGGAAGTGAACTATGCTCTTTTAAAAGGATTAAATCCAAGAACTCACAGTTGATTTGGGGTAAAGTGAAGCTCTCCTGGGTGGCAGCTCAGAAGACCCACACACACTTCTTTATGTTATGACATACTTGCCTGTTCACAATTACATGAGGCCTGCTGTTGGCTTCCCTCTTCTTTTGAGAACGGCTTTGGTTGCTTCTTGCTACTTGACTTCCTTATTAAAATCCCACTCGAAGCCAAACATCAAGCCGGAAAATTGGTAGAAGCAGAAAGCGTGAGCCGAGCGTATGTATGTAGTTTCAGCAGACAGCCTGGAAGGAAGCCAGCTCGGGGAGCAGGCTTTGGGCTCCCGGGTCCTCTGGCTGCAATTTCAGGAGGTAATGGTTGGATTCGCCAGAAAACTAGAAGCTCTCTTTCCGAGATAAGATTTCAATAGGAGATTAGTAACGTAAGGGCAGCGTGCAAGAGTTTTCAGATTCAAAACAAAATAAATCCCCAGATCTGTCTTTGACAAAGGCAGACACTTAAAAGAGGCTGTGGGTTTGGGTTGCCCCCCTCCTCCCCCCCCCACCGAGGGGGCGGGGGCTTGGGGATGGAAACCTCACACAGGGGCATTCACAGTAACAGTCTCTCTGTTCATAACGCAGAACCAGCGGGTCCCTGCTGACATGATCTTCCTGAGGACATCAGAAAAAAACGGTAAACATCTGGGATCAATTTTGAAAATAACCATTAACCTTTCAGTGGTAATTTGGCAAAATAATCATTTGAAAATGTAACAGAAGCAGATGACCATTGTGGAGCCATGGAGGCAAATCAAGAACGTTTCTTTTCATAGAGCAGTCTTTAAAAAAAAAAAAAGGTTTTAGGTGCGCGCAGGTCAACAGATTTTGATCATAGCAAAGATAGTCGGACCCGTGCTGAATCCCAGCTGGGAAGGTCACACACAGTGGCTGTGCTTTTCCCCGCTGGGCTGCATTAAGCTCGGCCGCAGGAGTTGGCAGGACTGGGAAGTGTGTCGAACAAACAGAGGCAAACAGAAACTCCTGAGAAAATACTGGGAGAGTGTCATGAGATGGGGCGGTAGGGAAGCTGGGGGGAGAGGTAGGGGTAGGTGGCCTCTCCCCACCTTGGCTCACGAGTGGTGGGGCCGTAGTCACCCCTGCCCATCGATTTATTTGTCGTTACAGCCTATTTGCCTGAGTGAACCTCTCAAGTCTCTTGCAAGACCCCACTTCTCGCGATTACAGTTGTCTCTTGGTGTCCGAGGGGGATTGGTTCCAGGACCCCCGTGGGTACCCAAATCCACAAATGCTCAAGTCCCTTATATAAAATGACGTAGGACACTCGGCCGTCTGCACCCGCAGGTCCTGCACCCGCAGGGCAGGCTCAGGGGGCCCGGCTGCGTTTCCCACTGTGGCCGCCCCCGCTGCCTCCTGCCCTCCCCGTCGGTTGACTCAAATCTCCTTTCTTTTTATTTGTTGTTATTTAAGCTGTTTTGAGGAAACAAGGCTGTTTTTCTCTTGCCCATCAGGCATAATCAGAGATCTTCAAACGTTGGAAAAATCCGTATTTGTATCCCTTTGAGGTTGCTGCAGCCTCTTTTATGATGAACTGGATAAAAGTGCAGATGACATGAAATACTGATAATATGTTAAATCATCCAGAGAGGGGGTGGAAGGCACGCCACTAAAACAGTCTTCTTTTATTTATTTATTTAATTTATTTATTTTTGGCTGTGCTGCGCGGCTTGTGGGATCTTAGTTCTCCAACCAGGGATTGAACCCGGGCCCTTGGCAGTGAGAGTCTTAACCACTGGACTGCCAGGGAAGGCCCTAAAACAGTGTTCTTCTAAACACTGTAGCTTTGTCCTCGAATTGGTTCTTGTGTCCTCGTCAGTGAAAATGGAGTGTTATGGATTGGGGGTGCCAGATGTGCTCTCCCTTTGTTCCCCCCCGCCAAAAAAAATTAGAAGGGATCTCCTGAAAGTCCTCAGAAGTCTTAAGTGTGGTGTCAGGGAGTTCAGTACATTCTCTGTCTGATGAAATACAAAGCTGACTGATTGCTCAGACTGGTATAGGTCCGATTGAAATGTGTATCCACCAGATTTGCAGGTCGATAGTCACGGCAGACAGCGTGGTCCTTGGGGTCCTTCCCCTGTTCTGAGCAGTTTGCATGGATCAGCTCTTGAGGCCTCGCAGCATGAGGTTGGCGCTGTAATATCCTCATTTGTGCACTGGAGGAAACTGAGGCTCAGAGGGGAGAAGTAACTCCCTCAGGGCACAGCTAGGGAGTCGTGGAGGCTGAACCTGAACCCAGGAGGTCTGGTTCCCGAGAAGGTGCTTGTAACCCCTGCCCCAAATGGACTCGAATGCTGGTTGCCCCGTGCCAGCCGCCGTGCTGGGGGTATGATCACCCCTCTGAGTCCTTTACAGCAGGCTTGTGAGATCTGTGTTTCTGCCCATTTTACAGACCGGACACGCCGAGGCTTAGCAAGGTCCAGAAACTAGCCCAGGCTCCCACTGTGAGTGGTGGAGCGAGGTATTTGAACCCAGATCTTTCTGACCCCAGAGCTTATGGAGGAGATGGGAAATCGGGTATTTATTTATTTTTCCCTCTTGGTCGTTGGCCATTGATTGGCTGTTCTTACAAGTACTAGAGCCGGAGCTGCTCGGAGCTGCCACGGGAAGGATTCTTGAATTGCAGGTGAACGGACGGTGCCTCACTTCCCTCCACAGGCTCTTGCTTCCTGCGGACGGACCAGCTGGACGGGGAGACGGACTGGAAACTTCGGCTTCCCGTGGCCTGCACTCAGAGGCTGCCCACCGCTGCTGTGAGTAACTGTCCCTGCAGAAGCCCCACTGGCGCCTGTGTCACCTCAGGGCTCTCAACCTCGGGCCCCTCAGGGGCCAGACACGGGCCGTCAGGTGTGAGGTGGGGCTCCTGGGGGGTGTGGGGTTCTCGAGAGCCCCGAGTGCTTGTTGGCTTCAGGCCGTGTGGCCTTGTGAACGCAGACCTGGCCTGTTGGGATGGTACTCTTTTGAGGGAGGCTCTAAGAAACCTTGACCAGATACCTGGCATAAAAGTAAAACCCAGCGCAGAGCATGTTATCCCTCTGCTCAGAATCTCCAAAGGCATCTCGGCTTCCTGAGACTCAATCCTGCGGTCCTCGTCTCTCTGCTAAGGGCCTCACCTCCGCTTCTGGCTCTCTCCCCTCTGCCCGCCAGCCCCAGCCATACAGGCCTCTCCATCAGGCGTGCTTCTGCCCCCCGACATTTGCCCTTGCAGCTTCTCCACCAGGAACAGTCAGACTCACTCTTGGTTTTTGTGTACAAGTCCCCTTATTGGAGAGGTGTTTCCTGACCACCCTCTCCTTGCATTCCCACTCCACTCACTTCAAGGCAGTCTTCGAGAGCAGGTTTCTGTCGGTGTGTTCACGGCTGTGCGCCCAGTGCATGGAACAGTGTGTCGAACGGTGCATGGAACAGCGTGCAGGCCCTGTCTGAGGGGGGCGGCCACAGTAGTTGGAACCAACAGGCCCTCCGAGCTCTCCGGGGCCTCACACTTCCCCACCAGCTCCCTGTCACTCATGCCTTAAACTGTAGAGTGAGGTAGGGAGGGAGTCAAAGAAGAAGTTTGAACGCAAGCCACCTGGGCTGGATGAGGCCTGGGGAGTAGGTTACAAAATCACAAAATGTAATTTAAATGCCCAGAGACTGACATGCCCTGTGGGTGGTCTGAAAGGATTAAGCAGAGCGCAGAAGCTTTTCCTGGGCTTGTGGCCACATTGATTAATGCCAGTCCTTACTGCGTCCTGTGAGGAAGGGAGAGGGCAGGAGACAGTTCTGTGTCTCAGTGGAGTGAACGTCACAGTAAACGTGCCCGTGGTACTGATGATTTTTCATGGCCAATAAGATGGGAAATAGCACCATCCTTATTATTATTTGTTTAGACCAGGAATTCTAGTGAGTTTTCAGCTGTGGCCAGGAGCCCTGGGGAATCCTTGAGATGGGGCTAACCAGCGAGGGTCACTGCCGTGATTTGAGGGAGTCTGTTCAGGAGACAGTCCAGAAGAGTCTAGAATCATGAAGGTGCCCGCCGGTTCCATGGCTCTGAGTTCCTTTCTCGATGTGCACTTTGGAAACTTCACCCAGTTTCATAAACATTCGTCTTCTCCAGGCCTGGGTTGGGGTCCAGAGAGAGATAAGGTACCACTGTCTGTACCTTCAGCCTTAGTGGGCTGAAGGGGCCTAGTTGGCTAACAGCGTTTTGACAAACTCACAGATGGAAAGATTTACCTGAGGAATACGCGAGTATATTCTATTTAAAAAGAAACTCGAATTGGAGGAACAAGTGAAAAGTGTTGCTCACAGCCTCCTCCCCAGATCTTCCCTCTCTCTCCCAGGGGCTCTTGCGAATTCAGTAGTGATTTTTCCAGGTCCTTTTTAGTGCAGTTTCTTACAAATATACAACTGCACACTTGCTGGTGGAGTGTGGTTTCTCATAAATGGGATTGTGCTGTAATTATGATCCTGAAACGTTTTTCCCTTCACTTTCTGTCTGTGGGCCTCTTTTAGTTATCAGCACATAGATGCCGCATTGCCCACACGTCTGCATACGGGCCTCCTGGATGGGTTGCAGGGAGCTCAGGCCCTGCTGAGGGCGTGGCCAGTAGCCTCTACTCCACTCCAGGCCCTTGTTGCTAAGGGGCATTGTGGCCTGAATTTGCCTGACCACTTGATTTGGTTCCCCCCGCCCCGTCTTTCTTATTGTGGCAGAATATACATAAAATCGACCATCTTAGCGTTTTTGAGCGGACACTTCAGTGGTGTTCAGGACATCCACACTGCTACGCAGCCATCCCCACCATCCATCTCCAGACTCCCATCATGGGAACCCGCAGCTCTGGACCCGCTAAATACTGCTTCCGGTTCCCCCTCTTCCCCCAGCCCCTGGCAACCACCCTTCCGCTTCTTTCTCTATGAGTATGACTACTGTAGGTGCCTCAGATAAGTGGAATCCTATGGTATTTCACTTAGCATGGTATGTCCACAATTCATCCATGCCAGAGCAAGTGTCAGAATTTCTTTCCTTTTATTTTTTTACTAAAAAAATTTTTTTAACATCTTTATGGGAGTATAATTGTTTCACAACAGTGTGTTAGTTTCTGCTGCATAACAAAGTGAATCAGCTATACCTACATCCCCATATCCCCTCCCTCTTGCGTCTCCCTCCTACCCTCCCTAGTGAGTGTTTTGATTGGTATGAACAACTCTTGTAAACCAGAGTGTCGCAGAGGGGGATCTGCACTGTCACTTAGTTTTGGGAATGCTGGGTAAACACAGAGAAACACAGAATCTTCCCTTTAGGGTCTCAGTGTGTCTTGGGATATTACAGGTAGTGACTCCTAAACTGACTTGCTGGAAGGTTTCCCTCTTTTTTTCCACCTGCCCTGTGGTTTTGAGAGCTGTTTGGAAAATACACCTGCTTTGGAAAAAGAGTGGATGCTTCCTGAAATCCCTTTATAATCATACAGTGACTTCGTTTTACCTCCAAAATGTCACCCCCGTTGAACAGGACCTTCTTCAGATTCGATCGTACGTGTATGCAGAGGAGCCAAACATCGACATTCACAACTTTGTGGGGACTTTCACTAGAGTAAGTAAGCCTCGTGTGACGCGGAATCCAGCCTGGCGGGGCGCACGTCTGGGGTGAGGACCTGCTGCGCAGTGCTGACAGGTGTTTGTCAGGGAGTTGCTTTGTGCCAGGTGGGGTGACGTTCCCTTCAGAAGGCCCCACCTTGAAAGCTGACATATTGCTTCTCAGTAAAAGCAACACCACTGGGATTTTCTTCCAGCCTCTGAACAGCTCGAGTCACCTGACTGCTTGGAGCCAGTGTTATTGTAATGAACGTTAACTCTGGTGTCTGAAAGCAGTTACTCTTTCTGTCTGTTTCATGGGAGCCCCTGTCCTCTTTAATTCCTGCAAGTCCTATCTGCCAGGGTTATAATTTTTAAGCCATGTCCCAGCCTTTCAGAATAGAAATTGAATTTGAATTATTTTAGACCTGTGGGGTAATAGGTTTATAGAACCCAAATTGAATTGTTCCTGCTCTTGTTCCGGAGGCCCGAAGACTGACCAGCAAAGGGCTGTTTCTGTTCAATTTGCCTCTACATTTTAGCTCTTACCTTGTAAAATGTTTCTTTTGTGCTAGAAGCCTGCATTTCTTAAATCATGAACCATTGTTTTTCACTGGGGTGGGAACGCCAAGGATAAGCGTTTATGAGTTTGGCCTGCCTCTCCCAGCTGGGCTGTCGGCTTCCAAACGGGGGTCATCCTCTCCTCTCTTCTTGTGAAGAGCAGGCTGGAGACAGCCAGCGGGTCCGGCCCAGACCTTGGTGGGTCAGCGTGTGTCCACTTGTTCTTTTGCAGGAGGACAGTGATGCCCCGATCAGCGAGAGCCTGAGCATAGAGAACGCGCTCTGGGCGGGCACAGTCACCGCATCAGGTACGGCGCTCTTGTGGAGGAATGTGTTAACAATTTGAAAAGGAAAGAAAATCCTTTTGTGTAATGAGAATAATCATCTGTCAGTTGGGAAAATGAGCTGTCGGTCAAATGGTGTTTTCCACTTGCTCCTGCACCGCCGGGGAATTAAACGGCCATCTAATTGCCCCTCCGACGTTCGGAGACGTCTGGAGGAGAAGCCGCCCTGGCCTGTGGACTCAGCCACAGTGTCCGCTCTGGGAATAGCCCTTAATTGCCTCTTGAGATTGACGTCCTAATCTGTACCAGAAATTGGGTCAGCCTGGGTGTTCGGGCTGGAAGCTGTGTCCGCGAGGGCTGCCCAGCCGGTCCTGCCCTGGTGTGCGCGCCAGGGCCACGGGCCTGATAGAGCCTCAGTGTTTAAAACTCCAAGATGACACAGAAATTCTCTGGACCTCTGGACTCCAAAACAGAGTTTGCAAGATGACCTGTTGAGGTGCAGGAGGAAAAGATTTGAACACTGGTATGAAGCTGAGCAGAAGGGGCTCCAGGGGCTGAGCACAGCCTGCAGCAGCTGGGGTGATAGCAGTGGGGCCGCCTGTCTGTCAGGCACTGGGCCGGGCCCTTCCCTGTGTGTTTACGTGGTTCACTTAATCCTCCCAACAGTACCATGCGGGCAGGTGCTAGTATTGTCCCCATTCTGCAGATGAGGAAACCGAGGCTCAGTGAGGTTAAGTAACTTGCCCAAGGTCACACAGCACATGAAAGGCAAAGTTGAGGCTTGAACCCAGGCACTTTGCCCCAGAAGCAGAACTCAGTGTGCAGCTGTTATTATCATATGATATATGTTATATAATAATATATTGCTATTAATAACGTAATTCCACTACTGGCAGCTTTCTGTCTTTACCATGGGATGAATCCATTTTTTTCCTCCTCTCTCTCCTACCAACCCATTTTCCTCTGCTTGATGCTGTTTTGTGTTTCTTTAGTACAACAGATGCTCAGTCAGGATGCTCTATGACAAGGAGGGGGAATGACCAGCACAGACTCCAAACAGGCTGCCATCCACAGACTCACTTAAAGCCAGTGGACAGAGATGAACTCTCCCTTTTCGTTTTTTGCCATATTGCTTTTCTACTTGCAGCCTGTATTTGGAGCACAATCTAGATTGTCTCTCAATTCCCCTGGTGACTAAAGATGTAAGAAATTGGTCCTTAATATTCTGCACTGCCTGCTGCCCGGCCACACCAAGACCATGGCCATGGCCAGCCAGGGCCGGCAGCAGCCCTTTCACCTCTGCCTCTTCCTGGCCACTTGTCCACCCAAGTCTCTCTGAACTTGTTACTCTTCCTCACCAGCTTTTTTCCACTTTGAAGTCATTTGCTAAGAAGTAATTAGTTATTCTTTTTAATCTTTAATAATTTGACTGAAAAAGAATTTGTTTCAATTTGCATTTCCTAGGTTATCGGGAAGGTTGGCCACCTTTGCATATATCTGTTTTGTTTCTTCCTTTGTCAGTTACTTGTGTGTCCTTCAGTCATTTTTTTGTTATGGTCCTTATCTTTTTCTTAATCATTTGTAAGAGTTTCTCATTTCTGATGCCTAAACCTCATATCCTTTTTCCCCCATCCAATTTATTATCTGTTTTTTTTTTCTTTTTCAAAATTTCTTCTTTTTTCAATTGAGGTAAGTTGATGTACAGTATTATATAAGTTTCAGGTGTACAATGTAGTGAGTCACAGTTTTTGAAGGTTATATTTCATTTACAGTAATTATAAAATATTGGCTATATTCCTTGTTGTACAATATATCCTTGTTGCTTATCTATTTTATACATGGTAGTTTGTACCTCTTAATCCTCTACCCCTGTCTTGCCCCTCCCCCTTCCCTCTCCCTTCCCCCCACTGGTAACCACTGGTTCTCTATACCTGTGAGTCTGTCTCTTTTTTGTTATATTCACCAGGTAGTTTTATTTTTTAGATTCCATAAATATGTCATGTGGCTTTTAAAAAATTTTGTGGTGTATTTACTATGCAGGAGTTAAAAGTTACTATTTTCATTTGTCTCTAGTCTGTTAGGTGATAAATGATATTTTGTTATTGTTTTAATTTTTATTTCTTTGTGGGTATGGTTGAACATCTTTTCGCATGTAAGACCTTTCTTAATATTTTGGTCTATCTACTTTCCTTCTAGGTTCTTTTTTTTATTGACTTATAAGAATGCTTCATAGAAGAAAGGGTATCGAATTGTCATCTCTCATCAGTCACAAACATTTTCTCACAGTTTATTGTTTGTCTTTTTTTGTGTGTGGTATGCTTTGTTTGGTTGGTTTTTCCAGATAGAATTTCTCAATGTTGACGTCATCACCATTTTCATGGAAGTGGGATTACTAAGTGAAAGGGTGTATACATTGTACATTTTGATTCTCGGGGCAAACTTCCCTCTTCTGATAATCTTATAAATGTACCTTAACGAGCACCGTGTTCCGTTTGACTTTAAAATTGTTGCCCACCTATAGACATTGAATAAATATCTAACATATTGATATCCCTTTTAGAAATAATTTGTAAAGTTTAACAACTTTCTTCACACTTAAGGTTTGTTTGCATTTCTCAAAATATATGTACGGACTGCCAGTTTATGCCCTGTGCCCATTTTTCTGTTGCCGGGTTCGTTTGAGAAAACGGTTCCTAAGAACTCTTTATAAGGACAATAAGGATATTGTCCTTCTGTTTGTTACCTTCATTGCAATGACTATTTCCCAGGTGATCTCATTTGCATTTTGGCACAAAAGTTTAAAATTTTTATATAGGCAGACCTATTGATGTTCTTTCCTTATGGTTTCTGGTGTTTGTGACATGCTGAGAAAAATCTTCCCTGCTCCACCATTTTAATAGTACACCAGTGTTTGCTTGGAGTGTTTATATGGTTTTATGTTAAAATGTTTGCTCCATCTGGGATTCATCTTGGTTTAAGGAGTAAAGTTAGGACAACTAGCTAGCGAAGGGATCTTACCTCAGCTCAAACCCCAGCTCCGGACACTTGTGCCAGGTTGTGTTTGTGGCCCTGTGTAAAAAGACAGTGTGACGGGAAACAGAGACGTCACATGATAAAGCATGCACGTTGGGAGGGGGACATCCTGTGTCAAACGCCCATCTCTTCAGGTGGAGCAGAGAGAGGTGTTAAGGGAAATCAGAACAGACTGGGTTTTTTTAAAAAATTAATTAATTAGTTAAGTTTTGGCTGCATTGGGTCTTCGTTGCTGCGCGCGGGCTTTCTCTATTTGTGGTGAGCGGGGGCTACTCTTGTTGCAGTGCGTGGGCTCATTGCAGTGGCTTCTCTTGTTGCGGAGCAAGGGCTCTAGGTGCGCGGGCTTCAATGGTTGTGGCACTCGGGCTCAGTAGTTGTGGCTCGCGGGCTCTAGAGCGCAGGCTCAGTAGTTGTGGTGCATGGGCTTAGTTGCTCTGTGGCATGTGGGATCTTCCCAGACCAGGGCTTGAACCCGTGTCCCCTGCATTGGCAGGTGGATTCTTAACCACTGCACCACCAGGGAAGCCCCAGAGAGGGTTTAAGCCCTGTGTCATGTTGCACGTGGCAGAGACAGGACTGAAATTCAAGGATGCCTGTGACATACCCGTCTCCTTCCCAGGCAGTAATGTGAACAGTGCACACTTCATTTCTTGCAGTCAGGGTAGTGGTTACTTCTGGGTGGGTGGGGTAGGGGTGACTGACGGTTTGTTTGGTTAGGCACTGGTTTTGATAATATTCGATAAGAAATACATGTTTACATGTCTGGTGTTCATTCTGGTAATTTTCTTCTTTCCTTCCTTCCTGCTTTCCTTCTTTCCATGCAGCAAACCTTTATTGAGCACTTATTTATAATAATGCCAAGCTCCATTGCTAGGTCCTAGTGCTGTGGTATACCAGAAGACCCTTGTTTCCACCTTCATGGATTTATAACTTACTCTAAACTTAATATAAATTGCAGAGGAGATGGGAGGAAGTGGGAGTGAGTTCTCTGGATTTCCTCTGAAACCAGTGAGAAGGAAAGTGATTTAGTGAAAACGTGGGGAGTTTGGAAGGTGGAGGGAATGAGTGAAGAGGCTTCTCAGCCTCAATTTCAGAGATTAACAGTAATAAGTCTTATTTATCAGACACTTTTTATTTTCCAAGTGTTTTGCTTCTGTTCTCTTGTTTTGGTCTCACAACATTAAATGAGGACAATTAATGGAATGAAGAATTGAGTCTCAGAGAGGTCAAGCGACTTGCCTAAGATCACACAGCCTTGGAGAGATCATCTCCTGGGAGGAGGGGAATGGAAGGCAAATTGGGATCTTGAAGATGGAAAAAAGATTTCAAACAGTTCATCAGAAATGTACTGTGAAGTTAAAATATGCATTTTTCCACTTGTCTGAATTCTTCTCTTTGTGTTTGGCGATGTGGGAAGGGAGAGAGAGTGGCGGTTCCTGATCCAGTGGCACTGCTTGCCATGCCCTTCAGTGAACGTGTGTTTTCGAGTGAGTCTGAGGAGCTGGGCCGTTACCATTTCCTTAGCTGGCCTCAGTTTCCCCTGCTTCTCACCAAGTAGATGTCTGACTGCGCTCTGCTTCTAATGTAACCTCGGCATTAAATGCAAGCCGTTTCCTCCTGGGGCTCAACTCCAGGAGCAGCCATCAGGAGTAATCTTAATTATATGAGATTTCGCTTCTCTGTTCCCTTTAGAATCTAACTCCTGTGTCTTGGTCACTCAGCTGTTATCAGTTGGAAATTTAAAGAATTAAAAAGCTTGCCAGGCAATGCTAAGGGTCCAGCTGCATTGGCTGGCATCAGTCTGTAGAGGATGCAGTTGCCGTGGTAACCCCACACTGTGCTGCTAAGCTGAGGAGTCACTGGGGCGAAGATAGGGAAGGGGGTGGGGGAGGCCAGGGAGGTGTTGGCAGAGAAGGAGCCTGGGTATTGTGGATCCCAGTTCTTCTCAGACTCTCTGTGGAGGGGGACCAGTTTCTTGTCCCCCCGGCCCCACCCGTAATCTGTAGCAGATGGATCTGTGACCCTGCTGTGTGTGACCAGCATGCAGGTCACGCCACGTGCGTCTGATAATGCCCAGCTGGTCTGTACCCTGTTCCTTGGGGCTTGTCCCGGGATTGCAGGCTCGAACGTCAGAACAGCGTGTAGTTGCTGTCAATGTGTCGAACACTCTTCCTCTGGGGTTCGTGGTTTATCTTGTTGTGGGTGGGGTCAGAGGAGTCACAGTGTAGGTCTGACCCCAGCACCACCCTCTTCTGGAGGGTTCCGAAGGACTTGGGGAGATACCTGACCACAGTAGCCTGGCCGGTGGGAGATCCCAGCCAGCAGGTGGAGAGGATTGCCATGGTGGGCAGGAGGCAGAGGGTGAGAGTGAGGATAAGAGTGGTGAGGGTGAGGGGGGACCGCCTAGAAAGAGGGGTCAGAGGTCTGGGGGGTGGAGGGGCATGGGTTGGGAGGTCTTCAGGGGCTACGTGGGGACCGTGATGAGCGGAGAGCAGGGGCCCGGCTAAAGGGAGCGGCCGGGCTCAACATCTGCTGGTGACACAGTGAGGACCGAGCAGTCAGTGGCACCAGGTCTTCTGATTTTCCAGAAGAAGCCGGAAATCCCTATGCTTTATATGAAAGTTTCTGCATTTAAAAGTTGACACCTAATTCAAAACCTTAAGAGCGCTGAGCAGACCAAAGCAGTGCAGCTCTGTGCTGCTGGTGTGCTCCCTCGTGGCGGCTGAGGCCAGGGTTCGCATCTCCTGGAGACAGTTTTGCTTTTGGGCACAGGGGGTGTTGCAGGGAAGGGCATTTCCAGTAGCCTTTGAAGGCGTGGAGATTGCCTGGTGCCAAGTGGGGGATGCTGCCCTTGGGGGCCCCTGATATTAGGACCCTCTCAAACCCTGGATGTTGGGAATTGAGACCGACCCACGTCTGCCCCGGGATGAGTGCCACGGCCATGCGGCTGTCCCTACTCGGCCCAAGCTCGGCTCCCACCGTCCGACCATCTGCTGGGGGGATGGGCCTGCGCTCGCGGGAGCTGCCAGCTGCCCAGGAGTGGGCAGGCGCCCTCCCCAGCCCGCCATCTGCTGAGTGCCTCTCTGGAAGGGAATTGCACTGTGCAGAACGCTGTGTGCATCAAGTCGTGGGGGACCTCAGTGTCTCCTGCCAGGAGACACAGCCCCAGCGCTTCGTCTGGGGTTGGGCTCTTTTACCAACTCTGTTTAAACCTCTTTGGTGTTCCAAAAGTGAGGGGCCAGCAGAGAGAAGGTTAGGGCTTTTCTTTATCCAGCAGAGAGACCAGATTTTTTGTATTCCTGGGGTCTTTCCTGAGAGCCTTGGCAGGGCTGCCCCTTCTCATGTTTCAAGTCTCAGCTCAGATGTCCTCAACTCAGAGACAGCGTCCCTGGCCGCCCAGCACATGCCGGCAGCCTCCCCGGTCCCCTCCTGTCTGTCCTCTGCTCGTTTCATCGTGGTACCCACCTCTCTCCGTGGTTACCGGTGTCCTGCTTTCCTTCTTGACTGTCCGTCTTCCCCTCTGTGTGGAGTGTTTTCCTGGCACACACTGGAAAGGGGAGACAGATATACGTTTTTGATAGATATTGCCAATTTTCCTTCCAAAATAGGCTATTCCAATTGACACCTCAGCCAACAGCGGACATGACAGAGTCCATCCCCCCACCTCTTGGCTAACACGGAATGTTCTCAATCTTTTGAATTTATATTAATAGGATGGGAGGAAAAATGATTTATTTGGCATTTCTTTGGTTTTTCACTAGATGAAGCATCTTTTCTAATGTTAATTGGTCATTTGTGTTTCTTCTATAAATTGTTTACAAGAATTGATATCTTTTATTTTTAATTGTGCTGGGGGGAATGGAAAAGAGCGGGTGGGGAAGTTCTCAGGAAAGAATTGTCATCTGGACAGACATCCCCCAAATGCTCTAGTTACACACCGAATCCGAAAGGAATCAGACTCCCTGGGAAGAACGTGCTCTAATAAGAGGGGTGTGTTCATAAGTTTCCATAATTGTTTATGAAGTTCTAGGCACCTCTGGAAGTCTCTACCACCGTTCCTGCTATCGGAGGCTGCCGGACCCCACAAGCCAGCGCTGACCAGTGGAACTTTTAGCAGTAGGGGGAATGTCCTGTATCTTCACTGCCCTGTATGGCCGCCACTGGCCTTATATGGCTGTTGAACCTGAAATGTGGCTAGTGAAAATGGGGGACTGTATTTTATTTCATTTTAATTGTATGTAAATGTGAATGGCCACATGTGGCTAGGGGCTTTCCTGCCCTCAGCGCGGACATAGGTCTCGGTTGGCCCCGATGTAAACTTTGCAGCATCTCACAGTGTGTGGATACTGGTTTGAGAAAACCTCCTCCTCAAGCGGGTAGGACTCTTCTGTCTGTAAGCCTGCCTGTCTGTACTCACATGTCTTTGGGTCGTTTTTCTCACCTTAGGTACTATTGTGGGTGTTGTTCTTTACACGGGCAGAGAACTCCGGAGTGTCATGAATACCTCAAATCCTCGAAGTAAGGTGCGTACAGAGTCACAGGATGTGTTTCCTTGCCAGAACTTTCTGACCTGATGTAGTTGGATGATTGGCGTTGGTGGGGTGAGAAGCTAGATTTAAAAACAGGAACCGCTGACAGTGTGACTTCATTTACACAGACTATCTTCTCACGTCCGTGTATGTGCAGAGGTGTGTGTGCATATATAGATACGTACGCACAGTACATGAACATGTGTTCGTATGTACAGGCAACCTTTGGGGAGGTGATGGTTCTATTCCAGACCGCCATGTAAAGTGCGTATCACAACAAAGCAAGTTAAATGAATTTTTCGGTTTCCCAGTACGTTTAAAAGTTATGTTTACACTATCCTGTAGTCTGTTAAGTGTGCAGTAAAAGCATTATGTCAAAGAACCCAATGTACAGACCTTATTGCTAAAAAATACTTTATTGCTAAAAAATACTAACTTATCCTCTGGCAACACAGGGTTGCCACACACCTTCAATTTGTAAAAAACCTCAGTATCTGCTAAGCTCACGGCAGTTAAACAAGGACTGCTTGTAAATGAATACATAACGTTTTAAAAGCTTTTAAAATGAACTGATGAGTCCTTACTGTTTGCCACGTCTTGTGCGGCATCCTTCACTGCACCTCATTTAATCCTTACGCCAGCCTGTGAGCACAGGTGCTCTGCAGCCTCATCTTATAGAGGAGAAATGGCCTGAGAAGGACCACGCTCTGGCCAAGCTGTGTAGACCTGGCTTCGCACCCACGCTGAGCTGCGGCGGCAGGGCAAGCGGAGTCAGCTCTGCAGCCTGCCTGATGGCCCTGTTACTGCTCCCTTCCCACCGGCACCCTCCCTCCCAGCTCCACCCCTCCCCCAGTTTCTTAGAGTCAGAATATTGCAGAGTGGTCTTCTTTGTCAATGCTGTGAACAGATGCCAGGCATTTCACCCTGCCATTACAACCCCCATGACGACCTTTGTTATTACAACTATAAATGTCACCTATTTGATGTTTTAGCTGTATCCGGGGCCATGTTTCTGCGAAGTGATGGGTTTCATGAGCTGGTTCCATTTTTAAAGAATATACATTAAAATAAGTATGTAGTCATTAAAATACTAACGTTCACGAATGCAGCACCTAAAAATCAGGGGCCACCAGTGGTGTGTGCCCTGAATTTCCAGGCCATAGGGAATTAGTGCGTGGTGCGCTGCGCAGAGTCGTAGGACTGAGTCATCTTACAGGTTGCCGTGTAGGATGGTAGAGGCCACGCAGTGCACAGCATCGCTGAAGGCAGCAGTAACCCACTTATGTGATTCCAAGGCTAAATCTAAATTCATTAAGAAAAAATCGAAATCGGATTCATTGAAGTCCCTTGGATGTCTGTCAGCCTGTGGAGCCCAGCGTTCTCACCCAAAGATGTGGGGATCCATGGAGCCCACGGTCTTGCCCGAGGTAGAGGTGTTCACGGGGGAAGGACCCGTTCTCCGGGCGGGCTGTGGGTTGCACCAGCGAATCACAAGCTTCGCCCTGTGCGCTGTCCCACAGATTGGCCTGTTTGACCTGGAAGTGAACTGTCTAACAAAGATCCTCTTCGGAGCTTTGGTGGTGGTGTCTCTGGTCATGGTCGCCCTCCAGCACTTCGCCGGACGTTGGTACCTACAGATCATCCGCTTCCTCCTTTTGTTTTCCAACATCATTCCCATCAGGTAAGCAGAGAACAAGCTTGTGTGTAAGTGCTGCGACCTTTGCTTCTCTCTCTTCATCCAAAGGTCATGGTTTTGCGGTTTTGAGAAGGAGCTGGGCCCTTTTGTAGAGTGATGACCAAGGACAGGCAGGGTCAGGAGTGTAGGCGGCGCTCTGGCCGGAGCACTGGATGGGCACATTCCTCCCTGAACCATCCTTTCTGGAATTACTCTCTGCTCAAAAGATTTGGCCTTGCCCAGTCTCAGTGTACACTGGACATGCCATTTAGGTTTCATCTTATTTACCAGCCCCAGGAGGTTGGTGGTGACTGGTGGGAGTGCTGTGTTGGGAAGGATTCTGAGCCTGAGACAGGACTCACGGGGCTTGATTAGCAGTGGAAGCTTGGTGGCACATGCCAGACAATTGTTTGCCTAGCTCATTTGAAGGCTGAATAAATGGTTAAAAAAAAAAAAAAAATATATATATATATATATATATATATATATATACACATATATATATAATAAAGTAATAGATGGTCATAGTAGAAAAAAAAATTCACAGTAGCCAAAGAATAAAATAAAAATCATCTCTAATCTCACAACTAAGTGAAAATTGCTATTAATGTTTTGGGATATATGTTTTCTAGACGGCTTTCTATTTTAGAAAAAGGAGAATTTGCTCTACATAAGAATCCACTCCCACCCACCCCTTTTTTCCCTAGCAAAAGTATGTGTTGCAGATAACTTTTCACATCAAATATACTTGCACACCGTCATTTATTAGAACTGCTGTAGTATGTATTCTATGCCTGATAATTTATTTAGACCCGTATTGTTGGATGCTTGTTTCTACTTTTTCCCCATAATAAATGATCAGTAAATAATTATAAAACAAGCCATATCTCTTTCCCTCAGACTTCTAGTGCTTATAATCCCTCTCTTACACTTGATCTATTGCCCTGTATTTTGTCCTGCCCTTTTGTGTATTTACATCATCCCAGCTAGACTTTGTCTTTTTCCGAAGGCAGAGATTGTGGTTTTGGTGCAACAACGTGACTAGAAGAAGGAGATTGAACCCCAGGCTAGTGTGCTCTGGATGATGGTTTCAAAGAATAAATAAGTCTAATTTACTGCTAACAAAAGAGTGTTTGTGCTGTAATGTTGTGTATAATTGTAGTCTTTAGAGTTCTGTCTACAACAACTGAAAATCGGTGCATTGAATCTGCATACGGGCCAGGGCTAGCCAGTGAAATAGTTAGCAATTTAATCAGTTTATAGGATTATGAATGAATTTGAAGATTTCTTTTTATTGTTTGCAATGAAATATTTAAAAATGAGTATAACGGGCTTCCCTGATGGCGCAGTGGCTGGGAGTCCGCCTGCCGATGCAGGGGACGCGGGTTCGTGCCCCGGTCTGGGAGGATCCCACATGCCGTGGAGCGGTTGGGCCCGTGAGCCGTGGCCGCTGGGCCTGCGCGTCTGGAGCCTATGCTCCGCAACGGGAGAGGCCACAGCAGTAAGAGGCCTGCGTACTGCAAAAAAAAACAAAAAAAAACCAAAACAAACAAAAAAAAAATGAGTATAACACAGGGACTTCCCTGGTGGCGCAGTGGTTAAGAATCCGCCTGCCAATGCAGGGGACACAGGTTCGAGCCCTAGTCCGGGAAGATTCCACATGCCATGGAGCAACTAAGCCTGTGCGCCATAACTACTGAGCCTGTGCTCTAGAGCCCGCGAGCCACAACTACCGAAGCCCACGTGCCTAGAGCCCGTGCTCTGCAACAAGAGAAGCCACCGCAATGAGAAGCGAGTGCGCCACAGCTAAGGATAGCCCCTGCTCACCACGACTACAGAAAGCCCGTGTGCAGCAACAAAGAACCAACACAGCCAAAAATAAATAAATTAATTAATTTAAAAAAATGAGTATAGGACATAAAAAGGAATATTATTCAGCCTTAAAAAGGAAGGAAAAAAAAGGGAAGGGAATTCTGACACATGCTGCAACATGGATGAACCCTGAAAACATTATGCTAAGTGAAATAAGCCAGACACAAAAGAACAGATCATGTGTGACTCCACAGTACGAGACCCCCAGAGCAGTCAAATTCGTAGAGACAGAGAGTAGAATGGTGCTTGCTGGGGGCTGGAGAAGGGGAAATGGGGAACTGCTGTTTAATGGGTATAAAATTTCAGTGTAGGAAGATGAAAAGGTCCTGGAGATGGATGGTGATTATGGTCCCATAACGATGTGAACGTACTTGATATCATTGAACTGTACGCTCAAGATGCTTTAAATGGTAAATGTGATGTTATGTATATTTTACCACAATGTAAACCATGAATAAGGCATCAAAAATACATTCGCTCAGAGGACTACTATTTTTTCTTTTTTTAAGTAAGGCTAAAACAACTACCTTTTCGATATTTTAAAAGTATCTTAAATTTTTATATTTTATTTTGGTCCGTAACAGAATCGCTTCATGGAAATTTGATAGTGGTGTTGAATCTGTGGATTCAGCCCCAGCAGTGTGCTTCTGCAGGGGGTGATTCCAGATGTTATGGCACAAACGATGTGCATTTAGAGTCCTTGTTGAGATACAGGCAGTCTTACGTTTATCCCGTTAACCTGTGTGCTCTGGTTTTCTGACAGTCTGCGTGTGAACCTGGACATGGGCAAGATCGTGTACAGCTGGGTGATTCGCAGGGACTCGAAGATCCCCGGGACCGTGGTTCGCTCCAGCACGATTCCCGAGCAGCTGGGGAGGATTTCCTACCTACTCACAGATAAGACCGGTGAGTTTCCTGTGGCCCTCGCAGGATTCAAGGTCGAAGAAGGTGCCTGGAATCTCTTTCTGGAGGTGTTAGAGATGCATGCTGCTGCGCTTTTATTTTCTTCATCTTTTGATGATGACAGACTATTTGGTGATGATGATGACGATAGCAGCACAGCCTTACTTCCTGCTAATTATGTACAAAAGCACCGTTCTGGGTATTTATAGCCACTTACTTAATCCTCCCCCGGTGTTGGGAGTTCGGGGGTATTAAGTGACTTGGTGGTTAGGTGACTTGTCAGGAGCACATAGTGGCAGAAGCAGGCTTTGAACTCAGACAGTCTGGCTTCACGTCCTGACCTTGAAACCACACCTCAAAATACTGCTCCACAGTTTAACATCTGTCAAGTTATGAGGTTGTCGTAGTGGTTGAGAGCAAGTGTGGAGTGGGGAGACCTGGGTTTTAGCTTCCTCTCTACCATTCAGTGAGCATGGGATAAAAGAGAATCTATTGCAAAGATTCGGGAAATCAGAGCAAAACTAGGTTTCAGGAAGAAGAAGAACCAGGAAAGTTCTGGCTGTGTCAGCATCAGGACCCCTGGGATGGTCTCCTGACTTGACTCAACTCATCCTCTGTTGATATGCCCCTCTGCTCAAGGTTTAGATTCTTTCAAGATAGAATCTGATTGGCCTCGTGTATGTCACGTGCTGCCCTCTTGGCCAATGGAATGAGTCAGGCACCCTGATTGACGCTTCCTCTGGACCATCCCAGGGAATGAGGGTGATAATTCCCCCTGGAAACCTGGGGTTCTATTTTCAGAAGAAATTCTGGGATTCCAGGCTGACAAAATATCACAGGTGTCCAGCAGGAGCAGTGCTGAAACCAGTCTGTGACATATAGTAAACTCTCAAAAAAAAAGCCAAATAGCTACCATTACTGTTAATAACAATAAGAGCTCCAGGCTGTAGGCAGTTACTGATCTGTCTTGTGTTTCAGGAACTCTTACCCAGAATGAGATGGTTTTCAAACGGCTCCATCTAGGCACCGTGGCCTATGGCCTCGACTCAATGGATGAAGTACAAAGCCACATTTTTAGTATTTACACCCAGGTAAAGCCTTCTGTTTTGATACCCAAACAAGTTTTACATTTATTAACACCTATATTGAGAAGAAGTCATAATACCATATGATTCACTCATTAAAAGTGTACAGTTTGGTGTTTTTTTGTATACTCAGAGTTGTGTAACCATCACCACAGTCAATTTCATCTTCATCACCCCAAAAGGAAGCCCTGTACCCATGGACAGTCAGTCACTCCTCACTTCCCCCAACCCCACCTTTCCTTCCAAACCCCTGGCAACCACTAATGCTTCACGTTTTGAATAGACCTGCATTTGAGGTTTTTGCCCCATCTTCCTCATCCCCAGGGTTAATCTACTGAAATACTAATGGATACTGGGGAAAATATAAGAAAAAATTATTTGCTAGTAACTGGTGCCAGAAAGAACTTTGAGAACCTGATGGTTGGTTTTCCTTCAGGTTTACAAACATGCTTACTTTTTCCTTTTCCCCTGTTATGAGCCAAAACAGCATAATTAATGGGCTGCTTGTGACATAATCACGGTATAACCGATCAGCTTTAGTTCCTCATCTCTTTCCAACTCGGCAGTCTCATGGAAGAAATTATCAGAGATGATGGTCAACTTATCTGTTCCTGATTTTCCCCCCACTACAAGGTTTTTCAAAACCGGTCATTTTTTTTTTTTAGAGAAAGGTATTACTTGTAAGTGTCCTAAGAGTCCTGTAAAATGAGACCAGCGGGTCCCCCACCTTGGCTGCTCATCAGAATTACTGGCGATGTTTTAAAAACAGAGTAAAAACAAAACAAAAGACATTAACTTGGGTCTGCTATCCTAGAGATTCTGACTCATTAAGAGGACAGGAGAGTCTGGGCTCCTGTGTTTTAAAAGAAAGATGACAGTGGGCTTCCCTGGTGGCGCAGTGGTTGAGAGTCCGCCTGCCGATGCAGGGGACACGGGTTCGTGCCCTGGTCCGCGAAGATCCCACATGCCGCGGAGCGGCTGGGCCCGGAGCCTGTGCTCCGCAGTGGGAGAGGCCACAGCAGTGAGAGGCACGCGTACCGCAAAAAAACAAAAAAAGAAAGATGACAAAACAAACAAATCCCTTGGTAATTCTGAGACATACCCAGGGCTAAGATGGACTGCATTAGACCAGCTACATATCATGACACTTGTTTGGGGCAATAGAATAAAAAGGCCATGTTTTGCTTAAATTTGTCCAAATAGATAATGATTCCATAGTCAGAAGGCCAACTAAAAATGTATTCTTGTGTAAGAGTTAGAGGTGGACTGCCTAAATGCTTTGTGATACAATTATAGTCTCAACATTTAATTTTCCGGAATGTTCGTTAGCCTGCACACCTGGATTTCCGGGGTATCTCCTGAAAATGGCAGGGGAGGGGATAGTGTGGAAGTGGGGGTGGATTTTAAGTGGAGAACAGTTTGTTTGATCCATGTCACGTCATCACCTGCTACCAGCCACGAAGCCCTTGTCATTCATTCTTCTAGGCTCCCTGTGTGGGCATCGTGGCTTGTCCCCAAATGGTCCATTGTCCTTCTTCAGAGGTGGACTTTAAGACTCTTAAAAAGTCACAAGGACTTGGTTGGACTGAGAGGAAAAGCCACAGTCAGCCCCTGGTTCCTTTCTCTCTCTCTGACCCGTCTTCCTCTGTGAGGTGACGTGGTGTCCATGCTGGGCTCTGTGTGTCACTCTCTAGGGGGTTCCGGTCTTATCCAGCTTCTGTCACCTTACTGAAGCTGATGCCTCCCATGTCTGTGTCAGCCCGGCCAGGAGCTTCACCCTGGAATACACCTGCGTACCTGGCATCACCGCTTGTGGGTCACGAGGACGGTGCACCCACCATCCCGACATTTTTCCTGTACGCTTGCTTCTCTAAGCTGTTCTTGTTTTAGTAAGCACCACTCCCGTTTACCCTGTTAGCTCCGTCCAGGGATTTGGGAAGTGCCCCTGCTTCCTGCCCCGTGACCGCCTGCCTTCAGTCGTGGCCCTGCTCCCCCCAGATCACCTGTTTGGCCTTTCGTCTTCATCCCCTCTCGCTCTCTAGACAGGAACTACACTCTCCCTTGCCTGCCTGTCTGCAGTGACCCCCCTGCAGGCTTTCCCTGTTTCCCTCCTGGGAGCACAGGATCACCCTCGTACTGGCAGCTCCCTCGCAGGGTCTGAGGCTTCCACGTGGTCCAGCAAGGCCTGCATCCCCTGCTGCCACCTCTCCCGCTGTTCGCTCTCTCCTCCCGCTCACCCCGTTACGCCCCTGCCGGCAGCATTCAGGGCAAGGTGAGCAGCCTCGTTTCTGTGTCTGGGAATATTCTTCCCTCTGAACCGTCGGTCCCAGTGCCTCTCGGGCCGCTCTTGAGGGGCCAGTGTGTGGATCGTGATGCTCCTCAGCACCTGGCTGAACCCCGCCTGCCTCTCAGCCCCGTCTCAGTGGTGCTGGCTGCCGACGGGCACGGTACACAGCTTCGTAGACCTTGGGGTGCACCCCGGCAGGAGGCACACCCCTGCCTATGCTGGTGGTATTTTTTATTTTTTATTTTTTTTTGCACTACACGGGCCTCTCACTGTTGTGGCCTCTCCCTTTGCGGAGCACAGGCTCCGGACGCGCAGGCTCAGCGGCCATGGCTCACGGGGCCCAGCCACTCCGCGGCATGTGAGATCTTCCCGGACCAGGGCACGAACCTGTGTCCCCTGCATGAGCAGGCGGACTCTCAACCACTGCGCCCCCAGGGAAGTGCACTGCTGGTGGTATTTTTAAGGGCTTGTGGTATTGACAGAAGCCGTCCTTTCTCAGGATATTTGTGTAGTTCAGCTTTTGTAGCCCATTTTTGGTTTAGCACAGATAACACTGTGTAAAGTCTTAAAAGTTCTTACCGTGAACTCCTTTTTTTTTTTTTAGTTTTTATTTATTTATTTAATTTTTGGCTGCTTTGGGTCTTTGTTGCTGCGCATGGGCTTTCTCTAGTCGTGGCGAGCCGGGGCTACTCTCCGTTGTGGTGCGCGGGTTTCTCATTGCAGTGCCTTTTCTTGCTGCAGAGCACTGGCTCTAGGCTTGCGGGCTTCGGTAGTTGTGGCATGCAGGCTCAGTAGTTGTGGCTCGTGGGGCCTAGAGCGCAGGCTCAGTAGTTGTGGCGCATCGGCTCAGTTGCTCTGCGGCATGTGGGATCTTCCCTGACCAGGGATCGAACCTGTGTCCCCTGCATTGGCAGGCAGATTCTTAACCACTGTGCCACTAGGGAAGTCCTTAACATGGACTCTTAACTCATCACCCTTCCTCAGCGGAAGCTCGTAAATGGATTTGCCCGTCCCGGCCTTGGGTTTAAAGTAGCTGAGTGTGATGGGGAAAGACCGAGGCTGGTGTGCACACTCCACCCCCTGAGGCCACGTGCATCCTTCTCTCGGGATATCGAAAAGCCCTGCGGTAAACACATGACTACTTTTATGATGACAAGTACGAAGGCTCTCCTGTGGTTTTTAAACAGCTTTATTGAGGTAAAACATACATACTGTAAAATTCAGCCATGTTAACTGTAGTATTCAGTGATTTTTTTAGGTAAATTTACAAAGTTGTGGAACCATCCCCACAATCCAGTGTTAGACCACCACCCCAGATGATTCTCCCGAGCCCACTGCAGCCATTCATCTGACTTTTAGAGTTTAATAATAGGATGTTATAACAGTGTCTCCTAAGGTAGAGTATTTGGAACTCCTGGCTCAGATCGCTAGGGACAGAGACAGAATCTCTAGGAGTGGTGCGTGGACCTACAGTTTTAACAAGTGAACCAGGTGATTCCAAAGTAAAACAGAGTTTGAGAATAGCTACTGCACATCTGAGGTTCGTCCTTATTTTTCAGAATGTCCGTGTCTAAATTTGTGGACTCCAAAACAGAGTTTGCCAGGAGACCCATTGAGGTGCAGGAGGAAAAGATTAGAATGTCTATTCACATTTCATTTTCATCTTCAACATTACAGCAAAATTTAAACTTTACTAATAGCTTTAAGATTGACCCTGGGACCCCCACTCCATATATCAGATGAACTCTTATCAGGCACAGTCCTTGAGGTGTCCTGCGAAAGGAGTTGGAATTCTGCGATTGTTTATTTTCAGAACATTGAAATTCAGATTGTCTTTTATGAGTGTCCAGGTGACTGGTTTTAGGGATGTTATTTAACTAAAGTAATCTCGTAAAGAGGAAAGAGGGCAGGTGGCTTTACAAGATTCCTGCAGGGAAACTCCAGACGATCAATACAAGCCCAAGTAAACCACAAGGAAATGGCCAACACATTATGAGATAAACCCATGACAGGCTAAGGAGATGTGATGATTTTTCCTCTGCCTTATTCACTTACTTATTGGCACCTTTGAAAAACTGAGAGAGAATTCACAAACCATAACATTTACCCATTAAGTGTACAGGTCAGCGTTTTTTAGTATATTCTCAACATGGTGCAGTCGTCACTGCTATCTCATTTCAGAATGTTTTCACCAACCCAAAGAGGGACCCCCCGATCTCTTAAGACTCCCACCCCTACCCCAGCCCCTGGCACCCACCCGTCTACTATTTGTGTCTGTGGTTTGCCTGTTCTGGACATTTCAGATGAAGGGGATCAATCAGTACCTTTTGCACCTGGCTTATTTCATGTGGCATGGCATCCCCAAGGTTGCAGCACGTGTCAGCGCTTCATGCCCCTCATGACAGATATGACAGTTTGAATCTATAATTTTAAATAAGTTACATAATGATAATTTAAAATTTATCATTCTCAGTGCCCCTTACCCTGAGTATGTGTTATTTTGAGGTGTCAGCTAATTCTGTGAAATATGCTGTTTTCATTTTTATCATATCATTGTAGAATTTTGTTGTTGTTTCCTAATGCACAGTACAATATTTATACAATTTAAATATACACGTGTGGAAGGTACTTAAATTTTTTCTCAACACGTTCAAAGTATTTTGAGACGAATATTCTTTATTACCTGGAATATGTAGTCATCTATTTTATTTTACTCCCCTCAGCAAGTGGAAATATCTTTAACTTTTATTAATATATGTATCTGAACAAAAATGGATGAGTGTGGGAAGTGGGGGGCTCGTGGTGTGCTGTGTCAGAGAAGCCCAAGACCAAGAGCGCTCTTCTAGGCTGTTTTGTACATGTGAATTCTTATTTTTCAAAAAAACATAGTTCACAGTATTTCACGTATTTTGATCTGTGAACTGTGATTTTTCACTTAACGTTTTGTCTCTGATATTGTTTTAGTATTTGTTAGAGTTGGAATTTACTGAGCATTTTTTTCCTCTTCTTTTTAATGAGTGTGTTGGTGAATGTGTGCGTTTGCGGTTTACTTTCCTGCACAAGGTATATACACACAGGATGCATTCGGTTGGCAGTGCTTGCTGTGTCCCAGATAGTGTCCCTCTTGCTTTCTGCATCCATAGGAAACAGAGAAGGTTACGTTTTCTCGAGGAAGAATTTTTTGTGTTGTGTTTTTCTCTGGGACACAGAGCTTACTTTGTTTTTTACTGATTTAAAAAATTCCTAATACTTTCTTAGGGTACATTTTTTTTTTTCCTGCAGAAAAAATAAACAACATGGATAAGTACAAATAAAAAACACTGAAATCACCTGTATTCACATCACTCAGTGATAGCCAGTGTTAACACCTGGGTGTATAAAATGCCAAGCTGTTTCTCTGCCTTTGTGTCTGTGGAGACGTGTACTTTTGTTTCTCTCTCTCTCTCTTCCTTTTTTTCTTTTCAACAAGAAGGCATCAGATTTTTGTAATTCTTTTGAACTAGAGTTGAGCATCAAAACTGTAAAGTTTAAAAATATGTATATATGCCTGGGCCCTACTCTGTTCTTTAAGTGTCAGGGGCCCAAGCGTATATATATATATATGTGTATATATATATATACTTCTTAAAATCTTTACTGGTTATTCAGAGAGGCATTTCTGGTTAAGAACCACTGTTGGAATAACACTGTCCAGCTTCTTTCTTTTCACATATGTCATGATTATGATCCTTTTTAATGGTTTTATAATAGGGCCAGGACTAGGTAGGGTTAAGGAGAGTGAGGCATGCACCCAGGGAGCAAAACTTATCGAGATGGCAAGAAAACGCCATCATCAAGACAAATCATACTGTAATGTAGTACTTAAAAAACTCAAAATTCATGCGAAAAATCCAAATGTTAAATTGACAGTATCCAATTCAGCATTCGCACAGTTTGGCCTCACCATCCTAACCCCGGTTTTACGGTGGCAGTGGCTTCATGTCCGGTTCTCAGCCTTGGCATATTGACATCTGGGCTGGATAATTTTTTGCTGTGGGGACCACCCTGTGCACTGTAGGGTGTTCAGCAGCATCCTTGCCCTCTACCATCTCAATGCCTGTAGCATACTCCCCCGGCATCTGCTTTGTCACACCCTCGAGTATCTCCAGACGCTGCCCAGTGGGGGGCAAAGTCTCCCGAGTTGAGAACCCCTGTGTAATACATGGTTCAGTTTCAACGAATTGAAATCTGTTGCCTCTGTCGTGCGGAAAGCTGTGTACTGTTAAGCAGTAAACGTTGTGTTGTGTTTATGCAGTCACTTAGCGTGTAAGACAGTTGATTCACTTGGAAGTGGTAGCTCTAAGCCTGTCTCTGTGGAGGTGGACCTTTGAGGTTAATGAGTTACCAGCTCTGAGCTCAATTTGGGGAGTGAAGGGGGCCTATGGAAACAGGAATTCCTTCTCTTCAATAGTGTATTTTTACCAGTTGCAACCCATCCATCATATCTGGTAACGTTATGAGTGTTCGTAAGGGGTGATGTTTTCATTGCATTTGGAAAGAAAATTGATATTCACGGTGACTCGGCATTTAATTTCTGTATTACTGTTTCCTGAAATACAGGCTGGAGTTCTCATTGGGAAATGTCCCTGCCATGGATTATTAATGAGAAATAGAGGCCTGTTTTTTTCACTGAATCTCCATATCTCATTTGTTGGCTGGGCTGCCCTAGGATGACCAAAACATCACAAGGTGCGAGATATCCACCGAAGGGCCCAAGTCAGAGGCCTTTGTATACGGAGATCTTGATTCTTCACCCAACTTCTGACCTCACATGGGGCTATTTTGCCCTCCCTCCTTAAGAGGGCCAGTGGTTCCCCCCCAGGGAAAAAAGAGTTGTAACCTGTCTCTGTGGATACCACATCTGTTTTTATTTTCCCCTGGTATTTTTTAAGTAAGAAGAAATGTGTGTAGGTTAAAGGGCCTATGGGGAGGAGGCTAGAGATAAACACTGTACAATGTGAAACTCTTCCATATGGGGAATGTGAGGATGTTTGAGGACTGGGCCTCAATACGAATACTAGCTGAGCTCCTGGTAATTACCAGTGCCTTCATGATATATGTGGATTGCCATTTGGTGTGTGGACAAGCCTTTTATTTGCAAATTAAAAGAGAATTTCAGAATCAATGGTTATGACCCCTCTTCCCTGAAGCAGTAGGAAAGTGGAATAAGTATCAGTTTAAGAGAGAGAGAAATGAACGTGGAGATAGTAAACCACTCTGCCTGTGATGTTGGTCCAGTTCAATCACCATCATTTTCTAGTTTGTTGTCAAATGGTTCCCTGATCTGAGAGTGAGGTCTTTGCAAAACTCTGGGCTGTTTCTCTCTTTTGCCTTGCCCTAGTGTGGTTTCACCTGGAATGCAAAACCCCAAAGCTCTGTGTTATCCCACATTTGAGATATGAGTGGAAATACTTGACTTCTGTAGACAGAATCAGATTGCTTATAAAATCCGAAGGTTTGTGGAAGATGCCCTGAACTCAGCCTTTCATTCAAATCCACTGTTAACTAAAACTTGCCAGCCAGAGCAATTACTTTGTCAAAGGTCTTGTTATTGCTCCTAATGTTAAGTAATAATTTGGTCCAGGTGCTGGGGAATGTGGGCAAAAAAATGAAGACATGCATCCATGGCTAGAACATAAATTACAGAGTTTAGAAAAAATGTTCTCGATTTAGTCTCTCCCGGAGAGGGAACCTTTCTGTAAATCTTCAGTCCTCGTTATAATTTTAAAGTTCAATTCTTTATGATTAAAAGCACTTGGCAAATAATGATTCATTTAAACTGTAGTTCTGATATATTACTCTAATTATTGTTACCATGCCGTGCCCTTTGGCCTGGAAGTGAAACTCGTGTCCTCTTGACACCAGAGGTTAACAGAGCAGGAAGCCGGAGCAGTGTGTGTGCCTGCATGACCAGAATAATTTAGTAATTGTCTAATTACCTGAGGAGTATAATGCCACTGCTAAAAATAGTATTAAAAAATTAAATGAAAGTCGTTTTCTTGTTTCTCATAACCCATCTGTTCTCCATTTTGGGCAACCATGTGTTCATGGGTATGAAACGTGATTCATTCTAAAAGATCGGATGGCTTCTGCTCTGTTGGATAAAATATGTTTTTAATGGAACACAGCATTCAGTAACTTCACAAACATCTCCAGCTTCCGAGACTCAGTTGTAGAGGCAGGAAGACTATTGTAGGTCTTTTGTCCTAAACTGTGACTTAAAATCTGGAACTGATGTTGGTCGATTTTGATATTTATTTCTTCTTAGAAATGGAAAAAAAGTTCATGACAAATGAGGACATCTAACCAGTATCTTAGGAATATTAAGTTGTTCATTTGTTCAACAAATATCTGTTGCTAGTTACTACGGCCCTTGGTACTAGAATTCAATAGACAAGCTCTCTGTTCTCATGGTCTAACGGGAGAATTATCAGGTAAAGGATTCAGTTTTAGCCAGTGGAGACAATAACACACATGGTAATGTAGAAGCGTGGCTCCCAGTGGGGTGGGCACAGGGGGCAGCATGGATTAGGGGGCTCAGGGGAGGTGACTTTGAGGAGGAAACATTGAATGGAGACCTGAATGATGAGGTGGAGTGAGCTAGCTCTGCAGGGATGTGGGAAACAGTGTTCTAGGAAGTGGGTCCCGTAAGTGCAAAGGCCCTGAGGCAGGAAGGAGGTTGGACAGAGAGGCTAATCAGGTGGGTCATGGGAGGGCACCTGAGTGTTTTTTATTGAACACTAACTCATAGACTGTTGACAAGTGGTCTCTCTCTAGTGGTCTTAATTTTTTATTGTATTTTAAGGCAGTAGAACCCCTTTATTCAAAGCTAGGCCTTCATGGTACCCGGTGTGTAACAGAGATGGGTATGGGGTTGCTTGTCCTCCACGTTTGATGGTGCTGAGTGGGTTTCTCGGGATTTCTCTACTCAGCACGTGGGGTGAAAAGCACCCCCTAGCCCACTCCTCCCATTTGCGGGAAAAGGGCAGATGCCACTTGCTCAAGGTCACACAGCTGTTCACACCCACCCGAGAAGCAGGCTCAGATTTCTCAGCCTTCAGTACTCTTTTTACCTTGTTGCTCAAAACCTTTTCCCCACCTTAACCCATTAGGAGGCCAAGCTGTGTGTTGAAAGGTATGAATGAAGGAACGGATGAGGGCTGTGTAAGCAACAGAACTGCTTCTTAGACAAGAGTTAGGGTCCATGGCCAGTGTGGAAGGCAAAGCTTGAGTACATTTAAGTTTACTCTTGAAAATCTACCCTCAGTGGACTTCTAGGTACCATTTTGCAGTGTGTCCAGCCAGCCAGGCTTCTTTCTGGTTGTTACTGATATGCTCCCCGGACCTGCCCTTGGTTGCTCGTTACCCCCTAGAGTCCCCATCCATACTGTTGAATTCATTTTTTAAAAAAATTTATTGATTTTTGGCTGTGTTCGGTCTTCGTTGCTGCGCGTGGGCTTTTCTCTCTAGTTGCGGCGGGCGGGGGCTACTCTTTGTTGCGATGTGTGAGCTTCTCCCTGCGGTGGCTTCTCTTGTTGCGGAGCACGGGCTCTAGGCACGTGGGCTTTAGTAGTTGTGGCGCATGGGCTTGGTTGCTCCGCGGCATGTGGGATCTTCCTGGACCTGAGATCGAACCCGTGTCCCCTGCATTGGCAGGCGGATTCTTAACCACTGCACCACCAGGGAAGCCCCCTGTCTTCAATTTTAAACTGAGAGGAATGTCCATTTAAAACAGCAGTTCTAAACCGGGCATGATTTTGGTCTCCATGGGCAATTGGCAACATCTGAAGACAGTATTGTTCTCCTGTTGCAACTGGGGGTTGCGTCTGGCATCTAGTAGATGGAGGCCAGAGAAGCTGCTAGCCATCCCACTGTGCATAGGACTCTCCCCCTGCCGCCAGCCCCAACGGAGAATTATCTCCCTCAGATGTCAGCAGTGCCGAGGTCCGGACGCCCTGGTCTGAAGCAGCCACATCACTTGAAGTGTAATGGTGCCCCACTTGGTCAGAGGCCCCCAGCACCACCCAAAGGAAGGCGCGTTCCCAGGTCCCCAGGTAGCATCACCCACATTCACCAAGCTGTCGTTTTTTCCTCGATTTATTTTGCATTTTTGTTTTTGGCTGAACGCCCATGACCGGATCCCTGACTCGCACGCCCTCATGGCAGTGTTACTGGAGATACCCCCAGAGTGACGTGTGTTAGAGCAGCTGAAAGAGAAGCAGCGACTCCGCAGGGTCGTTCTTCTTCCTTCTCAAGGTCCTTCCGTGTCTCTGGTCATCTTCCTCGTTGGTTTCCTCTTCTCCTAGCAATCCCAGGACCCGCCCGCTCAGAAGGGCCCCGCGCTCACCACCAAGGTGCGGCGGACCATGGGCACCCGCGTGCACGAAGCCGTCAAGGCCATCGCGCTGTGCCACAACGTCACCCCCGTGTACGAGTCCAGCGGTGTCACCGACCAGGCCGAGGCGGAGAAGCAGTACGAGGACTCCTGCCGTGTGTACCAGGCGTCCAGCCCGGACGAGGTAAGCCCCGGCATGCGGGATGCCCTGCCCATTTCCCACCTGCTCCAGGTGGGGCCACCTGTCAGGGCAGCAGGTTCCGGGGCGATGCTGGGCCGCTAGGGAAACAGGCTGGCAAATGCCTGCAGCCCTTGATCTTCCTCTAGAAGGAGTAGCCTTGGACTTGAGATACATCCTGAGTCAGGAAGCAGCGAGAGATCTTGTTTGTGGTTCAGACGGGCAGCGCATAAGGGGCACAGGTCCCATGAAACCACATTCCTTTTTTAAAAAACAGCTTAATTAGGATATAATACACATACCATACAATCGCCCGTGTGACAGATACATACAGGTCAGTGGTTTTTTTAAATAGTATATTCACGGAGTTATGCAACCATTACCACAGTCGATTTTAGAATCGATTTTTGTGACACTTTTGTCAACCCAAAAGGAAGCACTCCGTGCCTGTATTCCCATAGACTCCCACCCTCCCTCCCTCCAGCCCCTGGCAACCACTGACCTACTTTCTATCTCTGTAGATTTGCCTGTTCTGGACATTTCATACAAGTGGAAAGACACACACACATTTGGCGTCTCACCTCTTTCACTTAGCGTGTATTTTCAGGATTCATCCACGTGGTAGCGTGTGTCTATATTCATGCCTTTTTATGGATGAACAATATTCCATTGAAGGGATAATACTGTGTTTTGTTTATCCAGTCTTTGGTTGATGAACATTTGGACTGTTGATACATTTTCTATGTGTATATATATATATATGTGTGTGTGTGTGTGTGTGTGTGTGTGTATTTTCTTTGGGGGGCTATTGTGCTATGAACACGTGTCCAGGTTTTTGCGCAGACATATGTGTTCATTTCTCTTGGTGTACGTGTAGGAGAGGGATTGCTGGGTCACGTTAAATTTATGTTTCGCCTTTTGAGAAACTGCCACACTGTTTTCTGAAGTGGCTGTGCCGTTTTAAATTCCCACCTGCAAGGTATGAGGGCTCTAGTTTCTCTGCATCTTAGCCGACACTTGTCATCGTCCCTCCTTTTGATTCTCGCCGATCTAGTGAGTGTGAAGTGAAATCTCATTGTGGTTTTGATTTGTGTTTCTGATACCAAAGGTTAATAACGTTGATAACGTTGAGCATCTTTTTATGTGCTTATTGGCCCCTTTATGTATCTTCCTTGGAGAAATGTCTATCCAGGCCCTCTGCCCACTTTTAATTGTGTTATGTGTCTTTTTGTTATTGAGTTGTAAGAGTTCTTTATGTATTTGAGATAAAAGCCTCCTGTCAGATATATGATTTCCAAATATTTTCTCCCATTCTGTCTTTTTGTTTGTTTCTTTGTTTGTTTGCGGTACGCGGGCCTCTCACTGTTGTGGCCTCTCCCGTTGCGGAGCACAGGCTCCGGACGCGCAGGCTCAGCGGGCGTGGCTCACGGGCCTAGCTGCTCCGCGGCATGTGGGATCTTCCCCGACTGGGGCACGAACCCGCGTCCTCTGCATCGGCAGGCGGACTCTCAACCACTGCGCCACCAGGGAAGCCCCCATTCTATCTTTTATGTTCTCGATGGTGTCCTTTGAAACGTGGACGTTTTAAATTTTGATAAAGTCTAGTAAGCCGCATATTTTTGTATCTAAGCATCAACTCTTGCTAAAGCTGAAAGGATTCGTGTAATTCTGTGTTCAAGAGCATAGGACCTGGTAATACAGTTGCCTGTGTAGTGTTTTCTGTAAGAAGCCCCTAACTGCTTTTTCTCTCAGGGTGCCATATGATAGGAACACCTTTTGTGTAGGTGTAGGCAGAGCACTCCCTGGCCCAGCATGAAAATGGTATCATGTCCTTTGCCCCCTGACTTGAGTGTAGTTAAGACACAGTCCGTGTTTTACTAGTCTGTTAACATTTTGTTTTTTTTCTTTCCAGTCTTCCTTCCTTTTTTCTTTCCTTAAAAAAAACTTTTATTCTGATTATGGAAGCAATTTTTTGTAGTGTGGAAAATTTGGAAATTTCAGAAGAATATAAAGAGGGAAATGGGTTATTTTCAACTTCACTCACAAAAGATAACAATAGGTAACTTCCCTTGAGTATTTGGTACACATCAGGTCCTATTTGACGTACTGTGTATTATTCATTAAATCTTCCCAGCAACTAAGAGGTACTATGATTATCCCCGTTTTCAGAAGAGAAAGGTCAAGGACAGAGAGATTAAATACTTAGCCTGAAGTTCCTAGTTTTTTGGTTTTTTTTTAAGAGTTCAAAGTATAGTGGCTTTTCTTTTCTCTTATTATTTTTTAATTGAAGTATAGTTGATTTACAATATTATATTAGTTTCAGGAGTACAGCAGAGTGATTTGATATTTTTAGAGATTATACTCCATATAAAGTTATTATAAAATATTGGCTATATTCCCTGTGCTGTACATTACATTTTTACATCTTCCCTGGATTTTTTTTTTTTAGACTTTTTAATTTTGAAATACTTTCAGATTTTTGGAAAAGTTGTAAAATGAACGCAAAGAAGTCCCCTTTACCAACACTTTACTCAGATTCTTCAAATGTGAACACGTCTCTGCTTTTGCTTCCTCTTCACCTTTGAAGAGTAAGCTTCAGGCGTGATCCCCTTTTATTCCTAAATATTTCCTAAAAATACTTTCCTAAATATCTCCCTACAAAACAAGGTCATTTATCAGAATCAGGAAATTAACGTTGATACAGTACTGTTATCTGACTTGCAGATCTTATTAAAATTGCATCAGCTGTCCCACTCACTTTTTTTTTTACAAAAAAAAGAAAAAAGTATTTTCCCCAGATCAGTAGCCAGTCCAGGGGTACACACCACATTCAGTTGTACCGCCTCTGGTGTCTCTTTTATTTTTATTTTTTAAATTTAATTTTTCTTTTTGGCCAAGTCGTGTAGCATGTGGGATCTTAGTTCCCCAACCGGGGGTCGAACCTATGTCCGCCTGCAGTGGAAGCTCGGAGTCATAACCACTGGACCATCTGGCGTTTCTATTAACCTGGAACAGTTCCTCAGCTTTCCTTGACCGTCACAGCCTTGACTCTGTTGAAGAATACAGGTTATCTGTTTTGTAGAATGTCCCTCAGTTTGTATTTGTCTGACATTTTCTTATGATGTTGACTCAGGTTATGCATTTCTGGCGCTGTCCTCGGTGCAGGGTATCCGGAGACGCATGGTGTTGGCGTGTCTAGGTCTCGGAGATGTTAACTTAGGTTTCTTGGCTAAGGTGGTGTCTCCCAGGTTTCCTCCTGGTAAAGTTGCCGTTTTCTGTGGCTGACTTATGTTACAGCACCAGTCCCGTAAGTGACAGGGTCGGGGCTTTAACCCAGGGAGTTTGTTTTCAGAGCCCAAACTCTTAATCCTTTTACTAAACCATTTTTCAGAAACCACTAAATATTAATTTTTATTCATTTGATATATAGCCCCTCCACTAGGTTTTCATGTATTTTTTTCGTAAAAAAATGAGCATTTTAATATAGTTACGGGTTTTGCCTATATTTGTTCTTTTTTCACTAATATTTTATCATACCTGATTCTCAATTTTCTCGAACATTACACAGTTTTTCAGATTCACTGCCTACGGTATGGACCCTAATATCTTCAACTGTTCTCGTATTATTGGAATTTAGGTTATTTCTATTTTTGAGCAACAGTGTTTATAAACATTTGCAGTGAGTATCCTTACACTTGCTATTTCTAGAAATGGTGTGACGGGGTTCATTAATTCACCAGGTATTTTTGAGTGCCTCCCTTGAGCCAGGCACTGTGGAGTCTACGTTAAACAAGGCAGCAGCTCACACCCCTTGGGGCGGCAGGAGTGAGACAGTTGCCTGAGCGGGTTCCTTATCCCCACTGTGTGTCTGTGACGTGGGACCCACAGGAGGGTGTTGTGAGGCCCTTAGTATGTGGTCAGTAAATCCTGTGGGTCAAACTGAATGAGTATGTTTAAGGCTCATGACGTAAATTACCAGAGTGCTTCCCGGGATTTTTTTTTTTTTTTTTTTAACCATTTTACTCTTCCACCAATGTTGCAAGGACTCCCAGTTATGATGATGATGATGATGATTTTTGTTCATTTTAAGAAGGAGGGACGGGCTTCTTTGGTATGTGAAGTGTTTTGGAGGTCTGGACTCATCTGAGAATATCCGTGAACCAGTGGTTGATGTGATCGTGCGGGCGGAGGTGGGGGGAGGGTGGCACAGTTAGAATCTTTTCCAAAGATCAGAAATGGCAGGACACTTGGGTGTGTCTTTCCCTGCCCAGTCTCTTCCTCCTTTTCTGGGGCAATGGAATGTGTCCCCTGGGAGACGACGCCTTCTCATCTGCTTGGTGTTTGTGGAAGAGCTCAAGCTGTGAAGCCCAGTTCCTCTGTTGACCACTGATATTTGAACCAGGCTTTTTAGGGGTGAAAAATCTGGTAACCCTTGGCCAAATTCGGAGATGGGAATTGTGTGCAGAGAGAAGGGGGAGGTGGGGGGTAGGTGCGGGTGAGCCTACTGAGACGTGTGCCCTGGAACCGGAAGCTGGTCATATTTGTCACCGTGTCTTAACCAGGGTTCGTCTGCTTGATCTCGCCTTTCCGTTTCGGAATGGGAGGATGATACCATTGAATGGTCCATGTGAGAAAGGACCAGATTTTTGGTAGTTACGGACTGGGGACCAGTAGCTTGTGGGTATTTCATAGCATTTAAATTAAATGTTGGTGATCCGGTCAGCACTTGTGCCTCTGGGCTCCGATTGGCTATTGACATGCATATATGACGGTCTTTAATGCCTGTCCCACACCCCTGGTTCCCACTGAACTTTGATATATTTGTTTTAGGGCTGTGCAAAGATTTTTCCATGAAGGTAAATCTTCCATGGAATGCTTTGTGCTTTTCAGCTCCTTTTTGTTAAAGAGAAGAGCCCTTTATCTCTGCTGTCCATTAATTGCCTTTGGATTCAGATTTGTTTTGGTTTTCTAAGATTCTGAATAGCAGTTTGCTTTTTTTTAAAAAAGGGTATTTTCTTTTGGTCTTTGGTGTCTTCACAGAGGTCGGTGTTACTTTCTTGGTTTCCTTTTCCCCACAGCTTTCTTTATTTTTTTTATTACACAGTCATTTCATGTTTATGATAGAATATACGAAAATGTAGAGAAGAAAAAAAAGTAAACCATCGTCCTACTAACTGAAGGTATACCCACTGTTAATATTTTACTCACCAGCCTTTTAAACTACTTCAAAAGATGCGTACCTCAAAATATAAATCTGTTTATGTAAATATACCGTCTGACAGAAAATAGGTTAAATCTAGTTCCAGTGCAATCTTTCAGAAAGCTGTACTGTTTCCAGATCCCTGTGGGATTCCACGTAGGAGTGGCTGGGTCTAGAATCCTACCTTTGAAATTCTATATCAATAAAACCTGGCTGGTGCGGGCAAGGTCAGTTGATGGAATACATACAGAAGCCAGTATCCTCTTTACGTTGGAGCTCCTGGAGTAATTTCTACCAGTTGGCCTAGGATTCATTTCCTGTAACAGAAAGCAGGATTTCCTAAATTTGTTTCCTGTGCACATTCCGCCTGGGAAGCCTTGAAGTGTCTGTATTCAGCTATTGATTACAGCCTGGGGGGCACTGCCCCCACCCCCCCGACCCCCCGCCTGTACAGTAAACTCCCAGGGGAAATGAGACAGATGTAATCTGGCCAGAGAGAAGTGGTCCTAAGATGCTCGGGCGAGCAGGCTTCAGCCCTGACAGCATCCCATCGTTTGCAGTATATTTGGCAGTGTTGGGGGGGGGGGGTCACCGTGACACAACTCTTAACGTGTCCTTCTTGGCGTGAGTGGTCATGGAAGTGCTCTCCTCCGAGCAGATAGAATCCACCCGGGGACCGTTCATTTGTCTAAAGAAGTTGGTAAACATAACCTGTAATTTTCACTAGGTAGTGTGATAACCACTGTTCATGTTCGGGTGCAGAGTTACCCAGATTCTTCCTGAATGTGGGCATACATGTAGAATTACAGTTGTATGTTTCTCTGGTACAGAATCACACTCTAGTACAAGGAGGGAAGGAGGGTGAAGTGAGTTAAGTCCCATCCTTGAGAAAGCCAGATGGTTTTCATGGTCCTGTAGGGTTTATGTGTGCGTGCGTGTACGTGTGTGCGTGCATGTCGGCACGTGTACATATGTGCACGAGTGTGGGTGTGAACACGTGCACGTGATGTGTGCACGACTGCTGTTGGAGCGTGTGTGGCGTGTGGCTGTGCATGGGTGTGTGTGCGTGTGTGTGAGTGTGAATGAAAGTGGCCTGCTGTATGTGGCTGTGCCTTGAGTAACTCAGTGACTTCAGAGCCCTTAGTTACAAGTTCTGAGTAATGTGTGGGATGTTCTGTGTGGCCACCCCTGCTCAGGGTGCAGTGCGGGAAGTCTATCTCCATCTTCCCCTGAGGCACCCCGCCCCCTCCTTTCTCACAGTCTTTACACAGGGCCCCTCCCCTGACCTCTGCCTCCGAGCTGCCCACTGTTTTCAATATCTGAGTACTTTGCAGAGATAATTCTTTGCATACGTTAGAATTTTCCTCACCCTTTAATTATTAACCTATTTAAAACATTTAAGAGCACAATTGTAAATTATAGATAAAGTTTTGCACCTTGCTTTGCGTTGCTCATCCTTCCAAAGCATGTCCGTGTGTGTGGTGTCGCTGTGTGGGACGTCAGCTGAGTTTTGCTAAAATGTTGGGTTGCTGTGTGTTCTGTCATCTCGCAATGGCATTTCAAGACCTTCATTACCACTAATTTTTCTGAAAGATGGGGGCATCGCACTACCCCTCCTTACCCCGCAGTGCAGCTGCGGGTCGTGTGTCACTGCCAGGGCGGACTTGATTAGCGGTGTGATTTTAAGCTGCACTCAGCCTCCTCGTAGGTAAAGAGGGGCTGATACATCACACGGAGCTCATGGCCCTTAGAGAAGAGAGGGAGCAGTGAGGGGAGCAGTGATGCTGCCAGTGGTAAGAAGGGGTCACCTGTTGCTTATCTGCTCTGTTCCAGGCACCGCGTTACGGGCATCCCTTACCACCTAGAATTACTGTGATCGTGCTGTTTGCAAATGAGGTATAGATTGGCTAAGGAATATTCCCAAGGTCACACGGCTGGCGAGATTAAAACCCGCAGCCCATGTCCAGAGGTGGGGCTCGTAACCCCACAGGACCACGTCCCTACCCATGGCATGATGGCTTAAAAGTGCTTTGTCAACTCACAAGTGTTGCAGAGAGTGAAGCACTTGCGTTTGGGGAGCTCAGGGTGGATACTGGGTGAAGTTCCAGAGTGTCCAATTATTTTTAACCGACTCCGGTCCCCTTGGGACACGTGCACTGAGCCAGCGTTGTGTCTGGGATCTCCAAAACTCAGTGGCACCTTTTGTGTGTGTCCCTTCCCTCTTTTCTCATCTTATAAGCTTCCGGGCTTGGTGATAATAACCGTCTTCTGCCAGACCCCAGAAGCCTACCTTCTGAGTGTCTCGCCTTCACCGTCCATCTCTTCAGGATCCGGACCTTAGAAGGGAAAACCAAAAAGGATGTGTTTCTCCGCTAGTCCACAGTAACCTTGAAATGGCCCCCTTGCAAGTGGCCGTGAGAGCGTGGGCGAAGAGCGAGTGGGTCTCTCCTCCAGACGTGAGTCTGTAGATGGAGAGCATTCCTGCATCCATTAGAATGTCAGAAGCTGGGAGTAATGCAGACAGGGGTGATATAAGAAAAAGGGGTATACAGTGAAGGTACAGCTAATCTAGAAGCAGATTTTATTTTTAGTCCCCCCCCCCCCCGCACTAATTATAAGAGTAACATTAGCTTGTTATAGAAAAAGAAAAAAAATTACAGGAAAGAAAAGCCAAAAATGTTCTGGTGTTTTTCCTACCTATTTCTCTTCTGTATATATATGATGTATGTTCGATGACCTTGATTTGTTCCCTTGCGTTATCCCTTTCCGGTAACTATCTATAGTAAGAATATTCTTAGTGGCTGCTCTATATTCTGCAGCTTAGATACACCACAGATTATTTTCTCTGTCTCCCAAGCGTAACATTTAGGGGGTCCCCCACTTGTGGCTGTCCTAAATAATGTCATGATGGAGAGCCTTGCTCATTCAATCTCTCTGTACATCTCTCAGCATGCATGAAAGGTCCCAGTTGTCTCATTTTGCATTTTCTTAACGCTGTTGCAAAGAGTGAGGATAAAAACCGTTGGGGAAAGGTAAGCCCGTGGCCTTGAGGGGGGGCCGGCAATCTCCCGTCCCTTTGCAGCCTTGGGGTTTCTTTTTCCTCCATAACCACATCCCTGTGGGTCCCCTGAATGCCTCCTCGTGTCTGAGCCTCAGCTCCAGGCTTCAGACAATGCCAGCATTCAGATGTGTGCACGATGGAGTGTGGAGTGTTGACCCAGAGAGATTTAGGAGGCTGGTGGGGCTCTACCATCCCGTTGCCAGGGCCTTGGACCTGAGGGTGAGGTCAAAGAACAGCGGTCGGGAACTTAAGGAAAAAATCCTCCATCAATGTTACGTATTAACCACTGGGGTAGAATTTTGAAAGAAGATTCTGGTTGCTCAGAAGATAGGGGTCCTGTGTCAGGCAGGACTATGGGGTTTTGGGGGCACTGTAGAAAACTGTCAAATGAGCCTTCCTTGGTATTAGCTCATCCGCGGCCATACATGCAAAAGTCCTGTCCCATATCACATTAGTATTGGGCCAGAATGGACTTAAGTAAATAGTCGTTTCTAAGTGGCTAAATTTTTATGGAGATGATGCCATTCTTCCTTTTCAAATACTTGTTTTTAGCAGAGTTAAGTCCCAAGAGGCTGGATTTCAAGTATAGGGTCAGGAAATTCGGGTCAGGGAGCGGCCTTTTGTTCTACCACCTTGTCCACTGATGCTTAAAAGCAGCAGGCGGGGGCTTCCCTGGTGGCGCAGTGGTTGGGAGTCCGCCTGCCGATGCAGGGGACGCGGGTTCGTGCCCCGGTCCAGGAGGATCCCACATGCCGCGGAGCGGCTGGGCCCGTGAGCCGTGGCCGCTGAGCCTGCGCGTCCGGAGCCTGTGCTCCGCAACGGGAGAGGCCACAACGGTGAGAGACCCGCGTACCGCAAAAAAAAAAAAAAAAAAAAAAAATGTAGCAGGCTGTTTTTTGTTTGCTCCATGCTGTGTTTAAAAGAAAAGCAGCAATATTTAAAAATCACTCAGTGTTCTATAAAAATCAGCTTCTCCTGAGAAAGATCAGATCTGGAAAGACTGGGCCCAGTTTTGACCTGGCAGCAGTTAGCCCCCTTCCCCAAGCCCTGTCCCTAGGTGGCCGGCCCTGCCCCGGTCCGCTGCCTGCCCTGCTCCTGTTGGCATTCAAACCTGCAAACCACCATGTGGCCCATTTTGGAAGCTATTTCTTAATAAAGTAAAGAATACCTAGGCCTGTGGGTGTTTATAAGCTTGAAAGGCCTGGCTTCGGGCAGACTGGCCATTCTTTGTAAGCCTGGGTGTTTATCTGATTGAATGCCCCCGAAGAACCGTTTTAATCAGATAGCAGATTCATGCATGTTCTTGTATTTCATATGCATCCTGCTTTTGACAGGAATTCAAGGCTCTTTAGCCTGTCTGGCGTAATTCCCAAGCACACATTCCCAGGTACAAAGAGAAGATTATTAAAGCTTGTCACAGGTGGTTTATTGCTGACCAACAAATGATGAAAAAGCCCTTTCATGGACAGCTCTGACAAGAATTCTTCAGATGGGCTTTTTTTTTTTTTTGGAGGCGGAAGGGTGGAGTAGGAGGCTCTTTTTTTAATTTCCTGACCCAAACCAGACGCACAGCTGACTCGTGGAGCCCAGATCTCCCGCTCTGGCCCTTTCTTGGTTTCTAGCATTTGCTTTTGCCTCTCATTTATTTGTTCATTCATTTACCTTTTACGAGGTTTCTCTTTCTGCTCTTCTGACCTCCGGGTAGTCTGACCCGAGGCCCCCTGAGACCCCAGCTCCGGCTGTTAAGGACAGCGAGACTCAAGACCCTGAGATTGGGGACTTCCCTGGCGGTCCAGTGGTTAAGACTCCACGCTTCCACTACAGGGGGGTGCGGGTTTGATCCCTGGTCGGGGAACTAAGATCCCACCTGCGGGGTAGTGCAGCCGTAAGAAAAAAAAGACCCTGAAATCCTTTCTGATTTGGCAATACAGGATGATTCTTTTGAATTGAAGCTCAGACCCTCTAGCAGAAGCAGCCTCATTTACATCATCTTGTTTCAGGAAGGGATTGAGTTGCCCACCTGACCGCTGAAATGTTTGTCCCCGCTGCTGTTGAGAATGGTTAGTGAGCTCCCCAGTTCTAAACTGCTCTCTTCTCAGTAGGACCTGGGGGATTTTATATGTTCTGGTAGAAAGCAGCTTTAAATTAAAACTGACTTAATGTTAAAGTCGGAATAAGGGAGTGTAAGGTGAGAAAGAAAGGCCCCCCTGCAGGGCTCATATCCTGTTGGAATCAGCCCCCAAGAGGACTTGTGAGGTTTTGATTAGGACCTTGGACCCAAGGGGTGGGAGATGGGAGGTGGGGCAACCAGCACAGTCAAAGTAGGTTCCTTAACTCCCTTGAGGGGTTTGCTGTAGAAGAAAGTATGGTTAGAAGATGTTTCCATTCAGCTGTAATTCATGCTTCCCCGGGAACACTTGTCACTGTTGATCATTTCAGATTCATGGTGCAACTTCCCCTCCAACACAGTCCTGTGGGGTCTGCAGCAGGGGGACCCAGGCTGGCCAAGGCCAGAACTGCCTCTACGGCCCTGAAAGCCACTTCCCGTTCTGGAGTTTCAGATCCTTTCTTGATTGAAGTTAAGAACAGGCTTTGGGGGAATTAGTGTATCTCCTTGAAGCCCAGTATTACAGACTCTTCACATCTTTTCAGAGCAATTAAATACGTTTTTAAGGGGTGAAACAACAGCTGTTTAAAAGCAAGGATGAAAAACTCTTTTCCCTAGGAGTCGTGTTGGAAAGCATCCGAAGAAGAATTTCCTTTTTCTTTGTTACTAAACTGGTATGTAGAGGAGGATGTCAATTTAGTCAAGCTACGTACTTGTAATAATCTCGTATTGTGTTGGGATATTTATTTACTTAATTAAAATTAAAAATATGAAAAATAAAAGATGGGGCTTCCCTGGTGGTGCAGTGGTTGAGAGTCCGCCTGCCGATGCAGAGGACACGGGTTTGTGCCCCGGTCCGGGAAGATCCCACATGCCGCGGAGCGGCTGGGCCCGTGAGCCATGGCCGCTGAGCCTGCACGTCCGGAGCCTGTGCTCCGCAACGGGAGAGGCCACAACAGTGAGAGGCCCGCGTACCGCAAAATAAATAAAAGAAGTGCGCGTACACACTAAAATATTTCAGTAGTATATAGAGAGAAGAGTGAAGTAATTTCTCTTCATGTGTATCATCCTATAAGCGTTTTAGTGCATGTACCCAACGTTTTTAATATTTATATGGATGGGATTTTTAAATTTATATCAGTGTTTACTGATTTGTTCATTTTAAACTTGGAAAGAAGATTGTTAGCAGATAGGACAGGCCATATTGAAATTCAGAGTGATTAGATGAAACAACTATATGAATGAGTTTCCAGAGACTTATGGAAGTCTTAGCAAACTTAGTTAGTAGCAAAACTAACAAACTTAGTTAGTAGCAAAACAAACTTAGTTAGTAGCAAAACTACAAACTTAGTTAGTAGCAAAACAAACAAACGAAACCAAACTTGATTAGCCCTTTCTTTTGGAGGTGGAGGTCAGTGGGGATTAGGAGGTGGGCACCTTTGGGGGCTGTTACTATGCCTGCCATGCCCCCCGTCAACTTTCTAACGGTGACAGTGAGTCGGGTGACCGGGCACACCCACTAAGGATGCCCTGATGTGTGTGCGCCCGTGTTTAGAGAACAGGCATCTGGATGGCCCGGGACTGGCACTCTCCCTTGGGCTACTTGGGTCAGCTAGACACAGGATTCGATCTCATCTCAGCCTGTGGTAGCTGCCCGCCGAGAGCAGCTCGCCTGGCCTCCCTGACTCTGTTTCTTCGTCCGTCGGGTAGAGCTGCTTGGTACTTCCTGCCTCCATGGGCTGTGCTGACAAGTAAACACGATGACCTTGTGGTTCGTACGCTGTAGGCTCTTCGTACTTACCCCTGTCTCCCCCCCCCCATGGTGCAGCCCCCTTCCTGTGGCAGTGGCGGTGAGGGCTTGGTGGTCTCCCCTCCCCAGCTCCCCCTTCTGTCCCCGCCTTTTCCACTCCTATTTCCTTCTTTCCCTGAAGACCCCAGACCAGATTCATCTGTAGACGTGTTCTATTTTCTTCATGGGCGTTTAAAACGTGCAGCTTAGTGGCTTACATTGAAAAGTTAGAGATCTCAGGGACAAGGTCAGATTTCTGGTTTTTCTTGAGAAACTGGAAGCTCTGGCCACCCTGGGTCCGCATTCCCGCGGGGCAGCCTCCTTCAGAGGGGGCACTGGCTCCTGCCTGCCGCAGTTTCCACTGGTCTGGCCCCTGTCTTGGAATTTGCATCCTCCATGCCTTTGACTGGAAGTGAAGCAAACCTTGCTCGGGCTGTGAGAAGATTCCAGCTGGTGACAGAACCGTAGTCCTAGGAAGTGTAGCGGGTGGTGGAGGGTTTGGCTGTGCACCAGGTAGATCCAGGTTCCTGCCTAGCCGGCCGTTGCCCCGGAGCATCACCTCAGGCAACTTAATGAGCTTCCGTAAGCCTCAGTTTCCTCATCTGTACAGACCAGTGTTCTCCCCCTGTCAGTACTGCCTGCCATGTGGGGTGGGGTGATTCTTTGTCATGGGGGCTGTCCTGTGTGTTGTAGGATGTTTAGCAGAATCCCTGGCCTCCACCCACGAGATGTCAGTAGAAAATATCCACCCCCTCCTCAGTTGTGAAGCCAAAACTGTCCCCAGACGTTGCCATGTGCCCCTTGGGGGGCAGAGCTGCCCAGTCGAGCACTGTTGTCGATCCCCTCCTGGTTGAGTGTGTGTGAGTTTAACAGGGAGCCTGGAGGTGAGTCGCCCCACCCCGGCATCGTGCTCCTGGCTTCCCCATGTTTGTGGTTGGCCTGGTGCAGCTCCTTCCAGACGTGATCTCTGGTTGTGCTGATCCTTGAGTGTGTGCGGTTCTCTCTGCCACAGCTCTGGCGCGTGGCCTGCTTTAGGGCCCAGGAGAGACGGCAGCTCTGAGCGCAGAGCCCCCGCAGGCCTAGAGGGGCGGGGGTGGGGCTGTCACCGGCCAGCATGACCTCCCCCAGGGATGCAGGCCCTGCTCAGCCTCACCTGTCTCTGCTCCCCCGTCCACCTTTATGTTCATTTGCTTGACCTGTGAACCAGGATCCTCGGCTGTGTATCTGACCTTCGACCCTTGTCACATTTAGGTGGCCCTGGTGCAGTGGACCGAAAGTGTGGGCTTAACACTGGTGGGCCGGGACCAGTCTTCCATGCAGCTGAGGACCCCTGGTGACCAGATCCTGAACTTCACCATCTTGCAGATCTTCCCTTTCACCTACGAAAGCAAACGCATGGGCATCATCGTGAGGGTGAGTTCATTTATTTAAAATGGTTAAAAAAAAAACCCAAACCTGCCTAAGTCTGCTGTGTATGTCCCTGTGGCTGGACATTCTTTCTTACCCCTTTCTTTACTGTATTATTGCCTGTCGTTCAGACTAACAAGAGGATTTAATTCCCTCAGAAGAAAGAGAATTAGTTCATCAGTTGGCAGATCTCGTTTAGCTGCTCAGCTTTTGGTTAACCCACTTCCAGAGTGAAAGGTCTAATGAGTGTAGATTGAGCATTTCTTGGTAATAATACATTTCTCACTGTATACTCTTTCGTTTAATTAAGTGTTATTTTCTATTGAGGTGACATTCCCATGACATAAATTAATCATTTAAATGTGTAATTCGTTGGCATTTAGTACATTCACAGTGTCTTGCATCCACCACTTTCCTCAAGTTTTGAAACATTGGCATCACTGCCAAAGGGAACCTTGTATCCATTAAGCGGTCACTCTCCATACCTTCTTCCCCGTAGGCCCTGGAAACCTCCCATCTCCTTTCTGTCTCTAGGATCTACCTATTCTGGGTATTTCATATAAATGGGACTATACAATATGTGACCTTCTTTTCTGTATCTGGCTCCTTTCACTTAGCACAATGTTTTAGAGATTCATCCATGTTGTAGCATATATACATACTTCATTCCTTTTTATGACTGAGTAGTATTTCATGTTGATTATCCATTCATCCATCAGTGGACATTTGGGTTGTTTCTACCTTTTGGCTATTGTGAATAGTGTTGCTATGAACATTCATGTATAAGGATTTGAGCATCTGTTTTCAGTTCTTTTTTTTTTTTTTTTTTTTCCGGTACGTGGGCCTCTCTCTGTTGCGGCCTCTCCCGCTGTGGAGCACAGGCTCCGGACGCGCAGGCTCAGCGGCCATGGCTTACGGGCCCAGCCGCTCTGCGGCATGTGGGATCTTCCCGGACCGGGGCACGATCCTATGTCCCCTGCATCGGCAGGCGGACTCAACCACTGTGCCACCAGGGAAGCCCTGTTTTCAGTTCTTTTGAGTAGATACCTAGGAGTGGAATTGCTGGGTCCGTTTCCCAGTTGCTGGATAATTCTATCTTTTAACTTTATGAGGAGTCGCCAAACTTTTCTACAAAATGCTGCACCATTTATAGGGTTGGCCAAAAAGTTCGTTCAGGTCTTTCTGTAAGATGTTACAGAAAGACCTGAACAAACTTCTTGGCCAGCCCGATACATTCTACTAGCAGTGTATGAAGCTTCTGGTTTCTCCATATCCTCATCAGTGTTTGTTATTTCCCCCTTTTTTTTTTTCATTGTAGCCGTCCTAGTTGCTGTGAAGTGGTATTTCATTGTGGTTTTGATTTGCGTTTTCCTAATAGCTAATGATGTTGAGCATCTTCTCATATACTTACCACTTGTATTCTTCCTTGGAGACATGTCTGTTCACGTCGTTTGCCCACTTTTGAAGTGGGTAGCCTTTTATTGTTGTGTTGTAAGAGTTCTTTACGTAGTCTGGATACTAGACCCTTATCAGAGATATGATATACAAATATTTTCTTTCATTCTGTAGCTTGTCTTTTTGCTTTCTTGGTAAAATTCTTTGGATGCGCAGAAGTTACTAATTTTGATGACGTCCAATTTATTTTTTTCCTCTGTTGCTCTTGACTTTGGTGTCATATCTGAGAGTCCATTGCTAAACCTAAGGTCATGAAAATTTACCCCTATGTTTTCTTTTAAAAGTTTTTGTAGTTTTATCTCTTTAGATCATTGATCCATTTTGCGTTGTTTTCATATATGGTGTGAGTTAGGGGTTTTAACGTCATTCTTTTGTGTGTGGATGGAGAGTTGTCCCAGCACCGTTTGCTGCAGAGACTATTGTTTTCCCACTGAATAGTCTTGATACCCTTGTAATTAGACATTTTCGATGATTTTCCATTCATACAGTCCCAAAAGTTATTGGAAAAAAGTGTCGTGATCACTCAACATCGTCATTTTGGCATTAATATTTCAGATTTTCTTTTTATGTTTTTTGAAGCTTTTATTGAAGTACAGCATACAAAGAGAAAAGTGCAAACCTCAGGAGTGTACAGCTCAAGTGTTAACAAAGTAATAAACACAGAGTCACTTGCATCCCGAGCAAGGAACAGAATCCCTCCCACCATCACCCCAGCAGCACCCTTGTACCCCTTTCTGGTTACTGCATCCTTCCTTCCCACAAGGATATAACCACTGTCCCATTTCTACCACTGACTGATTTTGTCTCTTTTTGAACTTTATATAAAGGAAACTGTACAGTAGATACCCTTTTGTGTTTGAGTTCGTTTGCTCAAATTTATATTTATGTATTGATCCACACTTTTGCATGTATTATAGTTAAAAAATTTTTTTAAAGAAAACATTGTGCATTCAATTGAAATCCCATCTGTCCTTTCTAGATGTGCTTCATCTTCAGTCCTACCCCAGGTTTATCACTCCTGTGAATTTTAAAATACTATTATCAGACACATTGGGTATAAATAATATGTATTATGGTATTCATGTTTTTATTCTCTCTATAAAGTGTCATTGTAGTATGTATATTATTATTCCACATACTAATTTTTGTTTAACATTTTACAAAAAGCTTTATTTATGTTGATACACGTAATCCCACTTTATTTCTCTTAGCTGACTTGTTGTATTGCATTGTGCAAATATACCTCAGTTCCTTCCATCTGTTGCCGCTCCCTCTTGATACACGTTTAGGTCCTTGCCACTTTTTTTGCCGATAGAAAGACCGCTGCCATGTGTAGCCTTGTCTGCTGCAGTCTCCACTGTACATATGTCCGTGTTTTTCTGTGGACTACACCCAGAGGTGGACTTGCTGGGTGGTAGAATATATACATCTTTAACTTTACCAGGTTTTTTCAACTTTTTCTCCAAAGTGCTTATGCTAATCTTAGTCCCACTGTTTTTCTGCATCCTCACCAACACTTGATAGTGTCGGACTTTTAAAATCTTGCCAATCTGAATTAATACCTTGTTTTCCTATTTGCTCTTTTACTCACACTTTCCATTCCGGGAAGCCTGGAAGCCCTGTGTTCATAAGCCACTCTGCTCAGTAGTTCTTAAACCTGGCTGGTAGGGACGTCCCTGGTGGCATGGTGGATAAGAATCTGCCTGCCAATGTAGGGGACACAGGTTTGAGCCCTGGTCCGGGAAGATCCCACATGCCGCAGGGCAACTAAGCCCATGTGCCACAACTACTGAGCCCTGTGCCACAACTACTGAAGCCAGCATGCCACAACTACTGAAGCCAGCGTGCCTAGAACCCGTGCTCCGCAACAAGAGAAGCCACCACAATGAGAAGCCTGCGCATGCACGGCAGCGAAGAGTAGCCCCCGCTCGCCGCAACTAGAGAAAGCCTGAGCGCAGCAACGAAGACCCAGCATGGCCAAAAATAAATAAAACGAGATCTAAACAAACAAACAAACAAAACCTGGCTGATCATCGGAATTAACCATAGGAGCTTTAAAAATTGCAGACTACTTTGGTCCCAGTCCTATTTTGGTATTGAGATGGTTCCCTGGTGTTCTTAAAGGTTCTTCACATTGTTTGGCTCGGCTGGAGAAAATGCTGCCCCAGATCATGAGAATCTTTGGAATACGACTCTCTCATTCTTTAAACAAATGAGGATCCCCTCCGCTCTATCTACACAAGTGTTTCATGCCTTAGGGGTCAGAGTTGTAGATTCTATTGTAGTAAATTAGTAATAATAGAATTAGTAATAGGAGTAATTAGTAATAGTACTAGCAGCATTAGTAATAGGAACAGAGTTAGGAACAATAATAATAACAGAGGTAACATTAAATGGTGCTTATTGGGTGCTAGTCACTGTTGTAAATGATTTGCATAAAACAACTCATGTAGTTCTCATAATACCATTGCAGTTGGCATTTAACAGAGGAGAAAATTGAGGTATAGAGAGAAGAAGAAACCTCCCTAAGTTCATATAGTTAGAAAAGGTGGAGCTGGGCTTCTACCCCAGGCTGTCTGGCTTCCAGGTCATGCTCTTTATCGCCAGGCCCTGGGAGTTTGGGTGTGATGAGAGGGATGTGGGAAAGCTCACAGAGCACCCACAGTAATGTTGAGGGTAGTGTGTTAATTACGCATGGCGTTGTGACAGATTATCCCGCATGTGATGGCTTAAAACGACAGGAAGTGTTATCTGACAATTTCTGGGGGCCAAGGAGTCCAGGTGCAGCCTCGCCGGGCCCTCTGCCTCGGGATCTCTCATAGGCTGCAGTCATCCAAGGTTCAGCCGGGGCAGGATTCACTGCCAGGTGAAATCAGTGTTGTCAGCAAGAGTCAGTTCCTTGCAGTTGTTGGGCTGAGGACTTCAGTTCTATACCAGCTGCTGGCCAGAGGCCACCCTCATCCACTGCCCCACAGGCCTCTCCATAGACCGGCTCCCACATCAGCTGGCTTCACCCAAGTGAGTCTGTGAGAGTGTGAACAAGACAGAAGGCACGTCATCTCAGAACCGACCTCCCTTCACTTTTGCCTTATTCTGTTATTAGAAGCAGGTCCCTGGGTCCAGCCCACCACTTGGTGGGCCTGGATCACCCAGGGGTGTGAACACCCCGGGAGGTGGGGAAAGTGGGAGTCATTGAAGAGGCTGTTTCTCCAGGTAAAAGTTAGAAACAGCTCCATGAGCTGCAGTACTGATGGTCCAGTGACGTACGGTACGAATGTGCCTTGAAAACGACACATTTTAAGGGATTTTTACGTCCCCGGTGCCAGTAGTCTTAAGACTCTACCAGACATATATCCTTGGCAGTTTTTGAGTGGGATGGGGGCTTTTCTTCCCATGCAGCTGCTGCTTTTCCCACTGGTCTGTACCTAGCCTGCCCCGTGGCTTTTAAACCGTATCTTGAGTGCGTGTCTGATGTCAGGAACATCCACGGCCTGGAAGCAGCCACATGAATCCTGTGGGTGGGTGTTTCCTGGGGAATTAGAGTCGTTATCTACTATAGAATTGCTTTTATTTTGTTCCAGCCTTTATTTTTCCAAGTTCTAGGGCCATGGACTATGCTGGAGTCATTTGAGAGTTGAATCATCATCAAATAGTCCCGATATCAGCCGTTCTAGAATAAGTGGGCTGAGTGCGTCACCCTTCCTTTAGTTGCAAAGGGCTATCATTCCCAGACATGCATCACATTTTATGAGATGTGACCCCTGTATCTTCCCACAGCAAGAACGAGATCTGTGTCTGGGAGTATGGGATACTGTTGGGTGGGCAAATCTATCATTACTTTACAATAGCGCTCCACCCTTCCCAGATTATATTTTTAAAAAAATCAGCATTGGGAACAGATAAGTATGTATAGAAGGGGATCAGAACCTTTCATCTGTATTTTCATTACCCAAAGACAAGCACTCTTGCCTTTTCAGGGAATTTCCCTTCAGTTTTTTCTCTAAGCATAAATGAGGGTAAACAGCCGCACACAATTTTGTAAAACTGGCTTCAAACTCCACCTAAAGCTTCCTAAAGCTCCCACCCCCTCCACTGAATAATAAGTGTAGTGAAAATGTTCTCATATTATTAAAACATGATTTTTATGATTTTAATGTGGGCATGGTGTTTTGCTGAAAAAATGTAGCATTACTTAATCAAATATTCCTTCCTTGGATACTTAGGTTGTTTTCCATCTCTCACTACTAACAATGAGTCTGTGCACATCCATCTTTGTTAGGCTGTCTTTAATGTGATGCATATTATTTTGCTAATATTTTTGTTTTCTGACCTGTCTCCCTCTCTATCTTTGGTTTTGCAGGGTGCAAATCCGTGCCCAGGGCTGTGGAGCTAGCTCTCCACTTAGCACGGATCTCACTGTTCTCCTTTCGCGAAGTGACTCTCATCCTGGGGCCATCTTGCCCCCAGGGGACATGGGGACACATCTGGGGACATTTTTGGTTGTTGCAGCTCAGAGGGTGGTGCCACTGGCATCTAGTGGATAGAGGTCAGGACAGCCTCATACCAAAGAACGTTCCAGCCCCAAATGTTCATCGTGCCTGGGCCGAGAAACTCTCTTCTGATGTGGCCATCTTTTCTGTCTGTTGTTTGAAAGTAGCTGCCCAGTTACCTGATGTGAGGAAGTTTTCCCTCAGTTATAAAATGGTTCTCAACCTGGTTTAATGACGGTTGACAGTTATAGTTTTGTTCTCACCTGGCTCATCAACCCTCTTAAACATGTGTGAGCTCATGGACGGCTCTGTGCGGCGTCTTCCTACCCTCACCAAGCAAGGTCTGGTCTTTCTGTGAATCTCTCTTCTGAGAAGGTCAGCGAGGTTAGAGAAGCCGGTTTCGTCGGGGCTTGCGTGTTTGTCTCTGTGTCGCCAGTTTTGTTTTTGTTGTGTTACAAGATGTTCCACTGCCCTCCCCTCACCCTTCCCCCTTGGCGTGCTGAAGTCGGATCACTGGTATAGATCATACCCTTGTCACTGTCTGAATAAAAGAGGCCTTTGAACAGGTGCCAGAGTCAGACCACAGTGGAAAAAGATGAGGCCCCCAAACAATGCAGCACAACCAGCAGATCTCTGTAAATTTAGAGCGTAATCTTGCCATAATATGGGAACGAAGTAACCTTGTGATGAACTTGGTGGGAGGAAATGACTAACGGGAGGAGACAGTCGGCACAGTATTTATATTGGACAAGATGTCCGAGTTCTCTTGAGCCCCTTCTGGAGCAGAGGAAGCTGGGGAGGGGGACGTTATTTCCCATAGCAGCGTTTGGGTGAAGGCGAAAGGAAAAAGGAACCTCAGATGCTTTCATGTTCAGACCCCGCTGCTGTCTTTGGCCCGAGTCACAAGCAGGCATAGATGCAGTCCATCAAAGCAGCAGCCTGCAGTTCTGATGCTTTTAAAGTGCAGGTGCCTGTTCGTGGCCTGTGGGTGCTTTTATGAGTAAGCATGTTGTTCTAAAAGATTGTCCGTGATCAGAGGCGTTCGGAAGTTACTTTAGTCGATGAAACTATACCACTGATTTGGCCTTGGGTATTTATTTCCTATTCAATGAAGAGCTTACAGGCATGCATTCTGGGCTTCCTGGGGCAGCAGAATTTAGGCACGAGGTGGTGATGGCCGTGCTCACTTAGCCTTGCCCATCTCCATTGCCTCCAGCCTCCCTGCGATGCAGGTCTATGAGGAAAGAGTCGTGGGATAAGAATTGACGATTTCACCATCATTCCTTAAAGCCAGGGTTTCTCAGCCTCAGCACCGCTGACATTTGGGGCGGGATGGTTCTCTGTTGCGGGGACCGCCCTGTGCATTGTAGGACGGTTAGCAGCATCCTTGGTCTCCACCCACTAGATGCCAGTAGCACCTCCCAGTTGAGATAATCAAATATGTGTCCAGACATTGTCGGAAGTCCCCTGGGGGCAAAACCACCCCCATTCAGACCCCCAGCTTAAACCTTGTTTTCTACAAACAGTGCGACTGAGGGTCTTGAGGAGTGACTGTCACCCCAACAGGAATAATAACACTGGGTGAGCATGTTCTGTGGATGTTGGCCCTTTGCTACCTGCTCTACGTAGATGATCTCGTTTAAGCCCCAGCAAGCTATACGGTAAGAGTTGTTAGGGTCCCGATTTTACAGAGGAGGAAACTGAGGTCTAGAGAAAAGAAGTAGCTTGTCCAGGTGCACACAGCTGGGAGCTGGTACCGGGTCTAAGCATCTGATGTCTGTGCTGTGATGTCACCCTCTCCCCAGAAAATCTGGTCAGTGTGAACTGAAAATCTGGGTACTTTGCTCTCTAGCTAAGTCCTCAGGTAGACGTAAGGGTCCCACGTTGTCTAGAGCAGTAGCTGTCAACTGAGGCAATGTGTCCCCCAGGGGACATTTGTTAATGTCTGGAGACATTTTGGTTGTCACCAAGGGGATTGCTGCTGGCATCTAATGGGCTAGGGATGCCGCGGGAGATGGTGCCATGCAGAGTCCAGCCCCCTCACGGCAAAGAATTCTCCAGCCCCAAATATTAACAGTGCTGAGGCTGAGAAACCCTGATCTCGAGAATTATCTTACTTCCCAACTCTTTCTGGTAGACCACGTTTTGGCAATACCGGCAGCCCCGCGTATAAATTTAAAATTATCTTACAGTGTGAGGGTCAGTCTGTTCCCGTTAGAATAGTAATGACTGTAAAAACAGAGTTCTTCAATCCTTTTGATCTTGCTTTCATCATTTAATGATTTTCCAAATGCTTTGAGTTTTCTTGTTTTCTGTGGCCTTTGCCCCAAAGTGAGGCTCCCCTCTCACTTTTCATCTTCGGCCAAGTGAGAAAACACTGGCGTCCACTGAGTACACTTTGTGCGGCATCTCTCGTGGGAAGCGGCCACTGGAGCGGAACCAAGTGTTCCTCTTGGGTGTTCATTCCTCCCGGCCCCCCCTCTAGGATGAATCGACCGGGGAGATTACGTTTTACATGAAGGGAGCGGATGTCGTCATGGCTGGCATTGTGCAGTACAACGACTGGCTGGAAGAAGAGGTAAGCATGACGTGGGGTGTGGAAACGGGGCCTCGGATGCGTGTCCTGGAGTCTGTCCCTTGCATGGAATAGTGAGGTGGGTCCCTGCATGCGTTTTCTGGGGCTGTGTAACAAATCACCCCCAAACGTAGCAGCTTAGGAGGACGCGTGTAATTTCTTACGGTTTCTGCGAATCAGCAATCCAGCCACAGCTTGGCTGGGTCCTCAGCTCAGGGTCTCTTCGGCTTTGGTCAAGGGGTCACCCGAGGCTGGGGTCTCATCTGAAGGCTCAGCTGGGGCGGGACCCCCTTCCCAGCCCACTGGGAAGTGGTCATGGGCAGGATTCAGCTCCTCAGTGCCTCTCGGCCGGAGGCAGCCACGTTCCTTGCCATGTGGATGAAACAGAGAGAAGTGAAACAGAGAGATGAAACAGAGAGAAGTGACCTTCTTGGAAACGACCTCCCCTCACTTTGCCACATTCTGTCTGTTAGGAACAAGGCACCGGGTCCAGTGCACACTCAGGGCAGGTGAACATACAAGGGTGTGGGTACCAGGAGGCGGGCATCATGGGGCCCCGTCACAGGCTGCCTTGTCCCAGATTGTGACGTGGGAATTGGCTGCAGCAGGGAGGGAAGGAACTCTCCAGTCTGTCAGGCTGTTTCTGTTTCATCTCCCATCTCCAGGCGCAGAATTCACATTTTATGTTCAGTAATATCATATTTCCAATTAGTGAGTAACAAACCCAAGTGCCGACAGGGGCCAGGCAGATAACTCAGGTGAATGAAACGGGCCGGGATGTGTTTCCTGACAGCATCACACTTTGTGCGTTGAACGTGTTGGAATATTCTTCACTTGACAGCTATGTTTCGTGGGACCGTGTGGAAACAGCCGCCTTTCAGTATCACTGGCTGTGGTCATTTGGGAAAGTGCTCTTGTCAAAGGTTCAGTTTTTCCAACGAGCCTGAAATCCAGATTAGTCTGTGAGATCTTACTGCATTGACTTAAATTTTGAGCCCCCTTTGGAAGGTTTGCTGAGAGAGACTGCTTCAGGGGAAAGCAGCGTTCTGATTTACCATTGCACTGTCCCCTCGGGAGGGGCATCCACTTCAGCCTCCAGCCCTCCCCAGAGACAGTCCGGGATACAGAGCCCTCAGTGCGGCTCTCCGCTGACCAGGGTTTGCTTTTCAGTGTGGAAACATGGCCCGGGAAGGGCTGCGGGTGCTTGTGGTGGCGAAGAAATCTCTAGCAGAGGAGCAGTATCAAGACTTTGAGGTCAGTGGTTCTGTGACTTTCCTTTTACTTTTTAGCCCCACTCACCTCCCCATCTTCCCCTCCCTCATTCTGCTCTGGCCAGACTGACGTCATTTCTGAGCACACCAGGTTCTTCTCTCTGCCTAGTACTGTCCTCCCTCACAGAGTTCCAAGGCCCCCCTCCCTCACTTCTTTGGGTCTCAGCTCAAATGCCGCCTCCTCTGAGAAATCTTCCTGGATCCCCCATCTAAAGCAGCCCCGCCTCATCACTCCCCGTTGTCACCCTGTTGAACTTTCTTCACTGTATTTATCACCAGCTGTAATGACTTTATGTACGTATTTTCACATTCTTTTTTTTTTTTTTTTTTTGCGGTATGCGGGCCTCTCATTGTTGTGGCCTCTCCCGTTGTGGGGCACAGGCTCCGGACGCACAGGCTCAGCGGCCATGGGTCACGGCTCAGCCGCTCCGCGGCATGTGGGATCTTCCCGGACCGGGGCACGAACCCGTGGCCCCTGCATCTGCATCGTGGCCCCTAAACCACTGCGCCACCAGGGAAGCCCTCACATTCTTTTTGATAGCTTCTTTCTGGAATAAAATCTTTTTGAGAGCAGAGACTTTATCAGTTTGGTTTGCCCTTGTACCCCAACACTTACGATAGGCATTATAAACCTTTTGAAAAATATGAAATGAAACATTCAAATTTGAAATTGTAAACCTTCTTGAAGCCCTAATTTTTTTAAGCTGTAAAAGATGTTGGATTTGAACTCGATCATTGACTTTCACTGCCAAGGCTTCCAGTATAAATATGTCTTGTTAATTGTCATCTCATCCCATGGATTGTGTGTTCCTTGAGGGGGAGGGTCCTTGTTGTACCCCCAGTCCTGGCACAAAGCTGAATGAATGTGTTTACACGTGACTGAAGGGGAGAGAGACCAGGTTGGGGGAAAGGCTTCTGCGGCCCTTGTCCTGCTCCACCCAGAGAAACTGTGCTTGGGTCTGTCACTTTTATGTGCTTGAGTTCTTTGTAAAGTTTTATTTAACGAGAGTTCTAGCCCTGATAAAATTCTACCTTTCTTTCAGTTTTAAAGGCATATGCTTTGTGACTGCTGTATCTTTGTTAACACCGTAAAGAGGGGATAAACAGAAGGGTTGGGTCGATGGGCTTTGGAAGTAAGACTTTGTCTTTAGACAACCTGGTGGTCAAGAGTTCTTGGTTACAGAGCATATGCTGTGTGGGGAGAAGCTACCGTCTTTTGAGGTCTCGAGTTGTACTAATCCTTGTAAAAACCCAGTGAAGCTGGGGCCGTTACTGCCTCTTCGGGGAGGAAAACAATTGAGGCTCAGAGAAGTTAAGTGACCTGCTAGAAGTTGCACAGCAGGTGAGTGTAGAGCAAAGGGTGGAGCTCCGGTCTGTCCAGTTCCAGCGTCTGGACTGATAAACTGGGAAGGAGGCTGGAGGTCTCAGTTTCACCCCTTTGAGGTTCACCCAGGTGCTGGGGTCCCTGCCCTGTGTGGGGGATGAGACGCTCCCACTGCCAGTTGGTCCGCCTTGCACCTCTCCATCCTAAGTGGTGACAGTGTCCCCTGGTGTGTCCCAGGCCCGCTATGTCCAGGCCAAGCTGAGTGTGCACGACCGTTCCCTCAAAGTGGCCACAGTGATCGAGAGCCTGGAGATGGAGATGGAGCTGCTGTGCCTGACAGGGGTGGAGGACCAGCTCCAGGCGGACGTGAGGCCCACCCTGGAGACCCTGAGGAACGCCGGCATCAAGGTAGGGTGAGCCTGCCTGGACCCACTGCTGAAATAGGTTGCCACATGGCAGTGACTTCCAGACTTAGACCAGTGATCCCGTCAGCGGAGGGTGAAAATTAGAGATGGGGGGAGGCGGGGCCGAGGATGGAAATAGTGACAGGGAACCGGGCTCGGACAGTGACCTGTAGCCCTCCCATCCTCGACAGCTGTGGAAGACGTCTTGCGTGTCCGCGCTTGCTGCCGGCTTCCCCTCTGCATGCCGGGCTCCATGGAGACAGGACCGAGAGCATCTCCTTAGCTCTCAGGACCAGCTGTGTCCCGCGCATTTGCGGTGTTTGTTATATTCTTGTTGAGTGTCCGGCCAGCCAACCAATCTGTGTTTTGGTCTGGGTAACTGAATGACCACCCAACAGAGTGACCATCTGCCCCAACGAACTGCCGTATTTACATTGTTGTTTGGGGCCAAAAAGTACATATCTGGTAGTTTAATCCGGAGACGCCAGTAGAGGGCGTCTGGGGAGCGGGCTCCATCTCTGCGGACCCAAGCAAGGGATTAGCAAACTCATCGGCTAGAAGCTCCTGAAAATACGTAGGTTAAGCTGCCTGCCTCTGCCAAGAGCAGCTCTGGGCTGCGTCCTTGGGCCCGCATCTGGCGCGAGTGCCCGTGAGCTGAGCGGGGCGATGTCAGCAGGACGGATGAGGCCTGGGCCTCCGTTTCCCACCTCATAAAGTTACTCTGAAGGAACAACGCACAGCACTTAACAGGTGCCCGGCACGGTGAACACTCGGGGAACCTTTGTGGTTATTTTCTTTCCTGCGCTTCCCCTGCTGCCAAGATATCCTTTGTCCGATGACTCTAAGGCCCCCACCCCACTTCCCCACTGGGAGCAGAGGGAGCAGAGGGTTAATGGGTGAATCAGCAGGGTAGGAAGCACATCCGTTTAGACTCTGAAGACCTGGGTTCTGGGCCTGGTCGGGACAGGAACTAGCTCTGTGGCTTTGGGCAAGTCACCTACCCTCTCTGAGCCCGCCACACTGAGGTGCACAGTGCTCAGTTACGAGGCGAGGAAGGACCTGGCACGTTTACTGTCGGCGGTTTAGTTAGGGTTCAGCCCCCTGAGATTGCTCGGGGGCATCCGGCCACGTAGAAAGACCCTGTGGAACGTGACAAATCAGTGTTTCCTGTGGGACATGGAAGTGACCCCTCGTCCATACAGCCTTCCCCTTCTTTGAGATTATTTATTGCTTTAAGAAAAGTTTCCGGAACGGGGATTAGGAGGGCAGAGGCTGAGCTTCACGACGTCTACTGCAGCACGTGGCCAGTTTTGCAAAAGTGCCACACCAACTTTTGCTACCACCAGCGGCAGACGCCCAAGGTCTTGAAGCCCTTGAACTGGGGCCTTTCCTGTGGTTCGTTGGGGACAGTGTAGGCCTCAAGGAGGTAAATGGAACGTATCAAGTTCAGCTCGATGTGTTTGGAAACTCGGCTGACACAGGCGACACAGGCTAGCCTCAAACGCTAACCAAGGGGACCCCTTCCATGCGGTAATTTCAGGTTTGGATGCTGACGGGGGACAAGCTGGAGACAGCTACATGCACAGCAAAGAATGCACATCTGGTGACCAGAAACCAAGACATCCACGTTTTTCGGCTGGTAAAGCGTTGTCTGCTCTGGGGCCCTGGGGGGTGATGCTGCCGTTTGCCCTGTAGCCTCATAGCCTCGCTTGGACCCCTGGGTGGGTGGTGGCGGGAGCTCACGTCGTTGGTTTGGGTGGGATCACTGAATGACCCAGGCGAGGCTCAACGATTCCTGCCGGTGGTGGTGCAGGAGTGCCTGGTTACCGCCCCATGTTAATCTGTGTTCTTAACCCGGTGCTGGCTGTGGTCCCTTTGAGGAGCTGACGGGAGTTAGGTGTGATCAGCGTGAAGGATGCAGATGAGCTCATACGTGTGAAATTGCACATACAAGTCTGGGATTTCCCTGAACCCTTCAAAGCCAACTCCTTGGGTAGGAAATCAGTTCCAGATCGCAGATACTGGCCTGTCTTCCCTCCTGAAGGAAACCCTTGAGGAACCTTTAGAAGGAGGCGTGTTGGGTGGCAAATGAGAATTCCCTGCCCCGGTGGCCAGCACTTGGCCCAAGCAGTGCGGGCACAAGGAGCTGCTCCAGGGCTTGAGGCCAAGGACGGTGATTGGCCTTATTGAGTTGGGAGTTGGGAGGGGCACTAGGTCCCCTCTGGGGCCAGATGTGGTGGTCCTACTTATCTGTCATCAGAGCTACCAAGCCAAACAACTGGATCTAGATGTTTTGGGGGTCTCCCCCCATACCCCTGCCTTTGGTCTATAGCCCATTGAAGCTTTATGAAATCCAGCAGTTTCGGGACTAGCACAACCAGCATCGTGTAGAGACAGATACAGTGGAGCCTCATTATGGATTCTGTATTTGCAAATTCACCCACTCGCTAAAACTTGTTTGTAACCCGAAAATCAATACTCGAGGTGCTTTCAGAGCCCTATATGGACGCATACACAGCAGTGGAAAGTTTGAGTCATCTGACAAGTGAGTTCCTAACTGAGGTGGAGAGGAGCGACGCTCTGCCGTTTTTTAAAAAATTTATTTATTGATTTATTTTTGGCTACGTTGCTGTGTGTGGTCTTTCTCTAGTTGCAGCGAGTGGGGGCTACTCTTCGTTGCGGTGCACGGGCTTCTCATTGCGATGGCTTCTCTTGTTGCAGAGCTCGGGCTCTGGGCGTGCGGGCTTCAGTAGTTGTGGCACCCGGGCTCAGTAGTTGTGGTACACGGGCTTAGTTGCTCCACGGCATGTGGGATCTTCCCGGACCAGGGCTCAAACCCGTGTCCCCTGCATTGGCAGGCGGATTCTTAACCACTGCACCACTAGGGAAGCCTGCTCTGCCTTCTTGTCTCAGCTGTCAGGCGGACGCAAGGGTCCTTTTCAGTCTACTCAGTGCCACGTTTTTTGCATTTTTGTGGGTTTTCTTGTTAGCAGTTTCACTGTTTAACATGGCCCCCAGCACAGAGCTGGGAACTGACCATATCCCTGAGTGCAGGAAGGCTGTGATGAGCCTCCCGGAGATAAGCTTCCTCCAGGCATGAGTCATGGTCCTGTTGGCCATGAGTCTAGTGTTAATGAATCAATAATAAATATTTTTTTAATTAAAATTTTTTTTATTGAAGTGTAGTTGACGTACAATATTATATGTTTCAGGTGTGCAACACACTGATTCACAGTTTTTAAAAGTTATATTCCATTTATAATTATAAAATATTGTCTATATTCCCTGTGCTGTACAATATATCTTTGTGGCTTATTTATTTTATTTTAAAATTTTTTAATAGATCTTTATTGGCATATAATTGCTTCACAATACTGTGTTAGCTTCTGTTGTACAACAAAGTGAATCAGCTGTGTACATACATATATCCCCATATCCCCTCCCTCTTGAGCCTCCCTCCCACCCTCCCTATCCCACCCCTCTAGGTGGTCACAAAGCACCGAGCTGATCTCCCTGTGCTATGGGGCTGCTTCCCACTAGCTGTCTGTTTTACATTTGGTGGTGTATATATGTCCATGCCACTCTGTCACTTCGCCCCAGCTTCTCCCTCCACCCCCGTGTCCTCAAGTCCATTCTCTATGTCTGTGTCTTTATTCCTGCCCTGCCATTAGGTTTATCAGTACCTTTTTTTTTAGATTCCATATATATGTGTTAGCATACAGTATTTGTTTTTCTCTTTCTGACCTCAGTCTGTATGACAGACTCTAGGTCCGTCCACCTCACTACAAATAATTTCGGGTTTTTTTATGGCTGAATAATATTCCATTGTATATATGTGCCATATCTTCTTTATCCATTCATCTGTTGATGGACATTTAGGTTGGTTCCATGTCCTGCCTATTGTAAATAATGCTGCAGTGAACATTGTGGTACATGTCTTTTTTTGAATTATGGTTTTCTCAGGGTATATGCCCAGTAGTGGGATTGCTGGGTCATATGGTAGTTCTGTTTTTAGTTTCTTAAGGAACTTCCATACTGTTCTCCATAGTGGTTGTATCAATTTACATTCCCACCAACAGTGCAGGAGGGTTCCTTTTTCACCACACCGTTTCCAGCATTTATTGATTCTAGATTTTTTGATAATGGCCATTCTGACCGGCGTGAGGTGATACCTTGTAATTTTGATTTGCATTTCTCTAATAATTAGTGATGTTGAGCATCTTTTTATGTGCCTCTTGACCATCTGTATGTCTTATTTGGTGAAATGTCTATTTAGGTGTTCTGCCCATTTTTTAATTGGATTGTTTGTTTTTTTTGATATTGAGCTCCATGAGCTGTTTGTATATTTTGGAGATTAATCCTTTGTCCATTGTTTCATTTGCAAATATTTTCTCCCATTCTGAGGGTTGTCTTTTCATCTTGTTTATGGTTTCTTTTGCTGTGCAAAAGCTTTGAAGTTTAATTAGGTCCAATTTGTTTAGTTTTGTTTTTATTTTCATTACTCTAGGAGGTGGGTCATAAAAGATCTTGCCGTGATTTATGTCAAAGAGTGTTCTTCCTGTGTTTTCCTCTGAGAGTTTTATAGTGTCTGGTCTTACGTTTAGGTCTTTAATCCATTTGGAGCTTATTTTTGTGTATGGTGTTAGGGAGTGTTCTAATTTCATTCTTTTACATGTAGCTGTCCAGTTTTCCCAGCACCACTTATTGAAGAACCACCATTGTATGTTCTTGCCTCCTTTGTCATAAATTAGATGACCATATGTGCGTGGGTTTATCTCTGGGCTTTCTATCCTGTACCATCGATCTATGTTTCTGTTTTTGTGCCAGTACCATACTGTCTTGATTACTGTAGCTTTGTAGTATAGTTTGAAGTCAGAGCGCCTGATTCCTCCAGCTCTGTTTTTCTTTCTCAAGATTGCTTTGGCTATCCAGGGTCTTTTGTGTTTCCATACGAATTGTAAAATTTTTTTGTTCTAATTCTGTGAAGAATGCCGTTGGTAGTTTGATAGGGATTGCATTGAATCTGTAGATTGCTTTGGGTAGTACAGTCATTTTCACAATATTCATTCTTCCAATCCAAGAACATGGTATATTTCTCCGCCTCTTTGTGTCATCTTTGATTTCTTTCATCATTGTCTTATAGTTTTCTGACAAGTCTTTTGCCTCCTTAGGTTGGTTTATCCCAGGTATTTTATTCTTTCTGTTGTGATGGTAAATGGGATTGTTTCCTTAATTTCTCTTTCTGATTTTTCGTTGTTAGTGTACAGGATTGCTAGAGATTTCTGTGCATTAATTTTGTATCCTGCAACCTTACCAAATTCATTGATTAGTTCTAGTAGTTTTCTGGTGGCATCTAGGATTTTCTATGTATAGTATCATGTCATCTGCAAACAGTGACAGTTTTACTTCTTCTTTTCCAATTTGTATGCCTTTTATTTCTTTTTCTTCTCTGATTGCCGTGGCTAGGACTTCCAAAACTATGTTGAAGAGGAGTGGCAAGAGTGGACATCCTTGTCTTGTTCCTGATCTTAGAGGAAATGCTTTCAGTTTTTCACCATTGATTATGATGCTTTCTGTGGGTCTGTCATATATGGCCTTTATTATGTTGAGGTAGGTTCCCTTTATGCCCATTTTCTGGAGAGTTTTTATTATAAATCGGTGTTGAATTTTGTCAAAAGCTTTTTCTGCATCTGTTGAGATGATCATGTGGTTTTTATTCTTCAATTTGTTAATATAGTGTATCACATTGATTGATTTGCATATATTGAAGAATCCTCACATCCCTGGGATAAACCCCACTTGATCATGGTGTATGATCCTTTTAATGTGTTGTTGGACTCTGTTTGCTAGTATTTTGTTCAGGATTTTTGCATCTATGTTCATCAGTGATAGTGGTCTATAATTTTCTTTTTTTGTGATACCTTTTTCTGGTTTTGGTATCAGGGTGGTGGCTTTGTAGAATGAATTTAGGAGTGTTCCTCCCTCTGCAGTTTTTGGAAGAGTTTGAGAATAATCTGTTAGCTCTTCTCTAAATGTTTGATAGAATTCGCCTGTGAGGCCATCTGGTCCTGGACTTTTGTTTATTGGAAGATTTTTAATTACAGATTCAATTTCATTACTTGTCATAGGTCTGTTTATATTTTCTAATTCTTCCTGATTCAGTCTTGGAAAATTGCACCTTTCCAAGAATTTGTCCATTTATTCATGGTTGTCCATTTTATTGGTATATAGTTGTTCGTAGTAGTCTCTCATAATCCTTTGTATTTCTGCCGTGTCAGTTGTGATTTCTCCTTTTTCATTTCTAATTTTATTGATTTGCATCCTCTCCCTTTTTTTCCTGATGAGTCTGGCTAAGGGTTTATCAATTTTGTTTATCTTCTCAAAGAACCAGATTTTCATTTTATTGAACTTTGCTATTGTTTTCTTCATTTTTGTTTCATCTATTTCTACTCTGATCTTTATGATTTCTTTCCTTCTACTGACTTTGGGTTTTCTTTGTTCTTCTTTCTCTAGTTGCTTTAGGTGTAGGGTTAGATGGTTTACTTGAGATTTTTCTTGTTTCTTGAGGTGAGACTGAATTGCTATAAACTTCCCTCTTAGAACTGCTTTTGCTACATCCCATAGGTTTTGGGTCATCGTGTTTTTGTTGTCATTTGTCTCTATGTATTTTTTAATTTCTTCTTTGATTTCTTCAGTGATCTCTTGGTTATTTAGTAGTGCACTGTTTAGCCTCCATGTATTTGTGTTTTTTTACAGTTTTTTCCCCCTGTAATTGATTTCCAGTCTCATCACGTGATCAGAAAAGATGCTTGATACGATTTCAGTTTTCTTAAATTTTCCAAGGCTTGATTTGTGACCCAAGATGTGATCTATCCTGGAGAATGTTCTGTGTGCACTTGGGAAGAAAGTGTATTCTGCCACTTTCATGTGGAATGTTCTATAAATGTCAATTAAATGTATCTGACCTATTGTGTCATTTAAAGCTTGTGTTTCCTTATTTATTTTCTGTTTGGATAATCTGTCCATTGGTGTAAGTGGGGCGTTAAAGTCCCCTACTATTATTGTCAGGGTTGTTAGCATTTGCCTTATTTATTGAGGTGTTCCTATTTTGGGTGCATAAACATTTATAATTGTTATAGCTTCTTCTTGGATTGATCCCTTGATCATTATGTAGTGTCCTTCCTTATCTCTTCTAACAGTCTTTATTTTAAAGTCTATTTTATCTGATACAAGTATTGCTACTCCAGCTTTCTTTAGATTTCCATTTGCATGGAATATCTTTTCCCATCCCTTCACTTTCAGTGTGTATGTGTCCCTAGGTCTGAAGTGGGTCTCTTGTAGACAGCATATATATGGGTCCTGTTTTTGTATCCATTCAGCTAGTCTGTGTCTTTTGGTTGGGGCATTTAATCCGTTTACATTCAAGGTTATTATCAATATGTATGTTTCTATTACCGTTTTCTTAATTGTTTTGGGTTTGTTTTTGTGGGTCTGCTTCTTCTCTTGTGTTTCCTGCCTAGAGAAGTTTCCTTAGCATTTGTTGTAAAGCTCGCTTGGTGGTGCTGAATTCTCTTAGCTTTTGCTTGTCTGAAAGCTTTTGATTTCTCTGTTGAATCTGAATGAGATCCTTGCTGGGTAGAGTAATCTTGGTTATAGGTTTTTCTCTTTCATCACTGTAAGTATATCCTGCCACTCCCTTCTGGCATGCAGAGTTTCTGCTGAAAAATCAGCTGATAACCTTATGGGGATTCCTTTGTATGTTATTTTTTGGTTTACCCTTGCTGCCTTTAATATTTTTTCTTTGAATTTAATTTTTGTTAGTTTGATTAATATGTGTCTTTGTGTGTTTCTCCTAGGGTTTATACTGTATGGGACTCTCTGTGCTTCCTGGACTTGGGTGACTAATTCCTTTCCCATGTTAGGGAAGTTTTCTACTGTAATCTCTTCAGATATTTTCCCAGACCCTTTGTTTTAATCTTCTTCGTCTGGGACCCCTATAATTCGAATGTTGGTGCGTTTATTGTTGTCCCAGAGGTCTCTGAGATTGTCCTCAATTCTTTTCATTCTTTTTTCTTTATTCTGCTCCTTGGCAGTTACTTCCACCATTTTGTCTTCCAGCTCACTTATTCGTTTTTCTGCCTCTGTTATTCTGTTATTGATTCCTTCTAGTGTATGTTTCATTTCAGTTATTGTGTTGTTCATCTCTGTTTGTTCTTTAGTTCTTCTAGATCTTTGTTAAACATTTCTTGTATTTTCTCAGTCTGTGCCTCCATTCTGTTTCCGAGATTCAGGATCATCTTTACTGTCTGAATTCTTTTTCAGCTGGGTTGCCTGTTTCCTCTTCAATTATTTGGTCTTGTAGGTTTTTACCTTGCTCCTTCATCTCTGACATATTTTTTTTGCCATCTCATTTTTTTTTTTTTGATGAGTGGGATTGTGTTCCTTTTTTACTTGTTGTTTGGCCTGAGACTTCAAAAACTGGAGTTTGTAGGCTGTTGTATAGAACTGGGTCTTGGTGCCGACATGAAGACCTTCAGGAGACCTCATTCTGGTGAATATTCCCTGGGGTCTGGGGTTCTCTGTTAGTCCAAGTGGTTCAGACTTGGAGCTCCCACCACAGGAGCTTCGGCCCAACCCCTGGCTCATGAAGCAAGATCCTGTAAGCCGTGTGGGGTGGCAAAAAAAAAAAAAGAACAATAACAAAGTAAAAAATAAAATTAGACTAGGAAACTAACAGGTATGTTAGAAAGAATATAAAAATAAAAATATGGATGAAACAACAACCAGAAGGTAAAACAGAACCACAATAGTAAAAAAGAGGAGGAGAAAGAAAAAGAAAAAGGTGGAAAAGGCCTTGGCTGTGGAGGGTGGGGCCTAAGCAGGGGTGGGGTTTGGGTGGTGGGCAGGGCCTATGCTTAGGACCCACAGGGCTGGAAAAGGCCCTGGGGGTGTAGGGGGTGGGGCTTAGGCTCAACAGAACAGAAGGGGCCCAGGTGTGCCTCCTGCCTCTGGTCTCAGAGGGTGGGGGCCCCACCTGGGAGCCCAGCAGGGCTCGAGTGGGTGGGGCAAACGCCCTCTGCTGCTCTCCTCCAGTCCCCAAGGGCCTCTTCCGCCTGCCTCTCCTGTTCTCCCCTGGCCTCCTTCCTACACCCCCAGGACCAGTGGGGCCTGGAGGGGGCCTCTGAGGGCTTAGGACCCGGCCTCAGAGCAAGGCAGACTTCCCTGGCCGATTGGGCAGGGGAAACGCTTGGTACATCCCATCCCTATCCGAGCCCCTGAGGGTCCCTTCAGGCGTGGGAACCCCTCCCCCCTCTCAGCCACCCCTCAGGGGCGTTGGTCTTGTCTGGCCTCCACTTCCCCCCCTCAGTCCCCTCACGTCTTACCGGTTCGCTTGAGCATTCCTCCCATCTCTTGGGGTGTTGAGGTCCCCCACCAGCGTCCAGCAGGTTCCCTAGTTGTGGGGAGACGCAAACTCTGCGTCTTCCCACACCGCCATCTTGACTCCACCAGCCCCTTATTTTATACATAGTAACTTGTACCTCTTAGTAGCTTGTAACCCTATCTTGCCCCTCCCTGCTTCCCTCTCCCACTTGGTCACCACTAGTTTGTTCTCTATATCTGTGGGTCTGTTTCTTTTTTGTCATATTCACTAGTTTGTTTTATTTTTTAGATTCCACATATAAGTGATATCATGCAGTACTTGTCTTTCTCTGACTTATTTCAACAATACATATTTTCAAAGATGTCTTTAAACAGAGGCACATAGAAAATGAGGTTATGTATTGACTGATGGATAAAAATATTGTGACCAGAGGCTCATAGGAGCCTAGCTAGCCCTGTACCTCCCCCAGGAGCAGTGGTTTAAAAATCGCTAATTCAGTATTCACAGCAACTTTCCAGAACATAACTATTGCACATAGTGAGAACACACTGTATGCTCTAGAATTCAGGGGTTGCAAACTATAGCCCATATGCCGGCCACCTGTTTTTGTAAATAAAGTTTTATTTAAACACAAGATCGACCCATCTGTTTACATATTGTCTGTGGCTGCTTTGGCACTGTAGCGGCGGAGCTGGGTAGTTGTGACAGACTGTATGGTCCCCAAAGTGTGTCATATTTAACAGCTGGTCCTTCTTAGAAAAGCCCCTGCTAGATGCCTGGCTTCCAAGGCCTGCTCTGCAGTGGATGGGCTGTGACACGGTAGCCAGGCTAACAAATCTTGCCCTGTGTCCGTTTCCTTAGATGTAAAGTAGAACTATTATCATCATGCACCTCGAAGGGTCCTTGTGAGAAACAGATGGGGTGAAAATGCTTGAAAAGTGCTTATTTGGACAGTGCCTGGCACAGAAAGAAAGCACAGTGGCTTTGTGCTCTTATTTTTATTATGTGGGTCACAGCCATCCTGCGGGAAGTGCGAGGGGATGGTTGGCGTACAGGCCCTCCGGATTCCCACAGAGTCATAGCAAACAGGATCTAATTCGTCTCTGGCTCTGGGGGCAGGAGAGGGGTGGGGGCCCGGGCCGGCGGCCATGGTCTTCACGAGGCTGCAGGAAGCCACTGTTTGTTGTTCCACCAGCTCCGGAGAGCAAGACCTCCTTCATCCTGTCTTTCCTTCCAGGTGACTAACCGCGGCGAGGCCCACCTCGAGCTGAACGCTTTCCGCAGGAAGCACGACTGTGCCCTAGTCATCTCCGGAGACTCCCTGGAGGTGGGCACGGGTAACCCCGCCAGCAGGCTCCTCCCGGGAGCTGCCGTGTGGGAGGGGCCTTGGCCGACGCACCACCTCTCCCTGACCCCGCCAGGTTTGCCTCAAGTACTACGAGTACGAGTTCATGGAGCTGGCCTGCCAGTGCCCGGCCGTGGTCTGCTGCCGCTGCGCGCCCACCCAGAAGGCCCAGATCGTACGCCTGCTCCAGGAGCGCACGGGGAAGCTCACGTGTGCAGTAGGTAGGGGCTGCCGCGCCTGCGCAGACGACCTTCCCCAGGCGCGCTTGGGTCCTGGTGTTCAGGTTCCCAGGCCACTTTATTCGGGCCGTGACATTGACACCCCCTCCCCCTTTGGCCCTATTTTTGTTATTATTATTATTTTTTAAAGTATTTTGCTTTGAGAAAGAGTCGAGAAGCAAGCTGAGGGCTTTCCTCCTTAGCTTGCGCTTCCTTTGCCGGTGACATGGGACACAGCAGTGCCTGGGGGCTAAGACCACACTGCGGAGAGGAATCTGGGTCCAAACTGCTGGTTTTTCCTAGCTGAGGGTCCCGGAGGGCTTCCTTCCCCCAGCTGAGCCTGTCTGCTCATTGGTGGAAGGGGAGAGTAACAGTGGTTCTCTCAAATGGTGCTTAGGAGGGTTCAGAGGGGCAGTAGCATTTAAGAAGTGCTCGCTGCACTCGCAGTCAGCGTTCCCTACGTGCAACGTCGGTGATTGCTGACAATGGCGAGACACCCACACCTTGGAGGCAGGGCGTGCGGTGTTGTAAGTGCCCACGTGGCATGGACACGGTTCCCTTGCTCAGTGACTCAATGGCCAGGACCCTCAGCCAGTCACCTGGTTCCTCTGACTCTCAGCTCCTCTGCCTGTAAAATAAGAACGTGTTACTGCAGGTTGCTGGAGCGATTAAGCGGAGCAGAGCAGAAAAGACACTTAGCATGCAGTGAGAGGCAGCACGTGTATGATTATTTGAAGTAGCAGCGAAAAGCAAGGTTATTTTTCTTGCCTCTCCCTAATCTCCTGGCTCTTCTCTCTGGTCTGGGTGACCCGCAGGTGATGGAGGCAATGACGTCAGTATGATCCAAGAATCTGACTGCGGTGTGGGTGTCGAGGGAAAGGTGAGCCCGTGGGGTGGGGGGCGTGTGTGCTGATTTCTGCCGAGTGGTTGTCGTTAGGATGTGAAGTGGTTGTGTCGTTAGCTGGGAGTTGCTCCACCAGCTGGAGTTTCATTTTCCCTCCAAGACACAGCTTTAACGCTTCTGGAAATTCTAGATGACAATTACAGAGCATAAGGAATCATGTACCACAATTACCTGGTATTACAATCTGCAAGTCACAGATCCCGATCACTGTTACCTTACAGACAAATGCTGAGTCTTTGCTTGCCAAAACCTCATTTTTTAAAGTGTTTTGCTACATTCTTAGGGTGCAGCGAATGTACTTCAAACGCTTTCCTGGGAGTGTTGAAGCATTAGTTATCACACTGTGGGGTGATCTCTTGGGGATTATGGAAGAATGTGGCGTGGTTTGCCCCTCATTAAATTTACTTATTTTTAAAATTTATTTATTTTTGGCTGTGTTGGTTCTTCCTCGCTGCACGCGGGCCCTCTCCAGCTGTGGCGAGCGGGGGCTACTCTTCGTTGCGGTGCACTGGCTTCCCACCACGGTAGCCTTTCCTGTTGCGGAGCACGGGCTCTAGGCACGCGGGCCTCAGTAGCCGTAGCATGCGGGCTCAGCAGTTGTGGCTTGCGGACTGTAGTGCACAGGCTCAGTAGCTGCGGCACACGGGCTTTGTTGCTCCGTGGCATGTGGGATCCTCCCAGACCAGGGATCAAATCCACGTCCCCTGCATTGGCAGGTGGACTCCCAACCACTGTGCCACCAGGGAAGTCCTGCCCCTCATTAAAAGGCTAAGTTTGTGTGTTACAGTATAGTAGTTTTCCTCTTTCCTTCCCTGTCAACTGTGTGCCAGCCGTGTATAGTTTACCCTGCCCTCTCTCGTTTGTGATCTTGCGGTGACTGTAGGCAAGGAGACTGGTCACCACGTTTGTTAGCACAGTGTGTAAAGTAAGAGTACAGAGGCCGAGAGTGAGGGCAGGAGATGCTCCCTTATGTGTTTCCTTCCATACATTCCTGCATTTGGAATTTCCAAAAATGTTTTTTCTTTTCCACCTTTTTTCTTTTTTTCCCTGGTTTTCTGGTTCTCATCCAGTTGACAGTTACTTGAAATTGCAGAGTTAAGTGATCCTTGAAGGAGTTGTTATGTCTGAAATCTGTATGGATTCCTTTAATGCAGGTTTTAAGAAGCACACTTGAGTTTAGTAGATGGAATTCTTTACACGATGCTGATAGTACTAAAACATTTTCCCTTCTGTTCAGAATTATATTCTGATTCCTTTGGTTTTTGGAGTCTAAAAGTAAAAAGTGCTCACTGTAAAAAAAAAAAAAAAAACCCGAAACAATTTAGAAATGGATAAAGTGTATCCTTTCTTTTAGATGGCGGTATAAAACTAGTAACATTGGTTATTCTTCCAGAATTTTTGTCTATTTCTATACTAATAGTTATGGGTATATATATAATATTATATATACACACACAAATACATACATATGCATACACACATCTTACACATGTATATACAGTATTTCCACATAGAATGTAAAATTTAAAACGTTATACTATGCTTTTTTTAAACGCAGCTTGCCTAAATCTGTTACATCTTAGATTTCTTTATACATCAAAACATGTAGATCCACCATTTTGTACGTTGCCTGGACCTTTTTCATTTTGAAAAATGTAACTCCTTCAGAAAAGTTGAAATAGAACAGTGAGCACCTGTCCGCTCTTCGCTGTAATTTCCCAGTTGTAAACAGTTGCAGGATTCTCCCTCTGCTCTTCCTTCCCCTCTCTCCCGCTTTCTCAGAATCAGCTGAAAGTAAGTTGCGGATACGTTACCCCTAAATACTTCAGCTTGGATCTCTTAAGAACGGGTATATTCTTCTACCTAAGCAAAATAACAGCATCACCCCAAGTGTAACATGGATATGATAATGTTATGTAATATTCACGGTCTCATTTCCCTAGTTGTCCTCAAGGTGTTCAAAAAGATGTCTCCATGAAGCAGTGAAGGGTCGCGCACTGCATTTATTCCCGTGTCTTCATGTCTCTTCACTCTTCTTTAATGGAGAACACTTCTCTCCAGCTCTTTTGTGGGGGGAGGCGGTGTGTCTCACGACTTTGATGTTTTGGAAGCATTTGGGGCGGCTGTGGAACCTCCCACGATGTCTGTGGGTCGGATGGATCTGATTCAGGTTCTGCGTTTTTGGTGTGAGGAGCACATAAGGGGAGTCGGTGCCTTCCTGTTGCGTCGCACCAGGAGGCTGTGATGTCCATCTGTCCCATTAGTGGCATCCGTCATGTGCCTTTTAAAATTAGAGAATCCCATAATATGGCTGCACTAGAGATTATTTCCAGTTCTACGAACATGCAGAGCTGTATGTTCGGGAATGTTCAGTTTAGTATTGTTGGTAGCATGAGCTGTGCCCCCTCCCCCGTATGTTTAACTCTGAACTGAGCTGAGTGCTAAATGCCTATCTGAGAATGATTCTTTGCTTCTGATACACATTATGGGTTGGGCCTAACCCCCAGGGCTTAATACTAGATCTGTTTGACCTCCCAATTATGAGTATCTGCGCTTATGAATGTTTTTTATTTCAATAAATTCCTCTTTTAAAATCAAATTTAGACTCAGACCACCAACCGTGTATAGCTGGAAACCAAAGAACCTCTATATTGAAGTTCTTCAAAAATCTCCTTACAGTTTCTTGCTTTTTCAATTCCAAAAAAAAAAAAAAGTGCCTTGACCTCTCGTGCTCCTGACGGTGCCCAATTTTGTCGGATTTTAGGAAGGAAAACAGGCTTCGCTGGCTGCGGACTTCTCCATCACTCAGTTCAAGCACCTTGGCCGGTTGCTCATGGTGCACGGCCGGAATAGCTACAAGCGCTCGGCCGCCCTCAGCCAGTTTGTGATCCACAGGAGCCTCTGCATCAGCACCATGCAGGTGGGTGGGCAGGTGCGCACGGCTGTGTGGTCGCCATGGACCTGAGAATCAGTCTCCACTTGGGAGCTGTTTCAATGCCCCCCCCCCCCCCCCCCCCCCGCCACCACATGCGGTAGAGCTTGGAGTGGTAGAGCTTGGAGTGGCCGCTCCGAAGCCTTCCTGTGTTGGGGGCGAAGGCTGTGCTTGCTGTGCGGAGCCGATGTGAGCCTTGCCAGGGCTTGGCACGAAGTGGGCGGTAGTGTAAGTGACCCGGGTGCTCATATTGGGGTGAGTCGTCATCCTCAGTTTGCCAGAGGCAAAGATGCAGAGTTGAATGCCGAGTGAATACTCCGGCCCTAAGTTTTCCACATGCAGAAGCAAGGACCTACAGAGAGCAGCCCCAAAAGAAGAATGACTTGCTTTTCTTGAGTGCTTCCTGTACCCTGGGCGTCAGGCTAAGTGTTCACAATGCCGGCTCACCTGTAGTCCTCACTGTAGCCTGTGCCCATTCTGCAGATGGGGAGGCTGAGGTCCAGTGTGGGCAAGAAATCGGTGCAGTGTCTCTCAGGGATTTAGTCTACCCAGGCAGGGGATTCTGGTACCTGTGCTCTTAATGCAGGTGTGCCCCTCTGCCCTCCATCCACAGGGCCAGCTGCTGCTTCCACATGCAGGGGGGCGCTTAGCGAGGGCGGCGCAGCCCAGGGCATCTCGCTTCTGCCTCCGGTGCAGCCTGGCTGGGAATCCAGCGTAGTTATCCCAATCGTCAGTCCTCTCAGGGAGTTACATCTTGCTTTTTCACAAAAGGATTCTAGAATGTGTAAGGTATTTTCCCATCTTCTCTCTCCCCAGCTCCTTCAAAGTCTGTCATCAGGCTGTGGCAATGAAGTTGTATTAGGAAGGAGGCCAAAGGGAGGGAAAGGAAGCATTTTGGGTGTTGAAAAACTATTGGCTGACCTTCCTCCTTGGGCGTTTAGGTGAAAAATACCCCCAGTTAAGTGGTGAGAACCATAGGCCCGGGACATCTTGGAACCCATATTATCAGGTGTCTCTGAGACCTTGAACAAGTTACGTTACCACTCTGGGCTTCAGTCTTTCCACCTGTAAAGTGGGCATCAGACTTCTCTATCACTCCATCCAAGCATCTTGGCCCTTGCCCCTCAGACAGGGCTACTTTGAAAAGCAGAGAGTTTTATAAGGCATCAAGTGCAGAAGGCGTCCTTACCATTATTAATAAAAAGCAAACAGGCTAATGCGTAAACCTAAGGTGATGTTTTAATTTGTGGGAAAGGTGTTTAATCATGCATGAAAGACACCCTGCCTTAAAGGGTCGAGTGGTGCTGCCTGGTGTACATGAGAATTCACCCTCCCCTGGCTCGTCCACGCCTTTGGTGGGGTGGGGTGGGGTTATGTTTTCAGGATCGATTGCATTTATGAGTGAAGGAGCCTTACAGTGGTTTTCATCAACACAGTCTAAACGCCAACAGCTCCTACGGTTCATCAGACCGCATCTGTACTTTTATCTTATGTTAGCTCATCAACTGAACTGGATAATGTCATGGTTTTAATCACCGGGAGATTAATCAGCTTGTCCCTGGGCAAACACACAAAAGCTGGCCTGGATGAGCTGACTTCTGAAATGCCTGTATGTTACCGTGAACATCGATTCAGAAAAAAAAATTCTAGCATGAGGAATTGTTCTTTGTGCTGTAGAAAAAAAAAAAGCCAAAAAAACGCCCTTAACCCTGTCCACTGTGCTGAAAGTGACTGGCTGAGAGCAAGTCCGGTTCCCATTGCACCTTGACAGTGGGCCCTCAGATAGACGAAGACATCGCACTTCTATTTTCCACAGCGCTCTTTCCAGGGTGAAGGCGTTATGGTCAGTCCGGCCCTTTTAGAGAAAGAGGCTCCTGGTGTTGCTCTGTAAAACTGAACACCAGGTTCTTGACGTCTTTATAACCATCCTTCCTGTGCAGTGGCCCAGCCTGGGTGAGAAGTCATTTGAAAAACGGATTTCACCTTTCAGTTCTGAGATCACGGCCGGGTGTGGCCGGGGCTGCCCGTGACCGTGGCTCTAGGTGCCACCTGTGTTCTGAGCTCTGCGCCAAGCCAACACCCACAGCGGGTGATAAGGGGAAGGGGTCTCGGCCCCACGCTCTTTTGAACCACTAGCCTGGCCCAGCCTTTGCCTCCACGTTCGGTTTTTAAAAAGCCTTTAGGCAACAGTTGTCCCTGGCCTCCTGTAGGTTTTATACTGATAGAAATTAGCTTTGAGGTCACTTTGCTTCTGTTGGCCGGTAGATGTTCAGAGAAGGAAGTAACAGAGCATCAAGCCTGATTTTATCTCCCTAGCCTCCTTTTCACTGCCAGTAGCTAATATTTCCCAAATCCGGAAGCAGACATTTCAGTAGGGGTTCGTAAATATCTTTATTGCTTTTGTCTAATTGCAAAAATAGCAGGTTGTGGGCTCTTTGTAAAAATTTCCAAGAAGAGTGAAACATGTACTATGAGAAGTGAAGCCTTCTCTGCGGTCCTACCCTCCAGGGAAACTGGTGCATATCCTCACAGCGGAGGATATTTTCCCCTACCTGTTTCCAATATGTACACCAACTCGTTTATCGATTGTACACCCAGTGAGGTGGTAATTCTGAGCCGTCAGGAGTGTGGGCTCTGGAGACAGAACTGGGCTTGAGTCCCGCAGGGCCGTTTATGTGCTCAGTTTCCCCTGCTGTAAAATGTAAGGGATATTAGGACTTGATCTCATGCGTTCTTCTGGAGATTCACTGAGATCAGATACAAAGTATTTCCAGGTCCAGCTTGTGTAACTTAATAAATGTTTGCAGAGGAGCTGAGAGTGGACCCTGGAGCTAAACTCTCCGGTGTGACTCTGTGCTCTGTGCTATTATGAGCTGTGCTATCTTGGGCAAGTCACTTAACCTCTCGGTGCCCTACTCCCCTCATCTGTAAAATGGGGATGATGATAACAGTACCTCCTTCACAGGGTTGCTGTAGTAATTAAATGAGCTAATATACTTAAAGCACCATGACCGTGCGGGTGTAAAATAAGTGCTTGGTAACCGTTGGCTGTTATTTTTCTGATACAAACACAAGGGCTTTGGTCATGGTTTTTGGTAACATCCTCCTTTTTCCTCGGCACAGGCTGTCTTTTCCTCCGTGTTTTACTTTGCCTCCGTTCCTCTCTATCAAGGATTCCTCATCATTGGGTAAGGAAGTCCAGGCAAGGTATTAATTTTTAATGAAACCTCCCTAAAATGCCACAGAAGAAGGAGGAAGCATCATGTGAAGACCCTTCAGTCCCCAAGTCGAGGCAGGTCTGGCAGTCTGGTTTAGAACCTTCTCGAATGAATACGTTTTTGAACTGGTAAGCCCTTAACCAAATTGCGGATGCAGAGTCCGATCTGTTCGTGGTCCATTCATACCTGATGGTTGAAGAACGCTCGCGCACGAGAGCCTGAGGTTGTCAGCTGATCGAGACACCAGGCAAGAGTGAAGCTTCAGACTGTGATTTCTTAGGAAATCACTGACGGGTCTTAGAAAAAGTGGAAGGGGCATCTGGAAAGTACCCTCTCTGCCATGGCTGCCCATAGTGGACCATCCTGCTGGTGGGTCTCTAAGGCGGCCAGAGCCTTGCTCTCTCCGGGTTACCCCTGATAGAGCTTGGCCACTGCGTGCCACTGACCTGTGAGGCATGCTGTCCCTTGGACAGTTGCTACGTTTGCTATCAAACCCACCCCCCGTTCCTGACCTGGAATTTAGGACGTTCCTTTTGACCTTTTGAGAGGATGTGCTCAGTCTCTGAATTCCCCGGGTAGGTGGAGTTTGGTTACCACATGCCCTAGATAGAGATGCTGGCAGGGCGCTCCCCTGGTTACCAAGGTGGGAAGCACAGAGAGGCCGGCTGGTCCCAGTGGAGTCTTAAAAGTATGTCTTCCATCTTCTTATGTTCAGCCTGAGAGTAGGCACTGGAATTCTGCCTGCTTCTAATTGGAAAAATGGCCTGTCCTTTGTCAGGTCCTGGAAGAGCGGCAGAACATGCCTGAATAGAACCAGGGGTTCCCTGAGCCGTGCTCCATGTGGCCCCCCCCCCCCATGATCTGGTCCCCTCTTCCCTCTTGGTTCTCATCTCTTCGCTTTCCCCCTCACCCACTCAGCTCCACCCAGACTGGCAGCCTCGCTGTTCTTCAAACAGGACAGACACGCCTCCACCTCAGGGCCTTTGCACTTGCTGTTCTCTCTGCCTAGGATGCTCTTCCCTCGCATATTGGCATGGCCTCTCTCTTACCTCTTGTGGGTGTTTTCTCAAATGCCCCGTCTCCTGTCCACCCTCTCTAAAATTGCACCGCCCCGCCCCATGTCTCATTCCCTCTTCCCCATTGTATTTCCCTCCTCAGCACTTTACCTCCAGCACACGGTATAGTTTACTGAATTTGTTGTTTGACTCACCGACGAGCACGGAAGCTCTCCAAGGGCAGGCGTTGTGGTCTGCTTTTCATCTTGAATGTCCAGTGCTTCGAACTGGCCCTGGCACACATACCAGGTGCTCAGTACGTAGTAGTTGAATGAGGGAAAGGAAATTGGGCTCCAGAGGCTGGGGCAGCACATGGCTCGTACTCCACTGGCTGCATATTACCTGCGGTGATTTTTTTTCTCCCAGGTACTCCACCATCTATACCATGTTTCCTGTGTTTTCTCTGGTCCTGGACAAAGATGTGAAGTCAGAAGTTGCCATGCTGTACCCTGAGCTCTACAAGGATCTCCTCAAGGTTCACGGAGCCCCCTCCCCCTTCCTTCCTTCTTCCCTCCCTCCCTCCCTGTTTCAACATATTTCACACGGACCCTCCATGTCTGATGTGAACACGCTTGAACTGGTGGCTTTGTTTTGAGAGGAAGGCGTGGGAGTATATGCCTTTTCTTAAAGTACGATACGCACATGTAAAGAATACTAAACTGTACAGTGATATGTCAACTTTTAAAACAAACCTCCTAATGCCTTTTCAAAAAGCCCCTGACAGTTCCATTTTGTAGCTGCAGCTTGTGTCTGTTCCTGGAAATGCTGTTGTGTACAATCCTGAAAAATGTGTGGGTGTGATTGCATTTGTTGGTCCTCAAGGGTTGTTTGATAAAGAGCCGATTTATTGGGTTGGCCCAAAAGTTCATTCGGGTTATTCTGTAACATCTTACGGGAAAACCCGAATGAACTTTAGGGCCAACCCAATATTTCCATCTAATATCAATTCTCTTTAAAAAACGTCGTTTCTTTAATGTATTTTGACGTGTGTGAGCCACTGTTTTGACGAAAATAGGCAGGTTGCCTTGTCTGGTTGGTGGAGGGTAGCCTGACGGTGGCTCGTGCCCTGGGTGAGCCCCGCACGCTAGCCCGCTCTGTCTTCCTCTCTCTCATTCAGGGACGGCCGTTGTCCTACAAGACATTCTTGATATGGGTTTTGATCAGCATCTATCAAGGTAAGGATGGGTGAAAACACCTGTTGTCTTATGCTCTGGCCTTGGCCCCAGGGTCAACTTCACCATTCTCTCGTCTGTAGAACAAAAAGAGAAGCAGCTGGAATGCCGAGATTGCAGTAAGGAGTGTGGCCCTGTGTCCGAGGGAGCCCCCTCCTCGGGTTCTCAGGCCTTGTCATCAGGCACAGAGTCACACGTGAGGTGGTGCTGTCCGCTTAACTGAGACAAAGTCAGAGCAAAGTACAACTAATCCTAATCAAACCCTGCTGGGGTGTTCAAGTCATTGTAACAAAAAGTGGTCGCTTTCTGGAATGTTCCGATACTTTTTCTGAAGTCAAGCTGTAGTTCTTGAACAACATATTTACTTCTGTAGCCTCCAGAGAAGGTCCCTCAGACGGTACAGGCTTTGTGAGATGACTTACTGGAATATGAAAAGGAAATGTCAGAACCTCTCTTTGTATTTATTTTTTCCTCTTTTTAGAACTTCTGTTGTCATGTATGTTTTATAATGTACCTGACACATTTGCACAGTGGTCCTGCTACCTCTCTATGTCTGTCTGCACAGGTACACGTGGATAATTTACAAATCCACATCATCCATTAGGGATTCATTCTTAGTGTTTTTTTCTGATGGGATGTGTGGTCAAAAAGTGTAGACCGTTGAATTTGTTAGGGGGCTAAATTATCGTTGAAACAATTTGAGGGTTTTTTTTTTTTTTTTTGAGAAGTATAGCAAAGTGACATGTATGTAGCTGGTTGAAGAACGCAAATCCTGCATGGAAGTTCATAATAACAAGCAGTGGTGCTTCACTGCACCCCCTGCATCCCCAGCACTGTTGTAATAGGCCGTCATTTGAGGAGTTTTGGGGTTTAGGGTCTCCTGCTCTTGAGCAGGAATCTCACGTAGCTAGTGCTTTTGATCAACGTGAGACATTCCCCATTGAGTTCCCGCAGTTCTGGATGAAAATGCACTTATCTGGACCCTCCCCCACTTTCCTTTCTCTCCTCGGTGCAGGTGCGTAATTCTTTGAGGGTCTCTCTTGGTTGTCCCTATCATTTCTTTGTGTTTGGGGGCAGGGAGGGGGGTAAAGGAGACAAAGCATAGCATTTGCCATCTAACTCTTCTTAAGTGCGCAGTTCAGTAGTGTCCCATATGTTCACGTTGCTGTGAAACAGATCTCCAGAACTTTTTCATCTTGCAAAACTGAAACTCTGTATCCATTCAACAACAAACGCCTCTTTCCTTCCTCCCCACAGTTCCTGGTAATCACCATTCTACTTTGTCACTATGAATGTGACTACTTAGATCCGTCATATACGTGGGATTGTACAGTATTTGTTCTTCTGTGGCTGACTACATCTGTCATTTAAAATAATACACAAAAACTTCTATTTCTTGTTCCACCCAATCCAGATAGTTGCTCTCTCTGCCTCTTTTCCTTTTTTTTCCTCTCTATCTCTTCCTCTCCCTCTCTATCCAATTATAAACTCTCTATTAATAAAGACACAGACATAGAGAATGGACTTGAGGACACGGGGAGGGGGAAGGGGAAGCTGGGACGAAGTGAGAGAGTGGCATGGACATATATACACTACCAAACGCAAAATAGATAGCTAGTGGAAAGCAGCCGCGTAGCACAGGGAGATCAGCTCGGTGCTTTGTGACCACCTAGAGGGGTGGGAATAGGGAGGGTGGGAGGGAGACGCAAGAGGGAAGAGATATGGGGATATCTGTATATGTATAGCTGATTCACTTTGTTATACAGCGGACACTAACACACCATTTGTAAAGCAGTTATACTCCAATAAATATGTTAAGAAAAAAATAAACTCTCTCTTATATACAGCCAAAAGGGAACATAGGAAAACTAGAATGTGATGCCTGTCTTTCAAACCTCCGTAAAGTACCACTCATTAACCTCCTTTAACAAATGATACCTTTCATGTCTGAATGGGAAAAACAAAAGGAGTCAGATGTGAGTGAGCAGGATGAGCCTTCGGTGGGGAAGGAGGGGAGGCGTCGGCTCCCAGCAGGGCGGGCTGCGTGGGCAGCAGAAGCCCCTCCCCACCCAGACTTCCCTCCGCCTTTGCAGGAAGCACCATCATGTACGGGGCGCTGCTGCTGTTTGAGTCGGAATTCGTGCACATTGTGGCGATTTCCTTCACGTCGCTGATCCTCACGGAGCTGCTGATGGTGGCCCTGACCATCCAGACCTGGCACTGGCTCATGACGGTGGCCGAGCTGCTCAGCCTGGCCTGCTACATCGCCTCCCTGGTGTTCCTCCACGAATTTATCGGTGAGACCCCCCCGCACTTAGGGCCCGCCCATCAGGTCCAAGGGTCTTACCAGCAGGCCTTGGTACTCAGCTGCCCGCCCTTTGCTCACTGGCGTCCCTTGGGACAAGTGGCAGTTGAGAATCAGCTTCTTGGAACTGAGGCTGGCGGGCATGATCTCAATGTAGAGTGTTTTCTTTAAAACCACGCCGTGCCTGCCGGCTTAGAAGGGGATTCGTTCCGTCCTGTCAGGACCTAGTGGGCTTCTCCAGGGAGCTGGTCACTGTGCTGGGCTCCGTGGAGCTATGGAGATGGTGAGAATCCAGAGAGTAAATGACAGTCCAGCAGGACTTACCAGTGTTATTAGCTTGAGAAACTGCCTTGTCGTGAAAGCATCTTCTATCACGCCTCTTCCTTATCAGTAAACGCTCTTTAAGAAGGTTTTGATAAAGGAAAAAGGAGCATTCCCGTGAAAAGTGAAGTCTTAGAACAGTTTCACACTAGTTTGAAAAGTCTCTCTGAATAGGTTTTGTGAGCACCTACTGTGCGCTCAGTGGCTTGAGGCCAGGGAGTCACAGAGGCTTAGAAGATGCAAGCTCTGCCCTCACGAAGCTTTGGTCGTCACCTTAGATGTGGACCAGTCATAGGACTGGGCCCAGGGTTGGGGCCCTGGGCTTGGCACTTAGTAGGTGCTTACTCAGTGCCTGCTGCATTTCCCCCAGCCTGTGCTCAAGAGGCAGGGAAGGCGGCTGCCAGGCGTCCACTCCCGGTACTGTTGAAAATCACTAGCTATCGCTCCTCCGTTGCAAAAACCTCGGAACCGCAGGCCTGACTGTGTGGCGGCAGGAAGGGGAGCTCCCCGCCCCTCCAGGTCACACTGTTCCTGACGAGGGGTCTCCGCCCCGCTTTGCACCACCCTCGGACCCGGCTCTGGCTTCCGTGACCATTGCTGAGGCGAAGGGGAAAAGTTGCTGGGAAGAACTGTGTGTTTGAGCGTCACTTTCTGCCGGGTTTAGAAAGAAAAACTCCAGCTGTCAGATTCCAAATCAAAAACACTTGGAAGGGGGATTTTTTTGCCCAGAGTTTTCTTTTCCGAGTTGTTGAAAACAGCATTTCACGGAAGGTCTGGAAGCTCCAGAAGCAGGTCAGAGAGAGGAGGAGAGAGACAGGGAAGGGAAGTCAGGCTGGCAGCCTGGGTGCTATCGCCCGCGGGAGAGAAGCCTGCGTCCCCTCCGATGGCCCTGCCGCCCCGCCGGCTCTGGGCGGCACGTTCCCGCCCGCTCACTGCTGTCTTCTGTTTGCTTGCAGACGTGTACTTCATTGCCACATTGTCCTTCTTGTGGAAAGTGTCTGTCATCACTCTGATCAGCTGTCTGCCCCTCTATGTCCTCAAGTACCTGCGAAGGCGGTTCTCCCCTCCCAGCTACTCGAAGCTCACGTCCTAGGCCGTGCACTCGGGAGAGGGCCCCGGTCTCCGCACTCTCCTGGCGGACAGAGTTCAAGTTGCATTTCTGTTAACCACCACCCGTGGATTGTGCAGTGGTGGCTCCCACGTGCAGTTCTGATAGGAAGAGGCGCTGCGCTTCCACGGAGCCCGACACCGGATAAACAGGAGGATGGCGCCTAAGAGGGCCCCACACGGGGGTCTGAGCTCCTGGTGATTCACAGTCGAGTGAATGTGACTGTGTGAAAAGCAGTGACTCAGCCGGGAGGTGTGTTCGTGGGTCACTGTGCAGGCTTCCTTATGGCTTGAGTGTTGTTGTCATGTGATAAAAGTTTCTGTCTAGTCGAAGACGGTAGAGGGTTTTTTGGTTGTTGTTTTAAACAATCCTAATGTGTGTACACTTTTATGTCGTTCTGCTCTTAAAAACCTGGTTTCAGAGAAAGGTAAAGCTCTCAGTATAGGTTTTGGGGGAAAAGACGGTGACATTTGGTAAAAAGTTAACCAGACAATAATCTCAATTTGGAAATGCTAAATGTCCTCTCTAAGGCAGCCCTGCTTATCGAAACGGCACTGGATTCCTAGGGTTACAGAAAACCACGTGAGAAGAGAGCAGAAGAGAGAGAGAACCGTAAATCCGGTACGTTATCCTTCCTCCAATTCAGCATCTGTGGCCTTGGAGTTAACATCACCTGTCACCTCGTAAAAGAATTTCAAAGGTGTTGTCTTGCTTTGTTCGGATCTGGTAACAATTACAAAGCCTGTGGCTATCTGAGGACACTCTGAGACATTTTCAGCAGAGTTGTTTTAGCAGGAAACGTGCCACTGAACGGCCCCTAAATGTGTCGACAGTGTGACAAGAGACTCAGCTAATTCTTTAGGCAACGTAGCACATGTGACTCAGACCCTCTGAGTCTGAAGTGGAAATGAAAGGTCAGGGACTGGGGCTCTTTACGTCCACAGAAATCTGTTTCCTGTTAGGAGGAATTACTGAGGACACGGTGACAAAGGCAGAGGCGTCTTAGCACGCTGCCATTCATCAGTGGCAGCTTCGAGCGAGGAGCCCCGGTGGAAGGAGGCCCGGGCTGCAGCTCTGGGGTCTGGGCTCCGTTGCGCTGCCTACAGATTTCAAGGGGAACTCGCTGGAAGGCAGCCAGGAGTAGAGATTCCTCTCCCCACCAGGGTGGGGCCCACGCATGTGTGTTTCCTATAAAGCTGGGGCTTCTTGTTTCAGGGGAAGAAGAGCATTTTCAAGCGCTGGATGTGGCCCGGCAAAGCTTTCTTGGGTTTTCAAGTCTCTCCTGGCAGAAGCCACATGTGTGTGCCAGAGGATTGGGTTGGTGGGTCTGCAAGAGCCGATCGTGCCCGAGATCTTAGATTTGTGGTTAATTCTTTATGAGTACATACCCTCCAGCCCTTCAGCCTGGTTCTTCTTCATGTGCTTCAGAGCTGTAAGTTATGGCTACCACTCTAGGGTAAGCCTGCTCTTGGAGAGCTGGGGACACGAGGCCCTTGACTTTGGAGCACTCGATAGGCTCGTGTATTTCTGTTGCCCTTTTAAAACTTTATAGAATGACAGTAAGTTGCAGGCGCTGCGCAATTGGCTATGACGTCACTTCTATTTTAGTTTCAAGATTCTGCAGTTTTGCAGGATTTTTCCCGTTCTGTCCCAGCCATTTCTACCACATAGAAAACATTTACGGGAAGTAAATGTTGTATTGAATGAATGGTTATTCAGGAAGGGGATCTTTGTCCAAAACTTTGAGAAGGGGCGAGCAGGTCTGACGTCTTTGCTGGGTGATTTTATGTGATTTCAGAGGTGGAGTGAGAGGACGTTGTGCTCAGCGTTTTTGTACCTGTCTTCTTGGAAATCAGCCTGTATAACTGGAAGTCTAAAGGTACTTCTACTCCCAGCTCTCAAATCCTGAACTTGACCTTGTTCACAGACAGGTGATGGCTCCTACAGGTAGGTCTCATGGAAATTTTTAGAGGTTTCCAGCGGTGACAAGGAAGGAAGATAGTCTCTTTGGTCTTTTCCTTAATTCCCAGTTTTGATCGAGGTGCTTGGGTTGACTTTGAAAGTCAACACCTAAACTCTTGCTTGGCATCTGGGAGGGAGAGAGCGTCCCGGAGGAGCAGAGGAAGCTGTGCCTGGAGGTCGCAGGTGCGTTTGTGCCGTCAACAGACCCCCTCGTTCTGCCTTTCGACCGTACCCTGGTGGAGGCGGCCAAGGGTGAGAGGGACTGAAATGCAAGTGGGGACCGTGACCGTGTTGGAGAGCCACCCTGCCAGGGGGCAGCCTGCTCCCACCGCCTTCCGGGGTCCGGAGTGTCTAGGAAAACACACGTGTGCTTCTCAAACTCTGGAGACCCACGTGGCGGGAGCCACGAGTCAGCTGAGTGTACACGATCCTGACGTGCGCACATCAGCCCATAATCCCAACAGAGGATCTGCGTACACAGGCACTTCCCGTGTTAGCTTAGCTGTGGGGAGAAGACAAAGACACAGACAAGAAATCCAAGCCATTTTAAGGAAACTGCTGAATTCCTAAAAAGCATAAGGATTCCGTTCACCAGTCTGGAAGGAACTTGGGAAGCACCGTTGACGCCTTGGAGGTCCCCTCGCCTTGGAACTCGGTGGCCCCAAGTCTCCGGCAGCCAGAGGCCCCTGGCTCACCATCAGCGCTGTTTAAACACTTCCCTCAAAGTGAAAGTTACACCTCCCCCTGCGCTTTGACAACATTAGGTATTTCTGTCAGAGTAACTTAATTTTATTATTTGATGATTCTTTTCATTATATTTTTTGGTGATGGTTGTGTGTGTGGGAAAGCGAGGAATCTGTTTGGTGTCTCTTTTTTCCTCCCTTTCTCTAGGAAAATGACCAGACAAGTGTCTCCATCTTGAGTGATCTCTTGCATCTGCCCGTTTCAGTGCTAATTGGAGAGTGTGCACACGCGTGTGTGTGTTGCTTACGATGCTCCGTGTGCACACACGTGTGTGTGTTGCTTACGGTGCTCCGTGAGACCAGCTGCACTTATTTGGGTTGCTCGGGGCGGAGGACTTCACCCTAAAGCGACGAAGGGCATCCCAGGGAGCATCTTGAGATGGGAGCAGACCATCTGTTTACAGCCACCTGGAGCTGGGAGGCCCAGAGCTGGGCTTCCTCCCGCTTTCAGCTTTATTATAGCCAGATCCCAGACTCACTTCCCTTAAGTGAAACCCTTTTTCGTAGCAGTGATCTTAAATACCAACATCTGCTTACCCTTTCCTCCGTATGTTTTCCACTGAAAATTTAGGTTATGCTGACAGTTTTTTTTGGTTTTTTGTTTTTTGCGGTATGCGGGCCTCTCCCTGCTGTGGCCTCTCCCGTTGCGAAGCACAGGCTCCGGACGCGCAGGCTCAGCGGCCATGGCTCACGGGCCCAGCCGCTCTGCGGCATGTGGGATCTTCCCGGACCGGGGCACGAACCCGCGTCCCCTGCATCGGCAGGCGGACAGACTCTCAACCACTGCGCCACCAGGGAAGCCCTGTGACAGTACTTTTGAATGTATTTTGGGCTTTTGTGCTCATTGGAAATTGACACGATCATGCCTGTTTTTCTTTCTTTAGACTTTTGCTTTTATACTTTGTTTTGTTTTTCCCGGGGTGGGGATAGGAATGCCCTTGCACGTTTATGGGGCAGCGTTTTAAACCTGCGCCAGAATTGCAGATGGGACCTACGTGCTCTTCTGCTCCATCTTACTTACGGCCAACGCCTATCAGCCGTTGTCACCTTGGATCTTTCTGGTGTGTTTGCAACGTGTGTATGTGTGAGTATGTGATGCCACCTCAAGTGTTTTGAAGACATACTTGGTTTTCACTGCGTTCAAATCCTATCACTCACAGTTTCGTTTTTCATTAAGAAATATACAAGGAGCTTTGCAAAGACAACAGACTTTATTTCTCCCCCCTTCTTTTAACATAAAGCTTTTTATTCGATTGTTTATATATATGTCTTAGGAAATATTTCCATTAATTAAGTCCATTGTGTCTTGGAAAAATATCTATATTCTGCTCTTGGATGGAACCGATAAGCACGTGAGCAGCACTGCAGTACTTGGAGATGCTCAGCGTCTTCTCACGCCAGCGCGGCGTTCCTGGGAATCTGTCTTCTCCGTCACAGTATGGTTGGAGACACAGTCTGTTGGTGTCGCTGGGCGATGTCAGTGAACAGTGTGTTTGCTGGGGGGCAGGTGGGGAGGGGGCGTGGTATTTGCAAAAAAACAAAAATTGTGGCTCATTTATTATTGTGTTGCCATGGGGCTGACTGTGAATTCCTCCGGGACTCTGACGTCCTCATTAGTAGATTATCTGTAATCCTCATGGCAAACACTCACCAGGACAGCGTTTTCTGATTAGAGGGAAGTGATAGTACAGAGCTTTAATTTAGCAGGAGCTCCTAGACGATTTAAATGCTTGATCCTGTGATGACACACATGCGATCCTGCGAGATTCTGAGCGGTTCTCTTTTCATTGTCTGCCAGCGTGGCCCGTTGCTGTTGCTCAATAAAACTTGTGTACTTTATGCCTTTGGGGAGCATTTTAATTTGTGCAAGGACGTGAAACTCTGGTGTCAAAATGAGAGCTTGTTATTATAATGCTATGTTGTATGTATCTCATGGTACATAATATGTAAATAGCTTTTTCTCCAGGTAAAGAATATTTTAATTTCAGCAAAAAAACACCCCAAACCCATGCATTATTTATTATTCTGTACTGTTGTCTATTCCAGATGTTAGAATTTCAAAAAGTGATCTATATAAAACAAGCGAACATATTATATGATTCATATTGTATTTATACACCCAGTCTTTGATTGCTTTGTATAGATTTTTTTTTTTTATAATCAAGTGATAGAAGATTTAGGAACCCAGTCACTTAAGTTTTAAGGAAAAGAGGTTTTTAATCTATTGTATAGGATACAGAGGACATGGTATTTTATTCATCTAATCCGGTGATTCTCAGCCAGAGATGACTATGGCCTGCAGGGGACATGGGGCAATGTCTGAAGTCACTTTTGGTTCTCGCAACTTGGAGGGGTGGTGGTCTGCTGGCATCTAATGAAGACTGCACAGGGCAGCCCCGCAGCAGAGGATCATTCAAACCGACGTCAAAAGCGTTGAGGTTGAGAAACCCACATACAATCTGCAAGCGTCAGTTTTGCCGTTTGTAAGCGTCTGTCTTCGTTTCCAAAGGAGCCCAGCAGCTGTAAACTCGTCTCAAGAAGCTGATTATACACCCAACTGGCCAAATGTTTTAATTAGCCGCTCTTTGCAGTGCGGGCTACTGGCTTCCTCTCCCTGGCTCTCCGCTGAGAGGGCCGTTCTCAGTTTATGGAGTCCAGAGGAGATTGTACATTAGCTGTGCGTCAGTCAGGAGCGGCTCCCCGGGCACGTGGAGGACGCATGCGCTCAAGAGCAGAGGGCAGTACTTTTCCTTAGCCGCGTGCCGTGGATGTAAAGTCTTCAGACCGCTTTTACCTGCTGTGAAATTCCATGAATGTGCAGACACTCCTCCATGCGAGCCGCTAGGGGGAACTTGAGGATCAAAAGACATTTCTTGTTTCCTGTTTTCTCCAGCCTGGCGGGCCCAGCATACCTAACTGTTATGTTTCAAGACGCTGCTTTCATAGCTTCAGAATTTATTTCATGGCCAGCGGCTCCGTTAAAAACAGACATTTCTTTTTATGTTGTTGACCAGACTATTTTGCTGGACTTAGCTTGGGGAAAAAAAAGAAAAAAGAAAAAAAGATGGGGGCGGGGATGAGATGAATATTTATTTGATCTCAGATATTTGCATTTTTGAATAATTGGCAACTGGGAATCCTTGCCCTCCGCACTCTTCAGGCTCATAAGGTTTAGAGACGAAATGTCCCAACACCTCAAGTACTTTAACTGTTTTTGTTATGAAACTTTTCAGGGTGACATGAAACCCTGCAGTATTTGTGAGCTGATCTGTAAATGATGGATTTGCTCACCTCAAAATAGAACTGTAGTCGCTCCAAACTTTCCACAAGTTGGAGCACAGTAACAGAATTCATTCAGGACTTGCTAATTTCCTACTTTAAATGGGTTACATAACAGAACAGTCCCTCCTTTGCGCCTCTCAAAACTACCCTTGAAGTGATGGTGAAATGTATCGTTAAAAGCTAGAAATAGCTTTGCTAAACTCTGGGAAAACGATGAGTTTTTTTTTTCTTCTTCTGATATCCCCCCCCCCTTTTTCATCCAAACATTGCATAATGTTAAAAAAAAAAAAAAAGTCAAATCTTTCCGTGGGATTTAATTTCGTTCTCCATGTGGCTGTGGTTGGAGGGATAACTTAAGTACTTTGGGGGCTGGCAGATTTTTGGAGGATCACGCACTCCCGGATCGGTTTTCATCTGAAGCCTTAGCAGAGAAGTATGCCCGATCCTGGGGTTTCTCCCCTTCCCTCCTGCTCCCCCTTTTGTGGATGAGTTATCTACAACGTAGCATCTTTTCAGAAGGCCTGCCTTCTCGTAAGAATGCCAAAGCAGAGCCACCCTCCACTTTCCCTATTGAGGTTTTGATTTTGAAATGGATTCCCCTTAAAATTTGGGGGTAACTGAATCATATGTGAAGTCACCAGCCCCACACCCTATGCTCGGTGACCAGCCAGGTCTCATTTCTTAGAACTCAGCCTGCAGGTTCTGTTTGCTTACACTGAGAACTTCGTGTTCCTAAGCCTCTGCTGTTCATTTTCAAGAGATTTAAGAGAAGAACATTTTTTCTTTTATTGGGTCCAGATAAGCCCAGGAATATTTTTTTTTTCTTCAAGGAAGATTGCAGAATCCAGAAGGAGGGATGGGAGTTGTGTGGAATATGCTGATGTATTCATTCATTCATTCACTAAATATTTACTGAGCACCTACTGTGTGTTGGGTACTGTTCTTCGGGCAGGAAGCAGCAGTGGAGAGCGAGAGGGACAGTTCCTGCCCTTCATAGTGATTATCTTCTTGTGTGTGGGAGAGACCGTGGACGTACAGATACAGACTCTAATGTCCTCTGAAGAAAGCAGGGAGAGGGAGAAGAAGAGAGTGATTATATGGTTAAAGTGTGGATAGAGGAAGTGATGGGGGTCAGAGCAGGGGCCTTTGGGATGGACCACTGGAGCAGAAGCCTGAAGGATGAGAGGAAGGGAACTGTGGGGAGCTCTGGGGGAAATGGTGTTTGGGCAGCAGGGTATGCAAAGGCCCTGGGGTTGGAAAGGCTGGGGCGTGTCGGAGGAGCGGAAAGGCGGGCACATCGCCGGAGTGCTGAGACCAAGAGGGAGGTTGGAGGAGGTGAGGGCGGGGCGGGGAGGCAGGTAGGGCCTGCAGTCCATGGCATTCAGACTGAGTGCTGTATGAGAACCAAACGAGCGTTATTAAAGTTGGTCCACGAACTATGTCAGAACCTGAACTCTGTCCAAGGGGCCCCAGTTCACTCTCTCCCTGCTACTCACTGACCCATCCCTTCCTGTCTTTGTTTCCACCTCTGTGTTCCAAGGGGGTTGAGGCGAGACCCCTCCCATTGGAATCAACCCACTGCCATGCCCAGTATTTCTGCGTGACTTTATTGGCATAAACGACACTAACTATTATATAAAGAGGAGAAGAAGGCGGTCCTTGGATGAAGTTTCTTCTTGCTTTTCCAGCAAATACTACAAAGGGTCTCTGTTCAGCCCTGCCTGGGGCACAGTGGGCAGAGGTGATTGTTCTTGGGCGAGCCCTGGAAAGCCGGCCACCTCCGACTTAGAAGGTGAGTCTGGAGGGAGAACCAGTAGAGAAGAATGAACTGGGTCACGTCCTTCGAAGCTGCCACATTTCCAGAATATGCCCACTTGGGTCGGATTTCGAAGAGGAAGCGCTTTGCAGTCATGAACTGCGTGCGGGAACCCAGGCTGTGTTCAAATTCCTCCTGAAGAGAGAAATAATAACGAGAACAGGCTGTGGAAAAGAATGTAGTTAGTGTCTTAAAGATGGGCAAATACTCATTCTCATTTGTCCTTTTATGTGAAACAGATTTTGTAGAAGGCAATTGGAGTAGCTAACGACATCCAGAGCCCTGCTGATTCGAGTGGGGCCGGGGCCGGGGGCTCCAGTTTGCCCAAACTACTGATCAGATCCAAGGAAAGAGGTGAGTTGATTACCCTGGAAATCGCACAGGAATTCTTCAAAGACGTGGCCAGTAATTAGCATGTAAGATGCTACTCGCTGTGCACAAAACTTAGCATAATTTTATTAGGCAGCTCATCACCACCAGAATTAGAGAAAATCAGGCCAGAAGAACTCCCGCTAGCCAGGCTGCCTGATGCAGACGTGGAGACTTTTGCTCTAAAATGGCTTCATACTTAAGGGAGACGCTAAGAGAATGCACTACCTTTCTTCTGGGCCTAATGGTGGGCGGGAGTAGAAATGAATGCAATGACATTTTAGGAGACGGGCTGGAATTTGGCGGGGGGCAGGGGGAGGCAGCAGAGGGCGCCGTGCCATGGCCCCAGCTGGAATGGAGACAGACTTGGTTTGAATACCCAGTCCCACACCTACTGAGTGATGTGGGGCCGATTCCTTAGAGTCTCTGAGCTTCAGTCCCCTGCCTGTTTTTAGGACTGGGAACACCACCTGTGAGAGCCAGCAACGGGGCTCATGGCACAGCTGTTGTCATCCCTTGAGACCTCTGAGGGAGGGCGGGCTGCAGATGGAGGGAGGCCGTCTCCCCGATGCTCGAAGTCCTTCATGGCGATGGGTTCACGTGCATGTTTTTTCCGAACACTGAGGTCACCCGTCTGGACAGAGTCCTTGAAAGAGTTCAAAGTTTGGGCACAGAGGCAATACCCCACCTTGACTCTGCTCACCTCTCCTTGGCTTTGCAGGTGGTTTCCCTTTAAATTGCCCTGCTCTGAGCGGCTCCTGTTCCCCGCCGCGTGGGACAGGAACCTGCCCACCTTATGCTGGACTGGCCTGGGCATCCCTACCTGGGGCTTACACCCCTTCAGGGCTGGGGGTAGATGTAGCCAAAGGAGAAAGAGGACGTCCCTCAAACTCCACTGACTCCGCAATTTGGGATGGAGACTGAGAGGCAGGCAGTCATTGAATTGGCAAATCATTTAACACATTTTTTTCACATGAAAACAAATTCATGAATAGAGCAGAAGGCAAAATCTGCTTGAGTTTGAAAAAATAAACCAAGAGGCTTGAGAGAAGTGAAGGGGGAGGGGGTGACTGGAGCCCACGTGGGTGGTGCTTCCTCACTGGCTTTGCTCTCAGGGGATGTGGAGAGGTGGCTTGGGAGGAACTGACTTCCGGTTTTGTCCTCAGCCAGCCCAGGACCTGGCCCGTGGTGACTTTGAGTTTGTTTTCTTATTCTGGTAAAATATACACAAAGTGTACCATTTTAACCATTTTAAAGTATACGGTGCGGTGGCATTAAGTCATTGAATTTTCCTTTTTTTAAAATTTTTATTGAAATATAGTTGATTTACAATGTTGTGGTCATTGAGTTTTAAGAGTGGATTCTGGAAGGTTCAGGAACCTGACTTGAAAAAGTGGGCCTTGCTGTGTCATGGCATTTTGCGGTTGCAAAGTGCTTTCCCACCTGCCCCTCATTCTGTGATTATGAGGTGTTATCATCTTCATTTTGCAGATGAGAAAAGCATCATTGAGAGAGACTGAGGGTGAAGCAGGGTCACGTAGCAACACAAATATTCATAACGCTATTTACAGTCGCCAAAAAGTGCAAACGACTGCTCAGCGGATAAACAAAATGTGGTCTATCCATACTGTGGAATGCTGTCCAGCCATAAAAAGGAATGAAATACACACGCTACAACATGGATGGACCTTGAAATTATGCCGAGTGAAATAAACCGGTCCCTATAGGCCACATGTTGTATGATTACATATTTATATGAAAAGTCCAGAAGAGGCAAATCTATAGAGACAGAAAGTAGATTACTGGTTGCCTAGGGCTGGGGGAGGTCAGAGGATGGGTGTGACTTCTGATGGGTAGGGGGTTTCTTTTGGGGATGGTGAAAAAGTTCTAAAATTAGCTTGTGATGATGGTTACACAACTGTACACACACTAAAACACAATTATACACCACATGGGGTGAATTTTATAGTACATAACGTAATAAGTCTGTTAAAAGGCAAACCCTACCAAACTGTGTCTAGAGCAGCTGCGCTGTTTTTGCAGTAACACATGAGTGTTTCAGTTGCTCCACATCCTTGGTAGCACTTGGCATTGTCAGTCCTTTTGTTTTAGCCATTCTGACAGATGTGCAGTGGTCTCTCTTCATGATTTTTAATTGTATGTTTCTAATTGTCGATGACATTGAACATCTTTTCATGTGCTTGGTTGCCACCCACATGTCTTCTTTGGTGAGGTGTTCATGTCCCACCCCCTCCCCCTGCCCCCCATTTAAATTAGATTGTTTTCTTACTGTTGAATTCTGAGAGTTCCTTATATGTTCTGGATAGAAGTATGTTGTTGAATACGTGATTTGCAAAAAATCCCCCCCCCACCTGTAGCTTGTCAATTCATTCTCTTTGTTGTCAATATTTCTCATACTAGCCACTGTGGTGGGTGCATTGTGCTATCTCATTGTGGTTCTCATTTGCATCAGATCATTTCTTAGTCTGGTATGTGGGGTCTTGGTTCAACAGCAGCTCTGGTTCTATGCACAGTGCTTCACATACAGAATGTTTTTGAAGAGGGGGAGACGGTCGTTATCTTTCCTACTGGTAAGGTTTTAAGAGATACAGTGACTGGTTCAAGGTGACACAGCTCCGAGGTAAGAGGTGGGGCGAGGATTGGAACCCAGGTCTGTGGTCTTAGAGGCAGCTGCTTTTTTGGAGCTATACTCCGCTTTAACCCTCAACTTCAAGGCTCCCAGTAAAAGCAACAGCCTGAGTCTGTCCAGCAAGCTGCATTCCTTTATGGTATGTCATGAGAGGTTGAGAAATGTCAGTGAAGATGACGAATGCTCTGTTTATCTGACTCTCATCATTCCCAAGGACCCTCCTTACCTCCGTTCCTGACATAGCAGTTCCCAGGGAATTGCCACATTTTCTAGCTGCTGTCATTGTGGTTGTTCCCACCTTCTAATTATGAGCAGAGTCAGCCCTGGGATGGGGTAGAGGCCTCGAGTCATGAGTCATTGCAGGGATATTGTCGCTGGGGAAGAGAGCCCCTGGGCTGTCTGGAGGCACCGTTCGACATCCACGAGCACCTACTGGGAGCCAGGCAGCTTCTAGGCACTGAGGATGTGACATCCATGGCGCCTGCTCTCTGAAGTACCTTCTGTCTTAGATGGAGAAACAAACAAGCATCATGTAGGTCTTTGCTCAGATGTCCCTTCGCAGAGAGGCCTTACCTGACCGCCCCACTAACGTTGCAGCCCTGTCATCCTCTAGCCCCTTACCCTGCTGTATTTGTCCTCGGCACTTAGTGCTGTGGGAGCGTTCTTTTCAGTATCGTCCGGTGGAATGTATGCTCTTTGACTTATTTGCTATTCTGGGTACTTAGAAAAAGGTGGCACATGACGAGTGTTCAATAACTGTGGAGTGAATAAGTGAAGTGAACAAATAAGGTAACTGCATTTCACAGTGATAAATTAAATCAGGATGCCATTAGGGAGACTGGAGTGGGATAGGGGTGAGGAGTGTGTGTGGCTATTTTAGACTTGGTAGCCAGGGACAGTGTCCTTGAATAGGTGAATTTGGAGCTTAAACCTGAAAGGTGAGGGGAACCAGCATTCATAGATATGAAAAAAGAGTGTTTGAGGCAGAGGAAATAGTACGTGCAAATGCCCTGTGGCAGGAAGTGTTCAGCATATCGAGGAAGAGAAAGAAGAGCAATGGTGGCCAGTGCTGATGAGTGGCAGGAAGTGAGTAGTGTCGTCTAGCAGGAAGGCATCCATTTACCCCCCTGGGCCTGTCTCCATGCCAGAACTTGCTGCTTTCTGAACTTTCCAGGCCAGCTTAGACAGTGGACCTGCTGGGATCCCCATCACCAGAGATGTCAAGGATGTGGCTCATGCCCCAGACCACATTGCTTGCCCCAAGTATGACTGATTTCTTTCTCCAAGTCCAGGGTTGTGGCTTTTGGAGGCTGGATCAACCCATTAGAAAGCTCTCTTAATTCTTGAGAGAATCTCCACTGGACCCAGGAGATGCCTCTCAAGAAGGACTTCTAAGAGCTACATGGCTTCCAAATGGGAGTGTGTATGCTGTGTTTTCCACCTGTATTGTCTTGTTGAGTCCTCACAGTAACCGTGTGGTTTAAGTGGCATTAAACTCATTTGACAGATAAGGAACGCAAGATACACTTATATTCCAGACCTGGCTTATTAACTTATTAATTATGAAATGCTGGACAAATGCACCCTGAACCTGAGGTTTTTCATCTGTGAAATGAGTATGTGTCTGAGTATACGTGTGCCCAGTCCCTCATTGATAATACTTGTTGGGAGAAATAAATGTATTGATGTATGTGAAATGCCCGGCATGGTGCATGAACACATAAAGCCATCCTGTATCAGTCACAGCTCCACGTTTGCACGCAACCAACATCAGCGCTGGCAAAGCTAAGCCAAGAATCGGGGAGGGAGGATTTATTGCCAGGATGCAGAGTGACTCAGACTGGAACTCGGGCTTGGAACAGGCAGGAACCAGGATATGCTGGGGATGCAGGTGGCAGGAGCTAATCCACCTCCAGTCAAGTTCCTGCAGCTTGTTTGATCACCTCCAGCTTTTTTAATCTACCCCACCCAACCCCACTGCGTATCACTATGCAGTCAAAGTCCTGGTGGGAGAATCTCGTGAGTCCAGCTTGGGTCACATAGCCGGGTATTTTGACTTACAGTTCCTCCAGATTGTCTGCCCTGGGGAAGAGGTAATTTTTCAAGGGGATTGTTTTTGTTTCCCTAAGAAGAAAAGGCAAATGGATGCTTGGTGGTCAAAGAATAACTGTGTCTATTACAGTAATAATATTGGCTTTGCCACTGAACTCCCTGATCAAGACGTTCCCTCTCCAGGCTTCAGTTCCTACTCTGAAATGAAGGCACTGAGTTCCACACCAGGGTGACTCTCAGAATCTCTGGTGGAACTTTAGAAAAATCAGGACACACTCTCCTCGGCCATCTGTTTTGATCAGCTTTGAAACTTCTCGTGGAAGTCCCTCTTACATCTCATTGGCCAGTACTGGGATACACGCCCACCCCTAAGCCAATCACTGGTGAGAGGGGAATGGAGGACGGCCAATCAGATTTGACCCCTGCTCTTCCGAAACCAGGGAGGCGGGGTGGCAGTTGGCTGACCCCAGCAGGGTCAGCAGTGCTTTATCTCTATTTGTCCGACGGATTTCTTTGAACCAGTGGAGCTTAAAAGGTGGGGGGTAGGAGTCAGGGTGTCCTTTTCAGTCCGGAAGTGGCCATAAAAGTTGTGTCCTCATTGCTCCATGGAGCACCCCCAGAGGGAGGCCATCTGTGACTTGCCACATAGCTCAGCTGCCCCAGGTATGAAACTTACCTAAAATGTGCCAAAGCCGGTGGCAAACCTGGAGCAGAAAGAAACACCAGGTGGTAGCATCCAGTAAGTAAGGATTTGGGCTGAAATGAAAAAAAATTTCACCTTGCCAGGCATGATGGCTGCGCTGATGTTGATGTAAGGCACGTTTTAATGATGGTGCCAAGTAAGCTTGGCTGTGCAGGTTGGGGGCTGTCCCCACCTCAGCTGTCAACTCCGCTTACCTTTGCGAGAGCTGACAATTACATGGTGACACTTTTCCACTCGTGTGTGACCTAACACACCACTCTTCTCAAAAGTTGGTAACTAAATTTGAGGTGCTGAAAGAAATATTGCAATTGAAATAAAGCTTTAGGGAACGTTTATGCACCTTGGAGTGAATTAACGTCTCGGGGGGAAAAAAAAGGCCCTTCTCTAAGCACAAATATATACTTTTCACGTTCCTTTTTAGGCACCATGGATTTTAATAGCAGTGTAAATCAAATTTTACAGGCCACATATTTCAAGTATGGAGTTCATTAAATGTGTGAAATTTGACATTTGCTTCAGGGCGTGGCCAGGGTCCCTCGTAATGAACCACAAATTGTGTTGGGCTTTCTGATCAAGTTCAAGATGCTAAAACCCCAGTGGAGTTGCACAAAGAGGCAATTTCCCTCCAAGGCTTCCCCAGCCTGGTTCTCCCTGGAACCCTCCTTCAATGGGCCAGGTGCAAATAGGGTATGTGGTTCCACCATCTTCATTCAAATTGAGAAACATGGCTCACATAATCTTTTAACTGATTTCTGAGTGGTATCAATGCATTTATTAATTCAGTGACCATTTAGGGGGCACCTACTCTGTGCTAGTCTCCATGTTGGCTCTGGGGATGCAGTGGTAAAGGAGACAGTGTCTCACCTGATGGAGTTTGCGGTTTGGGGGGGAAATGAACGTAGAAGAAGAATCTACTTTCGCCAACAATTAGGAATCGCCGACTGTAAGAAGTCTTATGAAGGAAAAGCCTGGGGTGTTATGAGGCCCAGGAGAGACTCAGGGAGTCTCTTGAGTCTCCTGGTTCCTGCCTGTTCCAAGTTATGGGGAGGCATAATTTTTTTTTCTGAGAGTATTAGGAAAGGCCTTTCTAGGAGTCCTAGTTAAACTGAGACTTGAAAGATGGACAGATCTTAGTTAGATTAACAGTAGGGGATGTGGAGTGGAGGGAGAGGGGATAGTGACAAGGCAGAGAATGTGTCCTGCCCTCAGTTAATCAGTGACTAAATATTTATGGACTACTTGTGTTCTGGATTAGACATTATGATGGAGAGAAGGATGTGGAACTTGTATCAGCTGAGACTCATGGTTGCAAGCAACAGAAGCCCGATTAATTGGGAATTTATTGACTCATGGACCTAAGAAGTACAGAGTAGTGTCAGCTTCAGGCATGGCTGGATCTAGGATGAATTGATATCAGGCATCTGCCTCTATTGCCTGGCTTTATTTGGTTTGGTGTTTGCTTCTTTCCAGGCAGCACCTCTCCTACTGGTGGCCCCAGGAACCTAGGCTCACATCCCACGAGTTTCCAATCCCAGTCCACAGAGCGGCTCCTTCTCATTACCTCCAGCAGAAGTTCTAGATCTGAATCTCCTTGGTCGGTCCCTCATCCAACCCTGAGACAATCACTGTGGCTGGAAGTGTGAGATGACCTGCTTGGCCAGCTCTGGGCCACATGTCGTAATTGGAGCCAGAGAGAGGTGGGCTGAGCTCCACCCAAGCCACAAGAGTAGGAATGGAGATGGAGTGGTTCCCCAGAGGAAAACGGGGGTACCGGTATGAGAGTGTGTGATAGCAGATGTGGGGCAGGCAGACCATCTGCCGCAAAATCAAGGCTTCAGGTGAGTGAGTCTTGCGACGTTTCACCAGGTGGCCTTGAGGGCAAAGATGCTTTCCCGGGCTTCTGTTCTGTGCCATGCATTGTGCTCAGAGCTGAATGGAGATGTCTTCTGTCATCTAAGTCCCTGTCTGAGAAGCAATAGGAGGTATACAAATGACTGGAATTCAAGGATGGGTGATAAGTTCTTTGAGAGCACTACAGGGACAGAAAGCAAGGCAACGACAGCTATGACATTCTCATGGATTGCAAGCTTGCTTGAGAAACGCCTTAAAGAAGAATTCGTGTTTTGGTAGACAGTGATGTTAGGAGGGCACTTCAAGCCAAGGAAACAGCAGGACTAAAGACAGAGAGGCTGGAAGGTGGAGTGCATTCCACTAACTGTTCACGATGCCATTTTCTCAGAAGTATAAAGACATGTAGGGAAATAGTGGGAGTACAGCTAGAAAGGAAGCTGAAACCATATTGCTTAGTTGCCAGTGACGGAAACTCACGTCAAACTAGTTCAAACTTAAAAAAAAAAGAGGGATGTAGTGAGTGGGTATCATTGGCTTCAGGCACAGCTGTATCCAGGGACTTTAAGATATTTTAAAGACCACTTTTTTCTTGATCTCACAGCTCTGTTTTCTCCTGAGTTGGCTCTCCCCTTGTGGTGGTAAGATGGCCCTCAGCAGTTTCTGGCCTGCCTGGCAACACCAACAGAGAGACAGAAAGAGACAGAGACAGAGAGAGCCCTTCTTTCTCAGCAGTTCCAGCCAGAAACCTGGTGTTGACTGTGGTTGGCCTGACCTGGCTCACACGGCCAACGCTGAACCAACTCCTTTGTTCAGGGGAACGTGGCACATGCCCAGCCTGGGTCACACAACCCCCTCCTGGATGTGAGACCGAAGGCAGCCCCCAAACCACATGGAATCAAAGGGGGGGATGTGTGACTCCTCCCTCTTCCCCCGAGAAAAGCCAGAGGGAAGTTGCCAAGGGAAGAGAAAAGGAATGATGGGAAACCAAAACAGCAGACATCCACCACAGGAAGGTTTAACACCATAGTGAGGAAGCTGGTATTTATTTCAGGAGGCAACGGGGAGCCATAGAGGGTTGTTGAGCAGGGGAGTGATATTATTAGCCAAACTATTCTTTGGGAAGATACCCTTGGCAGTGGTGGTGGGAGAGGGGTTGGTTGGAGTGAAGCAGAAGAGGTGACGCAAGGGGAGAAGAGACTTTTGTGATGGGTCAGGAATGAAATGTAAGTCCAAGATGGAGCAGTGACTGCCCAAGTGGAAAAGAGAGACCCAAGTGGGAGGAAGTGGATGGGATGGGATTGGGGATGTGCTGGGCATAGTGCACGGAGGCCCATGAGCCTGTGGGGCACTTGTTCAGGGCAGGGAGTTGGGAATCACCTCCTTGGAGGTGGTGGTGATTTTGGAAGCACATGACCCCAGGCGAGACAGGGCTTTGGTAGGAGAACAGAGGGGCCTGCGTCTCACCTCTGAGAGCATTTGGGGGCCACTTGTGAATCCCGCGGGCATTTGCATTCTGACTCCAGGGAGGGTGGGTCGTCGGAGCAAGATGCCATTTTCCACAAAGCTTTCCAGATGTTTGCTTTGTTGGTTTGCTTTATTTATTTATTTATAAAGTGGTAACAACAGAGAGAAGAAAAGAAAGTAAAAAAAAGAAGCAAAACCGTAGTTGAAAATGAGGATCCCTTGAGGAGAGGGGCCTGGGAACCGCCCAGGAGACTGGAAGTCGGAGGGGACACTTGCCCCCCCGGGACCTGCTGGCGTCCTCCGCTCTCCTGGCTGTCTGGGGTCAGCATGATGTCCCTTCTCTTACCCTGTGCCCAGGCCCTTGAAACCCCTCAGGGAAGGAAGCCACTGGGTTTTCTGTGATCCCAGCCAGAGTGACTCAGACACCCCAGGCCTCCTGCCTCTGTCCAGAGAGCGGCCACGAGGCTCCCTCCAAAAGACCCTCGGGGAGCAGCTCCCTCCCCAGCTCCTGCTGAGAAGAGTAATTCCTAGAACCAGGCTTGGTAAGAAACATGGCCGACCCCACGTGAAGCACAAAACCTTTGAGTCTCAGTTTACTCATTTATTTATTTATTTATTTATTTTTTTATACATTTATTTATTTTTTACTTTACTTATTTTTATTTTTGGCTGCATTGGGTCTTCGTTGCTGCACGCCAGCTTTCTCTAGTTGCAGCGAGCCAGGGCTTCTCATTGCAGTGGCTTCTCTTGCTGCGGAGCACAGGCTCTAGGTGCTCGGGCTCAGTAGTTGTGGGCTCGGTAGTTGAGGTGCATGGGCTCAGTTGCTCCGCAGCATGTGGGATCTTCCCAGACCAGGGCTCGAACCACTGTCCCCTGCATTGGCAGGCGGATTCTTAACCACTGCGCCACCAGGGAAGTCCCCTCAGTTTACTCATTTATAAAATGCGGACTGTAGGGCTTCCCTGGTGGCGCAGTGGTTGAGAGTCCGCCTGCCGATGCAGGGGACACGGGTTCGTGCCCCGGTCCGGGAAGATCCCACATGCCGCTGAGCGGCTGGGCCTGTGAGCCATGCCGCTGTGCCTGCGCGTCCGGAGCCTGTGCTCCGCAACGGGAGAGGCCACAACGGTGAGAGGCCTGCGTACTGCAAAAAAAATGCGGACTGTAGTTTGCTTACCTCCTAGAATAATGCCCTGGCGAGGAGGCAAGAGGATGCCGGGCGAGCCCTGATCCATGGGAGGCATTTCTAAACAGGACGTTGGCGATGGGTCTTTACTTCAGGGGTGGCGTCCTCGTGAGAAATCGCATAGTGCAAATTCCTGCTGTCGGGCCTTGGGGCTGGTCTGTGGAGGGAGTTGGGGCCAGTGGGCACCTCGGTGCCCTTGTTGAAGGGTGTGGGGCTGGTCATCAGTTAAGACACGCTTGGGTACCAGTAATCTGAAACCTGGCCCAAGCTGGTAAGGTTGCCAGATAAAAGATAGGACTCCCAGTTAAATTCAGATTTTAGATAAACAACAAATACTTTTTTAGCATAAGGTTGTCCGAAATATTGCATAGGGCATACACGTGCTAAAAATTTATTATTCGCTGTTTATCTGAAATTCAAATTTAACTCATACCCCATGCAACCTTACAAACTGACTTAAGTAAAAGGGAGTTTCTTATTGAACAGCCCAGGGGTGGGCTTCAGGCTCAGGGGGCTCAGGGGTTCCAGCCTTGTCACTGGGATTTGGTTTCTCTCTCACTCTCTTCGCTCTGCTTTCACCACACTGACTCCACTCCAGCTTTGCGCCTTCTGTTGCCACGTGGGTCACCTCCCTCCACCTTCATTTCCAACAGGAAAGAGTGAGTCTGTCCAAAGCCAGGTTGAAAGCCTTTTGTGTAAACACTGGCCCTGACTTGGTCATGTGCTCATCCCTGAACCAATCATAGTGGTCAGGGGAGTTCCATGTGCTGATTGGTTTAGGCCCTGGTCACATGATACCCCTCCTCCCTCCCTCCTTCCCTCCCTTCTTCCTTCCTTTCTTCCTCTCTTTTTCCTTCCCTCTCTTCCTCCCTCCCTCTGTTTCTTCCTCTTCCCCCGTCTCTCTCTCTTTCATGTGTATATGAAAAGACATTTTGTGACTATCTCACTGTATTGGTGGCTACACCAGATTGCATTTTTTCAGGTGGCACGTGGGGCACGGGCTAACATTTCTCTTTGATTCCCGAGAGCCTCAACATCACAATATCTGTGTCTTGGAGAATCCAGTTTCTGACGGCGTCTGTGGTACCATCCCCAAGAATAACAATGGTGCTTAGCACTGTAAAGACCACTTTGCTGAGTTGTTCTCTCACGTTCTGTGCTCGGGGTGCTCCCCTTGCTTTCTAATCAGATCTTTAGCAGGGGGCCCCGTGTTTCCTCGGGACAATGCACAGGATCTGGTGGAGGCCCTGGTTTTGTGTGTTTTTATGGGACGTCCACAGAAGGGTGCGGGTCCTGGTGTCCTGCCCTCAGATGCTGAAGCAAGCTCTACCCTGCAGTTCCAATTGTCCAGAAGAGAATATGTGGATTTATGACAAACACAGTATAAAGCTCCACTTGGGAACTGGAATGAAATGCTTCAAGGTAGCCCTCGTGGTAGCACCCACTTCACTGCTCTTACTGCCGTGGTGAGTCAGGATGCTTATCGGAAGGTGGGGAAAAAAAGCTTTAGAGAGAAAGTTCTTTTTTTTTTTTTTTTTTTCCGGTACACCGGCCTCTCACTGCTGTGGCCTCTCCCGTTGCGGAGCACAGGCTCCAGACGCTCAGGCTCAGCGGCCATGGGTCACGGGCCCAGCCGCTCCGCGGCATGTGGGATCTTCCCGGACCGGGGCACGAACCCGTGTCCCCTGCATCGGCAGGCGGACTCTCAACCACTGCGCCACCAGGGAAGCCTGAGAAAGTCCTTTTAAGATCTGCTTCTAGGCATGCCAGTTCTCATCCTTTGACATCTCCTCACCATGGGCCCGCCATCTTGCTTCCACAGGCAAGTGTGTAGACTTCCAAGTGTATAGACTGAGGGTTGGGGAATTGCCAGAGAGAGAGTTGGGGGCTGTTTTATCAGAAGGTGGGTAAACTGACATGCACTACTGGGGGTCTGGGTAAAGTCCTAGCCCCACTTGTCCCCAGGCTCACCCTTAAGATGTCACCCTTGATCGCATCTGAGGGGCCAGGGACCACTGCACGGGGAGGGTCCCATCCTACCTGGCAGACCCCCATCCTGCCCTGCATGGGGCCAGCTGTGAGGGAGGGGAAGAAAAGCAGTCACAGAAGCAAAGGGAACATCTGCTGAGTCCCTACGTGGTCTGTCGGCTCTGGGCTGGAGCTTCACACAGCTGGCCCCTGTTCCTCACAGCCGCTATTTGAGGTACGTGTGATCATCTCTGTGTTACACGTAAGAAAACTGACTGTGTCACCGGGCACACGTTTGGCCCCAAGTAATGCAAAACCTGAGTCAACCTGACTTAAACCTTCAGGAAGTGTAGCATCTCATGAGCAGGAGCTTTAGTGGTAAGGAGGGTTTCAGGAGCTGCGTGATCAAAGCTCCAGCCTCGTTTCTCTGTGTTTCCCTTGGTTTGGCCTTGCTTTCCTTCAGGGTTACAAGGTGGCCACTGTCAGCAGCTGAGGCCCCAGTTCCAGACTGCAAACTCCTATGGATGGAATAGGAGATGTTGCAAATGACAGAACATCCAATTCAAAGTAGCTTACCTGAAAAAGAAATGTTTTCACATATGGGAGAAGCTACACGAATTTCCTCTGGCTTCAGGCGTGGCTGGATTCAGAGGCTCGTGTGTTGTCAGCAGCACGTAATCTCTTCCTGTCTCTTGGCCTTCTTCTGTGGTCTTACATCTCTGACATCTTGCTACCTAGATTGCAATGCACCGAGCAGGCTGACAGCAATTCCAGGCTTACATCCTTCTGTCTCAGGAGGAAAGGCAGAAAATGTGTGGGTGCTATTCTCTTCTCTCCTGGTTCAAACTACAGCCCCGGGGCTGATTCTCACTGGCCTGAGCCAGTCGCTCTGGATGAGATAAGCAGGACCCAGGTCACATGCGCGTCCACAAAGCTGGGATAGACGCGGTCCTTCCTGATCAGCATGAACTGCGAGTCAGAAAGGTTTGATCCCCAAATAAGAATGGCAGCACTGTCTCCAGAGGAAGAGGAAGGGGTGTTAAGGGCTAGGGGCAAAGCCAGAGGGTATTTAGGGGGAGTCTTCCTGCGGCAGGAGGCCCCCAGCCGGCCACGGCATTAGGTCCCTTTCACCCTCAGGACCCTCCTCCCCGGTCAGGGTTTAAGGTCTGGCGGGATTGGGGCCTGGAGATTGTCGCCTACGTCCCATGCTCTGACTTTTCAGGTTTGGGAAGAGAGGCGGGTGACAGACAGTATCCTCCCTGTTTAATGAGTTTTGCTCTTAAAGCTGATGACAGTGCAATTGTATACCGTCTGCCTGACTACAGACTGAGTCAGCACCGTGCACAGGGCTCACTTTGAGAGAACCTGGTCCACGCAACTAATCCAGCAGATTGGCATGTCTTTATAGGAAGGAGGGAGGGAGGGAGGGGAGGGAGGGAGAGGGAGGAGGGAGGGATAGGGAGGGAGGGAGGGAGGGAGGGAAGGAAGGAAGGGAGGAAGGAAGGGAGGGAGGGAGGGAGGGAAGGAGGGAAGGAAGGAAGGAGGGAGGGAGGGAGGGAAGGAGGGAAGGAAGGAGGGAGGGAGGGAGGGAGGGAGGGAGGGAGGGAAGGAAGGAAGGAAGGAAGGCTGAATGTTGATAAACATAGTTCATGGAATATAAACACTCCCCAAGGAGTGATGTCATCAGCTTCTGCTCCATGGGGCCAGGTTCTACTCGACGACCATCTTCTTGATACACCAGCCCAGGCAGAGCTCCCAGCCACTAAAGAGTGGGTTGCAGAAAAAGCTTCTAAAGAAACATTAGATGGTTCCCAAGTGGAATAAATTGAGGGATCTTCTGGAGGACGTGGATCTGCCCACATCTGCCTGCCTCTGGGAGAAGTTGCCATGCACACATGGGAGCCGGGCAGTTGTTGGGTAAAAAGATTGGGAAGCTGGATCCATTTGGCCCTGAAAACGAACGTATCTAAAGTAGTATAAGTTTCTAATTTTCCTCTAGAGCTGGGGTCAGCGAACTTCGTTTGTAAAGGGCCAGATAGTTGATATTTTCAGCTTTGCAGGCCATCTGATCTCTGCTGCAACCCAGTTGGACCACTCTACCATTTTATCAGGAAAGCAGCCAGAGATGACCCATACATAAATGTGTGTGGCTGTGTTCCAATAAAACTTTATTTATAAAAACAGGCAGTGGGCCAGATTTGGTCATAGTTTGTCAGCTCCTGACCTAGACCAAAGAAACTGTAGGAACAGTTAGTTGCCTGAGTCAGGAAGCTGGTATTTTTTTAAAGTCGGTTTTACTAAATCATAACCTATGTACAATGAAATGCACATTTAAAGTGTACAGTTCAAACAGTGTTGACCACCAACCCCCCAGTCAAGATACAGAACATCCCTGTTGCCATTTGCTATTGACCGCACCCTCCACACAGCCACCTGTTACTCTGACTGCCATCCTACAGATTGGTCTGGACTGTTCCAGCATTTCATATGAATGGACTCCTGCAGTGTATTCTCATTTGGTCTGTAGAAGCTGGTATTTGAAGCCCTTCTGGTCTGTTTAAGGAATCTCTTTGGTCACTGTTGTGATTTTCAACTGTATCTGAGTTCTCTGACACACTGCCCTTCAAAAGGCAAAGGTGGGGCCTTGTTCCTTGGCCCTGAAATGTGGGCTAGACTTAGCAACATGCATGGAGGGGCAGGATGTGGTGGGAGTGATGAAAGTGACTTCCAGGGTTGGTCACAGCCTCTGGTTCTGCCTGGTTCTCTTTCTCACTCTGAGGGAGGCCAGCTGCCATGCGAAGAGGATGCGCAAGCAGCCTGAGGAGAGGCCCGCGTGGGGAGGAACGGAGGCCTCCTGCCAGCACCTAGGACCCAGGTGCCAGCCAAGGGAGGGAGCCTCCTTGGAACTGGATCCTCCAGCCACAGTCAGGCCTTCAGATGACTACGGTCTTGGCTGACATCTTGACTTCAATGCAGTAAAAGGTCCAACCAAGCTGCTCTAGAATTTCTCACTCACTTTATGTGAGAGAAAAAAATGTTTATTGTTGTTTGAAGACACTAAATTTTGGGGTGATTTATTATGCAGCGATAGATTACTAATACCGTCACTGACACATTGAGTCCATCTATCCCTCCATCCATCCATCCCTCCATCCATCCCCCCATCCATTTACTTATTCATTTCTTCATTCAACAAATATTGATTTCTTTAACAAATTGTAAACAAGTTATAAAGTGTAATGAAATTTAGAAAGGTTTCTATAAAACTTGGTAAGATATTTTTGAGGGCAAATGCTTCCTTTACAGAGTGTGCTTTAGTTACCTAACAACAATGATTTTTTTTTGGATTTATTTATTTTTTATTGAAGTGTAGTTGATTTACAATGTTGTGTTAGTTTCTGGTGTACAGCAAAGTGATTCAGTTATACATTTATATACATATTATTTTTCATATCCTTTCCCATTATGGTTTATTACAGGATATTGAGTATAGTTCCCTGTGCTATACAGTAGAACCTTGTTGTTTATCTATTTTATATATCGTAGTTTGTATCTGCTAATCCCAAACTCCTAATTTATCCCTCCCCACCCCTTTCCCCTTTGGTAACCATAAGTTTGTTTTCTATGTCTGTGAGTCTGTTTCTGTTTCATAAATAAGTTAATTTGTGTCATATTTCAGATTCTACATGTAAGTGATATCGTATGGTATTTGTCTTTCTCTTTCTGACTTACTCCACTTAGTTTGATAATCTCTAGGTCCATCCATGTTGCTGCAAATGGCATTATTTCGTTCTTTTTTATGGCTGAGTGGTATTCCGTTGTACACATGCACCACCTCTTCTTTGGCCATCCCTCTGTTGATGGCCTTTTAGGGTGCTCTAACAACAGTGAGTTAATAGCTAACCCTGAACTGTGAACGGTCCTCTTTTGAGCATGTTCTTAACATTAACTTTCATTACTGTCCCCATTTTGCCGATGAGGAAACTGGCTCACTGAAAGGTTGAGTCACTTGCCCCAAGGCCCCATGGTCAGTAAGTGGTGGAGCTGAATTAGAACCCAGGGCCCACAGGCTTCATCACTGTGCTGTACGCTTCCCTCCCCCCTCCCTTTGCTTGTCCCCAGGGAGACATTTGCCACGCATCTGTGGGTCTACCTGCTTCCACGTCTGTCACTCTGCAAGGCTTGTGCTCCTCCAGGCCAGAGACCATGTCTTTTCTGTCTGTGTGGTACTGGACCCAGAGCAGGACATCAACAACTGTGTGCTGACCGACTGACCAGCTGGAACCAGGAGATGGATGGACGTGGCATGCACTGCACTAAGAAATCCCAGGGGATCCTGAATAGCCGTGGCACTGCCCATCTGCTCTAGTGTGAGACTCTGTCCTGCCCGCAGAGGCAGATGGCCCCAGAGCCTGCTCTCCTGGGCTGGATCACAGCTCAGAGCGCAGGGAGCCCCAGAATAAGAACACTACTCCCCCGACTTGGCAGCCCAGAGCCGGCTGACTGGGGTCCGGGATGAGCTCTGTTTACCTTGGAAGGCCCGACCTCTTTTGTAACATTCACCCATTGTTGCCAGGAGCCCAAAAATACCTTTATTAATGGAAAAACGGGATGACTCCACAAAGAAATATTTTGACAAGCCCAGAGGAGCCGGTGGGAAGGTTCAGAGCACATCCTCAGGAAGCTGGGGCTTCTTATCTTCTAGGGAGCCCAGCGGGGGCAAGGGCAGCGTGCTTCTCCTGCCGCGTTTCCGTGCGGGGCTCCCGGGCACAGCTTACTGGGCTGGTGGCTCCTGCACCGTGGCCTGGTCCGCGCCCCACTCAGATGCAGCCCCCGGGACCCTGCGGCATTATCTTGAGTTACTGCCCCATCCGGGTGTTCTCTTTCGTGGCCCATTTCCTCTGACTGCAAATGAAGGATTGGGGCTGCTTCTAGACATCTTTCTGGGCTCCCAGGTACCTACCAGTGTCTCCCGGGAGAGGGAGGTTCCAACTGCTTTTCTAGTTCTTCATGGAGACCAAAGGGCTCAAGTAAGGAGTGTCTTCCTACAGCTGCACTCACAGAGCCTAAGGCTCCCTGATATGTAGCAGGTGCTATTTTAAGCACCCTTATGTGTGCTAACTCTTCACAACAGCTCTCCCATTGGGTAATATTACTCCCATTTTGTAGATGAGGAAACCAAGGTACAGAGAAGATAAGTAGCTTGGTCACAAAACTGGGGAGAGGCAGAGCTGGGATTTGCACCCAGGCCAGCTGGCTCTGGAGCCTCTTTTTTTTTTTTTTGAAATTATTTATAATTTTTGGCTGTGTTGGATCTTTGTTGCTGCGTGCGGGCCCTGTCCAGTTGCGGCGAGCAGGGGCTACTCCTCGTTGCAGTGCGCGGGCTTCTCGTTGCCGTGGCTTCTCTTGTTGCGGAGCATGGGCTCTAGGCACGTGGGCTCCAGTAGTTGTGGCTCACGGGCTCTAGAGCTCAGGCTCAGCAGCTTCGGTGCATGGTCTTAGCTGCTCCGTGGCATGTGGGAGCTTCCTGGACCAGGGCTCAAACCCCTGTCCCCTGCATTGGCAGGCGGACTCCCAACCACTGCGCCATCAGGGAAGTCCCTCTGGAGCCTCTTAACCCCACGCATGGCCATCTTCTGAAGCACATATCTGATCCATGTTACTCAGTGTCTCTGTACTCGATGTCTTTATACTCTTAAAGTGAAATCCATATTGACTAGGAAGCAAGTTCAGCTGTTGTACCAAAGATCCACAAAGAGCAGGAGATTCAACAAGTTAGATTTTTTTTTTTTCTTAGAAAAGAACCTGGGTGGGAGGTCCAGGGTTGATATGGAGGCGCCATGATCCTCAGGGGCCTGAGCTCCTTCCATCTGGCATATTTGTCTTCATTAACACAGTTTCTATCTCATGGCCCAAAATGGCTGCTTGAGCTCCTACCTTCAAGTCTCCATTTTAGCAGGAAGGGGAGAAGGGGCTCATATGTCCTGTCTCTTTAAGGGTTTGATTCCAGGCTCTTCTGCCATGTGACCTATGGTAAGTCATTTAATGTCTTTCATCATCTTTGAAAAAAAAATTGAATTTCTTTCAAAGGTTATGAGGATTAGATGAGTTAATACATGTCAAACTCTTGGAAAAGGGCAAAGTGTAAACCCTCAGTAAATTTTAGCAACTATTATTATTGATGCCGTTTAGATGACACTGTTCCTGACAGCCCCCACCCCCACCCCCGTGACTAGGTTATGTTGCTCTCTCACGTGTTTTTTGGCTCCCCAAGCCTCTCCCATCACAGCACTAGAACCCCGCTTTATAATGTGTGTTGACCTTTCTTGTCCCCACTGGATGGAGAGTTCCCCAAAGACATGCCCTCTCTGTCTTGTTTTCTCACTGTATCCCCAGCAACAAGTTCAGGACCACAAGGCAGGTGGCCAGAAAACTTGTTGAATGTATGAAAGAATGAATATTTCCAGTGACAGCAGGTTCACTACCATAGAGGAGACTTCCTCAGGGCTTTTGCACATGCTGTTCCCTCTGTTCTGAATGAGTTCCCCAGCTAGCTGCATAGCTAGTTCTCGTACTTCATTCAGTTCTGCTCGTGTCACCTCTTCAGTGAAGCCCTCCCTGACCACCCTGGTTAAAACTGGCTCCTTTCCCCATCATAGCTCCACTTTCTGTTTCTTCCTTGGCATATATCACCACTCATCCATGTCGTCTGTGTTCATGTGTTCTCTCTTGATCTCCCCCCTGGACTGTAAGCCCGATGAGGACAGCATCCTGTATCTGGTTTTCTCATGGCTGCATTCCAGTGCCCAGAATATTGCAGGTACGTGACAATATTTGTGAAACGAATAAACAAAGCAACAAGACAGGTCTATTGATTTTTAAAATATGAGGAGAAAAATTCTAGGTATATGCACCTCAGTCCCTTTTTTTTTTTTTTTTAACAAAAGGCCTGAATGTTTCAAGCTTAGCTCTCAGAAGAATGCAAGCGAGATAAACCTTTCCTTCTCCCTGCCTTTCTCTCTTCTGCCGGCAGAAGGAAGCCAAGCCGATTCCCTCTCCCTCCACGTCAGCTCTCCAGCTTCTAGGAAAAACTTCCCCCACCCTGCGGGCCTGGGGCATCCCGAGGGCTGCCGCTGGCCTCTTGTCACACCCCGGTTCAGCAGCCGAGGGAGCCCCGCGGAGGGGCAGGCTCTCGCTGGAAACTCGCTGTCAGCAGCCCGGTGAGCTGGCAGAGAACGTCGGGGGTTCTCTCCAAATGCCTCGGAAATCTCCCTGTTGGGTCACATTCCGGCTTGAGGGACCCTGGGATAACCAGGGCTCTGGGTTGGCAGCCAGCGGCTGATTGGGAGGTAGCAAGATTCAGCACTTCTGAGTTGGAAAAAGCGGTGCTGGGTATTATTTTGGGAAGAGTCAGTCATGAGAACCTCCAAGAGCAGATCAGGGAGGCTATTAAAAGCAAGACAATGTATTTTAAAATGAACCAGGCTGGGGAGACACCTCGCTCCCTGCCACAGCCAGGGAACTGGGAGTTCTTTCCGGATGAGGTGAACCTTTCCATCGCTTGGAAACGGGGGAAGCCTGTCCAGCTACCCAGCCACCGCCCCGTCCCTCCTTCCCTGCCAACCCCAGCTGAGCATCTCCTCTGTCTCCTCGGCCACGTGACAGAGTGAGGGTCCTCCCCGGCCAGCTGAAAAGGTGGCCAGACACTCAGGCCTGCCTGCCATTCATTCAACAAACCTTGAGAGGACCTGGGAGTACGGCTCCGGGGCCAGGCTGCCGCTATCCAAGTTCACGCTGTCTGCTCCTTACTATTTGGTGACCTTGGGTCTCTGTGCCTAAGTTTCCTCACCTGCAAAATGGGGATAATAGTAGTCTTCCTCCTACAGAGTTGTCGTGAGGACCAAATGAATTGGTATATAAGGAGGGCTTGGGAGGGAGCCTGTCAGAGAGACATCACTCAGTAGACATATGATAGGATGATTTACTGAGTACCACCAGTTCCAGACATCATTCCAAGCCCCAAGTAAGACAGGCAATGGTCCTCTTTTCCTAGTCTGAGTCGTAACCAAGTAAACAAACTGATGAGACAACTTTACATTCTGTTATTTACTCGTCAAAGCTTTTTGAGGCCCAGCCAGCTGCCAGGCATCGTTTGGTGCTGGGGAGGCAGCAGTGAATAAAACAAAGTCCTGCCCTTGTAGAGTTTATAGTTTAGTTGGGAGGCAGGGGACATATGCGATAGACAAGTGAATCTGTAATTTATTTGTGGTAAGCGGTGGATGCGCTACAGAAATACAACAGGTGTTGTGATTGAGATTTGTGGGGCGGGGCTGGGCTTTAGGGCAGAGGAGCAGATCTTAGAGATGAAGGTCATGGAAGAATGTGTTCATAGGGTGACATCTGAACCGAGACCAAGAGGATGAAAGAAACCGGCCATGAGAGGTCATGGCACAAAGGGTTCCAGGTAAAGGGGTAAGGAAGCGCGAAAGCCACGAGGCGGGACCAGGGAGGAAAGGACCGTGAGGCTGGAGCAGGTGAGTGAATGGGAGAGGGAGGGAGATGAGATTGGACACGTGGGTTGGGTCAGGTCTTGGGGGCCTTCGTGTTAGTTTGCTGTTCCCTCCAAACCTAGCGGCTCAAAGGAACAAGCGTGTAATATCTCTGTGGGCCTGGAGCAGCTTAGATGGTCCTTGTGGCTGCATCATCTGAAATCTTGGCTGTTGGTAGGAGGCCTCAGTTCCTCACCGTGTGATCTCTCCAAAGTGCTGCTTGAGTGTCCTCACCACCTGGCAGCTGGCTGCCCCCAGAGTGAGTGATCCAAGACAGAAAGGCAGAAGCCACACTTCTTTTATAACCTAGCCTCAGTAGTCACATGCCGCCATTGTGGCAATGTCCTACTGTTACACAGGGTGGGAGGGCCTGGACAAGAACGAGAATGCCCAGGTGGGCACCACTGGGACCTTCTTAGAGGCTGGCTATGACAGCCATGGTGAGGTATCTGGATTGTATTCTAAGAGGGATGGGAAATCCCTGAAGTGGTATCTTTGATTGATCTTGCATAACTGCTGTAAGTAGTGGCAAGATGATAGTAATTTTAGTACAGTTATTGAGTGCTTCCTTTATACCAGGCACTGCACTTAGTGTTTCATTAGACACAACGTCATCACATCCAAATGTCTCCCTAAGACGTTGGTACGGCTCCATTTTACAGATGAGGAAGCTTGCAACCTCCCCAAAGAAATGCTATCCAAGGCAAGCCCTCCTCCCACTGGAGGCCCGTGGAATTACCCAAGTAAAGAGAAAAGAGCGGGGATAGGAGGAGAGAGGAAGCAGCCCGCTGGAAGGCCCTGTAGCGAGGAAGGACACAGATGATTGGGGCCTCTGAGTACTTCTGGAGTTCAAAGGTGTCAGAGGTGAGCGATGAGGCTGGAAGGGGTGGGGTGAATTTGATAGGTCTTAGTAGACCACAAATGGGATTCTGGACTTTATGCTAAAGGTAATTATAATCCAGTGGAGCAACTGAATTGACACTTGAGAGGCAGCGTTGCCTGGTGGGTCGGAACCCGGGCTCTAGAGTCAGGTGCTTGGGGTTCTAATCCCATCTCTGCCACCTACTGGCTGTGCAACCTAGAGCAAGCTGCATAACCTCTCTGTGCTGCAGTTTCCTCCTCTGTAAAATGATAATCCTAGGATTATTGAGAGGAGTCAGTGAGTTCATACCTGCCCCACAGCAAGTACTCAGTAACTGGTCACGTGATAAGAGATCAGTAACCCTCACCATTCTGGTTTTATACATCTGGGTCTGTCCCACTTTCTGTGTTTGAGACATGTGGGAGTCCAGACCAATTCTAACTGCTGTCTACCTTCCAGCCATGAAGGGGTTGGCGGTCAAGGTGACCGACAGGTGAGGATGACACTTGGGCTATAAACGCAGTGAGAGGACCAGTGGGTTCTCTCCTTGAAGCTGCCCAAGTCCTCTTAAATATTCCTGGTGTTGAATCAGTTGTCTGGGTAGCACCAGTAAGTGATGTCTCAGCAGAAATACCTGCGTTTCTTATTTGGGAGGCTGTTGGAGGGAAGAGATTCTAATAAAAGGCTTCCCCGGTGATTCAAGGTCTCCTTCAGCCCAGATGTCTTGCAGTCTCCCTGGACCTTTCTCCCCATCGCCACCTGGACGCCTTCTATTTGCTTTGATTCAGCTTCTCTTTCCTTTTTCCTCATATGCTGGCACGTTCCCACCCCAGCTGAGAGCTTCTATTTTGGGGAGTTTTCGTGGATAATTTTGTGGGCGGAAGCTCTCCCCCCCACCCAGCATCCCTTAAAAAAAGGGAGAGTGCTCGAGAGAAGTGAAAAACAGTGGGTGGTTCAGTTCAAAAGGACAAAATATTTCTTGCCCTGGCACTGGGAGAGGAAAGAAATTGTCTGAGGAACCTAAGAGCAGCTAAACTAAGAAGCTGAAACCTGCAGCCCATAAGGGCAAATTAGGTGACTCAGCTGCCACTACCCCGGCTCCACTCCTTATAGTATTAATGTGCTTTAAAAGGGAAAAATGCTTAACCGTGACAAAGAGTGGGCTCTATAAAAATGTGCCTAGTGCTTATTCTACCCAGTTCCAAAAGGCGTCCCCCTCTCGGCACCTGTGGAGACCGGGACTCGCCTCTGAGGCCTGAGCCTGGGTGGGACCGAGTCTAAAATTATCCCCGATAATGAGTCTGGCAGGGGAGGGCCCAGCGTGCTCGTTTCCTGCCTCGCTTCTGGCCTCCAAGACCTCGGCTCCCAGGGAGGCCTCTGGGAGGCAGGGGCCGTGGTGCCAAGAACACGGGCTTTGTGGCCAAACAGAGTTGGGTTCCGATCTGGACTGACTGTGTGAACATCGACTCACGGAGCCTCGGTTTGCTCATCTGTAAACACGGCTCCCAGCGTCAAGCTCAGTGGGATGGTGAAATGGACTCGATGTTGCAAAAAGGCTGCTTCATGCCCGGATGCAGCTGAGTTTAATAAAGGGCAGCCTGGAGTTGCAGGGCGTGGACTGCAGGGTCGAACAGTCTTAATCGTGGCTTAATGACCACTCACTCCTTGAGTGTAGGAAGGCTTAAAGTATCGGGGTGGCCAAAAATTTCTTTCGGGTTTTTCCGGAAGATCTTATCTAACCCTATACACACACATGTATCCATTTTAAGCATTTATCATATACCTTCATGTTCTTAGCCTCACATCCTGACATCAGCTCTTAGGAAGGCACTAATAGTGTCCCCATTTTACAGAGTGGGTAAGTGACTCCAGGGCAGAGCCGGGCGTCTGGTTCTAGAGACAGCACTTTATCCTGCCTCTCAGGTTGCCTAAGCCCCCGTTGCCCTACAGAACTTTCTCCGATGATGGAAATGTTCTCTTCTGTGCTGTCCAACTTGGTGGCCACTAGCCACCTGTGGCTTTGGAGCACTTGAAATGTGGCTCTTGCATCAAAGAACGGACTTTTAGCTTTTATTTAATTGTTAATTAAATTTCAAGAACCACATGTGGCTAGAGGCTACCCTCACACACAGTGCTGGGCTCAGCCCTCCCAGTGTCAATGTATTACTTTGCAGGGGGTCAAGGGACAGGAATTGATCGAGGACCTACCTCAGGGCCTGGCACAGAGTAGGTGCTGAGTTAGGAGTTGCTATTCAGAGCACCGCTATGTATGGTGGCTGTCTTCAGAGACGAAGGTTCATAGGTTTGCCTGCCGCGTGGATCACTGCGAGAGGAAGTTGAGTGCTGAGTTTCATTTGTGCGCAAGACTTTCCTGGTTTTGAAACTGAAAGTCCTGCCTCCCAGGAACCACCTCAATCCCAGGCAAACCAGGAAGGTTGGTCACCCTGTTCTTGCCTTAGATGATGGGGTACAGAGTCCTCAGGGGATGGGCCTTCCTCAGTAGGGTTCCTTGAAAAGAATCTCTTCCATGGCCTTCCAGGCTGCACTCCAGGATCTGCCGAGGAAAGCAGCAGGCAAGGCTTCTGCCTTCTCTGTGCCTCGGTTTCTCTTTTGGAAAGTGGGGGAGAAGGCTCCCCTGCTTCTAGGGTGGCTGCAGGGTGTTTGAGGTCAGGTAGGTGGGCAGCTATGGCGGCTCTTTGGGGGGACAGTGTTACTTCAGATGGAGGCCGCCCTGGCTGAAGCGGGCTTTGGAGAGAGGTGGGTGGGCTCGGGGGCTTTGTGGGACCGCGTCTCCAGCAGGAGTCGTCATGTCTGAGAGCCCAGCGAGGCTCCTGTGGGTCAAGGTGTGGAATACAGAGTGGTCCCCCGGATGAAGCCAATGCGTCTTCAAGTTCAAGTCTGTAAGAAAGTGGGGAGGGGCTTATGAATCACCCGCCGCGGTGCGGCCCCCAGTTTTATCAGAGCCCCCAACAGCATCCGAAAGGGCCATTTGCAAAGCTGGCTTTATCTGGGGGCTCCCGATTCCCCGGCCTGAGCGGGGGTGAAGAGGCGAATCCAGGCTATGTTCAGGAAAAGCGTTTTGACAGCAGGACCTCCCCACCGGCCTTCCGGGGTCTGTGGCCTGTTGACGGGAGACACGCGTGGCATCCCCTGGACCTTCTTCTGGAGGCTGTGCAAAGTTCATGACATCCCTTCCCTTTATTTTCCTGTTTATTCAGAGCATGTGTAAACACATGGGTTGCCTGGTTTCCGCGTCTCTGTGGCCATTTCATTATTGCTGGAGCCTCTGAGCATCACTGCAAACCTTGGGTTTTCTAAATGAATCTAAAAATAGACCTCTTTGAAAAAAAATCTTGGAGAGTTGACATAAGGCACCGTTATTTATTTCTTTTCCCTCCTCCCCCTCCCCCCGCCTTCTCCCCCCTCCCTCCTCCTCCCCGTCAGCCCTGAGCACAAAAAATCTGGGCAGCCGGAGGCCCCGAGGGACTGGGAAGGGCCCCTGGGCCAGTGTCCGGGGGTCTCGACCACCTGGGGTGTTGATTTGAGCCCTGGGCGGCTTTCTCGGAGAGATGCCCGCTTGGAAAACGGGGGTGGGGGGCGGGGGGGTTGGAAGTCTTGGGCATGATTTATGCGAAGCGGCAGCGTGCTAGGGAGGCGGCGGCTGGAGCAATCCTTGCAAACAGCCTCCTGGAGCTCCTGCAAGGCCGACTTGGACACTCCCACGCCCCCACCCCCTTCTCCTCGCCGTCGCCCGCATCGCTCCCTCTCCCTGACTTTTCTCCCGAACAATCAGGGACTTGTGCTGGCGGCCGAGGGAGCCACGGAGCTGGCTGGCCGCGGAGGAGGCGACGTCATGGATTCCTGAGTGTGAAGTTTGCAGGAAAGCCCTTAGTTTTGGAGATGGACGGGATCCAGTGGTTTCCATGGCGCTGGATAAACAGGAGGAAACAGTGAGGGAATCCCGTTATTTTACTGCATTGAAAGCCTATAAACACGGAGCGCGGGGAAGGAAGTCGCGTTCCCTCTCGAGTAAGCCGGAGCGCCGAGCCGCGCCGACTCCGCCGCGCCGGGAGCCGGGAGCCTGGAGGCGGGAGGCGCGCAGCTCCCGGGCCGCTCGCAGGCTCCTCGGCCAGGGCAGCCCCGCGAGCATGCTTTAGAGAGGACGGCGCCCCCTTGGCTCCTGGTCTACCCAAACAGACCCCTCTCACCCCGCGCGCCGAAACCCCATCCCCTCCAGATGCAGAGAGAGGCTGCGTTCAGACTGGGGCACTGCCATCCCCTCCGCATCATGGGGTCTGTGGACCAAGGTAACTGACTCCCCCTCTATTCCAGACGCTTCCTCCTCCCACTTCTTAGCCCTTTCCCTTCTGCTCTCTTCCCGGGCAGCGCTTTCAGCTCCTGGCTGAGGTCGCGGGGAGGCCCGGGGACTCCGGTTTCCCAGGGCGCACAGGTAGCGTGGCCGGGAGGAGAGGCGCCCTCTCCCTGGCCAAGGAGGGAGACTGGGGAGCCGACTTCAGACCACTTCCCGCGGGGGCAGCGAAGTGTCCCAAGGCGGGATTCCCCAGGCCAGTCTGTCAAAAAGATTGTCCCCTCCATGGGACACCGGGAGGGATTCTCGCTACTAACCGCGGGCTGCTTAACTGTTTCCGCGCTGGGCTTTTGACAGCGGATGCCATTCAGCTGTGTTATTATTATCATCATCATTTTATCATCATCATTATTTAGCTTTTTTTTTTTTTTTAGGAGAACAGTCTTGGCATTTTACTATTTAGTAAATCTAGTAATGAAGACTTTGCTTTTTAACAGAGCAGCAGATGCTCTGGGACATTTAAACAATTTTCTTTCCCGTTTTTTGATGTGTGTCATGGGTACAGTCCTCCAGCTCCCCCTTTAAAGTGCAATGTACCATCAGTTTGTTTTGCGATCCGATTACACTCTATATTCCGTGTTTCTGTCTCTTTTTCCCTCCTCCTGGAGTTTGTCCTGGAATCATACTACTTGGATATTACGGGAGGGGCTTAACGTATACAAATATGATATGAAGATATCCCATCTGGCCGGGATTGTGGAGGGGTTTAGGCTGTACACTAATGAATCTGACTTTAAAAATGGAAACCAGGCGATGTGATGTGTTTTTCAGAGGCCAGCCCTGCAAATAGTGGGGGGCACTGCCTGGAGGGCAGGGCTGCAAGAGTTAAATGAAATAAATATGCGTAGGAGGAGTTAGCTTCGTGTCATAAAATCAGAGTTGAATGTAGGTTTTGTGCTCTGCGTGGCTGATTAAAGTTCTGGTGAGGGGGGAGAAATGACAATTTCAGTAAATAAACCTAAGGGGCTTTTTTTTGAAAACCGGAATGGGACCAAATGCCTGAGGTTAGGTAGATGGTGCGCTTTGCCACAGCGGACCTCAGTGACATATATTTTTAGTTGAGTTGCGCCTTTGAAAGCAAGACCCTGCCAGCGCCTTGAATGTTTTAACTGGTACCAGTTTATCCTGTTCTCTGCTAGTGGTTAAGCTTATGACATAATGGCCAAAAAATGTTACTAATATTGCATCACCTGTAAAAGGGATGCTCTGAGACAGGCGACAGATATATTAAGGACGCGAATTGGTTTTTATTGCCGTATACACTGAAACACAGTATTTGATGTTACGATGGTGGGAGGACAGACTAACGCCAAATTTAGGTCAATTTGGAGAGAGAGAGCGAGAGCTGGGAAGAGAAATTGGACGTCTGTTTTACTGTGTGATCTCACACAAGCTTCGCATTTTGTTGACGCTGCTACACCTCTGCTCCAGGTTTGTGAACTTGGTCCTCTCTCAATGTTTTGAAGTGAAGTGTGTGTATTCTGTGTGTGCATGTGCATCGCCTAGCCTCCCCAGCCCACGCTCATGTGTGCAGGGACTGTGAGAACGTGTGTGCCAGTTTGTGTGTCCACATGTGGGAGACAGGGCACCGCATTGTTCCCGGCAAACGACGCTTGGCATGCCAGAGCAACTGGGCACACAGAATGCAACTCCAGGCATCAAAGGTAGCTGGAGTGAGAGGCACTTCAACCGTGCCCTGCACTGGGGCCTCCTGAGGGAAACCCAAATGGCCCTTCAAACTCAAACACCACCACGAGTGTAGGGGCAGGTCTGAGGGTGCCTGCAGATGGGTGGGGTCATTAAATAGCAAATAGAAATATTTGCATGGCAAGAAAATACTGACCTTGCTGTGCAGTTTTGGGTCAAGGGCCTGGGAAAAACTGAAGATCTGAAAGAGGTGTGTTCAGTTTTATCTGAAGTGGGATGATGGAAAGTATTTCAGGAATAAACAAACCCAGGGTGAGCTCTGCTCACTCCCAGACCCGAACTCCCTGCCTTCTGCCTGGGTTAGGATTTCTGCTTAGCTACATTGCAGCTGTGTGATCTTAGGCGAGTGACTTAACCTCTCTGGGCCTCTGTTTCCACATCTGTAAAATGGAGCCAATAATAATGTCTCCCTTAACAGAGATTGTGAGAGTCAGTGAGGTAGCACACGTAAAGCATCTAAAATGCTGCCGTGCTTATAGTCAACGCTGGATAAACGTTAGCTGCAATTCCTATTGAAAATGCAAAACAATGACTTGTATTGATAGAGAAACTGGATTTCATGGCAAAAATTCTTTGAAGAGATGCAGTACTTTAAACCTTTCATCAAGGGACTTTATAACTTATTGGAGCTTCACGGTGACACAGATGGGGCTAAGATTATGGCTTGTGAAGCCTCCATTTCCTTACCTGCAAAAGGGAATAGTGATGACCTCACAGGGGTGTCATGAGCATCGTATGAAATCATGCATATAAAACACTTACCTCTGGGCTTAACGTGCAGTTAATACACGCTGGATGTTATTATTTTCTGACAGTTGAGGATGAGAGCCAGCGTCGCCCGTGGTCACACAGTAAGTTCGTAGCACAATGCCTGGCGCACGGTAAGGGCTCTGTTGCCTTCCGCAGGGGTAAGAGCAGCCACATTATGAGTATGGACTGGAAGCAGCAGGGCGAAGTATTTTGCAAGTATCAAGCCTTTTAATTGTCAGGGCCACTGTACACCACAAGTGCTGTGATCAGTGTCTCCTTCGCAGAGGAGTGGAGAGAGGCACAGAGAGGGGCAGTAACTGGCTGAGTGCTACCTAGCAGGGAACTGGTAGAGACTGTAATTCGAACCCAGGCCCTTGGCCACATGCTCTGCTGTCTCTGGAACTTACTAATGTTATCATAATTTTTAATCACATCATTTGACAGACGAGGAAACTGAGGCAGACCAGAGCCTTGTGCTGGGCTTTTTTGCCAACACCGTGTTGTTCCTTGACATATCCTGGAAGAGAAGGAAGTGTGGGAGGATGTGGAGCGTATGACCATCATTTAGAGACGGGGAAACTGAGGCAGCCACTGATTTGTCCCAAGCGGAGGGTGAGTCAGGGAGAGCTCCTTGCCTCACCTCAGGGAAGTGAAAGCACAGTGCTTCCATTTCCACTAGCGGAAGAAAAGTCCCCATATGGCCAGGAGGCTGTAAAGCCAGCTCTACTTTCTGTCCACACAGAACTGAGACCCCGTCCAAGGGCCCCTCCTCCTGGCTGAGCCCCTCCCTGGCTACCCAGATGGCCCCTCCTCCAGCAAGGCCTTCCGGGTCTCTCCTTCTCTTCCCAGAACTTCAGGGAGAATCACTTACTTTCCCAGATGCTCCTCCGACTGCCTTTATTAAGACTTTCCTCAGCTGGGTTGTAAGCTTCCTGAGGACAGGGCCAGGTCTCCTGTTTCTGTGAACCTCCGGTAGATCCCAGGTAATGTTTCTACACCCAAGACGTCAACAGCTTGAGATCTGAGTGAGGGGTTCAAATCTTGACTCTGCCACTTGCTGGCTGCATGACCTCGTGCAAGTAACTTCACTCTCCTGTGCCTCAGTTTCCCCACATATAAAAAAGTGATAGTAATATTGGTTAATATAGTGAACAACTGAAGTATCAACCAATCAGCACAGCAGGAGCGGGGTCCCAAGAGACTCCCCTGCTGGGCAAGGCTTTAACCCTTTATTTGCTGAATTGTAGAGAGGGTCTCAAGGCAGCAGAGGCCCTTGAAGGGGGGAGGACAGCCATCATTTACCAATCTATGGAGAGTTTCAATCTTTTAGTAAACAATATGAACCTCAAAGTGCCCACTTAATTACTAAGTGCTGTTATTATTAGTGTACAATTCGTTAATTCAATATTTATCCCCACACACACCCCCCCAAAAATCCAACCTAAAAAAACAGTTACCGAGTGCCTCCCCACACATATTCTCATTGGCTGGCTCTCTCTTACTACACACACGAGTGATTATTTCACTTCTCAACCTGGAAGAAGCCAGGCAGGTTCCTAGTTTTGTTCCTTTGCTAGAACAGGAATTTGAGACTCCAACTGCCCAGACTAGAGAGGAGGCCTCCTCTGGGCTCCCCGGGCCTCCACCCTGGCGCTGCCCCACCCTGTACTCATCACACTGGTGGTCGTTGTCCGTGCCCTGTCTCTGTCTTCCTCCAGACTTGAACTCCGGGAACCAGAAACCACAACTGTCTTATTCACCCTTGTGGCCCCAGTGCCTGGAACAGTGCCTGCTACTTAGTAGGTGCTCAGTACTTTCTTTGTTCAATGGATGGAGGAATGAATGAATGAATGAATGAGGCACAGTAGGGGTGATATGACCTGTTAAGGCCACAGAATTAAGACTTAAACTCTGGGGGCTTCCCTGGTGGTCCAGTGGTTAAGGCTTTGCCATCCAACACAGGGGTTGTGGGTTCGATCCCTGGTCGGGGAGTTAAGATCCCACGTGCCAAAAAACATAAAACAGAAGCAATATTGTAACAAATTCAAAAAAGACTTTAAAAATGGTCCACATCAAAAAAAATTATATAAAAAAGACAAACTCTGAAGCACGGTGCCATCTTTCTGGCTCACTCGCTTCTGCCTCCTTTTGACAGTGACAGAGGTTTTGACTTCCATGTTTTCCCACCAAGGGCTGGTGACCTAGGCGGCCTTCGTGCTGGGTCACCTACCAGGCACACGCCCTCGTGTTGTTCTCTGGAATGAGTCAGCCCCAAACAACAAAAACCGCAGCCCGCACTTACTGTGTGCCACGCATGTGCCAGGCCCCATCCCCAGAGCTTCCCACGGGCCGCCTCATTGGTCCTCAACCAGTTATGACCCCATCTTGCACAGGGAGGGGTAGCCACCGCCCCAGGGTCACATCGCTAATTGCAAAGCATGGAACCAATCGCACTCCACCATGTTGATCCCTGTTAGGCTGAATAATCATAGCGGAAGGGGATCTGTTCTCCCTACCAGACACGTACTGTAGGGCCAGGCACTTTACAGATATTCTCTCAGTGGATTCTCACAAAACAACCTGAGAGGCTGGTACGGAATACGATCCTCCCATTTCAGGAGCAGGAGACCAAGACAGGGCGCGAGCAAGGCATTTAGAGGACAGAGCTGATGCCCACAGCTCAGCATTTAAGGGCCGCACGGGCCTATCTCTCCTGCTTCCTGCAGCAGGATCACCCGGCCAGACGGTGAGCTGGAGAGAGGGGCTGCAGCCCCTCCAGGAGCCCGCCCTCCACAGTTTGCAGTGGGAGTTCCTCCTGCCTTCCACCTTGCCTTTCTGGGCCGCTCAGGAGCTCCTGGCGGCCCCCATCCCTTCCCTTTCCGGTTGGAACCTGCCAACAGAGACTCATTTCCGCAGAGCCTCTTTCAGTGGCCAAAGCCCCGCCGGGTGCTTCTTTGGCTCCAGCGCTCCCATTTCCGGTGCGGCCCGTGCTGTCAGAGCCAGTCCGCGCCAGTCTGCTTACTCCCTGGCACGGTCCGCTTCTTCCCTCTGCCTCGGCCGTGCCGGTCCTTCCACCTGGGGTCCCCGCTCCATTTTCTCACATCTTTCTTCAAGGCCCACCTCATTCCCATCTCCTCTTAGAAGCCCCCTTGACCATTGAATTCATCTTCATCGTTTTGAGCATCTACTCTGTGCCAGTAACCCACCAAGATGCTGGGGATAAAGTGAACAAGACTGCTGGTGTCTGCCCTCACCAGGCAAACATCAAGGGAGCAAACCAGGAATATCCACTGTAGTGTGGAGTGGTGTTAAGTGCTGGAGACCAAAATAGGGGGACAGGGCTGCGAATGACTCAGTATCTACGGGTGTGTAGTGCGTGGGTGTATGAGTTTCCTGTGGCTGCCATCACAAATTACCACAAACTGGGTGGCTTAAAACAACAGAGATCTACTCTCTCATAGTTTCAGAGACAAAACGTGTGAAATCAAGGTGTCAGCGGGCCGTGTTCTCTCTGAAGGCTCTAGGGCAGGATCCTTCTGTATCTCTTTTAGCTCCTCGTGGCCCTTGGTGGTCCTCGGCGTTCCTTGGCTTTTGCTGCATCCCTCTGCTCTCCGCCTTCTTCCTGTGTGTACGTGTGTTCCGTCCTCTTCTTGTAAGGACACCAGTCATTGGATTAGAGCCGTTAGCCCTAAGGACTTCATCTGAACTTGATCATATCTGCAAAGACGCTCTTGCCAAATAAGATCACAGTCACAAGTACCTGAGGTTAGGGCTTGAACATATTTTGGGAGAGGGAAATCGTTCAACACACAAGAGTAGGGATTGCTAGTTCACACTGCATGGCCCCCTCCTCTCTAAAGAGACGTCTTATTCATTGACCTCTGAGTGGTGAGGCATCTGCCTGTACAGGATCTGGGGGACAAGCATCCCAGGCAGAAGGAACAGAGAGTCTGGAGGCCTTGAGGAGAGACATGTGCTTGGGGTAGTCAATGAACAGCCAGACCAGTGTGGCAGGAACAGAAAGGGGAAGAGGGGAAGTGTGATAGGAGACAGATTGAGGAAGCAAGGCAGAGCAGGACCCAGCAGGATCTTGTGAGCAGCGTGAAGTTCATTCTCATGGTAATGGGGAGGCGTTGGGGAAATTGGAAGCAGCAGAGGGTGTGAGCTCATTAGCCTTTTCGTAGGCTCCAACTGACCTTTAAGTGGAAAATGTCCTTTAGCCAGGTAAGAGTGGATGCTTAGGATACAGGTGCGAGGCTATGACGGCCACAGGTGGTGGCCTGGGCAGGAGATGACAGGAGCCGGGACCAGTGTGGGGAGGAGGAAGTGGGAAGGAGTTGGTACTTCTGTACCAACTGTCTGTAGAGCGTTCTCCTTTTCGGTTCTCAGACTGTGTTCCCTTGAGCCCCGGGGTTCTGCAGGGATGGTCCCTGTCTTTGGCACCTGAGGGTAGATGCTATTAATTTTGTGAATGATATGAACTGTTTCCAATGGGTCTTCCTCTTGGCCCAGCCTGGATTCCCCACGCCAGCTCCCCTTTCCCTCTCTGCTATCACTGGGAGTTGTAAGACTTTTCGCAGCGTTTCATCTTGGTCCAAAAATGTCCCTTAGTGCATCCACACTTAGCTAATAACCCAGGAACAGTGTGACTCAGTATCAGACTGGTGTGGGACAAAACCACTTCCGTGGTGGCATGTGTGTCTTCAAAAGTAACATCACAACCTACTCCGTGCCTTAGTTTCTTTAACTGAACAGCGGGGGTGATAGTAATCTTTACACATGGCGGGTGCTTTGAGGTTTGAAGATCACGGCTGTGATGCTCTCAGTGTGTATAAAGCGGTCAGTTCCTGTTAGCTGCCATTTACACTATTATTTTATTGTTTTAAATTCAAGTTGTTACTTTCCTTCAGCCTACTAACCTTCAAGTGTCCTTCCTGATTGGGATAAATCCATTTCCTACCAAATCTTTGGGGTCTTTTCTGGATGACCTAGTTCAATCACTCAACCAATGAGTTCAGAAGGGTTTGTGGAGGACCTGCTATTGCAAGACACTGGCTAGGTGGTGTGGAGAATATCCAAGATATATAAGAAGCTCTCATTTGCATTTGAAAGTCAGATAAAGATTTTTTTTTTCCAAAGTCAGATAAAGAGACAATTGTGTGTGAAGCCATTTACATGCAAAGGAACTAAAAGTTTCCATGAAGTCTAATGGCTGTGCTGATAGAGGAGTTTAAGAGAGAGAGGGCAAGAGCCGATGCCATGTGCTTTCTGGGGGGGCGTGGGAGGGTGGGAGATGCTCTGGGGTGTGATTGTGCTGGAGGGAGGCTGGTGGAGGGTGGCCTGGAGATCCCTGAAGTTAGCTTGCTTGTGTGCGTCACTCCCTGACTTCAAAGATTATGAAATCGACACAGATGTTCGAGTCTGCAAGACCAGGGCAGGAGAGAGGCTGGAGATGAGCATCACGATACTGGGGGTGCGGTCATCTAGGAAGACAGCCTGGCTGACAGAAGGGTGATGGCGGAGAGAGGGAAAAGGCAGACGGTTGAGAAATAGTTGTGGGGCTGGGCAAAGACTAACCAATGCTCCATTCCCTAACTAATCCACCCTCTGCTGCCTGCCATTAAGGCTCTGATGCAGTAGAAGATGAAGCTCCCCTGGCAGAGGGATGGTGGTACCTCCTGTTTAATAAAAGGCAAGGACGGTAGTTTAAGGGCTAGGTGAGTGTGCTCTTCGTGCTCTCCTGTAAATATCAGTTCCATAAGGCAGAGGGGAACGCGCTACGAAGCAAGGAATGAGGAGGACAAACAAAGCCAGGACAAAGTAGGTGAGCAGGGCCTAGGGAGAAGGAGTTAAGAGCCTGGAGACCAAGGTCTGGAGCTCACGTGCTCACGGGGACGGACAGGGGCAGCTGCGTGGGGCAGTGGTGACCCCAGAGCAATAGGATTGTCTGAAGGAGGCAGCATCTACTCAGCCCCAGATGACGGATCCACCTGGGAATACAGACCCTGCGTATTGTGGCCTGATCTTCCCATTTTGGGGGAGACATCGGACACTTGGATTTTTAAATGAAAGCCTCTCAATTAAAAAACTGTTAGTTCAGATTTAAAAAAAAAAAAAAATTACGGGCAAGGCCAAACATACCATGCCTGCAGGATGGGTTTGGCTGGGCTACTGCAGACCTGTGAGCACCCCTGCTGTCTGAGGTGGCATCTTCTTACAGTCCACACCTTGGTTTGGGTTCCGGCTTTTAGCAGATCCCTGCTTTCCTAGAGTTTTACCCTCAGTGCCTGTCCCGGGGGCCCGGCAATTTTAACAAACCGCCTTCAGCTAAAATTGCCTCCTGGAAATTAGTTACCTCACAGCAGAGAAGTCCTGTTCAGGTTTCAAAAGATGATGTCCATCATAGATTGGAGTGAAAGTCAAGTTTGAAACTCTCTTGTTGTTGCCCCAATTCATAAGGAGCTCATTCCTGGAAAATGGCTTTGTGTGGAGGCAACGTGGAAGGGGGCGCTGAAAAACTCAAGGGATCAAAATGAATAATATTTTCATGGAATATTTTAGAAATCAAAATTGATGCAAAAAATCCAAGATGAACCAAAAATAGAAATATTAAATAAAGACGGGATCAGTATTACTCATCTTCCCTTTGCTTCAGGGTCCAGTACAACTCTGCACAGCACTATTACTGATTCTGTCTTTATTCGAAATGTAACGATTTTGCTCACCATGGGTTTTTTTTGCTTTAATTTTGGTTTTTAAAAAACATTTCATGAAAACGTAATATATTCAATTATTGAGGTGTTTGGTGCCCTCTTAAATTTTGCCTCACTCGCCTCACTCTGGTTCCAGCCCTGGTGGAGTCAAATGCATCCATCTATAAATTAAAATATTAGCAACTAGGGTGGTAATCCCAGGATGTGCTTAAATTGAGGGGAGATCGCGTTTTGGAATCTGGTAAAGAAAATTCCTACTTTTCGGATTAAACACGTTTCAGTGCCTACTTATAGTCAGGCTTTTATTGCGATGGGGGTTGTCAGGATGTGGGGTTCGGAATGAGTAAAAGATGAACGTATGAATAAAACATGCTGCAGAGATAAGGGCTATGAGGAACGTAAAGCAGGGTCACGGGACAGAGGAGGCCAGGGGATGCTGTTTTTATGGGGATGGTCATGGAAGCTGACATTGAGCTGAGGAACGAACAAAGCAAGGAAGTGACAAATATCAGTGGGAATAGTAGGTGCAAAGGCCCTGGGGTGGGGTCGTGCTTGGCATTTTCAAGGACGATCGGGGTGGCAGAAGGGAGTCAGAAAACGGAAAATGGCAGGAGATAATACCTAAAGGGAGCTGGGGTAGGGGTGGTTTATCTAGGACCTTGTAGGTCAAGGTGCTTGTGTTTAATTCTCAACTTAATGGGAAGCCGTGGGAGGTTTATCGGATGTATATTTTGAAAGGATCCCTTTCTCTGCTCCATGTAAGGGCCAAAGTGGAAGGGAGGAGGGAGGAGGGAGACCAGGGAGGAGGCTATCATACTCGTCCGGGTGAGAGATGGTGGGGGGCTAGGATTGCTGGGGTGGGAGGAAGAACAGTGAAGTTGGTGAAAAACGGTGGGATTTGGGTTACGTTTTGAGGGTTTTTGATTTGCTGAGAGTTTGCACGTGGGTGTGAGCAGACGCGAGGAATAAAGGACTTACTCCTTCGTTTTCGGTGGGGGAATGGGATGAATGGGAGGGTGATATTTGAGCTGGGAACAGTGGGAGAGGAGCGGTTTCAGAGGATAACAGGGTTGGTTTGGACACGTGTATTTTGAGGGGCCTGTTGGATGCCCACGTGGAGATGCTGGGTGGACAGTGGGATATGTGAGCCCAGATTTCAGGGGAGGGGTCCAGGCTGAGGCTAAAAATGAGCTTTGTACCAGAAGGGGGAAAGGAGGGCAGAGCTCTGCGTTGGCGGGGGTCCTTCCAGGGCCAACTTGAAGGGGCCTCAGGACTCAGAGCCACCTGGAGTGGGGTGGGAGGGCCCCAGAGGGTGGTGCACCTCAGGTATTTGTATTCACGTGCAATGCTGCCTTCTAAGAGGTAACCTGGAAGAGGAAAAGAGATAACTCAAGGATGAGAGTATGCATCTCATGTGCTTCCACTGTTTTCTATCTCAGCTGCCCTCACCATAGTTCACACCCCACTTTCTCTTGCCTGGATGACTGTATGAACCTCCTAATTGGTCTTCCTGCTTCAATACTCGCCCCCTGCAGTTTCTTCTCCATGCAGAACCCAGAGCAACCGCTTAAAACCCCAGATATGATCTTGTCATGTATGTGCCTAATACACTTGAGTCATTCCTCGTTGGTCTGAGGTCCAGAATTCTCCACACGGGCCCTCAGGCCCCACTCACCCCCGAGCCTTACCTCACACCATCTTCTTGTCCGTTCCTGAGCACCTGCCACTCCAGTCTTTTTTCAGTTCTTCCAATACGCCCTACTTCCTCCTGCCTCAGGGCCTTTGCACATACTTTCCCATCTGGCTGTTAGTTCTTCCGCTCACTATTCTCTGGCTAACTTCTACTCAACCTTCTGTTCTCAGCTTCAATATCACCTCCCCAGGGAAGCCTTCCCTGAATTCCCCGTCAACATCAGCTTTCCTTGATCTAAGCTCTGTGGCATCTTCTTTCCTCCCATGGCGCTTACCTCAGTTTGTAATTGTACACTAGAGTAAATGCTCTTGAATGGAGCTGAATTCCTGGGCCAGGGTCAGACGTGTGCTAGGAGTTTCAAACTCTCAGTGGCCTCGCGAGCTTCCCATTGCACTTCTATTGGGGAACCCGGAGAAAAACTAAAAGGCTAGGGCCTCCGCGATGAGGCCAGTGGCAGGGCAGAGGGAAGGTTGACAGAGCTGCACTGTCAAGACCTCTATCCCACCCCCCAGCTTCCTGCTGTGGCCTCTGAATGCATAAAGGTCATGTATTCTGCCCCCAGCCCTTGCTTTGAACGACACAAATTATTTATTTTGGAAATGAAAATATGCCTTCCCCCACACCCAAGCCGCACCCTTCAAAGTGGCCTTTAGAGAAGAAAACCCTCTTACTTCCCACTGCTCTAGCAGAAACTTTGTTATGGGTCAGGGCCTAATTTGAACCCCTTCCCTTAAAGAACTATGATTTGGTGCAGATCCTAGAAACTTTAAAAATATATCCACTGTTCAGAGGAACAACTTAGACAATTGGAGTATTATTTAGAATGTCCTGAACCATTCTCATAAGACTGAAGACTTTGTAGCAGTTTATCAGTTGTAAAGTGATTTTTACCTTTATTATCTCATCCTATTATTGGGTATCTCAAGAGGATATCAGTTGGGGGTAAGAATTTAGATTCTTGCCCAAACGGTTGGGTGGCCAGAGGAAGCCTTAGGGAGGAGGGCCCTTAAAGAGAAATATAAGGATCTTATATGCACGAGGACAAACTCTTTTACCCATCCATCCATCCATCTACTCTCCCTCCATCCATCCATCCACTTATCCATCCATCCATTTATCCATCCATCCATCTATTCATCCATTCACCCATTTGTCCATCCATCCATCCATCATCCATCCATCCACTCATCTGTCCATTCATTTATCCATCTGCATATCCACACATCCATTGTACATAACGCTGTGAATGAGGCACTCTGACCCCTGCCCTAATGGGTCTCATAAGGCTAGTGGAGATAAAATTCTCCAATTGGCCAAGCCTGGATCATTTGTTCACTTCTTTGCCAGGGGAGTATGGGACAGCTGGGTTGATAATTTTACCAAGATTGTATCAAGAGTAGTTTCCCAAAGGAACACACTGGGGTGTTGTTATCAGAAGAAGTGGGGAATGATGCCAGGGAGGCAAAATCAATAGATGTCCACTAGATTAGAGGCATTTAATCATCATGGATGGAGGGATGAAAAGGGACGCTTGAGGATGACACCAGCCTTTCTCCTTTTCTATATCACAAGGACTGGTTGGTTCCTTTGTTTATCCCTGACCAAGTTTCAGGGTTTGGATTTTGAGTCCTGTCGTAGGGGCCCAAGAGCATCCATCTCCTTCTAGATACTTGGCTATAAGCGTCGCAGCCTGGGTCACCTCCTCTCCTGACCTGAATTTATCAGCCACCCCTAAGATGCTTGTTGGATACACCCAATATACGTATGCTTATGCTTAGGAAACAAAGAAGAGGATTTGTTTATGCTCTGACAACCAGAAAGTGCTTCCCAAGACTCTGAAAGTTCGCAAATCTTGAGCCAGGCCCAGGACCCTGGAATGGGGTTTGTGTCTCTGTTAGTGATTCTCACCTCGGGCCACACATTGGAAGCATCTGGGGGGCTTTTACGCAGTACTGATGCCTGGGCCTCAGACATTCTGATTATAACTGGCCCCTCCTGGGGCCCAGCCGTTTGAAGTTTTGGAACAGCTCTCCAGGTGAGTCTAATATGTAGCTTGGGTTAAGAGCCACTGGTCTGAGTGCAATTTGGAAAGCCCTATTCATTGCTGTGTCTCTTTGCTAACAGGATAGAAACATGATGAGGGTAGAGACCATGTCCTGCTGCTGGCTGCATCCCCAAGATCTGTAGCAGTGCCAGGTACCAAGCAGGTGTCCAGCAAAGATCTGTGGAATGAACGATGATTGATAGCTTCACACAAACCCCTTAACGGAGCAGAGATGGCTCCCCCTGAAGAGCGCATCTTCTCTATACTTCTGGCACGTGGGGAAGGGTTCGAGTCAGTCCCCAGCTGAGATCAAGCTGTGGTTCTCAGGGACTCCTTGAACCTCTCCCACCTACTTTTCTGATCCAGCGATTCTCAACACTGGCTGCCCTTTAGATTCATCTGAGGTCATTAAAAAAAACCCCAGAAAACAGCTTTGGGTGTTCCAGTTCAGTGAGTTTGGATTGAAACGTGGAAACAGGCTTTTTTTTTTTTTAAAGTGTCTCAGGTGATGCTAACGTGCCGTAAGGGTTGAGGCCACTGCTCTCATCTCACCGTTTTTACCTGTGGGTCTGTTTTCTGACTTTAGCTAACTTGGTCCGAGACCCCTGGAAGTGTTTCATGGGGGGTGGTAGTAGGTTCTTATGTACTGTTCCCCAAATGTACCTGTTCATAACATTCACCTTGGGTGCCTGCTTAAAAATACACAACCCTGAGCCTTTACTCCAGACTTAGGGTTTCAGAGGCTCCAGTGAGGGGCCTGGGAATCTGTGTTTTTAACAAGCGTCCAGGCGTACTTGTCACTTGCCAACCTCTCCACCTGCACTGCCCTCCTTCCTGGTCTCCCACACAAGAACACCTTCTGGCTCTTACTTTCTTTTGGTTCCCACCGCCGGAACACTCTTCCCCCAGATCCTCCCATCAGTCTGGTTCAACCAAATGCTACCTTCCCAGAGAGGCCCTACCTGACCACCGAAGTGACCAAAGCCTCGTGAACCCCCAGCCTTTACCCTATATCTCTGGTGAGTTCTCTCCTGACACCCTAGGGGGATGATCTTTGCTCCCCTGTTTATCTCCTGCATGACTCTTCCCCCACCAGAAACTGAGCCCCAGCAGTGTCTGGTTCATGCTGGGTCCCCGGCGCCTGGCCAAGAGGTATAGATGTAAAGGTGGGACTTGCGCTCTGAGAGTATCTCTGATTCTTTCCCAGGTCCTGGGAATTGAGTTCAGGGGCACTCAGGTGACTGATGTATATGAAAATCATGCCACAGCTGTGGGCAGAGAGGCACCTGGAGACACGAGTCTGCAAGAGAAGGGCGTGGGTGCACTCCCTCCCCCCTCCCCCCGCCCCCTTAGATTAGAAAAGAGGAAAAAGTTTGGGATCAGCCGATCATAGAGGGCAAACGACAAGAGGCTTTCTCATCTGGAGGATCCGGCAGGGGCGCAGAGCTCACCGCGGGGAGGGTAGGAGCAGCGGCCGCACCAGAGCGCCTGGCGGTGGCCCCGGCGCGTTGTTACGCGCGGTGCCCGGGTAGTGCGGCCGGGGCAGTGCGGCCAGGGCCAGGGGGCGGCCTCTTTCCTCCTGGGCCCGCCCGCCACTCCTCCCCTCCCTTCCCCCCTCCCTCCCCGGGTCCCTGGGTGGCGGCCCCGCCCCCGCCGACCCGGCCGCGCTGTCCCCGCCTCCCCTCTCCCCTCCCCGGGCTGCAACAGGTGCCTCCCGGAGCAGGAAGCCCGCGCCGCCGCCGCCGCCGCTAAGCTCCCGCAGGAGCGTCCAGGACCCGCTGCGCCAGGCGCGCCGTCCCTGGACCCGGCGTGCGTTCCCACGAGGGCAGTGACCCCGCCGCTCCACCCGCCTCTCCGCCCCGCTTCCTGCCTCCTTCGCCACCCCCGACGAGGGCCCAGGAAACAGCCGAGCCTGCCCTCGCCCCCGGCCCGCCGCCCTCCCGCCGCTCTGCGCGCCATGGACGCCCAGGAGCCGCAGCCCGACCCCGACGGCGGGGGCGCCCCGGGCCACGAGCCTGGAGGCAGCCCCCAAGACGAGTTCGACTTTTCCATCCTCTTCGATTATGACTATTTGAATCCTATCGAAGGTCGGTGGAGGCTCGCCCCGGCTTGGCCTCCGAGCCCGGGCTGGGGCTTGGGCCTGGACAGTGGACACAGGGCCCCGTTTTGCCCCACGTGTCACACTTACTGGGGGGCCTGGAGCGGGGCGGGGGTGCCTCTCCCCCCGGCTGAGAGGGAGGGCGCGAGGCTTCAGGGACTGCAGCCGCCTTTAGGGGGCGCTAGGCTCACTCTGCCGGGTAGGGCGTTGGTTTCCAGTTACTTCTCCCTGATTGTCACTGGTAGCGAAGCCAAGGGTGGCAGGGGTCTCAGCTGGCCTCTTGCCTGCAGCTGGTCGTCAGAGGGCAAAGGAAGCTACTGGTTTGCCTTTGGAGGGAGGAGATGAGGAAGCCAGAGAATGGAGTTCGTGGGAAGGGGCTGGTGCAAACAGAGGGCAGGTGAAGCGGATCCTCCCACCTCCGGGCACCACCGCGTGCGAGCCCGTCGTTGGGGACTTTGTGTTGACACTGAGGAAGAGGTTGTCTGTATCTAGTGCTGGGGGGTGGTTTGACTTCATCTTAGGCGGCCGGCCCATTTCCTCCCTCGGGTCTGCCGCTGTGTTTGCACATCACCCCCATGGCTCAGTGTGAGCTTTATTCAGGGATCCCCCACCCCGCGGTCATCATGGCCGTGGGCGGTTGTGGATTCAGGAAGATGCAGGCTGTTCCTGCCTCAGCGACCTGTCGGTCTGTGCCTTCAAGTGCGCTCTGCGCTGGGGACCGGGGATTTCCCCAGGCTGGCCCGTCATTTCACGTGTTTAACAGGAGCCTTGGTCAGAAGGAGAAGGTGGTACACCCAACCTCACTGTATTTTTCTGGTTAGCAGGTTGTCTTGGAAAAAAAAAACAACCCAACTAGGCTTCCTGATTTTGACAGCCTAGCCCAGCCAGTGCTTATTGAAGCCTCTGGGGCAGGCCTGGTGGTAACTTCCAGATGCACTTGGGCTTGGCTGCATTAGGGAAAGCAGGAAGGGGTTGTGCTGCCTGCTATGTGTAGGAGGCCTTTTCCAGACTCTCCGGGGCTTGCTGTTTCCCAGAGATGCTGGGTTAGGCAGAGAAGTTTGAACTTTCCTTCCACAGCGTCTTCAGGTGAAGCTCCTTAGGTGAGGGGCTTGCTTTGATTTCAGAGACGCCCTCGCTCGGATACCAAGTGAAGACGGTAATTCGTAATTATTCTCTGTTTTGGCTGGAGGTGGAAATAATTATCCAGCCAAAGAGACCGGTCTTCTTGAGTTGCAATCCGGAGGCCATCCTTTGCTTTGAAAAGATACAGTTAAGAATCTGCAAACGATCCCTCTAGCATCAGTGGTCTTGCTGTTTGTTGAGATTAAACTCCTGTTTTGCAGGGAACTAATACTTACACCCCTCCCAGATTCACAATCAACGATTTTTTTTTTTTTTTCCTGCAGTGGGGGGAGATTTCCGGGGAAACAGTTTCCAAGCCAAATCCGATGGGAGGTGCTTTTTATAGTTTTTCTTAGCAAGGGGTGCTGGTGGCTGCCAGATGGGTGTCTAAATGACCACAATGAAGGCCCCAGAATCTATTTCTTAAAAATAAACTTTAGTTTTTGGACCAGTTTTAGATTTACAGAAAAGTTGTAAAGATAGTACGGCAAGTTCTCATATACCCAGCACCGCACCAAGCCCCCTATATGATGAGCATCTTACAGTAGTTGATACATTTGTTATAAATTAATGAGCCAATATTATGATACAGTAGTGTGGACCTAAGTCCGTACTTTATTCGCATTCAGACTGTCGTTTTTTATTTTATTTTATTTTTTTTTCATGAGCTTGACAGTTTTGAGGAGTACTGATAAAGTACATTGTAGAATGTCCCTTCAATGGGGTCTTATGTTTTTCTTATGGTTAGACAGGGCTATGGGTTTTGGGGGAGGAAGACCACAGAGGTAAAGTGACCATTTCCATCACATCATATCGAGGGTGCCTGCTGTCAACATGATTTATCACTACTGATGATGGCCTTGACCACCTGGCCGAGGTAGCCTTTGGCAGGTTCCTCCACTGTAAGGTTCCTCCTTTCTGAACTGTGCTCTTTGGAAGGAGGTCACTGTGTGCAGCCTCACTTGAGGAGTGAGGCATCGTGCTCTGAAATCTGTAAAATAATGACCCCTTGCTGGGAAGTGGGCAGCACAGAAACATCGTGGCTCAGGAAGAGAAGGGGTGTCGGGAGCCTTGAGAGGCTAAAGCGAGCTGTACCAGGTGTGGGTCTGGCTCACCCAGATGTTAACAGCAGTCCCCTCTCTCTTCTTCCACATGATGGGTCTCCCCAAGGGCCAGCACTAGCCCTTATCTTGCTACTGGGCTTTGTCCCAGGTGACAGTACGTTGGTGACGCACCTGAGGTGTTCTGCTTAAATCTGGGCGTGGGCTTGGCGAAAAACCAAAGAGGGAAGGGGACTGCTCGCGGGCCAGATGTTGTCAGAAGTTGGTGTCGGCACTTAGGGAACTTGGGGCAAGTCGGGGGCTCATTTTATGGAGACTGAACGTGTGGCAGGTGTTTGTTAGCTCGTGTAGCACCCCTCCGACCCTAGCAGGTAGGCACTGTTGTCACCCTCATTTTACAGAGGAGGATGCAAAGGCACAGACAGGTGAAGGAATTTCCCCAAGAAAGCAGGGCTGGTAAACGGCAGAGCTGAAATACGAACCTGGCTGTCCCGCTCCAGAGCCTGTTTTCTGTGCCTCGTTCCCTCTCTTGATGAGAGACACATGTAAAGCAGTTTGTCAGGGGCCTGGTACCATGCAAGACTGGAATTTAAAACATTTACCAACAGAGTGATCTTGGAAAAGTCATCTAACCTCTCTGGACCTCTGTTTGCTCAGCTGTCACGTGACTGAAATGATAGTGCTCACCTCATGGTGGTGTTTGCCTTGAATGGCTTAACCCACTTAAATCAGTTAACACAGAGTGTGATTTCTTACTAGCTTTTTACTAAAGCCTTGATTTTGTTAATAGAGGTGTTCAGTAATGTGAGTCATTATTCATTTACTCATCCATCTAACTATTGAGCACCTATGGTGTTAGATCCTGGGGATATAATAGGAAATGAGACTCAGTCCCTGCCCTCAATGAGTTAGAGCCTCTAATTGTTTTCTCTCGTCTAATTGCATTGACTAGTACCTCCAGTAGCATCTACCTGGTACTGGAAAGTAGACATCTTTGCTTTGTTCCTGACCCCAGCAGGAGTACCTTCAGTGTTGGCTTTGGAATCGAGACATATGTATTTAGTTAGGTTAAGGAAGTATTCATCCATTTCTATTTTCATGAGAGTTTTGATTAAGAATGGGAGTTGAGTTATGCCGTAGACGTTTTAGCATCTCTGGAAAAATATGATTTTATTCTTCTAAGATCACTTATATTAATAGATTTCCTAATATTGAAATATTCCTGGTATCAACCCCACTTGCTCACTGTGTATTATTTTCTTATGGTGATGGGGCCGGCATCTACTGGATAATATTTTGTTCAGGATTTCTTTTAGCGGTATGTATGAGTGATACTTGTCTGTAATGTCCATTCTGGTATGCTGTTAGGTTTAAATTTCTTTCCTTCTCTATGTTCAGGAACGGCATGTGTATTATTGGGACTATCCAGTTTCTACAGTTGCGATAGAATTCCTCTGTGATGCCATCTAGATCTGGTGCCTTTTATGGGCTGGTTCTGCGATAGCTTTCTTGATTGTGTCTATGGGAACTGGTCTGTTTACCTTTTCTATTTCTACTGGAGTCAATTTTGGTAAACTTTATCTTTCTAAGAAATTATTTCCCCTCTCTGGATTTTCAGATGTATTTGTCTAGAGGCATTCAAAGTAAACTCTTATTTTTTTTCTACTGAGGGAGAGAGCTAAGTATGTAGTAATATTGATAGAAAGAATGGGGACGGGACCATGGGAGTCCTGACCAGTGCTACTGAGCCCACCTTGGAGGGGAGAGGTGTGCTGGCTGTGATCAGACAGATCAGAAGTTTAATTTCTTCGTGTGTGCTTGTGAAGTCAATGCAGTCTTACTTCTCCCAACCTGTAATACACTGGGAGAGACGGGCTGGTCCTGGGAACACCCGGTCACCTCGCAGAGGTGCCAGATCTCCTCCGGGCTGCGTTGGGACTGACATGTCAGGAGCGCTTGCTTCTAGTCTACCTCAGTGGGTCTGGTGTGTCCCTCCTCCGATTCCTGGTAAGCCGATGCACGTGGCATTAACTTTGACCTTTCAGAAAGGAAAATGGACTCCTGGTCATTGCTTGTAAAGTTTACTCTGGTGATCCTTAAACTCTTCGGGTCACAGCCCTTTGAAAGGCTGATAAAAGCCATAGATCCCATACGCTGTAGGAGCACACTGCAGATGTGCACACCCTCCTGCACGGCTCCCCCCTCCACAAATCCCCACCCCAGCCAGCATCCCCTCTGCCCCCAGCGCACCTTTTATACCATTTCCAAGTACAGTCACAGGCCCTGCTGGAGCCCTAACGTCCCCTGCACTTCGACTCAGGGCCACCTGCTCCCAGCCCATTCACAGGGCACAATTTAAACCTCATTCTTTCAGCACTCGCTCACTGAATGCTGGTTTTGTGCCAGGCCCTGTAGGGGTACAGAGACGAATGAGATGCGGTCCTGCCCTTGCCTGGCCCCCAGGCCAATGTGGGCCACAGCCTGGTAAACAAATTGGGACAAATGAGGTGCTGGGATATAGTATCATGGGGTTTTTTTTTGGTGCTTACTATAAATAGAGCTCTACCCTAAGCAAGCAGTCCGCTAAACACATGTGACATTCAGAGACGTTGCCGTCTGTGTCGAGTTAAGGACAGGCCTTAATAAGCTTGCTTTGTACAAATAGTGTCTCCAGGTGCAGCTGGAAAGGTGAAATGAGGGCTGAACTGAGCCGCGGCCTCGTCAAGGGAGTCAAAAGGACTAGGGAGAAAGTTGCCTTAATCACGCTTTGCTATTGCACACATGCCATCCCAGCTTCCAAATTAAAGGCCTTCTGTTCTTAAGGTGGCCTTAGCTTTTGATCTGGAGTAGAGGTTCTTAGACTCTTAAAGCTGTGTTACTTGAGTTTGTTCCCAAGGCTTTTTAGTCCTGTACGGTGATGGGGTTGAATAAATTGGAAAAATGCAGCATTGGTGGCCAGTGGTCCTCAATCCTGGCTACACACTAGACTGTTCCAGCTGTACCCAGGACCGGTGAAGTCAGACTCCTTGGGGGTCAGTTAACTTTTGCTGAGAGTCATTGAGCGGTACATGGCAGGGCAGGCCTCGAACCCAGGCAGTGAGGATCCCAGTCTCTGCCCTCAGCACTACAGCTCAGCCAGTATCTCACTGACTCCAGCGTTCCTGGGTCCCCTGTACGCCAGCATGGGGTGCATTCATCTCGTATGTTTTGCTATTTATGTACTTATCAATTGTATGTTCACTGCTGTCCTAATGGGATTATACTCCTAAAACATGCAACAAAAATGAAAGTGGGAAAGGACAGCATATAAACGGGAGTTCTGCTGTTCCTGTATTTCTTTCTACATCCCAGTAGATTGTCATGCATGCCTCCTGGGGTACATGTTCCCCCCAACTCCAGGGGCCATTGGCTCAGCAAGTCAGAGCGCCAGATCTGAAATCTGGGAATCCTGGCTTGAAATTCTGACTTAGCTGTCTCCTACCTGCGTGACCTTGGCCAAGCAAAAGTACCTGGCATTAGCAAGCATGCAATAAATCGTTGCCCAATAAATGGATGAAAAGTTGCATAATTCCTTATTAGTGGTATGCCTCAGGGCAGGTGATTTTGATCCCCTGCGCTTGTGTTTTCTCATCTGTGAAATGGGGGTGGAGATGGCAGGTGCCCACGAGGCGGTGTGATTAAGTGCAGGCAGCGGGGCTGTGTGAGTGTCGGGTGGCCGTGGTGGTGGGCTTCGAGATGTCTTCTGGCTCGCCTGACTTCTTGAGAGCATTGGTTCCTTGGAGGAGAGAGTCTTTGCCTTGGCCTTTGATGAATCCCGAGTCTTAAGAGAAGATGCTCTTTGGCGAGGAGCCACTGGCTGTTGGGCTTCAGTTGGCATCACAGCAGGTTATCCAACTTACGTACGATCAGTTCTGACTCATTGGGCCCCTGCCTCAGCCCCAGAGCTTGGCCGGCTGCAAAAGCTTTCTCAGTTGACCTGACTCGCAGGCTGCAAGGTTCCCTGTGGCTGCCTCTGTGAGAGGCAGGGCCTCCCCAGGTGTCCTGCCCTGGCCCCCCAGGACCCCCTGAGCCAGGGCCAGGAAGAGGCAGCCTTGGAAAGTGCAGCGTGATTGATGCCTTGTGGCTTCCCCCCACGAAGGGACTTCCTCTTTCCTCTCTGCCCAGCACAGGAAATAGCCACAGGGCTCCACAGAGCTCCAGCCAAACTCGGCTTCCCTGGGCTAGTGCGAGGTTCGGTTTTTGCCGATTGTTCCCAAACTGAGCTCAGGGAAGAAGGCAAGACTCGGTCCTGAGGCTCTTCCTGGGATGCGTCAGGGGCTGTGAGCTTTCCTGCCTGGAGCAGAGCCCCACATAGGTTCCCCCAAAGCAAGAGGAACTGCCTTTGACTTTTTCCTGAACTTTTATTACGAACTTTTCCAAATATATGGAAAAGTAGAGACAGTGGTATAGTTAACTCCCATGTTCCCACGTGCCCAGCTTCAACAATTATCAACATAAGGCCAATCTTATGTCATCTCTGCCTCAGTGTATTCTCCGCATCTCCACCCCTGCTTACTTTAAATCACATTCCAGGTGGCATAATATTTTATTAATAAATAGTATGTAGCTCAAAAGTAAGGGCTCTTGAAAAAAAATCAAACACCATTATCAAACCTGAAAAGGAATAATACTTAACTTCAAATGTCCAGTGTTTAAATTTCCTGCTTGTCTCACAAGGATCTTTTTATGGTTCATTTGTTTGAACCGAGATCCTCACAGTGTAATTGGTTGACATGGCCATTTATGTCTCTTTTATTTTATAAAAATCGCCATCAGTCTGTTTTCTTGCCGTTTATCTGTGGAAGAAGCAGGGTCGTTTTTCCTGTGCTGTTCTCCACGTGGTGGATTTTGCCAGTGGCACCCCTGTGGTGTTTTTTTAACGTGTTCCTTTGTCCCTTGCATCTCCTACAGACTGGCATTTAGATCTAAAGTCCTATGCCTTGGACCTTTAGTGCTTTTTTTCCTCTGCAAGAGAAATATATCAAAGGTAGACGGGAAGCTACAGGAAGAGCAGAGAGATTGCTTTTCCCGAGTTGGCATTTGGGGACCCTCCATGCGTCCTAGTCTGAGGTTTGGGGAAAGAGCATTTTCTCACCTGGACCTGTTTTAGTTAATATGACATATTTCTAAAAGCCAGTCCTTCTGTGTGAATTTTAATTGAGCCACGCCTGAGTGAGCTGTCTGAAGTCAGAAAGTTGCCTGCAAAGCTCAGGGTTTATAAAGGTCCTTATCAAAACAAACCTGCTTGGGTGTGCTGAAAAAGGGTGCCCGTTAGACGAGGAGGTGGGGAACGCTTTAAGTCTGCAGTGCCTGCGAAAGTCATTGTAAAGACTTCAGAAAGGGGCTGTTTTTTACCTGTGTGATCCTAAGAAGGTGGGATGAGGGTCTGAAATCCGCAACAGGTGACATCACCTCCGTTGCCAAGGAGAAAGGAGGAATGTCATTAATGACCGGGCTTGGCAGGGGCCACGGATGAAGTGTGCCCGCCCTCGGGGAACACGGCACCAAAGTGAAAGCTCCTGGGGACGAGTGTAAATAAAACACCCATCTGTCGATCAGGTATTAATTTTAAGTCTCTGCCCCTGGCCCAGGGTTATGGGGCCCCACTGTCTTCAAGTGGAAGTTTCCACTTGGATTTCAAGGTGCCTGAAAGAAAGGTGGAAATCAGCTTCGCAGGCCGTGACAGGGGTTGTAGGACTCCATAAAGGGTACAGCTCTTTGAGGGGCTGGCGTAAAGGCGAGGGGGCCTTTGCTGAGCGAGTTAGAGGAAGGAAAGCAAGGAAGGTGGCCGTGCCCGTGTCGCCTTGTGCAGGGCTTTGACGGAGAGGCGGGGTAGCCACGCAAGCCCTGTTTCTGAGGAAGGATTATCTGAGGTCTACTTCTGGCTAATTCTTCTGCCCAGATCTTTCCTTTTCCTTTGGGCGAGGAAGTCGCTCTCTGTTGAGTACTGCGTGACAAATGCGGAGAGACTGTCTTTTCTTAGAGACAGATCTCCCTGAAGCACAAGTTCAATCTCACATGCCTGTCTTCTTGAAAAACGGAGGCGGTATGGCAAGGTGACCAGGCAAGTAAAGTCTGATGTCATCATTTGATGGACTGTTACACAGAGATGCAAAAGAAAGTGCAGATGCATACGACATGGTTAATCTCAGACATAAGGTTGAGGAAAACTGTGACATGTACATCTCGGACGGTTTTATTTATACAATGGTCAAAGCAGGCAAACCCAGGCTATAGCGAGAGAAGGCAGGCGAGCGGGTCCCCCTGAATGAGGGTTATTGGCTGGGGAGGGCCACCAGAGAACCCTCTGGCAGGATGGAAACATTCTGTATCTTGATTGGTTGGCTACACGGTGCGTACATTTGTAAAAAGGCACGAGGTGTGCTTCTAATATCTGTGCATTTGACTGCATTTAAATGATGTCTCAGTTTGAACCCCAGCTCTGCCCCTGACTGTTTTTGTGACTTTGGGTGAATCCTCGCGCCCCTGAGTCTCAGGGCCCCCCTCTGCAACACAGAGGAGTTGATGGTTCCGGCTTCTTCCCAGGGTGCTTGTAAACCCCAGAGAGAGAGGTAATACACGGGAAAGCTCGAGGCGCGGTGAACGACTAAAAATAGGAAGGTCTTTGAACTTCTTAAAAGCGCGAGGGCCCCATGGAATGACTTGCAACCGGTTCTTTCTATCCTAATTTGAGGACAGAGGTGAGGTCCCATGTCTGCCAGATGCCTGGGCCCTGCTGCCCCCATCCAAAAGCTGACCTTGAGGCACATGGGTTGCAGATTCCATACATTTCTCTGGTTCTCTCCAAAAGGAATACGTGTCAGCCTGCGGGTGCGTGTGTTTTTGCAAACAGCCATGCCAGTAGCCAGTCTGTAAGGCTCGGTGCTTGCAAATTGTCCCGGGTCCTGGATCCTGTGTTCCAGGCGCCTGGCCTCATGGCAGGCTGCCTGGGAGGCAGGACCGAGCCCTCCTTTCTGCCCTGTCTGGAGAAGGCAGACAGCTGCCTTAGCTGGGGCAAGGTCAGCAAAGAGCATAGCGTTCAAGGTGGCTTTTTCTAGTGGTTCCACACTGACGAGACAGGATGGTAAACTGCCTTTCTTCCCTTTCTGGCATTTCTGGACCTGACTTATCTGGATGGAATTTCTCACCTCTCATGCCCTGCTTCTGGACACGTCATCTCTGAATGATGGGTGTAACAACCTGATTCTCCGTCATTATTAATACACATGATTCATTGATTGGGAATCCAATTACTGTTCGGCATTTGTGCATGGTGGGGACAGTAGGGGCATGGGGGGCCCTTTGGAAAGTTTGCTAAGTGCTGAATTTATTACTTGAAGCGCAATCTGTAATTTTTCAAAGAAGGTCTTTCCTGTAGGTGGTGCAAGCTGCCGGATGAAAAATCCATCCACCTTTTGCTCCTCTTGGCGTTTCCTGCAGCCCCCAACACAAAGGAGGTTATGAGAGTAGTGGGATGGAGGGAGGCAGGATTCCTTCCCTCCATCTTCCCCCCTGTCCTCTGGCTGCACATGTACAGTGCCAGGTTGTGGCATCCTAATGCTGCCATGGCAACAGACTGTGATGTCTCAAACCCAGGGCCCGGAACTCACACCACCTTGGGGTGTCAGCTCATTGAGAGGTGGGTCTATCACCTCAGACAGGGATGGACTGCAGCTCTGGGGCCCTGCTGCCAGCCTGAGGGGCGTCTGGCCTCCAGGCCATGCCCTGGCTTCTCTCTTCCGAGTCGTTCAAGCCTGAGAGCACCGGTTCGTGCGGTCCCTTCCCCCTTCCCCCTTCCCCAAAGGACAGATGCCTCATGTAGGTTCCTTAGCTGGGTTTCTATTTTGGTCATTCTATTCTGCTTCCTGAAAATCCCACCCGCCTGTCGTTCTAGGCGGAGAAGATGTTCTCTTGCTGTTCCTTTTTTCAAAAGCGATCTGTTGGCTGGTGAGTTGGTGCTGGCGGCTGTCTCAGACTTGGCCGTGTGTCCTTAGGGGTGAGCAACAGGCCCGCCAGAGGCTCCCAGAGGGCAGGCACTGGCAGAGAGCTCCTTGTGGCCTGAGTGGGATTTTTAAATAATCGTTGACTCAATCCTGGGGCAAATGGAGGGATTGTGAATATTCCAGAAGAAAGGAATCCGTGTCTTTAGTTGTCTAGGGCAGCCTACCTCATGATGGGGCTCCAGAGCAGTTCCTATTCAGGGGACACCTCATTTCTATGTGTTGGAATTAAGGTATCGCCATCCAGGAAATATCCCCTTTCATGTGTTACGCGGGTGGAGGAGCTGGGTGGGCTGCCTGAGACTGAATCTGGCTCTGCCGCTTAGAAGCTGTGTGACCTTGGGCAAATTAATCACCCTCTCTGAGCCTCACGTTCCCCATTTATAAAATGAGGAAACTCTATCACCTGCTTCGTAGGCCTTTTGTAAGACAAACATGAGTATATGCTAAGTGCATACATAGTGGTTCTTGGTATAAAGTATAGGGTAGAGATGTGTTAGTGAGAATCATTTTTGTTACTGCAACTAGCTCACTGTGTCACTAACATTTTAGTAAGATTTAGTTGATACCCCAGGTACCCCAGAAGAGGGAGTACAAAGCATGGAGTGGAGGGGGTGTCAGGCATTCTTTACCTACTCCACATATTTTCTGAAGGCTAGCAGAAAAAGAGAATTCCCAAAGTTCTGACCAATCCATTTTATTTTTATAAAAATTTCTTCCCTTTTTCTTTTTTAATGCTTTGGAAGGCACTTGGGGGCCAGTGTGTGTCACACTTTCAAGTTGTAAAATAAGGCAATGAAAGCAGAGCAAGGGGAGAATTTTCACTTAGAAGATCGTTCGTTCCGTAATGATAATACGAGTACACTGGAAGGCCCCATTTACTGAGTGTTTATTTTGTGTGTTTTGGGCTTCATGTGGATAAGGTGAAACGTCAGGTGGGTATTGTCACCAGCCTCAGCAACTGTGTTATACACGGGGACTCAGAGGTCCCCCAGGTCACACAGCTGGACGGGGGGTGGGGGAGAGGGGTGACGCCGTGGAGCTGGGCGCCCCTAGCACTGTATATGGACCGAGACCCGGACCTCCGTTCAGACGCCTTACTAGGGCAGGGCTGGACTGGCCTCCCCAGCAATCTTGTCTTGCGGTTTTGGGAAGTGGCCAGAGATCTCCCCAAATATTCATGGGGCCTAGATGTTGGGGTGAGCCCCTGGGGACTTGACGGAAGGAAGGGCGAGGATAATTCGACCTTCAGATGTCTCTGCAGAAATGATTTACCTGCCGGGGCTGACGGGGAGCGGAGGTCTCATTTCTGAATCAGTTCAGGTTTGACTCGTGGATGGATGCTCCCAGCATTCTTTTGGGCCCTGGCTGTGTGCCGCGCCCGGAACTGTAGGGCCTAGAGCAGTGGTTCCCAGCTGCGGGTGATTCTGCCTCGCAGGAGGAATTCGGCAACGCGTGGAGATGCTTCTGGTTGTTCCAGCTGAGAGAGGGGAGGGGGTGCTACTGGCATCTAGTGGGTAGAGGCCGGGGCTGCTTCTAAACATCCTACAGCCTCACAGTGAAGAAGTCTGTAGCCCCCAGTGTCAGTAGTTCTGAGGTTGAGAACCCCTGGTGTCAGGTCTGCTGGGTTCAAGCTGTGAGACCTCGGGCGAGTTAATTCACCTCTTTGTGCCTCAGTTAGCCCATCTGTAAAAGGGGAGTAAACAGCGCCCATGTCCTAGGTTGTGAGAATTAAATAATTTACTGCATGTAATGTGTTTACAACAGAGCCTGGCAGATAAATTCTCAGCACATGTTAGCTGCTGCTGCTGTTGTTATTATTATGATTATCGGCCTTTATCTGCCTTCAAAAAGCTCACTGTCTAGTAGGGAGACAGACGAGTGAATCTATACTTGATAGACTTCACTACACGACTCCTCAGGTTCTGGCAACACTACGGAGTCTGTAGTGTCTGATCCAGCCTAGGGAGGGCTTTTAGGAAGAGGTGGCCCAAGTGAAATCTTGATGGACAAATAGTGGCTTTCTAGGTAAAGTGAGGACAGGAGGTATGGAAGGGTGTTCTGGGCATGGGGAACAGCATGTGCAAAAGCATGGAGGCACAGAGGACTGAGAGCAGCAACCTCTGAATCCCTCATCTCTGCCTCCACCTTCTGCCTCTTTCGGAATCCTGATGCCTCGAGTGTGGGCTGGGTACCTCGCACGGCAAGTGGGACGGTTTCACGGGCCGCCCCAATGAGTACATTGCATACGCGGGTCATCCCCTTGGCAGGGCACCTTCTCTTGAGTCAGGAGTGAGGCCTCCGTCAGGTGCTACTGTGTCTTTAACGCCTTTCTTTCTGATACTTGCTGTTTCCTCCCCCAATTCCAACTTTAAAAAAGGCAGACTTTCTGGGGTCGTGGAAATGTCCTGCGTCATGATTGTGGTAGTGACAAGGGTGTAGAACATCTGGCAAAAACTCACTGAACTCTGCCCTCAAAATCTGTACGTATAAATGATAACCTCATTTAAATAAAGAGCATCAAGGAGGAAAAAAAGTGGGCCTCAGGCTCAGAGCCTTTGGCTAGCAACAGCGTCTCGCTTGAATTTAGTAACTTTTATTTTGATTGTAGTTTTACCCTACCTTCTATTTATGGAAGTGACACTGATTTTCCATTTGTGGTATGGGTGTAAAGTTTCCGTAAAAAAAAAAAGAAAGTAATAGGCGAACGAATTTAAATTGAAATATTAAGTGAATAATATTCACTGGTGTGCATGAATACAGCAAAGATCATGCAAGTGGTAAGAAGAGCAAGCTTTCTGGAAACCCTTCTGAGAGAATGTGGTGCTTCTGAGATGAGACGAGCTTGGCCCAGTTCTGTGCGGGCAGAGCGAGGGAGCTCTCTGCAAGGGTGGCGGTTGTTTACGGAGAAATAGTGGAGAATCCTAGCTACTTAAAGAAATATTTTAATCATGAGCCTTTTGTCTGTGAGAATTACTGTCAAATACCCAGGGGAATGAGAATTAAATGATTATAAATTACCTCCATATTACTTGCTTGTGGGTAAACTTTCAAAATCTTGGGGAGAGAAAAGAAAAAGAAACTCCGCTGCTTGGATTAATTAAAACCAATGTAAATGCTTTAAATGCTTCTGCTCAGCAAACTGGCCTTTCTCTTTTTCATTGCTGCCCCGGAGCGTGAGTGATGTGTGTTTTTATGGCAAAAAGTTTCTGTGACTTTCACATCAGCCCCGAGGGGGTGTTTCTGATAAGATGTAATGCAGTTTTTCTGATAAGGCCGGAATTCTTGCTAAGAGGCTTTCTGTGTTTTGTTTTGCTCGTTCGCAGGGCAATGGATTATCAGAATGTTGTCGGACACGGATTTGACCTGGATCTCTTCCTAGATTAAAAATCTGTGCTCTGTTACCTGCCAGGAAGGCTGTGTGTGTGTGTGTGTGGGGGGGGGGGGGGTGTGCGCGCGCGCGTGCAGGCACAAGTACAAGTTTATATTGAACTGCAGCTTTACAAGAACTCTAGACCCTACAGACTCTAGTTAGAAAAATGAAAGGACGTCAGAGCCAGAAGCAGCCAAGGAGACCGATCTGGTTTAACGCCGTCCGGTTACAAATGAGGAGGCTGAGACCTAGAGTGGGTGGGGGACTTTTCCAAGGTCACACAACTAGTTAGTGGCAGAGTAGGACTAGAACGCAATTTCCTGCTTCCTAAACCAGGTGTCATTGCTATATATCATGTTATGTCACCCCCCCTTTAAAATAAATAAAATAAAAACATGTGCCTTTTGGAAATTATCTTTCTATTCTCAGTGTAGTACAGAAGTCAGAGTCTCCTTTCTGCCTCTGCCCCTAATCACTTAGCTCTTCTCCCTGGAGGAAATCACTGTTACCTGTAACTTCCAGGGAAAGCCTGTGTACCCATAAGCATTGTGTGTGTGTGTGTGTGTGTGTGTGTGTGTACACACTCACCCTCTGTTTCTATCCTGTGCATACTGTGTGCATCTTCAACAGTATCTTGTGGTCATTCTATATCAATGTAAAAAGAACCTTTTCAACCCTTTTTGTAACTGTATTGTATCTCACTATGTGAATGACAGAATTTAACCCATCCCCAGCTGATGGACCGTAGGTTGCTTCCAGTCTTTGGGGATTATAAACAGGGCTGGACTGACTAAACTTATGCATACCTGATTTTGCACATGTGCTGGATAAATTTCTAAAAGTGACATTGCTTGATTCCAAGTATACGTGCGTTTGGAATTTAGATAGATATTACCAAATCACCCTCTCTTAAGGTTACGTCTTTCTACCGTTTGTTTTGGATGTTAGCATCCTTGAGGAGTAGTTTAAATATGTCATGCTTTGTTCAGCAGACCGACAAATATTTTTGGAGGGCCTGCTTTGTGGCAGGTCCTGTCCAGTCGTTAGGAATACAGTGGGGGTGGGGTGGGGTGGTGAGAGAGTCCTCATGGAATTGACTGATTGTGGAGGTGGGGCTGGGAGTTGGGGGAGAGGCAGATGATAAGTTAACTACAGAATTACTGAATTAGAATTGTGAGAAGTGCAGTGGAGCAGAGCAGGGAAGTGTGAGTGGGGTCTGATCTCGTCAAAGTCAGAAGGACTTCTGAGAGCATACTTTAGCCAAGCTTCAGGGAAGGAGCGGTTTTAGTTACGAAGAGGGCTGGGTGGGGGAGGAGTTGTTGAGCAGAGGGACCAGCAAGTGCAAAGGTCCTGAGGCAGAAAGGAGCTTGGCATTTTCTGAGAATGACAGCCAGTTTGGCTGGAGTCCGGGGAGAGAGGAGAGGGGAGAGGGGAGAGAGAGGCAAGGCTAGAGGGGCAGGCAGAGGCTCGACCGGGCTGACCTAGTTGAGGTTGTTTATCTTGATCCTAGGAGCTGTGGAAAGCCATTTCTGAGCTCTCACCTGGGGTGGGGCACCACCTGAACCCTATGAGATCAGCTCAGCTGAACCACTCCAGGATGGCCCAGAAAGGGCACCAAGGAAGTGGAGGATCACCTGTGTGCACCAACCAGCTCTTCTGTTACAGGGCAGAAGCCAGCCACAGGCTATGTGCAAACAAATAGGGGCGGCTTTGTTCCAATAAAACTTTACTTCCACACGCAACCTGTGGGCCAGCTTTGGTCCAGGGGCTGCAGTTTGCCTGCCTCTGATCTAGCAGCGTGCGATTCTCTAAACAGATAATATCTGATGTGATGTGAGCTGCTAACAGGTGTCAGTGGAGAAAAGATGGCAGGGAAATGGGGTGGAGAATGACACAGCGGTGGGGATGGGCCGAAGGAGCTGCTGACTGAGCAGGCATGTGAAGGAATTAAGGGAAGCAGCCAGGTGAAGATCTTGGGGGGAGACTTTCTAGGGAGAGGGAGCTCCACAGCAGGAGCTGCTTGAAGAATCGTGAGGATGTCAGCAGGGCTGGTGCCGAGTCAGCTTGGGGAAAAGTGGGGCGGGTGGGAGTAGTGAGACAGGCCAGGGCTAGGGGACGAGTGTGTTAAGGACTGTCCTGGGGACATCTAGGGAAGCCTTTAAAGTGGGTTTCACTTTACAATGGACATTTCCATAGACGGCTGCGTGGAGAACAGACCATAGAGGGTGAGTGTAGAAACGGGGAGACCAGGGAGGAGGTGACGGCAACAGTCCAAGTGGAAGAGGGTGGCGGGAGGTGGTGACACATGAGTTTAGTTTACATTTTAATAGAGCGGTCAGGCTTTGCTGATGGATTGGATGTAAGGTCACGAGAGAAGAGTCGAGGCTGACCCAAGTAACGACAGAGAGGGTGGAGGGGCCTCTGTTGAGCTGGGGAGCTTGCAGGAGGGGCGGGGTGTGGGATGGTGGGAGCAAATAGCTAGTTGCCTCTCTAATCTCACTCTCCAGCCACGGGTTCTTTCGAGATGGCAGCAGAAGCCTGAGCTAGGTGGCCACGATTAAAGAACAAAATTGGATCATTCTGTATCCACTGATTTTACTCGTTTGGGAGGCTCTATAGCTATGGCTCTGTCTTTTGGGGGCCAAGTAGCTTTTCTGGGGGATTTCTAATCCTGTTCATTCTGTATTTGGGTGAATCTCTTCCCCTCCCTGGACCTCAGTTTCCTCATCTGTAAAATGGCACAAGATGAGATATGGCTCAGGAGTTCTGGTTGTAAATTAAGTCACTTTTTTACGTGTGGGCATAAACATTTGGGATTTGAACCCAGAGCTTCATGGGCTTCAGAGCTGCTGTGGCCTCCCCCTGCATCTTGTAGCTGTATCATACAGGTAGAAAGAGCAGATGGGCCTAGGTCAGTGTTTTTCAAACTGTGGGTCATGACCCACTGGTGGGACAGGAAATCTGTTTAATGAGTTATGACCAGAATTTAAACAAAATAACCCCAGACAGGAGGATAGATAAGAGTGCATCATACGTAGCAGGGTAAGTATTGTTTTGGGAAGCTTTTGTTTCAGTTGCCAGTGGACATGATGGTGTGAACTGAATTGTGAAATCAAATCACATTTCTTTTAAGCGTTTCACTGAAACAAAAGTTTGGAAGCCGTTAGCCCAGCCAGCCATGCAGGTCTCCGGCTGCTGCTGCATGGCTTGGACCAGCTGTGCTCGTGCACCTGCACTAAAATCCTTCCGCTTTGATCTCTCCGTTCAAGGAATCTGGGATGAAGTGGCCTCACTTTCCTTCTGTGAGGGACGGAGTTTCTAGCTCGGGTTTGGTGTGGCGGGGATTAAAAAAATAATAATAATAACAGGAGACAAACCCAATCTGGGATTGCTCTGCGTCCGGAGTTGTGTTTTAGAGGCTTAAAAAGACCCCTCCCTCCCCCCTTCTCTTTCCAGAAGAACCGAATGCACATAAGGTCGCCAGCCCACCCTCCGGACTCGCATACCCCGATGATGTCCTGGACTATGGCCTCAAGCCATACAGCCCCCTAGACAGTCTCTCTGGCGAGCCCCCGCACCGGTTGGGAGAGCCGGATAGGGTAGGGCCCCAGAACTTTCTGTGCCCTGCCAAGCCAGCGGGGGCCTCGGGCCTGAGCCCTCGGATCGAGATCACTCCATCCCACGAACTGATGCAGTCAGGGGGGCCCTTCCGCATGAGAGACACTGGCCTCGTGGTCGAGCAGCCGCCCCTGCCGGGGGTGGCCGCCAGCCCGAGGTTCACGCTGCCCGTGCCCGGCTTCGAGGGCTACCGCGAGCCGCTTTGCTTGAGCCCCGCTAGCAGCGGCTCCTCTGCCAGCTTCATTTCCGACACCTTCTCCCCTTACACCTCGCCCTGCGTCTCGCCCAATAACGGCGGGCCCGACGACCTGTGTCCCCAGTTTCAAAACATCCCTGCTCATTATTCCCCCAGAACCTCGCCAATAATGTCACCTCGAACCGGCCTCGCTGAGGACAGCTGCCTGGGCCGCCACTCGCCCGTGCCCCGTCCGGCCTCCCGCTCCTCGTCGCCTGGTACCAAGCGGAGGCATTCGTGCGCGGGGGCCTTGGTTGCCCCGCTGCCCGGAGCCTCACCCCAGCGCTCGCGGAGCCCCTCGCCGCAGCCCCGGGACGACGGCGCCCCTGCCGGGTACCCCCCCGCGGCTGGCTCTGCCGTCCTCATGGATGCCCTGAACAGTCTCGCTGCCGACTCACCCTGTGGGATCCCCCCCAAGATGTGGAAGACCAGCCCCGACCCGTCGCCGGTGTCCAGCGCCCCGTCCAAGGCTGGCCTGCCCCGCCACATCTACCCAGCCGTGGAGTTCCTGGGGCCCTGCGAGCAGGAGGAGAGGAGGAACTCAGCCCCCGAGTCCATCTTACTGGTGCCACCAACTTGGCCCAAGCAGCTGGTGCCCGCCATTCCCATCTGCAGGTGAGTCAGGCTTTGAAAACGATTTATTCCATGGTCCAGTTTTAAGAGAAGGTTTTCTGGTTATGAGCATGGGATTCAGAGTTGGCTAGACTGGTCTTAAATCCTGGCTTTCCATTTACTGGCTGCCAGACCTTGAAAAGGAAGTTAAATTCTCTGGGAAAACGAAACAAAACAAAACAAAACTCTGAGCTGCAGTTTTCCCATCTGTAAAATGGGTGTAAGTGTCCCTGACTTCCTGGGTGGTTGTTAGGAGGATGCAGTCATAAGATGCATGTGATTGCTCATATGACACTGAGCTCATTCATGCATTCGCTCATTTAACAAGTATTTCTCAAACACCTACTATGTGCCAGGCACTGTTACAGGTGTTGGGGAGACAGTGTGAACAAAATGGGAAAAAAAATTCTGCCTTCGTGGAGCTGACATTCTAGTAAGCTCAAAGCAAGCCTGAACATGTGGAATTTGCTGTCTTATTATAAGAGGAATTGATGTTTGTTGGCATCTGCTGTGTGCCTCAGTATTGCAATCAGTGATATGGAGGTCTTCAAAAAATGTGGGAGCCATAATCCTCAAGGAGCTTAAAATCTTGGCAAGCTGAAGAGATGCATGAATAGCAGCATGTAGGCTTGGGGTCTCCAGGGATGGATCTGAGTCCTGGCTCTGCCACTCACTGGCTGTGTGATCATGGGCATGTCTGCTGCTGCCATCCTGCTGTGCCCATAACAGACATCACTAATCATGCAGGGCCCTCTTTCTCATTGAGCACCTTTTTGATGCCGTGCCCAGGGCAGACATTGCTAATCAATCAGGACCTTCATTCTCACTGAGCACCTTTCTGGGCCTTGGTTCATTTCCTGTGAGATGAGGATGATAATAGTACCTACCGCATGTTTTGTTTGTTAGTTAGTTGGTTTTTTTAAGGATTAGGTGAGATAATATATCTCAAACTCTTAGCATAGAACCTACATAGGTAAGAGCTCATGAGAGAGACAGCTGTTATTGTTATTGGGGAATCTTAACCTTATAGAGGAAGCGCTTTGTTGCTTCCTCACTGATGAGCCGTGTGCTAGGAGATTGAGTCCCCAATAGCTGTTAGAGTGATGATAGCGACAATAATAATCGCCAACATTTCAGGATGCTGTGTGCCAGGCACACTTCTAAGTACTCTCTCTGGATTATTTCATGTTATTCTCACATAAACCTGGTCTGGTTATATATTTATCTTCATTTTGATAATAAGGAAAATGAGGTACACAGATTAGGAGCAGAGATTATTTTATCTGTTTTATTAGGTGAAGAATCTAAGCTTTATGCTATTCCCATTATCCCAATGGTTTTCAAAGTGTTATTTGCTTGTAGCCAATGGAAGCCTCTTCTTTTCAAATAAAATGTTGAATGCCAAAATAGGTAATGTAGAGCCGTTTTGATTGATGTGGGATTGAGAGTAGCCTAGGGTCCTGTCCACTGGGCCTGGCCTCCCCACGCCCACCTGCCCCCAACCCCGACCGAAATGGACTGAATGGAGCTTCTGGTCTGATGTTTCCTCCAAAGCAGGTTCTGAGAACACTAGTGCCATCATAGGTCAGTCAGTCCCTTAAGGAAAGGAGTTTCTGGGTTTCATAGAGTTTAATAGATACCTTTGTGGAGGGGCCGCTCCCCGCTGTGGACAGAATGTGCGGTGGTTTCAAAGGCCATCTGATCACGGAGTTCTGAGACTAAAGTTTCCTGCAGCCACCTTAGGAATGCTGATCGAGATCAACGCCTGGTGCAGGTTGAGAAACGGGGGCTCAGAGAGGTGAAGTGGTATGCCCATCAGCACCCAGCTAGTTCACGACCAAGTTGGAAATCAGAATTCGAGATTCCTGACTCCTTGTTATTTCCGGCCAACTCCTTGATCCGTCTCCAAAACGTGACTTATTTGGGAGTGAGGAGGATCATTAATATAAAATACGATTGTGAGGCATTTATCTGAGACTTTATTGTGTATAAAATCTTTCCCTCTCCATTATGTGGCTTGATCTGAGAGGTTCTGTTGAGTTAGAGTCCTTTAGTCCCTAGCAAGTGCCAATCTGTGCCAGCCAGTGAGATATTTGCAAGAATTTTCTATTCGATTGAGAAGATAGGGCATTCAGAGAAGTCTCCTGATGATAGTTATCCCAGGGAGTGTGGATAACTCAGCAGGGGGCTGGAATTCAAATGCAGGATGTCAGACTGGCTCCAACGGTCTGAGTCTTAAGATTATATTTCGGTTGTCAAACACCTATTCCAGAACCACACAAGATTAGAAGTTGATACTTAGGGATATTCCATTGAATCTTCTATTCACTAAATGTTTTGATTCATACAAGGGTGGAGTGATTTTTTTCATGAGCCTTATTTTGCTAACTTTAGAAAATTTTAACTTGCATACATGAGAATAAGAGTATTTAACACATATGGCACCTTGGATGTAGACAGAAGCTTGAAGGCATCTTGGAACTGTAACTGAGGTAGAAATAAAGGCACTTTGGACACCTGAGACTTCAGAGTTAAAGGGGCTTCAGGAGGCAATGTGGTTATAAAGAAGGGCTGGAGATTTCCTTGCATAGTGAGGGTGGAATCGTAAGTTGGATTGTATGTTCAGGTTCAGCTCTGGCACTGATGGAATTTGTGGGGCTGCTGCCCCCCTCCACTCTCCCCTTGGAATTGCTGTAAGAGAGAAGGGATAGAATTGGCCTCACTGCAAATGTTTAATTAAGTCCAGTTGATAATGTTAGCTTCTAGCAGTTTTGGGCTTAGCAGGAAAGACTGTCCTGATTAGATTAATGTTTTCTCCTGCATGTGAAAAATCAGGACATAGTGACACAAATCCATGCATTTGTAACTTCAAAGCTACTTTGAACATACGGGTGTTCTTTGAAATAAAACTGCTTGTTCACTCATCCATTTATCCTTCCATTCATTCGTCCGCCCACCCACTGAATATTCACTGACGACCTAGCAAATGTCAGGCATTGCTCTAGACTCATTCCATCAATGAGGTATTTTCTTGGGCCTATTTTAAAGAAATGAATAAGATAAGAGACAATGTAGAGATGTGGAAGGAGCACTGGACCGGGAGTCAAGAGACTTAAGTTGGAGCCTTGGCTGTGTCTTGCTCTGTGATCTTGGGAAAATGTCTCTAGGTTCTTTTGGGCTCTGAGTGAATGGTCTAGATAGATTGTCAAGACGTCATTCACCTCTTCAGTGACCTAATACTAACCTCATATCAAGTACCTGATGTGTGTGCTGGGTAGGGTTGAGACTGTATAATAAAATGAAACTTAATGTCATGCCCTCAAAGATTTGACAAATTCAGATGCCAAAGCGTACATATCCAATACCGTTAATACTGTAGTCAGATTGTCTACAGGAAGTAACTATTTATTTGAAATATACACTATATTACATGAAAAAATAATTATAGCTAATATTTATTGAGCAGTTATTGTGCTTAAGCTCTTTATATGATCTCAGTATCCCCATTTCACAGTTGAAGGAGACTAAGGCCTAGGGAGATAGAGGCATTTGCTCTAAGTCACACAGGTAGTTAGAGGTGGAGCTGGGACTTGAACTTGGGTGTGTAACTCCAGTCATGCTCTTGACCTTTACTCCTCATTTAATTGTAGGAAGTCTGAGTGGTTTGGCTTATCCATACCAAAACCAGACACCTCTCTGTGGTGAGATGTTCTACACTTGACCCAAGAAGTAATGATTGTGACTGGGAATGGCCTGTCCCTAAATTTACTTTTAATTGAGACATCAGACATAGAAATAAGAGCTAGAAAAACTCTCAGATGTCATCTAGTCCATTTGTGGTTACAGGATACTAAGGACAAGAAAGATGAAGTTGCATACCTAATGTCACATGGCAAGTTTGTGACACAGTGGGGCCCCTGATTTCTATTTCAGTGTTCCTTCTCCCACACTTACTCCTTGGGAAAAGAAAAACATCCTGGATAAGGGATGTTCTTTAGAGGTGAGAGGTGATATTCTTCAAAACTTCCAGAGGAAAAGAAGTTACAGTGGTTCAGAACGTGCTAGAACAATCATATGGTGAACGTAGCTTCATAAACTGAGATGTCAGTCGTTCTGTCTTCATCAAGATGGAAGAGAAAACAAAGAAAGAGAATGAAAAAGATCTCTACCTTGTGAAGAGCCCTACCTATCATGTCTGAGAAATGTGTGCCTCCCAACAGCCAACATTATTCATATGCCCGTTGGACATGATTTTCAGAAAAAGGACCATTTATGTTTATTGTACAGGTTGACGGGATATGATTTATTGTACACATGACTGATTCTGTTTCCTCCTTCAGCATCCCAGTGACTGCATCCCTCCCACCACTTGAGTGGCCACTCTCCCACCAGTCAGGCTCCTATGAGCTGAGGATCGAGGTGCAGCCCAAGCCACATCACCGAGCTCACTACGAGACAGAAGGCAGCCGAGGGGCTGTCAAAGCTCCGACCGGCGGCCACCCTGTGGTTCAGGTATGGCCTTGAGTTCTCTTCCTTTTGCGTCCTCATTTATCGCCGGGTGATTTACTTCTGCTGAGCTACTGCTTGGTGCTTTTTAGGTTGAGGTATGTGTCTTAGCCTCCTTTTCCTCTGAGGGATGGGATATTTGAGACTGAGTCTCAGAAGCTAATCCAGCTACTCAAAAGCCATAGACAAAAGTCTTACTGAGCTGGATAAGGATAGAAATGATATTCATGCTCAAGCTTCTTCTTTCTTCTCTTTCTGATTGAGAGACCACTAGAGTTTTGCAGAGGTTTTTGTACTGAAGGTTTCTGAAGCCATCATTTTGTGTTTAAATTTCAGATAAGAGTCCATTGAGGAAAATCAATATATTGAAAAGTGGGGAAAAGTTAAAACTACACAGAGTCAAATACCTAAAATAACTATTATTAGCATGTTGATATATTTCCTGTTGCCTTTTTTTCTATTCATGAACGTGGCAATGTCTATCACTGTACATTTGTATACTTGATGTTATAGTAGTTTGTACTTTGATTTTTTTTCACTTTACATTATACTCTGAGCATTTCCTCCTGGTTTTTCCTTAATCATTATCTTTTTTTTTTGCGGTACGCGGGCCTCTCACTGTTGTGGCCTCTCCCGTTGCGGAGCACAGGCTCCGGACACGCAGGCTCAGCAGCCATGGCTCACGGGCCCAGCCGCTCCGTGGCATGTGGGATCTTCCCGGACCAGGGCACGAACCCGTGTCCCCTGCATCGGCAGGCAGACTCTCAACCACTGCGCCACCAGGGAAACCCAATCATTATCTTTTATGTCTGTGGCTTTTGATTTAACCTCAGATTTTTGTTTTCAAAATAAGTAGAGAACTGTTTTTTTCCTCCAAAATATTGAGTTGAAATATTCTTGATTGTATAGTCTAGTTAACCAGGCACTGCTGACTGATGGCCACCAACCAACTCAATTAACCAGCCCTTTAATACATTTAAATTAATTTAACTCTTTTAAATTTGCCTTAAAGTAAAAGTATTCTTTGATAAGAATCTGATGGTGCATCAAAACCCTTTAGGGTAGTTGTTAAAAACGCAGCTTCTTGAGCGTCCCCTGAAACTCCATGACATAAGAACAATTCAGACAAAAAACAAACCTACAAACCCCTAACCCTAAAATCTGCACAGGTAGCTTTGAGTGTATATACCTGGTTAAGGACTTTAATGATAACATTAGGAACTTACAAATCCTGGCAGTTGCTTTTTCTAAATCTAACATCACAGCCTTTTGGGGATTTTGTTTCCATTCGTTGCTTCTTTTCATTTGCCACAAGTCACATTTTACTATTTCTTTGCATGTCTAGTAATTGTTGACTCCGTACTGACATTGTGATGATGATATGTACTGGACATTGTAGAGACTCTTGATTTTGTTATCTTCCTCTAAAGGTAGTTCAGTTACTGGCTGATCACATTGACCTTTTATAGGCTTGATTTTACCCTTTGTTAAGGTAGACCTGTGGAAAGCCTGAGGTGTTCCCCATGCCCTTCAGGTTCATGGGGTTAGCCATCAAATTCCTTCTTTTGTGGATATAGTTGAGGCTAGGTTTTAGACCATGTTAGGGCAGGTCTAAAGTGGCCCTTACTCTAAGGCATGACCTTACTCTTAAGGCCTAGTCTTTTTGGATGCTTCGTGGGGAGGTCACTCCTCTCTGGTGGGCTGGAATTCCAATACTCCAGGCCTGCTCAACCTCTAGTCTCTCTGTTTCCCTTTTTACCCCATAGCTGCCTCTCTCTGGTAAACTCTGCACATTCTTTCCCTGTGCTTACACAGCCCAGCCCTTGGCCAAGGACTTGGGGAGCTCCCCTAGCACCTTCCTCCTCTCCGATGCTTTACCCACAGATCCTAGCTGCTTCTCCAGCCTGGGACTCTGAACTCTGTCTCCCCAACTGAGCAGGCCCACTGTGTTCTGCTTGAACTCCACTCCCTGCACGTGGGAGGGAAACTGTCTCCAGGCAGAGAGCTGCAGTGGACGTGGGCTCACCCCCTATGTTTCCTTTCTCTCATGGACCACAGTCTTATGCTGCCTGCTGTCTAGTGCCTGAAAGCAATTGACTTAGCAACTTTTGTCCTATTTGATAGTTGTTTAGGGTGGTAGGGCTGGTCTGGTACTATTTACTCATGCTTGAACACTGATTTTTGGAAAAGAAAGTCTTCATATCATTATCGATCAAGGCTTATCTGCTCTAGGATGGGAACCTCTTGGCCTGGAGGTGGTGGTAGTGTGTGCTGGAGTCAAAGCCTTTGGTTTTCACAGAGAGAGAAACTCATTCAGAGCAGATTAGAAAAAGGGGATTATAGGGAGAGGCTACTGGGGTAACATATCATCGGGTCAGGAGATTCGGCTCAAGAAGAACCTGGACTCATGGTCATGAGTCCAAGGTTTATTTCTTTGCTCAGTCAATCCATTCAACAAGCGGGTTCGTTCTGCAAGTATTTGTTGACCACCTACCTTTGGCCATATACTGTGCTCGATGCTGAGATACAGTGAAGACTAAAAGAGAAGCGGTGGTTAGCTTCTCTATGGAGCTCATGATCTCGGGGGTATAAAGTTATTGACTAAATAATCATGCACCCGATAAAATTACAAATTGTGGCAAGCGGCAGGAAGGAAACGTGCGTGAGGCTCTAGGCGTGTAAAATGGAGGAGGCAGTGTAGAGGGGGGAGGATTTCCCTGGTGAGATTTCCTTGAAGAAGAGACTTGGGCGGAGGATGATGCCTAGAGGGAACGGTATGTGCGAATGCTTAGAGGCAGAAGGAAGCAAACTGTGTCAGCGGACCTTGAGGAAGCCAGACTGTGAAGGGCCAGAGGGAGAGAGGAGGGGGCCCGAGCAGGCAGGGCCTGAGTAGCCATGGGGGCGAGTTTGGCTTTTACCCTGAGATGGGAGAAGCAGGAAAGAAACGAGGAGAAGCTTCAGGAGGCTCTGTCCATGGTGTCTGTCCTTTCGGGGCTATGTGGTATCTTTGTTCTCTGATTATTCAACAAACGTTGGTTGAGCACTGCTAGGTACCAGGCATGGTTCTAGATTCTGGGATGTGGTATGAACGAACCAGCCAGAAACCCTCACCGTCATGAACTTGCAGTTCAGCAAGATGATGCTAATAATAGTTAACACTTAGTGAGCATTTACCACATGTCAGACCCTATTCCAAGTGCCGTCTGTGTTAACTTATTTAATCCTCAAAAAAGCCCCAAGAAGCAGTTACAGTAGGTCAAGGAGATGTCAGGGAACTTGTTCAAGATCATAGCTCTTGAATGGTGGACTCAGGATTTGGATTCAGGTGTCTGGCTTTGCCTGTCATACAACTTGCCTCGTCTTCCACATCACTCTGCAGACCAGCTTTCCCTGCCGCCTCATTCTCACCAGGCAGGGAAGTCCTGGTGGAGAAATGCCCACCAGGCCCTCCTGCCTATCACTTTTCTATGCTGTCCCTGTTCTAGCCCCTCACCAGCTCGTTGGAGCCCAAGTCCTGACCCTCAGGGAGATTCTAATTGGCCCTGGGCGGGGCGAAGGGTGCCACCCTCTGGTCCAGTTAGCTTGGCCAGAGCATGTGCAGTGCAAGGCCCTGCTCACCCATTCATCAGGGGCCGGGGCCGTGGAAAGTTCCAGAGAAGGGAATGGGCTGGACGTGCAGTTCCGAGGATGCCCACTGCACTGTGCTTGATGTGATGTTCACGCCCCTTCTTCCAACAGCTCCCCAGGATCCGCCCCTCTTCTTGTTCGTAACTTTGAAAACTCAACGTATGACTTAAAAATCTGTAGCCATATCCTCAAAAGACACAAAGTGAAGTCTTTAAAAAAAATCACTTGAATAGATTGGGTTCTCTTCAAAACGAGATGTGCTAGCCCCTGATTTTTAACGTAGGAAGTCAGTTTTTTAAAAACTTCTTTGAAAAACGAAGAGAAGAGGGAACTTTAAGAAGACAAGGGCTCTTAACCTTTAAGTAGGTGCGAAAACCCCTTTCGAAATCTGGAGGGTTGCCCTTTCATTCCCAGAAGAGCAGCGAAGCCCTGTTTTGTACCTTGCCTAGATGCTTCTGCTGGTTTCTTTCTTGATCTCTGTCTCTCTCCTTATCTCTCCATCTGTTTCTATTTCTGTACTGTACCATGGCTCACTTTTCCCCTCTCGATGATTCGTCCTCACCTTTCTCTTTTTTATTTGCCACACTATAAAACTTCACTTTTTTTTTTGCATGCCTAGTGGTTTTATGCTCCTCTTTATATGAAAATAAAATGAGTACATGACCATTTCATTCTCTTTCTTTACATGTAAAATTTCATATCTTAAGCATATGCCGTGTTCAGCTGTTTTTCTTTCTTTTTGCTTTCCTCTCTCTTGAATGTCACTTGATCTTGGAAGAAAGTTTGTTCCAAACCTTAAATGCTTTTCAGATCTCATGACTCATTCATTCGGTGAACATTTTCTCAAGGGCTTGCTGTGTGCCAGGTGCTGTGCTAGGCGCCAGTAATGTAATGATGGGTGAGATGGACACAGTCCCTGCCCTGATGTAGTTCAAGGGGCACTGGATATGCCAAGTAGACCAGGATGGTTGGTGTGACCGTTGCTGAGATGTGGGCGTGTCAGGGAGGCCAGACGAGGGCCATCTGGGATGACATCTGGACTCCAAGGTAGAAAGTGACAGCTGATTAGGAGTTCATCTGTTGGATTCACAGCTTGGGGCGGGAGGTGGTGGTAAGTGCTTTGACAGAACAAACCATGTCAGGAAAGTACTACTTGGTCGACCTGCTTTAGAGAGGATCCCTCTGAGGAGGTGACTTACCAGCTGGGGCCTGGAGCAGATGATTGAGCCAGCAAAGAAAGGAATGTTGCCCTTCCTCTGTCTGTCTCTGTCTCTTTTGGTGGTGGTGGGAGAGCGTTCCATGCACAAGGCGTGGCACACACGGAGGTCCTGAGGCAGGGAAGAACTTGGTGTGTCTGTGAGCTGAAGGAGGGCCAGTGTCACTTGAGTTTAGCTTGGAGGGTGATGGTTGGCAGGACTCATAAGCCAAGATGAGGAGCTTGGGTTTTATTTCAGGTCAAGGGGAAGGGAGTGCTGAGTTTTGAGCAGAGGAGGAAGATGATTCCAATTTAATATTTTTGGGACCACTTGGGCTTCCCTCTAAGGAGTGGGCTTCTCTATGGGAGGAAGCAGGGAGGGGAATTTGATAGGCTGTGGCAGTGCCGGCTGGAAGGTCAAGGCGGTGAGGACTGGAGGGTGGCATTGGGAGAGGAGGGGATGGATTCCAAGGCGTGAGCTTCGGGACTTGGTGCTGGCTTAGGTGTGGGGGTGTGAAGGAGTGCCTGGGTAGAGGGTGTTGTCATATGCCACGTGGGAAGACCTGGGGAGGCAGTCAGTTTCCTAGGGGAAGATTACGAGTTCAGTTTGGGGTGAGGGAATTAGGAAGGGCTTGTGGGGCGTCCAAGCAATGACGGCAAGTAGGCAGTTGGGTATATGAGTCTGGAGCTCAGAAGCAGAGTCCTAGACTTTCTAATGCTCAGGCCATCACTACAGGGCTTAGTGCATATCCACTTGTAAGGATTTATTTCCCATACCCTCAAGAACAAGCTGCATCTCTCTAGAAGCAGTGGACTAAGGAGAGAACCAAAGAAGTGATTGCAGAAACAAGATTACAAACTGAGCACTCGTGGGAGCCAGACGACGGAAGGAAATGACTGCCTTGGCCAGGCAGGGAGCAATAGGGAGTGGTGGGGAGTAGGGCGCAGCACAGTATGTACCTTATCTGAAGGAGGCAGCTGATACTCAGCGCCCCTTGGTTATGCCATGTGGGAACCAAAGTTGCCAGGTTTCACAGTTTTTATTAAGGGGAGCTAGGAACCTGAATTTTGATGTGAAATTTCTGATTTTTATATTTTGGCTACTAAATCAAAGTTTGAGTTAGATTTAGCTCAAGGCAAATATCCTCAAGTTCATAGCCTCTGGGGGTTAATAAGGACTGTGCTACGTTAAGGGTTATCAGTAGAAAGGGAGGTAGGAGAGAGGCTACGTTTATACGATTTCTAAGAATTGTTCAGTTAGGGAAGGAGCTCGGTTCGCAGCCAGACCCTGGACATTTCTCCTATAAAGCTCTAAATCCCGTGGAACTAGAGCAACCTTACGGTTTTTTCTGAGGAGCCTGGGAATCTTAGTTCTTTGACGTGACTATGACCTGTAGGGATCAGAGAAAGGGAACCACTTGATTCACCTTGAAAGAGCCACGTGCCTTTTGGTGGAACCCTGCCATCATTTCCTCGTTCTGTGTCAGGACAGGAAGCAGTGGTCCTTTGGTGGACAGAACTGCCATTCAAAGGCAGCTTTGCAAGGTTGGGCTTTAAGCGTTTCCGTAGCTCTTCAGCTTATGGGATCTCATAATACCCCAGCTGAGAGTTGCCTGTATAATGCCACTGTCATTTAATCCTTTCCCTGGCTGCTTCCAGACCCTTTAACCATAATCCTGCATAGAAATTCCCGGTAGAGGACACTTCATTATTTTCCTCATCCATCTTTGTGCCGGGGCTTTCAATAAACGTTATTCTTACCACTCTCTGGGACGTGTTTGCAACTGGCAGAAGGATTGGAAAGCCATCCTTTTCGTTATAAAGTAGTCAAAATCTAAGATTGTTTAACCACAGCACACACCTCCAAAGACAATACTCCTGATTCTTTCAAACAGATGTTCAGACATATGGCGAAAACATGGGCAGTTCCTTTAGGAGAAATTCCTTGCAGATGCAGAAACCTGATCTCGATTTCATCCTGGGGAACAGTAATGAGCTTCGCAGAGAGAAGAGTGGGGGGCCGGGGCGCACCTGTCCAGGGTACCGCCTTCCCATCCTGGAGGAGGCTAGTAAAATCTCCGAGCTTTCATCTCGTAAAACAGATTACGGGACAGTGATTTTCATCCTGTTGGATTTTGGCGTTTGTACTCTCTGCGACTCACTTTAAATTATATCTAAGACAGGGGAGAAAGAAGCCAGATGGGGTTTCCTCCTGACCAGGCGAAACTGGAGTCGTGACGGGGAGCCGCGCTTCCCTGGCGTTGGCTGGGCGTGTTGGCTTCCACTGACTAATAAAACTTTGTGCTGGGTGAGGCTGGCTCCGTGAAACAGGTCTTGCAGATGCTACTTTGTCTTGATCACGGCTGCTGCGTTTGCTTAGAACTACAGAGGTTCGATGAGACCTTCTGCAGAAGGAAAGGAGAAGAGGGAAACAGGGATCCCCAAGCTTCAGAGGGGGGGCACGTGTTCTGAGGTCATCGGGGGTGCATTCTGCTCATTCATTCGTTTGTTCGAATTATTCACCCAGCACCTTCTAGGTGCTCGGCACTCTTCCAGGTGCTGGGAATGCAGCCGTGAACAAAGCAGACAGAAATTCCTGCCCCCGTGGCGCTGACGTTCTGGCTGCAGTGAGATAAACAATAAATCTAATAAATAGGAAAGTTCAGTAGTACGTTGGAAGGTGATAAGTACTGTGGGAAGGGCTGCCAGGGCGAGGGGAATTGGGTGTGGTCAGTTAGGCCTTCCTGAGAAGGTAGCACTGGGGCCAAGGAGGAGCTGAAGGACTAAAAGGTCCGGGTTTCTGGGGATGAGTGCTCACGGCGGCCTGGACAGCCAGGGCCACCCTGGGTGTGGTCTGGGAGCAGAGAGGGGGCCTGCGTGGGAAGGGCAGGCTGAGTCAGGGCAGGGGAGGAGGGGCTGCAGGCCCAGAGGAAAGAGGATGGGCGCGCTTGGGCCTTGGACTCGCAGGAAGGTGGGAGCCAGGAAGAGCGGGTCTGACCTAGGTTTCAGCAGGATCCCTCTGGCTGCCTTACAGATGAGGACAGGCCGTCGGGGGGCTGGGGGAAGGAGCACGGAGATGGGCTAGGAGCTGCTGCGGTGCTCCAGGCGAGACAGGACTGCGGCTGGACCAGGACTGGGGAGTGGAGGGCATGAGAAATGGTGGGACTCTGGGTATATTCTGAAAGTCAAGCAAACTGGATTTTTTGAGAGGTCAGTTATGGGCGGGAGGCACGTGGGTGGTTGTAGTCTGGGGGGAGGCCGGAGTGCCCAGGGTTGAGCAGCCCTGCCCGTCACACTGAGACTCTCCTGTTTTCAGAGGGAAGACATCTAGGGCTGGCTTGACCCAGCCTTTTCCTTTAAGGTGAGGATGGGGTGGGGAGGGGATGCTGAGGCTGACTTCGGGAGGACCCAGCCTCACTACGCTCTCTTTGTCTATGCCAGTCTCTTGACGATAACACTGGCCGTTAATTAAAACATCTTTTAAAAGAGTACAGTCCAGGGCTTCCCTGGTGGCGCAGTGGTCGAGAGTCCGCCTGCCGATGCAAGGGACACGGGTTCGTGCCCCGGTCTGGGAAGATCCCACATGCCGCGGAGCGGCTGGGCCCGTGAGCCATGGCCGCTGAGCCTGCGCATCTGGAGGCTGTGCTCCGCAACGGGAGAGGCCACAGCAGTGAGAGGCCCGCGTACCGGAAAAAAAAAAAAAAGAGTACAGTCCAAACCAAGTGCATCTGTGGGCCAGATGTAGCCCTGGCGTGTGACCTTGGCTGAGGCTGGAGTGGTCACGGAGGCCTTGTAAAAGCGTGGAGACGGGTGTTGGCCTCCAGGGGTGAGCCAGGTGCCGAAGAGAGGGTGTCGGGGGGTGGAGCCTGCACAGGTACAGGTGTGGAGGGATGAGGAAGTGCAGGGTTGGATGGTGCCGTGTGCTAACACATCTGCGTGTCAGAAACACACCGAGGGAAGCAAGAGGTGCTTTCAGCTCACGTGAGAATATAAATGATCATGAATGAGTGTCAAACATTGCCCCCCGCTGCCCCCAGTGTAAGCAGAAAACAGAAAATTTCCAGAATCTTGAAGGAATAATTGTTCCAAAAAGAGAGATTAAGTCTGAGCCTTCAGTGTGTCTGGCAACCAGTGGGAACATAGAGAGGAAACTTCATTTGTTCTATAAACAGATTTTTGGCCAGGCACTGTGATGTAACAATGACACAGGCACACTTACCCAGCATCTACCATGTACTTTCCTTAGAGTGACCTACTTAATCTTTGCAGCGATGCTATGGAGTGCAGGTGGTAGAATTACTCTCATTTTACAGACAAGGAAATTGGGACACAGAGAGGTTAAGCAACTTGGCTGATGTCACCCAGCTGGTGAGCGGTGGCTTTGATTCGGACATAGGAGGTTTAAAGCCAGAGCCCACACTGAACCATCAGTCTGTGCTGCCTTTTGGTAGCAGAAAGAGCAGGTTGTTTGGAGCAAGGCCGTCCTAGCATTCATTAGCTTTGGCACTCTGGGTAACTGGCTGGCCTGCAGTTTCTTCACTTAGAAAAGAGTAAAGACCTACATCTTTCAGATTTTTTGTTTTGTTTTGTTAAGAGTTGTTAGGATTCTAAGCAAAAGTGCCCCGTGTGATCTTGGGTACAAAGTAGGCTTTTTTTTTTTTTTTTTAAGATTTTTTGTTGTTGTTGATGTGGACTATTTATTTATTTATTTATTCATTTATTTTTTTGATGTGGACCATTTTTAAAGTCTTTATTGAATTTGTTACAATATTGCTTCTGTTTTACGTTTTGGTTTTTTTGGCCCCATGGCATGCGGGATCTTAGCTCCCCAACCAGGGATCGAACCCACAACCCCTGCATTGGAAGGTGAAATCTTAACCACTGGACCACCAGAGAAGTCCCACAAAGTGGTCTTTTAATCTGCTGATGTTCTTTGGTTGAGAGGGAAAGATTGACATGGATCTGGGGTATTTTAAGCTCTGATAGCCCAAGATTAGATCCTGGTGCCCGTTCAGGTTTTTTCTGGTTGAGTTAACCACATCTGAGACTAGCTTAGGGTACTTTATTTACACATTGAGGGTGGTTTATTTAGACATCGTTTGTTATATACGTGATACTAGTTCATCCTTGCAACCACTCAGTGAGTTGGTGCTATTATTCCCCTTGTACAGGTGGATAAAGAGGCGGGGGGAAGCTAATGTCACTTACCTAAAGTCAGGCGGCCAGTAAGCACTGGAGCCCTGACTTCGGCTTTTAGCTTCTGGCTTCTCATCTTTCCAGGCACCTATTCAGTCATCCACCACCTGCTCTCAGCCGGCTCTGCCTCAAGCCCCAGCACAGAGGGCTCCAGCTGGGGTGTAACCTGAGGGTGAGATGGGACAGGGCTCATGAAAGGCTCCTCTGTAGCACCCGGCAGCACCCGGGGCAGCACCCGGCTGGTGGTGTGATTTGAGCCCTGGACCCAGCGCTGGGCATCCAGCTCCCATCATGGCCTTCACTTTCTTCACTGAGGGACCCCGGGAGAAACAAAGACTGTCTCTGGTCCTGTTGAGACAGGAGGCGTCTGCTAGAGGTGGATTGTAAGTACCTGCTAGCTCCAACATGGCCTGGGAGAGAGGGGAGGTGATGGCTTCTCACATGGGCCCTGTTCCCTCTGTGAGAGCAGCAGAGCCATTCTCTGGATCCTGGGAGAGAGCGTGGAGGTAAAAGCTGCTTGTTCTGAGCTTCTTGGAAAGCTGTGGGCTGACTCTGCCCATAATTGCATCTGTTTATCGAGCACTTACTATGTGACAAGCACGTCACATGGACTGGCTCAGGCAGGCTTGCTGCCCCTGCTCTGTGAATGGGGCTCAGAGGTGTCGAGTGCCTTCCCCGGGGAGCACGTGGTCACTAGTGACCCTGACCAAGCTTCCCCTGTGTGCCAGTTGCAGGAGGTCATGGTGCTATTATTAACCCCATTTACAGATGAGGAAACTGAGGCTTAAGGTCATACCACTCAGCAGAGGGGGCAATTCCTAGGGTCTCTGTAAAGATAAAAGACTTAAGACGGGAAAGTGCTTAGAACGGGGCCTGGCTTGCACCAAGCACTCCATGTACGCGCGTTGTCACTCTTTCCTGTTATTGTTTATTTTCCTCCGCACCATCCTGTTAGGATAAAAAAAGGGAGCCTTTGTTCTCACGTGGAAGTTTGCATTTCATGCTGTCATCCCAGAGCTGGGATGGACATGAGGTAGATAATGATGATAGGATGATACGAGTGCCCATAATTTACTGACACGTGCCCTGGATGAGGTCAGAGGACTCGCTCAGGGTCATGTAGCCCACACGTGGTGGAGCTCCAGTGCAGCCTGCACTTGGGCTCTGAGACCTCAGCATCTCCAGAGGGTTTGGCTCCCAAATGCAAGCCATGATCCCACCTGTGCTGAGCCGGTCATGGGACCTACCTGGCCATCCTTGTCCTTCAGCCTGAGTTGTTCTTATCACACTAGTGGTGTGACCTTGAACAAGGATCATCTGACCTCCTGGGGCCTCAAGGTCCCCCACGGCAAATTGTACAGAAAGTTACTTCTCTTTTAGGATCTAGGAGACGAGCATGTGTGTAAAAGACAGTGCTAAGTGCAGGCTGCTCTGGTTTCTTTTATAGTTTAACTTTGGGGAAGGAAGTGCATTCACATGATGCAGAATTTGAAAGATACAAGAGATGCGCAGGGCAAGACCAGCCTCCCTCCTCATACCCCAGCGGCCAGCTCCTCTCCCTGAGGCCCCAGTGTCACCAGTTCCTTGAGTGTCCTTCAAGAGAGGGTTTGTGTCTGTCCTTGTGGTTGGCTGCGTTGTTGTCATCGCCATCATCATGGGCATCGTCATGGGCAGGATGCCCTGCACGTTTAAAATTCCCTGTAAATGGTCAAAGCAGTTATTACTGTGGAGCTTAAAAAGGCATCACGTTGTGATTTTCCAAATAGAAAGTGAAGCTGAGTTGATCTTCTTGGCATCATTTATTTAATCAAATTGACCTCTCCCCTTGAAACTTAGGTTTCTGTTAAAGGAATCCCATCTTCCTAATTTGACGTTTATTATAAAACTGTAAATACTGATCTAATGAATACAATGTTTGGAACCTGCCTCAAGTAAATGTTTGTTAAGCCTTGGCTTTACCTGACTCCGGGCGTAATGATGTAAAATAATCCATCAGCATACACTGGCTGTATCCCCCGCCTATGCCTGTATCCTTTCTCTCTCCATCAGAAAATGATACATTGAAGATAAAAGCAATGGATGGTATCAGCAAGGGCAGGATGCCATGGTTACAAAGTAGCAAGAAGAGTGTGGAGCAGGGTTGAGTGGTTTTCTGCTTATCTCTTATTTATTCAACAAATACTGATTGTGCTTCCACCACATGCCAGGCCCTGTGCTGGGTGCTCCCCACTCAGTTTGGTCCACAGACTAGCAGCACAGACCTCCCCTGGGGGCTCGTTCAAAATGCAGAATCCCAGGCTTCACAGTCTGCCAAGTCAGAATCTGCCTTTTACAAGATGCCTTGGTGATTTGTGTGCATATTGGAGTCTGGAGCACATTATTCTAGGACAGAGGTCGACAAACTATGCCATCCAAGTCCGGCCCACCACCTGCCTTTCTATATAAAGTTTTATTGGAACAAAGCCACGCCATTTATTTACATATTGTCGGTGGCTGCCTTGGTGCTACGTTGGCAGAGTTGAGTCCTTGCGACAGACACTATGTGGCCTGCAAAGCCTAAAACGTTTACTGTCTTGTCCATTGTGGGAAAAGTTTGCTGACTGGAGACGGAGATAGAATAGTGAACAGAACAGACAAAATCCCATGTTCTCACGGAGATGGTGTTCCGGTGGAGGGAGATACACAACAAACCAGTAAACCTAGTGTTGGTAAAGAGCCATAAGAAGAAAAATAAGGCAGGAGGGGAGGATGGAAGATGATTGTGAGGTGGTGAGGATGCTATTTAGGGAAGAACTTTCTGAAGAGATGACATTTAACCAGAATTTTGAGTGCAGTGAGAGAGTAAGCTGTGTCACGGTCTTGAGGGAAAGTGCCGTAGGAGAGGGAATAGCTAATGCAAAGGCACTGAGGCGGGAGCTTTCCTGGTGTCCATTTTGGACATCAGTTCAGAGGTGGGTTCTGATTAGGAGTTAGGTATTGACAGTGAACATGTTTTTTTTTTCTCACATGACCTTTGCTGTGGCATTTCAGTGCCTTTTATATGACCATGGAATGTAGACAGAGGTCCTCAACTCGCAGCCCAGGGAAGTCTTCTGTGTGTCATTGGGTACAGTTGCACAGACAGTGCACTGCACAAGAGCACTGCATCTCATGAGGGCACCATTCACATTTGTATATTTATCAAGACAGTGTTCTGACACACGCCTTCTAAGGGTGTAGAGGAAGAGGTGTCTTCTCCTAATTTGTACAAAAGTGCCAGGCATCTTAGCAGTGGCCCTGGTGGTATAATTCTTAAAAAGAGAAAAAAATCTGAGTGTGCATGTCTTCAGGTCAGGGACATTCGTCTGTCTGCACTGGTTGCTCAGTTCATCTACATTACCTGGCCCTTTAAGCCATGTGAATTGAACTCTTGATGGCAAGAAGGGCATTTCTGCTAGTCTAAAAGACATCCCTACTCAATTATTTTCTTTCTCGCAGATGGGGTTCTTGTTGTTTTCTCCTTCCTACCCTCTAACCAACCAGACTGGCTGGGACGGCGTGGGGAGCCTTGTCAGCTTCCACCTCTGCCTTGGCCTGGCTGTGCGACCTCAGCCCACACACTTCTTCTCTCTGAGCTGTAGGAGCCTCAGCTCCAAAACAAGGGTGCTCCGTGTGCTCCTCCCACCACTAAACTTACACGATTCTGTGACTCAGATTAATAGGTATCACCTGAGTAGAAGCCTGCGTTTAGTTCTGTTGGCTTGGAGGTGGCAGTTCCAGCTTCTCTTCACCTTGGCCTGCCTTCACTTGCATCATTTCCTACCTCCAGGGTTGACTCATTCATGGACTTGAAGCTGGCTTGTTTAGAGCTCGGGGGTGATGGAGCTAGGAGACTTAGAAATCATCTAGCTGAATGACTGGTGTGTCGGATTCATGCCATCTTACTGAGGGCTTCGGTTACCATTTTATTGAGGGCTTCAGTTACTGTTTCACTGAGGGCCAGACTTTTTCCTAAGCCAGTGTCTCATTCAATCTCACGCTGAGGACTTGAGGTAGGTACCGTCATCATTGGTTTGCATTTCTCGGATGGAGGCTCAGAGAGATGATGTGAACTATAAAGCTGACACAGTGACTAAATTATGTGAATTATGAAGATGACACAGTGACTAAATTGGCTGAGCCACGACTCAGACTTAAAAGCAGAGGTTAGGAATGTATTTTTTATCAAGCGTGTACAACGTGCCAGACATTAAGTACCAGCTTGCATTACCCATGGTTACCCTATGAATTGGGTCCTGTTATAATGAGAAAACGGAGCCCCCAAGAAATGTGTGGCTTGTCCAGGGCAAGGCTTACGCAGGCAGTAAGTGGAACCATTTCAGATTTCTGATCTTTTTCTCCTTCTCACGCACTTCTCTGCTTTGTGAACTTTTATGTGCATCCTGTTTACCTGTTGGCCTCTGTTACAGGTCTGTGTGTCTGTGCCGGGGAGGGTGATGCTGATACTTGGGTGGCCCCTGGCTAAACCATATCTTACCATCTTCCCCTCTGCTTCCTGGAGCTGAGCTGTCATCTTCCCTTGTCTGAGGAGATAGCTATAGCTTCCTAACTGGTTTCCCTAGCTCCACTTGTGCCCCTTGCCCAGTCTGCTCCCCACACAGCAGCCAGAGGATCCGTTTGAGATGTGAATGGGTCCACAGCACTCCCTTGTTCTGATTCCTCCTGTGTCTCCCCTCTCACCCGGTACACACAGACTCCTTAGCATGGACTGTGAGGCCCTGCGTCATCTGGTCCCTGCCTGCCTCTCTGCTCGTCCTCACTCACTCCACTTTCACGCTACTGGCCTTTCACTGTTCTTCAAACTCTCCACGCAGGCTCCTGCCTCAGGGCCTTTGCACTTGCTATTCACATTCCCAGATATCCACACAGCGCTCTTCTCTGCTTCACTCAAGTCTCCCTTTAACTGTCACTGCGAGGAAGCGTTCCCTGATTCTTCTATCAAAATAGCTACCCCTTCCTCTGCCATCCCCTCCCATGTTACTTACGGTGTTTTCTTTCATAGCCTGATGTATTCTTCCTTCCTCCCCTCCTTCCATCCCTCCCTCCCACTCGTCCCCCCATCAGCCCTCCGTTACTGCTCCATCCCCGTCCCAAGCACAGTGCCTGTCGCTTAGAGGCACTTGATCTGTGCGTGAACGTTGGCAGAGTGTCACCGCTGTTCCTTGCAGGTGTTAGTGAGCCCCGGTTTGCCTTGGCCCCTTGGATGAACAGTGCCCAGGGAGCTGGGGTGACGGGTGTGCTGACACGGGCGGCCCCTCGGTGGCTTTCCTGTGCTAAAGGAAATGAAGGAAGGAAGTACAACAATTAAGAAGGACCAATTCAGAGCGCTGGGACGTGCCCAGGCTTCCGCGGCCCCTCGTCTCTTTGCCCGACGTGACTTGGCCTTGCCTGCGGCAAACAGCAGTCGTGACTTGATGGAATGGGCACAAGTTAGTTTTATAATGATTAAGAAGAAGAAAAGAAAAACCTTATTTTTCACTTTCCTTTTTTAATCAAGAAGTATGCCGTGGGTGTTTCCTTGTGGTTTTCAGTCAAAGAGAGGATTGTTGTTGAGCTCCGAGTTCCCCTGGGGGCTGCAGCTTTGCGTGTGTCTAACTTTAACTTTGAACTCATGCTTTTAGGGCTGCGCTGGGATCGGGGGTCCTGGGGTCCTGCTCTGAACAAGGCAACAGGCTTGTTTATTGTGTCCCAAGTGCCCTGTCCACACAGGCCGCCTCCCAGATCTCACCCCATCTTCTTCCTGTTCCGATATACCCTCCACAGCCCGTCCTGCCCCTGGAGCAACGGGGAGGAGGGCCAAGTGGGTGGAAGGAGCTGCAAGAACTGGGCTCGGAGTGATGCCCAATGGCGGGGGGAGGGGGGCGTCCGAACGTGGGCTCCTGTGCAGGGGTTAAAGGTGGTTTCGTGCTCAGCCAGGCATCTCTACCAAGGGCTGGTTGTATAGGAACAGGCTCACCCCGAGTTCAGACGGTGTCCCCGGAGCAGCTGCAAGTGTGTATCTAGAGACCCCACGTACTCTTGTTCTTTCTACACCCATGTGTCCTGCTCCCACGCGTTCTTTTCTCGTGTGTTTATTTTTTGGTGGATGTGTTATGTTTCTTGACAGGGGAGCAGAAGAATTGGCTCCTTGACTTTGAATCCCTGGTTGGGGAGGAGGTTAGGGGGGCCCGTTGCTGCCCCCTTCTTGGGCCGAGGCACAACCTTGGAAAGTGCATCTCCAGGTGGCAGGCGGACTTTGGGAGGCTGTGACCTGCTGGGGGCGTGGGTGCGAGTCCTGCCTTGTGGTTGGACCTGTGTCCCCTCTCCGGGCCAGGATGGGAGTGACGTTTTTCAAAGGGAAGCTTTGCGTCACCTCTTGTGCCCATCTGCCACCCCCCCGGCTGAGCTGCTGAGAACAAGGTACACCTGGATGCAGTGCACCTGGATGGTACCCTAACACCCGCCCCCAGAGCCTTTCAGGGGTATCTAGGAGGTCAGGTTGGGCAGCAGCCCTTCTTCAGTCAGCAAATATTTACCATGTGTCAGCTGTGCACCCTGGATGGAGAGAGAAATCGATCAGTCCCTGCCTCCGGGGAGCGCTCAGTCTACTGGGATAGGGAGAACCAGATATGGGAATAATTGAAGTCACGAGGGAGGCAGTTGAACAAAGAGGTTAATAGGAGGCGGTAATGGAGTCAGATGGCCTGGGTTAGAATCCTGACTCTGCCACTTACTGGCTTGGCTGTGTGACACTGGGCAAGTTACTTAACCTCTCTGTGGCTATAAAGTAGGATGATGATGGTACTTGAAAAAGAGATGATGACTGTAAAGCATTAAGCAGAGTGCCTGGTAAAATGAGTCCCATAAATGTTAGTTTTTGTTTGTTTGTTTGTTTTTTTAACTGAGATAAGGGTAACATCTATGAGGGATGTGATAGAGGGAGGGGATGGTGAAGGTCTGGGTTCAGCAGATCACTCTGCCTCAGAGAATCTGGGACAGCTTCTTGGAGGAGGTGACATTTGATTGGGGTGTTGAGAGATGTGAAGGAAGAATGTTCCAGGCTCCAGGAACAGCCTGGTAAGCATGCAGAGCTGACAGCACACTGTCTAAGAGCTCGAGGCCTGAGTCTGTCCACAGATGGTTTTAGCAGCTCAGGGCTTCAAACAACAGTTGACATTAGTTACCAGCATTTACAGGTTAGGAGATTTCTCATAAAAAGTGGGATTTCTGGCTGATGTTAATAATCAGAAGATCTGGCAACACTGGGCCCACATCCTGCATGGTAGTAGTGGTCAGGAGCTGGGGGCTGCCCTCCCTTTACACCAGGGCTGGAATCCCAGATCCCCCCCAGTTCTAACCAGGCCCAGTTTGCTCATTCAAGTCCTTACCTGGTCCCTCTGGGCACCTTGTTGGTGATCCTGGACAGGGGTTTGTTACCTGTTTTGGGAAATGTTTGGAGAAATGAACCCAGGTCTCACTGACTTTAATGTCTAAACATTTACCCAAAGTGATTTTTCTTAAATATAGAAGTGAGACTTTGAATAGCAAAAGGTGACCTTCCCTTTCCCACATTATTGTCCTTCATTTCAGTAGAAGGAGGTAGGTGGGGGTCTGTTCTTTTGTTTGTTTTTTGCATGAATCAGTATTTTATTCCTTTTATTGCCAAGTAAAATTCCATTGCATTGATGTATCAGAGTTTGTTTAAGGGGGTTTGTTCTGATCCACAGATTTTTCACAGGGAAGAAAGGAGGGATAATTGAGACCTGAATTAAATTCCTCTTCAGGTGACACGCTGGGGTGTCGACCTGGCCAGCGGGGTTGATTGGAGCTGCTACACCTGGGAGTGGGGATGGGTGTGTTTGTCGTGGGCTTCGAGCTCAGAAAGGAAGGGAACTGAACCCCACGGATTGAGAGCAGGGAGCCAGGTTGCTTCCCTCGGCCCCTCAAAATTCCACACTTGCTAAAAAAAATGAGCGCGGCAGATTCTATCTGCATTCTGCGAGTCAGCAGAGGAAATCCCAGCTCAGAACTGGATGAGGCTGAACCCCAGACAGGATACACATGGTACTGACACAGCACTCAGCTTCATCTCGGACATTTAAGATGGAATTTGTCTCTCCTCTCCCCTGAAAGGATGGAGAAGCCGCATTCTCTTTGAGCTGAGTATTAGGGTCACGCTCAAATCCCCGTCAGAAAGGAGGCTTTGGGGTAGCTGGGATTCTAGCCCCCCAGAGTTGGGTGGAGGCTTCCTTTGCCCATCTGGAGGTCAGCTCTGACAGCCCACTGACTGTCGGGTGGCTGGGTGTCCATTTAGGCCCCAGGCTGGCCTCCTTTCCAAGTGTGGGTGACTCGCAGGCAGCGGGCACAGCCATTTGCTGTCACGTTCGGTACAGTAAGTGGCCGTCCTCTCTGTCACCATCTCTCTCCGTTAACAGAGGACTTCAGGGTTTGGGCGGCCACCCAGGCCTCTCTAATCCTTAAGGAGTTAGAGTGAGCGTTTCCTTCTTACAACAAACTTCACTTCCCTTTCCTTCCAAAAGTCCTTCTCGGCAAACTGGGGCTTCTCGACCTCTCACCTCCCTGCCGTGGGAGGTGAGGATCTCTCCCTCGCTGTGAGGTGACTGGGGCAGTGGTGCCTCACTGCTGCCAGCCGGGTTCCAGCCCCTCACACCCCACAGATCCCGAGTCTCAGGACTCGGATGGAGCCGTGTTCAACTCTTGGCCGGGGTAGGCTGCCGACGGAACGAACAGAGATCTGAAAATGGTAGCGAAGGAAAGGGCTTTGGGGCATGAAATAACCTCTTAAGAGTGAAGTGTAAGAGAATCACTGATGTGTGCTGTGTTTCCACTCGAAAGTAAAAGGATGATTTTTTTTTTTTTTTTTTGCGGTACGCGGGCCTCTCACTGTTGTGGCCTCTCCCGTTGCGGAGCACAGGCTCTGGACGCGCAGGCTCAGCGGCCGTGGCTCACGGGCCCAGCTGCTCCGCGGCATGTGGGATCTTCCCGGACCGGGGCACGAACCCGTGTCCCCTGCATCGGCAGGTGGACTCTCAACCACTGCGCCACCAGGGAAGCCCCAAAAGGATGATTTTTAAACAAAGAGGAAATAGGAGGAGCAGGTGTAGCAGAAAAGCAACGGGCTGGGGAAGCCTCTGGACTTGCTTTTCGTTCCCAGTTGTAACCCTTCCGAGCTGGTCACCTTAGGCAGCTCACTTAGCCTCTCTGAGCTGTCGTCTGGAGGTGCAGTGCCTGGTTCCGGGCTTGGCATGGGCAGCAGCGTGGGCCCTGCCCTTCTTCTCTCTTCTAAGGAGGACTAATGAACCAAATTAATGAATGATGACACTGAGCTACCTTAGAGGAAGGTTTGAAATTAATGATGACGATGGTGCTGGTGATGATGGTAACTCTGACATTTATTGAGCACTTACTATGTGCCTGGTGCCGTTCTAAGCTCTTTACATGTATTATTTAATCCTCATGGCAGTGAGGACACACGAGGTGGGTACCTGTTATTATCCCCCTTGTACAGATGGGGGCCAGTGTTCTGACGAATCTTAGATCTGAGACACAGATGGGGCCTGAGAAAGCTGGTGGTCAGCGCCACCGTGTCCCGGGCCAGGCTCTTTGCTTGGTGTTTCTGCCCATCCCAGTGGGAGAGCATCATGCCCGGGGCCCTGGTGCTGACACTGGCACAGACGAGGGAACCGTGTGTGGACCGAGCTGGACTCTGTCCTGCCTCTGCTCCCTGGCCTCTCGGGGGATCAGCACAGCTGGATCTTTCTGGCGCGCTGGGCCAGGGGGCTGTTTCTGCAGAGCTGCCTCAGGTGGAGGAGCTGGCTTGTGTCCAGAGCCTGGCAAATGAGAATCACAGAAGGGGAGGGTCTCTCCCCGATCGAGGATAGTAGATTCACCATGTCCATCTGGGGCCATTCACCCTGTGAGTGGGAAGGTGAGTAGAATGGCCTGTAAGTCCAGAACGATTTCTCTGGTACATCATTGATTTCACATCATGCAGTTGTGACATGATGCCACCAAACCTCATTCCGTATCCACAACAGCCCCTTGAAAATCAAATGAAGATGATGGATAACGTTTATTGAGCACTTACTATGTGCTGTCACTGTTTTAAGAGTTGCGTATGTAATAACTCATTTCCTTCTCACGAGCCTATGACGTAGGTAGGCGCTGTTTCCATTTTACACACGTAGAAGCATTTTTGGAGGGTCTGAGTGCCTGTCCGAGGTCGCCAGCCAGTGAGTTCAACAGCTGGGGCTTGAGCTTGGGTCTGCCAGCCCCCAGCCGCACCCCCCACCCCCCCAAGTCCACACCCCTGGCCTCTACTGCTTTGACATCTCTTCTTCTGGTTTCCTGATGACAAAACCAGGGCCCAGAGGCTTGGGTGACTTTGCGAATGTCACGTGGTAACCAGAGGCCCAGGCTTGCAGGTCAGTATCCTGTCCTCTTGGAGATGCGGGCCCCAAGCTGAGGACGCCAGCACCAATGCGGCAATTCCGTGTGCGCGCGGACACGGCGGTGACCGGGGGACGCAGGGCGACATGAAAGGAACATGCTTGGCCTTGACAGGGGCCCAGCCCCGGCGCTCACTGGAGGCAGTTGAAAGGAAAGCTCCCGATAAAGAGACGCTTTATCACGCCCCTTGACAGGCTGCGCTTCCTCCCTGCTGCTACGTGAGCCTTAAACCTCTAACAAGCCCCTGGCGTGGAGCTCCGCCGCCTCCAGCTCCCACCACGGGCTCCGGCGGCGGGGGGAGGCCATTAGCGGTGGGGGTGGGCCCGGGGGTGGGTGGGTGCCAACCCTTTGAAACCATCCAGGGGGGGCCCACGCCGCCCTTATCTTGGCCTGTTGGTGTTTCCGGACCGGAAAAGGGAAGCGCAAAGAGGAAAGGCTTTCTCCTGCGACTTTTGTATTTGGCTCACATTAAGTGAGGCCGGGCCGGGGTTTTGTTGTTTGTTTTCCCACTTTTCAGCGCGAGGCTGATGGATGATTCTGGCGTTGCCGACGCCCGGTTCTCTGGGGGCGGCACGCCACACGCCCGGCCACACTCACGCACACCTGCTCCCGGCAGCAGTGCAGTCTCCCCTGTGGCTTTTGGACAAGCCCGGGCTGTGCCAGGTCCGAGCAGGGTCCTCTAGCCACCCTCCCCGCCCCCCGGGTTAGCCCCACGGAGCTCTGGCGAGCGTGGCCCCTCCAGGGTGTGGAGGGTTGCGTATTCATTCACCCCCGGGCCCCGCAGCCAGCGGCCTTGTCTAGACAGGAAGATGTGTGTGATTGGATTGAAAGACCAGGCTCTAGCTCCTGGTGGGGTGAGAAGGAGCCTGGAGCATCGGGACCGGGGATACGGTCGCTCCAGAGGAGCCCAGGCTGGTGTAGCAGGGGCGCGTCGGGGGAGGTGGGATGGGGGGGCGGGAGACTGGAGGAGGGGCAGCAGGGAGATGAGGGGAGGCCGAGTGGAGAGGGGGACCAGACTGCAGAGAGATCCTTACGGTTTTCACGGAGCGTGGGCGGGGGGCAAGTGTGTGTACGCTCTCCATCAGTGGGAGAAGAGAGAGAAATGGACAGACGGACACATGAGCGGATGTGCACGAGCACAGACGTGTGTAGAGACCCGCGTGTACCCAGGGGTGTGGCCCTGCCAGTTTGTACTGGCTCGTGGGAACCGATTGTTAAATTTTCAGGAGTTCTGCTACATTTTCCTATCATCTACGCCCCTGAGGTTATTTACATCCATTGTCTCTGTACAGGGGAAATAGTCCGTATGGTCCGCCATTGTACATCTCTTTCCAAATCCGGTGACATTGCATTGGTAGACTGGAATCAGCTATGGTGGGAGTATTTACACCACGGAAATTGGCAAACATTACAAATTGAGCTTTTTCCCGTGGAGAACTGGTTGTTAAACACTTAGCCCACCCCGGAGACCCTGCAGTTGCACACACAGAACAAGGAAGACAAACAGGCAAGCAGCTGCCTGGAAGATTGTCACTTATGGTTTCAGGAAAATGCATGGAAGTTTTATACATTGGTGGATTTTCTTTTTCCACTTCCTTCTCTGCACAAAGGACCCCTCTGCTAGCACGCGGGCAGGGCAGTGGTACTTTTTCTTCTTGTAGAGCTTCTCGGCTCCTTGAGCAAAAGGTTTCCTGAGCCTCTCCTGTGTCTGGGCGCTGACCCAGGTAGTTTTTTAACAAGTCCCTTGATGATCGCCTGGCTCCCAACCCTGGCTCTGCTCTTCCCCTAGCACTGCCTGTGACAGACTTATGTGTCAGTCAGTGTTCTTCAAACTGGGGTTTCCTGGGGTTCCCTGGTCAATGAATTCTCTGGTACTTAGCATTTTAAAAAACATTTATAATTATTTTCTTGGCACCGGTATTTTATTGGTTTTTTTTTTTTTTTTTTTTTTTTTTTTTTGCTGTACGCGGGCCTCTCACTGTTGTGGCCTCTCCCGTTGCGGAGCACAGGCTCCGGACGCGCAGGCTCAGCGGCCATGGCTCACGGGCCCAGCTGCTCCGCGGCATCTTCCCGGACCGGGGCACGAACCCGCGTCCCCTGCCTCGGCAGGCGGACTCCCAACCACTGCGCCACCAGGGAAGCCCTTTATTGTGTATTTATGTGCACCTTTGATTGCTGACTGATGATCCTGGGTTCCTATTTGAGGTAGTGACATAAAGTTTATTTTATTTATTTATATTCTTTAAAATTTTAATTATGGAAGATTTCACACATACATAAAATTAGAGAGAATGGTGCAGTGAACCCGCTATATACCCATCACTCAACAACTATCAACATTTTGCCGGCATTGTTTATGGAAGATTTTTGAAGAGGGTTATTATTTATCCAAATATTTCTAGTAGCTTTAACTTGAATTTATTGATTTTTTAAACTTTTAAAATTGAGATATAGTTGATGTACAATATTATATAAGTTACAGGTGTACAACATAGTGATTCACAATTTTTAAAGTTTATACTCCACTTACAGTTATTATAAAATATTGGCTATATCCCCTGTGTTGTACAATAAATATATCCTTGTAGCTTATTTATTTTATACACAATAGTTTGTATAACTATTTATGGTATACATATAGTATACATTATATAAGTATTTGTATTTATATATTATGCAAAAAATGTAAAATTTATTTTAAAATAAGTTTCTGTAAGTAGAAATACAAGTTACCTTTTAAAGAGAAAGTTCAGTCACTAATGGTTCAGTAAAAGCTCAGGAACATGGCTAGAGAATGATCGAGGTTTGGGGACATTGTGTGGCCGCTTGTGGGTGTGCTGTCTCCCCCATTCTGAGTCAACAGGAGCAGAATATCATTCCAGGGTCAGGAGAATGAGCCCTGGAGCCCGACCTGCCTGCTTGGAACCCTGACTTCTCCCTTCCTGGCTGTGTGACTTTGAACAAATTGCCTAACCTCTCTGTGCCTCAATTTCCTCTTAAATAAAATAATAGTATCTGCCTCAGAAGGTTGCCCTGAGGATTGAATGAGCTGATAGATATTGGCACTCAGAACAATGCCCAATATTTAGCAAGCAATAATGCTCAATACATTATTAGCTGCTACTGTCGTTACTGTTATTATTATGATTAATTACAGCATCCCCCTTTTATACAGATTTTCCCTAGTGTGGCTTTTTTTTTTGTGAATAGAGAGTGCTCCACAAATATTTGTTGACTTGAATTTTAAATTTTTAGAAAGCTGCCAGGCCTGGCACCTTTCAACCAGGAAAAAGCAATTCGGAAACCAGACAGAAAGTAAGCAGCAATTTTATTTCTAGCGAGCACCGTCGTCACCCCTGCATGTGTCAGACAGCCTTTCTAGACACTCATTCCAATTATGCATAAGAGGGAGAGCAGACTGACTTGGGTGTCGTTGCCTGAAATGGTTCTGAGCAGTTGGATCTTTGACTCTTTGGGTATGACAGTTCCTTTCAGATTCACATTCAGTACTGGCTCTTAACAGAAATCGTTTTTTATGAAGCCTTTTGTAAAGCAGACTTGTGCACCAATACATCTACTCTTTGAATCTTGAGTCTTTTTTTTTTTATTTTCAACTGAAGCTCACCTAAGCATGGTCATCTTATTCCCATTGAGATGCAGTTGAGGGGACATGAACGTATGGAGGAAATGATGGGATGGGTGATGGGATGATGGGTCTTTCAGTTAGACTTAGGTTTAGTTGCATCTATCAGAAACCCAAAGTAACAGTTGCTTTAAACACCCCAAAGCTTATTTTCTTATGGAGAGAGTCTAGAGATGGGTCATCTGAAGTACTATGAAGTTATCAGGAATCCAGGCCCCTCCTCTCTTCCTGTCCCGCTCAGGGTCACCTAATAGTCCAAAATGATTGCCGGAGCCACTGCCATCACATCCATATTCCAAGCAGTATAATTCCAAGGAAGAAAGAAGACAGGGTAAAAGGGGCCCACTCCCCATCTGGGTTAGCTTCCTCTCAGGAACCTTTCTGCAAGTCCTCTCCACACTTTTGCCTACATCTCGTTGACTCAAACCTAGTAACGTGGCTATGTTCATCTGCAAAGGGGCTAGGAAGTGTGGACTGTCAGCTGGACTCGTTGCCACCTAAGATAACTGGGATCCTGTTACTAAGGAAGGGAAAATGGGTAACAGATAGAGAGCAAGTGGTCTCTGCCACAACGGGTAACCTTGAAGAAAGATACTGTAACAGTTTTTATAATACAGTTTTAACGTTTTGAGGGCTGTGGTCCTTCATTTATTACCTGATCTTCCATAGCCTGTGGTCTAGAGAGGTGAATATTAAACTTGAAGATGTAGCAGGGTTTTAGGAGAGGTCCATGGAACATGCCAGCTGATGAGAGGGCAAGAAAGGTCGCCTATGAGGGATGGTCCCTGGGGACCTTTGGGATTCTCTTTTGAGGGCATGTCTGTACCCAAAAGTCAAAAACCTCCAGCCTTCCCTCCTGCTAGTCTGGTCTGTCTCAGAGCTGATTTTCCAGCGCCTAGAACTCTGCGTGGCACATCATAGGCACTTTCTCTGTAGTCAGTAAAAGGGTAAGTGAATCTGAGCCTTGGTTTCCTTATCTTGAAAATCCAGATGAGCGCACTGGCCACTCGTCCTTCTGGCCTTCACAGATGGCGCATATTCTGAGGAGCCATGGAGGTGTCAGGGGCCGAGGGCCTTGAAAGTCAGTGCTTGCGAGACTAGGCAAAGTGTGGCTATTATTACTTTTTAATAAGTTGTTTTTCTTATGACAAAGGTTATAAGTGAAGGAGAAAAATGAGGTGTTCATTCCAACGAGGAAACAGACATTGAACAGGGTAAACCATAAGTTGGGTCATTTCAGATTGTGATGACATGTGTTCAGGGGAAAGCGTGGGTAATAGGAGAGAATACCTGGAGAGGTGGTTTACTTTATATTGGCATTGTCAGGGGATTCCTCTCCAGGCATGGGTTCATTTAAGTTGATGTTTGAATGACAGTAAGCAGTCAGTCGGATGAGAACCAGAGACAGAGCCTTCCCTATAGAGCGAACAGCATGTGCAAAGGCCCTGAGGCAGGAGAGCTTGGGTGTCTGAGGACTGACAAGGAGGCCTGTGTGGCTGCCTGTAGTGGACGAGGGAAGGAGCAGTAGGAGTTAAAGCTGGAGAGAGAAGAAGGAATTGGATGATGCAGGACCTTGCGGGGCGTGGAATTTGAACTTTATTCTTTATGCACCGGGAAACCATTGGTGGGGTTTAGGTAGAGCAGTGATGTGATCTGATTTGCTTTAAAAAGATCCCTCTGGCTGCTTGTAGAGAAAGTATTTAGGATGGTGAGGTAGGAGGAGGGCAAGAGAAAGGCAGGGAGATTATCAAGGGGGTGGGTGCAGTGGTCCGGGCAAGAGATGGTGGTGTTGGGACCCAGGGAAGGTGGAAGAGAAGGTGAGAGATTGAAGGATTAGAGGTGCCCTTTGAAGATTCTGCCAATTGCACTTTCTGATGGACTGCGGATAGGGTTCCAATACAGATTTTCTGCAGAAAAAGGCCCTTCCCCACAAATGTCAGTGTAATTGAAGAATGGTCCTAAGTGGGGTGATTTTGTCCCTCAGAGGGCGTTTGACAATGTCCAGAGACATTTCTGATCAACACAACTGGGTTGGGCGGGGGAGCAGTTTACTGGCATCTTGTGGGTAGAGACCAGAGACCCTGCTAAACACCCTACAATGCACAGGACAGGCCCCCACAGAGCATGAGCTGGCCCCCAAATCAACCTTAGGCAATAGTGCTGAGGCTGAAAAATCCTGATTCACTAGTTTTGTTTTTGTTTTTTTACCCCACATCTTAAACAAATTGTGAGATAACGATAGTCCCAGGTGTCACCATCCATCCAGAGAGGTACCCGATTCTTCACCCAAGGGATGCGTAGTCATTGTTGTGAGAACAGCTTTCAGTTTAGCGACCCTTCCCTGAGAGGCCCTCTGCTCAATGAATGAATAAATGAATAAACGCATGAGTGAATGAGCGCGGAGCTGCCTCCAGCAAGAGGTGAGTCAGATCGGATCGGCCCACATGCTTCCATCGTGTTATGAAAGCCGGCCCCGAGCGGCTCCGCACAAGAACGGGCTCCTTGTTCCTGGCTGATGCGACTTGCTGCTCTGCCAGAGGGGCCCCGCCTCTCCCCAGGTCACCGACAGAGGCCTGTCTCCGCGCTGTCTCGCCTGTGCACGGTACAAACGTTATGCAGAGCCCTCCAAAAACCCACCCTTTGAAACGAAAGAAATTGGATATTAAAATCCCAAAATAGCGTGCGGAAAGGTACACATCACGTCTGCCTTCTCCTTTTTTTCCCCTTTGTGGCAAAAGTGACTCAGAATTTTTGGTCTGGATCCAGAGAGACCTGCGTGGCCTTTGGGGTGGGGGGGGGAGGTGTGTCATTTGATTGGGAATAACTCACCTTTTGAAGGCCTTGACTGGCTCAGCTGGCTGTCTTGCATTTCATAAGTCCTGGCTTTTCCCACTTCACCATCTCTGGGTTCTTTTTCAGCTTTTGGCCCAAGGGAAAGAGGAAGGGCCAAAGTTTATGCCTCGCCCAGATGACCCTGTCTTTGCTGGAACATTTATGTGAGGCTGAGCTGCAGTTTCTTTGGGATGTTTTATCCAAGTGTTCAGAGGGGCTGCTGTTGGAGCCGGCCGTGGGATTCTCATCCCAGCATCCTTGGGTGTTCACACTGCCATGTTGGGTACCACTGGTCAGGGTCAGATAGGTGCACAAGGTTTGCATGAGCTGCCTTCAGTCCTCAATTGCTCCCTCCAGGGGGACTCAGTTTCTCCCCCCTTCCCTTCTTCTCCCAGAGACCAGGTCCCATGCAGACATCAGACGCTTTGTTCCTCAGTATCAGGTTGGGGCCCTGAGCGAGAGACTCGTGGAGAAATGTTTTTGAAGCATAGCCTCTCTTGTTGTCTGGTCTTTGGGTGAACGCACAGGTGGGAGAGGGCATTGCCCGTGCCTCACCTTTCCTCACCACCTCCAAGAGGCTGCCGAGTCATTGTACTTTTGACTCAGTCTCTCCCTGTGTCCATTCCTAAATGCTGCTAGAGAAGAGATTGTACACTTCATTTTTCCAGCCTGAGCTTGTGTCCTCTTTGACTTCCAATGGAATTAGCCTGGTATAATATGTCTCTTTCACGGTGAGACACATTCCTGCAGACTGGCTCAAGTGGTAGTGAATTCATGCAGACTCCAAACATGGGGATTCTCTTCTAGACATGAATAAGCCTCCTTTCTCAGGGTCACTGGAGGATGAATCACTTGGCAGTATGCTGAGCCACATAGGAACCTGAAAATTAATCTGTTCATTTATTTACTCAGCAAATATTTATTGGACATCTGCTATATGCCAGGTACTATTCAAGGTGCTGGGACGTGGTGATGAATAAGCTTTCATTCTAGCAGGGGCTGGGGTGGGGAGGACAGACAGTCAGCAATGAGCAAATGTATAAGATAACGCTTCTCGAAGGAAATCAGCAGGAATGATGGCGCGACAGTGGGGAGCCTAGCCTCTGCTTTAGCCAGGCTGCTCAAAGAAGGCCCTGAATTTAGGCTAAGACCTAAAGAATCAGGGGATTACCAGCCATGGGAAGACCTGAGGGAAGAGTGTTCTAGGCTGGGGGAGCGCAAGTGCAAAGGCCCTGTGGTAGGGGCAAACTCAGCCTGTTTAAGGAGCAGCAAGGGGGCCCGTGTGGCTGGACCAGGGTCGGGGAGATGAAGTTGGTGACATGGGCAAGGGCCAGATCATGCAGGGTTTTGTAGACTGTGATGAGGCATTTGGATTTTCTAAATGCACCTGAAGAGTATCACACGTTAGGGCCGAAAGATAACCTTCAAGATGATTTCCTCCAAGAACTTAGACTAGAGGGAGGAATTTCATTGTCCAGAGTCACCAGCCATAGGTGAAAGAATGTTTGTGAAAGTTGATATTGATCGAACGCCTACAACCTGCTTTGTGTGTCACTCACTCGATCCTCCCAGCAACCCAGTGAGGGTACGTTGTCATTAGTCCCATATACAGATGAAGAAACTGAGGCCCGGAGAGGTAAACTAACTTCCCTACCACGACAGAGTCAGTGCCGTGCCAGGATGTAACCCCAGATGGTCTGGCTTCTCCAGGGTCCATGCTCTTAATCTCCGTGTTACATTGGTTCTACCCAAGGCATGGGACAGAGAGAAGATGTGAAAAGTATTCGTTTGGCTTCTTAAAGCAACAAAAAACCAAAACTCCTTCCAAAGGTCCATTCCGAGAAGGCTCGCATATTTCAGTCCAGCACTTCCAGACTCATCTCCTCTATGACTCAGTCACTCCTTGGCCTGGAGAGATAGTTGGTCGGGATGGGGATGCTGGTGGGGAGCTGACATTTCTTTTTTTTCTTTTTTTTTCTGACATTTCTGTTGAGTGGACCCGAAGCAGGGGGCTGAGAGTACAGTGGGGCAGGTGGGACCGGAGAAGGGAAAGTTGGTGTCTCCAGGAGGGAGGGGGCAAAGTGATCCAGTTTCTTTGTTCAGAGAACCCCGGGGGGGCGGTGCTGTGGGGAGAGTAGAATGCAGTACAGCACTGGGTCCTGAATCCCATTAGGCTAATGTGCCTGTCTCTGATCTCGCCACTCTGTTTTCTATGGCTTCCTTGGGGTTTCAAATGTGGACATGGTAATTGGAAACAAATTTAGCATGTTTCAGGCCATCAAGCCTCTCTCTTCAGTCATCGTGCTTGCTCTGCGGTAGATATGTCTGTTTTTAATTTCCAGTGATGTGAGAAATATAGAATGACTTGATTCTTAATTTAGAATACTGAGAGAGACTGACTTGTTTTGTTTTCGAGCCCGTGCAAAGTGTCTCATTCTCTTTTTATGGCTCGCCATGTGATTTTTAAAACGTGGCCCTGTGGAAGCGGGCAGGCGCAAGATAGGGGTAGGGGAGATTAAGAGGTACAAACTACTAGGTATAAAATAAACAAGCTACAGGGATATATTGTACAACACAGGGAACAGAGCCAATATTTTATAATAACTATAAATGGAAGACAACCTTTAAAAATTGTGAATCACTATGTTGTACACTTGAAACTTGAATATTATACATCAACTCTACCTCAAGTTAAATAAAAAATAAAATACAATAATAAAATAGAATGTGACGCTAGCAGAGAGGCGTCTGGTCACAGAGGTCTCCCTGCGAGGCTGAAGACATATCCGGCCAGCGGGATCCCCGCTTGGGTGAGAAAGCAGACGTGGGGCCCCTCTTCCATCACACCCTGGAGATGCTGTCACCTCTCCTTGGAGCAGGGGAGTCCCGGTGTCGGTTGTCTCACCAGCCGAGTCCTGTGCACGCTGAGCAGGACACAGTGTTCGCTGTGGGCCTGGAAGCTAGCTGCCGTGGGCAGCACAACCGCCCTTCGTCATGGCGGAGGGGAGGGTCTGGAGGGCTGATAGCCACTGAGACCCCGCTGGTGGGGCTCCCCTCCCTCCTAGGGTCGCTCACGTGTTGAGCACCTGCGTGGTGTTCTAGGCACTGCACATGCCTCTGTGAGCCAGACAGGTAAGCTGCTGCTGCTCTAGTCAGGGAGGGACCGGAGAAGGGAAAAAAATCAAATAAATATATCACGCGACAGCAGGCTACGGTAAATGGCTGTTGCAGCATAAAGCAGGGTGGGTAGGTGAAGAGTGAGATGGGCGTTGGGGGCCGTGTTGGGATGAGTGGTCGGGGAAGGGCTCTCTGATAAGGGGTCGTTTGGGGAGAGGTTTGAGCGACAAGGAGGATGAGCCCTGGGAGGATGCGGCATGAGCGCACCAAGCACAGAGAGCGCTTCGTGCTGAGACCCTGAGGCTGGAGCGTGCCTGGTGTGCGTGGCTTGTCTGAGGACAACGGGGCCGGTGTGGCTGCAGTGGAGGGAGCGGGGAGGGAGGGTTGGAGTTGGAGGAGACGGTTCAGATCATATAGGATCTTCTGAGTCACGTTAAAGACATTGGCTTTTTGATCCGAAAAAGATGTTTGCTGTGGGCTTCCCAGGTGGCGCAGTGGTTGAGAGTCCGCCTGCCGATGCAGGGGACATGGGATCGTGCCCCGGTCCGGGAGGATCCCACGTGCCGCGGAGCGGCTGGGCCCGTGAGCCATGGCCGCTGAGCCTGTGCATCCGGAGCCTGTGCTCCGCAACGGGAGAGGCCACAACAGTGAGAGGACCGCGTACCGCCAAAAAAAAAAAAAAAAAAAAAAAAAAAAAGATGTTTGCTGTGGCGGGGTGGGTGGGAGCGGTGGTTGAGTAGAGGAGCAACAAGATCTAATGTACAGTCTTAAAGATCATTCTAGCTGCTGTGTGCAGAAGGTCATGTGGAGCGGGGAGGAGAAGAGGTGGGCAAGGATGGAAGCAGGGAGACCCTGGAAGGAGGTTACTGCAATGGTCCAGGCAAGAGATGATGGTAGCTCAGACCCTAGTGGTGGTAATCGGGCTTGCGAGAAGCAGATTCTCGCTGGATTTCAAACGCTGAGCCACCAAGACTTGCTGCTCCAGTGGATGTGGTGTGCGGTTTGCTTCTCTGTTGGTGTGGGCCCCATACCCTTAACTCGAAGGGACCCTGCTGGCACCTCTGCCTGCCTCTTCCTTTGCTGAAGCCCTCCACCTTGGACTCCTGCTCTTGACGTTTCTGTGGGTGGGTCCTGGGTCTTGACTTTTCTTACAGGATGGGATGGGACGTTGCACATGCATTTGTACCTTCATCCCTTTAGTTTACCTTCTTTGTGTCCCTTAAAAGAAATGTCAAGGTTTACAAAGAGAAAAGCAGATGGGGGGGGGTGTCTCTTTCTTTGAATGAATATTTTGGCTTTATTTTTGTGGTATACATTCATTTGAGTTGAATTTTAACCAATATATTGGGTTTAGGGGAGCTACAACCATGGAGTCATGGGACAACAGAGCTCCTTACTGGGAATGATCAAAGTCCAGTGGGCATTTTAAAACAAGACCTGGTTTCTTTTCTACTTTTATTTTGGACACACACACACACACACACACACACACACACACACATCCCTTCTCCACCTTAAAAACACATATATTTGTTCTCACGGTTATGGTGTATTTTGGAGATTATTCTATATTGCTATATAAAAAGCTTCCTTAGGGTGCCCCATGTGGTTGCCCAGATTGTGCACTGCACAACTCCAGGGGTTGCCATTCATATTCACTGTCATGCTGGTCCCCAGCATACTCGTTCTTTTTTTTTTTTTTAATAACAGTATTATACTCTGTAATATCCCAATACTGATTTAACCAGTACTCTTTTCATGGACCTTAGGTCGTTTCCAATATTTTGCTGTTTTAAAGAGCGCTGCATTGAATAACCTTGTCATTAGTTTTTCTCTGCACATCTGCCAGGGCATCCATGGGATAACCCACTTACCAGTAGTGGAATTACTACAGCAAAGGGAGTGTACATTTGTAATTTTGAAAAATAACTGCAAAATTGTCTATCACAGGTTTGGGTACACCCTGTTTCTGTGGGCTCTGCTCTTAGGTTTACATATTTCAACCAGGTCAGGTTTTACCTGGTTGGCACCCTTGTTCTGTCTTTTGCATCAGTCGCACATAGAGCAGATGAAGGAAATATTCCTCCTGGCGTCAGAGCTGGGTTCAAATCCCTGCACTGCTGCTTGCTTGGTTGGGGACCTCATGTCTCTGAGCCTCCGTTTCCTCTTCTGTAAAAGGGCAGTTGAGTTGTCGATGGAACTTTAGGAGGATGGAAAGGGGACAGGCACGCCACAATTAATTGGACACCTAATTATGTCTTGCAATTATGAGAAATATAACAAAGAAGACTATTGCTGGGAGGCCCCGCCTTGTCCGGGGAGCAAGGAAAGACTTTTTTTGGGAAATAGTATTTGAGTCACATTCTGCGGTATGACTAGGAATTACCTAGGGCAGAGGTGGTGGAGACGGTGACTGGGGGATTGTTTCTGAAAGATCAGACACAGAGAACCCCTGGTAAGGGGGTCGGGGTGTGATGTGAGGTGGGGTCAGATCGCACATGGTGGTGTCGTCAGTGGGAGCTGGGAGTTCATAAAAGGCCATTCCGGCCACAGGGTAGAAAGTCGTGGGTGGGGACCGGAGGGGATGCAGGGAAACTCTTTAGGAGAGAAATAGTCGTAGTTTGGACTAGGGTGGAAGTGATGGATGTGGAAATGGTGATGATTTGAGTGCACTGTAGGAAATCAAATTGACAGGACTCTGAGGTGGATCCGATATGGAGGTGAGGCGGAGGGAGTTATCATGAATTAGGGTTTTTAATGATGTTATTAATATGTGCCCATTAGATGGATACGTAATGCTGAGATAAGAGTAAAATCATGGAGTAGTTTTCCTGGTGTGTGTGTGTGTATGTGTGTGTGTGAGAGAGAGAGAGAGAGAGAGAGAGAGAGTGAGATGGGAGTGGGCTTGGGGTAGCAGCTATGTTCTGCAATTTTTGCATCCAAAAGTAAAGGCAGAATTTGAGATCCACGTGTATTTGTAAAAAACTTTCTCCCTGCGTGCTGTGTGGCAGTTGGGAATTACAATAAAACATCCCCATGGGCTTTTCCCTTCTTTCACAATGTAATATTTGAGGACGATACCAATTTCCTAATATTCCAGATTCAACAAAAAAATGCTACTTAACATTGTTAAAGTTTGATTTTAGTAAAATTCAAAACAGTTTCCTTGGCCTGTTGCCATTTTGAAAATCAATCCCACGTTTCAGATTTGATGGCAGCCCCATCCATCTGAGAGTATTTAAAAACTCTGAACAGAGTTGATAGAAAAATTGTTTTCAAGGAAGTGTCATTTATGGGTTCTCATTGCAACATTATATAATGGGGAATGTTTGAACAACCTAAATGCCCAACTGTAGAGGTTAAGCTGTGAGTCCAAACATAGGATGGAAACAAGGGATGCAGGGCAGGGCAAAATTTAAGGTAGCACTCACTTTCAGGTACTCAGATAACATTTGCACAGCCCTGAGAGCCGGTGCCTCCTTAAACCATGTGCCCGGGGAACCTCACTTGCCTTGTGCCAGTCTAAGCCCAGGGAGATACTATGCAGTTATTTGAGATTGTCCCAGTGGACAACATTTAATGACAAAGGGCAATGGTCACATTATATTGTTAAGTGGAAACAATATCTGAAATAGAATCCCAGATATGTTTCTCGAAGTGCCTAGAAGAAGCGTCTGGAAGGATGTACACTAAAGTGCTTATTTATTTTGAGAGAGTATTTTCTCTATAATATATATATTTTTATATTGTCTATTTTTTCTGCAATGAATGATGAACCCTTATAACTTTTATAACAAGACGAAGGGAAAGCAAGTATCCACATGTACCTGTGCCTCAGGACAGTTCAGTTGCTGCTAAGAGGGGGCAGAGCTTGAATTTGGGGGCAGGCGTGGTTCTGATGCGCTTTCTCTGGGAAACGGGGGGTCTCTGAGATGTGGAGACCATTTCAAGTCTGGGTTCTTTTGGCTGAGCTGGTGGGATGGACCTGCCTGTCGTAATATATATAGTCCAGCATCTGGGAGCGTCAGGAGGCAGCTGCGACACCGGGGAAGCAAATCTGGCCACATCCCTGAGCTTCCACTCGATGGCTTTGGAGCTTAGGGTCATGAGCAAGTCACTTAACCCCGCTGAGCCTTGGCTTTCTCACCCAGAAAAGGGATCACCTTGCTTTTCCTTCCGTGTGTTGCTGTGCAGATTAAATCAGCTCTGACACCCCCTAGCTGTGCGGCAGGCCCTCATGATGTGCCCCAGAAGCACCCCTTCTTCCTGGAATCTTGTAGACTGCTTGGGAAATTTTCTGCGAAAAGCAGAAGACTTTTGCTCTCACCCTGGCTGCAGGAGGTGGAGCCTCTTGTGCTTTGGAGGTTGGCTGACCTTGAGCTTCTAGGTTCCAATGGGTGGGCAGGCGGGAGTCTGCTATGGCTGGGAGGCCACCCTGCTTGCCATGCTCCTGAGATGACCTTATCTTTGAAGAAGCCTGGAAAGAGGCCTCAAGACCCAGGTCTTCCTAAAATGGGGGCAATGGGGCATTTGAGACCTTGAGGGCAGGTCATGCCGTCCCAAGGCATCAGGTTCTGTTTGCAAGACCCAAATCACTCAGTTTTTGGAGAGGCAAGTAAATAGCCATAGGGTCTTATCAAACCTCCGGAGAGCTGGCAAGCCTCCTCCAGAATGCACACGCTCTGGTCATCTTCTGCCACCTTCAGGGAAGGGGAGGGTGGGGATCGGAGGGGAAGTGTTTTTTTCACGCTAGACGGTGTGGTTTCTTCCCCCACCCCCCTCCTCCCAGCCCTCCACGTCAGGGGCTCTTCAGCTGCCCACAGAGACGAGGGAATGAGTGCCTGGGTTTCACCACACATCAGGATGTTTGGGGTTGTTTTTCACCTCGTGGGTATTTCACATTCATTCTTCACTTCTCCATTCAGTTCCGTCCTATCACCTCCGTGTTTTGATTTGCATCAGCCTCCGATGACAAGGAGAATTCTCGTGTCATGGGTACCTCCTGTGTGCTGGGCTTTGGGGCCCTATAAAGGTCATCTTCTTTAGCCTTCAAAGAGCCCTGGGCAGTGGGAAGTGATGTCCCTGTTTTATAGGAGCAAATGGAGGCTCAGAGAGGTGGAGTCACTGCTCTGAGGTCACACAGCTGCTGATAAGAAGCAGGGCCTGGACTGAGAGCTGGGTACGTCTGACCAAACGTGAAATCCTTTCTCCTTCCTGCTCTACCATGCCCTCTGACAGCAGAGACCTGTCTTACGTGGGAGGGGGCGCTCACGAGGGTGAGGTGGGTTCCATCTGCTCACATGGCATCAGCTAGTCCAGCTCAACTAGGGGCTGCACAGCCCGGGACACACAAAGTTCCCGCTTAAAGAAGTGGGTTCTTCTCTTGAGGGGCAGCGTTGTTTGTCTTGGTTGCTGTTGCCGGTTTCTCTGGCTCCCTCCATCTCCCTTCCTCCTCCCCTGCCCCCGCCCCTTCTTGTTCAGCAGGAAGAGCACTCTTGATCTTATAATTTCGCACTTGCTCGTGTTTCCTTTGAGAACGTAATCTGCACTTTCTGAGCTGTAGTTGTAGATCAGAGAGCAGCTGTGAGTCTGTCAGCACGCTGGGAATGGACTTAGAGCCTGAAGGCCCGGAGTCCGCATCCTGGCCCTGCCCTGTACTAACAGTGTCCACTGGGGCAAGTTGCCAGGACTTTGCCAGCCTCAGTTTTCTCATCTATAAAATGGGCCCCTCCTACCTAGAATTGCTGTGATACATGTAAAACGTTGAGTGTGGTGCTTGGCCTGGGGACGGTGTACACTTAGCTGCTGCCCGGTTGTTGCTGGTGACCATTGATTCCACATGCTTATTGATCACACCGAACAAAACAAACACGCTTTCTCCTACCATGGACTTCCTGTTCAAGTGGAAAAGAGAGATACTAAGCAAATTAACAACTAACAAGAAAATTCCAGATGGTAACGAAGTAACTATTCCTGGGGTGTGTCAGTGAATGTTTAACATCTACTTCTCTAGAAAAAGCCCCGATTTGTAGCATTTAGCACTTTCTGTGGTGTAAATATTCTCATCGTGGCTAATTTCAGGCTATCAAAGTAATGTCTAATGGCTCTTAAAATTCCTGAAAATTTAAGCAACTGCAAGGGTGGAATAGCTGGCTCCGGCACTGGGTGTATGTAACTAATGTGGTTTGGGAAAGACCTGAAGATCTGAGAGCTAAATGTACCAGTGGAAGAGTATGCCAGCAGAGAAGATGGCTGTGCAAAGGCCCTGAGGTCGGAGAGAGCTTGGTGTGCTCAGGGAACAGAAGGATGGCTGGTGCTGGCAGGAGCCTAATGGGGTGGAAGGGCTGGAAGACGGAGGCTGGGCTGTTGGAAGCCTCATAGACCATGGTACCAAGTTTGGATTTTATTCGCTGGCCACAGGAAGTCTTTGGAGGGTTGTAAGCAGGGGAACGTCTGGGTCTGCTTTGCATTTTTTAAAGATCAGAGGGCTATTCTGTTAAAGACCAGCAAGAGGTCAGTTAGGGAGCAGTGGTGGTCACTCCAGGGAGAGGCAGTAGCGGCTTGGACTAGTGTACCATCAGGGGAGGGGACTAGAGGTGGCTGGACTCCTTTGGGATGTGACGGATTTTATCCCCAGGTGTTCTCTGGCTGTTTACCCTGAGTACATGCAGCCTGCAATTTCTGCTCTTAGATCCCGGGAAGGAGGAAGGAACCTCAGACCATTAGGGTCACTCTCTATCCTACCTGCTCTCCTCCTTGATTCTGATGATACTGTGTTTACCACCTCCTGATAAATCCAGGACAGGAGGTGAGGAAAGATATGTATCTTGGGTCCAAATGCAAAGCAAGAACAACAAAAACAGAATCTGTCCTCGAAGCTGCCCTTCCTCCTTTGATTTTTCTCAAGAACAGTACCTGTTCTTCAGTTTGCATGGGGGAGAAAGATAACAGACTGACTTCACTTCCACCTTTGCCCCAGGGTGCCTCTCCGGTGTGTATCAGACGCTTATGTAAATGTTGTAGGTGTCAGCCTGGCAGGTTATGAAGAAGGTTGCCATCTGGCTCTGCTCCACCCTTAGCTCGCCTCTTGGTCCAGTGTTTAGAGGGGCACAAGAGAACACCATCTTTCTGGACCAGCATCGTCTGAAAGACCTTTTCTCAATGATGGAAACGTCCTGTATCTGTGCCGTTCATTATGGCACCAGCCGTTTGTGGCCATTGAGCGCTTGGAAGGTGCGGCTCGTGTGACTGAGAAACTGACCTTTCAATTAAATTTTTGTATTGCTTGCTATACTGGGCAGTGCAGTTCTAGACCATGTGTGATTATCTATTGCCCTGGAGCCTTTGGTTCTGGGCATTTGACTGGAGATCCTACTGAAATTTTGTAGAACTCTGTGGAAGGGTGGGGTCTCAGTGAGTTGTCACTTGTCATAACCCCGCTTCCGCCCTGTTTGCAGAGGAAGGAGCAGAGGCGCAGAAGGATTACATGATTTGCCCAGCATTTCTCAGCTGGGGAGTGGCAAGACAGGAACCCACCTTCTGACTCTTAGCTCAACATCCGTTTTTCTTTTCTTATGTATAATTTTCAAAACCAATGTTAAATTCCACAAGTTTCCAGGCAGCTCTTCTGCCTGTAACTTTGTGGATGAAGTTAATTCCTCTTTGATCACCTTCTCAACCTTGATCTCCTGCATCCCTAGAAGTGATCATGATGTGGTCAGTCTGGAGCGCATCCTTCCACACCTTTTCCTATTGCATTTACATGAGTATAAATGAATGGATCGAAACATTCAGCATTAAAAAAAATAAGTTGTATCCTGCTATCCATGTTTTTTTTTACGAATTGCTTTTCTTTTTTAATAGTGTGTCTTAGATCTTCTGGGTGAAGTTCACGGATCTTTACCATACTGGTTTTTTAACTGTTGTAGTCTTTCATAGCCTGGACATGTATTACTCATAAGCCTGATGGATGAAACTAATTGTTCATTTTTCTCTTCGTGTTAGTAAACATTTTTGTGCATATCTCCTGCATGCACAGCATTTCATCTGGGGTCCATACTGAGAAGTGGATTTATTAGGTCATAGGGAATATGTACTTTTAATATTAATAACTGCTACTCCAAAAATAGTTATACCAGTTTATGTTCCTATCAGCTATGGGAGAGTGTCTGTGTCCTCACAGCCTCCAAAACACTTGATATGATCAAATATCTACATGGGTGCCCATCTAATGGGCAAAAAATGATATCTCATAGTTGTTTAATTTGTATTTTCCTGTTTACAAGGCAAGTTGAACATCTTTTCTATGCTTTTCTTTGTTTTTCTGTGAATTGCCTGTTCAAATCTCTTGTCCAATTTTCTGTTGAAAAATTCATTATTGATTCATTCAGCAGATACGTACTAGAATGCCTACTGTGTGCCAAGCATTATTCTAGATGCTAGGGATTCTGTGGCAAGTTAAATAAATAGACATCCCTGCCCTCAATGAGGTGATAGTCTAGTTGTAGAAGAAAGACCCAAGCAAAAGGAATTGAGAAAATATATAGTATATTTTATGGGATTAAAAAGAAAGGAAAGGAGCTAGGGACAGCCATGGGGGTAGGACTCGATTTTCAATAGGATGGCCAGGAATCTTGTCCTTCGCTTATTCACTTGTAGGCACTCTTTGTGTATTGTATGCATTAATCCTTTGCATGTTATACATCACACATATTTTCTTCCAGTCTTTAATTTTCTATCAGTTTAGATGACGGTACTTTTGTCCTGCTCTTTCTTTTTTAAAATGATAAAATCTAACTTGTTAATTGGAATATAGTCATATAAAAACTGAAAGTTCCTTCTTTCTAGGCAACCCATTGTCAAGAGCTCTGGTTTATCGTTTCCACTTATTTTCTCTTCTCACTGCCACCCCCTGACCCCCGGTCACCAATTAAGCATAGTTTCTGGCTGTTTCTCCATAAATGCAATCTGATCTATCACAGTCTTTCTCAGGGCTGCTTAATATTCCATTTTAAAGAGGATCCCTATAATTTATCCAAGCAGCCCCCTCTGGCTGGACATGCAAGTTGCTTCTAATTCTCCATGGCTCTAGACATTGCAGCAATTCTGTGTTCTTTCTGCTGCTCATGAGCTTCTTTGATGTTTTTGTTTGCTGGACTGTAGCCACCATACCCTGTATGTTAATGGTGCTGTAATAATTTGGTTTTGTTTTCTCCCCCTCAGCTCCATGGCTACATGGAAAACAAGCCGCTGGGGCTTCAGATCTTCATTGGGACGGCCGACGAGCGGATCCTTAAGCCCCATGCCTTCTACCAGGTACACCGGATCACGGGGAAAACCGTCACCACCACCAGCTACGAGAAGATCGTGGGCAACACCAAAGTCCTGGAGATTCCACTGGAGCCAAAAAACAACATGAGGGCAACGTAAGGGCTGGGGGCTGAGGGCAGTGGGTCTTCATGGGGAAGTGATGGGGCCAAGTGGCGGGGATTTGGGAGGAGGATGGAGTTGATGGAAGCAACCGTAGACAGTGGTTCCCAATTTGTGAAGGACCCACAGAGGTTTCTGTTTTAAAAGTCTCCATTTTCAAAGTTCTAGACCTAGATGTTTTTCATGTGTATTGAGAGGAAGAATACTTATGCATCTTTGGTTTATGTTGCTTGGGATGAGGCTAAATTTATTTACATTTATAAATTTGTTTGACTTAAAATTATTAAACAACTATGCAGATAGGTCTACCCTCACAGAGCGGATATGCATATGGCTAAACTGTGGGAAACATTGCACCCGTGTGTTGGAGTTTAAAAAACTTTATTAGAGAATAATCTCAAACATGAAAACTGCGAGAATTGTACGAAGAACCCCTGTTACACTGTTCGCTCAGATTTACCAATTGTTGACATTTTCCACATTTGCTTTATTACTGTTTTTCTCCCCCTCTATTTTTTCCTGAACCGGTTGTGAGTTAGTTGCAGACCTCATGCCTTTTTACTTTTAAATGCTTAAGCATGCATTTCCTAAGAACAAGCATGCTCTCTTACGGGACCACAGTACATTTATCAAATCAAGGTATTTAATGTCCATATGACTACTCTCACTATTGCATAGTCCATAATCAATTTTTCCCAGTTGCGTCTTTGAGTTTTTCAGGTACTTTTGAGAGTAGAAAAGTAAGCCTGCAGAATCTCCCTAGAGAGGTGATTTCCACTGGGGGATTTTGCTAATTACTTTGTGTTTTACCCCCATTTTGGTTTAAATTCCTGGCTGAAAAATTTATCCGTGTATTGCAATCCCCCGCCCCCCTTGCGGGTGACCTTTCCTGCTCCCCGAGATGGTCAGTTGTCAGTGGGGTTCTTGGCTTTCCGGCAGCATTGACTGTGCGGGGATCCTGAAGCTTCGGAACGCGGACATTGAGCTGCGGAAAGGCGAGACGGACATCGGGAGGAAGAACACGCGGGTGAGGCTGGTGTTCCGGGTGCACATTCCAGAGTCCAGCGGAAGGATCGTCTCCTTGCAGATAGCATCTAACCCCATCGAGTGCTGTAAGTTGGGTTCTGGGCAGGGTCGGTTTTTGGCAAGTGCAGTGTATGTGACCCTGGGCGGTGTAGCCTGGGCAAGGTACCCAGCAAGAATGTGTGACCCACAGGGGTCAGCGGTGGCCCAAGATGACCAAAGGGGCCAGAGACAGAGCACATTTCAGGGTTTCTCTCTGCTTCTCTTTACTTGTGGAGGGTTTACTGTCAAAAATAATGATGGCTGATAAGTAGTCTACAGCTTAGTTTAGAAGATTTGAAATGTATAAGTGTTGTGCTGGTCTCAAAAAGGGTAGATGCAGTTGGAGTGAGTTCACTGTACTTAGTGCCCCCCTTTTTTTTTTTAGATTTATTTGTTTGGTTGCGTGGGTCTTAGTTGCGGCAGGCGGGCTCCTTAGTTGTGGCATGCGAACTCCCAGTTGCGGCATGCATGTGGGATCTAGTTCCCTGACCAGGGATCGAACCCGGGCCCCTTGCATTGGGAGCGCGGAGTCCCATCAACTGTGCCACCAGGGAAGTCCCTTTTTCCTCTTCTCTTTCAGTAGAATAATAATAGTATCACAGTGGCTCTCGCTTACTGCACTGTGACTCCACTGGTCACTAGGCTAAGTGCTCAGTGTGTAGTACTCTTTAAATACTCACAGCAGTCCCGGGCAATGGCTGGTGTCATGATGCCCATTTTAGAGAAGAGGAGGGAGAGAGGTGAGGGGCAGTGTAACGTGTCTCAGCAGGGCTGGGATTTGAGCAGGAGCTTTGGCATGCAGGAGCCACACGTCCCCATCACCCTCAGCACAGCCCATCACCCTCAGCCCATCCCTGGGCGTTTACTGAGAATCTGCTCAGTGTCTGGTGCTGTGCTGGGGGCCTGCAGATGAGCAAGATGTTTTCTCTGTCGTCAGTGAGCTTACAGTCTGGTGTAAGCTAACCCACACAAAGATGCAGAAGATTTTCAGAATCCAGTACAGAGTGGCCAAGATCTGCTGTTTGGAAGGTCTCTGAGCAGAGACCTGGCCCAGCTACATTAGGCTTCAAAAGAAGAAATCACTTTGAGATCATTCTTAGGTACTTTGGGCAAGTTTGTTGTTGGATTTTGTAGTTAGAGGTGACAAAGCTTATTGTCTGCTCAGCTTTTGAGAGTTGAGAAGTCATTTTTAAAAGCATAAAGAAAGAAGTAAGCATTGTTCCAGAAACAAAAGCTGTTTTTATTAGTTTTACAAAGTCTCGTTCTTCTAAGAATATTTTTGTGCTCTTACAATAATGTTCCGTATTCAATTATGTTTCAGGGTTTTTTTCCCACCTTTTTACTGGACACTTTACCATAATTAGGTGTCACAGAATCAGCTGCCTGCAGAGACGAGGGAGGTCGTGGACATGAGTGGAGTGGGTTGGGTGGGTAGTAGTGGTAGAGACTGGGGGCCAGGGTGGCACATTCCCCACCTAAATGGGTTGCTGCTACCCAAATCCAGCCAGTGTTTCCATGTGGGAGTGTCGACTCAGTGTGGCCAAATCTGATTTTTTTTTTTTTTTTTTGTGGTACGCGGGCCTCTCAATGCTGTGGCCTCTCCCGTTGCAGAGCACAGGCTCCGGACGCGCAGGCTCAGCGGCCATGGCTCACGGGCCCAGCCGCTTCGCGGCATGTGAGATCTTCCCGGACCGGGGCACGAACCCACGTCCCCTGCATCGGCAGGCGGACTCTCAACCACTGCGCCACCAGGGAAGCCCCTGATTTTGTTTTTAAGATAAACCAATAATCTCCTGATTTTTAAGAAAAGCGACAACAAAGTCAAAATACTTTGTAGGTCAGCTGAGAACTGCACGTGGCTTGGTTTCATCAGAGGTAGTCTTAATCAGACACTAATGAGGAAAGCGAAAGTATGAATATTTTATGCAGAAAGCATTGAGGAAGACTGGCCTTCAGCCAGCAAGAGGAGAGGGCAGACCCTCTTTGGTAGAGAAGCCAGAACTTGGTCTTGATTGGTCTTTGGAAAAGGATGAAGGAGGCCTGTGATCTCTTCCAGGCTGGTGAGTCAGGATGGGGGACCAGGCTGAATGTGGTGGTGGGTTTGCACTCTGAAGTTGGAGGAGAAAGACCCAACAGCAGACAACAGAGGAAAACAAGCGTTTGAAAAACATCATCACAGAAACAGTGGAGGAATTCCCCTCCTCTGCCCAGCAGACCCCACCCCTGTCCCCCAAGTGCTAGTCGTGGTGACTGCCCCACCCTGGTCTTGGTTTTGAACATCTCAAGACATTTGGGGAAGGAAACTCAGGCTCTTCCTCAGTGATTTGGGGGATTTTGAGAAGATAAGGTCTTGCCTTTCTGGCAAATGACTCAGTCTCCAGGATGGGGCTGTGGTTTGTAGCAAGGTGGGGATCAGGAGGCCTCAGGAGGGACCGTTGATAGGAGCTCCTGTTCTCTCCATCTTTGGGTCCTTCAAGTCATTCTATCTCCTGTCAATCTGAGACTTTAAGCGTCATCACTGGTTGCACGCACCTCCAGCAAGATCCTCAGGGTGTTAAAAGTTGCGTGAACTTTGAACATAGCAGTTTTTTGCTTTCCTATTCTTATAAAGACGTGTTTGGCCGATTGAACTACTGTGCTTTGACAGATAAGGAAACTGAGACTTTCTTGGTAAGGTGATTTCTTGTTAAGGTGATTTACTCATTTTTACTCGGTAGGGAGCAGAGGCAGAGTCTCCAACTTTCTAGTTCTGTGAAATAGCTTCTTTTGGTTTCTTCACCACCAGCCTCTCTGGCAATACCAAGTGGAGCTACCGATGGGCCACCCTCCCTCTCGCGGAGAGAAGGCAGAGCCTTCTGTCATTTTTATCTCCTTCTTTGTTCTGTCTGGCAGTTCTATCAGCATTTATGGACTAATTGAATGACTGTTTGATCCTTAGGGAGATATTCAGTATTTGTTGACAAATTAGTCTGTGACACGTATCAACACAGTATGTGTACAGTAAATATGTGTTGACTCATTGACTTCATGTCCACCCCTTGGGGAAGGTAGGTGGGTAAGAAAAACACTCAGTGGGCTGGTGCTCATTTGCAAGCCTAACTTATTTACTTTGGAGATGTCTTTTACGTGACGTCTCAGGGATCAAGGTTGAGTTCTCAGAATCTAGTAGAAAAGTCTGGAACAAGCTACTGGAGGCCACTCTTTGGAAAGTGGAGTTACTTGCTAGAAAGGCAGATCTCTTCTGTTTATTATAGGCCTGTGTGCCCAAGGGCACATCTCACCTGTGCACAGAGGGACACCCCATGTTTCTAGCTTTCTGTTTCCAGTGGATCTTCAGTGTTGCCAGGGAGGTCCTTTGAGTTCCCTCCCCTATTCTCAGCAGAGACTCTTTCGAACCTTCTCTGTCTCCCAAGCTCTGGAGGCTGCCCCACCCTCCTCCCACCTGGAGGAGAACGTGGAAGAGGTCAGGAAGCAACACCCTTGTCTTGCCCAACAGAGACCCTGCACACGGTCCCAGCTGTGGGCAGCCTTTCCTCGTCTGGGACCCTTGGAATAGGACAGTTCGCCTTACCCCCTGGGTTCCTGAGAGCTCTCAGCTTCAACTCCAAGTTCCCTTGTGCTGGTGGAACCCTTGCTTCCCTCTTGTGCGAGTTCCCAGGGCTGGCGAAGACAATTACCACCACCTGGGAGCCTTCCAGCCACAGAAATTGATTCTCCCACAGATCTGAAAGCCAGAAGCCCTAAATCAAGGTGTCATCAGGACTGGTTCCTTCTTGGAGGCTCTGAGGGAGGGAGAGTCTGTTCCAGGCCCCTCTCCTCCGGTGGTGGCCGGCGATCACCAGCGTTCCTTGGCTTGTAGACACATCACTCCAATCTCTACCTCCATCTTCACGTGGCCTTCTCTGTGTGCCCTTTTTTCTCTCTCCTAAGGACACTCTCATGGGGTTTAGGACCCCGCAATCCAGGATGATTTCATCTTCATCCTTATTCACATCACTGAAGACCCTGTTTCCAAATGAGGTCACATTCTGAGGTTCTGGGTGGGCAGGAAGTCCTGATGGCGCTCAGTTCAACCCATGACACCTCCTCAGCTGCATTTCTCGGCTTCACTCTTCTCTCTGCTCCGCAATTCCCAAATGCACGGGCATCTTCCTCTGGCGCCTAGGCTTCTGCCTATGCTGTCACCTCCATCCAGAGCAATCTTAGCTGCCTGTTGGAATCACCTGGGGACTTCTAAGAAAAAACAGGATGCCTGAATCCCACCCCAGAAACTCTGATTCAGTTGGTCTGCGTTGAGCCCTGAACCCGGAGACTTTCAGAGATGCCTAGTGATTCTGACGTGCGGCAAAGTTAGAGACCTACTGCTGGGAGGTGGGGTTCCCGCATCCTTCTGTTGCTTAGTTAACCTCTCCTTATCCAAGGCCCCAGTTTAGATGGCCCCTCGAGGAGGAAGCTTGCCCTCACCCCACAGGGTATAGGGTCCCCTCTCTGTGCACTGACACCCAATTTACTTATCAATCTCTCTTAGGTAAGGTTAGGGACCAGTGGGTGTTAGCCAGGGCCTGGCCCATAGCAACTGTCTCTAGAATGTTTGTTGAAAAAAATGAAAGTGTGAAAACAGTGTCCCCAGGCTGCCCAGCAGGAGAGAGAGGCAGCCATGAGACAGAGTGGATGTGTCCCCAGGGGCAGATGCCTTCTCTCGTGAGAACTTTCCTTGGGTTTTCTCCTTGCCCTGCAAAGGGGCCTCTCTGTTCATCACATTTCAGGAAACACCTAAAGCAATTTCCCCCCGGGCCCTGCCCGCTCAGAGCACAGAGTGTAAATTCACTTTGCTCGTTTTGCAGGAACTGGGGGCATGGGTATGAGGTGTGGACTAGAAAATGGCTTTTCTCACGTGGTGTTTTCAGTCTCTCCCTTTTCATGACATAATTGTGTTTTACCAAGGTATAATTAAGATACACTAAATTGCACAGACCGTAAATCTTCTGTTCAGTGGTTTTGACAATCGTATACACCAGTGTGACCACCACTCCAAACAAGATACAGGGCGTTTTCCTTCGTTCCTGAAAGTTTCCTTCTACCCCTCAGCCAGTGCCCCCTCCCCAGCCCCATACACAGGCAAGCACTGTTCTGATTTCTGTAACCATAGATGCGCTTTCCCCATTCTAGAACTTCATGTAATGGAATAGTACCGTATAGTACCGTCTGGTTTGTTTTACTTATAGCATGATGTTTTTGAGATCCGTCACTGTCACTGCGTGATTTGCTGGTTCATTCTTTTTTTTTTTTAATTGCCGAACAGTATTCAATTGTATGAATATAACGATTGTTTATTTACCACTGATAGACATTTGGGTTGTTTCTGGGGTTTGGGGATCATGAATAAGGCTGCTATGAACATTCCCCTTCAAGGCCTTTGTGGACAGATGCTTTCATTTCTTTTGGGTAAATACCCGGTAATGGAATTGCTGGGTCACGGGGAAAAAAACCCATATGTTCCAATGTATGTATTTTCCAAATCGTTTTACACTCTGTACAAGAGTGTCTGAGAATTCCACCTGCTCACTAATATTTGGCTTTGCCAGTCTTTCTAATTGTAGCCATTACAGTGAGTAAAATGGTATCTCATTGTGTATAACCCATAATTTGCATTTCCCTAAAGACTAATGACGCTGAGCCCTAATCTGTGTGCTCATTGGCTGTCCTGTGTCTTCTTCGGTGAAGTGTTAGTTCAGAGCTTTTGCCCATTTTTTATTGGGTGACTCGTATTTTTATCGTTAATATACAGTAGTTCCTTTCGCACTGGGTATGAACCTGTTGTCAGATTTACGTATTATGAATATTTTGCCCCGGTCTGTGGCTTGCCTATTTCTTTTCTCAATTGTGTCTTATTAAGAGCATCAATATTTTATTTTGATGAAGTCTAGTATATTCTTTTCTTTTCTTTTGGGATTATTACTCGTTATATTCTCCCAAGAAATCGCCACCTATCTGAAGGTAGCAGACATCTTCTCTTCTGTTTTCTTCTAGAAGGTTTTTGATTCTGGCTTTTAGGTTTAGGGATACAAACCGTATCAGGTTAATTTTTGTGTATGGTGTGAGATAGGGTCCAGTTGCGTTGTTTTCCATATGGAAATTCAGTCGTTTCGTATGCCTTTTTCTGAAAGTGAGAGCTTAGACAACCGAAGACTGTTGCCTCCCTCACCACCTCCCCTTTACTCCTCCACTACACGCTCCTAAGTCTGACGTGGAAGATGGGGGATCACACAGCAGTGCTGTATGGAAATCCTTAGAATTAGTGAGATCAGACAGGCAAATTGATTTTGCTTTGCTTCATAAATCAGAGATGCTCTCTTGCCTATCTGCTCCTTCCAGAAGCCAAAACGACCCACATGATTCTTATAGGCCCCTTAACATTATTCTTTTAATTAAAAATATATTTGGAGTGCATCATATAGTACTAGGAACTGGGGATGCAGCGGTGACCAAACCAGAGTCGTGGCCATCATGGAGGCCACATTCTAGTGGGGAAAACCCACAGTCAGCAAGCAGGCAGAGACATCATTTCAAACAGAGCTAACTGTCATGGTGAAAATAACAAAGATCATGTGTTAGTGACTTGGGGGTGGGGGAGCAGCAACCTTAGTCATTCTGACCAGGGAAGACCTCTCTGAACAGGTGGCTTGTTAACCTGGACCTGAGTGAGGGGGGGAGCATGGCCCAGCTGGAGGGTAGAGCAGGTGCAAAGCCCTAAGGCAGGGATAAGCTTGCCATGGTCAGGGAACAGAAAGGCAGCCGGGGAGGCAGTGTGGAGTGACGGGTAGGGAGAGGTGTAGGAGGTGAGGTCTGAGAGGAAGCAGGGGACTTTGGATTTTATTCTAAGTGAAACGGGAAGCCTTGAGTTCTACATAAGGGACTGGCATGATGTGATTTATATTTTAAAACTTGTTTAGCACAGTGCCTGGCACAGAGTAGATGCTAATAAATACTTGAAGACCAAATGAAGGAAGGTAGGACGTGAGGGGGACATGAAGGGGAAGAGGTAAAGGACAAGGAACTATTATCAGTCACCTACTGTATGTCGAGCACTTTCTCTGTTGCTGCTAAATCATTGGGAGGACACCAGGAACTCAGCATCTGTTCCAATTTTATAGATGGGAAAACTGAAGCACAGAGAGGTTAAACTAATTGCCTGTGGTCACACAGCTAGTAAGGGACCAAGCCAACTGTGACGACCATGTCCTGCTGGATCCCAGGACACCAAGGTTGAGCTACATCACGAGTGACAGACTAATTTGGGCCAGAACTCCAAAGGGTGACGTCATCTCATATAAACTGGAGACCAGATCAGCGACCCTTAGGGAACTGTGGCCACCCTCCCACCACTCTGCAGTGGACTGTCTCCCTCGAGACCCTGTAGCAGTAAATCTTGGGTGAAATTTGGGCAGAGGGCAGGTAGGCCAGGCCTTTGTCTGCCCCGGCTCTCTAAGGTGGCTTTTAAGTGATGACTAAGGGATCACATTCAGAAACATCAGAAAACCAACATGTTGGGAGGAAGCAGGGTTAGGGTGATGGTTAGGACTGTGGGTCTGGGTTCACATCCTGCCTCTGCCACTTACTAGCTGTTTAGTCCCGGGGAAGTTACTTAGCACTCTGTGCCTCAGTTGTCTCATCTGTAAAATGGGGATGGTAGTAGTACCTATCTCAGTACAGTAGAATAACCCCAATGCCTCTCTTCTGGTATGTCTCATATTTTCCCACTTGCAGCCCTCCCTGTAGCTCTGCAAGGCAGACGTGACATACCTCTGGTTGCCACTCTGTCACTGCCGAGAGCCCACAGCCCAGGCAGCAGTAGGTGTGGGAGTTTAACAAACACTAATTGTTTCAGGTGAGCTGGCAGCTAGCCGCAAGCCCTGCTGCTGAGAGGAGCTTAGATGATTATCTGTCTGGTGCTGTGGGTTGGCTGTGTGGTGATTACAGGAAAGCTGGGTTTTTGGGGAGCCCAGGATTGGGGTGGCTTCTCCACTGATTGATATGGTTACCTGACCCTGCGATTATGGCCTTTTACTGAGCTAGTTTGGCGGGGCTGGGGAGGCAAAACTCCCCTTTATTGAAGAGCTGCCACCTGCCCCCAGCTGTCACATCTATTAACTTGTTTCTACCCTCATCGTAGCCTGGGAAGACTCAGAGACTCTGAGCTTATATCTAGCGGGCTGAGCTTCAGAAGGGCTGACTGATCTGAGAGTCACGTGGCTGGCGAGGGAAGGGGCAAGAACTGGGGGTTAAAAACCCATGTCCTTTTCTCTGTCTGGGCTGCCTGGGTCCGCCAGTGACCAGGGAGCTCATTAGTCAAATGGAGCTTCATGGAGCCCCCTGTAAGGGTCTTGGTTACTGGAGATATGTGGGAATATTCTGCGGGGGCTCCTTGTTAATGTGTTGGAATGGAGAAGAATAAGAGCCCCTCCTATGGACCCAGCACTGTGGGGATTGGACGAGAGGTACCAGTCTTTCAGGGCCGTTGTTTGTGCTCCTTTTTCCGTATGAGGAAGCTGAGACCCCCTGAGGTCAGAACGGGCAGGTGGTCTCATGCACTGCAGACCCCCTGCATTTGCAGACACCGCGCCCCAGTCCCGTGCCGTGAATGCTGACAGGTCCCTCCCAGAGGTGAACCCCATACTCGGGGAGAATTGGGTTCCTCTGCCCCAGGGTCCCGCTTCCCAGGGAAGACCCATCAGTGGCCAGGGCGGGGTCTGAGGGAGCCTGAGGGGCCAGTCTGCCGGCCCTGCTCCCGGCCCCTCCCCGGCGAGGCCTGAGTCAGCACCATGTTCTGGGCCAGGCCCGGCTCAGCCGGGCCAGGCTCACAGCCAAGGACAGGGCCTGATGTACAGACAGGAAGCGTTTACAGCAGCTGGGATGAGGGGTGGTCAGAGCTTGGGCCAGAGTGAGACCGAAGGGGTCCCTCCTCCTGGTCCGGGCTGGCTGGCGGCTTTCCCAGTGGGTCCTTCTCCATTTTACTAAAAAGAGGTCCCTCTGGGTAGGGGAATCCCACAGTCTGTGTTCAAGTTCTGCCTGTCCGCCTTACGTAGCTGTGAGCTCTCAGGCATGTGACTTCTCCTTTGGGAGACTCAGCGCCCTCACCTCCAAAATGGGAATCATTCCTGCTTGTGGTCTCATGAAGTTTAGCAATAAAAATAAACATAACAGACATTCATTGAGCCCCGCTGAGGCGCCACACACTTCCTGTGCATTAGCTCATTTAATCTGCAAACCGCTCTCTGAGGTTGGCCCTATGATGAGTCCCATTTTATAGATGAGAAAACAGAGGCACAGAGAGATTAAATGACTTGCCCAAGGTCCCAAAGCTTGGATGTCACCGAGCTGGGCTTCGAACTCAGGCTGTCACGTGGCAGCATCCTTACTTTGACCCATGACCGTAAATTGCTTCTTCATGTGTGTGCTTTATAATATAAACAAAAACATATATAAAAAGTGCTGGAATCCAAGGCACTCTCTATGGCAGCTGTAATTATTCACTGTTAGCAGAACCCACCCACTCTGCACAACCAAATTTCCCTGACCAGCTTCTCCCGCCTCTCTCCTGGGGTTCTTGGGTAGACCATCATTCTTGGCCAGGCAGCCCCCTGTCCAGGCTGACCTGGAGGACCCCCGCCTGGTGTGAATTTCCCTCTCTGAGCCTTTACCGCCAGCTCTGCTCCCAATCAGCCGCTGTTGCTAGTGAAAGTAAACACCCAAACTGGCTAAACCAACAGCGCCCTGTTGATTCAGAGCTCATAAAACAGAGGAGCCCCAAGCCACTTTATGACGCGCGAGAATCCAGGGGCAGGAGGGAAGCCTGAGGTAGTCTCCTGGCTTCGAGGGCCACCTTGACGCTTAAGCCAGAGCTGAGGGTCTAGCCTCCACCCACAGGTGAGACCTGGGCCGTGGGCTTGGCTTTAAGCTGGTGGCCCCCTGTTTGGTTAGAACACTGCCGGGTTTGGGGTTTGGACGGTCTGGAATCTCCAGTGGTCGAAGAGCCGAATGGGACTCGGTGGGGACGGCTGCGGGTGGTGGTTCAGGCCTGGGGGGCCCAGTGGGCTTGCAGAGAGCCCTCCCGTAGGCCCTGGACCGTGTCACCCCAATTAGTAGCCCTAGGTGTTGGAGGCTGCGTCAGAGAGGGAGAAGGAAGTGGACCCCAGGAGGGTGGTTTTGGTTGCTGTCTGCCTGTCTTCAGTTCCTCTTTCAGGGGCTAATTGGATTCATTTGCTTTGCCTCTGGGCTCTCTGAGGATGCGGGGGGCCTCCCCTGGAGGAGGTCTTCTCGTCCTCAGGTGGCGTCTTAAGTGTGAGACCTGGCTGTCAAACAGAATGTGTGTAACAAGTCGCCTGGAAAGATTGTTTAAATGCAAATGTCCAGGCTCCTCTAGGAGATTCTGGGGCGGGGGGGTTGGGGGTGTGGCCTGGGGAAGCTGCATTTTTATTAAGCACCTCCCCCAACCAGGTGATTAGGCTGCAGGTGACCCGGGAAGCTCCCTTTGAAAAATGCTGGGATTCAGGGCCAAGAAAGCTGGGTTTTGGGTCGGGATCCACCAAGAACAGCAGTGAAGAGAGCAGTACTGTGTGTAACCACGTGGACACGGTCCGTACTTACTTGGTGAAATAGCTAAGACAAGACAACAGTGGTTCCTGGCGCTGAGCACAGGGCAGCTGCTCAGGGAGCTCCAGCTCTTCCTGTTCGCCATACTGGCCGGTGTTGACTGAGCCAAGTACACTTTCTGTGAATTCTCCCATTTAACCCTCACAACAGCCTGTGAGACGGGTCTGCTAACAGCCCCATTTTTCAGATGGGAAAAGTGAGGTTTAGAGCTGGGAAGCCCTGTGCAAGGATCACCTGGTGGGGACTTGCGCTGGAACTGAGGACCCTCCAACACGACAGCCTCACCCAGGCAGGAGCTGCCTCTCCATGAAGCGAGTTCTGAGCGTCTGTCTTTCTGTCTGTAAAATGGTAGAATTAGGGCCAGGGGGTCATTATTGGTTCAACTCCCCAGCTGATTCTAATGTGTAGCCAGCACTAAGCAGTTCTTCTCAGACTTGATAGCTCATAAGAATCACCTGGATTCCTTGTTAAGCTGCAGATGTGGGTTCAGTAGGTCTGGGTGGGGCACGAGGTTCTGCACCTCTAATAATACCGCCCCCCCCCCCTTCCCTTGATGCTGATGTGCTCGGCCCACACTTCGAGTTGCAAGACTGGAGTCCAGATAAGAGCTCACAGGAAGCCGGACTGGACTCTTTAAATTTTCATTAGAAAAGATAGTTTTCCTTCAGTAAGGGGAAGGAGCAGGAAATGCAGACTTGGCAAAGGGAGAATCAGTTAGTTGCTTGAAACTGTGAGGCTGTGGAGGGAGAAGCAATGAGTTTGCTTCAGGAAATAGCAGAGTTGTGTTCACAGCAATGCACAGTGATTCACGGAGCAGCCGTCTGGCCCAGCCTCCCGCCCACTGCTGAGAGCTCATGGCCACGTCCAGGCCCCGGCCTCGCTGGCTTGGGAGCCCTTGGCCGGCTTGCCCAGGAGCCATGACTCAGGCTTTCTACCTGCAAAATGGGAAGGATGGCTCTTGCCGCCTCCCCACCCATCCCTGGGACCAAAAGCCCCCACTGGCCCCCTGAATGCATCAAAGGCAGATCTTAAAAGCTGGGACCTGCTCTTCTAGGCGGTGTGGCTGCTGCTTTCACTGCTAGTAAATCCCCATTGGTGGCAGCTCAATTAGGAAGTCATACAGAACTCCTCTGTTGAAAGAAAGGCTTAATAACCTGGCCCATGTGGGAGAAATTAGCAGCTTCTGCAGAGAGGCCTTTTTAATACGTACTCTTAACTGGCAGCCCCTTAGAACCGCGCTGGCTGGTGGGCCCCTGGGAACAGAGAGCCTGGGCCGAGCCTGGGATGGGAAGATACCGGCAGGGCCATCGCTGAGAGTCATCCGGCTGCATTTTCAGTGTAAAGTGTCTGGGAGCGTCTGGCCCGCAGCAGACTCCTTAAATGTCACCAAGTGTGTGGCGGCTCCTGAAGGGACTGATTTCAACGTGGCTCTGGGGCCGAAGGGAGGGGGGTGCTGGACCTGGAGGCCCAGGCCAGCCAGGAGGACAGGGTTGGGTCTGAGCCTCGGGCCTCACGTGGCTGCGTCCCCGGCTCCCGGATGGGGAGGTCCGCAGGCCCCTGGCACGGAAAGGGCTGGCCCTCTGCCCAGTTCTTGGGCTCTGGGAGGAACGCCAGGAGCTCAGGCTGACTCACCCAGGGAGGGCCGGCCTCTTCGGCCCACGCTGCCAAGGCGAGGCCGAGGAGATGGTCCCTCATGCTGGATGGGACCCATTTCTCACCCTGCCCAGGGAAGGCATCTGGAGAGGGTCTTCATTCTTTCCTGCAGCCTACCTTCAGAAGAATTGGTTGGCTGGAGGGGCTAGGAGATGGGGTTCTGGAGCTGGACAAACCAGTTCTGGAGGGGTCAGATCTAAGCGTCACCCCATCTGACTTCTCCTAGGCTTTCGTTTGCTCCCCAAAGGTGAATAATTTTAGTACTTCTTTTCTTAGAAGGTTACTGTGAGCATTCAAATATGTCATTGTGGTTAAACACTCAAGCTGTGCCATTCCTCATTGTAGATACAGATGAAGATGTAGGTGCAGATGTGTAGAGATATCGATATGTATATGTGTGTCAAGATATATTGAGACACATCTGTATCCATACATATCTCCATCCATCCATCAACCCTTCCTCCCTCCCTCCCTCTCTCTCTCTTTCTTTCCTCCCTTCCTCCCTTCCTTCCATCTACCAGTACTTGCATCCATCCATCTCAGGCATCCCCTGCTAAGTCCTAGGAACTGTCCCCAGCCCTGGGCTCACAGCATGCCCAAAGCGACGCTCCTCCCTCCTGGGCTCACGTTCTCGTGGGGAAGAGACGAAAGACAGATTAACCAATAAAGCTACATGTAGTGCGTCTGAAAGTGGAAAGTTCTTTGGAAATGATTAAGCAGGATAAAGGGGAAAGAGGGAGAGACACAGCCAGACAGATGGAGAGAGGATGGGTACTGCTGTTTTAACTCTGAGGGGGAGAATGGAAGGGTAGGGGTAAGGAAGCTGCCCTGAGGAGGTGACATCTGAGGAGAAACCTGCAAGAAGTAAGGAAGGTAGCCATGTGGGTAATCAGGGAAGAACCTTCCAGAGAGAAAGACTTGAAGGGGCAGACATTGAAAGATAGGAGCATGCGATGTATGTTTGAGAGATGGTGAGAACATTCTAGAAGTGTGACTGGAGCAGAGTGAGCAAGGGGGAGTTCTAGGAAGTGTGGTCAGAGAAGTGATGGGGGCAAATCATGTTCAGGATGGCAAACGAATTCCAAGGCCAAGGCATCTGAACCTTTAGGAATCAGGTCCTGAAGTTTACATCCATGAGCCCTTCGTGTGTTGCTGACATCAAGTGCAGGAGAAGAGAGTACGTTCTAGCAAAGGAAATCTCTTACAAAAAAGTTGATTTGCCCATCCTTTTATTAAAAAAAAAAAAAATCAAATTCTTACTCTCCTTTCCTCCCTCAAAGGAGAACAGGCATCTGTCTCTCGATTCACGAAAATGAAAAGTGTTGTTAGGAGAAAATTAGCCGAAATTACTTGGGGCATTTTGACAAGAACATAACATTTGCATAGTCACTGGTTGCCAGGGGTGAGGCTTCCATGTTTGCAATGACAACAAGTGACCAAGGTGGGCAGAGTGCATTGTGTCCCGTTCCCGTGAAATCACTGGACGATTCTGCATGGGCGTCTCCTGTCATCACACTGTCTTCTTTTTCTCCCGCCCGCAGCCCAGCGATCCGCCCATGAGCTGCCCATGGTGGAAAGACAAGACATCGACAGCTGCCTGGTCTACGGGGGCCAGCAGATGATCCTCACGGGACAGAACTTCACGGCCGAGTCCAAAGTCGTGTTTACCGAGAAGACCACAGGTCAGGGGGCCTTCTGAGTGCCATACAAAATTGACCATCTTTTTCTTTCCAATGACATTGATTTGGGGGATAGATCCCATTGTGTAGTTTCCTGTCCTGCTCTCCTTACCATGAGAAATTTCCCTTGTCTCCAGTGATCTTGATATCAACACGGTTCACCATTGCATGAGCGTGTTATAATGTATTTTAACTCATCCTTGCTTGTTTTGTTGGATGATAAAGTTTTGCCCACCCTTAACTTTTTTTTTTTTTTTTTTGCGGTACGTGGGCCTCTCACTGTTGTGGCCTCTCCCGTTGCGGAGCACAGGCTCCGGACGCGCAGGCTCAGTGGCCATGGCTCACGGGCCCAGCTGCTCCGTGGCATGTGGGATCTTGCCGGACTGGGGCACGAACCCGCGTCCCCTGCATCGGCAGGCGGACTCTCAACCACTGAGCCACCAGGGAAGCCCCCCACCCCTAACGTTTTTTAAAAAAATTATATTTTCACATCAGGAGACACATTCTTTTAAGTTTTTTACTGTTATCAAGAAGGGAGGGCTAGCAACACAATGATTAATCGTGCATGCTCTGGCCCTGGGTATCCTGGGTTCAGATCCTGCCTTTGCTACTTGCTTGCTCTGTGATCTTAGGCAAATCACCTGACCTTTCTGTGCCTCCATTTCTTTATGTATAGAAGGATAATAGCAAGAGTTATCACCCCATAGGGTTGTCGCGAGGGTTAAATGAGTTAATACATGTCAGGTGATTATAATGGCACCAGGTATATTGTTAGTCAACAAATACTGGCTGCTTGTATTTTTATTATAAATAGTACTGCAGTTAATCTTGTTATACTTGGAGGATTAATTAATCTTCTTATACATGAATCTCCATGTGTATCTTTTTTGTTTATTTAGGGTTTATTCCAGAGTACAATTTTGGATAGTCATTTCGAGAGCTTGAAATACATATTGCTTCTAGAATTCAAATTACCTTCCAGAAACATACAAATGGGAAACTTCCACCAATACTGTGTCAGTGATGGTTTCACCCCATCCCAGAAGTGCCGTGTTTTTTAATTTAAAAAAATATTTGCTGAACTGGTACTGTTTTGACTTGGCGCTCCTTTGCTATGAGAGGTTTAATGTTTCTGTTTATTGGACCTGTGTATTCTTTCTTATATGGACTGTCTGTTAATGTGATTACCAATGAGGACATGGTAGAAAGACAGTGATCAAAAGTAGGAAAAATATCAGGTTATATAATTTATTTGATAGTTATCGATGCTAGGCCAAGCTTTTTTTTTTTTTTTTCTTCCTATGACATGATTTCCAGTTAATTCAAAGGGGTGTTTGTCTGTTTGTTTACTGCCCTGAGGAGGATCCACAGACTGTCACAGGCAGGTTGTCCACTTGTGGGGATTCTGCGCTGCATGAGGGTACCTCCTCTGGGGGCTGCTATTCAAACTGGATACATCCTGGAGCTGTGTGTTACTAAACTTCTGATGGGAGGAAGCGGAATGTCTTAGAGAAGGGGTGCTTCTTCCCAATTCACACAAAGCCTCCTCGTGAGATGGGCTGGCCCTGTGACTAGGGTGTGACAACTGCTTCCTTACACTTTGGAAGCGTGATAGAAGGCAGGTGGTTTTAAAGAAGTTTGACGAAGCCGTTGCCAAAAAAACCCCACAAAAAACGGGCATCAAGTCAGGCTGTGGCAGTGGGGAGACGGACAGGTGGGTTTGAGTGGTTCAGAAGGCATGTGGTCAGTCCCTGCGGGTTTGAGGGGCTGTGGTGGCGCCGTGAGGGGAGAGCAACGCAGATGTGTAAGTGGGTGCATTGCATCTGTCATATGGTTGTCCAGTACTTTATTTAACCATTCTCCCTTTATTGGATGTTAGGCTGCTTCCAACTCTGTGCTATTGTAAGTAACTCAGTGATGAACATCCTCGATATTCCTTTGGTCAGCTAGGTAAGGACTCATGTTCTCCAGCCAGTCTGCTTGTGTTCGAAGCCCAGGTCTACTGCTTTCTAGCTGAGGGACCTTGGGCAAGTTACTTAACCTCTCTGGGCAACAGTTTCCTTCTCTGTATAAAGAGAATGGTGGCAGTTCTACCTCATAGGGTGGTCCTACGATTAAGAGTTCATAAATGCTTGGTACAGTTGTCCCTCAGTATCTGCAAGAGATTGGTGCCAGGATCCCCGTGGATACCAAACTCTGCAAATGCTCAAGTCCTTTGTATAGAGTGGTGTAGTATTTGCATAGAACCTATGCACATCCTCTCATATACTTTAAATCACTCTAGATTACTTATAAGACCTAATACCAGGTAAATGCTATGTAAATAGTTGCCAGTGAATGGCAAATTCGAGTTTTGCTTTTTGGAACTTTCTGGAATTTTGGGGGGGGATATTTTTATCTGTGGTTGGTTGAATCCATGGATGTGGAACCTGTGGATTCGGAGGGCCAAGTGCTTGATACGTATTAGCTAACGCTGTTTGTTACTGTTATTTCCTAGGGTTGAGGCCTCCATGTGGTGTAGTGCGTTCAAGGGGCATGTACTTTTAAGTGTCTTGATACATTTTGGAGGAGACTTTGTCAGGCGGTGGAACAGCAGTCTCGCGGCAAGAAGGTACTAGGCTCTCATGAGACAGAGAGCAAACCTGTGTGGCTGGAGTAGAGGCTGGTTATCACCAGGACGTGCTTTGATGAGCAGGCGAAGCCCAGAGCAGAGAGGTCTCCTGATGCCAGGTAGAGACATGGCTTTGGTTTAGTCTGCACGTGAGTAAGGTAATAGGGAGTCATGGTGGGTTCTTGAGCAGGAGAGTGGCATGAAATGTAAATGGCCAAGTGAACATTACCTGATGGATCTCCAGGACCAGGAAATCATCCTGCTGGCCATCTGCTGACTTTCACAAGAAGTGTGTGGCTTCAAGGCACCTTATCGGCAGAGGGGAAATGCTGGTAATATACAGACACCTTGTTCTCTGTGTCCAGGTTGGCAGTCTCTTTGAGGGGCTGCTGGAAGTGTGCAGGGATGGCCTGGAGGCCAGGTGCTACCAAGTTCCTTGTGGAATTAGGAGCCAGACAGCTTTAAACTGTCTAGAGAGCTTGTGAGGTCTACTCAAGGGCCTCCAGTAGGTATTTGCTGGCTGGCTGGCTGGCTGGAAGGCATTTACTCTCTAGCTTTCCTTCTCTTGGTTTCAGAAGAAATTTCAGTTTACCTCTTGAAGGGAGGAGGAGAGTCTGTTTCAACTTTGAAAAATTGCATGTTAATAAGAAGAGGAATGACAATAGTTTTCTCTGATTGAAGCCTGTCTGTGGGCGGGCCCTTTGCCTGCTGCGTTCCGCATCTTATCTCATCGAACCGGACACCTGCGGGAGGCAGGTGGCTAAGCCTGGAGAAGTTAGCGGACTCACCTGCAGATTATACAGCGTCGTTCTGTTGTTCAGTTTCCCTGGACCTCAGATTCCAGTGAGCGAGTTAATGACGGTCTTGCCCTCCCAGAGTTAAACGCATAAGCAAGCAGCGGGCACTCAGCACGTCGGGCGTGCTTGTGGAGTGTTCGTTGTTATTTTTACGGTTTCTCCAGTATTCTCATTGCTTAGGCCATAGACATCGTTTATTGGACACACACTGCCCCAGTGCGGGCCTGGCAGGCAGACTTTGGGAGGCTGTAAGCTGCACTGGTTACCAGCATAGCTCTGAGGTCAGACGGCCTGGGTTTGAACCCATGATCTGTGTTTGGTAGCTTTGTCATCCTGGGTAAGTCATGTCACCTCTCTGAGCCAATATTTCCTCTTTTGTAAAATACAGATGATTTACTTCACTTGAGAGACAAGATTAAATGAGATGATACAGTTTAGGCTCTTTGCATAGAGCTTAGCACCTTACAGATGCTCATTAAATGTCAGCTTTTATTATTATTCTCATCATCATCATCATATCTTGGCTGTGGAAGGACAAGGATGGGTACGATTTTATCTCATGGAACCAAGAGACATTGAAAAACAAGAATAAGTAATAATGAACTATGTGCCAGGCCTTGTTCTAAGCACTTTATATGTAGTAACAATCTGATTCCTCGTGGCAGCCCTACAAGATAGCTATTTTCTGATGAGAAACTGAACACAGAGAGGTTAAATAACTTATCGAAGATCCCACAGTTGGTAAATGGCAGTGCTGGGTTGGCCCCTAGGAAGCCTGGCTCTACAATCTGTATCCTTGATCATTTAGCTTTTCTACTTTGAAAAAGTTCAGAACCAGGTTAATTTGTCTGAAGATCCTTTAGCTGCTCTGAGCCACTGACTTGAACCATTTTGTGGTGAGCTGGACTCTTGAATTCTGCAGCAAGTCACTGAGGCCAGGTAGGTCCATTTAGGACTGTGGCATGCCTAACGTATGAGAACCTGGGGTGAATACGGTCCCTGGATCGATGCCAACAGACAAGCCGGGGTGTCTGAGGTGTCCCTGGGCCCTCAGAGAAGTGGTGGGCTTCTCTCGTGGGACGTCTGGCTCTGGGTGGCTCTGACAGACAGAGTGGGGAGTTGTCTTGTGTTTGCAGGGAGCCAGCCCTGCTCTTTTGACCCCAAGAACTTGCCTCCCAGCCCAGGACTGCCTTCTGCAGGGGGAATCCCTGTTGCTCAACTTCTTTTTTCCAAAACGCAGCCCCGTTCCCATCTCCATGGACAGTTTGGCCAGCAGGGCCGCTGCGAGGTGGGGCGGAGTGGAACAGTTGAAGTTTTCCAAGGAAGGGGAACCCCAGCTGGTTCTCACATTAAGGAAAGGTGGACAGCCTCCTGGGCTAATCTTAGCCCCCCTGTTGGGTCATCGGCACCACCAGCTCCAAAGTTCTTTTTATAGCCGTCGACTGAGATGGAATTGGCAGTTCCACTCCAGCAGGATGACAAATTGGAGGATGGTGGAAACACAGTAGGAGACGGGTAGCGTGGTGTTTCTTAAGTTAGAAAAGCTCGGTGTTTTGGAAAATGGCATCTTATTTATAGCAGCAGTAATAGTAATGATTATTATATTGTTTTTATTACCATTTTTAATCATTTGCATGACTTCCAGGAGACCGTATGTGCTGGCCCTTGCCCGTCTCTCTGATTTCAGCTTTTTGGACTCACCCTCTTGCTCCTTTGGCCGTAGCCGCACCGTCTTCGTTCTGTCCTCAAACACCCCACACTCCTTTCTGTCACAGGACCTTTGCTTGTGCTGTTTCCTCATGGGTTGTGGCCTCCTTCTCCTACAAGTCTCAGCTCAGGGCGACTTTCTTAAGGAGCCCCTCCTTGACCAACTGCTCTGAAGTTGTTCAACCCCTGCCACAGCCCTGTCCCTCTCTGTCCCATTGCCCTGCCCTGTTTTCCCAGTAGCAGTTAGCTCTGCCGGAATCATCTTGTCTCTGATGTCTCCCGCGTCAGAGCTCCTTGAGGACGGGGATGTGGTGTCTGCTGCTGTATGTGCAGCATCTAGAACAGCCCCTGGCACTTAGTAGGTGCTTATACATGTTGTTGAATGAATGTGTCCTCTCCTTTAATAGTCATACTGGCCCCGAGAGGCAGGTGCATTACCCCCATTTTACAGATGAGACAACTGAGGCTCACAGAGGTCAAGCCGTGGGCCCCAGGTCAGCTCACAGCAGGTAACAGAGCTGGCATCCCAGGCAACATTTATCATCAATCCCCAAGGAATCTCTCTAGGCACATCCAAGAGGACAAAGAGGAACCCAGCAGAACGATCAGCGTCTTTCCTATTTACCATTTTCAGTCATTGCTGAAAAGCCTTCATATATTCTGTGAAATTTAAAAAATGTGTAACCTTCTAGGCGAAGGTCACGCCGGGAAGTCCAGGCTGTTCCTGACTTCAGCTGGTAACCCTGGCGCCCGGCCACCCGGGCCTCAGGCGGAGTCGGGGGTCCCAGCAAAACATTGCAAAACAGGAAAAAATCTAAGGACACAAAAATAAAAGTGATGTGGCAGCGGAAACCGGGTTGCCATGGCTTTGAGCGACTCGCTGCGCCTGGGTGGGATCCAATGTTTTGGAAGGTTCCTCCACATGACACAGGGTTTTGGAATTTTTCAGCTGGTAAATCTCTCTTAATTCAGGCCCCCGGCCCCAGCCAAGTAGCTCCCTGGCTCTCTGTGTCCCGCGGGGGCGTAGGTTGGAAACCTGCCCGCGTCGGATTACTCAGCTTTGAAACTTAAATTGTTTGAAGAGAGCTTGTGTTTTGTTTTGTTGGACGACTTTCTGGACCACTCTGATGGCAGAGGCTCCTATCACCTGTTGAGAGGGCAAATTGATTTTTTAGAAAGGAGGCGTGGGTGGTGGAATTCCCTCTTTCCCACTGAGTCATCATATCCTAATGTGAGTCACTTTATGACTTGGAGGTTCCCAAAGGTTGTATTTTGAGCTTTGTTTAATAAATACAAATGCATATGCTTAAAATAAAAATTTTTTGCTAAATTAAGTACTTTTCCATGAATTAGTGCCCTGGAAACATTGGAACTCGCTTAGAGAAGACACCTCCTCTTCCCACCTGTTTTTCTCCGTGGGTTGGGCTTCACCCGGTCTGGTGTCTTCTGAAAAAATTGACCTGGTCTGGGAGTCCCTCTGCTTTGGTCTTCCCACTGGGAGAGGTCAGACTCCAAGCTGGGCTTGCCCATGACTAAGGCTCTGTAGACCTTTGCCCTCGGTGACTCACGTCCATGGAGTCACTGGCCCCCGGAGCTGGAGCCCACCCCTTAACACACAGCTGGCTGGGACACAGAGCTTTCCTCCAAAGAGGCCAGATCGCCACTCGGGAGCCCCACTGGAGGTAGAGAAAGTAGAGAAAATGGTCTTATTTTCAGAGGGCTGAGTATTTGCCCAAACTTCAGTCCTCTTGCATGCGAGAACAGACTTTGGAGTGAAAGGATCCTTCTGTTTAAATGCCTGAAAAAGAGGACACAGAGAAATGTTTTCTAATTAACTCGGGTCCTAGTGTTGCCACCATCAGAGATTGTTCTTGGCGCCCACAGACGTTCTGTAATTTGCAATTAGCAGGCTGGAATTTCCACCTCCGTCGAGAAAATCATGATATCTTTTATTGATGAATGGCCTGACACCCTCTTGTGTTATTTTTTTTTCCCCTACAGTTGTGGTTGCATACTTTTTTTTTTTAAGTAAAAATTGTGTGTATTTAAGGGGTCGGCAGGCTGGGTTTGGGATCACCCAGCAGATTTGGCTTGAAGCCTGGATAGGCCTCATATTATGTGCTTTGGGACTTAGTTTCCCCATCTCTAAAATGCTGTTGGTGGTATTTCAGCAATAAAAGGAGATCAAGGATCTGAAAGTGTCGGGCCATAGGAGGTGCCCGGAAAACGTCAGCTGACCTTCCATGTGTCCTCTGGGAGCTCAGTTTACTTAACAGGGAGTGGGGAAGGCAGGCCTGTGTTGGTTTCTTGTCTGGGAGAAGAATCCTTCCTGGCACGGGTGCGTCTCTCCCCTCCTCTCAGCCTTGACCCTTCAGACTCCTGCTGTCACACCCGATACAGTGGAGGCAACATGACTAATGGCCCGCCCCCTGGCCCCATCTTACAGATGGGAAGCCAACTCACTGAGGGAGATTGGCAGACTTCCTTGAGGTGACAGGGCACATCAGAGGAAGGCGGGTTCCCAAACTCCCACTTCCCAGTTCCCAGGGTGACTGTGTGAGCTGGCGTGGGACATCTAGAGATGACAGCCCATCGCTGAGAAGAGGTGCCCCTGGAGGCATGAAACATGAGCTGAAATCCGGCCTCTATGTAAATGACCTGTTGTTGCTCTTTTAGCCTCACTCCTCTGCTCACTCAGCCCCCAGGACTGCCTTAGTTGCTCCCCAGATGTTTATTAAACCCCTACTGTGTGCAGGTTCTATGCCAGGCACTGGGGGCACATGACATACGAGATCCCTGCTCTCAGCGGGTGGACAGTCTCAAACTTGTTTATAAGCAGGTCACTTTGAGACAGGGCGAGTGCTGTGAAGACAGGGAAACCAGTCCTAGGAGCAAGAGCAAAGGGGCTGGAAGTTAAGAGAAAAATATAGGATGCTAAGTTAATTTCGAATCTCAAGCAGTGCATTTCTTTAGTATGAGTATGTCCTGTGCAGTGGCACAGAGCTTGGGACAAACTGGTAGTTAAAAGAGTATTCATCATTTTCTGAAATTCAAATTTAACTGAACGGTCTGTATTTTTATTTATTAAATCTGGCAACCATGGACAGTGCAGTCAGGGAGGGCTTCCCTGAAGAGGTGGCTTTGAGCAGAGCCCTAAAGGCAGGAAAGAGGGAGCCATGTGGATGGTCAGAAGAGTGTCCAGGGCAGAAGGAACTGCCCCGTGCCAGGATCTCAGCATGGGGATGAGCTTGGGGTGTTTGGGGAACTGAAAGCAGACCCAGGTGGCTGGTGCAGGGTGAGAGTGAGCGGGAGTGTGACACCAGTCAAGCCTGGAGAGGTCGCCAGGGAGGGGGGGTCAGGTCATTCTGGGCCATGTAGGCGTGGCGAGGAGTTTGGATTTCATTCCAAAAGCGAGTAGCTCTTGGAGGCTTTTAAGCATGGGGGTGTCATGATCTCATTTACATTTTTACCTTTTTTTTTTTTTTTTTTTTTTGGCGGTACACGGGCCTCTCACTGTCGTGGCCTCTCCCGTTGCGGAGCACAGGCTCCGGACGCACAGGCTCAGCGGCCATGGCTCACAGGCCCAGCCGCTCCGCGGCATGTGGGATCTTCCCAGACCGGGACATGAACCTGTGTCCCCTGCATCGGCAGGTGGACTCAGCCACTGCGCCACCAGGGAAGCCCTCATTTATATTTTTAAGGTTGCTCTGGCAATCTGGATGGAGAATGGTCTTTGGGGGTTGGGTGCAGGGACAAGTGGAAGCTGGGAGGTGACTGAGCAGCGGCTGCAGTTGTGGGACAGGGCAGGTAAGTCCACCAGGAAGTGGCGGGGCAGGAGGAGAGTGGGAGGTGTGGGAATCAAGGCACTCCTCTCCAGCTCTCAGGAAATACACAGGGGCAGTGGTACCATTTCGGGTGGGGGAAATCCTAACTAAGGGGCCACTCCCAGTCCCCCCATCTGCTGGGCTCGTTAAGCCCGTGCATCCAGGGAGCATGCGTTTTCCTGCTAGTTAGCAGTCATAAAGAGCAGACTGAAATGACTTCAACCATCTTCATCTAGCTAATTTGAAAAAGCAGGGCCAGGCCTGGGAAGCGTCACACACAGTTTCCTAACCCAAGCAGACACTTTGATTTCCTCTCCGTTTGCCTCGAGCCCGGTGGCACGCTCACGGCCCCAGTGAGGACGGATTGCTTTCCTCCTCCTGAAAGCGTGCGCGTTTCTGCTGTGAGTGCTGACACGAGCCCGTTGCTGACACGAGGCTGACTGCTAAGGCTGTAGCCCGGATCCAGCGCCAGCCCTGCTGCTTCCTGCTGCTCTGCTCCATCGTAGGGTTCAAGAGCTGCCTGCAAAGAGAATCCACTCAGCAAACCCAAGTACAGGGACCCTCCGTCCACAGACGCACTGGCCATTGAGGCATCGTTCCCCTGGCACCGCGGCCAAGTTAAAACAAAGGCTGTGGTGTTACTTGGGCCATGCGCTTCCTCCCACCCCATTTTTTTTCTCTCGCTAAGTCTTCTCTAGACCCAACCTCTTTGCCCAAAGAAATTGGCTCTTTTCTCTTCGCCTCTGAGTAAAGACTTGGAAGAGCCTGTTTTGTGCTGGCTGCCAGCCCGTGTTAATTTAGGACAGGGGAAGTTTGCCCGAACATCTGCTTGAAAGACCGAAGTCCTTTATTTCATCTCAGCCAGAGCAGGAGAAGCAGACTTGGTCTTCTTGAGCCTCTTCTGTCCTGGGCAGGTTTTCCAAGTCCCAGACCTGGGGTAGGGATCCGGAGGTGGGTCATCTCGAACTCGGGCTGAGCGGCTCTGGTTGAGTTTCATTCCTTGTCTGCATCTGTACTCCAGGCTCATTCCTCCTCAGTCCGTTCACAGAAAGGACTCTTCTACAAGGGTTCGGTGATTTCTCTTTGTGGGGTCTTTTTGCTGGAGAGGCCAGTAGTCAGACACTTCCTGAGCTCTGGCTGTGGGCTGAGCGCTTGGGAATATGAGGTCAGTTTGTTCATTTAGTCCACCATTGTTTTTTTTTTTTTTTCTTGCGGTACGCGGGCCTCTCACTGCTGTGGCCTCTCCCGTTGCGGAGCACAGGCTCCGGACACGCAGGCTCAGCGGCCATGGCTCACGGGCCCAGCCGCTCTGCGGCATGTGGGATCTTCCTGGACCGGGGCACGAACCCGCGTCCCTTGCATCGGCAGGCGGACTCTCAACCACTGTGCCACCAGGGAAGCCCCACCATTGTTTATTGAGCATCTATTAAGGGCCAGACACGTAGTGCTGGGGAGAAAGCCAAGAGCAAGACCGCCATGTGGCCCTGCTCTCCGGGAGCCCCCAGCCTAGCAGGAGAGAGAGATGGAAAACCAGTGGGCTGATAAAATGATGTCAGAGAGTGGAAGGTAGGAGAAGAAACTGACAGAGGATGGGGGGACCTCCCTGAGCCAGACCTGAAGGATGGGGAGGAACTGGTCCTGGTGAGGTATGGAGAAGGGCAGGCATGGCTGTTGGAGGGATAGAGGAGGCCAGTGTATCCGGAGCTGAGTCGGGGGTCAGAAGCTGAGGAAGGAGGCAGTGTCCCCATCCCGGCAGAGGTGAGGAACCTTGAATCCATTTCTCTTTTGAGCTCTGGTGGGACCCAGGGCCCTGCCTCCTTGTCTGGGGGCCATTGAGGGCAAGAGGGCATGTGTGGCTTGTGTCAAGGCCCCAGCAGCCTGCAGGGGGCCTGCTGTGCCGTAGGAGCTTAATCCACACTGGGGGTCCAGCCTCCCTCTAAGATCGTGGCCCCAGGGGGCTCCTGGGAGACAGACAAATCAACAGGCAGTTGCAATATACTTTTTTCTTAAGAGAAAAGCTTTATTTTAAAAATGCACATCAATTAAAATCGCCCATAATTCTACCATGTTTCTTAAATCATGTGAAGGAAGATGTGAAGGTCTCACCCCATCCATCCAGTCCCAGGCGTGGGGTTGTGACTATCCAGGCAGCTTGGGGCACAGGTTCCTTAAGCATGAGCAGAGATGTTTATAGACTCACAAAGTGATGTCATGCCTCATGTACTAGTCTGCTGCACTTAAAAAATTCTGCTTTTAGGACTTCCCTGATTAAGAATCTTCCCAAGCGTTAAGAATCTGCCTGCCGGTGCAGGGAACATGGGTTCAGTCCCTGGTCCGGGAAGATCCCACATGCCACGGAGCAACTAAGTCCGTGCGCCACTACTACTGAAGCCCGTGTGCCCTAGGGCCAGTGTGCCACAACTACTGAGCCCACGTGCCTCAACTACTGAAGCCTGCATGCCTAGAGCCTGTGCTCCACAACAGGAGAAGCCACTGCAATGAGAAGCCCACGCACTGCAACAAAGAGTAGCCCCTGCTCACTGCAACTAGAGAAAGCCCGCGTGCAGCAACGGAGACCCAACGCAGCCAAAAAAAAAGAAATAAGAAAAAAAAAATCTGCTTTTTAATATAGCAGGGATGCATTTCTAGGTCAGAAAACATGACCGTCCTTATTTGAAGATATTTCTATACCATACCAAGTATGGATGGCCCATGATCGATTCAGTCTGTCCCTATCAATGAATACTTTCTATGGCCATTTTATTTATTTGCAATGAGAAGTGTAGTGCAAAGAACTGAAACGAGAAGCTGTGATACCCACCAGAATACTGGGGTCGAGATGGCCAGCCAATTCTTTCTCCTTAAAGTTGGACCTAAGATACCAAATTCTAAAATAATAATAGTGATAACAGTGCTCACTGTGGGCTGGGCATTTTGCTAAGGATTTTACGTACAATTTCTATTTGAATTCTTACCACAGCTCTTTGAAGTCAAGAAATTAAGTTTATTGTCTGGCCTATGAGGAAATTGAGGCACAGAGGTTAAGATACCATTCAAGGGCCACACAGCGAGTACATGGCAGTGATGGGACTTGAACCCAGTCAGAGTGACATCAGGCTGAGAGAGTCCTGCCAGCATTTACTGTGAATTCCACTGCCTCCTGGAAGGTCCATTCAGAGGATGGGATTAGTATGTTCTCTTGGTGAAACCCAGGACCTATGAGTTGGGATTTCATGTGGGGTGGGGGGATGGAAGAAGAGCCCAGGAATGGCCTTGAGGTGTTTTGTAAGCCGCGTGCTCCCCTTAGAGACCAGCCCCCTTGGTGTGTCTACCATATGCTATGTAGCATCAAGGACGCAACGGCAGCTGTCACTTCCCGTTGAGGGCTGGTTTGTTCAGAACGGAGTGCAGGGCCGGGAGAGGCACAGCCAGGCTAGATGCCTGAAGCTGCCCTTGGGGCTTTTAAAAAGTTGAGATAATGGTGTAAACACCCATTTTTGAAAGGAAAGAAACTCAGGCACCATGCCACCTGTCTCCTGTAACAGACATTGTCCTTTTGTAAATTCCCTCCAGCCCATGCCTGCAGGCAAATGTATTTATAACTGCAATCAGAGAATGTTTTTTATTATTTTCTGATTGAAAAATGCTTGTGTTTTTTTTCAATCGTGGAACAAATGCAAAAAAATGATAAAGGAGCCAATATTTATATCATCTGTTGCTGCTAGCCCTGCTGCTAATGCTTGCCAATGTCTGTTGAATGTTTATACTCTGTCTGGGTCTCTTCTCTTGGAATGAACCTGTGATGTGTAGGTGCTCTGATTATCCCCGTATTTTGGATAAGAGACAAAGAGAGGTAGAGTATCTTATCCCAGCTCACACAGCTAACTGGGGGCAACACAAGGAGGGATTCAAAGCTGGGTCTGTCCATTCCGGAGTTTGGGGTATGTAGGATAAAATGGAGAGCATTCTGGTGACCCATAGAGGGGAAGTCTGTTCGGCAACGGAACACGCCCGAGAACGCTGGGGGCTCCAGTACACGTGTCGCTGGAGGACGCTGGGTGAGTAGGCATTTCCTCCGAAACCCCACAGGCTGCTTTCCTGGGCAGACATCTGGAGCTTGGGGTGTGGCCGCCTGGCTGCCAGGCTGGGGCTCGGGGGATGGCGGTGGGAGGGCTTCTCAGTGAGCGGGTGGAGGGATGACCCTCTGCGGCCCATGCTGGGAGCCCCGTGTCGACACACCGGGGCCCTTGTTGGGCTTTGTGGTGGCCAAGGGCCTCCTGGGCACGTGGTTCTGGTTTTGAAGCAAAGAGAAGGTCAGGTCCTTGGAGCAAGGGGCCTGTGGTCCAGGAGGAAGGGAAGCGAGTTTTCCTGTCCTGACAGATAGGAAAGGGCTGGGGGTCTGTCTTTTTTTTTTTTTGGGGGGGGGGTGGCGGTAAACAGGAGCAGAGTGGGACGCTGCCTGAGATGATATTGGGCGGTGGCTTCTTCTGGCCAAAATGTCGTACAGTCCTGAGAAAACCTCAGGCACATCCCAGTGGAGGGCCTTTCTGCAGAGCCCTGACAAGTTCCCCTCGTCACGGTGTGGGGAGAGGTACCTGTCTCTCAAAGGTCCACTAAGGTAGGGCCTGGAAGGTAGATGGGAGATGTGCGGGGCAGGGGGCTGTGGTGAGGTGGCACCTGCAGCACCATCCGGAGAGGCCGCCATGGTCCAGTTCCTGTCGGGGGTGCCCAGAGTGGCCAGACCATCTGAATTTTCTTTTTTTTTTTTTTCTGGAGCAAAAACGTCATTTTCTGGTGAAATCTCATTTTGAAATGGCAGCAGCTAATTAAAAAGCCGCTAAGCCACACTATAGGCCACAAAACAAGCCAGAGCTCTGGGGTGAGGCCAATTGGCTTTTAAAGAAAGTAGTAGGAGGGGTGAGAATGGTGCCCCAAGAGGCTGGAACGGAGGCAGGAGCAAGGTGGGGCAGGGCCTTCAAGGCCGCCGTGGGATTTTAGATGGTATTTCTGGAGGCACAGGGGAAGCAGGGAAAGGTTTGAGAAGATGTGCGTGAACCTATGCGGTGGATGCGACATAAAAAGATCGTCCCTATGTAGGACCTTTCTCCAGCCTCCCAGGAAGCTGGCATCTTCTCTCTGCTTAGTAACCTTCAGCTTCTTTCCTTGAAAGCATTCCCTTTGTTATTGGACTGTGCCAGTTGTTGGTTTAATAACTGTCTACCGCATGTCTTTGGACACCCCCCCTTCCTTCTCTGGGCCTCAGTTTCCCTATCTGATGGTGTTCGGCTGGCTAATTTTTAAGGCTACTGTCTAGCACCTGTACCCTAGAATTCTATGGCTGTTGCTGCGTGGCGTTTTGGGTATTATGTACGCTCACCGGAGATGGAGACAAGTGTGAAATTTGGGGAGAAGGGCTCCTTTCCATTTCTCTCGGGTCCTTAGACCAGGGGAAGGGACTTTGAGGACTCTCCTCACGGTGACACCCTTTTCATCGCACCGTCATTTTGTATTTTCTATGCTTCATCTCCCGCTTATTGGCGTGAGTCAAGGAAGAGAGCTGGGTGGCAGCTTTATGGACCCAGCTCAATACTTCCCAATCACGTTTCTGGGTACTTCTCGCTCTCTCCTCCCAATTTTGAGACATGAAAATGGGCCTTTCTTTTCTAAGTGAGTGACGCGCATACATGGTAATGAACCAAACCCAAAGAGCCATGGTACCATCAGTGGCAGAACTCAGTTCAGCCACTGAGAGGCTAGGGGGAGGGTGACACACCAGACGTCGACATGCTGTTCATTTCCTCAATTAATTTATTACTTGATCTTCTGACTTAGAGCTTGCACTGCAGTTAGTGAATAGAGACGTGGGTTTTTTTTTGTTTGTTTTTTGCGGTATGTGGGCCTCTCACTGTTGTGGCCTCTCCCGTTGCGGAGCACAGGCTCCGGACACACAGCCTCAGTGGCCATGGCTCACGGGCCCAGCCACTCCATGGCATGTGGGATCTTCCTGGACCGGGGCACGAACCCATGTCCCCTGCATCGACAGGCGGGCTCTCAACCACTGCGCCACCAGGGAAGCCCGAGACGTGGTTTTTTGATGAGGACCCGTGCCTAGCTCGTACCGTCTCTGTTGGATGACCTTTGACCTGTCTTTGATAAAGAAATGAGGGTTTTCTCTGAAGAGTTCTGTCCCGGGCTTTACACACTGGAAATACCCTATCTTGATGACTGAACTTCAAATTCCTTGACATCTATCCGTCTATCCTTTCTTGCTTCCTTCTGAGCAGTGGCTGGTGTCAGCTCCTGGCTTCATCCTGGCCCCATGAGCAGCCTTTGGAGCTGCTGACACTTTTGTATGCTCAGACGTGAGATGTTTACTCGGCACCTACAGTATGTTGGGTGTTGGGGAGACCGTGGCAGCTATAACTTGGTCCCTCCCTCAGGGATCTCACACCATAGCGAGAGTTGGTACACTAACCATGTTTTCCTCTTCCCTTTGGACGTAAAGCTGTGTCTTCCTTAGTCATTTCAGGGATTGCAGTGAGTAGAACTGTAAGGCCAAGACTTGCAGACTGACTTGTTGGGGAAGGCTCCAACTGGCTCAGCGCTTGTTCTTTCTTCAGATCATCTAGATTGCATTAGCTCTGGTAGCAATCACAAGATCTTTTATTAGTTATTATTTGGGGAAATATGTCCTATACAAGTTCAAATAATGCTTAGAAACCCGATTTCTTTGGGTGACGCTTAAGAGCCGAGACTATATGGGTTCAAAGCTAACCTGTCGCAGAGGCTGCTAATAGTGCTTACAAAGAGGCGGGACGCTTTGGCTAAGTGTCAGGACATGATGCATAGGCAGCCCACCTTGGAGAGTTAATGCTGCACCTGAGCAGATTAAAGGCTCTGAGAAATCCTGCAGTAAAGAAACCCACTTGACTCTGACTCCGCCTTGTCCAAATTCTTACTAGCTGGTAGAACTTGCTTCCCTTTGTCATAAACCCATTTAATATTCTTCAGAGCGAGTGTTCCACAAAACACCCTGGAAAGACTTGTGGAAATGATTTGTTTCAGCTGAAAACTGCCACTGGCCGATGTAGGTGGTCAGCAAAAAAAATCTATTATTTGCAAATGCAGAGTTTTGTTTGGCCCAACTTGTTGGCCCCGAACTGGGGAACCAGTGCCCTGCTCCAGGGGAGGAGGGTTTACCCCTGAGCAAACCTCTCAGCGCCTGTTGTAATGAGTCACATGAGAGCCAGGCTCTCTGTTGACTGAAAGGTGAAGGGTGGGTGCCTGTGTTTCCACTCACTCCAAGGCCTCACGAGCCAGGACATTGTTTAAGCCTCTTAGGACAGAATATGTGAGCCACCTGTGTTCTCAGACAATGAAGAAGTCATGTCTGGGACAGCCAGGGATCTGTAATGGGGCCCCTGTGACAGTCTTGGCATATGCAGAGTGTTTTGGAAATAGTCTTTGGTTGAACAAAGCGTATTAGCAAGTAAAGCGTATAACAATACTTGGTTTTTTTTTTAAAAGAAAGAAAGATATGTAGACGTTCAAATATAGAGAAAAAAGATAGCGGTATTGGGACGATGGGCAATTTCTGTTTTTTCCCTTATCTTGTATTGTTGCCCAGTTTTCTGTTGTTGAGGTGCCTTCTCTTTGCAAAAACAAATATGCATTTATAGAAATAAAAATACATATATGTACATATATGCATCCATAATGCAAACGCACAGGTGTACTTTACTGAAATCGTCTAACACGTAAGCCAAGATATATATAAGTTGGTGAGTTTTTGTCTTAAATTCTCAGTTGCTAATAGTTCCTTCAAAGTCTGTCATTTTAAAATTTTTCCAGATGGGCAGCAGATTTGGGAGATGGAGGCCACGGTGGATAAAGACAAGAGCCAGCCTGTAAGCACGCGGACGCGACGACCGGACGCCCTGTCCTCCCCTCCCCCACCTCCCTCGTGCTCTCTTTCCCTCTTCTTTCCCCTTCCTTCATCAAAGTCCCAGTGCTTTGGACCTAAAAGGCACTCAGTGGGTATTGAATTGATGAATGAATTACACGTTTATTGAGCACCACGCCCTTTTGATTTGTAGCAGTGACATCTTCATATACCTTGATAGAGTAAGTGGTAAGTCTTTCTTCGCTGCAGCTGAAAAGTCAGCTTCCCCTTAATTAGAATTTTGCCTGTAAATGTACGGAACGTGTCACGAGTCCTTTTACTTTTATTTATTTCTTTATTTTTATTGACGTATAATTGATTTACAATATTGCGTGTGTTTCCGTTGTACAACAAAGTGACTCGGTTATGTATATGTATATATCAATATTCTTCTTTTAAAAATTCTTTTCCATTATAGGTTATTACAAGATATTGAATATAGTTCCCTGGGCTATACAGTAATTCCTTGTTGTTTATCTGTTTTATACTGAATATGTGGTAGTGTGCATCTGTTAATCCCATACTCCCAATTTATCCCCCCACCACCACGAGTCCTTCTAGATGGGCTGGTTCACTGTGCTTAGGACCTTGGATGGCAACTTAGATGTGGTTGCAGTTAAATTATTGACAACTCCTTTCTTTCAGAACATGCTTTTCGTTGAGATCCCTGAGTATCGGAACAAGCACATTCGGACATCAGTGAAGGTGAACTTCTATGTCATTAACGGGAAAAGAAAACGAAGTCAGCCTCAGCACTTTACCTACCATCCAGGTAAGAAGTTCTCTCCGCAGGCCCCCTGTGTGTGGAGGCAGCATCGGCCTCTGGGTGAGGATGCACGCGATCTGCTGGGTGACCTAGGGCAGGTGACTCAACCTCTCTGAGCCTCAGTTTCCTCATCTGTCAAATGGCACCTTCCTTATAAGAGTTATATAAATCAAATGCACATGAAGTGCTCAGGATGGCGCACATCAACAATATTAACTATTGTTGTTATTAATATTTTCTTGCGAGGGCAGAATAATAATGGGGCACATGTAGACTTGTTCACCAGAAGGTGGCAAAACTGATGACTCCTATCCCTGGTTTAGATTTGATCACAATAGGAGTAGAAGGTGAATATGCCCTAAAATGTGGAATCTTAGGGACCCCACATCAGGTGGTCACCTGGTGGCCAAATGGAGTTGCCGGGCGGATAACCAGGCCAGGAGGCCTCATTCTCACAAAGCACTACAGTCCTGAGAAGGACGACGAGAGCCATTTTGCATTCATTCATTTGTCCAGAAAATATCTGAGTGTCAGGCACTGTTTTAGCTTGGAGACACAAGAGTGAACACAACAAAAATCCCTGCCCTCCTGGAGCCGATGTTCTAACAGGGGATGCAGATGAAAGATAATACTGATGGAAGGGGATTCAGATCATAAGTAATACTGATATTACTGATATGTTGGGTTGTGGTTAGGGCTGCAGAAAGAGGCTACAAACTTCCCAAGGCTGAGACAGGCCTGCCAGCAGCCTTTCCAGGAAGTCTACAATCTGAGAATGTCAGCCAGGGTGTAATTTCCAACCTGTGACAGTTTCACATGGAGCCTCTGGGCTGCCGGCAGCACAAAAGTGAGGGCCTGGCTTGGGTGGGATGCGTGCGTCCACAGGTTTGTGTGGCACGGTGAGTGTTCCATTGTCCCACGACTGTGTACCATGCCCTGAGTGGCAGAGGCCTAATGGGACCCGGAACTGGGGGAGAATCTCTGGGAGGGCTCTAGACCGCACTTCAACGATCCTTTGTAACATAGAGGTTTTCAATTATGTGTCACGTGCTGTCGCCCCTCCTGCGTGGCGATGAGGCCTCTCTGGGTCTGGGCATCAGCACTCACCTGCCTGAACTTGGCTCGAGTGAGAACTCGAGGCCCAGGTACCTGGAGACGGTCTTTGAGTGGCTTCCTGAGAAGTTGGAGTCAAAGCTGCGTTTTTTGCTGTAGATGCTGAAACTCCTTTGCCCCCTCCAGGCCCCAGCATTTGGGAGCTCCCCCCACAATTTTATTATGGTCCTGTCACCAATTCATTTACTCCAGTGAAAAGAAAACTGATTCCTCAGTTCCTGGGCCTGGTGATGCTTTGGTAAAGGATGTCGGAGAAGTACGAATTCTGGTGACTGTCCTGGGCGGGGAGAGAGGAACGGTGACCTCACCAACACTCACAGTAGTAATAGTGATAGTAGCAACAACAGCAAACATTGAGCACTTACTGTATGCAGTCACTGTGCATACATATCTCGTTTAATCTTGCCCACAACCCCATGGGGTAGGTATGATTGTTCCTGCCAGCTAACAGATGGGGAGACTGAGGCCCAGGCCAGCAGGCCTCATTCCCCCAAAGTACTACAAAACTAAGGAGGCCGACAGTCACCGTTTGGTCATTCCTTTGTCCAGAAAATATCTGAGTGCCGATTAAGTGCCGATTAAGTGCCAGGTACGGTTTTAGGTGCTGGGGATCCAGCACTGAAAAAAAAATCCTCCCTTTGAGGAGCTGACATTCTAGTGGGGGGTTTCGGATAATAAGTGAGCATGTAAAGTGCACAGATACTTCAGCTCGTGGTGAGTATGATGAAGGACAGCAAGCAGGGGAGGGGGCTGGAGCTGCCAGAGCAGGAGGAGGCGGCGGAGGCATAATTTTACATCAAGCATTCTTCCCCGAGCTCTCCCCCTGGGCAAAAAGGCTGCACAAGGGCTGACACAGACCCACCAGCCACTTTTCCACTGTCAGAAAGACCTATAGTTCAAGATCATCACCCAGGGTAAAATTTCTAACCTAAGACAATTGCACAGGGAGCCTCTTGCCCAAGGCTAATAAGTGACAGAGCCTAGATCTTTGATCCCACCCTTGTGGACTCCTAAGGCCGTGTTCCTAACCGCTGTCTTCTAATCCTCTGTGCACCCCTGTGGCACTAAGAATGGTGCACCCCGTGTGCTTTTCTCTTCTCTCAGTCCCAGCCATCAAGACGGAGCCCACTGATGAATACGACCCCACCTTGATCTGCAGCCCTGCCCACGGGGGCCTGGGGAGCCAGCCTTACTACCCACAGCACCCAATGGTGGCCGAGTCCCCCTCCTGCCTCGTGGCCACCATGGCTCCCTGCCAGCAATTCCGCTCAGGGCTCTCATCCCCCGACACCCGCTACCAGCAGCAGAACCCAGCGGCCGTCCTCTACCAGCGGAGCAAGAGCCTGAGCCCCAGCCTGCTGGGCTACCAGCAGCCGGCCCTCATGGCCGCCCCCCTGTCCCTCGCGGATGCCCACCGCTCCGTGCTAGTGCACGCTGGCTCCCAGGGCCAGAGCTCGGCCCTGCTCCACTCCAGTCCAGCCAACCAGCAGGCCTCACCGGTGATCCACTACTCGCCCACCAACCAGCAGCTGCGCTGCGGAAGCCACCAGGAGTTCCAGCACATCGTGTACTGCGAGAACTTCGCGCCCGGCACCACCAGGCCCGGCCCACCCCCTGTCAGTCAAGGTCAGAGGCTGAGCCCGGGCTCCTACCCGACGGTCATTCAGCAGCAGAATGCCACAAGCCAAAGAGCCGCCAAAAACGGACCTCCGGTCAGTGACCAAAAGGAAGTATTACCCGCGGGCGTGACCATTAAACAGGAGCAGAACTTGGACCAGACCTACCTGGATGACGGTAAGATGCTTGTTTTTCTCACGGCCCGTGAGTTCGGTGCCCCGAAGCATCTCCCCAGCAAGTTTACTGCACGGCCTGGGTATCTTCCTTCACCTGTTTGGGCCTCAGTGTCCCCCTCCTTAATCTGAGGGAGTTGAATAAGATAACCTTTAAGGCCTCACCCAACTCTGTGCGAGAATCACCTCCAAGCAGGAGTTCTGGGCTGGGTGGTAGGAGCTTTCGTTGCTCCCCTACAACCATTGCAACAGAAAGAGCAAAGGAGGGCACTTCCGGCCCTAGGGGTGTCCCCCGGGTCACGAACTGGGTCAGTTTAACTGCTTCCACTCTTTCCACTTGCCACATTTAGACCAAGGATAGGGAAACAGAAAGGAAGGAAAGCTAACCTTTTATTCCCGGAAAGAAAAAAAAAAAATCCCACTTTATAGCCCTCTTTTGTGTGTTTGGGGGAGGGGGAGGGGGCCGGGGGAAGGAGAAATCTCGTTGAAAAGTGGCTCTCTCGGAAGGGAGCATGAATGCAGGCTTGCGGGCAGGCTGCGGGCATATCTCTGCCCTGTGCCAGTGGAACAGAGCCGCGCATTGATGGGAGGGAAGCAGCGGGCTTCCGTTGTGGTGAGCCCAGCTGATGGCGTGGCTGGACCAATGAAAAGAGGCAGAGGCAGCTTCGTGTGTCTGTAGGCGCCTGAGTCTGTTGGCGGGGGCCCAGCTGGACGGTAGTCTTGTTGGAGTGGCCGTGTGTGTGACATTGGTCTGTGATCGCAGGGAGGAAGGGCCAGTTGTGTTGGCAGGACTCACCTGGGGTCAGCCAGGTGCGGGTGAAGGACAGAGAGGGCGGGGCAGGCAGAGCAGCCTTCCCCTGGGGGCGCCAGAAGAAGGAAGACAGGTGGTTTGAATTTCTGAATGGGAGAAGGAAAGCCTATACCGCTGGCGGCCATCCACAGCTCCGGCCTCCCACTCTACCGGCAGTAGCATCTGATATACCCTGAAACCTCAATTATTTAGGAAAATGTCCTCTCAGGAACCCAGCCAAGAAGTAGGAAGTAAGGCAGAAAGCTTCAGAATAGCCACAGTAGTTATCACAAAGACCAGGTGCTGGTTATCAGACACTCCAGCGGCAGGAATCCTTTGGTGCTCACTCGGGGACCATTGACTTTTCCTTTATGCAAAGTTTTGACGATCCGGGTTATCTGGGGGTTCAGTGACTTCTTGTAGTTTCCATGTCCTCTCTCTAGTAAAACAGTCTTTCAAAAACTTCCCCCAAATGCATCCAGCAAAGATGCTTAGAGCCACTTAGTATAGGGTCAGACTGCCCCGCGTGCCTTACAGGGCTGACCTCAAGGTATTGCTGAGTTAATAATTGATCTGTCCTGAATAATCAAACACAGGTTGAGTTCGGGGCGCTGTGCTCCATTTTAAAAGGGAGACCAAGGTGTCATCCACTTTTGAACAATTTACACCCAAAATGGTGAAGATAAAGTTTTGGTGCTTACCTGAAAGGGGGCTATCATGTAGAAAATTCAACTAATGCAGAATGCCTTACCCGAGTGAGAGGGTAAATGGAATGGGGCTGTAACTGGAACCTCTCTCCACGTGTGCGCTCAGGGGCTGGAGCAGGGCAGAGGTGCTTCATAAATAAATGATGGCAGAGCAGGGACTGGCACTCTCCCCCGTGGACTCTGTCCGGCGCTGGTTTAGTGTCTAGAGTGAGAAATGTGCCAGTCCCTCCCGCTCACCCTGTCCATCATCCCACATCGTAGACCAGTGGTGAGCATCTCGGGTGGAGAGTGGGAGTCCATCCCTGGTTCTCCGTGGTACATCAGATTCCAAGTGGGCCTCACATGGTCATGAGTAACCTTTAAGTATCTGTGGTAGCCCCAGACAGAAGTTTGTGTTACGGAGAAAGCAGCGGAGAATGGAGACCCTTTGGGGCCTCCTAAGTGTCTTTCTGAACACAGGCAGGTTCAAGGTCGTGGTGAGGGCGATCTCCCAGAGGGTCAGTAACACGAGTCAGCTCTAAGGCTGTCTCTGAGAACCGAGATAGTGAAATTGCTTCTACTGGTGGAGGCTTTTCTTAAGTACGTTCTCCATAAGCCCAGTTCCCTGGGATTTTAGGAGGTATTCTCTGCAATGCGGGTTCTGTGGCTGAGAAAGCAAAAAATACTTGATAAAACCAAGTTTTTAAAAACCTTGTTTACTATAGGACTTCTCAGAGCCTTTACTGAGCTAGTGGACATTCTCAATCTCTGAAACGAGGGGGAGGTAGCACTTGCCAGAATTACTTGATCACCCTCACAACTCCAGGGGGTGCTGTTCACATTGTATTTGATTGTACCCTCTGTGAACGGGGGCCCTTGGAGTTATACAGCGTGGCAGGCCCAGGACCCGTCTCCCCTGATGTACGGGAGAAATGACATGAAGGAATCTGAGAATTCAGAACAAGCACCGCCCCGTCCCATGTGCTGTATGCAGTCTTCTCAATTTGGGGGCTTCACGTTCCTGGGCCCAGAGCATGACAGGGCAGGGGAATAATCTCCACCCGTGTGGTCCCCAAAAGGCAGCAATGTGGCTGCTGGTTAGATGTTCCGTGCTTGACTGGAATTGTCCCCAAGGCTCTGCCCAGCCCAGGTCCCTCTGCTGGGGAGGTGCTCATGTGGCCTGATGGCCAGCGGTGAGCCCCGAACTGCACCACCGCTGTAGCCGCCAGGAAGAGGGGTGCAGCATTGTCTCCTAGCTGCTGGGGTTTCAGATCCCTCTCACAGACGCCGTCTGGCCTGTGCACTCACGAAACATTCTCAGACTCCACTGCTGGCTTTGTGAATGTGGGACGCAGACTCCTCAGCTCTCTGGCATTTCTGACAGGTAAACTGGAAATCCCTGGGCCATTTCTCTAGTCTGCTTGGGAGGCATCCTAGGTCGTTTTCCATCCCTTTCGTCAATTCCCCAAAGGAGGTCTCCCCACAAAATACAGCTCTGGCTGCCCAAGCTCCAGTGGGACGTGCTTCCCAGTTGGGGGCTATTTCTCACCAGCCATTCATTTGCCTTTTGGGATTTTTGGCAAACTGGACTTTGCTTGGAAGCTTTGTGAGAGCTGGGCTTAAGTGCTTTGAGGGTCAAAGGGAGGTTCTGCAGCTGCAAAGAGAAGAGTCACCAGAGGATATGGGCCCGAATGCAAACACGTCGTCCTAGAAGTGGACCACGCTGCTCACCTGTGATCCCGGGAAGCCCCAGTGTTTGGTTATCTTTCCCCGACCCTTTGCTAATGATCAGATCGATCCATGGTCTGGTCTGGGCATCCTACCTGGCTCCACCTCTCTTCCTCCCCAGCTGCATTCCTGCACACAGACGCTGCCGTCTGTCTTGGCCCCCTTTTTTCCTGGAACTCCAAAATGCAGCTTCTGCTTTCTCCACTCCAAAGACTTGAGACGTTTTCCAAAAGTCTCTTTTTTTCGCGGTACGCGGGCCTCTCACTGTTGTGGCCTCTCCCGTTGCGGAGCACAGGCTCCAGATGCGCAGGCTCAGCGGCCATGGCTCACGGGCTCAGCCGCTCCGCGGCATGTGGGATCTTCCCAGACCAGGGCACGAACCCGTGTCCGCTGCATTGGCAGGCAGACTCTCTTCCCTGTGCCACCAGGGAAGCCCCAAAAGTCTCTTTTTGAGCTAACAAAATAAGTGATATTTCAGGGCAAAATATACCCTCACTCCTCTCCTCGTGTTCCTCTGCCCGCCCCAACTCAGGCGCACTCTTGAGAAATGCGTGCTTTGCACGCACACTCACTGTTTTTTCCTCTGTCCCCTTGTCTCCTCTGTAACCAGTTTCTTGTTCTCAAGCCCCGGGTCGTACCTGGCAAATACCCTCAGCTCCTAGCAGTAGCCCGATCCTGTGAACTGTGAGCCCTCCTCTCCATCCCTCCTCCACCTGCCTACCTCCCTCTCACCCAAAGGCATCAACTGGTTGTCTTTTCTGTGCCAGGCACCCTTCTGGGACTAAGGGGGTACGCTGGTGAGCGAGTCAAAAGTCCTTGCTCTTGTGGGGTGTTTTTTTGGGGAAACGAGGCAGACGTTAGCATGTGAGGTAATAAACCAGCTTATTTCAGGTGGTGATAAAAAGCCACGAGGGAGGGCTTCCCTGGTGGCGCAGTGGTTGAGAGTCCGCCTGCCAATGCAGGGGACACGGGTTCGTGCCCCGGTCCGGGAAGATCCCACATGCCGCGGAGCGGCTGGGCCCGTGAGCCATGGCCGCTGAGCCTGCGCATCCAGAGCCTGTGCTCCGCAACGGGAGAGGCTACAACAGTGAGAGGCCCGCGTACCGCCAAAAAAAAAAAAAAAGCCACGAGGGAAAGCACACAAGGTCAGGAGCCGGAGTATGGCCGGGTGGAGGTGGTGTTGGCCCCCTGAGACTGAGTGCACAGCGAGGCCGGCTCTGAGGGAGTGGGGCTTCGGGGAGCATCGGAGGGAAGGGTGTTTGGGGAGCAGCGGGCGGCAGAGGCTGTGAGGTCAGAGGCTGGGCCAGTGTCGGTGGGTTTCTGGCAGCAGGGCAGCGCGATTCGATTTACCTTCTGAAGAGATCACTGGCTGCATTTGGAAAATGGACACTAGGGAGGCAGAGGTGGGAAACAAAGGGTTTACCTCGCTTTAGACACACCCAGGTACTAGACTGTGAGCCCCGCGGCGGGAATGTTGGGGGTGGGGCAGGGGAGGCACAATTTAAAAGGTTGCCTTGTGCCTCCGTCCACTAGTGTGGTTATTGGAAACCTAACTGGAAGAGCCAAAATGTGATGAGTTCACAAGGAATTCTGATCCCCTCCCCTGCCTAGAACTGAAGGGCGGCTCCACTTTCTACCGCCCAGGGCGCCTGCATGGAGCAGGTACCAGCGTTCGTGCAGTGCCGGGATGGGGCGGGGTGGGGGGCAGGCAGGCCAGAGAGGCACTGGGGAACTGGGACCCGGAGGGCACTCCTGCCGGGTGCCTCAGGTGACGCGTTCTCGGAAGAACTGGGGGTTCTCAGGTCATCAGGCCATCTCACCATGGGCTCTGGGGTAGTGAGCCTACACCGGCAGCCTCGAGACTCAGCCACGGACAAGCACACCCAGGGACGGGGATGAGGCCTGGGACTCAAAGGAGATCCTCCATCCCTTTCTGGAAATGTCTTAGGGAGAAGGATGAGGTCTCAGTGATTGGCCAGAGCCTCTGCCAGTGGCTTGTAAGGATGGCAGCCGGGGTGTGTGTGTGTGTGTGTGTGTGTGTGTGTGTGTGTGTGTGTGTGTGTGTGTGTGTGTGTGTGTACACGTAGGAAGAGCACAAACTAGTTTGTTTTTCAATCTGCTTTCCCATTCTTCATACTTGAAAATCATTTATTGAAATACACTGAATAAGTTTGAATGTTTCTATATATTTAAATATTGAAATATAGGCACACTTAGAAATCAATAGTGTATTCTGCATTTCACCAGGTGGACCACCCAGGTAATCACCACCCAGACCATGCGTGACATGGAATCTTGTTAGCACCCCAGGAGCACCCCGACATGTAATCTTCTGCCTTCTCCACAAAGGAGGCCATGACCCTGCTTTCTAAACCCCAGAGGTTCAGTTTGCCTTCTTGTAGAAACGAGTCGCAGAGCTGTGCCCTTTTGTGTCTGGCTTCCCTCTGTCAGCCACTAGCTTGTGAGATCCGGCAATATTGTGGCTGTAGTTGAGGTTCATTCGTTTTGTTGTCATGGATTATTCCACTGGGGAAACATTCTACCATCTCTGTGTCCATGTTCCTGTTGATGGACACTGGGGTTGTTTCCAATTTTATGAAGAAGCCTTCCATGAACACTCTTTTTTTTTTTTTTTTGCGGTACGTGGGCCTCTCACTGTTGCGGCCTCTCCTGTTGCGGAGCACAGGCTCCAGAGGCGCAGGCTCAGCGGCCATGGCTCACGGGCCCAGCCGCTCCGCGGCATGTGGGATCTTCCCGGACCGGGGCACGAACCCGTGTCCCCTGCATCGGCAGGCAGACTCTCAACCACTGCGCCACCAGGGAAGCCCCATGAACACTCTTGAACTCTTCTTTTGCTGCCCACACAGGTCAGGAGTGGAGCCCTTGCCAGATGGTTTTCCAAAGTGGTTGTACCCGTTTATACACCCACAGCAGGGCAGGGGGTCCTACAAAGCGGTTTTAAGTTTAGTTCACTTTATATCTTCTCACCTTGGGACCTGCCCTCAGTTCTAATGAAGGTGCCTAGTTATGGGGGTTCCAGGCTGCAGACCCAGGGGGCTGCAAGCTGTTTGGTTATCAGCTGCTCTGACCCCTGCTTGGACCAGTTACTTAAACTCTCTGGGCCTCTGTTTTCTTACCCATGAAAACTACACCTCCTGTTCAGATACTCAAACTGCCAAGCATGCATTAAGATCTGCACTTGGAAATAAGGCTCCTAAAAGACGTTCAACGATTAATATTCGCTCCATTAATAGTAATGGTGATGATTGTAATAACCTTGCTTCCCTTGAAGTTTCTTGTGGTGCCTTTTCCAGCCTTGCCTTTATTTTGGCCACTTGAATACTTTGACCTTTTTTGTTAGATGAGAATACTCCACATGGAAAAAAGGTAGGGAAAAGCCCCAGAGAACGCACTGATCTGTGGCTCACAGAGGCTGCCTTTCAGCTACAGAGAAGTGGAGTGTACATGTGCTGTTCACCTCGGGGCCCAGACATGGCCCAATTTCAATTCCCTGCTGCCTGCTCTCCTCCGCCCCAGGAGTGAACACGGCAGGTTGGAATGAACCCCAAACTCGCCCATGGAGGCTAGGCGGCCGGCAAGAGCTTGCCCTTGACCCTCGGAAGCCACTCGGGTGCACCGGGAGGAGCTGGCCACACCTTGTGCATTTCTCCATGGGGTGGTCTCCTGGGGCTGCCAGGCGGTGGAGCCAAAGGTGCTGCCCCGCCGCATAAAATGTGTGCAGGGTAGTGGCCTGCCCGTGGGCATTCTCTTTCCTCAGTTGGGCCTAGTTTGAATCTTCCCCTTGCCTTGTTCCCGGTTCTCAGGACTTACTTGCCATGTCTCTGTAAGACATGTTGAATGGAGCTTTGAATATCAGCGTTCGTACTTCCCTGTGACCTTGGGCAAGTGACTAGCCTTGCCGTGCCTCGGTTTGCCCATCCACAGAATGGACACGATCCCAGCTCTTCCCTCACGAGGCTGTGGTGAGAATGTATTGAGTTAATGCGCATCATACTTTTAGAACAGGGCGTGGCCCAAAGTACTTCCCGATAAACGTTAGCTGCTGTTTTTCTTCGTGAATTTAATTGACTTCTTGTAGGACATGGTTCAAATTTTTTACCATATATCTGCATAGGAGAATAGAAAATGGGCTCTTCTGGTCTTTGGCGATGAGAACCACTTGCCTGTGTGCCCCATCTCTTCCATGTGAGCCAAAGTAGGAGACAAAGCCCCCAGGGCACTGGCTCAAGGTTTCCTTCCCAAGCTTCTTTCAGGGACCTCGGGACATTTACCTGCACAAGGGGACGATGCCCCGGGCCCAGGGACAGCTGGCAAGTCCAGTTAGCGTGTCCCCTGCTATGCATCCTCGGTGGAGCATAGCAGGGCCCAACCGCAGGCCCAGGTTTTGCTAGTTGTGCCATCGGCAGAGGGTCCCAGGGTGTCCTTTTAAAAAGCTCTTTACCCAGAGGCTGGATGTGCCGGAGTGTGAGAACAGGCCAGGGAAGAATGGACAGAGGGCCACACCCTCCAATGTGCAGGAAGTGGGAGAGGAATCGAGGGGGGAAGAGCCATCTGTGACTGGCCTGGCTTTGTTCAGCAGGTCAGGGATCTGTAATTGGGGCCGGTCCATGCCTCCGGCAAAGCCTGTGACAAAGCAGCTCCTGTCTGCAGAGGCGTGCAAAGCCCACGGATGGCCTGGCTGCTGCTGACAGCGGCCATGTGCCTGGCCGCCGTGTTGGCCCAGGAGGGCTCGGCTTCTGGCGGCCACCCTGGCAGCGGTGGTGCTGATGGAGGGTGACACACAGGGATTCTCTGTTCTGATGAGAACCAAGCAAAGTGGTTGCCTGGCTTCCGGCACCGTGGTGAGCCCGAGTCAGGTGTTGTAGTGCAGGGCTGTGCGGGGCACCAGAAACTGCCAGAAACCACGAGCGCCAAGTTTAATTCACACGGCCACCTTTAGCTGGGCACCAGTAGAGTCCAGGCTTCCTTTGAGGGCTTTGGTCAGCATTCTCTTTAAAGACCACATAAAAGTATCTGTGTTTTACAGAGGCACTATGTTTACATGCTTGAACAAACAAAACAATATGAAAAGAGATCCAGCAAAGTCTCACTCCCATTTTTGCTCTGCTCCCTGAGACTAGTTTTCTTGAGCCTTCTGGAGTAGTATTTCTTAGTCTTTTGATCACTATTGCCACCTTTTCCACTCAGGCTCCTTTTTAGATAACTTTTTCCTAATCGCCACCCCCATGAACTGTCAATCCCATAGATGCACTATATACCTGTTTAGGTACCGGGGCCCTTTGCAGGGTCACGAACCATTGTAATAGAACCAACTTTCACCCCTTTGGGGTGGTATCCTTCCCATTGGGAATGCACGTTAGAGTATCTGTATGTAATCGTGAGCACATGCAAACGTATCTTCTCATTTTCCCCTTTTAGTCTGTAAGAGGTAGTAACATATACACACAGGTCCCCTGTGGGTGGGGAATTGGGTATCTCTGGCCACCACAGGCAGCACTTATACATCTGTCACTCAGTGAATGGGCGGGTATGTCAGGGGACCGTTCTCTGGAATGGGATGTCTGGTCCGAGGGTCCAGCCTCGATTCAGGGCCTGCTGGGTGTAGAGTTTCTGGAGTTGTCCTGCCTGGCTTTCAGTCTGGCCTCACCACTTCACTCTTTTGTGACCTCAGGTAAGCCACTTATGATAATGGCCCCCAGTTCTCAGGGTTATTGCATGCATGGAAATGGGAGCATCCTTTGTAAGGAAAGCGCTTTGACCAGTACCCGGTGTGCATGGTGGGTGCTCCAGTAGTTGTTCATATACTCTTCTGCCACCACCACTACCGCCAATATCATCGTCATCATCATCACTTCTGGGCCATTGCTATAGTCTGAATGTTTGTGTCTCCCACAGCTTATACGTTGAAACCTATCCCCCAATGTGATGGTATTAGGAAGTGGGGCCTTTGGGAGATGCTTAGGTCCTGAGGATGGAGCCCCCTGAATGGGATTAGTGCCCTTTTAAGAGAGACCCCACCAAGCTCCCTAGTCCCCTTCCACCGTGTGAGGTTATGCTGAGAAAGCAGCCATCTGTGAAGAAGCGGGCCATATCTGCCGGCGTTTTAATCTTGGACTTCTCAGCCTCTGAAACTGTGAGAAACAAATGTTTGCTGTTTATAAGCCATCAAGTGGCTTTTTTGTTGTAGCCTCCTAACTAGACTAAGACAGCCGGCAGGTAGTGGGGGCAGAGCTGGGCTTTGAAGAAGAGCCCTGAGGCTGACTCTTAGCCCTTGTCCTTATTACCCTGCTGGGCTACTTCTTGTTAATTCAGCAAAGAATATTTAGAGTCTCAGTGGAAAATGCCAAAGTCCAGAAAACTGCTTGCCTAGAGACAAGCCCACAAAATTTGCAGGAGCTCCTGGTTGAAGATCGCTTCACGGAGCCAGTAGAAGGTCTGCATCCCTCTCCCAGGAAAATAAACCTCATGTAGGTGTCTGTTCCAGGGGCATCTTTATTTTGCCCCTCTTGATGTTTCCCCACCTTCTAAGAACCTCAGATTTCTAGCTGTGACACTTCGTTGTCCTTTCATCCCAAATCATGTGTACTTTGTGTTGCTGGCTTATGTAAATGTAAGGAACCACCTTCCAGCTGACTCCAGGCCCAGAAGTGCTCAGCCATCTTTTTGAAATTCTGCAAAGCAGCTGTTTTCAAAGGAAGGTGTTCTTGCATTTCGAGGTCAGAAGCTACCAAACCACAAGATAGTCCGTTCTCAGACTTGCTGTCCACTCAGCCCGTATTCCAGAGTAGCCTCTGACCCACAAAGAGCAGACAGGACCCAAGAAAGAGGACCAAGGAGACATCATTTGGTGTCATCCGATGGCCCCAGAGTCAGCCACCAAACCCCAGCCTTTAAGGATTCGGAGTCATTTGGACTGTGTTTATCTTCCACTTCCAAAATGAGGTTATTGTCTGGGGGAAACAAGTAAATATCCTGGTGAAGGAATAAGGTGATCAGTTAAGGGGAGGTCAGCATCCTTTTTTTCCAAGGCCCTTCTAGACTTTCATTCTTACTAGCACTTACTGCAGAAGTGCTGGGACTTACTTCCCCGCTTAGTGGATGTGCCGGACGCGCTGGAAACATGGCTTGTTTCAGGATGATGCAGCAACTGGGTGATTATTGTGAACGCCATTCCATGCAGGACTGTACTTGTGATGGCCTTCACTCGTCCCAGGCCATCACCTAACATAATCCAGAATGTGTGCATTAAAAAATGCATAACTCCCCAATATCAGCTCGAGCTGTAATTTGTTTCTCTCTAGAGAAGTTAGAACTTGAAAAGCAGTTTAGTTATTTGAGGCTATGAATTAGATGGGGGGGGCAGTTAATCAAAATCTTATTTTAATACTGAATTTCTTCCTGTACTCCCTACCTTCTCCTCCATCAATCAGCCCTAACCCATTTCAGATAAATAGTAAAGTTTATTTTCCGGAAAAAAGAAAAAAATAAACGTTTAATGAAATAGCCCTAGTTTTATTCCTTTCTGTAGAGTTGAGATTTGGGTGCATTTTGTCTTTTGTTGCCCCCGAGTATAGTTCTGGATTCTTTTTTTGCCCTGGACCTATTCAACTTTATTTTAGCACCATTTTCTTTTACTTTTCATCCGGGAAGGGCTTTGTTCTTGGGAAGTGATGAAACCATTTCTCTGGCTCTTCTCCACTGCATTCCTGACACCTCTTTAATTTGTTATTGACCCCGGGATCTGGCTAGCTGAGACTGTGACTCTGAAGGCAGGACTGGGGCCTGTTTTGCCCATCTCCGATGTCCACAGTCTGTCTCTAGGTGAAGTCAAAGGCAAACCGAGGGTCGAATTTGAAGAGAGAGTCTGTTCAGGTCCTCAGCAACCAATCCTGCCACTTTCAGGTGTCAGGATGACATTGGCCTCATCCCTTTCAACTGCCATGAAATCAGATCTCCGGCCAGGCAAGTGAAGCAGAGTGCACCGTGGTCGTTTTACAACGAGGGCCGAGTATCCCAACTCGATTTTGCGGCGGGCTTGTCTGCTGCAAGTGGTTTGGACTTAAGTCCCAGGCGTTCTGCAAACCAACAAATGGGTTTCAGCTGAAGCCTGTTAGTTCCACCATCCCGGGAAAGTTGAAAGGCCACTCCCTGGTTGTTAGTTTCCAAAACTCTGGACAGAGTGGCTGTTCTGTTGCATAAGCCGACTGCGTGGGGAACGCCTTTGAAATGTTCCGCAGCCGGTTCTTATAGATTTCTGGAAGTCGATGCAGTCTTTTGAATTCTCAGCTTTATTGGAAGCCTAAAAAAGAATTGACCCAAAATTGATGAATGCACCCTTTCCACTTCTTACAGATGGATTGAGTTGTGGTCTGCTTCAGGACTTGGCATGCGGGCGGCCAACTAGTGTTCCATGGGCTGCATTGAGCCTGCAGCTATTTTGTTTGGCCCACACAGTATTTAAAAAAATATTTGGATTAGATGCCAACGTTTAAAAACCAGGAGATTGCACATAAAAATACAGATTTCCGGCTTTCCTTGGAAAATCCAAGCATCTGGCCACCCTGGGCCCCATATTCTGCACGGCGGCTACCTGGAGTCACAGTCAAGGCTGGTCCTGAGTAGAGACCACCTCCTTTATTCAGACAGAGCATGTACTTGTCCGTGGTGCTCCCCCTCCCCCTCTGTCTCCTGAAGATGGATGGAGTGTCCGTTGTTATTTACCACCACGCTGGTACTGTTGTTCCTCTTATACTTGGCCGACCTCACTCAGTCAAGGTTTCCATCCAGACCCGTTCGGCATCTGCATTTGTTAGCGCTCTTCTGGAAGTGGCTCTTCCGTGGCCACCTAACCCAGCACCTGGTGCACAGTGGGGACTCTGGAGGTGTCAGCTCCCTCTTTCTTCCCTCTCCCTCCTTGTGGCCGGGGGTAAGATTTAAAAACACCTTTTTGGATGAAACGCTGTAAATATATATAAACGTAGAGTAGCACAGTGTACCCACTTACCCACCACTCAGCTCCAACTGTGGTCAACTCGTGGCCAGTCGGGTTTCTTTTACGCCTCTGTCTTCTACCCCCTCGATTTCACAATAATAGTTTGAAGCAAATCCTACACATCAAAACTCCTAGATACCAAAACCATATCATTTTGTGTGTGAATATTCAGTATGTATCTCTAAAAGAAAAGGTTTCTGAAAATACTCATAACACACATGAAACTTCATGAAAATTCCTTAAAATCATGAAATATCTGGTGTTTAAACTTCCAGTCTTCTCACACATAACATAAAGGTTTCCTCCTTCTTTGTTTTGTTTTTATTATTTGAGAGTCTGAATCAGGATTCAGACCAGGCCCACACACTGCACGTGGATGCCTTGGGGTCTAAGACTGTTGTCATCCAGAGGTTCCCCCTCTAGATTAAATAATAGAACCCTTTTTTGGTTTTATCATCATCATTATTGTTATTTTGCAATTTATTTGTTGAAAAAACCAGATTGTTCATCCTATAAAATTTCTCACAGTCTGGTTTTTACCAATTATGTCCCCATGGTGAGGTTTAGCATCTTCCTGTAAATTGGCAGTCAATTCTAGTGGTTTCATGGATTCAGGTTTCATTGGGCAAGACTGCTTCATAGGTGGGTGCATCTTTCTGTCAGGCAGCACGTGCTGTCAGGCTGTCCCCTTCTTGGTGATGTTACCAGCTACTGATGGTCCGTGCCAAAACTCCATTAATTCAGTGGTGCATTGATTGCAAAATGGTGATATTCTGTTCTAATTCTGTCTTCCCTTCCTCTTCTGTTAGCTGGAAAACTTCTATAAAGAGAAACTTTCCTTCATCAACAATGGTAGGATTCATATAGGAAAAGCAGGATGAATGCTTGATTCTTTCCCTTTATTTACCAGTTTTTAAAATAACGGGTTGTTCATTAACATTGTCCAGTGGTGATCAATTAAGGGTTGTTTTTTTTTGGTACCGTTATGAACTCATAGATTTAAGCATAACTGATGTTTTAAGATTTTAATGGGCTTTTGTGCTTGCTCCTTTTGTCTTTATCATTTGAGGGATCTAAATAATATGACTTTCTCTCCTTTTTTCACCTGGCTTAGCAATATGCTCAGATACATATTTTTTAAAATAAATTTATTTATTTATTTTTGGCTGTGTTGGGTCTTCAGTGCTTCGTGTGGGCTTTCTCTAGTTGTTGTGAGCGGGGGCTACTCTTCGTTGCAGTGCGCGGGCTTCTCATTGTTGTGGCCTCTCCTGTTGAGGAGCACGGGCTCTAGGTGCGCAGGCCTCAGCAGTTGTGGCACGTGGGCTCAGCAGTTGCGGCCTGTGGGTTCTAGAGCGCAGGCTCAGCAGTTGTGGCGCACGGGCCTAGCTGCCCCGTGGCACGTGGGATCCTCCCGGGCCAGGACCCGAACCCGTGTCCCCTGCATTGGCAGGCAGACTCCCAACCACTGTGCCACCGGGAAAGCCCCAGTGCTCAGATATTTTGAGACATCAGGAAGGAAAGAACCCTATACGTAGACTAAGGGTTGTGTTCCCTACATGTGTGAAGGGGAAATCATAAAATAGCTCTTGAGTGCCATCTGGCTCAGAGATCCCTCGCAGCATTGACGAGTCTTTAAGCGTGGTTTAAGAACAGAGTTTACAGGGCAGGGGAAAGTTATGTATTGATGAGGATGTAGAGGGCACCCAAAGTAACAGCAGCTTAAACAAGATAGATGATTGATTTCTCATGTAACAGCACAGGCATAAGCAGTCCAGGGCTGGTATACTGGTCCCATGGTGGCAAGACTAGGCTCTTTCTGTCTTATCACCCTGCCATTCTTAGGGTGGTACCCTCATCTGCACTAAGATGGCTCCTGGATGCAGGAGAGGGTGGAGGAAAAGAGGAAGAAAGGCATGCCCCTTCTCTTTGAGGGCATAACCTGGAAATCTCATATATCCCAGCATCTGATACCTCATTGGCCAGAACTTTGTCATGTGACCAGAGTGAGCTGCAGGGGAGTCTGGGAAATGTAGTTTTCATATTTACCCAACCGTGTGCAGAGCTAAAGCCTATTACTGTGGAAGACAGGAAGAATGGGTTCTGGGTCTCTGCACAAGAAGCATGATCATAATGGGAAAATAGCTCTAAAAGGAGGTTGGATATTTTGTATTGTTTAATATTCTTAGGAGTTTCTTCATCTATTCCACAAATATTTATTGAATGCTTCCTATGTACCAAGTGCAATTTTAGGTCCTGGGGACACAGAAATGCATTAAACAGGTCCCTGCTTTCATGAAGCTTACCTCCTAGTTAGGGAACCAAACAAACAGCTAAACAAATATGTAGTTGTCTCTCTGCATCTACAGGGAATTAGCCCCAGGGTCCCCTGCAGATACCAAAATCCATGGGTGCTCAAGTCTTTTATATAAAATTGTGTAGTGTTTGCATATAACCTACATGTATCCTCATGTATACTTTAAATGATCTCCAGATTAACCGTAATACCTGATGCAAGGTAAATGCTATGTAAACAGTTGCCAGGCTTTTGGAACCGTCTGGAATTTTTTTTTCCGAACATTTCAATCCACGGTTGGTTGAATCTGTGGATGTGGTTATAGTCTATGAAGAAAGTCTAAAACAGAAGAGGGAAGAGCCCTTACATGTCCAGTTATTGCTGACTCTCCCCATGGAAGGAAGAATTGCCACCAGTTGAGAACCACTAGTCGGAAGGGTTTGTGCCTGATTCGAATGGAAACAACAGCTTTATAATGTTGAGTGTTGACTGTAAAGGCCTGTTTCATAGACTGGAGAACTCTTGGCTCTCTCTGGGTGTGAGAAGCCACTAGGAACTTCTTTCTTGCTGTGTTCAGTGTATTCCCTGCTGAGCGCCTGGGACAGTGGCTTCAGGGTCAGAGATGTTGATGAGTAGTTGTTATCAAAGGAAGCTTGACTTGGAGCCCCACTTTGCCTCCTTACTTGTGGCCTTGGGCGAGGCATGTGTGAAAAGCGATTTATAGACTGGCATGTGCCCCACAGGTACTGGGGAGGGCCTCTTCTAGCGTGGGGTTAGCAGGCTGCTGCCTCAGGAGACTGCCAGGAGGCATCTCGTTTGGGCATTTGCTTTCTTGGTTTGCCTTGAATCTGCTGGTGCCCATTCATTCATTCCTTCTTTGAATGGATATTCGCTGGGTACCTACTGTCTTCTGGGCTTTGTGCCAGGGGCTGGGACACAGCAGTGAGTGCAATGGACCGAGGTCCTCGCCTCATCTGACCAAGTCTCTAGGGGAGATGTTAATCCATGAGTAATGCGAATTTCAGATGGAGTTCAGTGCTCTGATGAAAACAAACAGGTGAAGGTAGGGGAGGGCATAACTTCTGACCGGGCAGTCAGGGCCAGCCTCTTAGAGGAGGCGACCTTGAGCTGAGACCTGAAGGAGGAGGTGGGGAAAGGGAATCCCAGGCAGAGGGAACAGCACGTCTAAGCGCTGGTTTGTGTGGAGGACAGAAAGAGGTATGGGGTCGTTGAGATTCATGCCCAGGAGATGAGAGTTTGAGGGCAGGCCAGACCACGGAGGGCCTCAGGGGCCGCAGCGAGAGGTTTGGATTTGATTCGTGGAGGGAAGGGAAGCTGCTGGCAGGTAGAAGGTTGCCGTTTGGGGGGTGTGTTGGCCAGGCTGGCAAGTACAGTTAATAATCATAACAATAATCCCTCCCCCTTAATGAGCACCTTTGGAAGGCAGAGACTAATTATCTCCGAATCCAGGCTGTGAGACCAGGCTGAGGAGCGAGGCAGTGATCTGTCTCGGGTCACAGAGCTCAAGGCCCAGGGGATGAGCTGTTGGAGGCATGTGTGTGAGAGAATGATCTAGATTCAATTCATAAACAGAATGGAGCATTTATCTTGGGCCTTTCACTCCGTGTATCTGATGAGACGCCAGAAAATTGCTTTCCCTCCAGACCCGCTGATCTGACTGCTTCCTGGACACCTCTGCGTGGTCACCCTGCAGGAATGCCAGACTCAACCGGTGCTGAAATGCTCTCATACCCGACCCTTCTCTACTCCTATCTCCCCTCCCCTACCTGTCCTGAGGAATTTGGGGTGTGGCCTTAGGCGAGTGACTTAATGTCTGTGACCTCAGTTTCCCCATCTGTAAAATGGGGCTAATAGCAGTGCTTCAGGTTTAAATGAAGTGATATATGAAAGTGCGTATAGCAAGGTCAGTCACATGGCAGGCGCTCCCTAGCATAACTGTCAGCTTCATCATCTTCCTCTGTCCAGGGTCGTGGAAATGTCTTAGTCTCTGCATTTGGGACGTGCCAACCCTTCTTTAATATCTTCTCACCACTTCCGGGTCGAGGCCATCTGCTCAGGCCCCACAGTGAGCCTCATCAGGGACGCTGGCCCGGGCCCTCCGGACACCCTGCTGCGTGTGGGGTGCGGGAGGTCGACTGTAGCCTCGTTCGTACCAGCAGACGGCCGGAAGCAACCTGAATATCTGTTAATAAGAGCCAGTCACACAAGGGGGTACTGGGCAGCTGGGGATGGGAGTAGGAGGGGGGGACCTTTTCCTGTTTGTATGTTTATGCTTTGGGATTCTCTTCGCCTTTGCCATATGCATGTATTTACTTTAAAAAAAAATTAAGGGGAAAAAAAGATGAAGGGATACAGTTCAGGTCCTAGCAATGACCCTAGAAGCTAATATAAAAAAAATGGGGATTTAGAAATAGGAAGCCTTTAGTCCCGGTCAGGGGCGCGTCTCCCACCATTTGGATGCCTAATTGTCCTTGTGCACCCTTCTGGGCTTTGAGTGGAGGAGGACACGCAGCTGTGCTGAGATTTTCTTGCCTCTGGACCTGCGCCCGCCGTAACCTCCGCCTGGAATGTCCCACCCCTCCCTCTGGTGCCTTCTGAAATCTGACCAGCGTTTGGAGGCTCTGACAAGCTCTCTTCTCCCTGCAGCCATAGGGTTTCTCTCTTCCTCTGAGCACTGGAGCCACACCTGGTCCCTTGCAGTTGCTGTTTATTCCATGTTCCTTTCAGGTGCTTTTGTGTATTCCCCACCCCCCACCTCAAGTCCAAGTCTCCGGCTGGTAAGGACTGATGTCTCTGGCTTGTCTGTACCCCGGCTGCCCCTGGGCTGACTTTGCTTAGAGTACGTAAGCCCTTAATAACATTTTCTAATGTCGCCTTTGTGCAGTCTAGCCCCGCTCCCTGCACATAAGATGCTCACCATATATTTGTGGAACTGCATGAATATCCCAGAATGAAATGGAGATCATATACTGCCTGGGTTTTTTGTTTGTTTTTTAAATTTATTTATTTCATTTATTATTTTTGGCTGCGTTGGGTCTTTGTTGCTACTCTTCGTCGCGCTGCACAGGCTTCTCATTGCGGTGCCTTCTCTTGTTGCGGAGCACAGGCTCTAGGCATGTGGGTTCAGTAGTTGTGGCTCGCAGGCTCTAGAGCGCAGGCTCAGTAGTTGTGGCGCACGGGCTTAGTTGCTCCGTGGTATGTGGGATCTTCCAGGACCAGGGCTCGAACCCGTGTCCCCTGCATTGGCAGGCGGATTTTTAACCACTGTGCCACCAGGGAAGCCCACTGCCTGGGTTTTAAATGATTGAAAACTATTCATCATAAAACCACAACAATAATACGTCTTTTTAATAATAATAGCAGCTAATACTTAGATGTCATTTATTGCATACCAGGCACTCTTCTAAGACATTATTATTTTAACATATTTAATCTTCACAACAGCCCCATGAGGCAAGGACTATAATTATTCCCATTTTATAAATGAGGAACCTAGTCCAGAGAGGTTCAGTAACTGGCCCAAGGTCACACAGCGAGTGAGTAAGTATGTAGATGTTCCTTATCTAGGTTTTTGGGGAGGAAAGATGCCATGCATTTCTTTGGGAGTTCAGGAGTACAAATCCAAAAACACTCTGGAGCAGCTGCTTGCAAGGTGTGACAGCATATAAAACCTAGGGAGATGGCCTGTGTCCTGGTCCTAGAATCAGGCCTCACGACAGCTTTGGAAGCAAGGGCTGTGAGCTTTTCAAAAGGCCTGAAGAAAAGTTTGAGAGACTTAGGGGGCTGGAGTGGAGGAATAAACTCCATCCGAAAAGAGAAGCACAGAATTGAAGTGACAAATGTTCAGTGAACTGCCTGTAAACATAAGATGTCAGCCAGTCGCCTTCAACCTTTGCAGCAATATTTAAATTGTATTTATTGTGAGCAGTGGGGGCATTTTACTCGCTTGGCATCGTAGGGCCAGCCTGGAGTTTTCAAAAGTAACAGCACCGGGGCCCTCGAATGTCCTGCTGGTTCTCTGTGGGGTGGCAGTCAGGGGGGCACAGGGAACAGCGCGGGGAGGCTCCAGCGGGCCCCTGGTCTGCCCCTCGATGCCACGCTCTCCTGGCCTCAGACTGCCCAGTGGACTTGAGTCCCAGAGGCAGAGTCCGAAGACCAGGCCGGGGCAGGCCTTCAAAAATGTGCTGGCTGCTGGGCCCACTAGAAAATCCATTTCTTGCTTCCAGCCGGCAGCCCTGCCCAGCCCCGGGCCATCCTGGGGTTGTTGTGACAGCAAAACCAAGTGCCATGGAAACGCCTGTGCAACCCCGGGCTGCCTGGAGAGCAGGGCAGCTGCTCTCAGCTGGGACGGGGCAGCTTCCATCTGCCCTCCTCCCATTCCCCTTGGTATCCTGTTGTGCTTGGCCTGGGCTGGCTTTGGACTCAGAAGCGCTTCTTTTGCAGGGAGACCCGCGAGCTCGCTCCCCCTTTTCACGCCAAGAGGCAGCCCAGCTGGCTCTCACGCCCCGATTCCGGCTGCCGCCTTCCAGCCCCCTGTTCCTCCCGAAGGTGCGTCCCTGTGGGCCCAGCTGGCGGCCGGGGACGCCCGGGAGTGAGCATCTCAGCTGGCCCGGGGCTTCCCTCTGTAAACAGCGCAGTGTTTGCATCCCAGGCCTGGTCAGGGCTCTCCCGGCCAGTGGGGCCTCCCTCCCGCTGTGGTTCCAGGCATGTCTGGGGGCAGAAAACAGAAACCAGCCCTGTGTTTTCCAGGCTGCCAGGCTTCTGAGAAGTTCATGCCTCAGCCCAGAAATTCCCTGCTTCCGCTCACCCCCGGCCCCTTTCAGAGAAGAGGGTACCTGCTCCCCACAAGCTGGCTTCCTGTCTCTTCCGATGAAGGGCAAGTTTCTGGGAAGGTCTTTGGCCCCATTCGCAGTGGCCCTATCTCTCTGGTCACGGGACCCTCTCCCACCCCAGTCCCGCAGCTGTTTGATGTCAGAGCACAGGTCATGGGGACCCTGCCGTGGGCTCTTGCCACCTGACTGTGGCCGGGATCACCCTGGAAAGAGTTTCCTAAATTCAAACTCTAGATCACAGCCCTGGGGCAACTGCTGTCCTGAGGGAGCTGCTAGGCGTTCGGGGTTCCCTCTGTGGGGCTGGTGTTGGGGGCCGGCAGGAAGGAAAGCAATCCATTGAAAGTAATTCCTGCTGAAATAGGAGTGACTGATAAGGTTAGGGCCCCCTCCTGTGGGTGCCTCCAATTCCCACGGGGGCTCATTCATGCTGATGGGTCTCTCAGGGAGAAATGGGCTGGGATGTTTTCATGCAGAGGTTGCCACCTCTAGTTTCTGTGTCGGAAGGTTTGGCATCCTAACCCAAAGTCTTGCAATTTAGTCAATTCTACTCCACACTTTTGCTGAGGACCTATCTACTATGTGCCAGGCAGAGAACAAGTCAAAGGGCATTGATTTGCTAACTCGCACCGTGGTTTGTAATATGGCCACGTGTAGAGAGAGAGAGAGAGAGAGAGAGAGAGAGAGAGAGAGAGAGAGAGAGAGAGTGTGTGTGTGTGTGTGTGTGTGTGTGTGTGTGTGTGTTTGCGCGCATGTGCCCAAAATCAGGCATGCAAAGGAACAGCCCAAGAGCTAGAATGGGCAGCAGAAGATATAAGTTGCCTCAATCAGGTCCTCCTTGGACTTCAACGGTTAACTCTGATCATTTTAGGTCTGAACAAAAAGCTTCTGTCTTTACCATTAAACCAACGTTTCTTGGCAAGGCAGGAAGGCAGGGTAGAGTGGTTTCGAGTTTGCGCCCTGGAATCCCGCCTGCATTTAAATCCGGGCTCGGCCACCTGCTGGCTGTGTCACTCTGAGCAAGTCCCTTCAGCTCTCTGAGTCTTGGTTTACTGGACTGCAAAATGGGGATAATAATAATACCACCTACTCAGGGGGCCTTGTGAACACTGAATGGTTAATGCACGTAGATTTCTTAGACCAGAACCTGGCACAGAGCAAGTGCTCAGAACGTGCCAGCCTCCCGCACGATTTCTTTTTTTTTTTTTCCTGAATGAATCAAACCGTTTCTTTCTGATTTGCGCCATAGGAATTATCCAAAGTTCCTTCTCCCCACCATCGATACCAAGACAGACCACCTTGTGGATTCCATTCAGCTGTGTGGTGAATCCCCACGCAGCACGATTTCTTGACACCTGAGGCCAGCCAGGTCAATTGGCAGGTGCTGGGTGAATGAGGGGCGGTCCCTGCCCTGTGGATCTTACAGTCTCACGGGGAAGAAGGATAATAAATACAACAGAGAAACGTATTTCAGATGGCGAGACATGCTATGAAGGAGAGAAACAGGTGCTGTGAAAGGAGACCCTGGACAGGGTCTCTCAGAGGAGGTGACCTTCTCCTGCCCCAAGTGTGCCAGAAGGCCCCCTCCCCCAGTCCCCACGGGCACCCTGCTGTTGTTCCCCAGCCGAGTTCTTGTGTGGTAGGCACAAGGTAGTCTGTCTCAGTTTGTCTACCTTCCCTCCATTTCCTTCCCCACCTCCTTCCTTCCTTCCTTCTCCCTCCCTCCCTCCTTCTCTCTCCGTTTCTTCCTTCTTTCCTTCCCTCCTTTCTTTAACTGCCAAATGACTTTCATTAAATATACATAAGATAGGGCTTCCCTGGTGGCGCAGTGGTTGAGAGCCCGCCTGCTGATGCAGGGGACACGGGTTCGTGCCCCGGTCCGGGAAGATCCCACATACTGCGGAGTGGCTGGGCCCGTGAGCCATGGCCGCTGAGCCTGCGCGTCTGGAGCCTGTGCTCCACAACGGGAGAGGCCACAACAGTGAGAGGCCCATGTACCGCAAAAAAAAAAAAAAAAAAAAAAAAAAATATATATATATATATATACACACACACATAAGATATAAAAAATGATAACAATACAAATACCGTGTGCCTACCCCAAGTTTAAAGAAAAAGAATATAACCATTACCTTTGCACTCTTGTGCCTTCTAAAATCATTTTTTATTTGCAAATCTTTCGGTTATGTTTCTCTACAAGAGCACTCGTCAAAAATTTTTCTCTGATTTTCATTCTCACAGTGAAACTAATTCTTTTTTGGGGTCTAATTTTTTTAAATTGAAGTACAGTTCATTTACAATATTGTATTAGTTTCAGGTATATGACAAAGTGATTTAATTACACATATGTGTGTGTGTGTGTGTGTGTGTGTATATATATGACACACAGATCTATATATATTCCTTATTTAGATTCTTTTCCATTATAGGTTATTGCAAGATAGTGAATAATATAGGTCCCTGTGCTGTACAGTAAACCCTTATCGTTTATCTACTTTATAAATAGTAGTGTGTTAAAATAATTCTTTAATATCAAACTCAATGCTCAAATTTCCAGCTGCCTCCTAAATGCCCTAATTTTTTCCCCACGGTTCGTCTTGACTCTGGATCCAAGGCAGGCCCACACGGTGTGGTTGTTTGAAATGTATTTTCCATTTCTTTCATCTGTGCGGGCCCCCTTTATCTTTTTCCCCTCTGCCATCTTTGCGTTGAAGAAGCCAGGTGGTTTGCATGTAGGCTGGGCGTTGCTGGTTGCAGCCCCAAGGTGCCATCAGTCGTTGCTTTGCCCTCAGCATTTCCCATAAATCAGTAGTGAGATGAGTGGCTGGATCAGATTGAGTTTGATGTTTTGAGTGAGGCTCCCTCATACGTGGTGTGTTCCTCCAGCAGAGGTGTCTGGGGTCTGTCTCTGTTCAGCAACGTTCACAGCCATGATGTTCCACGCCTGGACTGAGCATGGAATTTTGAGTGTATTTTCTTCCCTCCCACCTTAGACTAGTAGCTATCCTCAATTTTGTGTTTGTCACTCTCCTTTTTTAAAAAAAATAGTTTTACCACTTGTTTGATTCTCTAAACAACACACTGCGTTTTCCATGCTCGTGAACTTTACATAAATGCAGTCATTCTGTAAGTAGTTTTCCGCAACTTGCTTCTTCCTTCAACATTACGTTCTTGGCATTCATAGGGTGTCATTTTTGTAGCTGTAATTCTTTCCTTTTCTCTGCCGTGTAATAGTCCATCGTAGAGCTCATTTATCCTTTCTGCTGATGGTGGACATTTGGTCATTTCCAGGTTTTTTTCCCTATGCTGGTACAAACAGTGCTTTCCAAAATGTTCTTTCTCTGCACACAGAGGTGTTTCTGTCGGGTTGTACTTACAAGTAGAACTGCTTGGTCATTGGGCGTACACATCTGCCACATCAGTAGACAATACCAAATTGTCTTCCAAAGCGGTTGTGCCAGTTTATACTCCCATCAGCAACACAGAAGTAAGTACATGGCTCTACGTCCTCCCAACGTTTGATACTGTAAGATTGCTGAAGTGTTTGCAAAACTCCTGTGGTTGAGATGGTATCTTTCAATGAACAGAAACTTTTAATGTCGTTAAATTTATTTTTGGAAAGGTTAATGAGCTTTCTGAATGTCATTTGGGACGGTGCTACCGAAAATGTGTCATTGGACTGGCAACAGGCGTGTCACGTGGAAGCTTGTTAGAAATGCAGATTCTCAGGCCCCGCCCACCCAGAGCTGCTGAATCAGAAACACTAGGGTTGGGCCCAGCAACCTGAGCTTTTACGAGCCCTCCAGTGATTCCTCAAGTCTGAAGAACTGGTTTAGGAAATCCCTTTCTACCCCTGTGTCATAAAGAGAGCTTCTCCTGTATCATCTTCCAAACATGTTACAGTTTTATCTTTCACACTTAAGTTTGTAATCCACCTGGATTTGATTTTTGTGTCCAGTGTGAAGTAAATTTCTAATTTCATCGTTTTCTGTGTGGATAAGTAGTGGCCCCCGACCATCTATTGAGAAGTCTGTCCTCTCCCCACGGGCCTGTGATCCATCCATGTTGGAAATATCGTTTCCATGTAAGTGCAGGCCCCTTCCTGCTCTCTCGGCTTTGTTCCATAGGAGAGTTTGTCCCCAGTTCTTAATTACAGCCGCTTTGTAGATATTCTGGACTGCTGGCAGGTTTAGTCCCCAGCTTGTTGTTCCCCAGAAGTGTCTTCTTGCTGTTCTGCAGACACGCTGGAGAGTCAGCCTGCCAGGCTCCACAGCATGGCATTGAGTCTGTGTCAACTTTAGATTGTGGAATCCTTGGCTCAAATGGGGGAAAGTGGACATTGTACAGTACTGAGTGTTTGTGGGGTCCTTCTAAAACCTGCTCAAGGTCATCTTTTATAACAGAAGTAAAGCTAGAGCCGCTTCTCACAGGGGCTTGCTGTCATTCTGGCCACCAGCCCTGCGGCACGGGCTAGGCTGCATCTCACAAGCCCATCATGGTGGTCCCTAAACCCACCGCCCCCCTCGAAGCTTAGTGGCCTCAGTGGATGCATCCTCAGGGTTGAGATGACAGAGGGCTATAGTTGGAAAGGCTGACCCACCCATCTCTAAGTGTCTCCAGTTCCCTGAGGATATGCTACTCTTAAAACCTGCCTCCTGCTAAAGTCTTTTCATGGGCAATTTCTAGCCACATCCCAGTTGGCGTATGAAATGGGCTCAGGATAGAGATGTTCACAAATGGAGAAAGTTTCTCCTCCTTGAAGTTGGACTGAGTGGAAAACAAAGGTTGAGGGTTCCAGATTCCACAGTCTTGTCTTAAGCCCATTTGCGGCATGGTTTAATACACCAGCTGTGTACCACCCTCGGTGCTAGGTGCTCTGTGGGTGGTGTGGGCCTTGTGGAACTTTGGAGCCAGGATTTCACTAGTCAGATAAGGAGCCAGGCAGGGGACAGCATGATCCAAAACTCAGAAGCCCTGGCTTCTCCCTAATGACAGCAAAGCATGATTTCTCTTGGAATCTGCTCTACTGAGACGGATGTTACAATACCCCACATTTGGCCATGATGAGGTCAACACTGGGGACACTGAAGGGAACACAAAGGCTCAAAGTTCCTGCCCTCTTTGAGCTCACAGTCTAAACATAAACGGTAACACCAGCTAGAATAAGTGCTATGGAAAAAGGTAAAGCAGGGTGGAGGGGAATAGAGAGTGGTGTGTGGCATAGGGGGCCTGCTGTTCCATAAGGGAAGCATCCCAGAGGAGGTGACATTTGAGCAGAGATCTTGCTGATAGAGCCTTGCAAATACCTAAGGAAAGAGCACCCTGGGTAGAGGGAATAGCAAGTGCAAAGGCCCTGGGGTGGAAGTATACTTGGCGCATGCAGAGTGTAGAAGGAAGGCTGGGGGGACTAGAGGAGAGTGAGGAAGAGAAATGCATACTCTTTGATCTCAAAGGAATGGCCTTTCCCAAGGCCATGTGGGGTCCCTGGGTCCCAGCAGTGGATTGGTGCTGGCTGGTGAAAGTCCATCCAAATGCAATTCTGACTAGAAAGCCAGCAGGTGTCCAGCTGCGGTAGTTGCAGATAGAGGCAGCCACTCACCTCTGTCACCTTCTGGGATAACCTGGATTTCCCATTAGATAGGCCCCTGACTGTGGAGGCTAAGATGGTTATACTTTCTTTGGAGAGAGGGTGACTTATATGCCATCAGAGCCCAAAGCCAGAATCAGATTGACACCATGGGAAGGCTTGGTTTCCTTAGATCTAGAAACCCAGCTTGCTGGTGGTTTTGTGAGGCGTGAGCTTCAACTTTCCTCTTCTGCAGGAGAATACTGCCAGCTGAAGCGAGCTGGGGTGGCCCCAGTCACAACCGGGAAGCTGCCGTCTCTCTCTGAACCCCAGGCCTTGGCTCTACTTTAAGGCTTAGGAAAATCTAGCACCATCTCACCTTTTAGATATGTACCCCGGGCGTGGCATCGTGGTCCCAAAGGGGCCAAGTCACTCTTTGCTTCTTAAATCTCATCCCCCAGATTAACTACAGCAAACATATATGTTAGCTCACCCCCATTTTTCCTTGAATACTATATGGGTGACTTCTACTGGGTAACCCTGATAAAAGTTGGGGTCTCCCACGGACCAGTCTTTGTTCAGAGTTGCACTCAAAGAAGCAAATTCTGACTGCCAGATGATAATTACAAAAGAATTCCCATCTTCAATAGCTTGAGCCAGACTGGGTAGGTTTGAATCCTGGCTCTGTGACTTAGTAGCTGTATAAGCTGGGTATGTTCCTTAATCGCTCTGTGCCTCAGTTTCACCATCTGTAAAATGGGGACAGTTAGTACCTACTCTGTGGGATTACTGTGAGGATTAAATATATGTGAAGTGCTTTGTAGAAAGTGCTATATAAATTAATAAAATAATGGTAATTATTATTCTACTATATGTATCAGGATATCTCATCTATAACTAATAAAACAGCTGGCCAGCAACCTTCCTACTAGAGTTTCAGACCAGCTCCTGGAGACTGTCAAAAACCAGACTCAACTGGGCAAATTCTGGTTAAATCCAGATCAATTCGGAGTTTGTGTTTCATTCATTCATTCATTCAACCATCTCTCCAGGAAAATTAACTGAGTACCTACTATGTGCTGGGCTCTGTCCTGGGTGCTGGGGTCATGGCAGTGAATGAGAGAAGAGGTCCCTGCCCTCATGGGGTGATGACAACCCCATGAGGGGTTGATGCTTCCATGTCTTGAGCTTCAAGATACAGGGTCCTTATAGCCTGAGCCATGCTAACTGCCCACCCCAAAACCAGGCTCCATCACCATGGTAACCATGTGCAAGGGAAAGGCGGGGTTCACCCTGATGCAGCTAATGCTGAGCTTCTGTGAACACTGGTTTGTGCCCACAGTGCACACACGGTGGCCATAAATGAGATGACATGTGAAAGCTGGGGTCCTGCATAGAAGGTGCCACTAAGTGTTGCTTCGTCAGCCCGTGCACACGTGGTCCTTTAGAAAGTGTGGAGATGAATGTGGCCACCTGCCCACCCCCTCCCCCCAAGGTCTTTCCAAATGGCCAGGCTCCCCTGTCAATGCCTGGGGAGCAGCTCAGGCACCGCGCTCTCTCGGCCTTGATGGAGTCGTGTTGCACGTGGATTTAGAGTTCTGCATTGTGAAGTCTGATTTGAGTGGAGGGTGGGCCTGAGGGTGGATGCTGGCATGAAGGCCCCAAGAAGCTGTGCTGGGAGGTGGGGCCTGTCTCATGTTGCTGGACCAGAGCAGGATGAGTGCATCTCCCTGGAGGCTGGCTCAGGGCAGGGGACCTCCTCCCACCCCTCAGGGCTTGGCATCTTCTTGGCTGTAGCTGATCTGCCCTCCTCCCAGTTAGCACCTAGGCTTCTTACTCGAAACGGGAGCCTCAGAACTGCCATGTTTACTCATCCTGAGAGCTGAGGACCGTTTGGGACGAGGTGCGGCATTTTTCTCGTAAGCCCCAAGGTCTTGCTGGTAAGATGTCGGTGGCTGGGGGCTGTGCGGGCCTGCTGCCAGGGCTGGCTTCCGGAGGCCTCTGGTTTGCAGAACGTTGGTGACTCAGAGGCTGTTGTGTGTGTCACTAGCCCAGTGCAGCCAGCGCACCGTGTGGGGTGACCTGGGAGGGGGCCCCCCCTTGGCAGGATGTAAAAATGCACCTCTAGGAGCCGGGCTGACCTCAGACCCACCCACTCTGAAAATTCAGAAATAGCTTCCAAGGTGAAAGTGCTTTGGTGAGAGAAGGTGGCCTGGTCACCAGTCAATTCAGTGTGTTAACCACATGTTCTCTGTGGGGTGGACTAATACGTACTAACAATGTTAGTAGGAACAGCTGCTAACATGGGTTTTCTTTTTTGCTAACTTGGCATCGTTCCAACCGTATGCATTGCCCACCGTCTTTCTGGGATGCACATTATTATTCCCATTTTACAGATGAGGAAACTGAGGCCCAAGAAGTGAAACGATTGACTCACATTCCGTTAGTGAATGTGGGGTACTTACAACGTGTCGGACGCTGTTTACAGCACCTGTCATGTGTCTACTCAATTGATTCCTTCTAAAGTTGTTAAGAACCGTCATTGCCCATTTTTGGCAGGGCAGGTTCAGAGGGGGTCAGGGCTTGCCTCAAATCCATGGCAGGGCATGGCAGGCTGGACTTGGACCCCAGCAGTCTGGCTCCCACCTGTGTGTTTCCCTGTGGCTCTGCCCTGGTGTGAGCCCCTCACTGCTGTGCTCAGCCCCTGCACTGGGCCATCTGTGGCCACCACCCTCAGACACGTACCACCTTACCAGACACAGAAAGGCTGAATCCGTGAGGTCAGTGGAGGGCAGGGAAGGGAGAAGGGGCTGTTGGCCAGAGGATCCCGGGCAGCAGTTGAGGCTGGATGGCGGCAGAGAAGTGGGATTTGGATGCACAGGAGGGAGAGGGGGGCTTTGCCGGCACAGAGCCACATGGCACGAAGGTGTGTGTGTGTTTAGGGGTGTGGAGGACACTGGGGCCACAGCAGCTCCTGATCCTTGTTCAAACCCTGCCTCGGAGTGTGGCCTTGGGCAAATCACTGAACCTCAGCTGCTTCACCAGCAGATGCCTGCCCCGTGAGCACACCTTGAGATATTAGAGAGGAACGGTCTTGGGTAGAGCAGCGCTTACAGGACTGTCTTCGCTCAGGCCGCCATAACAGAATTCCGCTGACTGGGTGGCTTAAACAGCAGAAGTTATCCTCTCATAGTTCTGGAGGCCAGAAGCCTGAAATCAGGGTGCCCGTATGATCGGGTGCTGGTGAGCCTGCATGCCTTCTCGCTGGGCCAATGAGTGAGCAAACAAGCTCTCTGGTCTTTCTTCTTACAGGGCACTGATCCCATCCTGAGGGCCCCATCCTCATGGTCTCATCTAACCCAAATCACCTCCCAAAGGCCCACCTCCAAATACCATCACACTGGGGGTTAGGGCTTCAACATGGCAATTTGCGGGACACAGTTCAGTCCACAGCAAGGACTGTACAGGTGAAGGTTTGATCGAGGGGAGTGTGTCAGGAGTTAGGGTTCTGTCTGCATGTCCTGGGAGAGTTAAGGTATCTTAGGGACACCTGGTGTAATGTCACACACACACACATAGTCCTTGCTGGTCACTCCAGGCAGCCTTTGAGTTGGCCATCTGTGCCAGGCCTGGACCTGTGACTCTCACTTAGAGAAATTTCGGACTGGGTCTGGTCCTGGCTTGGACCTGGTGGAATTTCTTTCCAGGCAGCTAGTGACTTCTTGGGCCTGGAAGGGGGTGGGCTGGGGAGCCCAGGGGTCCCAGGTTTATCTCGCTGTCACTCAGGCACTTGGCCCTGCACCATCATCCTCTGTCTCCTTCTGCAGGCTGGTGCGGGTGGGCTATCAGGTGGGTCCTGTAGTTAGGGCTTGCCGAGTGCACGTGGGGACGGTCTACAGGTCAGTCGGTTCTCACACCAGACTGGGCTGAGGGAGTTGAGAGGGAGACAGGACAAAATGCGTAAGACTGATGGCAGCGTGAAGTGGGTCAGGCTGCCTCCTTACGGCACGTGGGCTTATGTCGGGCTTTGGAAACGTGGATGTATGTACGGGTACCCTTCTTGATTGTGGGGAGGGGGGTGGTGGTGCCGTGCTGTGAGCTGGTCGTGACACATGGGAGGACATAGAATGATCTGGAAGGTGAATTTATGGAAGGATAAGGTGCAGACTAGGCTAGAAGATTCCATAAATATCCCACGAATCTGTTGCAAGCAGCAGGGGCTGTGCTGGTTTTCGAAGGAAAGTTCACTTGAGGCAGGCCTGGGATTTTGGACCTCTTCTCAAAGGCCTCGGGGAACTTCTGTGAGATTCTGTGACATGAGGAAAGTAGCTCAGGATGGAGATGTTTCTTCCTGCTCCACGCTCCCCCCCTTAACCCACCTGGCGTGTCTGACCCGCCTTCAGTTCTCTCTGCCGCATACGCAAGGCTAAGGAAACGCAAATGTCTTCACAGAAATGTCTGGTTAATTCCGCCAACCTCCAAAGAGAAAGATGGCTTCCCAAACAATTAGGTATTTATTTTCTCATCTCATTTGTGGTTGCAGGCTGAGCTGAACTGTGGGTTTGGGTCACTGTTTCTTTCCCGAATCTCAACTGGCCGTAGTAACAAGTGCCTTTCTTTTTGCTTCTGTTTTAGTTCTGAAAGGCAGCAGCCCATGTTGCAGTGCTTGCTTTGTGGCTGCCGCCTCTCAGCAGAGCTTTGGGGCCGAGGCTGTGAGGAAGCTTCAGGAGGACCAGGGGGCAAGCCGTGGTTTGTTTAGAATGCTTTCCTGCCTGTGGTTGCTGCCTTAGAAGCCATGTGGTTGCTTGATAGGAGAGGTGCCTCTTAGCTGCATGTAGTCGGAAGAAATTCTGCTGAATCGGAGAAAAGGACCGGGCAGAGCAGCTCAGCTCAACTCAGGTCTGAGTTCATACAGTTGTCTCGTCCTCCCTCGCAGGGCAGCTTAGCTTAGAGAATGTCTGAGTTGTTTCTCCCTAGCTTGTAAGTTGACGCGTAATCATGGAAAAAGCGGAGGATGGAGAAGATGGTAGCGCGTTCTACACAGGTTGGGAGGGACCCTGGGGTTTTCATTAAAGAACCATTAAACTGAACGTACCCTAGAGCAGTCTAACCCCTACGATGCAGATGCACACAGGTTTTCTCCTCTGATGCCGTCCCATTTAGAGACGTGCCTGTGCTCTCAGGAGGGTGGAAGCTAGTTGTAGAATTTGTCAGGGTGACAAATTGAGTATTTTCGTAGTTTATCTGTTGACACCTTGCACTTTCGTGTTAATTATTCGTGTTGATTAATCAGTGAACCATTTCCAATCCATATCCTAAATCATCACCTAACCCATGAGACTAGCAGGACAATTCACTGATTTATGCGAGGATTGTAGGATTGTAAAAATGTACCATCACTATATAGGTCTTCAGTGGTAGTCTCATAAAAGACCACAACAATGGGGCAGTGATTCTGGGACCAGAGGCCTCTCTCCCTGTCTTTGGGCGTGTTTCTAGGTGTCACCTAGGTAACATATCCTAAGTCGAGATGCTGCCGTCTCCCTCGATGTCTACCTCCATGTTACTAACAAACAGCTGATCAACGGAACAGACGACTTCTTTAAACATGTAGGGAAATAGCATTGTATTCTTGGTTAGTGGAAGAGGATTGGATTGGACTGGTCTGTCTCCTTCCACATCTTCTCTCTCATTCTTCCATCTTCTCTATGGGTCCGTATTGCAGAGTTAGTAAACATCTGTCTATGAATAAGCCAGCTACATCATCTCCTTCAATCCTGACAGCAGTCTCTCCAGGAGGTATTCTGATCCGTTTTGTGGGAAAACTGAGGCTCAGAGAGAGGTCGTGAGACTTACACGGGTGTATTGACAGCGTTTTGTGTCGAGCCCTTCTGAGGCAAAACTGCATCTTAACTCAGCCCCCAGGGGAGCTTGATGACCTTACACATGTGGAAGTCCTGACCTGGGACTAGCACCCACCGAGCTGGGGCCGTTCCTGGAAGGATCACTCCATCTTTCTCTGCCTCAGTAACCTGACCTGAGAAATGGGCATCGTAGCCCCAACCCCCAGAGATGGCTGTGAGGATTAAATAGGGCACGTGAACAGCCCCCTACAGAGCAGGGCGGCTCGGGGTGGGGTAAAGGTCTTAGTTGAATTTAAAACAGGCCCTTCCTCGGGCTCCTGGTACCTGCCTCCCACCAGGAAATAGACGATTAAAGTGTCTGCTTCATGACTAAACAGGAAACTGCACCTCAGAAGTCTGCAGACAAACCTATCAGTTTGAGGCTTTATAAATTCTCTGAACTCTTGACAAGGGAGCAGGCATGGGCTTCCCAGGGAACGGCCCCTACTATTAAAAGCCGGGTGCCTGGGGTTTGGCCTCGATTCAAAGGTGCCGTTCCAAGGGTGTGACCTTGGACACGTCCATGGCACCTGGTCCCCCCCAAGTGCTATCTGAATGCGTACAGAGGGATACAGTGCAAACATCTTGACTATTTTAGCGCCTTGGAACTGTTTTTTCCAGTGCAGTGAGGTGATACTTGGAACTATTTTTTCCAGTGCAGTGAGGTGACAGAGGCTCTTAGTTTCTGGATGTTATTTTGAGGGTAAATCCAGAAGCATTTGCATATGGAGGGGATGTGGGCTGTGACCAAGATTGACCTGAACCACCGGAAATGGGGAGTGTCTGTTTCCTATGATGGGACGAGTGGAGCAGGGGGCAGGGCGGCGATGATTGTGGCCATCAGGAGATGGGTTTGGACCGTGTTAAGTGTGAGATGCCCGGCCGGTAGTTCGATATCTAAGTCTGAAGTTCAGGGGTGAGGTCCAGGCTGAAAACATTAATTATTTGGCCACTGTCAGGATAGAGGCTTTTTTTTTTTAAGCCCCTGAGGGAGTGGTCAGACAAGCCTCTGCTCTTGGGTTTAGAACCAGCCAGTGTGGAGTAGAGACAGGCAAGTGTGATGAGGGAGCTGCCTTCGGGCCACGGGCACCTGGCTTTGCCAGTGGGCCTTTTTGCTTCAAGAGATGGCCTGAAATGCATGGTCCAGACTGTGTTCAGAGCCACTACTGAGGAGGTGGTTATTTTGTCCTGGGCGGCAGCAGCCCGTGACGAACGCCATCCAGTCCCAATCAAACCAGCCCTATTGGAGCCCAACATGTAGGAGTCTAGGCCTGCAACTGAAGAACTGCAGAAAAGATCTCATTATTGAGTGTTCTCTGCCTTGAAGATGAGCGTTCAGAGAGCTCATGCCTTTTGAGAGGCTATTCTGGTTTACCTAAGGATGCAAGTATAGCGGCATCTAGCAAAAGGTGGGATTACTCCCTGCAAGAAATTAATCCCAGAAAATATTTCTACCTCAAGCACTCAAAACGGACTCTGGCCTTCTAATTTGGCCATTGAAAAGGGATTATTTCAAATTGAAGAGAAAATGAATGCCTGTAAAATATATAGCTCCTGTCTCCTTTCTAAGCGCCTTCAGTGCTCTGACTGGGCAGGGGCTATAAAAATAGTAACTTGCCAACCAGAGAAAAACAGGAAGAAAGTGTACAGTCTTATGAATTTGCATGCCCACTGAGGTTGTATCACTCGTAAGAAGGAAGCAGGGGTCAAATGAGGGAGAATTCCATTTGAGTAGCTCCATCATGAAATTCTGATTTTCTGATGTGCTCTGCCACAGATGCCAGTGTTATTTTATCTCCTTGGTTGGCCGTGATTTGAAACTGCATGACATGCCAGCAACTGAGCCATTTTGTCTTGCTTTAAAAAAAAAAAAAAAACAACCCAAACCACCATAATCTTGCTGATGAACTTTGATTTCAGAGATCCCTATTTCTTTGTACAAAGGCCCTCATCTCAGTGATTAGTACCCTGGTTTGGGGTTAATTCTGGCACCAATGTTAAGACGATATAGAATTGGGGCTTAAACGACAGCCAGAGGGTTGAGTTCTATCCTGGGTTCTCAGCGGCCCTGGGTGAAGAGCTACTCATTAAATGATGATATTAGCATGAGTTGGAAGCATAAGAGGTCGAAGGTGATTTTTTTTTTCTTCTCAAAAATGGTTTTGCAAATCTTTTTCAGAGCTGATAGACACACACCTTAGCTGGATACAAAACATATTATGAAACAGAATGACTGTGATCTTTGATCCAAGAAATCAAAGTTAAAGGTAATTGATATCTTCTGCCTTTTTCCTTTGTTTTCCAGCTGTGTGTTTCCTTAACTTGAATATTTTTTTTGAGTAAGAGAAAACTTTACAACCTGAAGGCCCTCTCTCATTTTCCAACATTTCCTACTCTTAAGGGCTAGACCCCACCGCTCTGTGAGGGGGAACCCCCAGGGGACATACCTGAGATTCTCGGTCGGGGAGGGGAGTAGGGGTGGCAATGAGGCTCTGGGGATCTGCATGCTCTCCCAGTGGCCCCATCACCCTCTTCCAGGGAGAAGGCAGCAGCGCCAGGTTCCAGCCTTCGGCAGCTCTGCTCCTGCCCTGAGCCAGCTCCCTTTTGCTTTTGTACACTTTGCTTGGTGTTTCCAGTCAAGGAAGGCTCTCCGTCAACGGCAGGGCATTGGGGAATGAGAGAGGGGGCAGGTGGGTCAGGAACCTCTGGAAGTGCCCTGTGCTTAGGTAATTTCCAGTCTTGATCTCATCAACTCAAAGCTCCACCACCGCCCCCCCCAACCCCCAGGGGCCTTCTTGTGCACTTTGGAAGGGGTTAACCATCCCCTCGCCCCGCACTTTCTGGATGTGAAACCAGGCTCTGGACCTGGGCGTGGTTTTCCCACTGAGCTCAGTGGGGCCCCTGGCCTTAGCTGTAGATCCCCTCTATCGACTTTGGGTCCTGGGCCTGCGCAGAACTGTGCAGGGAGCCGGAGGCTCGGGGTAGAGAGGCCACGTGGGACAGTGAGGATGTCGCTTTACCTTTCTGCGCCTCAGCTGTTTAGATGCTGCTGCTGTTATTTAATTCTCTGCACAATGATTGGAATCAGGTAGCACGTGGTGAGCGCTTGCCAGGAACCATCCGGCATCGGTATTGCTGGCTTACGTGCCTCCTGCTGTCCCGCCGGGCCTTGGCTCTCGGACTGTCTGTCTGTTGGTGAAAGTGGGTTTGCTGCATCAGAGGCCACAGCCCGAGTCCTCTGCAGCATCGCAGTGATGGCTCACTCTGAAAACCCAGTTAGAACAACCATCAGCTTTCACGTCCATTAGCACACACAGCGGAGGGAGCTGACGTCCCAAACCTGGTTTCCCAGAGGGTGGGGCCTGCGGGGAAGTACCAAAACTTCCCAACAGCAGCATGAACCTTAGCAGGGGGAGGGTTTCCCTGGCACATTCTCCACCAGTGACTCTCAGACACCATCAACAGGCAACAGTAACACTCAGCGAAACTTGGCTGGATACCCACCCGGAGCCAGAGTCCCTCCCGAGAACTTTGCATCCGGCGAATCAGGATGACAAAAATGCAGCTGAAATATCAGCGCTGAGACTCAGCCACTTCGTCAAAGGGCCTTTTTAGTGCGCTTCTTCCCTCCCCGATGTTAGGACTTGGCAACGCTCTGACCTTGCAGGGGCCTGTGAACTCTGGCAAGCTGGCTCTGATCTGCCTGGCCTCAGAGGGGATTTACCATCCTGTAACGCTTCAGACCCCACCCACAGCTTTGGGCTACAGGCCTATCAAGGCGTTTTTGTCCTTTTCACTGAGCCGCTGAAGCCTGGCCCTTCTAGAAAGCTCTTCTTCTGTTCCCAATTGCCTCCAGAGCGTGTGGGGATGGCTGGGAGGGGAGAAAAGGCTGGGGAGTCACTTAGCAAGTGAGAGCATGGTGATACCCAAGTCACCGGGGACGCCAAGGCCAATGGCCACCTTTCCTTCTTAGCTCCTTCCCACGTGCTTGTGGGGAAGACAGGCCTGGTGCTCAGGGCACAGAGTTCACTCTTGGCCTTCAGAGTAGCTTTCCCTGAGAGCGGTTAGGACAGAATGTAGAAGCATCCAGAGAACACTTCACATGCTTTCTGGTTCAGCCACCCTTGTGTCTAGCCACCTCTTGCCCCGGCACAGGTCCCAGGACTGACCGGGGCAAGGTAGCGCAGGAGAAGGGTGGCGGGTGGGACTTGCGCCTGTGTTAACTCTCAGATTCTTTCTTTTGGCCTCCAGAACACTGCCTTCCTGGTTCAGGAGCGACTCTGTGGCCGACCCCAGGCTCTCGAGGGCCCTCACATAGTCTAACCAGACTTCAGAAAACAAGCTTGAGGTTTGGGAGAGAAATAAGATGGGGCCTGTCCTCTCTTTCCTGTTGCTTCTTTCTCAAGGGATTAAGTTCCAAAGTCAGCAGTTATAGAAAGTTCCCTGGAAAGTCTTAAATTGCACCTCAAGTCTATCTGTGTGGCCTTCTGTGTGTAACCCTGAGTGGCCATTCTTCTGCAAACTGAACTTTGGGGACCTCCGAGCTCAGCTAAAAAAGTCAGCATGCAGGTGTCCGGGCCCGCAAGTGAACCAGAAAATTCCTGGGGCAGAGTGGGACGCCAGCAGAAATCAGTTTTAAGAAATTTACCACTAATCAACCCAGAGTTGTTGGATGAACAATAATAGTAAAAGGCACTGGCTTCCCCGGATTGCCATCCCCGAAAAGTAGGGGAAGAAAACACACTTTGCTATCTTTTTCTTCTTTGCCATTGGCGTATATGCTAGAGACTGGCAAACCATATCTCAGGCCAAATGTGGCCCCTGGCCCGTTTTGTTAAACAAAGTTTTATTGGCACACAGCCATGCCCATTTGCTCACATATTGTCTGCGACTGCTTTCATGTTTAAAAAAAAAAAAGCAGAGTTGAGTAAGGGGCTATATAGGTCACAGGGCTGAAAATATTTTTATCTGGCCCTTTATAGAAAAAGTTTATTGACCCCTGGTATATTCTCTCTTTATGTCTGTAGCCACTTTTATTAGACGTTATTGATTTGTAACACTTCTTTATATATGGATGACCTTTGTCATACTGAATATACTACAGATTTCTTTTTTGGAGTTTTAAAGAAAAATGTATAATTTTTATATACTTACATGCGTCTGTCTTTTCTTTCTTTCTTTCTGGTTTCAGCCTTAGGTGTCAGGCTTAGAAATCACGCTGAGGCTGTAGCCATGTTCAACATCTGTGTTTTCATCACGGTGTCTCTCTGTAAGGGTAACAAAAGGTCGGGGGTGCTTGTGGCAGACTGAACACCACTGGCCTCAATTCTGTTCCAAGAAAGTGATGCTCAGTGACCACCTTAACCACTCAGCACACAGCCTTGTCTGCTCATTAACTTCGCAGAGGCTGCTCTGGCCTTTTCCTGACACACAAAAGATGCTGAGGATTCCGGGGCCCCAGCAGAAAGGTGATGGCTAGCAAACCTCATAGCACCATCTCTTTACCTATATGGTGGAGCCATATAATGTACAGGTTAATAAAATGGGGCTATGGATTCAAATCCTGATCCCTCCCCTTCACCTGCTGTGCCAAGTGACTGCCCGTCTCTCTTTCTCCATCTATAAAACGAGGATGAATGTATTACTGGGTTTGGTGTGAGAAGTACTCAGTGCTTGGTTCAGCACCTGGCACATTTTTATCCCTGAAAAAATGTGAATGGCTTATATTCTTTTGTGGAGAAAAAGCTCCAGGCAAACAACAGACCGAAAACCCCTTTGTCAATTGGATAACAGAAAAATCAGCTTCCCTAAACTAAGGGACCTAGGCTGACAGTGTGGGGTCCTCGTGGTGGGCTAAGATGCATGCATTAGGCACCTGCTGTATGCACGCTGCTATGCATGGTACAGTGGGCATACAACCAACTCAAATAACATGGCACAGGGGGGCAAGCGAAGCATTTTGAGAACTCAGTGTTTGCTTCTGGAGGGAGTCAGGACCCCATGTAGGAATGTGAGAAGGCTTCTGGGAAAAAGGTGATACTCAGGAAAGGGGGCAGGAGGGAAGGCAGGATTTGGACGGGAGAGGAACCATTTGGAGAACTGCCCATGGCCCGATGTGGGAAGAGGTGGGAGAAGAGGTGCAGAAATTGGCATAGGATAGATGCTCAAAACATTTATCGGATGAATGAAATACTGATGGCAGTGACCTAGAAGGGCAGGTTTCAACACTCAGACCTGAGAGTCAGACCTGGGGCCAAATCCCAGAGCAGACAGTGGGACCTGAGGCCACTTAGTCCCTTGCTAAGCTTCTGCTTTCTCAGTAATACATGTTATTGAGAGCTTCCTCTGTACCAAGGCACTCTTCAAAAGCCAGGGATACGGTGGGGGAACAAGAAAACTAAAGCACTAGAACAGTGAGCTGCCAGGAACCGGTATATGAAGGCGATTAGGAGACCAAGCACAACTGGGTGGCGGCACGTGGCACTGCCGACTGTCCCCGGAGCCTGGGGCCGAGGAGACTGAGCAGAGCCTCGAAAGAAGTGAGGGAGAAAAGCATTAGAAGAGGCGAGGGGACCTGCAAGGGCAGAGGCTGGGAGGCATGAGTGCGGCCTGGGGAGCACGTAGAACGGAAGCCAGTGTGGTTCGCTGCAGGGGGGAGGGGGAAGGGGGAGGGCAGTAGGAGGCGAGGTCACAGCGGGAACCAGATCGGGGCAAGACAAGCCCAGAGCAGGGTTTTTGGATAAAGGAGACCTTAAGCACGGAGGGGGCCAGAGTGAGGAGACTAAAGGTGTGACGGAGAGGAGGTGACAGGGCTGCTGAGCGGGCAGACCACCTTTCCTTCCCAGGGAGAGGTTCCATGGTGACGTCGGGAAGTTGATTCAAAGAAAGGGCAGCACGATGCCCCCTTTTCCCTTCCACCCAAAGACGCGAGGCTGCAGAGGCGGGACCTCTCGAGTCGGGGTGAAGTGACTGGGCAGAGACCCTTTCGGGGAACTTAGAGCCCACGTTTGCAGACCCATGTGGCTGCACTGCTGTGGCCGCCCCCCAGCTGGCGCTTCTGCCCTAGAGCTTTCTCCCTGTCTACAGCCAGGGGCATGAGCTCTGAGGTTTCAGAAAGAAAAGGTTCCTCTCCCCCAGGGAGGTTGCAGTGGGCGCGAGTGGGCCTCGCTTTGGGGCCCGACTGGGCGGCCGGCCGCCTCCGTACCCCGACCGCGAGGGGGTCCGATGCAGAGCGTTCCCCGAGTTTTCTAGATTCGACTGTGACTTTCAGAAAGCCAGAGTGGTTTCTATCCAAAGGGAGGGGGAAGCTAGACCGTCTCCCACCCAGCCCCTAACCTGGCCCCGAGCTCCGAGAAGGGAAACGACCCTTTGGCGAGGGCGGTGGTGCTAGTGGCTCTGCCCAGCAGTTATTTTTAGAAAGCCGAGGCCGTGGAACGTTTCCATTGAGGATTGACTCCTCTCGTTTCCTAGGTTGAGAAAACAGGAAACCCTTCAGAATCCGGGCTTTGAAAAGCTTCGCGTGAAGCCGCACCGACCCCGCCTCCCCCCTGGCCACGTGCTTTCACTCCTGCCTGGCTGTCCTCACTGAGGGCCCCCCGGGCCGCCCAGCCCTGCACACTTCCCAGCGGCCAGGGCTGCAGAGGCGAGGGGTCCTGCTTCCTCCAGCTCCGGGAGTCAGCTGGTATCTGCTACACAGTCAGGGCCCAGTTAGAGCTGGTTAGCCGAACACACGAATTCATCCCCGGAGTTCCTATCAGTGGATCCACTCCCACACTTTGCAGCCGGTTGTTACTCTGATACATACATTCTCACCCATTAACATCCAGAGATACTGTGTCATGTGCTCGTACATATATACATATGCACATACCAGTCTCTGAACCAACATCTGCTCTACGCCGGGGACTGTGATAATTTTCTCACTGTGTCATCTCATCTAAGCTCCTCAACAACTGTAGAAGGAAGGTCATATTTTCATACACAGTTTACAGATGGGGAAACTGAGGCACAGAGCAGTTACATCACTAGGGCGAGATTCAGCGCGCAAGGAAGCAGCAGAGGTGGGATTCCAGCCCCGGCCACCCGGCTCTAGAACCTGAACTCTCGAGCGCCCCTTGCACCTGCTTTCAGCACACATCTGAAGAACAGTGAGCGACGCCTGATTGGTTTCTGCCACAAAACAGAGCCCGCTGGTGTAAAGCACTAGGTTTAGAGTCCAACACAAAGCGTGGGGTATCAGTACCCATCACACAACTGACAGCTACACGACACTGGTTACCTGGCCTCCTGCTAGGAGCTTGTATATACATCAATGCCCAGCATCCTCACAGCAGCCCCAAAAGGGACACATGATGACGATTCTCACTCTACAAATGAGAGAGCCGAGGCACAGAGGGGTGAGGTCACACGGCCCGTTTGGTGAGGGAGCCAGGAGTCAGACCAGCACATTCAGCCCCAGAGCAGTGTGTTTTTGCTCTCTGCTTATTCTGGGAGTTGCAGACTCATCCAAGCAGGGGTTTTCCAGGGAAAAGCACCCCGGACCTAGGCGAGCTCAGGGTGGAGGGAGTCTGAGCCCATCGACAGTTCACCCTCACTGTTCATCTTCCACCTCTGTAACCTGAGGATGAGGCTGAGATGAGAAAACAGAGGCGGCGGCTGTGGGAGGAACTTTGTGCAAGCACCAGGAGAGCGGAGACTCATCTCCCTTTTATGGGACCCCAGAGGGGTCCTGCCTCCTCTGCTGCTCCCGGACCCAGTCCACACGATCCAGCTGTGAAACCATAAGTGCACACACACACACTTTAGGGCAGGTGCACACCCCCGCCTGGTGTCTGGGCAGCCTTTGAAGGCAGCTTTTCCCCAAGAACATTGAAGGAAGCCTTTTGGCAAGAGCCGCTATTCTAAGAGCTTACTGCCTTGATCCCAGGACCTGGTGCCTCAGATAAGTGGCCAGAGTGGGAGAGCAGGGCTAGCTCCTGATGCCGCTGGCTGGCACTGCATTCCTGGTTCCCTGCTAAATTCCATGCAGCTTTCTGGGGCAGGGGGTGATGGAACACTCCAGAGCCCCTTGAGGACACTGGGTACTTGAGAAGACTCAGAGCGCGATCCTTCAGTAGTGAGGAGGGGTGAGGGGGGGCTGTGCTGAAAGGGATGAAGATTATGTTTACACTGATGGCTAGGCTTTGGGGTGGCCCCACCCACTCTCTTTTTAAAGGCCCCTCTTGCGAGTCGTTACGTTTTGTGGGTCAAGGAACTGTCTTTTAGTCACGGAGTGGGTATTTTCTGGACGTTGTAATAACAGACAGAGTTTGGTATACAGTAGAGCACCTCGAGTGCATTCAATAACAAGAAGGAGAAAGTGTTCCTTAAATCATGCCCTGTGGCCCAGCTCCATTTCTGCCACAGCAATTTTTAAAAGTTACCATTTGGGCAATTTTCACTAACAAACCCATACCACAAAATAGCATCATGGGGGGTGAGGAAGAATCATGATGTGGGAAGGCATTTCTTATGTTAAAGATTGTCAGATGTATTACTGCAAAGACAAAAACAGGTTTTAGAAAAACAGCCCGGTTGTATTAGGTTCTAGAAAGCTAACCTGATCCCTGTTCTGGGTGCCCTCTCACTCGCGCTTACTCTCTCTCTCTTTTCTTTCGTAGTTAATGAAATTATCAGGAAGGAGTTTTCAGGACCTCCTGCCCGAAATCAGACGTAGAAGAAAGCCATTAGCAAGACACCATCCACATTGCTAACGCCGGAGCCTCCCACCGTCCTCCCCGGTGCCCACCCCACCCGGAGGCTGAGCACGGGACCATGTACCGGCCGAAAGCTACCCCTCTATTCCGGAGCTCGCCTCCTCTCTGTGCATTCTGAGTCTTGTTCTGAATCCCAAAGAGCATCTCGATTGACTTTCAGGTGTCCCATCCAAACCTTAAGTGCCTGCTGACCCCAAATACATCCTGAACCAGACCACCCGCTGGAATGCGCCTGAGAGCTGAGAGCCTGCAGCCGGGGACTCGGGGGACGGAAGATGGGGATGCAGTTAAACCCCAGCCCTTGCCTTCACTTTTCTGGGTCACAGATACAGCTCTTGTACCTTTTGAAGGAAAGGAGCACTCCAACAGCAACCAAAGGAACGTGACCCAGCTTACGTCACTGGGCTGAAGAAAAACAAAGAAGCTGGCCCATCTTCCCTAGGGATTGCCCGTCCACACCAGGGATGGGCCACAGCTCAAGCTTGATTTTTAAATGTTCTGCTTCTGAATCAAAAACAGTCTGGCTCATACAAGATCACCTGTTAAAGCTTCTCGGCGTTATGACACGTGTACACTTTTTTCTTCTCCGCTTTCAAAAAGCTGGCCGGGGGGCGGAGGGGGGCCCTCTTGGCTAGCTGCCCTTCCCCCCTGCAGCACGCGGTCACGGACAAGAGGAGGTCACCCAGGCTGCCGGGTGAGCACGCATCCGCTGCAGCCGGACAAGCTTCGCGGCTTTTTGATGTTCCCGCTTTCTTTCCTCTAACAGCCCAAGTGCTTTTCCAGAAAGTACAGTAGTTAAGAAGAATCTCAAGCATGTGCATTGAATTTTGAGAAGGAACGGCAGAAGGGCTAAAGCAATGAAAAGAAAAAAAGAAGAAAAAAGTGCAGGTATTTTTGTTAAGTAAAACGGTTGCAAAGTATAGCAGCTGGCAGGCCTAAGTGCTTCGGTGGGTGGGCGCCCCCACGATCGAGGAAAAAGGCTGAATTCCCTCTCTGGCCTAGACACAAAGTGGGATACTCAAGCTCACGATTCGGCCCCGAAGTTCACTGGTTATTTTTAACTGAACCCATTGAAACCCGCCCCCCGCCCCAGTCCCCAAGACGCCTCTGCATTAGCTGCTTCATGCAGCACAAATGTGATCTGAATAGAAGCAGATCCTCTCCCACACAGCCCTTAGTGTGAATGTGCTCCGCTCAGACCACTCGCATGGAGTGTGCAGCTTAGCCCTGAGTGTCTCTCTCCTCTGGGTGCACCCACGGTCCGCCAAAGTCTTCCTCCTTTGGGGCAATTTTTGCAAACAAATAAAACCCTCCAAGTTCTTGGCAGGTGAGCTGTTAATCACACAGATGTGTTTGTTTACATTCATTGCAGACACCCCAGAACAAACTGGGGATTCCTTTTCGGCCATTTAATTGCTTCCCTGTAATCAAACACAGAGTGTAAATGTTCCTGGCACTCTTCAAAAGGCTGTACTCAGGCCTTCTGCCTAGCAGAGCTGATTGAAAAAAATCACTCTACGAAGAGAATCGTGGCAGTTAAGGGCCCACTGTGGGCTTTCTAAGTCCTGGCTTTGTCATCAAAACCTTTCTGAGAGCTGGGGCCAGGAGCTCCAGACCTGTGACCCCGGCCTGGTGTGTTTGGGGCTCCAGAGAGGACAGAATGCAGCACGTGTCTGTACCCTTTTGGTCAGGACCTAGCATTTCTTCCCTCCCACCCCACCAAGGACAGGGGACTTCTCCACCCAGCGCAAGCAGAGTTTAGCAAAATTCTTTTCAACAAACAGAATACCAGTAAGAAGTTGACCGCCATCGCAAAGCTTCTGGGATGCAAAATTCCTCCTCATTAATAAAGTGTTCCTTATCCAAGCAGCTTTACCTAAAGAACTTTCTCTCCAGCAATATTGACTTCACGGGGGAAGGGTTCAAGCATTTGGTGAGCGATTTGTTCTCACTTGACCTGGCTGGGAGCCATTTTTTGCACATGAGGGAATTTGGCCTTTCCTCAGTTATCTGAATGTTTTACCCAAGTGCCTTCCTGCTATTGTGGCAGTCGCTCAGCTGCATTGTGCATGGGGTGAGAAAGGACTAATGCGTTTTCCATCACTATTCTAACCATGTTAGTGCAAAGGGCCTCCTAGTAGTTCAGATTCCCGTATGTATAGATGTACGTGTGTGTGTGTATAAGACACTCACAAACTCTTTTTCTAAGACATCCTAGCTGGGTATTATAGGAAGCACTTTCATAAACAACTATACCAAATAGCAAAGGAAGGAAACAAAAGCATTAGTTTTGAGACATAAACAGGCGAGAGAATGTGTAGTAAGACTCGACAGCAGTCAGGAAAGTTTTGTCAGATACAGATGCCAGGAGGAAGTTTTGCCAAGAGTAAACCGCTCATGAAATATTTTCAGTATGGGGAGAGGCAATAGGTCCTCGAAGAGAAAGAAAAAGGATGTCTAAACTGTCAAGATGGGTGTGTTGCACGTGTGTTAGAAGGATCTGTTAGGTAGAGGTTTGTACTTGCTACAACCGAGGTAATGTAAATATATAGCACTTCCAACAGCAATCTGCCCTGTTGCTGAATGTAGTATATTTCCAAAGTTTGAGTCTTCCTGTATTGTACAAAAATACTGCTGCTTGATAATATATAATAGCAACCCAAATTAATAAGTATGGTATTAAATTTTATTTTCCTATCTGTATTTTTATGCTTTTTATCTGTCCTCAAGATATCGCATCCTTGTTGGAATTAGAAAATATTTATAAGTGGTCAGAAATCTTTTTCAAGTGTCTCTTTTTTCGTATACATTGAGGATTTTTTTTCCCTAAGAGAAAGGATGTATTCTTGAAGATTTGTTAATCATTCCAGGAAAAAAAAAAAAAACACCCCAAACAAAAGCCCACCTCAGAGCCTGTTAGTCACCTGTCTGCTAGAAGAAACCGTCTCCGGAGAAAGGAGGGGGAGTGGCTCTGTGGAAGGAGGAAGCACCTGTTTGTTGCTTGAGGACACTGCTGACTTCAGCTCTGAGCCGCCATCTTGCCACTGAGAACTGGAAAGTGTTTAGATCCCTCCAATAAGGGACCTAGTAGGTGATTTTGATGTAACAAAACTGCCTGTGTTGTAATGGGGAGTCTAAAAAAGACACAGGAGTAATGGGGAGTTCCTAGAACAGAAGTGCAGGCTAATGTTTACAGAGCTCACTGAATCCTGGTAGATAAACCCCCGTACACGTTACCCAAAGGACGTTCAGAGTTTTCCAGCAAAGACACAGACTAGACGAATCAAGTCGATTCTTTCTAAGAACTGGGAAGCACTGATGTAGCCTTTCTTGTTTACATCCAGTGGCCAAGCCATCCCTCTCAGGAAGCCAGCCTTGGCCAGTGCGGGAGCTGTCATGTGTAGACAGATTGGAAGCTGATGTGTTCTCATTTCTCACTCTGGACTAAAGGGGAGGCTTGAGTTTATTTTCACGTCAAACCCTTTCCAAGACCTTCTTATTTGTTCAGAATTGAAAGAATGTCAGGGGTCTGGTTAACAACTTTGTTTGCTTTACGTTTACAAGTGGCACAGGGGTTGTGACATTCTTGACGAGTCGGGGTAAACCTTCCTGAACTCACTTTTGGAGGGCCAGGCCCTTAGCAGCTACCCAACATATCTTAACCTTGGATCTCCCAAGCTTGGGTCTCGGGCATTAAATCTCATGGAGCCACACCAGCCAATGCAAGTGGTTTCCCTGCATTCCAGCTAAATGCTTACGAACAAGAAGCGTCACATGAAACTGATCACAGACATCAATTTCTCTCAGCTTTCATGAGTGCCTTGAGTTATAGCCAACATCACTGTCTTAACTCAGCTTGTTTAGAAACAAATGTTTCTGGTGATTGTTGAGCTAGCAGTGGCTCCGTAAGCCAGCCCTTCCGAAAGTGAACTGGCGTGTTGGGTGCTGGAAGAAAGGTTTAGCACCCTGCCTTTATGCAGCTGTTGGCCAATTAGAATAAACTCCACCTGCCTAGTTCAGGCTTTGGATGCAAATGATGCTGTTCTATTAGCAGGTGCTTTCAGCACTCTGATTGGCCCGAACGGATGGACGCTGTGGTTGGGACAAGCTTAGCATCCTGACACACCTTGTCAAAGAAGCTTACTCACCCCTGTTGCCTCTACAGCCCTCAGAGGGGAGAAAATGTTGAGAATGTCCTCGCTAATTCTCCAACAAATAGAAGTCTCTCCCACGGGGTGGTACTGGAAGGCTTAGGTTTTGAAAATCTTGACTGTTAAAAGGAGTTTGAATACATCACATTCCTATGCAAAACGTTTTTAACCTTCAGTTTAATGTAGTTTATTTTTGCTATATGTAAAGTATTTTTATACGGCTTGTATCATGATAGTTTAGCAATAAAACAGTTGAAAGCAATGGCTACTTTGGGCGTATCTTTTCTTCTCTAGAGATGCTGTTCAGATACCCTTTACAATTTGAGTTCGTACATCAAGGACTGTTTTTTGTGTGCACATCCACGTGTGGGTTTATCACTCATCTCAGCCCTGTGAGGTCGGGACTGTCCATTTTACATCTAACCTCCGATATTTGCATCTTACATCAGAAGCCCAAGGTGACAGAGTCATGAGCTCAACCTGGATTTGTCTGATTCTCTCTCTGCTCCCTCCACTGCAGCTCTGCTATAATCTGTGTCTCTAGACCTCTTTAGGAGTAGCATCCAGGTAAACACATTTATAATGTCCGCCTTGGGTCTGCTCGCAGAGGGTCCCAGAGCATTTACAGGGAACTGGGCAGAGCAAAACAGTCACTCGCAGAGCAAAACAGTCTCTGCTTGAATATCTTACAAAATTCCAAAGTTCCCTCCAAATTATCTTTTACCATCAAACCCTCAAACAGAATTAGATATTATAAATACTAGAATTTTCCAGCTGGCTTCCTCCTTATAGCAGCTTTTTCTCCTTATAGCTAAAGCATCTACGAGGTTTGGAAAAAAATTTCTATTTAAAGTCTTAATGTAATACGGTTCAAATGTCATCCCACTCTTCAGCACTACCCTTAAACCCTAGGGAAGCAGGGTCTCAGCCCCAGGCCCTGTACTTCAGGGACCACTTCACCCCACCATAACTCTACGCTGAGGATACCTTCCCTGGGGATTTCCCAAGCCCCCTTCCAGTGCCTGGAACCAGCAGTACCATGTGGGGTAGGGTGTCCCAAGCATATCAGGGTCCTGTATGAGTTGTGGCTTGAGATGCCCCTGGTCCCCCTCAGATGGGGCCAGCTCGTTCCCATTTATTTCCTTTGGGGCACAAGGTCAACAGGACACAAGATGCCCCAAAGAGCTCCAGGACCTGCACCTACAGGGTCCCAGCCAGTTGCCAGAAGAGCTTCCTGGTGAGCAGATTGCTCCTTAATGGCCAGCACAGGTTTTTTATTTTTTGTGGGATCAGGCGAGATTGGACCACCAGAATGGTGCTGAAACATTGATTTGAGGATGACTCAAATCGCTCATAAAGACAGAAGCCCCACAAAAAATATTTCCCCAGGCCCGCCTGCTCACCCACCCACCCTAGGGGCAAATCTGCCCCTCATGATTTTTTGCTGTAGCTGTATACAACCAGTTCTCTTTAAATTCACTCACTTTCTGAAAACCTTATGTTGCTTTTCCCAAATAGAACCCAGAATCATCTTAAGCAGAAAACAAAATACAAATATAAAACTATACAGATAAAACTATAGTCATTAAAAAAATAAGTCTGTGTCCTACATTTGTGTGAGCTACACTTGGTACGTACCACAAAATTCAGCCTGGGCCTCAGTTTCCCCAAATGTAAAATGAAGATCATAGTCCCCACCTCACAGTCAGTACGTGCTTAATAAATGTTAGCTATCAATACAACCTCCCATCATTTAACTAATAGATTTAAGATTCACCCAAGGCTGGACCTCATTTTTCCAATATCTGGAAGGAAGCATTCAGAGCTTTGACAACAGGTCTTGAATTTTTCTAACTAGATAATTAACTAGCTACCTAATTAGTTAACTAGATAGTTAAAGCCCCAAACTCGAGCTTATCCAGTTTTCAAATCCTGAAATGAAAAGGAAACACACACTGGGGCGTCCAGCCTCTCCTTCTTGGGGAGACTTTGCAAGTCTGTCAATGTCCCTTGCTACCTGCAGCAGCAGGGTGTACTTTTGTACCAAGGAGCAGATATATAACACTGGCTTAGTAACAAGTGGGAAATGAAGAAGTTACAAGACTTCCAGGAGCAAACAAAATGCTGACTCCTACACAAGCTTTTCAGGTTCATAAATGGAAAGGAAACTGGTTTCTTGGCAAGAGCAGGTTGAATATGAAATAACCCCGTGAAGGAAGCACAGACCACAGGGACCATTAAGAAATGAAAGCAAAGTCATTTCTTTTGTTTGAGGAGCTCTGGGAGCTGTGATGAGCTGCACCAAGCTTTCTCCAAAAAGGGCTTCCACTAGAAACTGTCTCTGCCTTCACCCTCCCAGTAAAATTCAGCAGTCCAGCTTGGTAAATGCCCAATGTGGAGTTATCACCAAAGAGATGGAAACCCCTGCCCAATCCCAGGATTTCCAGGAATTCTTGGTTTACTAGAAATTTTAAACTCAAATTCTGCACTGAACTCCAGACACAAAGCACTATGACAATTGGATCTTAGCTTTTTTTTTTTTAAGCAGGGAGGGAGCAGCTCAGGGCTTTCTATGAGCTACTGATGGGGCTCCCCAAGAAAGACCCCCAGATCACATGGCTGCTGATCAAGAGTCCTCTGTAATTAATACCATTAGGACAGCTCTTGAGGAAAAGCATTCACAGGACGATCTTGGCACCAGATTTTAAGTACACCTTCTCATGCACACTCCAGACTCATGCACCTGCCTGTGTGACATCTCCACTCTGATACCCAGGAGGCATCTCTAGCTCAACATGCCCCCGATCTTCCTAATTCCCAATCTCCTCTTCCCACCCACAACCCTCTAGTACACCCTGTCCTCCCCATCGGTTTACGGCAACACCATCTAAGCAGCTGCATAGTCAAAAACCTGGGAGCGACCCTGGATCCCTCACTGTCCCCGGGCCCCACACGTCAGCAACGTTTGGTGGATCCATCTCTGAAATCACACCTTTTTGCTTCACGCCCATTGGACCACCTTTATCTTCTGCCTGGACGACAGAGCGGCCTCTTGACTGCCCTGGTTCACGCCTACCCTCACTGCCTGCACAGTGGGCAGAACATACCACACCTGCTCTTAAAGCCTTCCAATAACTGCCCTTTGCATTTACTTTTTTTTTCCCCAAATTTATCAAAGTATGATCGACAAAGTGTGTATATTTAAGATATACAATGTAGTATCTTGATATATGTTAAAAATTGTGAATTGGTTACCAAAATTAAGCTCTTTAATGCATACATCACCTCACACAGTTACCTTCTTTTTGGTGGTGAGGACATTTGAGATCTACACTCTTAGCAAGTTTCAAGTATACACTTTTATCAACTCTAGTCACCATGATGTACATTCAGCTTCCACAACTTATTGATCTCAGGAGTTAAAGTTTGCCCCCTTTGACAGAATCTCCCTGATTCCACAACCCCCATCCACGGTAAGCACTATTTTACTCTGTTACAGTAAGTCCCCTGCATACCAATGAGTTCCATTCTGAGAGCTCATTCGTAAGTCCCATTTGTTCATAAGTCCAACAAAGTTAGCCTAGGTACCTAACTAACACAATCGGTTATATTGTACTGTATTGTAATAGGTTTATAATACTTTTCACACAAATAATACATAAAAAACAAAAAATAAAACATTTTTAATCTTACAGTACAGCACCTTGAAAAGTACAAGAGTACAATACAACAGCTGATGCTTCTTAGCAGTACCGGCTAAATCACTGCTGCTTTCACGTTTGCTTCCGGACATCCTGGGCTTGAAATAAATATCCTGTACTACTGTACTGTATACAATACTGTAAAGTACACAAAAACACAACTACCTGTAGAGGATGCACGCACGTGAAAATGTACGCCAGACACGTGAACGCATGTTTGCATCTTTGAAAGTTTGCAACTTGAAGGTTCATATGTAGGGCACTTACTGGACTATGAGTTCAACTTTTTTCAATTCCACATTTAAGTGGGATCATACAGTATTTGTCTCTGTCTGGTGTATTTCACTTAGCAAAATGCCCCCCAGTTTCATCCGTGTTGTCTCAAACAGTGGGATGTCCTTCTTATGGCTGAATAATATTCCAGTGTGTGTGTACATATATATATGCCACATCTTCTTTATTCATTCACCCATTGACAAGATACTTAGGCTGCTTCCACGTCTTGGCTATTGTGAATAATGCTGCAATGAATGTGGGAGTGCAGATCTCTTCAAGATCCTGTTTTCAATTCCTTCGGATATATACCCAAAAGTGGGATAGCTGGACCACGTGGTAGTTTATCTTTAATTTTTTGAGGAACCTCCATACTGTGTTCCATAATGGCTGTACCAATTTACATTCCTATCAACAGTGTATAGTGGTTCCCTTTTCTCTACAACCTCACCAATACTTACTTTGACATTTTGATAATGGCAATCCTAACAGCTGTGGGGTGATATCCCATTGTGGTTTTCATTTGCATTTCCCTGATTAGTGATGCTGAGCATTTTTTCATATACCTGTTGGTCATTTGTATGTCTTCTTTGGAAAATTCAGGTCCTTTGCCCATTTTAATTAGACTTTTTTTTTTTGCTATTGGGTTGTATGAGTTCCTTATATATTTTGAATATTAAATCCTTACAGAATATATGACTTGCAAATATTTTCTCCCGTTCTGTAGGTTGCCTTTTCATTTTGTTGATGGTTTCCTTTGCTGTGTATAAGCTTCTTAGTTTGATGTAGTCCCACTTACTGATCTTTGCTGGTTTTTTTTTGGCTTGTGCATTTGGTACCAAATTCAGGAAATCATTACCAAGACTAGTGTCAAAAAGGTTTTCCCCCATGTTTTCTTCTAGGAGTCTCATGGTTTCAGGTTTTACATTCAAGTCTAAGACATTTTGGGTTGGTTTTTGTGTATGGTGTGAGATAAGGGTCCATTTTATTCTTTTGCATGTACCTATCCAGCTTTCTAACACTACCATTTATTGAAGAGACTACTTTTTCCCCATTGTGTAATCTTAGTGAATTTGAAGATTAGTTGACTATATATGCATGGGTTTATTCTGGGCTCTCTTTTCTGTTCCATTAATCTGTGTGTCTCTTTATGCCAATACCATATCATTTTATTACTATAGCTTTGTAATGTAATTTGAAATCACAAAGTGTGATGCCTCCAGCTTTGTTCTTCTTGCTCAAGATGGCTTTGGCTATGTGGGACTTTTGTAGTTAAATACAGATTTCAGGAAAAAAAATCCTGTTCCTCTGATAAATGCCATTGGAATTTTGATAGGGTTTACATTGAATCTGTAGATCACTTTATGTAGTATAGACATTTAAACAATATTAATTCTTCAAATCCTTGAGCATGGGATATCTTTCTATTTATTTGTGTCTTCAGTTTCTCTGATCAATGTTTTATAATTTTTAGTGTATAGATCTTTACACTCCTTGGTTAAATTTATTCCTAAGTTTTTTTTAATGCTATTGTAAATGGGATCATTTTAATTTGTTTTTTGGATGGTTGATTGTTAGTATATAGAAACACAGCTGATTTTGTATCCTGCGACTTTACTGAATTCATTACTCTAACAGATTTGTTGGTAGTCTTCAGAGATTTCTAAATAGATCATTTCATCTGCAAAGCAGGCAATTTTGATTACTGATTCAATCTCCTTACTAGTAATTAGTCTTCAGATTTTCTCTTCCTTCACAATTGTTTTAGCAGGTTGTAAGTTTCTAGGAATTTCTTCTAGGTTATCCAATATGTTGGTGTATAACTGTTCACAGTAGTCCTTTATATTTCTATAGAATCAGTCCTTTATATTTCTATAGACTCATCCTCTATTTGCAGATGATATGATATTCAAAACTCTAAAGATTCCACCAAAAAGCTATTAGAACAAATTCAGTAAAGTTGTAGGATACAAAAGTCAATAAACAAAAATCAGTTGCATTTCTGTATACTAACAAACTATCTGAAAGAGAAATTAATCCCATTTATAATAAAGAGGAATAAATTTAACTAAGGAGGTGAAAGATCTGTACACTGAAAACTAAGTTATCGATGAAAGAAAATGAAGATGACACAAATATATGGAAAGATATCCTGTGTCCATTCCACTCAAAGCAATCTGCAGATTCAATGCAAACCCTATCAAAGTTCCAATGGTACTTTTCCACAGTGATAGAATAAACAATCTTAAAATTTGTATAGAACCACAAAAGACCCCAGATAACCAAAGCAATCTTGAGCAAGAAGAACAAAGCCAGAGGCATCACACTTCCTGATTTTAAATTACATTACAAAGCCATAGTAATAAAAAAAAAGTATGGTACTGGCATAAAAACAGACACAGATCAATGGAACAGAATAGAGCGGTGCTCAACATCACTAATCATCAGGGAAATGCAAATCAACATCACAATGGGATATCAATTCATACCTGTTAGGATGGCCATTATCAAAAAGTCAAAGATACTAGGTATTGGTCAGGATGTGTAAAAAAGGGAACCCTTATACACTGTCGGTGGGAATGTAAATTGGTAAAATCACTGTGGAAAACAGTATGAAGGTTTCTCAAAAAAATTAAAGATTGGATTGGAAGAGTTAACATTGTTAAAATACTACCCAAAGAAATCTACAGATTTAATGTGATCCCTATCAAATTATCCATGACATTTTTCACAGAACAAGAATCATCCTAAAATTTATATGGAGCCATAGAAGACCCAGAATTGCCAAAGCAATCCTGAGGAAAGAGAACAAAGCAGGAGGCATAACCCTCCCAGACTTCAGACAATTCTACAAAGCTACAGTAATCAAAATGGCATAGTATTGGCACAAAAACAGACATATGGATCAATGGAACAGAATAGAGGGCCCAGAAATAAACCCACACACCTACGGTAAATTAATCTTCAACAAAGGAGGCAAGAATATACAATGGGAAAAAAGAGTCTCTTTAGCAAGGGGTGTTGGGAAAGTTGGACAGCTGCATGTAAATCAATGAACTTAGAACACAGCCTCACACCATACACAAAAATAAACTCAAAATGGCTTAAAGACTTAAACATAAGACATGACACCATAAAACTCCTAGAAGAGAACATAGGCAAAACGTTCTCTGACATAAATCATACCAATGTTTTCTTAGATCAGTCTCCCAAGGCAACAGAAATAAAAGCAAAAATAAACAAATTGGGACCTAATCAAACTTACAAGCTTTTGCACAGCAAAGGAAACCATAAACAAAATGAAAAAACCTACAGAATGGGAGAAAATATTTGCAAATGATGCAGCCGACAAGGGATTCATCTTCAAAATATAAACAGTTCATACAATTCAACAAAAAACAAACCCAACCGAAGAATGAGAACTAAATAGACATTTTTCCAAAGAAACCATACAGATGACCAATAGGCAGATGAAGAAATGCTCATCAGCACTAATTATCAGAGAAATGCAAATCAAAACTACAATGAGGTACCCTCTCACCCTGGTCAGAATGGCCATCAAAAAAATCTACATAAATACTGGAGAGGATATGGAGAAAAGGGAACCTTCCTACACTGTTGGTGGGAATGTAAGTTGGTATAATCACTATGGAAAACAGTAAGGCTGTTCCTCAAGAAACTAAAAATAGAGTTGCCATACGATCCAGCAATCCTATTCCTAGACATATATCCAGAAAAACTATAATTCAAAAAGATACATGCACCCCTATGCTCATAGCGGCATTATTTGCAATTACCAAGACAAGGAAACAACCTAAGTGTCCACCAACAGATGAATAGACAAGATGTGGTACATATAAACAATGGAGTATTACTCAGTCATAAAAAAGAATGAAATAAGGCCATCTGCAGCAACATGGATGGACCTAGAGATTATCATACTAAGTCAGAAAGAGAAAGACAAATATCATATGGTATCGCTTATATGTGGAATCTAAAATATGACACAAATGAACTTATCTACAAAACAGAAGCAGACTCACAGACACAGAGAACAGACTTGTGGTTGCCAAGAGGGAGGGAGGGTGCCGGAGGGATGGAGTGGGAGTTTGGGGTTAGCAGATGCAAACTATTATATACAGAATGGATAAACAGCAAGGTCCTACTGTATAGCACAGGGAATTATATTCAATATCCTGTGATAAACCATAATGGAAAAGAATATGAAAAAGAATGTATATATATATATGTATAACTGAATCACTTTGCTGTACAGCAGAAATTAACACATTGTAAATCAACTGTACTTCAATAAAAAAAATTAAAGATAGAAACTGCCGTATGATCCAGTCATCCCACTTTTGGGTATATATCCAAGGGAAATGAAAACAGGGTCCCAAAGATAGATCTGTGCTCGCATGTTCCCTACTGTGGCATTATTCACAATAGCCAGATAGGGAAACAATCTAAGTATCTGTCAACGGATAAAGAAGATGTGGTAGGTATATGTATAAACACACACACACACACACACAATGAAATATCATTCAGCCATGAGAAAGATATCCTGCTGTTTGTGACAACACAGATGAAACTAAAGGACGTTATGTTAAGTGAAATACGCCAGACACAGAGACACAAATCCCGCATGGTTTCACTTATATGTGGAATCTAGGAAAGAACAAAGTCAAACTCATAGAAACAGAAAACAGTGGTTTCTGGGGGCTGGGCAAAATATGGAGAGGTTGGTAAAAGGGTACAAAGTTTCAGCTGTAAGATAAATAAGTTTTGAGGATCTGATGTAGAACATGGTGCCTGTAACTGACATTGCTATTGTGTAATTGAAATTTGCTAACAGTACAATTGGAAGGTTTTCACACTCAGAAAAAGATCAATATGTGAAGTAATGGATGTGTTAATTAATTAGATGGGGGAATCCTTTCACAGTTTTTATCATCTCATCATGATGTACACTTTAAATACCTTACAACTTCATTTGTCACACCTCAATAAAGCTGAAAAAGAAATCAATGTTCTGTGGGAGAATGATGGTAGAAGCCTCCTATTCTGCCATCTTGCCGCTATCACTTTAATTTCAAAAACACAGGCAGTTTAGTCACTCAGGTCTGAGACAGTGCAAGAGCCTCAGTAACCCACCAGCTACAGGACTGAGACCTTCGCTTTGCATTTAGAATGATCCAGATTTCTGCCAAGACTTTCGACAATCTTCTCCACCTACCACTTCTCCAGACTCGGCTCTGTTCCTCCATGTCAGCCTCTCTTCTGTTCCTTGCCTAATCCTAACCCTGTCCCACCTCTGCCTCAGTTTTCCCAAGACTTGAAACGCTCTGACCCCTGAGGCTCATGGAACTGCTCTCCCTCATCCCTCAGGTCCCCAGATCAAACCCTCTCATCCTCGGAAGACCTCCCTAACATGGAATGTGGGATATACCTCCACCCTGCCCACAAATACACCCACCACGACATATACAGGACTCTCCTGTTTGCAGACCCGTTTGCTGGTTTACAATCTGTCTCTTACACCTGTAAATCCCATGTGAGCATGGATAGTCTTTGTTCGGGTTCAATGCCACATGCCCAGACCCTGGCCTCAGTAGGCCCTCTGGAACTACGTGCTGAATGAACAAACGTGTCCAAGTTTCACACATGCAAGTGACATTGGGAACAATGGATTCATCCGGAATGCATGGAAAATTAATCCTTTCCTAATATTTAACACATTTTTAAAACCTAAACATCTGACTCAAGAGAGACCTTTCTTCTGTCCCATATGGCTCAGTTCATTCACTTTTTTTTTTTTGCGGTACGGGGGCCTCTCACTGTTGCGGCCTCTCCCGTTGCGGAGCACAGGCTCTGGACGCGCAGGCTCAGCAGCCATGGCTCACGGGCCCAGCCGCTCCGCGGTACGTGGGATCCTCCCGGACCGGGGCACGAACCTGCGCCACCTGCATCGGCAGGCGGACTCTCAACCACTGCGCCACCAGGGAAGCCCCATTCACTTCTAATTACACATCTGTGGACTCCAGGCTGGCTTCTAGAAAGAACCAGTTCCCTTTGCTGCAGACAGCAATAAAGACCATCGCTCCCTCGGAGCCTGAGCCTGCCAGGCTCTTATCTGCCTTCTGGCTTCCTGCCGTCACCCGTGGCCCTCCCGCCTGTAAAATGCTGGCTGCCGTGCCTCACCGGCTCCTCGGGGACAGGTAAGAGCAGGGCGGCCGGCCAGCTGCCGTTTACAAGCCGAATGTGAACCGCGACCTCCCCGGGGAGTCTGTTTGACAAGGTAACGGGAACCTGCAGCAGGCGAGGCACTCCTGCTCAACGAGTTATACTGTTAACGCGTTTTGGCGGCGGCTCTCCTCCATCTGGTCCTCCCCAGACACACCTGCAGCCCCGCTGCTCCCGAGCCAACCTTCTCATTTATCCTCCAGGTGATGTAAAGGAGCCGGGGCACCCTGGAGGCACTGCCGCCTCCCATGCTGGGCTTTGCAGAGTCATTCCGACGTCCACCACTGCTGCCCCGACGGGGACCCACGCTCTCAGAACAGGTCCGGGCCCCTCTGAGAATCGGGAAGTGGGGATCCCAGACGCCGCCGCTTCCCATCACCCAGCGCCCATGTCCTCACCCTCAGGGCTAATCGTTTCGTTCCTTAGACCTGTTGGTGTCAGGCTCTCAAGCAGTCCCGCTTCTCCCGCCCACTAGCCCCTCCGAAGCTCTGCAAGCCCACCTTCTGCCCCGCCCACTAGCCCCTCCGAAGCTCCGCAAGCCCACCTTCTGCCCCGCCCACTAGCCCCTCCGAAGCTCCGCAAGCCCACCTTCTGCCCCGCCCACTAGCCCCTCCGAAGCTCCGCAAGCCCACCTTCTGCCCCCGCCCACTAGCCCCTCCGAAGCTCCGCAAGCCCACCTTCTGCCCCCGCCCACTAGCCCCTCCGAAGCTCCGCAAGCCCACCTTCTGCCCCCGCCCACTAGCCCCTCCGAAGCTCCGCAAGCCCACCTTCTGCCCCCGCCCACTAGCCCCTCCGAAGCTCCGCAAGCCCACCTTCTGCCCCCGCCCACTAGCCCCTCCGAAGCTCCGCAAGCCCACCTTCTGCCCCCGCCCACTAGCCCCTCCGAAGCTCCGCAAGCCCACCTTCTGCCCCCGCCCACTAGCCCCTCCGAAGCTCCGCAAGCCCACCTTCTGCCCCCGCCCACTAGCCCCTCCGAAGCTCCGCAAGCCCACCTTCTGCCCCCGCCCACTAGCCCCTCCGAAGCTCCGCAAGCCCACCTTCTGCCCCCGCCCACTAGCCCCTCCGAAGCTCCGCAAGCCCACCTTCTGCCCCCGCCCACTAGCCCCTCCGAAGCTCCGCAAGCCCACCTTCTGCCCCCGCCCACTAGCCCCTCCGAAGCTCCGCAAGCCCACCTTCTGCCCCCGCCCACTAGCCCCTCCGAAGCTCCGCAAGCCCACCTTCTGCCCCCGCCCACTAGCCCCTCCGAAGCTCCGCAAGCCCACCTTCTGCCCCCGCCCACTAGCCCCTCCGAAGCTCCGCAAGCCCACCTTCTGCCCCCGCCCACTAGCCCCTCCGAAGCTCCGCAAGCCCACCTTCTGCCCCCACCCACTAGCCCCTCCGAAGCTCCGCAAGCCCACCTTCTGCCCCCGCTCACTAGCCCTTCCGAAGCTCTGCAAGCCCACCTTCTGCCCCCGCCCACTAGCCCCTCCGAAGCTCTGCAAGCCCACCTTCTGCCCCCCCCCCAACTCCCAAAACACAGTCGCAGCGTCTTTGCCCTCCACATCTCACGGCCCACCGTAAACAAAAGCCCACGTTCTCAGTTTTTTCCTCCCAAGTGCGCCTGGTGTTTTTGCTCTGAAACCCACCACCCTCCTGAGGCCCCCGCTTCCCTCGCAGACGTCTACGGTACATTATCACAAACATAGCGGTTTAAGGCGGTTCAAAGTCATTACCTTACGGTTCTGGAGGTCAGAAATCCAAAATGGTCTCACTGGGCTAAACTCAAGGTGTCCGCAGGGCCGTGTCCCTTCCGGAGGCTCGAGGGGAGAATCCGCTTCCTGGCCGGTGGGCCTCCCTCCATCTTCCAAGCCAGCAACCGCATCACTCCGACCGCTACCCGCTCGTGCCGCGTACTCCTCCGCCTGACTCTCCGGCCTCCCCTTATAGGGACGCTTGTGATTACATTGGGCCCACCTGGATAATCCGGGCTACTCGTTCCATCTTGAGATTAGTAATCACACCTGCCAAGTCCCCGCTGCCGTGTAAGGTAACATACGCACAAGTGCCAGGGATGAGTGGACATCTTTGGGGGGCCGTTGTCCTGCCCGCTATGCCCCGCAGAGGGCCTGCTATCTCCCACAGCCCTTATATCACTGGGCTCTGGGATAGGTGTCCTCCTTACTGTTTTCTGCCACTTCTAGACTATCCTCCACCTGGCCATTGTCCTCATTTCTTGGTGATTTTAGCTCCTGGGTCCGGGCACTTTCTTCAGCTGTACCCTTTTTAAAAAAAATTTTGGCCGTACCCCACAGCATGTGGGCTCTTAGCTCCCCGACCAGGGATCCAACCCACACCCCCTGCATTGGAAGGCAGAATCTTAACCACTGGACCACCGGGGAAGTCTCTGTACCCCTGTCTTAATTTTCAGCAATTTCATGGTCCTTAAAGAATCCTTTTCCCTTCCCGACCTCTCAATTTCTTAAATTCTTCTGGTCCTGTGATGCTTGTCTTCCTCCTTTGGCCATTCTACTCTAGGGCAGTGGTTCCCAAGCCTTCATGCATATCAGGAAGCCTGCGGGGAGAGGCGGGAGTTCATGAGAACACAAATTGCTGGCTCCACCCCCGGAGATTCTGATTCAGTAGGTCTGGGGTGAGGCCAGAGAACCTGCATTTCCCGGCAAAGTCCCAGGTGATGCCTGCTCCTAGGACAGCACTGAGAACCATTGCTGGAGACCTTGAAATTACCAATAACTGTTAGCCCCTCCCCCCATCATCTCGGTCTCAAGCACGCCCTTTTTTTTTTTTTTTTTTTTTTTTTTTTTGCGGTACGTGGGCCTCTCACTGCTGTGGCCTCTCCCCTTGCGGAGCACAGGCTCTGGACGCGCAGGCTCAGCGGCCATGGCTCACGGGCCCAGCCACTCCACATCCCAGCATGTGGGATCCTCCCGGACCGGGGCACGAACCCGTGTCCCCTGCATCGGCAGGCGGACTCTCAACCACTGCGCCACCAGGGAAGCCCTAAGCACCCCCCCCCCCCAACTTTGACACTGGCTTCTCTCTCCAGCACCTGACTCCAATAATCCCACATCCCACCTGCCTCCTATAATCCTTTTGCCCTTCGACCTTTTTTTTCACTCTTGTCTTTCTCTTGATGTGCTCCCTCCTCCCCTTTCCCAGCTTAAATCCCATGGTGAAGCATCACGCACCCTCCCAAGCTGGTTAAATCCAATGCTCAGTTTCCTCTGTGCCCGTGAACTTGGCTACAGAAAAACATAAACGTATTGCATACCCGTGACCGCCGGTGATGCATGGGCTTCCATCACTGCCTCGACACCAGCGTCCATTTCTCCTGTCCTCCACTCTTGACTCTCCTGGATGACTCGTTCACATCTTCTCTCTCTCCTTAAACTCCCAGCACCTCCTGCCGCTGCTCTCCCTCTCTTCTCCCGGCCTTGCTTCCTATTTCGGGAGGAACATGGAAGCAGGTGGAAAGAGCTGCCGTGAGCTCCTACCACCGCACCTGCCCCACCAGCATCAGGCCCCTGTGCTCGCTTGGCTTTGCCTCGTGATACTTCAAAAACCGTCCTGTTCCTACCTTAGACCACCCCCCTCCGTCCCCGCTCACCTTCTCAAGACATGGCCCAGCCTCCTTCTCTACTAGATAATTCCGATCAGAAAAGAAACATGCAATTATTTCCCCTACCTTAAAAATAATTGTGTTAGCATACAGTATTTGTTTTTCTCTTTCTGACTTACTTCACTCTGTATGACAGACTCTAGGTCCATCCACCTCAATACAAATAACTCAATTTCGTTTCTTTTTATGGCTGAGTAATATTTCATTGTATACATGTGCCACATCTTCTTTAACCATTCATCCAATGATGGACACTTAGGTTGCTTCCATGTCCTGGCTATTGTAAATAGAGCTGCAATGAACATTTTGGTACATGACTCTTTTTGAATTATGGTTTTCTCAGGGTATATGCCCAGTAGTGGGATTGCTGGGTCGTATGGTAGTTCTATTTTTAGTTTTTTAAGGAACCTCCATACTGTTCTCCATAGTGGCTGTATCAATTTACATTCCCACCAACAGTGCAAGAGGGTTCCCTTATCTCCACACCCTCTCCAGCATTTATTGTTTATAGATTTTTTGATAATGGCCATTCTATATGGAATCTAAAAAAAAAATGGTACTGATGAACGTAGTTGCAGAGCAGGAATAAAGAGGTAGACATAGAGAATGGACTTGAGGACATGGGATGGGAGGGAGAAGCTAGGGCGAAGTGAGAGTAGCATCGACATATATACACTGCCGATCGTAAAACAGTTGGCTGGTGGGAAGAAGCAGCCGCATAGCACAGGGAGATCAGCTCCGTGCTCTGTGCCCACCTAGAGGGGTGGGATAGGGAGGGTGGGAGGGAGGCTCAAGAGGGAGGGGATATGGGGACATGTGTATGCATGTGGCTGATTCGCTCTGCTGTGCAACAGAAACTAACACAGTATTGTGAAGCTATTATACTCCAATAAAGATCTGTTAAAAAAAATAATTGTGGATCCTACAATTCCCCTTCAACTATTGTCTTATTTCTGTTTTCCTTTACAGCAAAACTCCTTGAAATACTGCATGTATCCACTCTCTCCCATGCCTCTCCCCTACCATTCCCTCTTGAACTCCTTCCCATCAGCTTTCACACCCACTGACACCACCTTGTCAAAGTGACCAGCGACCCCAGGTTGTTGTTACATACGCAGTCAGTTGTCCATGGTCGTCTCACTGGACTGGTCAGCAGAATCGGCGGTTAAACCTGATGTGCTTCTTTCACGCGGCTTCCACTGGGTCTTCTTCTTTTCCACCGGCCTCTCCTTACCATCTATTGCTGGTTCCCCATCATCTCCCCAATACTGGGATGCCCCCAGGCTCAGCCCTTGGACGTGTTTTCTATCTGCACCTGTTTCCTTGGTGACCTCAACCGATTGCATGGTTTTAAATACCATCTACGTGCCTAGGACTCCCACATTTATAGCTCCTGCCTGGACCCTTCTCCTGAATTCCAGACTCAATTATCCACCTCCCTACTTGACAAACTCCATTTGGAACTCAAGGTGGCTTCTGGCTTCAGACAGTGAGGAAATGAGGGCCTCAGTTAACAGCCCAGGGAGAACTGAATCCTGCCAACAGCCACTGACTTTGCCTGGAAGTGGGTCCTCCCCAGTCATGCCTTGAGCAGACTCGGGCCTCTGCCACTTCCTCGATCACAGCCCCACGAGTAACCCCAAGCATAGGGCCCCAGTTAAGCGGCTCCTGGCTTCCCAACTCACAGGGACTGTAAGATACTAAACGGGTGTTGTTTTCAGTTGCTAAGTTTTGAGGTAGTCTATTATACAGCTACAAGCAACTAAAACACACAGAGAGGTCAAGTAACCAGCCCGAGGTCACACAGCTTGTTGGAAGGGAGTCAGGATCCAAACCCAGTCTATCCCCTAGATCTTGTGTTTTTAAACTTCCAAGAATACCACCTCCCAAAATATTCTGCATCTTGAGTTATGAGGTGCATTTCCACCAGCACCTCCACGAAGGAGATGGACACTTGGGAGCCCTGTCCCTAACAGGTTGATGGGCCTCTTCCACCCATTCACTCAGCTGCCAGATGTTGGTTCTCAGGCTCCAATCGGACCGCATCACTCGTAGATTTAAAGCCCCATGGTGACCTGCCCATCCCTGCACGGTCCAGAGCCAGTGCCCACGTGTTTGCTGCACACACCTCCTGCCCCCAGCCCACAGGCCTCCCGCACTGGTTCCTTCCTCCCAGATGGCTGTCCCACCCCCGCTTTGGAATTCTGGAGGAGCCTCCTTCCGCCCCGCTTCGCACCTTGGTCAACCCCTCCCCTTCATCTTCACCTCCCCCTCTCCTGGCTCCCAGCCATCAGCATTTAAACAAGCCAGGTGTCCCCTGCCTGAATAAACCAGAAATAAAGATGGAAAAAGCCATCACCCCCACGGCCACCTCCAGCCACTGGCCTGACTCCTCCGTACTTCCTGGTCAAGGAAAGAGCTGTGCACGCGTCTTGTCCCAGCTTCCTCTACTCCTGCTCACCGCTCCGCCGCTGCTTTGCAGCTTCTGCCCCCGGCACACGGCCGCAACAGAGGCCACTGGGGCCCTCCTCCAGCTGAGCCAAATGGATTCTTCTCGAGTCTTCCCTTCCCGGGCTTCTCTGCAGCGTTTGGCCCTGTTGACTGCTCTCCACCTCGTGAGCCTCTTCCTTCGCTCTTGGCTTTCTGGGCACTTGTGCACCTGTCTCTCTGCTTCCACCCATCAGCTCCTCGTCCTTTGCAGCCCAAACGGAGGCTCCCCAGGCGTCGGCCCCAGGTCCTCTTGTCTTCTCCTCCATGGGGAACCCACCCCGAGGTGAACAATGCCCACGTTCATTAGCTCCAGCTCAGACATCACCTCACCCACTGACATCCCATGTTAGATGGACCTTGGGCCCATCACACTGTCATACCCAGGACGGAACTCATCACCTCCCCGCAGGCCTGCAAAAAGTTGCTCTCCTCCTGTGAACCCCTCTCTGAAGATAACATCTCCATCAACCCCGTTGCCAAACCCAGAATCCGAGGATTCAGCCTCCGTGGCCCTCCCCCTCACCAGCCCCATACGGCAAACTGGGCACACCTCCCCCATCCTCCATCTTCATACCCTGCTGTTTTGTTTCTGATCTGGTGCCTATTATGTGATCTCTCCCCGACTGTCCTTCTTCCCCATGAGAAGTCAGCTCCCTGAGGGCAGGGCCCGGTCTGTCCAGTCCACACCTGTGCCTGCAGCACCAAGAGAGACCAGGCATTCGGCAGGCACTCCAATATTTGATGAATGAAGGGATACAGTTTGCAGTCAGTTTTCTCTGGAATCTTTGGCTGCAGCCTGCCTTCTAAGATGCTCTTCCACTGCAACCTGCATGGCCTGGGGGTGATGGTCTGAGAGGGATGGGGGATGTCTGCAGAGACGCAAACTTTCTCCTGCACTTGACTCAACCAGAAGCCCAGGTTGGAACTAAATCGCTCCTTTGGTGTCCAGCCTGGAGCAAAGGAGAGAGAGAATGCGCTGCAGCAGGAGGAACGCAGGGCCGGCAAAGGAGGCATCCTGGGCGTGGTCAGCTCAATAGTGGTCCCCAAAGATGTCCACATCCTATCCCTGGGGCCTGGGAATATGTCACCTTACAAGGCAGAAGGGACTTTGCAGCTGTGATGAAGAACCTTGAGATTGGGAAGTTACCCTGAATTATCCAGGGGGACCCACTGTAGTCACAGAGTTCCTTACAGGAGGGAGGCAGGAGGGTCAGATTCAGAAGACGTAATGACAGAAGCAGAGGTCAGAGTGGTGTGAGCCCAGGAACAAGAGCAGCTTCTAGAAGCTGGACAAAGCAAACAGATTCTGCTCTAGAGCCTCCAGAAGGAACCAGCCCTGCTGACATCTTGATTTTAGGACTACTGACCTCCAGAAATGTAAGATAATACATTTGTGTTGTAAGCCAGTAAGTCTGTGGTGACTTGTTGTGGCAACAATGGGAAACGAATACAAGTAGTACCTACTCTTTTTTTTTTTTTTTTTTTTTGCCACGAGGTGTGTTTTATTTTCATTAATCATACAAATAATTTTCTATAATATCCCAGGGCAAACCGGAGAATTTGGCAGTCCGATTGGAGGGTCCCTTCAGAGACCCACAGGCCGGTGGCATCAGCACGGAGTGCCCGGGTTCACAGTGCAGCTTGTCGCTCGTGTCCATCTTGCAGGTGGCTCTTCCTCCACATCACGACTAGGGTCTCCAAGATGATGGAGGTGGAGAATACTCCAGGTTCTTAGGAAATTTCACTTCGCTTGCTTCTCCTGCTCAATGGTCTCTTTGGTCGGCAGGGTGTTCTTCTCCTGCGTCTCCGTCTTCTTCAGCTTGGCCTTATCGAAGCTGGCGATTTCCCCCATGCCCGGCTTGTCTGCCATTTTCTTAAGACAAACCGAAAAGTTCCGCTCCAAGCCCGCGGTTCCGGTGCTCTGCCAAGTAGTACCTACTCTTGCCTAACTACCTACCAGGTGGGTGCTGGCCACTTCAACGGCCACTTCCTTGCTTATGGACTGAAAGCTCAAGTTAAAAGCCTAGCTGCCAATGTGATGGTATTAGGAGGTACCTAATTAGGGGTAATTAGGTCTTGAGGGTGGAACCCTCATGGGTGGAATTAGTGCCCTTACATAAGAGGCTCCAGAGAGCTCTCTTTCCACCCCGTGAGGACGCAGGGAGAAATGGATAGTCTGCAATCCAGAAGAGGGCCCTCACCAGGACCTGCCCATGCTGGCATCCTGGGCTCAGACTCCCAGCCTCTGGAACTGTGAGAAATAAATTTCTGTTGTTTACAAGTCCTCCAGCCTACGGTACTTTGTTATAGCAGCCCCAACGGACGGAGACAGCTATCCATGGTGTTCTGCAAAGCAGGCCCTCTTGTCTGCATTTTATCCATCAGGAATCAGAGGCTCTGAGAGGTGATGTGACTTGCCCAGGGCCGTGTGGCTGGTTGAAGCTGCACTGCTTCTCCAGGGCACCTCCACCTGTTTGGGCTTCAGTTTCTCCATTTGTCTCATGAACTGATTTGAGTAGATCAGCCCATCCACCAAACACAAGCTTGGTTGAGTTGTTAGTACAAGTTCTGGGGGGAAGACTTGGAGGAAGAAGGTTTATGCTACAGTATCTTTGGAAGTGCTGAGTGGAAGTTAGAAAACCTTTCTTGCTTTTTGCTGCAGGCCTTCTCAGAGCCTCTCAGAGATAAAAGAGTACTGTGACTGCTTGAAAGCCAGACAGTGTATGCAGCATTTCCTAACCGACTGACCCATGGGACCATTATGAACAGAACATTGCTCGGGACTAATGTGGGGGACATCCCGCTCTGAAATGTGGACCTAGATGATCTTGACGGTCTCTTCTCATCTACAAAGGGCCAGGGTTCCACTAGATTTTACCCCGTCAGCAGGTCTGAGGCTGGTCCTCATTCTGCCATGTTCTGCTCCTGAGAGGGAGGCCGGGTGGAGGCTGCCATGACGCAGTCCTCCTGTGAGTTTCCTATAACTGCACTAACAAACTACCACAAACTTATGCCTTAAGACAACAGAGAGTCACCATCTCACAGTCTGGGAGGTCAGAAGCCTCTGCACTACAATCAGTGTGTTGGCAGGGCTGCATTCCTTCTGCAAACTCCAGGGTTCTTCTGCCTTTTCTAGCTTCTGGTGGCCACTCACATGCTGTGGCTCATGGCCCCTTCCTCCGTCTTCAGCGCCAGCAGTGGCAGGTCCAGCCTCTCTCGCTGCCTCCCTCTTCCACTTTTAAGGGCTCTTGTGGTTCCACGGGACCCACCTGGATCCCCCAGGCTAGTCTCCTGATCATAAGGTCAGCCGATTAGCAAGATTAATTCCATCTGCAACCTTAATCCCCCTCTCGAGGTAGCATCCATTCACAGGTTCCAGGGATCAGGGCGTGGATGTCTCTGAGGGGCCGTTCCTCTGCTTCCCTCAACTCTTTTGCTCGACTCTGAATTCAGCACAGTAACGGCTCTCATTCCTGCGCTGGTTATTCTCTCACCACAGCTCTCAGAGCGGCGGGCTCCCATCACCCCACCTGACAGGAAACCGAGGCTCAGAGGTGTGAAGTCACCTGCCGAGGCCACCCAGCCAAGAGCAGTCAGGCTGGGACTCACGTCCGCATCCACCCGTGTGCCCTTGCTCTTGGCCACCACGGGTGAGGGTCTGTCACCCGCCATGGACCAGCTCCTCCCCCAGTGAGAGCCCCCGGCTGCTTCACGCGGAACAGCGGACATGGTCCTAGGCTCCGCACATCGCTTACACAGACCAGTGTGTACAGCCTCCCTGACCTGGGCCTCCCCGCCTGGTGTGTGGAAGGATCCAATGTGCAGAGATCCCGCTCAGGCCTCACTGGCTGAGTCTGTGTGGCTGCCCTCGAGGGCTGGTGGAGGGGCCGTTCTCCTGCCTGTATTATAAAGCCGACAGCCGGGGACATGAACTTGCATCTGCTGAGCGCCTGGGCCAGATGCTCACACAAGGGTTTGATGCATCCAAAGCCACCTAGAGACTTCTAGTAGCATCATCCTCACTGCACAGCCGGGGAAACTGACAACTGGGTTAGAGCTCCCATTCCCTCATGCGTGCACTCAACAATATTTATGTACGCATGTACGTACGTGCGTATGTATGTATGTTTCGTTGCTGATGTTGTTGTTTTGGTTTGGTTTTGGTTTTGGCCTCACGGCATGTGGGATCTTAGTTCCCCGAGCAGGGTTCAAACCCACTTTCCCTGCACTGGAAGCACGGCAACTCAACCACTGGACCACCAGGGAAGTCCCTCAACAATATTTATTGATGTTGAATATGTGTCCTGCATAAGGCAGGGTAGAGCTCATATTCCAGCTGGAGACAGACTGTAAACAGTAAACAGAGAAGGGATGGAGTGCCAGGGAAGTGGGAAGTGGTAGAGGTCAGGGAAGGCGGGCTGGAGTAGGCAGCAGGGTGGGAGCTGGAAGGGTGGCTGGTGGTGTGATGGTGAATGTCAGGGTGCGCCTGGCACCCCACTAAGCCCGTTCCAGGAATCATGTCACTGGAATCACGTCCAGAAATAAGTCACCCTGCAGGGCAGGTCTCTCCTTGTTTTTCAGGTGAGGTGGGAGGCTCCATGGGGACCCTGCTGATGACCACACAGCATGAAGTGGCAGATTTAGGACCTGAACCCAGGACTGTGTGCGCCCCGTGCAGATGTACCCATACCCCTGCCCCTGCCCCCAGAGTGGACCATAAGGCCACACCATGGGGTGGGGGGAGGGTGCCGCCCATGAGTCTCGGATCTTTGGGGTCACAGTGCTACATCAAAACACAGCCAGGGGCTACCCTGGTTCCCCCAGCAAGATGGGAGGAGCAGCAGATGGGGGAGAACCGGTCAAGGAGATTTGTTTTCAGGGTCTAAAAACCTGAACCTGGCCACGAACACTAGTGCGGAAACGCATGTCTTCTCCCTGTGAATAGCACGCGCCTTAGAAATCCAACTTCCTTCCCCCATCAGGCTGGAGGGGGCTGACCTCCTGGCGGCTGGAACCCCGAAGTGCTCCCTCAGTGGGTACAGCTGTCAGCTTCCACTTTTAGAAACATTCACGTGTTACCGTGACATTAAATACTTTCCTTCCTAATGAGCATTTCCCCCCCAGACATCTGAATGTGCAAAGATATATCCTCTGGGCCCAGCCAGGGCAAAGTCTGTGCAGAAATTTCCCTTGATGTGCTCTGTGGTGACCTAAGTGGGAAGGAAATCTGAAAAAGAGGGGGATATACGTAGAGCTGATGCACTTTGCTGCACAGCAGAAACGAACACGACATTGTAAAGCAGCTATACGCCAATAAAAATTAAAAAAAAAAAAAAAGAAAGAACTCTCCCTCGATGCTGACACCGAGGCACATTGTAAGGCGAGGGGCTTCTCCCGGCCTCTGCAGGACGAGACAGGGACTCTCGGTAGAGCCCTACTGCCCCCTAGAGGGACGGATCCCGGAGGCCCAGATGGGAGGAGATGCCTGCGGGCCTGGAGCTCTCCGTGGGCCTCCTGCAAGTGCCCCAGCTTCTCTGCCCCTTCTCACCCCAGGACCACCTTCAGCCTGACCTCCATCCATCTACCAAGTCAACACGATGTAGGAGACCCTTGGCTCCGCTGGCCGGTCCCAAAGTTCCAAGGACTCAGCTTGCTCTGCCCAAAATAGTGGCCAACATGCCCCGGTACCTCTGCCAGGCCTTTACAAAGATTTCAAGCCCCAAACCCTAAAGAGAATAGGTGTCCCAGGCCCCCAACCTGATTCAAACAAGCCCCAAGTCAAGTTGTAAGATAAGAGTAAGGAACTCCGAGACGTTCCAGAGTTTTGCATGATGACTAATTTTAGGTCCTTTTTGTTTGTTTGGTTTTTAAAATAAATATTCCTCAATTGTTAACAAAAGTTTTTGGTGCGTGGCTCTCTGCCAGCGTGCCAATAATGTTAACATTTAAGTATTCTTTTAGGAGGATTAGCTACGGCTTATGAAGCAAGTACTGGGAACACTGCAGCTGTGAAGGCTCCCCACGGGTTTACTCACCCAGTCCTCAGGATGGTTCCAGGAGACTGTGTTTTTGCCATCACCACTTTATACACGAGGAAACTGAGGCAGAGAGGGGTAAAGCAACTGTCCAAGATCACACAGCCAGGAAGTGAGAGGGAGGTTCCAACCTGGTCCTTCTCAGCATCCAGGGTCCAGCTATGTGTCACGTCTTCTGCAAAGCCTTCCCTGACCTCCCTGGTTGGAGCTGGTCCACCCTGACCCACCCCCAACCCTGCTGGTCTTGCCCCTCCCCCCTTCTTTTGTAGTTCTGCCTGCCATGAGCACTGGTGTAACTGCTTCTGTTGGGTCTACCTCCCTCCACTGCAAAGTCAGCTCTGAGAGGGCAGGAACTGGACCTGTTTGCATTGCTTCAGTCTCCCCAGGACCCAGCACTGAGCCTGGAACATGGCAGATGTTCCCTCAATATTTGGGGAAGGAGGGAAGGGGGAGAGGGAAGGAGGGAGGGAGGGAGGGAGGGAGGGAGGAAGGAAGGAAGGAAGGAAGGAAGGAAGGAAGGAAGGAAGGAAGGAAGGAGCACAGTTTCCATCCTCAGGAAGCTCCCACTTGATGGGGGGAAATAGGCCTTATTGGCTGTATTAGGTTGAACGGTGGCCCCCACCCAAATACCCACCAGGAACCTGTGAATGTTACCTTATTTGGGAAAAGCGTCCTTGGCGTTATTAATGATCTCGAGATCATCCTGGATTATCGGGGTGGGGGGCTAAATCCAATGACAAGTGTCCTTATAAGAGGAGGAAAAGGCCACGTAAAGATGGGGGCAGAGGTTGGGGTTCTCAGGCTACAAGCCCAGGAATACCTGGAGCCACCAGAAACCGGAGAAAGCAGTGAAGGATTCCTCCCAAGCTAGAACATTCGGAGGGAGCGCGGCCTGCTGACACCGTGATTTTGGACTTCTGGCCTTCAGGTCTGTAAGTGAACAAATTTTGGTTGTTTTAGGCCACTTGGTTTGTGGCAATTGGTTACAGCAGCCCCGGGGAACGAACACATTGGCCACCCATGGACGGTTCATCAATATTCAAACACCCCACAGAAGGGCTCACAAGATGCAGGCACTAGGGGCCAATCAAAGGAGCTGCTCTCACAGAGGAGTGGCCAGCTCAGCTCTCCAGGCCTTTGGGGCACTTGCCTCCGCCCCCCCCCCCCCCCCCCCCGCAGGGATGCCAGACGCCAGGCCTCTATTGCAGTATCGGTCATCGTTGCTACTATGATCAGACCTTCACAGTATTTTCTCACCCACCTTTTGGATTTCCTAGAATTCCCTTTTCCTTCAGTTCACACCCCTGCCATGTGGAGCGACCTCTTCCTCACAGGTGCTTAACTCACCTAAACACACAAGGTGCTCGCTCCCCTCCTGTGCTGGTCCACCCCCGCCCCCACCCTGCTCAATGCCAAAGCCGCCTCCCGCTGGGAGCTTTCCAGAATGCCCTGGTTGGAGGTGATTTCTCCCACTCCGTTTCTCCTAGCCTGTCTCTTCCAACAGCCTGTGGACTTGGGGAAGTGAAGGCTTCATGCCCACCTCTCTGCCTACCAGCTGGCACACAGGGGAGGCATAGCAGTGAATGAGAGCCATGTCCTTGGCCAGCCACAGCTTTCTGCTGCCCTCCACCTGGGTGCAGCCAACCTCCTGCTTCCCTTTGCTGTTAACACTGACCTTGGACCCCTCTCACGCCCTGCTCACCACCTCTGGCCACCCGCTCCCACCTCGCTGGTTCACAGCTTCTCCCTCAGGGCCAAGCTGGCTTTGCCTCGGGGCTTCGTGTTCCTAAAGAGACCGCTGGTCTACCCACCCTGACCTCCCAGCTTCTGAGCAGTACCTGACAATGCCACTCAGACCGCAAAGCCAAGTGGTACCTGCCTGACAGGATGCTGGGAGAATGGATAACTCCCTTAGAACGGCATGGGCCGTACGTACGTAATAAGGACTCAGTAGTATCGGCCAGTGTCATGCGATGACGACCACGATGATGACAGTCACCACTATCACTCCCAGCTGGCCCCATGTCAATGCAGGTATCCGGGGGTCTGACAGGGGACGGCATCCCAATTTTGACTCAGGCCAATGACAGCCCGGAGAGCCGTGTGGGAAGGCCCTGGTCCTGGCCTTCGTCCACTGTGTCCTTTCTCGTTCTGCGTCGGTTTCTGTGGTGCTGTCAGATGTTTTCAGAATGATGCGAGCGTACTTCTGAGGTCAGCTTCTAATCAAAAACGACTTCTAGACGGTGCCCTGGTTTAAAAAGAAAGAAAGAAGAAATGGAGTGAGTCATCATCCAAACCATTTGAATGAAACAAAGACACAACAAACCCTCTGCTTTCCTCTTGCGCCAGAACAGATTATCTCAGTCCTGCGGAGCCCAGCTGGAGGGAATTAAAGGCGATCTCCGGTTCGCCAGATAGGAAGGCGGCACAGCAGACCTGCCGTGACTCACGGCGAGAACCACAGGGGTGTAGTTGATTGGGGCAGAGTCTGGAACCCTTGGAGGGGCCTGCAGCCAGGGCAGCGACTCTGGAGGGGGCTCTGGGGGCCTGACACTGATGGGTGGAGGAGCCAGGAGGCCGAGGGACTGCAGACCCAGGGAGCAGTCAAGGGGTGAGTGTGAAGAGACCCCAACACTGCAGGGACTGCCACCCCACGATATCTTCCAGGGAGCTGGAGGATGCTGCCAGACCTACGTCGGGTTTCACAGATGTGCTCAATGCCCCTGATGATGATTGGAGCTGCAGTGTCAGCAATTCCTCTTCTAGATTTTCCCAGAGCCCACCAACCAACACAGTTGCCCTCGGGGAGAAGGGCGAACACAGCCATTTCCCAGGATTCTTGGTCTCCCTTTTGGAATGTTGCGTCTGCCAAGGTTCTGAGCTTGGAAGACTTTGCCAGACAAACTTTTCCCGGGAGTGGGAGGGAAGCTTAACTGGACAGAACTGAGGAGATGGGCTGAGGCGGCGGCTCGAGGTGGGCTCCGACCCTCCACCCTGACTGTTATTCCAAAACGGGTAACTTCTGCTCGGAGTTGTCAAGATGACTCACCGCATTTAGAAAATTAATTTTTTTGGAAAATTGAACTCGTTTCTAAAATGATAGCAATAACGCATGCACATGATAAAATATTTTTTTCAATAATAAAGTATTCGCTGCAAACATGAAGACGAATGTAGTATCTCAGGATATAAATATGTGAGGAGGAAAAAAAGTAAGGCATAACACGAAGTATCTTCTTCCACCAGAGTACTTGAGTACTTCCCCAGGGGTGTCAATTCTTGGCTTGGGTTTTCTAGTTTTTCTGATGGTAGAGTTTACCTTTAACGGTATGTCTACTTCTACTTCTTGATTTATCAACCTTAGACTGTATTGAACAACTCCTTCAATTGAAAGATAAGGAAAATAGAGTAGTTACTCTGACTTCTGTCTGTTGTTACCCCTTCCCTCTTATGTACGTTAGTTATATTATTTTTACTTCGTGGACCCTGAGGTCAGTATGTCTGTATTCATATCCCACCTCTGCCACGTTTTGCTGTGTAACTTTGAGCAAGTTACTTAACCTCTCTGTGTTCCAGTTTCCTTTTCAGTAAAAAGGGGGATAATGACAGTTTCTGCTTCATAAAGTTGTCATGCAGATTAAAAGTGTTAATTCATGTGAAGCAATTATACCCCAATAAAGATGTTAAAAAAATACCATAATGATGCTAATTAAAAGAAAGTTGAAGTAGATATATTAATTTCAGACAAAATAGGCTTCAAAACAAGCAAAATAATGAAGTATAAAGAGGCACATTACCCAATTATAAAGGCGTCAATACTTCTAAAAGACAATTCTAAGCGTGTTTGTATCTAACCATAAAACGTTAAAATACATGAGGCAAATACTGATAGAAATGAAAATAAAAACAGGAAATCCACTATAAAAAAAAAGTGTTAATTCACACTAAGTGCTTAGAACAGTGCCTGCTATATAATGTCTCGATGTGTTACTATTATTTCTCACAATTCTGCTCTAGAATTTAGAACTAAATCTTCTTTGAATTGTCAATAGGCTGACTCTAAAAACTGAAAACTAATAAACAGCACTGACATCACCAAGTAAGCAATATTCATTAAGTGTGAATGAACCCATGCAGAAGGAAATATGATTCCGAGTCACTGAAACTTTACCACTCAAAGGAGAATCTTCCAAGTGTCAGGTATAACACATAGTATTTTAGTTTCTTTCTAGTATTCTTTGCCTCTTCTGTACAGTTGTCAACTGCCACTTTTAAATAATGTATATGCCATCCTCTTTCTCAGATTCTTTTTCAGGAGGTTGACATAAATCCTTGGGCAACGTTTTCAAATAGAGTACATGGACTGTGAATTTTTAAATTCTTCGATGTCTAAGAATATCTTTATTTTGTTTAGTTATATAAGGAACCCTAGATTGAAACTCTTTTACCCTCAGAACATGGAAGACATATCCTCATCATCTTCTGGCATCCGAGTAGATGACAAATCTGGTGTTAATCTGATTTTCAATCTTTGGTAGTTTACCACTTTAAAAATTATTATTTCCAAAAGTCTGTAGGGTAGCCTCTTTATTCTTTTTTAAAAAACTTTATTTATTTATTTTGGGCTGTGTTGGGTCTTTGTTGCTGCACGCGGGCTTTCTCTAGTTGCAGCAAGCAGGGGCTACTCTTCCTTGCCGTGTGCGGGTTTCTCATTGCGGTGGCTTCTCTTGTTGCGGAGAATGGGCTCTAGGCGCATGGGCTTCAGTAGTTGTGGCTCATGGGCTTTAGAGCGCAGGCTCAGTAGTTGTGGTGCAAGGGCTTAGTTGCTCCGCGGCATGTGGGATCTTCCTGGACCATGACTCGAACCTGTGTCCCCTGCATTGGCAGGCAGATTCTTAACCACTGCGCCACCAGGGAAGCCCTTTTTTTAAAAAATAATTTAAAAAATATATTTTATGTATTTATTTGGTTGTGCCAGGTCTTAGTTGCGGCAGGCAGGCTCCTTAGTTGTGGCACATGTCCTCCTTAGTTGCGGCTTGCCAGCTCCTTAGTTGTGGCACGCAAACTCCTAGTTGCGGCATGCATGTGGGATCTAGTTCCCTGACCAGGAATTGGCCCCGGGCCGCCTGCATTGGGAGCATGGAGTCTTAACCACTGTGCCACCAGGGAAGTCCCGCCTCTTTTTTCTTAATGTTTTAAAATTTTCCCTGAGGTCTATAGGTATGCATTGTAAATGGAACCAGGTGAAGCATGTAATCTGAGGACTCAGGCCTTTCCTGGAGTTCAGGGAAATGTTCCTCTCATTTCTTTTATTATTTCCTCCCTTCCAGTCTCTCTCTTCTTTTGAAATTCCCATTTCATAGCATCTGGAACTCCTGGATTCATCCTCTTTGTCTCGACTTTTCTCTTACATTTTCCAGCTTCGTCTCTTTACATTCTGGGAGATTTCTTCAATTCTGTCCTCCAGATCGCTAACTTTATCATTGGCCATGTCTTATTTCTCAGCCCACTCATCGAAACTTGCAAATGTAATCCTATTTCTCATTTTCAAGCCTGATTCCTTCTTCTCTGACTATTCCATTTTCACAACCTCTTCTCATCAGTGCACTGTCTCTTGAATCCTCCTGAAGATACAAAGTAGAATGAAAATGATTTTTCTTCTCCCTGAATTCTCTATGCTTATTCCAGAGTGAAGTATTCCATTTATCCACTTTGATCCTTCCCTTTTTAATGTTTTATTTATTTATTTTTGGCTGTGTTGGGTCTTCATTGCGGCGTGAGGGCCTTCTCTAGTTGCGGTGAGTGGGGGCTACTCTTCGTTGCGGTGCACAGGCTTCTCACTGCGGTGGCTTCTCTTGTGGCAGAGCACGGGCTCTAGGTGTGTGGACTTCAGTAGCTGTGGCACATGGGCTCAGCAGTTGTAGCTCGTGGGCTCTAGAGCGCAGGCTCAGTAATTGTGGCACACGGGCTTCAGTAGTTGTGGCACGTGGGCTCTAGAGCCCAGGCTCAGTAATTGTGGTGCACGGGCTTAGTTGCTCTGCAGCATGTGGGATCTTCCCAGACCAGGGCTCGAACCCGTGTCCCCTGCATCGGCAGGTAGATTCTTAACCACTGTGCCACCAGGAAAGCCCTGATCTTTCCCTTTTGTAATGTTTGTTTTCTCCGTATCTCCTGAGATCCCTTAAATGTTGTTTTGCATTTAAAACTAAAGGATCAACTTGGTTAATGACTGTAAGAAGAATGGGTTTCTTCTGCAACTATATACGCTTTCCTTTCCCAAGGGGCCTCTCCTTGGGATGGTGGCATAAGCCATGGGCTGTGTATATGTGGGCAGAGCACACCTACCAGCGAGCCCCACTATAATGTACAAGGGCAGAGGGCAAACAGTCAGGCCAGGGAGACCCCAAACTGCCAAAGCAAAGAGGATTAAACAAACACGGGGTTTGCTTTTCTCTGCTAGAAGGAAGTCTGCAGCAGGCAGTCCACAGATGGTAGGGCTCAGTGTTATCGTCAAGGACCCAGGCTCCCCCTGGGTACCCCTTTGTCATGTTTGACAGATGCTGCTGCACCTGCAGAAACTCCTGAGCTTCTGGTAGGAAGAGGAAGACCAGAGAAGCGAGAAGGGAGGGTGTTTCTATCAGGAAGCCGAACGCTGTTCCAGATATCCCCAGCAGATTTCTGCTCACATTCACGGTCTCAAGGGAGACTGGGAGATCAAACTTTTTAGCCAAGTGCTTTGTGATCTTGACCAAAGCAGGGTTCCTCTTAGGAAGGAGGAACGAGACTAGAAACTGACTAAGCTATTAACTGTGTGTGTGATGGGTAATTCTGTATCTTCCCACCTGGGAGGAGCTGCTTATTCTCCCCTCCAGCCCCATGTCTGTGACAGAGAGCTCCGTTTTCTCTCCTCTCTCAGCCCTACGGCAGAATTGCTATTTGTCTCCTAATATTAACATTCTCCCTCCTTTTTAGTACTAGGACTCCCATTTTTACTGGGCACGTGGCCACCTAGAACGACCATATTTCCCAACCCTCCTTGCAGCTGTGTGGCCAAGTTCCAGTCAATGGGATGGTGGCGAAAGTCAAGGTTCCAACTTCTGGGTGTGTCCATAAAAGGAAGAGGGTGTGTGCTCTCCCCTCCCCCCGTTTCCCATTGGCTAGTCTGCAGGCATGGTGGAGAGTTACCTGGAACACCCCTAGGGGTGGCGGAGCATCAGGTCAGAGAGAATGAGGACCTGATAGAAAGAGAGAAAACGAGAGATAGAGAGCTAGAGGAGGGGAGGAGAGAGAGAGAGAAAAAAAAAGATATTAATCTTGTTTTAACCCTTCTTATTTGAGCCATTGTTGCATATCTTAGAAAATGACAATCCAAACAGCCACCTTAAAGATGGCTTCTCAGGCCCATTTTTTCCCTTAAATCACTATCACTGGTTGTGGAAGGAGAATAACGGCCCCCTAAATGTGTCCACATGCTAATCCCCAGAACCCGTGAATGTTTCCTTCTGTGGCAAAAGGGGCTTCAAAGATGCGATTAAGTTAACGATTATGAGATGAGAAGATTATCCTGGATTAATCACAAGGGTCCTTGTAAGAGGGAGACAGGAGGGTTGGAGTCAGAGAGGGAGATGTGATGACAGAGAGATTTGAAGATGCTCCTGGCTTTGAAGATGGAGGGAAGAGCCACAAGCCAAGAAGGCAGGAGGCTTCTGGAGGCTGGACAGGCAACGGAACGGAGCCTTGCCTTCAAGAAGGAACTTGGCCTCGACTTTAGGATTTCTGAACTGCAGAACAGTAAGATCCTTAATTTGCATTGTTTTAAGCCATTAAGTTTGTGGTAATTTGTTACAGTGGCCATAGGAAACCAACACACTAGTTAAGGACACTGTCCATAAGAAAACAAAAGTAGCCATTTGTAGTGTTTCATCCAACACTCATAGTGCAAATTCATAGGCAGATGAGATTTGTGCGCTACTCATTTAACCTTTACAACCCTGCCAAGGAACTACTCCTATCTACCCCATTTTACAGATGAGGCACTTGAGACTCAGAGGTTATGTACACCATCTAAGGTCACACAGCTAGTAAGTAGCAGAGCCAGGATATGTTCCTATGCATTGTGCTCCTGCCTCCATCTTCAAAGACTTAGGTTCAGAAGAGAACAGTACACAGTGAAACCCATGACCTGTGGGTCAAGCTGGGAAGTCATGATTTGTCAGGACATCCTTCTAACCTCCTAAGCCTCTCTCTTCTGGTTAAAAAGAGTCTTTGCTCTGCTGATGTTTGGTAGCTCAGAGACCCCTCATCTGCAGCTGCCCATGAGCACACTGCAGCCTCTTCCCTCTGTTTGGGAGAACAGCTCTCCTGTGATGACAGAGGCATGAGTCAGGGGTGCTGATGGGGGCCTGGGGCCAGGGGACCCTCAAGAGCAGCTGTGCTCAGGAAACTGCAGGCGCGGGCCCTCTGCGAAATCTGAGAGGCTCCCCACCCCATTTCAACACACCCTGGGGACCCTTTGGGCATCTCCCCATCAAGGCTACTTACAAAGGAGTTGGAGGGTTACCCAGCTCGTGAGTGAGGGAATCCTTGGGTCCCTTGCATATTTCAATTTTCTGTTTCTTTACCTGCAGTGACACCTCTCTCAAGGCCCAGCGCTGCCGCTACCTGGGTGTCTGCTCAGGGGCAGACCCCCTTCCCTCTCTATCTGTATCCCCCTCTCTATCGTGTCTGATATGGGAGGTGGGTGATTAGAATGCATCATGCCAGAGGTCCCTGTGCCTCCTGTTGGCCCCAGGTACCCAGAGCTTCTCACTGATCCCAGGCGAAGCATATCTTAGTTCATACTCAATGTCATAAACCTTTGTACCCTCATCTTTAAGAGACCCTACCTTGCCCAGAAATAAACCCACACACCTACGGTCAATTAACCTGTGACAAAGGAGGCAAGAATATACGGTGGAGAAAAGACAGTCTCCTCAATAAGTGGTGCTGGGAAAACTGGACAGGTACAGGTAAGAGAATGAAATGAGAACATTCTCTAACACCACAGACAAAAATAAACTCAAAATGGATTAAAGACCTAGATGTCAGACCAGATACTATAAAACTCCTAGAGGAAAACATAGGCAGAACACTCTGACATAAATCTCAGCAATATCTTTTCAGATCCACCTCCTAAAGTAATGGAAATAAAAACAAACAAATGGGACCTAATTAAACTTAAAAGCTTTTGCACAGCAAAGGAAACCATAAACAAAACGAAAAGACAACCTACAGAATGGGAGAAAATATTTGCAAACGATGCGACCGATAAGGCATTAATTTTTATTTTTTTTGCGGTGCGCGGGCCTCTCACTGTTGTGGCCTCTCCCGTTGCGGAGCACAGGCTCCGGACGTGCAGGCTCAGCAGCCATGGCTCACGGGCCCAGCCGCTCCGCGGCGTGTGGGATCTTCCTGGACCGGGGCACGAACCCGCGTCCCCTGCATCGGCAGGCAGACTCTCAACCACTGCGCCACCAGGGAAGCCCAAGGCATTAATTTTTAAAATATACGAACAGTTCATACAACTCAATATCAAAAAACAAACTACCCAATCAAAAAATGGGCAGAAGACCTAAATAGACATTTCTCCAAAGAAGATATACAGATTGCCAACAAACACATGAAAGAATGCTCAACATCATTAATCATTAGAGAAATGCAAATCAAAACTACAATGAGATAGTAGTTTTGACTCTTCTGACTCTGGTCAGAACAGCCATCATTAAAAAGTCTACAAATAATAAATGCTGGAGAGGGTGTGGAGAAAAAGGAACCCTCCTACACTGATGGTGGCAATGTAAATTGGTGCAGCCACTATGGAGAACAGTATGGAGGTTCCTGAAAAAACTAAAAATAGGGCTTCCCTGGTGGCGCAGTGGTTGAGAGTCTGCCTGCCGATGCAGGGGACACGGGTTCGTGCCCCGGTCTGGGAAGATCCCACATGCCGCGGAGCGGCTGGGCCCGTGAGCCATGGCCGCTGAGCCTGTGCGTCCGGAGCCTGTGCTCCGCAACGGGAGAGGCCACAACAGTGAGAGGCCCGCGTACCGCAAAAAAAAAACACTAAAAATAGAGTTACCATATGATCCTGCAATCCTTCTCCTGGGCATATATCTGGAAGAGACAAAAACTTTAATTCAAAAAGATATATGCACCCCAATGTTCACTGCAGCACTATTTACCATAGCCAGGACATGGAAGCAACTTTAACGTCCATCAACAGATGAATGGCTAAAGATGTGGTACATGTACACAATGGAAGACTACTCAGCCATTAAAAAGACTGAAATAATGCCATTTGCAGCAACATGGATGGACCTAGAGATTATCATACTAAGTGAAGTAAGTCAGAAAGAGAAAGATAAATACCATATGATATCACTTGTATGTGGAATCTAAAATATGACACAAATGAACTTACCTATGAAACAGAAACAGACTCACAGACAGAGAACAGACTTGTGGTTGCCGAGGCAGGGGTGGTGGTGCAGGGGGGATGGAGTGGGAGGCTGGGCTTAGCAGATGCAAACCATTACATACAGAATGGATAAACAACAAGGTCCTACTGTATAGCACAGGGAACTATATTCAATATTCTGTAATAAACCATAATGAAAAAGAATATATATGTGCAACTGAATCACTCTGCTATACAGCAGAAACTAACACAACATTGCAAATCAACTATACTTCAATAAAACAAATTTTTTTAAAAAGAATTTTTAATCTATTAACACAACCAGCTTATCCCTTTTCTTTCCCCTTTGTAACAATAACATTATATTTCTAGACCATATAGCTGCTGAAGGTGTAGCTTATTCGGGATGGCCGTTATCCATCTTCCGGATTTTAGCGAGCCCAGCTAAAATCCAGAAATGCCATTAGCCAGGAAGAAGGAGAAAATAAATTTGGGGGACAAACAGCAGTCTCTGACACACTGACATTTAAAAGTCGGGACATTTTAGGTTCTGGGGCACCTTGATTATAAGTAAAACTAACATGCATGGAGTACCTCTATGTGCCCTCCTTGTATCAGCCATACGAAGGAGGTGCTCCAGAGACTGGGGGCCGGCATTCAAACTTGCCCCTAGGGAAGGCAAAGCCAAGCTCCTTCCCCTACTCTGTCTGTGTGCTGGATGGCCACGCTGGAGAAAGCTTCAGAATGGCCCAGTGAGTAAATGTCACAGCCCCACCCCCTAGAGGGTGACATCATCCCGCCGTCTGGAGCAGACAGCGTTCCTGCTCTCAATTCCTTTCCTCCTGATCCTTGAGGGCCCCCCAGGCACAAGGCTTCCTTCCAGAGTATGCTTGCTCCCATCTGGTCCTGGGGGGGCGGGAGGGGCTCCATGGAAGGTGCTTGAGGGTACGGTTGGCACCACCCCTCCCTCAGGCCCTGGAAAGGCCACCTGGCCACCTGTTGCCCTGGCTCCCCAGCCCTGCTAGCCCCAGAAGCCAAGGAGCCTAGCGGGGAAGCTGAGCTGGCAATGGTGAGGCTGTCCCTATGGGAGGGTGCTGGGCCCCCCAGGGCCACAGCTCCTGGCTGCTCTGACAGCGCAGTGTCTGCCTTCCACCTCTCAGAGGGTCATAAATATTGCTCCCGGAGATTAGCTGGGCCCCATGCTCCCGTCTGCAGCCTCGCCAAGGGGCGCGAGGAAGGACTGAGTCACGGCCCCCAGCTCTTTCTAAATTGGACTTAAAATGAAAAAATAAATAACAGAGGGAAAGGGCCTGATTGTTTTTAAGAGCAGAAGAATGAACTTTCTTTGTGCTTGCACGTCTCCAGGAGGACCCCGGGGAGTGAGCTCAGAGCAGCCGCTCCCCCTCCCCAAACTTCACCTTCAGGGTGAAGGTGAAGTCTGGGGAGGCAAAGAAAATATTGTGATAAAGTCTAAGTTACTGCCGATGCCTGCCGGGCCACTTGATGCAGTGGACTGAGTGCAAACAAATCTCCCAGCTCCTTCCTCTCTGCAAATGTTGGTGGGGGGAGGCCAGGCCTGGGCTCAGAGCCAGCCCCTCACTGGCCAAGCCCTGCTCTGCACCCTTGAACATTTCTCCTCTTGTTTCTTTCTCCAGAGTACACGGGACTCACTAAACAACCTGCGGGACCCAGTGCAAAGTGAAAACGCAGGGCCCTGGTTCGAACAGCAGGAAAAAAAGCGCTGCTCCAGGTACTAAAGGTACTAAAATATAAAGGTTTTTCCCTTTCTTCTGCGGTCTCTCTCTCTTGACTTATTACGGTGTTTTTTATTCGCCACTTAACGTTCTCAGTACAGGGAAACATTTTAGTTTTACACTATTATATTCAATTCTATTAAACTCATGGGATATTAAATTCATGAATGGCCTTTTTGCCATTAGTTTTTATATGGCACAATCCCGATACTAAATACAAATAGAAGAGCATTTAACCTGTAAGCAGAATCAGCAAAATTACACAACTTCTGTTTCCTAGCTCATATATGCATGTGTACCAGAGGAGTGGAAACGCCGCACAAAATGAACTCAACTGTTTTCCAGTTGACCCTGAACAACATGGGCTTGAATTGTGCAGGCCCACTTATTGGAGGACTTTTTTTCATTAAAAAAAAAAAAACCTAAAACAAAAGTCCCACCCGATCCCCGGTTGGTTGAATCCACAGATGCAGAACCAAGGATAGAATGGCTGATAGAACGGATGCATCAGTCACAGTCACGTTTTGGATGGACCTATCCAAAACCCATCAGTGGTCCTGGAAACAGTCCACCCCCGACACTGAGGGGCGAGGGTCTTTCACTTCTTGGTACATTCTACAGACACTCTCCACCTTCCGCTTACTGGTGAGTACGGAAGGACTGACAGGCGAAGGAACCGTAGGTTTCATACCGTCTTCCCCTTTCCTTCCAAGTCATCATTTTCAGTGTAAATGGTTGACTAATACAAGGAAGTAACACGCGTAAGGAGGGGTTGCTTGGTTGTTCGTGTTTCTTTCTGCCTTTGCCTTCTTTCTGCATTGAAAGCAAGTTCTGGTTCTGGCAGAAAGCTGACGGCGCCCCCAGTACGGCTCAGTTATGTAGGTAACACACTTGCCTTGGACTTGCTTTGAGTCTCACTGACCTGCCGCGTGTGGTGGGTACCCGGGGATTCTGATGTCACGGGGAACAGCGAACACGTATGGAATGGAACGGTGCTGTGCACGCGGCGCGCATCTCCTCTGGGCCCGTACACGCACGCTTCTTGTCCCATCGGACTTCACGTAAAAAATACAAATTCAAGGACAACTTTATTAGGAATTTTAAGATGACAAACGTGCCAAGTGCAGGGCCTATCTGAGCACGAGGCCTTGTGCAAGAGCACAAGCTGCACAGCCATGAAGCTGAGGACACGTTTATTTTTCTGACTCTCAACATACGTATATTGTGGACAAATTAAGAAGCACAGTCAAGCAAAATGTGAACGGACAATTATCTCCTAGAGATAACGACCATTAACGCTGGTCATGTAACTTTCTGGATGTTTCTCGAGGCCTGTGACACCAGATAACTTACAGAAACTCTCCGATGAATTCTCTAATGGCTTCCCTTCTGCCTAGACCACGGCACACGCTCCCTGCAGGCTAGCCGGCCCAGCACTAGCCCGTCTTCTGCCCCCCGCTCTGTCCCTCCCTCACTCTGCCCCAGGCACTGGGCCTCTTTCTGAGAACAAAGCCTTCTTGCTTTTGCACGTGCTGTTGCCTGCACCTAGGATCCCGTCCACAGCTCCTATGTGACTGCCTCTTCACCTTCAGGTCCCAGATCCACTGTCACCTCCTCTGAGAGCCCTGCTCTGACCACAAAGGGCCTCCCGGTCATTCCTCATGAAAGGTCAGACCAGTAACTCCCACCAGGGCTACGCTTGGTACTGACGGGGGTCAGAGTGAGTTTCTGAACCAGTCACAATGGGGGTTAGATGTTTACCATTGGCTTAGGCTGGGTGGGCCACACTTGGCCCGTTGGCTTTGTGAGTAAAGTTTTATTGGAACACGGCCAAGCTTATTTATGCGTCATCTGCAGCTGCTTTCCTGTCACAACATCAGAGTTGATTAGTTGTGACACTGTGTGGCCTGCGAAGCCTTAAATATTTACTATCTGGTCATTTATTGAATATGTTTGCCGACCCCTGGGATCCATTAAGTAGAGCTTTCTGCTGGATCTAGGGGTGGGGTCAGCTTCCCCGGAGTCTCACGGCTGCATCAGAAAGGGATCAATACCTAAACAAAGTGGGGTTGGCAAGAAGAAAGAGGAAGGGGGGGTGTAAAAGCTGAGTGGTCAACCACCGTTTTCAGTAAAGACACACGTACAGTAAACAGCAAGTGTGTCCCCTTTATGGCAGTGCTGTGATTTATTTAGTAAATCTTATAAGAAGTGATATCTAAATTGCTTCTACATTTTTATCATTACAAATATTACTACGATGTACATCCATATGCATACATCCCTTGAACCCTGCCCGCTTTTCCTTACCTAGATGGGTGGTCGCAGTAATGGGCCTGAGCTGTCCTCCTGTGGTACCAACCTCCGTCATCTTCCAGGGTGGGTGGGGAGATCAGAGTCTGGCCTCATCCTCCAAGGTGAGTAGGAGGGTACCTGTTGAGGTGATGGGCCGCATGGAAGGCTGATGTCAGTGGAGGGGCTCCGTGCGGGTCACTGCAGCCTCACAACTCGCTTGGAAGGCCGGCTTTCTTGCTGTTCTTTTATCCCAAGGAAACGGAGGCTCAGAGATGCACAGTCACTCACTCAAGGTCACGCAGCCCATCAGTGGCCGAGCAGGGAATCAGATTCGAGGCGTCCTGTACTATGTGGTCGTACTGGGGAGCTGGGGAAGGGCACTGCATTGCTGGACTGGTCTGTGAGGCTCTGGGATGATTATAGAGGGTTAAAAACATCCCAAACACAAACCCCCTCTTACACCCGCTGGATGCTGCTGTGAACTTTTCAACCAAAACCCAAGTATTTTGTCCTGTACTTGGAGATTAAACCACAAGTACACCTCTCCAGGGAGGAGCAACACGCCAGCCCAAATTGCTAAGGTACTCAAGAATGGGACGGAAATGTTCTACACGGGGCGGTAGAGGGGAGGAATTGGGGGTGCGTCCAAAGGCTCTGGGATGGGAGACAGACAGCCAGGCCCCGAAGACAGAGGTTGCCCCTTCCCAAGGCAGTAGGGGCCTCTGCTGATGGCCTTTTTCTGGCACCTCCTGGTGGGGAGACTGTTTAACGACGGGCCCTGGCAAAACCACTTCGACCAGTGCTTCAGTTTCCCTCTTTTATTATAAATCCGCTTAAAATATTTGGGCACTCCCCAAAGTACCCAGAGATCTGTGTTGGAGACTCAGCGCCACCCGCACTGGTGCTGGCCAAATTCAAGCCATCCCAGCCGGTCCTTGGGATCTGGGCCACATCTGAGTACCAGCTCCACTATTACACAGATAGATAGATAGATAGACAGATAGATAAATATGTGTGTATTTAAGTGGACTCATTTTCTCGCTTAATAAATGTACTTTAAAGGAAGCTTAAAATCATTACTATTCATAATAAATTAGTGCCATTTGTCAGAGAAAGAAGGCAAACATGAAAGTGCATAACCATTTTCTTAAACATGTCCATTAATGCAACACCTGACTGTCCCTGGTGCCCCCAGGGCCACGTGTCCACCTTTCGGGGTCCATGACTTGGCACACGCAGTGCTTCCGAGGCCACACAGATGCGTGGACCCTGAGCCCGAACTCGCTCACGTCTCCCAAATGCCCTCCAGTGGCCCCAGTTGCTTGCTGGCAGCTGCCCAGATTCTTTTCACTTGGCCTCACCTCCCCCATCCACCAGCCGCGAGCCTGGGGTGCCAGATTTCACGGAGATTTTCTCCCAGCCCCTAGGGGAGGTTTTTCCGGAAATGAAGCCACAGTCATCAGCAGCATGTGGTATGAATTAGGAGGGGCTGAGCAATCTGCCAGCCTCCTTTCTAACCCCACCCCATCACCTGGAGCTGGAAACCCTTACCTCTCTGGTCTGGCAGGCAGACAGGCCGGTTGCCCCACGTGCACCTCCGCTCACGTGTCCTTCTCCAGCAGCATCTGTCCCATGTTGTGTCTCCCTGGCTTTCAACACTCCCACAGCACCACACTGCAAAGGGAACCGGGCTCTAAACTCACCCAGAAATGGAGGGAACTTTAAGCCTGGCCCTGATCTGTCTTTCCAGAAATTTCTTCCACTACTACTCACCCAGAGGAAGGTTGGTTGGGGGTTTGGAGGGGAGGGATAGGTCAGGGTATACAAGGGTCTAAAGACAAATGCAGGCAGACCTATGCCCCTTCTTCACTCCTGCCTCAGCCCATGCAGAGGAAACTGCCCTTTCTGAAGAAACGTTTCCACAACTCTCCTTCCTAAGGGAATAGGAGTGACACCCAATTGGTGGTAGAAAAATAGCTGAGTATTTATTGGGACTCTCCATTCCCCACCCCCTTCCTCCCTCTCCCTTGTGGGTAAGCCTGCAGTGGCCAGTTCTGCCTGTGTCCGGGTGGACCCCTGAAATTCAGTCCGGGCAGTAGTAGAAAGAAGCCTGACCGTGGCCACACATCCAAGGCCCGTTTTCCAACTTCCATCATGAATTTGTTGTTGTTGTTTCTCCTATGTTCAACAGACTGTGAATGATTGAACCTCAGGATCCGTTCCCCTTCGCTTCCACAGTAACTGAAGATTTTCACTGTGCACTGGGCTGCCCAGAATAATGACGACATTTCCCATCCGCCCCTGCGTTTAGTGTGGTCACATGATTAATTTGGCCTTCTCCTGTGAATTAAAGGGGCACCCCCAACTTCCAGATAGTAACTTGCAGTGGAAAGGGACCTGCCTTTCCTCTAGCTGGCTTTACCAGAATAAGGCTGGGGTTTTGGTCCCTAACTGCCTTTGTGTCTCTATCTCATCAAGCTCAGGGCTTGAGGGAAAGAGTGTTTCAAATGGCAACAATGAATACTATCATGATCCACTGTGAGTAGCTACCACCCAATGAGGTAGGCAGTCTCTACTCAGCCTAACAATAATAATATCAGCATCACATTGATAGTGACTTACTGCTTACTCCCTTCCAATCCATGAACACAGCCCATGCATGATTTGGTTTAGTCCTGAGAGGCTGGTTTTATTAACTCCATAGGAAACTAAGGCTCAGAGAGGTTAAGTAACTCGGTCAAGGTCACACAGCTAGCAAGGTTCAACTCAAGATTATCTGTGAGTCCAACGCTCTTAACGACACTATTTTGCCTACCCCAGATAGCAACCGCTACCATTTTTTGAGTGCTCGCTTTATGCCAAGGGCTCAATAAAGCCCTTTACATATATTAATTAATAATCCTCCAGCATATCTACAAGGCAGACATTCTCCCCCCAACCCCCCCCCCCTTTGCAGATGAGGACACAGCTATGGAGAGGTGAGGAGACGGCGTCTACTGCTCTGAGAAGACGCGTGCATCTCCCAAGGGGCAGCTCTTGCCTGCTCGTGAACCTCCCAACAAGCTGACCTCTGAATCCAACTGGTATTCCCCACCCTCCACCCCCAAGGCCATAGCTTACTTATGAGGCCACAGAGGAATGACCGCATTTCTCAACTTCCTGAACCCAGAGGCCACACCCCCAGAGGCAGAGGCTGTTGCCTTTGTGAAGAGTAGTCAGGCTGGGTAAGGGAACAGCTCCATAATTTCCAGCTTGGCAATGGTCCCCGGGATGGCCTCCTGGCCCTCACTCTCACTGCATCCCAAATTCCATAACACCAGGGTCTGGGCCCCGAGGGTGGTTATCTAGTTCAGGTGTCTGCAAACTACTGCCCAAGGGCCATATCTGGCCCATTGCTTGTTTTTGTACCATACAGGAGCTGAGAATGGTTTTCACATTTTTAAGTGGTGGGAAAAAAAGTTAAAAAAGAATAATAGTTCATGATGTGAAAATTATATGGATTTTTGACTGCCTCTAACCACAGAATGTGGCAGAAGTGACACAGAATGACTTCTGAGGCCACGCAGCTTCTGTAGTTTGCTTTTGGGACATGTATCTTTGAAGCCCTGAGTTGCCATGTAAGAAACTCAGCCACCCTAAAGCCACCACACTTGACATACCATGAAGGGAGATCACCCAGAGATAGAGAGAGCTGCCTGGGGAGCCCCAGCTGTTTGAACCCACAGCCACCTTCAGCATCAGCATCACCATCTGCATCACCATCTGCATCAGCATCAGCATCTTCATCAGCATCAGCATCTGCATCAGCATCTTCATCAGCATCAGCACCTTCATCAGCATCAGTATCTTCATTAGCATCTTCATCAGCATCAACATCAGCATCTGCATCAGCATCTGCATCACCATCTGCATCAGCATCAGCATCTGCATCAGCATCAGCATCACCATCTTCATCAGCATCAGCATCACCATCTGCATCAGCATCAGCACCAACTGTGAGTCAGTGAGACTTCAGGGATTTCTGATGCCAGCTTTCCTGCAAGCCACCCTAGCTGACACCATGTAAAGCAAAAACAAGCTGTCCCCGCTCAGCCCTGCCTAGCTTGCAGATTTATGAGATTAGTGAATAAATAAAGGCTGTTTTTTAAGCCCCCAAAGGTAAAGTAGCATGTTCAAGGTCATCACCAGCTTGTAAGTGACAGAGTTCCACCTCTGTTCATCTCCAGAGCCTCTCTGCCCTTTGCAGTGTGAGGATGTGTTCGAAGAGCTTAGCCCAACAAAGGGGTTCACACTTTGACAAACTCGCATCAGAATCGTGTGGGGATCTTGCTAAAAACGTGGATTTCTAAGTCCTAACCCAGACCTAGTGAATCAGAACCTCAATGTTATGCATTTTAATACGTGGCCTGGGAGGGTCTTCACCACAGTAACAGTTCCCATCCATCAGTCTAAGATGCAGAAGGGAATGCAGTCACCAAACACCAGCTAACTGCCTTCAAGGACTGCTTCCCAGTGGCCAGCTGTGGACCAGGAACTGCTCTGACCCCTGGGGAGTCATAAAAGAAAATAACGCATAAAGAGCAAAACAAAGAAATGAAAGATAAAATGACATAAAAACAGAGAAAGCCCCCAACCTCGTGCAAATTTCAGTTTAGGGCAAGTATGAGCCTTGGTGTTAGGGAAATAGATGACAAAAAGCAAGCAAAGAATAAGATTATTCCAGAGAGTATTAAGTGCTGGGAAGGAAATCAGACGGGATGACGGGGCACAGTGGAAGGCAGGGGCCGTTTCAGACAGCGGAGGAGGGAGGAGGTCAGGGGAGAAGGTTCCAGGTGTGACAGCAGGGGTCAGGCATGCTGGGCACTTGACGTACGTCACTCCATTTGATGCTCACGGCTTCCCTGCACAGGATTTATTAGGGTTCCCACCCTCCACCCGCTTTTACACAAACCTCCTTCTAGACTCTCCATCTCAATCAGTGGCAAATCCACCTTTCCCATTGGTACGAGTGTCCCGTGGCTGCTAAAACAAAGTACCACAACCTACGTGGCTAGAACGATGGAAATTTATTCTCCCCCAGTTCTGGAGGTCGGAAGTCAGACGTCATGGTGTCCACATGGTTGGTTCCTTCTGGAGGCACTGAGGGCGCATCCAGCCCGTCCTGCCCCTCTAACTTCTGGTGGCTGCCCGGCCATCCTTGGCACTCCTTGACTCCATCTCTGCCCCCATCTTCCCATGCCCAACTCTGTGCGTCTCTGTGTCCTCTCCTTTTCTTACAAAGACATCTGTCATTGGATTGAGGGTCCACCTTAATCCAGGATCATGTCATCTTGAGATCCATAACTTAATTACCTCTGCAAAGACCCTTTTCCCAGATAAGGCCACTATCACTGGTTCAAGGGGTTGGAACTCAGGCACAGCCTTTGGGGGGGCACTACTGAACCCACGACAAAGTTTCTCAGGTCAAAACATTTGGGGTCAGTCTCGATGGTGACTCTCTCTCTTATAACCCACCTCCAAGCCATCAGCCAAACATCTACTGGCCCCAGCTTCAAAATATACCCCGAATATCTTCCTCACCCCCCCGCCCCATTTTCCTCTCATCCCCTCCCACCTGGACTCCCGTGGCCGCCTCCTCTGGGCTCCCTGCCCCCTCCCTGATGCCCCACAGTCCATGCTCAACATAATAGCAGAAGGGCTCTGTCAAAATCTGGCCAATCAAGTCCTTGCTCTGCTCAAAACTTCGCAGTAGCTTCTCATCTAAATAAGAGTACAGCGAAGGTCCCAGTGAAGTTCCAGAGGCCCAGGTCTCCCCGCATCACCGCCCCCCAACCTCCTCTGCTGCGGCCACGCTGGCCGCTCGCTGCTCCAGAATACCAGCTGTGCTTCTGCTCAGGGCTTTCTTCTTGCTGTTTCCTCTGCCTGGATCGCTCTTTCTGGAAACATTTCTCAAACGTTTCCTTCTCTCTTCTGCGTCAAGTCTTTGTTTAAAGAGCCTCAGCTCAGTGAGACCAAATTTAACCAGAAATCTGGAGAGGGGAAGGCCCGGTCCAAACCTCAAACACTCCTAAGAGGAGCACTGCCGCGAGCGTTTGTGGAGTGCAGGAGGAGAGGGTCCGGGTGGCCAGCGTTCCCGCCATCCTCCTGCGCACAGCTCGGTGGAACGGCACTTCCTTCTCGCCTTTTGGTTCGGCCTGGAACGGTACTTACAAAATCCCGCGAGATTTCTGTTTCTTGTTTTTCATCTTTAGAATCAACCTTTTGTTTTCTTTCGCTTTGCATGATGGGATGTAAATTTTATAAACCTCAGCCTGGCAATCCTGATGTATATGTAAGTATTTCTCATACTCAACCCCACGTGAGGGAGGTGTGGGCGCCAGGTACTGGACAACACACTTTATGGGGATTATCTCTTTCAGCTCTCAGAAAGCCCCCAATACTGCAGATGTGCAGACAAGCTAGAGAGGTCAGGGGGCCTGTCCAAAGTCATAAAGTTGCCACATGTCACAGCTGGGATTTGAGCCCGAGCTTTTGACATCAGAGCACATGCTCTTAACTATCAAGCTACATCCTCTGCTCCCTTTAAGCCAGATTATCTCAGCCTCAATGCTAATGATATTCTGGGCCAGATAATGCTCTGCTGTGGGGGCCTGTGCGCTACTCTGTAGGGTGTTTGGCACCATCCCTGGCCTCTACCCTTTAGATGCCAAGAACACACCCTGTGACAATGGAAAATGTCTCCAGATATTGCTAAACTTTCCCGGGGGGCAAAATCGCCCTGGTTGAGAACCTCTGCTTTAACCCAAGTTCTCCCCTCTGGTCTTTGAGTCCCAGTGATTCCCGATCAACTCCACTGTCTACCCCTCCCCACCATGGCCATCCCACTGGGCTCCCCACTTCCTCTGAGCTCCACCCCGCCACCCTATAGCCAATCTCTAGGATTCTAGAAAGAGCTGATGGGGCATTAAGAATAAGAGAAGGAAGGTAAAACAGATAGCAGAAGAGCCAATACGTTGGCAATGCCACCTCGCGGGGAGATAAAGAAACCCAAAGCAGAGCCTTGAAATACTTTTCTATTGGAGTAGGTGGGGTAGAGTGAAGCAGATTGTAAAGAGGGGAACAGATTCTCAGCTAAAGAGATCATGGCTGCTTCTGGGGCATAGGAGTGGAGACATACTCCTGAGAACAGAAGGAGATTGCTCCTTTCATTTTGCTGAACCAAATTTACCTAGGACCAATAAGTCACTCCTATCTCCAGATCTGGAAGAAGGGAGTTTGTCCCAGGTAATGAAGACTTAGGGTCAATGAATGATGGAGGAAGCGGACTCCTTGGTCCCCAGCACTGTTCTGGGTGATCAGAACTCCAGTTCTCCTGGGCTGATCTAGTCATACTACATCACTGATGGTAACAGAGACTGCTGATTGCGAGCCAATGTCCAAAGACTACATTTCTTAGCACCCCTTGTGGCTAGATATGACCACATGACTATGACTTGACCAAGGAGACATAAAAAGAACTTGGTGGGGGGTTATTACCAGGAAGGTTCTGTAGAAGGGAGGGTGTGAGGGCCTTTTGGCTTTTCAGTTTCTTCTGGCTGCTGCCCTAGAAGGTAGACGTGAAGCCTGGAACTGAAGCAGCCACTTTGAATCATAAGATGACCTTGAAGTTGGTGGCCACATGCTGAAGATGGCAGAACAGAAAGACAGTCATCTGGATCTCTGATATTTTTATGAGAGAATAATAAACTTTGATCTTGTTTAAGGCATAACATATTGGAGGGGGGCGTTCTGTTATATTTAGTGAATCCCAATCCTAACAGATATAATTGGTTATAGATGGAAATCTGAAGTTGGACTCATCCTCTGAACATTTTTTACAAATGCAGCCCTGCACATTTGAGATTGTTTAGACTTTACAGAAACTCAAAGCTCTCTGTTTTAACGGCACATCTTGGGACAAGGAGCAAGAAAGGGAACGGGACTGGTATTGCTGTGTAGACAGTACTAATCACAGCAATTGTAAGTGACAAACAAAAGTGCTCTCTTGGGGGGGTGAGGATGGGAATGGGAGGAGGGTAGCAGGTGGGGATGAGCTGGGAATGTATTCCACGGATGGGGATAAAACTTGTGTTTATGTGATTAGCAGAATTAGATGCGGGTCAGTGGCCATAGCTGGAGTTTGTAAATAGCCTTTTGAGCAGTTGCACATTTTTTTCTGGTTTGATCAAAATGAAACATCATTAAAAACAGCTCCACTGCCAATTGTCATCTCTGCCAGAGCCTTGGGAGGTGCCCTCCGGTCACGTCAGGCTGGATGTAATTGGCTTTGAAGTTTGTATATGCGAAGTGCTTTGAGGATTGCAGGCTAACAGAACTTTGGCAGAGGAAGAAATTTTGAGAGAGTCCATTTACCAATATGGGTTCAGCCCTAACTACAAAAACATCAGGCAGTCATAAAATGCAGCCTTTGCTGAATGAACCTGAAAACAGGTTCAAGTGGGGTAAGCTCTCAGCCATCTAGAAGGAGTGAGTCACCTTAAGATGCAATGGCTGGGAACCAGATTGTCCTAGGCCTCTGGGCCAGTGGAGTTAGACTAGCCGGCTTCAAATCCCTGCTCGATCATTTAGCAGCCACTGTCACCCTAGCCAAATCACTTCACCTCTCTGTGTCTCAGTGTCCTCACCCATAAAATGGGGGCAATATTAGAAGTTAGCACATATTGATGAAGTGCTTAGAACGATGCCTGGTTCATAGATGTGCGATATACCTGAACTAATATTACCACTATTACTATTATTCCACAGTTTCTATTCCAAGTTAGCCCTCCTGAAAAGCGTTGTTTTTCTTAATTGCATGATGTTTAGTTTGTACGCTTTTATTATATTTATTCCCTTAACAACTGAACAAGGAGAAAGTTCAGAGTCATTTCTATTTCTTGTTCTTATTTTAAAGCAGATAACACTGGAAGAAGTTTAAAAACACCAGATACAAATGGATCTAAATTTTTAAAACAACCCATCACAACAGTTGCAGGCATGTCCAAATCTCTCGCTTAAAAAAGAAATAGGCCAGATTTCACCCTGAGTTTACTTTGTGATTAAACTGGTTTCATGAGTTTGTTTCCAAATTTAGGTGAGTTTTATGTGGAGAAAGGAGATCCACGGAACTTTTGCTCTACGGAAAGGCCAGGAGGTCATTCCAGGGAAGAGGTGATGGGGCGGGTGTTATGTCCAGTTGATATCAGGAAGCATTTGGCACTGGGGAGATTGCTGGGCCCAGCTGGGCGTTATCCTTCCTGAAGCCTTCTGTCTTTCAAGGGAATGCCCACCACACTGACATCTGCTCACCAAAAAAGAGAGCTGGCTAACAGTGTTAACCCCCGACTCGGCTAAGTCGGGAAGAATTGGGGACTTCAGCCTTTGGGTTTTATGCTCAATCAGATGGTACAGATGGCATCTGTGGTTTGGGCTGTTACCTTTTGTAACAGCACCCTGATGTGCTTTGGGGGGACACCTCCCCTCTGTTCTCAATCTCGACTGTATGGGTGGAGTTGCTCCTATTCCAGATCAGAGGGCAGGCACGTGACCCAGGCCTAGCCAATCAACACCCCACATACCCATGGCTGCAGGGATTGGCTCAGGAATGGACACCTGACCCAGGATGGGCCAATCGCAGTTGACCCCAAGATTTTTGCTGGAACTATTGCAAAAGAGATGCTGTCTTTCAGCTGAGGTTCCTCAACCTGTTGAATGTGAGTCCAGAGTTGTTGGTGGAGATGGAATGGGGAGGTTAAGCCCGTGTTTGGGAAGTACTTGCCTGAGGATATGGTCAGAATAGAGGAAACGAGATCAAGGGAGAGAGATTCCTGGAAACACTGCATCCTGAATCCTGCCATGCCCCGAATTTTCTGTTACACGAGCTAATGCATTTCCTTTTTTGGCTTAAGTCCATTTCAACTGATTTCCTCTTACTTTGACCAAAAGGCTCTTGACTCACCTAGGTGGAGAACCGAGACCTTAGGCCATAGTTCCCCCTTGGGAAGCAGATACAGATAAGAAGAAAAAGTTGGCAGTGGAAGAAGAGCAAACCTTACTAGGAGGTCAGAAGCCAGCTGGGGACCTGTGTAAGCTACCAGGGTGCCAGGACATGAAAAAATGGTCACCACGGATGTTTGTCATGTGCCCCTGAAGCACCAACAAGCTGCATGTGTGCCCTCCCCAGTGGTGACACGGACTACGTTCAATCATGCTCCTTTCCTCTCCAAGTCCTTTTGTCACCATCCTTCTCATACCAGCTGGAGGGCCTATTACACTGTTCTGGGCACTTGTAACCAATGAGAGCTGCCAAAGGTGAAGGGCAGAGATGGAACCAAGGAGTCAGAGCAAAGACTGTTACAGTTGACCCATGGCAAAGGGGAGGAATGAATGAATGAATGAATGTCACTAACATTTATTGAGCATTTACTGTGGGCAAGGAATGTTCAAGCCCTTTGTATATATCCTCTCATTTGATCGCCCAATTCTACCAGGTGGGTCCTATGAGAATCCCCGCTTTACAGATGAAAAAACTGAGGCACGGAGAGATGACCTTGTCCAAGGGCACATAGTTAACCAACAGCAGGGTCTTAATCATTGAGGAATCAGTGAAAACTCACTGAACCCTACTCCATGCCAAGCACTGTGCCAAGTACAAGGGAAACAACTGTGTGTGAAAACACACATAGACCCTGTTCACACAGCAGTTTTCATCATCTGAAATTATCTTAGGAAACATACTGATTTGTACACCAGTTTCTTATCCGTCTTCTCCATCAGAATGTTTGTTCCACGAGGGGAAGAACTTCACTGGTCTCATTCACAGTCTTACCTGCAGGGCTGAATGGGACCTGGCATACAGTAGGCACTCAGAACTTGTTCAACAAACAAGTAGCTCTAGAGCAGAGTTTCTCAATGTCGTTACTGCTGACACGTGGGGCTGGATCACTCCCTGTGGTGGCAGCTGTTCTGTGCATTGTAGGGTGTTAGCAGCATCCCTGGTCTCCACCCTCTAAATGACAGTAGCACCCCTCTCCACTCCATTCCCCATGGTTGTAACAACCAAAGATGTCTTTGGACAAATGTTCCTGGGGAGGCGAAATTCTTGACCTGGAGAGTTCGAATGACTGCACAGATGACACGCACAATCAGGAACTTAACATCGGAGGGACTGACATGACACATGTCGGACACACAGGGTAGCTGGTACCTACATCAAGCTCCTGAGCCACGTGTTATGTGAGCGAGCACGATTGGGCCTGAAAGCTAAGAAATGACTTGAGCCACAAGTATGTCACAATTCCCCGTTAGCCCTCGGAACCCTGAAATCTATACATCTGTAGTGGCGAGACGGAACGTTCAGACCCTGAATGATGTCAAGATGCAAGTGGGCCCAAACTTAATCGTCCCAAGACGCATCCTATTTCAGAGGTTCTGCTGGTTTGAGGAGAGGCCGTTTCTCGGGAGGATGCCATTTGCAGATGGCGGCAAAAACATAATGTCACTTGCCTTTGCCACAACTGGCAAAAGTGAGTTTTCATCGAGAGGGTTCTTACTTCCTTTGAGTGGCTTGTTTCTTCCCAGGGATAGAACGGGAGAAAGAAAATTCCAAAAGTGAACATCTCTCTTGGTGCCCCTGCAGCACCCCAAGTTGTTCCTTCTCCAGGGTTCTAATATAATACAAATAAATAAGATATAAGGATGTAATGTACAGCCCAGGGAACAAAGCCAATATTCTATAATAACTTTAAATGGAGCATAATCTATAAAAATATCGAATCACTACGTTGTACACCTGAAACTAATGTAACACTGTAAATCAACTACACTTCAAGAAAATCACATATATAATATATAAGTCATATACTACATATAAGTTATGTGTGTGTCTTGTTTTTTTCCAGGTGTTTGTAGCCATCATCTCATTTCATTTTTACAACAGCTCTACTAGGTAGGAGTTACTAACCCTACTTTATTGATGACTAAGACTGAGGCATACAGAGGCTAAGTGACCTGCCCAGGGTCACCTGTAATATTCTCTATCACCAAAAGCAGCACCACCATCCACCAGGTCACTCTGACCAAAACAGTGTCCCTTGATGTTCCCATTTCCCTCCACCCGTGCATCCAATCCATGGGCAGGTACCATGGGCTGTCCTTCCGATAGATGCCCCAGATCTGGTCACGGGTCTCCCCTATCCCAACGGCCAGCTTGGTCCAGGCCATCCCTGGCCTGCAGGCCTGTGTCAGCCTCCCCCTCTCCTCCTGAGCCTTATTTCCAGCCCCAGTGTCCAGGCCATCCTCACTGGGCGGCAATCAGCCCACTGAATTGCCAGCCAAGGCTCCCATGGGCCCGAGGACCAGTCCAGGCTCAGAGTGGAGGCCAGGAGGCCTCGGCTATGCGCCCTGAGCTCTCCTCCCAAGATTCTTCTTTGCATTCAGTTCCCTTGACCACACCTCCCATACATTTATTGAGCACCTACTGCATGCCCACTCTTCACATTCCCAGCACTGGGGATATGGTGGTGGGTGAACAGGTGAAGTTCCTCACCTCATGGAATGGACATTTGTGGCCTGCTCTCTAATCCAGCCATTCTCTCTTCCGTCTGGGCCCCTGCACAGCTGGTCCCCATGCCCAGAACGACCTCCCACCCTCCCTTTCTTTCCTTCTGACACACGGCTAATTCCCGCCCCTCTGTAGAGGTCATCTGTTGCTGCATAACAAATTTCCCCAACAACAGAGTAACTTAAAACAACAACATTTTAAATCTCAGGCTTCTAGGGGTCAGGAATCAGACGCTGCTGAACTGGGTCCTCTGGCGCTGGGTCATCCCAAGGCCTGACTGAGTAGGCCCCTCGCTTGCTGGCATGACTGTGGCAGAATTTTGCTCCTCATGGGGTGTTGGACTGAGGGTCTCAGGTCCTCACAAGCCATTGGCCACAAGTCTTCCTTAGCTCCTCACTATGTGGGCCTCTCTACGGCACATGCAACAACACGGCAGCTGGCAGAGTGAGCGGGCAAGAGGGAGTGCCAGTGGGATGGAAGTCAGAGTTCAGAACCTAATCTTGGAAGCGACATTCCATCATTTTGCCACATTAAAAAAAAATTTTTTTTGATGTGGACCATTTTGAAAGTCTTTATTGAATTTGTTACAATATTGCTTCTGTTTTATGTTTTGGTTTCTTGGCCGCAAGGCATGTGGGATCTTAGCTCCCCGACCAGGGATCGAACCCGCAACCCCTGCATTGGAAGGCAAAGTCTTAACCACAGGACCACCAGGGAAGTCCCCATTTTGCCGCATTTTATTCTCTGGAATCAAGTCACCGGGTCTAGGCCACACACGAGGAGGGGGTGACACAAGGATGTGAATAGACGAGGTGGGCAGGCATCACCAGGGGCCATGGCAGAAGCTGTCTACCACACCTTCTTTCAGCTTTAAATGTCAATGCCTCCTCAGAGGCCTTCTCTGATTCCTGGGTTAGGAGCCCCTTCTTTGCTCATACAACTCGGGAATCCCCGCATGATACTTAACACATTACTGTGTGTGAGCCCTGTTGATGAGCCCCTTTAGCTCACCAGACTGGGGGCTCCTGAAGGACAGAAACTCTATCTTATCAGTTTATTGTTTGTTGTATTCCCAGCCCTGTCCACGCTGAGCACACAGCTGGGACATTAAACCCAATGTTTTAAAGAGGCATCCTATTTCAGAGGTTCTGCTGGTTTGAGGAGAGGCCGAAAAAACATTAAACCAAATGTTTTTTCACTAGTTGAAAAGCAGTGACATATATTAGTTCATATTCATTATTTCACAGATGTGTATAACATTAGACTAGACAGAACTTAAAACAAGAATAATCCTTACAGGCCATCTAATAGTGAGTATCTGATTTATTTTAATTTGTAACAGAATTCTGTCTGAATTCAAATTCCTGTCCCCTCCTCACTTGGGCTGTGGAAACTTGTACCCATCTACCCGTTTCCTCATCTATATAATGGGGATAATAGTTGACTTTCATTAGATATACAGATAGCCAACAGGCACATGAAAAGATGCTCAACAGTGCTAATTATTAGAGAAATGCAAATCAAAACTACAATGAGGTATCATCTCACATCAGTCAGAATGGCCATCATGAAGAAATATACAAATACCAAATGCTGGAAAGGGTGTGGGGAAAGGGAACCCTCCTACACTGTTGGTGGGAATGTAAATTGGTGCAGCCACTATGAAGAAGAGCATGGAGGTTCCTCAGAAAACTAAAAACAGAGTTGCCATAGGACCCAGCAATCCCACTCTTGGGCATATATCTGGACAAAACTATAATTCAAAAAGATACATGCACCCCTATGTTCATAGCAGCACTATTTACAATAGCCAAGACATGGAAACAGCCAAAAAGTCCATCAACAGATGAATGGATAAAGGTGTGGTACATACATAAAATGGAATACTACTCGGCCATTAAAAAGAATGAAATAATGCTATTTGCAGCAACATGGATGGACTTAGAGATTATCATACTAAGTGAAGTAAGTCAGAAAGACAAAGACAAATACCATATGATATCTCTTATATGTGGAATCTAAAATATGACACAAATGAACTTATCTACGACAGAAACAGACTCACAGACACAGAGAACAGACTTGTGGTTGCCAAAGGCTGGGGAAGGGATGGATTGGGAGTTTGAGATTAGCAGATGCAAACTATTATATATAGAATGGATAAACAACAAAGTCCTACTGTAGAGCACAGGGAACTATATTCAATATCCTGTGATAAACCATAATGGAAAAGAATATGAAAAAGAATGTATATAACTGAATCACTTTGCTATACAGCAGAAATTAACACAACATTGTAAATCAACTACAGTTCGATAAAATAAATTTTTAAAACTAGTTGACATTCATTGAGCACCTACTATGTGCCAGGTATATACTTTACGTACATAATCTCACTTAATCTGCTAAACCACCTGACGAGGTAGAGAATACTGCTGCTACTCTCATTTTAGAACAAAGACAAATGAGGTGCAGAGAGATGGAACCACTTGTCTAAGTTGAAAGAGGCAAGGATTCGAATCTAGGCTCCCTGGGTCCAGAGCTCACCTAATGCATCAGGTTACTGTAAGGGTTCAAAGTGATTATGTGCACTCAGTTTTAGCTCAGTGACCAGCATAAGGCAAACACCCAATAAACGTTGCCTTATACGTTTAACTTCAGCTGAATATAACAGAAACTGAAATACAGCTTTTAACATGTGAGCTTCCTTCCTTTCATGGAGAGGGCAGGACAGGGCTGGCACAGCAATGCTGTAATACCATTAATACCCCAGGCTCCTGATCAACAGTCTCACACGAGCTTTCATGTTCAATGATGAATCATGGTCCAAAGCGGCTCAGAGCTCCAGCCACTCCATTGCAGTTCCAAGCAGGAAAAAGGAGACAAAAGGAGGAAGGACCAAAAGGTCTCACCTTCCAGTGAGTGAAGAAACTCTTCATTAAGAGCTGTTATTAAAAGCCCCATCTGGTGACTTCAGCTTATATCTCACTGGCTACCTACACTATAAGCAGGGCTGGGATTGGGGTCCGTTAGCTATAGACACAATGCCACACTAAATAAAACTGAGGTTCTGTTAGTGAAGAAGGGAAAAATAGATAGTGAGTGGGCAACTGAGAGTCTACCTCGTGTACTTTGCATTATTAGTACAAATAAACAAGGGGAGGCCTGTTTATTTATACTATTAACCAGAAGTCCCACATATAAGAAGAACGGATTGCTTGCATTGAAGTGGGGAGGGGTGGGTGCCCTCAGCTCCCTCCGTGCCCCTCCCTGTGACTTTAAATTAACTGGAGAGGTCCCTGGGAGGGCTGCACAGTGTGAAAACTCCCTCTAAACCTTGGTTTTCTCACTTCTCTACACCTCTGTTTCAACACTTGGAAAATGGGAATGATAAAGGCACAACTCCGTAAGACTGAGACGAGGACTGAACGTGACCGAACCATGGACATCTTGGTCCAATACCCGGCACTCGGTCCACATAATGCTGCTATTCTAACCTGGAGAGAGAGAAGGCAGCCAAGCCTAACTGCTGGGCCTGGGACTTCTCAAAAACTGCTCTCTTGGCTTTTTTTTTTTTTTTTTAAAACCAATGTACTAAATCCCACTTGGTTGGCAGGAGGCCACGGGCGAATTTGGGGCAGCACAAAACACAGCAGAGTGCCAGGGTGTACCCCACCGCAGTATTTTTCCACAGACTCTGCCCGGTTGGCCCTGGCTCCCAGTGGGAGCTGTGGTCCCCGCAGAACAGCGCGTCCTAGGCAGACCGAGCGGTGCTGCCCTGCAGTGACTCATGCCTATCTGTGGGGAGCCAGTGCCAAAGCTGGCACGCCCCACTGCCAAGTGGGCCTCGGCTGGTCCCGCTTCCCCCTGGGGCTGGAGCTGCCCCAAGCTTCCTTGCTGATCCTCAGAACCTTGGGCCCAGCCTGGATTCCACCCTGATGGGTCATTTATGGCCTGTGCTCAATCCAGGGCCTGAAGCATGAACACTTAACTTCCCACAACACGGATTCAACAGACCCCAGTTCAGACAAAGAGCACCACGAAGTGTAGTGATTCCTCAGGGGAACAGACAGAGCCCCCTCTTCTTCCCTCCCCACCCAAATTCCAGCTGTTATTAAGACCACAGATTTGAGGACCTGGGTTTGATTCCTGGCTCTGTCACAACTTGATTGTGTGGTCTGAAGTAATATAACCTCCATGGGCCTCAGTTTCTTCATCTGGCAAATGGGGATCATCCCATTTGGTGAGGATCGAAGGAAGCAATGCATGGGAAGGGTCATGCCTGGCGCTGAGACATACCCGAGGTCACAAACCACTATCATCTCAGCACAGAGCTTCCCATGCCTCACAGTCAGGCCCCTTATCATCTCTCTGACCTCATCTTTACCATCTTCCCCACTTCACCTGGTCCAGCCACATCAGCCTCTTTGCTGATCCTTTGACACACTCAAGCTCCGGCCTCAGGGCCTTTGCACCTGCTGATCCCTCTGCCTGGAAGACTTTTCCACACAGTTAAATCCTTCAACTCCTTTCAGTCCTTAATCAACCACCACCTTCACAGTGAGGCCTTCCCTGCCTACCTTATCTAAAAGTGCAATTCCCTCCACCCCACCAGTCCCATTCCCTGCTTTATTTTTCTCCATAGCGCTTAACCTTAATCTGGCATTATTTGGGGGCATCGTCTGTCTCTCTCTATGTATTAGTTATCTATTGCTGCATAACAAACTACTCCCAAACTTAATGGCTTAAAACAACAAACACTGATTATCTTAGAGTTTTTGTGGGTCAGGAACGTGGGAGCAGCTTAGCTGGGTGGTTCTGGCCCAGGGTCTCTCCTAAGGTTGCAGTCAAGATGTCGCTGGGGCCATGGTTTAATTCAGAGGCTTGACTGGGGCGGAGGGTCTGTTTCCCAGATGGCTCCCTCACATGGCTGTGGGTGGGAGGCCTCAGTTCATCACCCTGTGGACCTTGCCACACCGGGCTCCTTCAGCATCCTCACAGCTTGGCAGCTGGGTTCCCTCAGAGGGAGGGATTCAGGAGAGAGCATGATGGAAGGCACCATGTCTTTACGAGCTTACCTCAGAAGTCACCTCCATCACCCCTTTATATTTGTGTGTGTGTGTGTGTGTGTGTGTGTGTGTGTGTGTGTGTGTGTGTGTGACATCAGTCATCCCTATGCAGGATGGAAGGGGACCACGTAAGGGTGTGAACACCGGAAGGCAAGAAGCACTGGGGCCATCCTGGAGGCTGGCTACCACAGCTTAGAAGCATGTAAATATCATGAGAGCAGGACCATATCTGTTTTGTTCACTGCTGTGTCTTCAGTTTCTAGGACAATGCTTGGCACATAATACATTCTTAATCCATTTTGTTGGATGATTGACTGAATGAATGGATGAATGGGACCAGGTGAAACTCAGCCAAAGCAGAACACAGAGACTCCTCTGAGGAGAGGTGGAGCTTGGCTCTCCAACAAGTCCTTTCCCTGGGCAGCCTGTGAAGGACTCCAACCATTTGCTACAACTTCGGAATCATGGGGAAATAAAAGAAAAAGCAACAGCTTCTGAACACAAAGCTACTCTCTCATAGTACTCCCACAATGTTCCAATATGCAGGAGAGACATGAGGCTGTGTTGTAAAGGGCGCTGGGTTAGACGTTAGAAGGTCAGGCATCAAGTCCTGGCTCAGACACTTAATTGATAAACTACCGAAGTTTAGTTTGTTATTTTTAAATGGGAGTAACCACATCTATTCTGCCTAGTACCCAGGGATATAGTTCATTTATTCATTCATGCTCATCACTTAACCATCACCCTGGACTTCATGGATTCGCAGTTTAGTGAGAGACTCAGATGGGTTGGTACCTTCTGAAAACAGCACCACACACTGTTATGTGCCTTGATAAATTCAGCACCTACTATAGTAGATTGTGCTAAATTTTGTGTACATCATCTGTATGCAGTAGATATTTTTAATCCCCATTTTACAAGTGAAGCAATGCAGTTTCAGAGAGGTTAAGTAACTTGTTCTAAGTCATACAGCTAGTAATTCTCAAAAACAGAATCTAGGTTTTCTGACCTCCACGCCTTTCCTATGACACCAGAACTTCTTCATAAAAGTTTTAAATGTCTACATTTAAAACTGACAGTTGGGAGTGACATTTCTAATAAAAGCCCCAATCAATTCACTCACCGCTATTTACTTTTTGATGTAATAACTGTGGTGGATTCGGATTGTGTCAACTCAGCGAAGTTGGAATTCCCAGAATTCCTTGCTCTGCATAGTTTCTGGTTAGCATGGGCCACAGGAGACATTTGAGGCAAGATCTGGAAGGTAGAAGTGGAGAAGCAGATCTACAGTTTTTACGCCTGGAGGGTGGGCGCCGTGGGCGCTGTTGTGGCTGCTCTTCTGTGGGCTGACCTGGGTGGCCTGGGGCAGCAGCAAGCCCGCAGCCTCCAGCGCCTGGGCATCTTCTTTCAGCTTCTCCAAATCCTGGGCAGGTGCCTGTCTGGTTCCGTGATGAAGAAGACCGCCTCCTGCGGCGGGTCACTTGGGTGGGGCGACTGGTCTGTCCCTGCGGCTCCCTCCTCGTCCTCAGCTGCTCTCAGCTCTCATCCATCTTGCTTTTGTGGCGGCCACCTGCTGACACCCAGCCTCACGTTCAAAGAAACAGGCTCAGGCTTCCCTGGTGGCGCAGTGGTTGAGAGTCTGCCTGCCGATGCAGGGGAGGCGGGTTCGTGCCCCGGTCCGGGAAGATCCCACATGCCGCGAAGCGGCTGGGCCCGTGAGCCATGGCCGCTGAGCCTGCGCATCCGGAGCCTGTGCTCCGCAACGGGAGAGGCCACAACAGTGAGAGGCCAGCGTACCGCAAAAAAAAAGAAAAAAAAAAAAAAAAGAAACAGGCTCACATATGCTGTCGAACCAGCTCTCACACTTATATAAGGTCAAACTCCCAGGATAAATCCCTCCAGTTGATTTTCTTTCTCTGACCAAGCCCTTATCCCATAATCGGAGGCGAATTCTCATTTCATATACTTTAAAATAGAAAAATCTAAGCCTATTTTCACAGCTCCACTGTTTTCAAATACCTATATCCAAAATCTATGAGCATGTAAGGAACACCTACATGTGCTACACATCATGGTTAAAAGCTCTGCTTGAAATTTTCAAGTAAGACACTCAAGACAACTGGCAGGTCTGTCTGGAGAGGTGCAGAGGGGCTGGAGTGCGAGGGAATCCCTTTGCCTGTGACCCAGACTCCTCTCCCAATTCACTAGGTGGTTTTTCCCCGGGGCCCTGGACTTGTCTGTGGCTTTGAGGGCGGGAACACCTCCGAGCTGACTGCCAGAGCACGCAGACCGGACCATCTAGTGGAAAATCCTGATGCCAACTTGAGCCTGTACTGTAAGCACGCAGCTAGACTGAAGGGAAGTGGCCACTCACTGGGAAGTAATGTGTCTTGTTGGACAATGCCAGCGGGTACTATTTGATGCTCATAAACTTTTCCAGACTCTCAGAGCGGAAGATGAGCAACTTCACTTTTACAACCACTAATAGTACATTCCTAAGCTCGTACGTGTGTGCATACATATATGCATGAAAAGGGCCGAACTGAGTAGAAATCACAGAAGATGAAAGCTGACTTTTCACCTCATCCATGATTCAGCTTCCATCAGCCTCAAGGAGAAAATAATCATGAATAAATAACTCCCCATTTATACCAAGAAAGAAATAGCAATTCGAAAATGTGCCGGTGAGCCTCTATTTTATTTAAAGGAGAAAAGGACAGTTAGCAAATCCATGGAGGAATGAGATTTCAGTTAACCAAAAGAGGAAAGAACGTTTTATGAACGTTTTCGTTTAGTCATGAAATTTAATTAATTCATTAAAATTTATTTATTTATTTATTCTATTTTAAAAGGTGGAAAGACTGACCTCAACTGTTTATCCCAGGGGTCAGCGAACTATGGCCCACGGCTGGCTGGTTGTTTTTATAAATAAAGTTTTATTGAAAGACAACCATGCTCATTCTTTCACTTATTGTCTATGGCTGCTTCCATGTTACCAGAGCAGTGTTCATTGGTTGGAACAGAGCTAAAATGTTTATTATATGATCTTTTAATAAAAGTTTGCTAACCTCTGGTTTATTCTATAATCTTTGCGACCAGTAAGGTACCCAAATACTTCCCGATTGCTTTCATGTTTTCAGTAAATAAATTCAGCTTCATTGGCAGGAAATCTAACACCTCCTCTGGGCTTCTTACTTCCTCACCACTCCCAATGTCCAAGAACTCTGGGATTTACTTGGTTCCAAGGGGGTCAGCCCTGCCTCCAAACAGCTGAACTGGTGCGTCTGAACCATCCACTACATGCATTGATTCTCCTTGCCACTAGGGATCACTGTTGAACATAGGATATATACATCCATCCTGGCTCTCCTAGTGATCAGCCATCGATCCCAGACCAATTGTACTAGGATTGCTGGGGCCTGAAGGGATCCCAGCTTACCTACCTGCCCTGTTGGAAGCAGCCCTCCCCAAAGCTCACTTGGGCTCTCAAACTTTGGCCAGGTGCTCCTGTCCTGTTGATGACTTCCCATGTGGGTTTCTTGTCCTTCTTAGTCAGTGGGTGTTAGGTGGGAGCTTCAGAGCCCACTCAGATGGGCTTTCCTGACTTCAAATCTTGAGGAGCAATGGTTGGGTATCTGAGTCCCTTCATTCCCTAGAGACCCTGGCTCCATGTGCAAAGCAATCCAGTCCCCCCTCACCCCCACCACCAAGAACTAGGTCTTTATGGTGAGAAGCCTGCCTTTGTCAGGTCACAGAAATTCCTTTATAGCCACCCTCAAGCAATGGGTGTCTACTGGTCCCCTGTTGACATGAACTAAGAAAGACCAATTCTTTCCTGAACAAAGATGGTTTACTGTGAGATGACCTGAGGAGAGGTGTGGGCAGGTTCAGGGACCTTATTACAAATCGAAGGAGGTGATAGTCACGAACCCACTCAGCTAAGCCTTTGCTCACACCTGCCAGGCTCTTCCCTGTTTTCCGCAGCTTCTGAGATGACCCCAGTGATCTCCACTTTCTGGCCTTCATGTCCTGGAGGGATCCCCTCCCCTTGAGTAACTGTGTCTAAGCAACAGAATACCTCAGTGTTGGGGGAAGTGTCCCAACCGTGATTAAATCTGACTTCAACCATGCTGGCAGACCCTCCCTTGCTGGCTGTGATGAAGCAAAGCCAGGGAGGCTTACGTGGCCAACAGCCAGCTCACGTGGAGAGCTTCACTACGGAGAGGGCAATGTGACAAGGAACCGACTGGGCTCCCCCCAGAAGCCAGTGAGGGGCTGAGGCTCTGAATCCTGCCAACAAACCCGTGAGGGAGCTTGGATGTAGACCTGTCCCCAGTCGAGCCTTCAGAGGAGACCCCAGCCCTGGCTGACACTGACTGCATCCTTTTGAGATGCTGAAGCAGTGGACCCAGCCGAGCTGTGCCTGGATTCCTGACCCACTGAAACTGCGAGCGTTTTAACTGGGTGTTGTTCAAAGCCACTAAGTTTGTGGTCATCTGTTATACAGCAATAATGAACACACCCATCTCCAGACCATACAGGCACCAAACACGTGAAAAGCTGGTAGGCTTTATAACTGTATCTACCTTTTAAGAGTTCTACATTTTTCAGTAAAGAGTGTCATGCAAGTAAAAATATTTCCCAGAAAAATAAAAAGCATGACCTAAACAGTTACATATTTGGGATTGCCGGACTGTGAATGTCTAAGCAGAGTAACAAATGGCTCAATCTTCCTCCTCGGTCCAGATGCTGAGTGGGGTTATAGATCAAATGTCTGTGTCCCCCCAAAATTCATATGTTGAAATCCTAACCCCTAATGCGATGGTATTAAGAGGTGGGGCCTTTGGGAAGTGATTAGGTCAGGAGGGTAGAGCCCTCATGATGGGATTTGTGCCCTTATAAAAGAGGCCCCAGAGAGCTCCCTTCCCCCTTTCATCACAGTGACAAGACGGCCATCTATGAACCCGGAAGCAAGCCCTCACTAGATACCAAATCTGCCAGTGCCCTGGTCTTGGACTTCCCAGCCTCCAGAACTGGGAGAAGTGAAGTTCTGTTGTCTGTAAGCCACCCAGTCTATGGTGTTTTGTTATAGCAGCCCGAAAGGGCTAAGACAGTCCCTCATGCAACCAAAGCTTTTTTTGTTTTGTTTTGTTTTTGTTTTGCGGTACGCGGGCCTCTCACTGTTGTGGCCTCTCCCATTTTGGAGCACAGGCTCCGGACACGCGGGCTCAGCGGCCATGGCTCACGGGCCCAGCTGCTCCGTGGCATGTGGGATCCTCCCAGACCGGGGCACAAACCCGTGTCCCCTGCATCGGCAGGCGGACTCTCAACCGCTGCGCCACCAGGGAAGCCCACAACCAAAGCTTTTTAAAGCTAACACTTACTGCAGGCATACCGTGAGCCAGGCATGGGGCTATATGCATTAGCTGTACTATTTCATTAGATCCACCCCAAATCGCTTGTAAGGCGGTACTATTAGGTCTAGTTTTCAGATACAGAAACAGACTCAGAGAGGCTGTCTGACTTGCTCAGGCTCACACAGCGAGCGGGGAAGGAGTAAGGCTGGGATTTAAACGTAAGCAGTCAGATTCCAAAGCCTTTCCTCTTCACACTTCTCTCCTGCCACAGGTACATTTCATAAAATATCACCTCCCCTGAGGGGCAAAACCATGATTCCAGTTTCTTCACGGTACCCCACCCGCCGTCCCCTGCCAGTTTCCCCAACCCAAGGCAAGCACAGCTGTATCTGCCCCTGGTGCCCTGGGTTCCAGCTCACGGCGCCACAATTGCATCTCCGATTGTGTATTACGTGGTCAACACTCCTTCACACATTCGTCCTCTCTTTATGGAGCCTCTACTATGCCAGGCTTTGTTTCAGGCACGAGGACACGCGAGTGAACAAGACAGACAAAAACCCCCACCTTCACAGAGCTGACGTTTTAGTGGGGGAGACAGACCATCAGTAAATCATCCAATATGGCATCATGCCAGGTAACTACAAAGGGTCTGGCGGGGGAGAACAGGGTAAGAGGGATGGAATAGAATTATGGGGACGGTATTTTAGATAGAGTGATCACAGAGGGCTTCCTTGAGGCGGTGACAACTGCGCAGAGACCTGAGACCAACATTTCAGGCAGAGGGCACAGCCTGTGCAAACACCTTGAGGTGTGGTGCTGGGAAGGAGCCTGAGGAATCTGAGAAACAGCAGGGGGCAGATATCAGGATTGAGGTGCGTAGAAGGCAGGCAGGAGGGTGCTCGGCAGGGCCCACATTATGTAGGGCCATGTGGGAACTAGGATTCTATTCTTTGTTCTTATGTAATGATAGCTCTTTGTCTGGGGGTCTTGCTACTCTCCTCACACCTGGTCAGTGCGAAGTACACGGGTCCCTTTAACCCGGCTCGGGACCCCCCTTTGGCCCGAGGGCAGGCTCTGCTGTCACCCTATAGAGCAGCCACAGCGTGAGACAGCAGACTTGGAGAGAGGACAGGAGGTGGTGGAAAAAGTGACTCACTGCCCCTCCTGGCAGGGGCCCCTCCCACTGCCATATCTGCTTTCTGTGTAACTGTGGAAAGCCCACACTCCTCCAGGGACGCAGGCCTGCCCCCAGCACAGAGGCCTCATCCTTCCCTTCCCCACACGCTACAAGTCAGGGAAAGCTCACCACCGCCCACCCTTCACCCGGGCCAGGCTTCCCCATGGCGTGAATATTCTAGACCCAGAGCGTAAGCCCCCATCAACGCCACACGGACATCGCCCAGATCGCTTCCGTGGCAGCTCCCTCCCGGCTCCTCTTGGCGGGCCACCCCCAGAGCTCCGTGTACTTCGGGCTCTAGAAATGTTTACTTTTGCATCTGCCAGTTCACAAGGCAATTATCGGTAACTGGATCCACGGCCCAGGAAATCTGACTTCATCGGGACACCGAAACCCAGGAAGGGAGACACTTTTGGGCCCTGGGCTGACCACAAACACCGCGGAGGGGAGTTCTGCACCGTGGCATCAGGTGACATCACCGCGGCTTGTGTCCGAGACGTGACGTAAGGGTAACCCCCAAGGACGCCAGACCCAGCATGTGTGTGAGAGGTTCCCCTCCGTCTGCCCACCAAACCCCGGTCGCTTCTATTTCTGGCATCAAGCGAAGATGGATTTGATGGTTGTGGGAAGGAATTAGCTGTTAACGGACTTGCCATAAACAAAGATTGATTTCCAATTCTATGGATTTTTGAGTGGAGGGGGTTTAAGGCGAAAGATTTATAAATTTATAAAATACGACTAACAGGGTTTGATGGAGCCATTGCTAGCACCCTAGAAGAGCATGTAACCAACGGAACACCAGAAAAATTTCCACACCCCTCTGAGCAAACAGTATTTCAACTCTGTTCTTTACGCACACACACACACGCACACACACACACACACACACACACACACACACACACACAGTTCCTCTGAAACCTTTCTGAAATGCTTTCAGCAGAGCCACAAAAGCTAAGGCACAGATTAGCTAAAAGTCTGAAATCTTCAAGTTTATTTCGTGGGCACTTCCATTTCCTAAGATATGAAATAAATCGGCAAGGATTTCGAGGTCCTAACTGGTCCAAAAGGGACAAGAAGGACTAAAGCAGCTTAGGAGTGAAGGCAGTACTGTGCAGCAGGGCAGCACCCGGGTATGGAACCAGAGCCCTGAGTTCGAATCCTGCCTCAGCCCCTTTCTATTCGGGTCATGCTGGGCAGGTTCCATCTTATTTCCTTCTGGAAAATGGAGATAACAACGTTCAGCTTTTCACGTGTGTTTCGGGGAGGACTGAATAATGCTCTGTGTGTAGATGGATTCAGTAAAGTATAGGGATTGTGACAATTACACATCGGCTCATGCAAAGAAAAGCTTTAATCTGTTCCCACTTCCTCTAACTCATGGCTCAGAGTGCATTGTCCCAACGTCCAGACCCTGGAGACTTTGGGCCTGAGAGGTGGTGTCTGCAGGGACAGCTCTGAACTCCAGAGTCTCAGGCCCGAGTTCAAGTTTCTTACTAGTGGTGTGTCCTGCAGCAATAGCCTCACCTCTCTGAGCCTCGGTTTCCTCATCTGTCACATGGTGGGGATAACTTTCGCTCTCGCCAGTGACTGCTGTGAGGCTCTAACATGCTATTTATTACTAAAGTGTGAAATCAGGCCTCAGGTGGGTAAGAAAGCCAGTGCAGGAATTTGTCCCAATACGTCCTTGTAGGGGCTCCAGATTGGCCCCCACGAGCAGCTCTGACCCCGTGGCAGCGAGTCGGGCTGAGCGATGGCAGCCCTGTGGAGTTGAGCTCGGGTCTCTACAGACAGAACTACAGGAAAGCTGGCCTTTAGAAGATGCTTCCAAGCCATGACAACCCATTTGCAAGTCTTATACGAGATGTCAGATATTCCAAGTGGCTTGTATACCCTCCCCTTTCCCCGCCCCCTTGAAGGCTTCAACCTCAGCACTACAGGCATTTGGACCAGATCATCCTTGGCTGGGAGGCTGGCCTGTGCACGGCAGGGTGTTTAGCTGCATCCCTGGCCTCCAGCCACTAGATGCCATCAGCACCTCCTGAATCGTAACAAACGAATCCCATAGTTGCCTTTACATTTATAGAACATATGCTCCTGTACATAAATGATACACGTTATTGCTTTTCATGCTTCCAACTTCATATGAATAAACTTTATATACAAAAATAAAATACTATGCTTTTGTCATTCTAAAATGATGTCTTGAGATTTGTCCATGTTAACAAACGTAGCTGTACTTGGTTTTCACTGCAAATATGGCACAAGGCACTTCTCTGTCCTCCTGTGGATGGACACTTGGATAGCTTCCTACATTTCTCTATTACACGTGTGTACACACAATGCTGAGATGAACATCCTTGAGCATGGCTCCTGTACATGGAGTGAGTTTTTCCACGGTATGTAGGGGTGGAGCTGGCTTTTCATAGGATATGTGTGTATACAATTTTATTCTCCACAGCAGTTGTATAAGAGTCGTAGAAATTTTAAAGTGAAGAGAGTGTCATGGGCCTTCTGTCCAAAAGTCACAAACTCTCAGCCTGTGGAGCCAGAAAAGTCTGCATAATAGTTGAACAATTAGTGCTAATATTCACAAATGGGAAGATTTCACACAAAGTCTAGATTCAAAGCTTTTTGTGAAAAATTGAAAAGGTTGGCAATTTTGGGCCCAGAGGGCTGCACAGTTGCTTCTTGAGGCATAAAGGAAGACATGAAATTCCCCTGCTTTTCTCTCCCTCCTGCAGGGCCTCCCATTGGCCAAACCCAGCAGCTATAGGAGCCTGCAGGAGTCAGCCCTGCACTGGGTAACCTCATCCTCTTTCTGTGCCTCTTACACACTGCATGGTAGCCTCTTCTTTTTTAAAAAAATTAATTAATTAATTTATTTTTGCTTGTGTTGGGTCTTCGCTGCTGAGCGCGGGCTTTTCACTAGTTGCGGCGAACAGGGGCTACTGTTCGTTGCAGTGTACGGGCTTCTCATTGCGGCGGCTTCTCTTGTGGAGCACGGGCTCTAGGTGCGCAGGCTTCAGTAGTTGTGGCTTGCGGGCTCTAGAGTGCAGGCTCAGTAGTTGTGGCACACGGGCTTAGTTGCCTGCAGCATGTGGGATCTTCCTGGACCAGGACTTGAACCCGTGTCCCTTGCATTGGCAGGCAGATTCTTAACTACTGCACCACCAGGGAAGCCCCAGCTTCTTCTACTTGATTGCGAGCTTCTTGAGAGTAGGCAGACGTTACTGGTCATCTCTATGCCTATAGGACCCGGCTGGCAGCCTGGCCGTAGCAGGAGTTAGGTCAACTTGTTAATGGATGAGACATTAGGCCACTGGAAGGAACATGACAATGACACTTAACCAGCCCTTCACCTGTGCTAGGCACTTCATGAAAACGTCAAATCGCAAAGATAGAAAGAGTAAACATTTTACGTTTACATACTGTCTCCATCCTAACTCTAACTCTGCCGTTGAATAGTGAAAGCAGCCACAATTTACAAGTAAATGAATGGGCGTGGCTGCGTTGCAATAAAACTTTACTTACAAAACCAGGCAGGGGGCCAGGTTTGGCTCACAGGCTCTGGTTTGCAGCCCCCGGATGTGGATCATAATGTAATCGGCGCCACCTGGGGTTGTGTTTTCCCAGCTGTTTGTGGGGACCCTAGAAGTCAGGCCAGCAGAAGAGAGTGCTGAGTTGCTCTGTGCTAAGGTACAGGGGAATTCAGAAGCGAAAGTTGCAAAGAGAGGGGAAGGGGGGAAAGAGGGAAGACGGGCTGGACAGCACAGGTGGAAAGAGGAGGCAGAACTGGGAGAGTGGCCGAGAGTCTTTTTCAGATGAGGGAGGTCCAGCCCTGAAGTGTCAGTTGTCTTTGGTCCCTGAGATGTGAGTCCCTCCACTGATCCAAACCTTCTGCCCTGCTCCCAAATGCCTTTTGAGAGTGGTTTGTATGTCTGTGTGAAAGTTAACCAAGAATTCGGTGTTCCCTCCAGTCGATGTGCCCTGAAACAGCAGGCGGCAGGATGAGCAAGCAGGTGAGACCACCCTAAGCGGAGCACTGTCAGCGAGGCAGGAGACCGTGGACACTCTGGGGACCGTGGGCCTCAGGAAGTCGGCACAGGTGGAGGCAGGCTGGGGACCTTCCCCAAGCTGTGGAGTGTCCAGTCCACGGGCTGGAAACAGGCTTCCTAGATCCTGTTAGGAGTGAGTTCACCTGTACAAATCTCAGGAAACCTTACCCCTGTTTACGATGACTGCTTCTCCCCCTCTCCTTAAAAAGGACTTTTAGGATCGCCCACCATTGTCCTACATCCCCTTTTTGGTCCCATCCACGGGCTGTGTTTCCAACTTCTCATTGAACTGGTAGCCTTTTCCCAGGACCCTTTCTCTGAGCCACGGGTGGTGGGATCCGCAGCGCTGCCCTATGTTCCCAACCTCTGCGCTGATCTTCTAGAAACCCCAACGCCCCATGTGTCTCCGATGTTAACACCACGACCCCGAGGTCAGGGCTGGCACACTCGTGTCCCCGAGTCCCAAGCGCCAGGCAGATCCCCAGCGCTCAGGGACCCCCCTCAACGTCGGCTGAACAAACCCCACTTTCTCCTCCAGCTGCCTGGGGAGGGGGCCATTCTCAACCCGACCACAAAGGGGAAGAATCAGAAGTTCAAAGAGCTTAACCCAAAGTCACACAGTCCCAAAGTGGCAGAAATCGAAACAAATCCAAAGCCCAAACTCCTCCTATTATTGCCCAAACAGGTGGAAATTCAAAGTCATTTCTTCTGATTTTGGAATGAGCTTCGGTGCGTCCTTTGAATGAGGGCTGGGGGCTCGAGAATAACCTCAACCCAAGCTCTGAGGCCAGGTGGTCCAGAATTCAACTTGGGGAGGTGAGAGGTTTCCTCATCCTCATCCTCTCCCCTCCACCTGGCCCCAGAATGCCCCCGCCCAGAGGACCTCGCTTGTCTGCAGCGGAAGTGGCCTTGCTTCTCCAAGAACTGTTAAGATAACAGATGCTGTGTTATTTCTGCTCGAATACAGCACCTGGGTCGATACAATTCAGCTACTTGGTGCCTTTTACAAAGTGGGGAGAAGGGCTGGAGGACAACTCGGCCTGGGCCATTCAGTCATAGAATTCCCCACCTTAGACTTCTGCCATTATCTGTAACTTAGATGAGTCATCACTGAACTTTATTTGAAAAGTGTTACTTTGTTAAACATAAAAACTTAAAATCTACCCCAATCTTCACATCCCTTGTAGCTTTAAATCTTTTAAAAATTTTAAATGGCTCTTGCCGTCCTCAACATCTGAGAGGCCCCGGTTAGGTGTCAAAATCAAGATGTTTCCAGAGTTAAACGAAAGCCAGTTTACGCAAGACCCAAGCCCATCACCAGTCAGTTAGGGCACAGACAAGCCTTTGTGACAAGCATTCCTAATCAGTTCCATCCCACCCCCCTCCAAAAGTCCTGAAAGAGTAAACAAGACATCAAAACAATACGAAACAGAGGCTCTGTGACTTCTTTGGGTCCCAACCCCTTTGCCTGTCTCATGGCTGCTCCGGGCCTCTCTGCAGGGAGATGTGCAGAGATGCACATGGCATTTCATATCCAATCCCAGGGAGTCCCAAACTCCGTCCATGGATGACTTTTAAGTCCCCCAGAAGCCTCAGACAAGGTTTTTTGAACAAGCAAGTTAAAAATAATACGGAAATATAATTCAGGATCCATGTGATGGTCCCCCAGTGGTAATAGCTGGGCTGTAGTCTGTTGGCCCCAAAGCCACTGGCTGCAAGTACAGCCTCTATGTGAGACGGATGTGGGTCCAATTCCTGTCCCTATGATATTGGGCAAATGACACCATCCTTCAAACGGAAACACGAATGGGACCAACCTCGTAGAGCTGTCAGAAGGGTCGAGTTAATGTTTGTAAGGTTCATGGAGGGTACACCCTAAGTGCCCCATAAGTGTTAGCTCTCACCAGCATCATTGGTGCCCTTCCCCTTCCAGGGTCTGTGAGCGGAGGGATCCCAGCTCCGGCCTCCAGCTCTGGCCCCCTGGGGAGGATGCTGGGCTCACCTCCGCAGAGCCACTAGAGGGAGCACTTGCCTTTCCTAACACGGCCAGACCCCCGACTCCCGGACCCGGAAACTTCCTGCCCAACTGCAGCCCGGAACGGTGGGCGGTGGAAGTTGGGGGGTGCCCCCCTCCTGGCTGTTTCCCCCCACTTTGGACAGGCCTCTAATTTACAACTGAGTACCCTGGCCAGAGATTTCTTCTCTGCTAGAGTCAAGGGCTGGTCCTCCCTTCCTTCTCTCCCGTAGCATCCTAAGTTGTCACAGTGCCTCCACGGGCCCAGCCTGTGTGGTAAACCACGTCGGGCTGGGGCCATTTTCCTCACTGGACACTCTGTCTCCCAGCCTGCCTCACAGCTGGGATGCCCACCTGACTCGGTTCTGGTCACGGGCATAAATGCGGGAGCTCGCTGGGCCTTCTGGAAAAGGCTCTGCTTCCTGTTTGCTTTACCGGCATCCTCTGGGCCTCGGATGCTGGCAGCCGTGGTGGCCACTTTGAGACTGTGAGGTGACCAAGCAGAGAGCCGGCCTGGGCCCACCTCCGGACTTCCCATGCCTCCTAGAGAGGCTCTCACACCCATCGGCCCTTCTCACCCTCCCATGGCTGCCCGCTGCTCCCAGGATAAAATCCAAACGGAGGCCACTGGGCCCTTCCCTGACCTGGTCTCCTGACCCTTTCCTTCCTTCCTTCCATCCTGCCACACCAGCCTTCTTTTCTGTTGCTCTGCAGCGTAAAGTCCATTCCTCCCTCAGGACATTTGCACTTGCTAATCCCTCCGTCTGGAAAGTTCTTCACCCAAATTGCCAATGGCTGGCTCTTGTCAGTCAGGCCTCAGCTCAGAGGCTCCCTCCCCAGAGGCAAGTTCCCTGCCCTCCCGCTTCGCCACACGCCTTGCTCAATCTCTTCAGAGCACAAAGCACTGTCTGCAATTGCCTTGTTTATGGGGCACCTGCTTACTGACCCTCCTCCCCATGAGAACCTGGAGGGCACAGTGTGTGGCACAGAGTAGGTCCACAAATCATACTCAATGAGTGAACGAATGTATTTTCTTTTTGTGAGATTTCCTTTGAGTAGGTTTCTGTTCTTTGCAATTATAAAATTCTCGACCAAGATAATTGGCAGCAAAATTAACCCCAAACAAACCACCAAACAAATGCTGCTCTGGATACAGCAGGTTGAGGGTTCTTCTCTCTCCTTCCCAACCTCTTTCCTTCCCTCCAGCACACACACCATCCCCATCTCCCCCCCGCCCCACTCCCCCCAGACATCATCTGTTTGTCTTACCTTTGATGTCATTCCTGGCACTGACACTCCCCTCCCGGGGAGGAGCCTTCCATTGAATTATGCTGTGAGTAGCAGCATCTCTCCCTCAGATGCCATCGAAATGCATGAATGGCTGGCTGCCCACGTGCCGTCTTAGCTCACAGGTGAACCCTGACTCCCCCGGCCGATGGCTTCTGGAAAAGTAGACAAACAGTGAACTTTTGCAGAGCTGAGACGCGTCAAAGGGCATGCTTTTAAAAGGGAAGGCTCACAGAGGAAATGTGAACCATGGCCCCCATCACACAGTTGTGTAAATTCAGGATTTGCTCACTGGGGTTCCTGTGAAAACTCAAGCTAGCCATCACATTCATAAATAGCCCTGAGTAGCCAATGACCATCTCCCTTCCCTGCTCTGTGGCTAAAAGGCCTGGCCCTGCAGTCACACAGACCTGGGTGTGAGAACCGGTACAACCATGAGTCAGCTGTGTGATGTCTGGCCAGTCACTTAACTTCTCTGTGCCTGTGTTTCCTCAATCTGAAAGTGGACGTAACAATTGGAGCTACTTGATGGACTCAGAGGGAAGACAGTATGATCGCATGTGTAAGGAGGGCACATCTTGAATGCAATAAATGTTCTGTTTCATGGGGGTCAGAAGAGGCTAGACTGTCAGAGCAGGAGCCTGTGCGGCTGTGTGGAATCTGTGCCCCTAGCTGTTACTACCAGGCACCCGGGCTCCAATGGGCGCCTAAGTCCCTCTCTTACAAGCTTGGCAATTCACTGGTTTACTTTCTGCCCTCAGACCACACGCATGTGTGCAGTCAACAGATATCTACTGAGCACCCTCTAGGGGCTAGCCCCAGCTCTGTCAGGTGCAGCAGGACAAAGTAGTTACAAGATCTGAATGCTAGCTAGATCCATCGCTCACAGCTGTGTGACCTTAGGGAGACACCCACCCTTCTCTGTGCCTTTGTTTCTTCACCTTTACAATGGGGATAATAATAGTACCTATCTCATGGGGGCGTTATAAGGATTGAGTTGCTGTATACACAGGACTTACAACAATGCTTGGGACACGGTGAGTGCCATGTAAGTATTCCTTATCCATGGCTGTTTGTAAAGCATGCTTGACTTTCCTGAGGGCTACACAGGAAGGCCTCTGAGGAGACCTAAGCTCCTTGAGAGCTGAATCAGCACCACTTAAAATCCACTGAGCACTTTCTCTAGCCACACGCTTTGTATCAAGGGTTGATAAGTTTTCTCTTCAAGGGCTAGATAGTGAATCATTTAGGCTTTGCAGGCCAGAGGCAAAACTGAGGCTACTATGTAGGTACTTACATAACGGTTTAAAATGTAACCGTTTAAAAATGAGGGTGAATGAAACATTCTTAGGTCATGGACCTTAGAAAGAGCAACGGGCAGGTGGACAGAGTTGGTCTACCGGCTGTGGTGTTTTGAAACCTGCTTTTTATCATTCAATCCCTACAACACCACAAAGTGAGCAAGTACTATTATTATTCCCACCTTAAGAGGTGGAAACATTGTCTCAGAGAGGTTGAGTGAGTTTCCCAAGGCCACACAGCTGGTAGATACAAAGGCAGGATCGGAAGCCAGCACTGTGTGACTCCGGAGCCCCCGGGGTTAAACACTATGCCTTTGGTGCTACGTCAGCACCACAGCTGACCTTCCGCCTCCACCATCTGAGACCCATCATCCCAGAAGAGCTGCTTACTTCCTCTCTGAAGGTTCAAAGCAATTCTTATTACTACACAAGGGTAGTGGCTCAGACGAGCACAAAGGTACGAAAGTGAATCACACTGTATGGACACAGCAGCGTTATTTTATTTTTTGTTTTTCTTAAGAAGATGTTGGGGGTACGAGTTTATTAATTAATTAATTTATTTTTGGCTGTGTTGGGTCTTCGTTTCTGTGCGAGGGCTTTCTCTAGTTGTGGCAAGCAGGGGCCACTCTTCATCGCGGTGCGCGGGCCTCTCACTATCGCGGCCTCTCTTGTTGCGGAGCACAGGCTTCAGACGCGCAGGCTCAGTAGTTGTAGCTCACGGGCCCAGTTGCTCCGCGGCATGTGGGATCCTCCCAGACCAGGGCTCGAACCCGTGTCCCCTGCATTAGCAGGCAGACTCTCAACCACTGCGCCACCAGGGAAGCCCCACAGCAGGGTTTTTATCCATTCCCCAGTTGATGGAATTTGGGGCTATGGGCTATCACTTTATTGCTTCTCAGCACCAAACCTCCTCCTCTCTGCCCGGCTCTGTGCCACTGGAGCTGGACTCTGTCCACATTTCTCCTTTGCAGGCTGGCTTCATCGGTAGAGGGAACTGGAGGGGCACTGCGATCCACAGCGAGAGAGAAGGACTTCTCATCCTGGTTCCAGGTCTTGTGATGGTTTTGTGGCCTGGATGCCAGCAGATGCACGTGCAGGTCAGTTGCACTCACCCAGCAGCTCTCTGGCCCACACGCCCTGCAGCAAGTTTCCAGACCATCCGGCAGGACGGTCTCACCTGCACCCCCTGGCGGCTGCACGTCCCCTGCGGCAGCTGCACCCTCTCCCCCTAGGAGAGGTGTGATTCTCTGCCTGGGGGTAGGGGGATGTCTGCTGCGTTCCTGCTGCTTTCCCTTTTCATGCTCCCTCAGCCCCTACTTGCTGCTTTCTGGACTTGCCATTACTATATCCTTTAAAACCCTCTTTTACCCCTTCAGCAGTGAACTGCCTTTTCCTAGTTAATGCTCAGATTACTGGTGTTGATGAAAAATGAATCAGTCGCTTTAAGAAAGAAATGAAAAATTTTATCCGAGTCCAATTTGAGGATTATAACCCAGAAAGAGCATCTCAGAAAGCTCCAAGAACTGTTCTGCCCGTTAGAAATCAAGGCACAGTTATATAAAGTTCTTGAGACAGGGCACTGTACATTAAATGACATATTATTGACAGTGGACACCATCCAGATCTGAGTGTCTCCGTGGCCCCTTTTACAAGATCAAGACGGAATGTTATCTTTTCAGGAGCTGTCTTGTTGATGCTAGAACACCGCTCTTTATGGCTGAGCAGGTATTTCTGCTGATGGGGGAGGTACGGTCCATGCAGAATGCAGACACACAATGTACCATGGAGGGTAGAGAGAAGAACAAAGGGCAAGGAAAATTTTTTATGTTTAAATTTTTCTCGTCTTGCCATAAAACAGGAATTTTATTTCACACTGGTGTGGCTTCTGTCTCCTGACTGGACCCTGACAATTAGTGGCTGTTTCCATTTGAGGGCTATTATGAGTAAAGCTATTATAAACATTTGGATACAGGCCTTCGTGAGGATGTATATTTTCCTTTCTCTGGGGTAAACACCAAGGAGTTGAATTGCTGGGGCACAGAGTAAGCGTATGTCTAACTCCATGAGAAACTGCCAAGAAGCTTTCCTCCACATCCTGCCGACACGTGGTGATGTCACTCTTTGTACCCATGAAATACTACCTAGTGCTGAAAAGGAAGGAAATGATGATTCAAGCAACAACACAGATAAATCTCAAAAATGGGTTGAGCCAGGAGCAAACCGTTGCATACCATTACGTTTCTGTTTACACGAAGTTTTAGAATGGGCAACAGTAACCTATAATGACAGAAATCAGACCAGTGGTTGTCTAAGGTGGGGAAGGGGCAGGAAGTTGACTGCAAAGGGACATGAGGGACTTTTGGGGTGATGGAAATGTCCTTTATCTTGATTTAGGGGTGGTTGTTACATTTGTCAAAATTCATTTAACTGCACATTACAAATATGCATTTTATTGTATGTTAAATTATACTTCAGTAAAGTAGATCTTTTAAAAAAGGAGGTCTTGTTAAGGCGTGGATGCTGGGCAGTGGGCTAGGTTCATCCAGCAGCCAGGTGGAATGGTCCCAGGTGCATTATTCAAATCCATACTTCAAACAGGTGACAAGGGTCACGACCGTTCAGGATTGGACAAAGCATGGCAGCAGGTGAATTCCACATTTCTGATGCATATACTGGAAAGTATGGGGGGTTCTTCATGTCTGAAGAAACTGATACAAGAAAAATGACCTCCTAAGAGGATTCCACTTAAAACTTGGATCTAAATTTCATAGTAAGTAACAACAACAAATGCTATGCTTTATTTTGAAATATGCAATATAAAATTAAGAAAACTGTTGAAAAACCTGTAAATCTTTAAAGTTATAATTAAAGCTATGTGCTAAATTCTTAGAGTGAACAACAGAACAGTATTTTATCTTGGAGTAATTTTCCAAGAGACAAAATTTTTTCTAGCGCAACACAAACAACATCCTTTACTCAAGATTTGATATTTAAATTATGTTATGAAAAGGGTCATTTCAAGGCTGGATCGATTTTCCCAAAGGAGACTCTTAAACTTCGGCAGTTCATGTTTGAAGCAGTTAATCCTGTTATTTTTTCAATTTTTCTCTCCTTTGATTTGATTTTATTTTTTTTTGAATTTTTGAATTTTATTTTATTATTTTTATACAGCAGGTTCTTATTAGTCATCAGTTTTATACACATCAGTGTATACATGTCAATCCCAATTGCCCAATTCATCTCACCACCGCCCCGCCGCTTTCCCCCCTTGGTGTCCATACACTGGTTCTCTACATCTGTGTCTCAATTTCTGCCCTGCAAACAGGTTCATCTGTACCATTGTTCTAGGTTCCACAGATATGCGTTAATATACGAATTTGTTTTTCTCATTCTGACTTACTTCACTCTGTATGACAGTCTCTAGATCCATCCACGTCTCAACAAATGACCCAATTTCGTTCCTTTTTATGGCTGAGTAATATTCCATTGTATATATGTACCACATCTTCTTTATCCATTCGTCTGTCAGTGGGCATTTAGGTTGCTTCTATGACCTGGCTATTGTAAATAGTGCTGCAATGATCATTGGGGTGCATGTGTCCTTTTGAATTATGGTTTTCTCTGGGTATATGCCCAGTAGTGGCATTGCTGGGTCATATGGTAATTCTATTTTTAGTTTTTTAAGGAACCTCCATACTGTTCTCCATAGTGGCTGTATCAGTTTACATTCCTACCAACAGTGCAAGAGGGTTCCCTTTTCTCCACACCCTCTCCAGCATTTGTTGTTTGTAGATTTTTTTGATGATGCCCATTCTAACTGGTGTGGGGTGATACATCATTGTAGTTTTGATTAGCATTTCTCTAATAGCGATGTTGAGCAGCTTTTCACGTGCTTCTTGGCCATCTGTATGTCTTCTTTGGAGAAATGTCTATTTAGGTCTTCTGCCCATATTTGGATTGGGTTGTTTGTTTTTTTAATATAAAGCTGCATGAGCTGTTTATATATTTTGGAGATTAATCCTTTGTCCATTGATTCATTTGCAAATATTTTCTCCAATTCTGAGGGTTGTCTTTTCGTCTTGTTTATGGTTTCCTTTGCTGTGCAAAAGCTTTGAAGTTTCATTAGGTCCCATTTGTTTATTTTTGTTTTTACTTCCATTAATCTAGGAGGTGGATCAAAAAAGATCTTGCTGTGATTTATGTCAAAGAGTGTTCCTCCTAAGTTTTCCTCTAAGAGTTTTATAGTGTCCAGTCTTACATTTAGGTCTCTAATCCATTTTGAGTTTATTTTTTGTATGGTGTTATGGAGTGTTCTAATTTCATTCTTTTACATGTAGCTGTCCAGTTTTCCCAGCACCACTTATTTTTTTTTTTTTTTTTTTATTTTTTTATTTTGTGGTACGCAGGCCTCTCACTGTTGTGGCCTCTCCCACTGCGGAGCACAGGCTCCGGACGCACAGGCCCAGTGGCCATGGCTCATGGGCCCAGCCGCTCTGCGGCACGTGGGATCCTCCCGGACCGGGGCACGAACCCGTGTCCCCTGCACCGGCAGGCGGACTCTCAACCACTGCGCCACCAGGGAAGCCCCCCCAGCACCACTTATTGAAGAGACTGTCTTTTCTCCATTGTATATCCTTTCCTCCCTTGTCATAGATTAGTTGACCATAGGTGCGTGGGTTTACCTCTGGGCTTTCTATCCTGTTCCATTGATCTATATTTCTGTTTCTGTGCCAGTATCATATTGTCTTGATTACTGTAGCTTTGTAGTATAGTCTGAAGTCAGGGAGTCTGATTCCTCCAGCTCCGCTTTTTTCCCTCAAGTGTGCTTTGGCTATTTGGGGTCTTTTGTGTCTCCATACAAATTTTAAGATTTTTTGTTCTAAGTCTGTAAAAAATGCCATTGGTAATTTGACAGGGATTGCATTGAATCTGCTTTGGGTAGTATAGTCATTTTCACAATATTGATTCTTCCAATCCAAGAACATCGTATATCTCTCCGTCTGTTGGTATCATCTTTCACTTCTTTCATCAGTGTCTTATAGTTTTCTGCATACAGGTCTTTTGGCTCCCTAGGTAGGTTTATTCCTAGGTATTTTATTCTTTTTGTTGCAATGGTAAATGGGAGTGTTTCCCTAATTTCTCTTTCAGATATTTCATCATTAGTGTATAGGAATGCAAGAGATTTCTGTGCATTAACTTTGTATCCTGCAACTTTACCAAATTCATTGATTAGCTCTAGTAGTTTTCTGGTGGCATCTTTAGGATTCTCTATGTGTAGTATCATGTCATCTGCAAACAGTGACAGTTTTACTTCTTCTTTTCCAATTTGTATTCCTTTTATTTTTTTCTTCTCTGATTGCCGTGGCTAGGACTTCCAAAACTGTGTTGAATAATAGTGGTGAGAGTGGACAACCTTGTCTTGTTCCTGTTCTTAGAGGAAATGCTTTCAGTTTTTCACCATTGAGAATGATGTTTGCTGTGGGTTTGTTGTATATGGCCTTCATTATGTTGAGGTAGGTTCCCTCTATGCCCACTTTCTGGAGAGTTTTTATGATAAATGGGTGTTGAATTTTGTCAAAAGCTTTTTCTGCATCTATTGAGATGATCATATGGTTTTTATTCTTCAATTTGTTAATATGGTATATCATATTGATTGATTTGCATATATTGAAGAATCCTTGCATCCCTTGTTTTTTAAATGTATCAACTCCACCAGATTCTGGCTTGTCAAAGTATTTGGATAGAAATCGAGTAGTTTTCCAACATAACTTTTATCAATTTCATGGAATCCTACATTTTTTTTTTTTTTTTTTTTTTTTTTTGCGGTACGCGGGCCTCTCACTGTTGTGGCCTCTCCCGTTGCAGAGCACAGGCTCCAGACGCGCAGGCTCTGTGGCCATGTTTCACGGGCCCAGCCGCTCCGCGGCATGTGGGATCTTCCCAGACCGGGGCACGAACCCGTGTCCCCTGCATTGGCAGGCGGACTCTCAACCACTGTGCCACCAGGGAAGCCCTGGAATCCTACATTTTTGGCAATATTTCCAGTTTTACTTTGTAATTGATATAGTATTGTCTGGTGCCACATCCAATACTGATGACAAGCTTGACTAACAAATTTGGATAGGGACAGACAGCTGGTATGAAACAAGGAAGAATAGTTAATTAGGAGCCAATTTAAAAATGCTCAGTCCTTTTGTGAATATGTGTTATGGTAACTTCTGCTTCCCTGTACAAATTTATGCAGATGACAAGGACCCTGTGTAGGTGCACAGAGGAACATATATGTGATGGCTGGATCTCCAGCAGTCATTTTGGAGCATGAAGGAGAGGGCCACATTCTAGGGATGGTAAGCAGAAAGTTGGAAGGGACCTGAATTACCAAAGACTGTGGAACTACTACACCATCACTGGAGAACCTACCTCTAGACTTCTTTTCTGTGAGTGAGAAACACACTTCTATGTTTTTTCAGCCCACTGTAATCCTAAATGACCCCAAGTTCAGGCCAAACCCAGCTCCAGGACTCTGGGACTAGAGTATAAAGTTGTGGTTGTTCCCAGTGAGAAGGGTCACCAGACTACTCATGAGATAATATGGGGCCTGGATGAAGCTTCCTTTAAGCATTCTCACCATTCAAGCAAGATCAGACAAATGTGGGCTCATTGGCTTCCTAGGGGCCAAATGGACTTGCAAGTGAATGCTATTTACCCCCAGACAGTCTTAAAAAGATAATTAAATGTACAGGCCTTCAGGTGAGGTGTGATCTCAAAAACAGGCTGAAGGTTGGCCCTAGCCCACTCCTCATGTTTCCTGCCATGGCCCCTGTAGACTTTTGAGTTTGAGCCCACCCTATTACCATCCCAGACTCAGAGTACAGAGACTGTGTCTGTCTCGTTCATGGTGGATCCCCACTGTCTGGAAGAGTTCCTGGCAGATGTTTGGATCTCAGTGGATTTTCATTAGATGCCTGAACAAGGGAAGTAGGATGTGAGGCATCCAGGTGGCTGACTTCCCAGATGGTGTTCTGATTAGAAAGAAGGGGTCTATGGTTTGGAGGATGTATATACAGAAGTATATAGAAAAGAGGCCTCTTAGAAACAATAGGAAGCTAGTCAAGCTCTTACACAAGCAAGGAGCCCACACTAACTCTAGTGGGCTCTGTAGGAGGCCAAAATAATCATCTAGTGACAGGAACAGCACTAACTGGTAAGTGCTTTAAAATGCTCTAAAATGCTGTTATTTCATATAAGTATTTAGTAGGTTCCTACTATATCCCTCCCCCACCACCAAGTTACATTAGCTTGGGTACAGGGTCCATAGGAGGCCTGCGGCATCACTTCTAATCTTAATGGGCTGCAAAGCCACATGCAACTGACCACATGGGGGCCCAGAGAGTCATGCAATGGAAGCCCTTGTGTGATGTGCACTGCTCAGCAGACATGCCCAACCTCAGGGCCTTTGCACCTGCAGTTCCCTTTACCTGGAGCAGGAATTGTCACGATTTTTTGTAAAGGACCAGAGGGTACATATTTTAGGCTTTGTAAGCCTTATGGTCTGTCACAACAACTCAACTCTGCCCTTACAGCTAAAAGCAGCCACAGACAGTGCACGATGAATGGGCGTGGCTGTGAGCCGATAAACCTTTATTTACAAAAACATGTGGTAGGCTGCATTTGGCCTGTAAGCTATAGTTGGCCGACCCCTGAAAGCTGCATGGCTCCCTCCTTTGCTTTTTTCAGCCCTCTGCTCAGATGCCCACCTTATCTCAACAGCTCCATGCCTGCCATCCTTTGCTCTTTAATTTTCCTTTACTTCCCTTCACATTATATGTTCATTTATTTATTGGTTCATCATCTGACTCCCCTTTTGGGAATGTAAGAGCCACGAGGGGGTATCCACAGCTCCTAAGAAGTGTTTGGTATATAGTAGACACACAAGAAATATTTGTTGAATGAATGAATCTTAAAGGACAATAACAATAAATAGAAATAACTAATGTTTTCTGCACGCTTCTGTTCTAGACCCTCTAAGACACACGTGGAAAGTATCACTTAATCTTTAGTAGCCTACAGTAGAGGATCTATTATTATAGCGCCTTTACAGATGGGGAAGCTGGGGCTCTGAGAGGTAAGTTACTTGCCATAACAGTGACATTGGCCATGAGAGCACTACAGCACGGGGCGTTAGAGCTGGCTAGGACCCGGAAGGTGAGTCCATCCCAGACCCGGCACCATGAAAACGCAGCAAGTGGGATGTGGAAGAGGGAGCCACATGCCCGAGGTCACACAGCAGGAAAGGGATGGAGTGGAATGAGGACCAGGTCCTCATTTGCCTGCTACAAGGCCACACGGGCTGCAGTGTGTCCTGCAGGTACAGGTGGGCCGTGGACACCCCAGAGCTACACTGCTCCCCTGGGTGATCTGCCCGTGGCGGGGGGGGGGGGGCTGTGACCTGCCTGTGGCCAGGGGGCCACGGGACCAGAGCTTCCTCTGGATGGGTCGTATCAGAGACAAACCATGTAGCCAGGCCTGCAGCCTCCCTGAGTTATAAACTACAGACGAAGCTGGATCATCTCAGTATGCCTTAGCCCCCAAGATGCTGAGACGTGAACTTCTATAAAGTGGACAATAAAAGCCGCGGAGAAGCCGGCCCAGGAATACTACCCAGCTCTCTGTCCTCCTGGAGCTGGTTGCGTCCCCCAACCTCCACTCCCCCTGCCGGCTCTGCAGGAGGGAGAGACCATCTACTTCTCCCTGGCACTCACGTCCATGAGCTTTCTGCAGAAAGGAGCACTAGAGGAAATTTCCCCTTCCGCGATTAATCCCTGTTTCTATTCCCAAAGAGGCTCTAAGGACCAAAGGCCAGAGCGTGCACACCCCCTGCCTTCACAGGGCCTGGCTGAGTATATGGCCGGGGTTTCCTGCCCAGGCAGAGGTAGAGGGGATTCATTTGCTAGGGCTGCCCTAACACAGTACCAGAGACTAGGTGGTTTAGAGGACAGAAGTTTTTTTCTCAGGATCTAAAAGCTAGAAGTCCAAGATCAAGGTGTCTGCAGGCTTGTTTCTTCCAAGGCCTCGCTCCTTGGCCTGTTGACAGCCATCTTCTCCCTGTGTCTTTGTCACATGGTCTTTCCTCTGTGCGTGTCTTGGTCCTAATCTCTCCTTATGAGGACACCAGTCAGATTGGATCAGGGCCCGTCCTAATGACTTCATTTCAACTTGATCACCTCTTTAAATACAATCTCCGAACGCGGTCACTTCCTGAGGTGCAGGTAACCCTAATTACCTTCCAAAGGCCCCATCTCCAAACACCACCATATTGGGGATTCGGGCTTCAAAATAAGAATTTGGGGGGAACACAAAACCTTCAGTCAAGTCTTGCAAGCAACATAATCATAACAAAAATTCACTGGGATAGTCCAAAATCAAAGAGTATAGGGCCGGGGTCAGCAAATTATAGCCAGAGGGCCAGATCCTGACTGCCACCTCCTTTTTTTTTTTTTTTGCGGTACGCGGGCCTCTCACTGTTGTGGCCTCTCCCGTTGCGGAGCACAGGCTCCGGACACGCAGGCTCAGCGGCCATGGCTCACAGGCCCAGCCGCTCCCCGGCATGTGGGATCTTCCTGGACCGGGGCACGAACCCGTGTCCCCTGCATCGGCAGGCGGACTCTCAACCACTGCGCCACCAGGGAAGCCCTGCCACCTCCTTTTGTAAATAAAGTTTGATCAGAACGCAGCCGCACTCACTTCTTTACATATTAGCTGCATATTAGCTGCTTTCAAGCTATCACCGCTGAGCTGAGTGGTTATGACAAAGACCACATGGTCCACAAAGCCTAAAATATTGACTATCTGGCCCTTTTTGGAAAAAGTTAGCTGATCCCTGATGTAGAGGAACTTATTATTCCTCTCCAAGTGATATCTCAGCTAAATAAATTTCTGGGTTCTATGACATACAGACATGAAATCAGATGCATTAATGATTTAAATGACGACACTAAGCTGTGAAAGTGATAGAAGAAAATCTTTGAGGGTAATTGTATAATCTTAGGTAGGAGAGGACTTCCTAAAGCAAAACAGAAAGCAGAATATATAGGGGAGGAATATTTTATGTGCTTTACAGCCTTCACGACTAAAATTCGAAATATTTATACACCAAAAGATTCTATAAACAACATCAAAGACAAACGAGAGCCTAAGAGAGAAGCACTAATCTAAGACAACAGATGGTTTGTATTCCTAATATGCAATGAGTTACCGCACATCAAGAAAAATTCCAATCAACTCAGAATAAAAATGAACAAAGGCTATAAACAGGCAATTCACAGAAGAAATACACATAGCCAAAAATAGGTAAAAAGATAGCCAAGCACACTCATAACTCCAAAGTGCAAATTCTGCCACGGTTACTAATTGTCAAAACAATCTAACGAATTGGCTAGAACTGAGATCATGGATCATATTTGGTGTTTATCATGGAACTGGGAAATGAACTCCCAGATACTCTGCTGCTGGAAGTACAAAGTGGTCCAGCCTCTTTGGAGAATGATTTGACAGAATCAGTTTAAATGAAATACTCAAAGCCCCTTTTATCCCAAAATTTCACTACGAAGAATCTAGGCCTGAGTCAGATTTGTGTTGGACAATGTTTGGATGGCATCACTGCAATGGTGTGTGTTGTGCACACACGTGGTCACACGCACAGAAACCACCCAATGTCCGTCAGTGGGGGTGTGGGTAAAATGCATTCTGGTACCCAACGGAAACTGGAAAAGTACAGAGCCATTCAATGGATAAGGCCGCGCCCACTGGAAGACTCCAGAAAAGTGAGAAAAGCACATTTTAGGATAATGTTGTGGCATGATTCCTTTCTTTTTTTTGGTAAACTGTAAGTGGTGTGTTTATAAATCATTACTTAGACTCATGCTCTCCGGGCTCTGGGTCCCACATTGTGAGAGGCAGAGGGCTTCACACACAAGCAGCCTGACTGCCGCCCCTCTGGCCAGCTGTGCCTGTGGCTCTCCTGGTCCCTGCCCCCCAGCTGACTGGAAGGGGATGGTGGTCAGGGGAGCTGAGCCCCAGCAAAGAAGTACACAGACTCTTGAAATAATGCCCCATTGGTTCTCCATCTCAGAGTCAAGAGACAGATTCCAAACCTCACTGAGTCCATGATGGGGGTGGGGACTTAGGAGCTGCTCTTGCACCTGGGAGCTCACTTGCCGGCACGATGCTTCCAGGGTGTCGGGAGCCCAGGTGACCACGCCACGGACCCTCTCCCCCTCAGTGCTTTGGATGCTTCTCCTCAACCCCCTCCTCTCGGTTCTGCCTCTTCTCTTCCTGGCCAGCATCATGGGTTGTTGAGTCTCTGCTTTCTGTTCTCACCTGGGGGATGGGATGGAGGAGCTTCAAATTCCGAAGGTGGAGGAGAGAAAGGAAGGGAAAGCCACACGTGATGCTCAGGACTGAGGACGGGGAATCTACGAAGCGGCTGGGTCTCCTAGGGGGTGGGTTAATCAGTGGGCAGAAGTGGGGATCAGGCCCCGTGAAGCCCACGGGCTCTTCACCATCTCTTCCTGCCTTATGCTACATCATAAAACAATGCGCCTGTCCATCTGCCTTAAGCAACTCCAGACTCCAGAAAGGGGAGGCAAGTGGGAAAGAGGAAAAGCCCAATCCCACAACCCAAGCTGGTGTTGGGAAGGATATAGGCGCAGAGATACCTGGAGGGTGGGGCGGGATGTGGGTAGGAGGGTGATGGGCTGGGGGCATCTCCCTAACGTCTTATCACCCAGGCTTTTGAAAGCTGTTTTCTAAACAGTACTTTTCATTTGGTCCTGTTAACTCCTCTTTTCTATTGACGTGTGTGTGTATGTTGTAAAAATTGCTACAGATATTCTGGAAAAGACTAAAACAAAAAGAATCCCCTTGATGTCAGAAGGCAGTTCTGATTCTGAGGTTTTTGGGTTTTTAAAATAAATTTATTTATTTTTGGCTGCGTTGGGTCTTCATTGCTGCGCACGGGCTTTCTCTAGTTGTGGCGAGCGGGGGCTACTATTCATTGAGGTGCACAGGCTTCTCATTGCGGTGGCTTCTCTTGTTGTGCAGCGCGGGCTCTAGGCGCGCGGGCATCAGTAGTTGTGGCACACGGGCTTAGTTGCTCCACGGCATGTGGGATCTTCCCGGACCAGGGCTCGAACCTGTGTCCGCTGCACTGGCAGGCGGATTCTTAACCACTGCGCCACCAGGGAAGTCCTGATTCTGAGTTTCGAGGCCTGATTTCCTGACTCTTCCGATTTAGCTAAGTAATCCAAGAAGCCTCTCCCTAGAGAGGAGACCAGATATTGCGAAACATTTTCTATAAAGAGCCACATGGTCAATATTTTAGGCTCCTTGGGCCAAAGGGCAAAATTGAAGGTATTATGTTTTATATTACAAGATTAAAAAAATGAATCTCCATATATTTTAACTGATGAAATTCAAAATATTATAATAACGACCGAGTGCAATTTAAAAAATAATACATGTTTAGTAATAAGGAGAATGTCTGATGGGGGAGGGTATTATTTCCTTTAGTGTCTCCTATTATTGAAATCAACAGCAAGTGTTGATTTTTTTTCAACCACTTAAAAATGTAAAGCCATCCTTAGCATTCCGGGTGCACAAAACCCAACAGGGGATGGACTTGGGGGTTGGGCCATCGTTTGCTGACACCTAGGGTGGGTCACCCCAGACCCTCACGGGCCATTCCTGGAAACCTGTCCACTTCTCTGAACTAACCAGGTAGCCTCTGGGGAACACAATCAATACCACCGAGGCACATGGAGAAAAGCAACTACTCCAGGCACTGTTTGTGGACAAAAAATAAAATACAATGAAAACAGAGAGCGTGGCTCTGGTTTGGCTGGAAGAAAGAACCTCGAACTTGAGTCTTGAATTGACTCTTAGCCACCCGGCCAGTGATGAGCCCAGCCCTCTGGGTGGAAGCCTGGTTGGCGCTAGGAGGAGGTGGCCCACCCAGGCCAGCGTGCAAAACAACCCACAGGGAGACCGTGAGATGGAGGTTACTGGGCCCATCCTGGGAGAAACTGACTCTACGGGTCAGCGACAGGGCCCAGGAGTCTGAATTCTAACAAGTCCTACCTTCCCCCATCCACGTCCTTTTTGTGATACACGGTTCTGACTTGGAGAAACACTGGCCAGAAGGAGAGAGAGACGAGGTAGGACAGAAACGCTGCAGTCCTGCATAATTAACCACAGTGGCCGCGGCTGTAGGTTGCTGTCATGGGGCACCACCTGCCTGCCTTCCTGGCACTGTCCTGTCTCGGGGGATCCTCCCACCCCTGCAGCCCTGAGCTAGAAAATGTCACCCCCATTTCCTGCTGAGGTACAGGAGATCGGGGGGGTTAATTAGCTTGCCCAAAGTCATCCAGATAGCAAACGGTGCAGCTAGAATTGGAGCCAGACAGCCTCACTCCAGAGCCTTTAAATCTAAAGCTTATTATCAAGTGGCTTCTGGTGACACAGAGACTCAAAGCTTAACAGTTTGCCAACACTTGGAAGGAAAAAAAAAAAAAAAAAGGAAACTAAGGTGCTGAGGACTTACTGCATCTCAAGTGCTTCAGATACAATCTCTGTCAATTCTCCCAACAGCCCAAGGAGGTAGGGATGACTGCACCCATTTATCACATGAGGACACCCCAAAAGCACAGAGATTAGGGAACATGCCTAAGGTCATAAGGTTTGATAAGTATAAGATCCTATCAGGGTCAAGCCAAGGTTGATCTGGCCCCAACTCAGTGCCTTTATCCCAATACCACTGAGGCTCATTACTACCACACTTTCCCTGAACCTCAAAAGACCATAAGCTCTGTATCAGTCAGCTTTTGCTGTGTAACAACCATCCCAGAACTCAGTGGCATACAATAAGCACTGATTCTCATGCTCAAAGGTATGCAGGAGAACTTACTGGCTTTTCTCCACGTGTGTTTATCCTAGGATCCAGGGTGAAAGAGCAGCCATGATCCAAGTGTCTGTTATGTTCATGGGTAAAATTAGAAGCTACCAGAAGGGCAATTGGAAATATGAGATTAATCTTATGGTCTAGGCTCAGAACTGGCACACTGTTGCTTTCACCCCCATTCCATTGACTGAAACAAATCACAAGGTCAAGCCCAATGGCAGTGGGGCAGGGAATATACTCCTACAACAGAGGCTTGGGAAATAGGAAGAAAGCAAACATTTGCTGCAAACCAATCTAAAGGCTGATCTGGGGGATCTGAGAGCTAATGACCCTCCTTCCCTGTGATGTTTTCACGTACTCTGATACTAGGATGCCAAATGCTTAGTCTCAGTGGGGGAGAAGAGAAGACAGGAATTCTGCAATAGCAAGACAGGTACTATAAATGAGGAACACAGGAGGTAAAACAGTAGGGAGTGGTGAGGACTGCGGCAAACTGGAGAGCACAGACCCTGCCCAGGTGGCAGCTGCTCCTCAGCTCCTGCAGACTGCGGACAGAGATGCAACCTCTCCACTGACTCTGGCCATCCTTGTCTGCTTGGCCCTGGCTCCCAAGCATCCCACCTGCCCTCATGGCAAAGATGAAGCAACATTCTAGGAGAAACTTGCTGCCGTCCTTGCTGTATTGCACAAAGAGACATCGCCAGCACTGCTGGATGTCTGCCCTGGGCCCCTCATTACGCCTCGCTGGGCTCCTTCTCCAGGAAACAAGGATGCTCATGCTGCTTTCCTCCCCCAGAACTCTTTGCTGCGGGGAGGAACTGCGGCACAAACCCATTCATTATTAGTGCAAAAATAGACAGGTTTGATCAAAAGAGATTTGAATTATAACTAATTGGCCTGAAAGTTCAGCAAGATTGCTTTGTAAGAGGAAGAGGAGGAGGCAAGAGTAAAATGTTAACCATGGATTAAACAGCCTTGAGCAGAAGTGTGAGACTCCGGGGAACCAGGGCCGGAAAAGGACCCAAGTGCCAGCTGCCTCCGAGACCCGGGCCAACCTGGGGACGTCAGGCAGGATCTCAGGCCGAAGTCTGGCTCTGCCCCAAGCCCGCTCTCCCACCACTGGAGCAAAAGTCCTTTGCGTTGGGCACTGCTCCGTTGCAGTAGAATCTGCCCTTTTGCATGTGTACTATCCAGTCCTCTTTTCAGAACTGAAATAGCACTGCAGCATCTGGGGGCGCCATCGTCCCCAGCGGTCACCGTATGTGATCGGGTGGGTCAGGTCTCACTCCCAGTTCTGAGATGCCCAGGAGGCTCAGGTCTGCTCGTCTGGGTTGACGAGAATCCAGTTCACAGCTTCTGTCTGTATTTCATGGAGGAGGATGCAGGCCTGAGGCTGCCGGGGCCACCTGGGCCACCAGCAAGGGGAGCCTGCAGTTAGTACGGGGTCAGTCACAGCCTGTGCCCAGCTGTACTGGAGTCTGAGCAAAAGGAAAGACCATTCAGAATGATCCTGCTTTTGTTTCAGAATTTGATATTTTGCCTTGTGGATTTTTTTTTTTTGCATTGTTTTTTTTTTTTTTTTGCGGTACGCAGGCCTCTCACTGTTGTAGCCTCTCCTGTTGCGGAGCACAGGCTCCGGACGTGCAGGCTCAGTGGCCGTGGCTCACGGGCCCAGCCACTCCACATCCCAGGATGTGGGATCCTCCCGGATCGAAGCACGAACCCGTGTCCCCTGCATGGGCAGGCGTACTCCCACCCGCTGCGCCACCAGGGAAGCCCTCTGATTTTTGTTTGATATTGCATTCTCATATAACTTGTCTGGATCACTGAGCTGGGTGCCCCTTTACATTGTGCACCCAAGGCGAGTGCCTCACTCTCCTGACCCTGTTATTCCTGACGCTGGCGCTTGCAGTCGGAAGGTCTGGGTTCCAGTCCTGACTCTGCTACTTCCAGATCTGTGTGACCTGGAGCGAACTGCTTGGCCTTTCTGAACCCCAGTTAGTTCACCTGCAACACGGGGGTGGCCACACCTGCCAGGCTGGATGAAATGAGACGATGTATGTGGATACTCCTTGTAAACTGTGGTCACCTGAATACAAGGGACTCTTCTGGCTGCACGCGCATCTCCTCTTCCTCCCCACACTCAACGTGAGAGTTCACCCGGGGCTGGGCACTGGGCAAAGAAATTAGTGTGCTTTATTCTACTGAAGCCTTGCTACAGTGCCCTGAGATTTGGGCCGGAGGAAATGCATCCTATAGTTACACTAGCTCCATTGTCCAGACCAGGAAACGGGCACAGACAAGGGCCACTCAGCAGCGAAGTGGTCAGAGCCGGGTGGGGGTGACGGACTTAGCAGGGTCAGGGAGGAAGCAGCATGCATATACCTGAGACTAAGACCCCAGAGCTGGGCTGGCGTGACCGAGACACCTCGTCACAGTATTCTGAGGCTCGTGAATTTGCTTCGCTCTGGATCAGCTGTTACAGCTGAAACGACTATCAACTACCATGATCGGTGCCTGCCTTCGTCGTTACGGCAGCTGTGGCTGCCCAGGCTGCTCAGCGACAGCGGTGTTGGTGTCGGCTGCGGCTGACATCCTGTGCAAGTGGGGCCACGGGAGCTCAGGCCATCCTGGCCAAACCCAGAAGAGAGGAAGCAATAAAAACGAAGCCTTTCTCAACACACAAGCGAAGCCCCCGTGTGTTCGCGTCACTAAGCAAAGTCTGTCAGCTGCAGGGAGGACAACTGGCCTCTTGTCTGGACCATTCGCTGCTGCTGAATGGCTGGTACTTTCTCACCTGTTTACATCTTGTCTTCTTTTGAAAATCTCATTGCTTTTTCCCCCACCCAGCATTCCTCCCAGAAAAGAGGCTGTCTTTTTTCTGTAATTGCACCCCAGCTTCCTTTCAGGTAGGCGATCCCACCTACTCTTGGTTTATAGGGTTTGGGTGGGGCTGACCCCACCCTCAGGTCTGGGTGGATGCAGAACTCAGACCTGGCCAGTCTAGTTGAAGGATGCCAAGCCTGGGACCTGAGCCGTGCCCACTGTTACTGAGTGTGTGGGACTCACACTAACAGCCTCCTTGTCACTCGATGCGGAAAGCTTGCCTAAGAATTAAGCTAACACAGAGAAAAGCAGAGCCCAGAGACAGATGGTTTTTGATGACATATGAATACCTGGATCCAACCATGCCTGAAGCCACTTATCCCTGACTTTTCATTTACATGAACCTATATATTCCTTTCTTCTTAGGTCAGTTTGAGTTGCGTTTCTGTCCCCTTACAACTGAGAGTCCCGATGGATACATCTCCTTGACTCAAGGACTTGAGGGTGGGGACTGTTTCTTAGGCTTCCTGGAATCCCTTAGAAGGCCTAACACGATGCTTGGCCCCTAGGAGGTGCTCAGAAAATATTTGCTGGTATGGCGGGCACAGTTAATGATCTGCCTAATAACCATTCTTCTTTCTTCCTCGCTAACAGAACCCTAATATTGTCAGGGAAGCGATGTGCTTAGCCTAAAGAGTAGGCCATGATTAATTTAAAGCAACTGTGATAATCATGCCCCCAAATTTCCCAGATTCACTTGCAGCTTGGGGTGGTCCCATGATTTATTTCTGACTAATCAGACCCAAAAGGAAGTCTGATGTGGAGCCTTCCGGAAGAAGTGTTGCCATTTTGATTTAAAAAGATTGATATGCTAAGGCTAGTCTTTTCTCCTTCTTCTTGCCTTAAGCAAAGATGTGATGCCTGGAGCTGCAGGAGCCATCTTAGACCATGAGGCAAAAACCAAAAAACAAACAACACACCAAAACACTAAGGAAAGCAAAGCAGAAAGACATAGAAAAAGAAGCTCAGGTTCCTTACGTCACTTTTGAGCAACTGAATCAACATCAGCAATTACCTACCTCTGAACATCTTATGTGGAAGAACAAATCCCGCCTGCACACATACACCTGTTTGTTCAAGCCACTGTCGGTCAGGTTTCTGCTACGTGCAGCCAAACACAGTTCTGATACAGCTAGTTGTTAGATTCTTGCACTGTGTATAATTCAGTTACTTGAGCAGTTTTTGCTTGGGGTAAGAGTTTCTGGTCATTAGTCAATGAAAACATGTCCACATATGCATTTAATGTGCATTTAACGTGCAGACTGACTTTCAAAACTAATCCCCTTGCGCGATGAGACTCCATACATTTCCTTCAGTTTGTCCAAGAAACACATCTGTGAACACGGGCTAGGTCACAGCAGCTTAATATTACAACAGAACACAGTGAACTATCTAAAGAGGGGAGCAAATCTCATATATGTGCATCTGACAAACTCCAGCTGCAAGGGATTCTGGGAAAATGTGGTTGGTAGCTTTCTTGCCCCTATGTACAGGAAACAGCCAAGAGGGAAGGGGGAAGAGATGCTGAATCCACGCTGTCTCCCACACTGCCTTAACTGTTCTAACCCCAGCAAAAGAGGGGCCTCGCTATATTTCAAAAATCTTTCAAGGGCTTCCCTGGCGGCACAGTGGTTGAGAGTCCACCTGCCGATGCAGGGGACACGGGTTCGTGCCCTGGTCCGGGAGGATCCCACATGCCGCAGAGCGGCTAGGCCTGTGAGCCATGGCCGCTGAGCCTGCGCGTCCGGAGCCTGTGCTCCGCAACGGGAGAGGCCACAGCAGTGAGAGACCCACGTACCGCAAAAAAAACCCAAAAAACAAAAAAAACATCTTTCAGAATTTAACTTACTGCTCAAGCAACTAGCACAGGAAACAAACAAAACCCCATAAAACAGAAATAAAAATCTCCACACTATCAGATAGCTCTGATAGATACTTGCAAACCTCACCCCAAACTTTAAAAAAATGCCAAAAAATATAGTGTCAATAAACTCCCTAATTGGTCTTCAAGTTGCAGACATTAACCTAAGTGTGATATTTAATACAGTTTTATTATTTTTATATAGCTTATATATATTAAGTTTTTATACAGTTTAATAATATAATACTGGCCAGTGGTGAAAGGTTTATATTCCAAAGTTAAAAAGTTTATTTTTAAAAAAGACTGGGCTTTTAATACCTGCCTCAGGTATTTATTGTATGGTCTTGGGCAAGTCACTTAAATTCCCAGCTCCTCTGTTCTGTTATCTCTGAAGTGGGCACCATGATATCCACCCTAATTACTACCTGGGGTTTCTGTGAAAATAAAGTGGGATAATGTACAGGAGAGCATTTGGTAAGTGGTCCAGGGCCATACACATATAAAGAACTGGAAGCATCAGATCTATAGCTAAGAGTTGGGATCAGTATTGGGGGATAGAAAATAAATGAAAATAAGACAACTGTTGATCAAGGCACAATATGCCCAGATATGGCAGACTGGCTGAGAAACATGAGGCTAATTGAGGGAGAGATGATGTCAGTGTTCAGAGATCCTGGTAAACAGCCCATCATTCTATAAGGCACATGTGATGTGTTTTCAAATCACAGTCAAAGGAAACCAAGGACCAGAGGGAAATGGTGCTTTGATGTTTAGTCCAGCTGAGTCCTCTCCCACCCATATGTGCAGCCTCTGCCCCTCACCTCTAGACCATCACCTCTGCTCAGTTCTGGACCACACTAGCTTTTGTCCAGATGCCACCAATAAGCTCCCCCCTCAAAGGGCACCTCTCCCTCTAATCTTCCCACCACACAGAGGATGGGGTAGACCTCCTAAAACTCAAGTATGATCATTCTGTTTCCTCATTAGAACACCCTCCAAGGGTCAGCGCAGCCCTTCCGCACTAGGAACTCAGGCCTGAAGAGCCAGGCCAAGGCCTCTGCATGCAGCGCCCTGTGAGCAAGTGAAACTAGACTGAGCACAAAGGAAAAGAAAAAAAGGGGCAGTTAACTAAATTGTGGATGACCTAAACATGGAGCCTTCTAACTTATATCACAGTGAAAGTGTATCAAGAAAGGATAAGGAGGGAGACTGGTTCAAGATGGCGGAGTAGAAGGACGTGCTCTCACTCTCTCTTTCGAGAACACCTGAATCACAACTAACTGCTGAACAATCACTTACAGGAAGACACTGGAACTCACCAAAAAAGAAACCCCACATGCAAAGACAAAGGAGAAGCCGCAGTGAGACGGGAGGAGGGGCGCTATCACAATAAAAAATCCCATAACTGCTGGGTGGGTGACTCACAAACTGGAGAACACTTATACCACAGAAGTCCACCCACTGGAGTGAAGGTTCTGAGCCCCACGTCAGGCTTCCCAACCTGGGGTTCCGGCAACGGGAGGAGGAATTCCTAGAGAATCAGACTTCGAAGGCTAGTGGGATTTGATTGCAGGACTTCGACAGGACTGGGGGAAACAGGAATCCACTCTTGGAGGGCACACACAAAGTAGTGTGTGCATCGGGACCCAAGGGAAGGAGCAGTGACCCCATAGAGACTGAACCAGACCTACCTGCTAGTGTTGGAGGGTCTCCTGCAGAGGCAGGAGGTGGCTGTGTCTCACCGTGAGGACAAGGACACTGGCAGCAGAAGTTCTGGTAAGTAATCCTTGGCGTGAGCCCTCCCAGAGTCTGCCAGTAGCCCCACCAAAGAGCCAGGGGAAGGCTCCAGTGTTGGGTCACCTCAGGCCAAAAAACCAACAGGGAGGGAACCCAGCCCCACCCAACAGCAGACAAGCGGATTAAAGTTTTACTGAGCTCTGCCCACCTGAGCAACAGCCAATTCTACCTACCATCAGTCCCTTCCATCAGGAAACTTGCACAAGCCTCTTAGACAGTTTCATCCACCAGAGGGCAGACAACAGAAGCAAGAAGAACTACAACCCTGCAGCCTGTGGAACAAAAACCACATTCACAGAAAGATAGACAAGATGAAAAGGCAGATAGCTATGTACCAGATGAAGGAACAAGATAAAACCCCAGAAAAACAACTAAATGAAATGGAGATAGGCAATCTTCCAGAAAAAGAATTCAGAATAATGATAGTGAAGATGATCCAGGACCTCGGAAAAAGAATGGAGGCAAAGATCGAGAAGATGCAAGAAATGTTTAACAAAGACCTAGAAGAATTAAAGAACAGAGATGAACAATACAATAACTGAAATGAAAACTACACTAGAAGGAATCAATAGCAGAATAACTGAGGCAGAAGAACGGATAAGTGACCTGGAAGACGGAATGGTGGAATTCACTGCTGTGGAACAGCATAAAGAAAAAAGAATGAAAAGAAATGAAGACAGCCTAAGAGACCTCTGGGATAACATTAAACACAACAACATTCGCATTATAAGGGTCCCAGAAGGAGAAGATAGAGGGAAAGGACCCGAGAAAATATTTGAAGAGATTATAGTGGAAAACTTCCCTAACATGGGAAAGGAAATAGCCACCCAAGTCCAGGAAGCGCAGAGAGTCCCATACAGGATAAACCCAAGGAGAAACACACCAAGACACATAGTAATCAAATTGGCAAAAATTAAAGACAAAGAAAAATTATTGAAAGCAACAAGGGATAAATGACAAATAACATACAAGGGAACTCCCATAAGGTTAACAGCTGATTTCTCAGCAGAAACTCTACAAGCCAGAAGGGAGTGGCATGATATACTTAAAGTGATGAAAGGGAAGAACCTACAACCAAGATTACTCTACCCAGCAAGGACCTCATTCAGATTTGATGGAGAAATCAAAAGCTTTACAGACAGGCAAGAGCTAAGAGAATTCAGCACCACCAAACCAGCTCTACAACAAATGCTAAAGGAACTTGTCTAAGTGGGAAATACAAGAGAAGAAAAGGACCTACAAAAACAAACCCCGCAAAATTAAGAAAATTGTAATAGGAACATACATATTGATAATTACCTTAAACATGAATGGATTAAATGCTCCAACCAAAAGACACAGGCTTGCTGAATGGATACAAAAACAAGACTCATATATATGCTGTCTACAAGAGACCCACTTCAGACCTAGGGACACATACAGACTGAAAGTGAGGGGATGGAAAAATATATTCCATGCAAATGGAAATCAAAAGAAAGCTGGAGTAGCAATACCCATATCAGATAAAATGGACTTTAAAATAAAGAATGTTACAAGAGACAAGGAATGACACTACATAATGATCAAGGGATCAATCCAAGAAGAAGATATAATACTTATAAATATATATGCACCCAACATAGGAGCACCTCAATACATAAGGCAACTGCTAACAGCTCTAAAAGATGAAATCGACAGTAACACAATAATAGTAGGGGACTGTAACACCTCACTGACACCAATGGACAGATCATCCAAACAGAAAATTAATTAGGAAACACAAGCTTTAAATGACACAATAGACCAGATAGATTTAACTGATATATATAGAACATTCCATCCAAAAACAGCAGATTACACTTTCTTCTCAAGTGCGCATGGAACATTCTCCAGGATAGATCCCATCTTGGGTCACAAATCAAGCCTCAGTAAATTTAAGAAAATTGAAATCATATCAAGCATCTTTTCTGACCACAACACTATGAGATTAGAAATGAATTACAGGGAAAAAAACCGTAAAAAACACAAACACATGGAGGCAATATGTTACTAAATTACTAATATGTTAATATTAGTAATATTAACTATTAGTAATATTAATACTAAATTACTAATATGTTACTAAACAATATGTTACTAAATTACCAAGAGATCACTGAAGAATTCAAAGAGGAAATCAAAAAATACCTAGAGACAAATGACAATGAAAACACGACCATCTAAAACCTATGGGATGCAGCAAAAGCAGTTCTAAGAGGGAAGTTTATAGCTCTACAAGCCTACCTCAAGAAACAAGAAAAATCTCAAATAAACAATCTAACGTTACACCTAAAGGAACTAGAGAAAGAAGAACAAACAAAACCCAAAGTTAGCAGAAGGAAAGAAATCATAAAAATCAGAGTAGAAATAAATGCAATGGGAACAAACAAAACCCAAAGTTAGCAGAAGGAAAGAAATCATAAAAATCAGAGTAGAAATAAATGCAATGGAAACAAAGAAAACAATAGCAAAGATCAATAAAACTAAAAGCTGGTTCTTTGAGAAGATAAAATTCATAAACCATTAGCAAGACTCATCAAGAAAAAGATGGAGAGGACTCAAATCAATGAAATTAGAAATGAAAAAGGAGAAGTTACAACAGACACGGCAGAAATACAAAGCATCCTAAGAGACTACTACAAGTGACTCTATGCCAATAAAATGGACAACCTGGAAGAAATGGACAAATGCTTAGAAAGGTATAACCTTTCAAGACTGAACCAGGAAGAAATAGACTATATGAACAGACCAATCACAAGTAATGAAATTGAAACTGTGATTAAAAATCTTCCAACAAACAAAAGTCCAGGACCAGAAGGCTTCACAGGTGAATGCTATCAAACATTTAGGGAAGAGCTAACACCCATCCTTCACCAACTCTTCCAAAAAATTGCAAGGAGAGGAAACTCCCAAAATCATTCTAAGAGGCCACCATCACCCTGATACCAAAACCAAAGACACTACAAAAGAAGAAAATTACAGACCAATATCACTGATGAATATAGATACAAAAATCCTCAACAAAATACTAGCAAACAGAATCCAACAGCACATTAAAAGGATCATACACCACGATCAAGTGGGATTTATCCCAGAGATGCAAGAATTCTTCAATATACGCAAATCAGTGTGAAACACCATATTAACAAATTGAAGAATAAAAACCATATGATCATCTCAATAGATGCAGAAAAAGCTTTTGACAAAATTCAACACCCATTTATCATAAAAACTCTCCAGAAAGTCTGCATAGGCGGAACCTACCTCAACATAATAAAGGCCATATACAACAAACCCACAGCAAACATCATTCTCAATGTTGAAAAACGGAAAGCATTCCCCTAAGATCAGGAACAAGACAAGGATGTCCACTCTCACCACTATTATTCAACACAGTTTTGGAAGTCCTAGCCACGGCAATCAGAGAAGAAAAAAATAAAAGGAATACAAATTGGAAAAGAAGAAGTAAAACTGTCACTGTTTGCAGATGACATGATACTACACATAGAGAATCCTAAAGATGCCACCAGAAAACTACTAGAGCTAATCAATGAATTTGGTAAAATAGCAGGATACAAAATTAATGCACTGAAATCTCTTGCATTCCTATACACTAATGATGAAATATCTGAAAGAGAAATTACGGAGACAATCCCATTCACCATTGCAACAAAAAGAATAAAACACCTAGGAATAAACCTACCTAGGGAGCCAAAAGACCTGTATGCAGAAAACTATAAAACACTGATGAAAGAAGTGAAAGATGATACCAACAGATGGAGAGATATACCATGTTGTTGGACTGGAAGAATCAATATTGTGAAAATGTCTATACTACCCAAAGCAACCTACAGATTCAATGCAATCCCTATCAAATTACCAATGGCATTTTTTACAGACTTAGAACAAAAAATCTTAAAATTTGTATGGAGACACAAAAGACCCCGAATAGCCAAAGCAGTCTTTAGGGAAAAAAACAGAACTGGAGGAATCAGGCTCCCGGACCGCAGACTATACTACAAAGCTACAGTAATCAAGACAATATGGTACTGACAAAAAAACAGAAATATAGATCAATGGAACAGGATAGAAAGCCCAGAGATAAACCCACGCACCTATGGTCAACTAATCTATGACAAAGGAGGCAAGGATATACAATGGAGAAAAGACAGTCTCTTAAATAAGTGGTGCTGACAAAACTGGACAGCTACATGTAAAAGAATGAAATTAGAACACTCCCTAACACCATACTCAAAAATAAACTCAAAATGGATTAGAGACCTAAATGTAAGACCAGGCACTATAAAACTCTTAGAGGAAAACATAGGAAGAACACTCTTTGACATAAAGTACAGCAAGATCTTTTTTGAGCCACCTCCTAGAGTAATGGAAATAAAAACAAAAATAAACAAATGAGACCTAATGAAACTTCAAAGCTTTTGCACAGCAAAGGAAACCATAAACAAGACCAAAAGACAACCCTCAGAATGGGAGAAAATATTTGCAAATGAATCATTGGACAAAGGATTAATCTCCAAAATATATAAACAGCTCATACAGCTTTATATTAAAAAAACAAACAACCCAATCCAAATATGGGCAGAAGACCTAGATAGACATTTCTCCAAAGAAGACACACAGATGGCCAACAAACACATGAAAAGCTGCTCAACATCACTAATTATTAGAGAAATGCAAATCAATACTACAAAAAGGGGGATTCCCTGGCGGTGCAGTGGTTGAGAGTCCGCCTGCCGATGCAGGGGACACGGGTTCGTGCCCCGGTCCGGGAAGATCCCACATGCCGTGGAGCGGCTAGGCCCGTGAGCCATGGCCGCTGAGCCTGCGCATCCGGAGCCTGTGCTCCGCAGCGGGAGAGGCCACAGCAGTGAGAGGCCCGCGTACTGCAAAAAAAAACCAAAAAAAAACCCTACAATGAGGTATCACCTCACACCAGTTAGAATGGGCATCATCAGAAAATCTACAAACAACAAATGCTGGAGAGGGTGTGGAGAAAAGGGAACCCTCTTACACTGTTGGTGGGAAATTAAATTGATACAGCCACTATGGAGAACAGTATGGAGGTTCCTTAAGAAACTAAAAATAGAATTACCATATGATCCAGTAATCCCACTACTGGGCATATACCCAGAGAAAACCATAATTCAAAACAACACATGCACCCCAATTTTCATTGCAGCACTATTTACAATAGCCAGGTCACGGAAGCAACCTAAGTGCCCATCGACAGACGAATGGATAAAGAAGATGTGGTACATATATACAATGGAATATTAGCCATAAAAAGGAATGAAATTGGGTCATCTGTAGAGACATGGATGGATCTAGAGACTGTCATATAGAGTGAAGTAAATCAGAAAGAGAAAAACAAATATCGTATATTAACGCATATATGTGGAACCTAGAAAATGGTACAGATGAAACAGTTTGCAGAGCAGAAATTGAGACACAGATGTAGAGAACAAACGACGTATGGACTCCAAGGGGGGAAAGCAGTGGGGGGTGGTGGTGGTGGTGGGATGAACTGGGAGATTGGGATTCACATGTCTATACTGATGTGTATAAAATGGATGACTAAAAAGAAAATAAATAAATAAATAAACATTAAAAAAAGGGAAAGGATAAGGAGTTTAATTCTGCCTCTCTGAATATCATTTTGTATGATCCGGATATGTGTTTCTTATATTCTTTTCTTAAACAAAGTGCACCTGGGCTCGCATTTGTTTTATTTGATCGTTTGTGTTTCACACATGCGTGCAGATCTTCTGCATGATTCCATGTACTGTTCTAGCCCGAACTCATCTTTCCCTGCTGGCCTTTCTAAATTCACCCTCTGGTGCTCAATTTCCATCATATTCCACTGTCTAGTAACAAAACACTGGGCAAACTTCTTGCTCATGCTACACCTGTAAGCATCTCTCCTGCTACTCTCTGGTTCAACTTCTACTCAGTCCTCAAGACTCAGCTCAGTGCTCACCTCCTCCAGGAAGCCTTCCCTGAATCCCACCTATAGGTGGAACACCTCTCCTTCTGGGATCCTGGGGCTGTTTGTACTTGTGGCTCTTGTCCCTCTTACCATCAACTATACAACATAGAAATAATCTATTTACATAGCTCTTTAAAATTTGAGCCACCCCCATCCACCCCCCACCAACACCAACACACATGCACACACGCGTGCATGCACGCGCACGCGCGTGCGCACACACACACACACACGGACTAGGATACAAACGTCTCTGGAACAGAAATGCTGGCAAACGCTTATCAGTTGCTTACTGTTTGCCAGACCTGCAGCCAAACATTAAGTCTTCCTAACAGTCCTTTGAGTGGGTGATATTGTTATTCCTGTTCTGAGCGGTTAGGGACCCTGTCAACACTACTCAGTCACTAAGGGACAAAGATGGAGGAACCAGGGACCCAAGTCCATCAACTCCCAGCACCTGGCATGGTCCGTAGTCAATGTTTGCTGAGTCGAAGTGCAATTCTGGGAGTGAATAAGCAGAACGAAGGTATCTGTAAGGAAGTCTTACTGACTGCAAGCTGGGAGCCCCTGTGTTAAAACAAGAGTGAGGGCCCTGAGAAGCCTCTCCGCTCTGTGGTCCCCAGAATCCTACCCCTTCCCCACAACTGCCAACTTTGTCCCAGAATGTAGCCTTGCCATTTATGCTTTGAACATCCTTTTCAGGGATCCCCAGGGAATACCTAAACCTTGCAGAGATTGCCCCTTGCCCCCATGGGGTTTGCATTGGTGGGAAGGAGTAATGCCTATGCTTTGCTCCTACCCTACCCTTCCTTCTTGCTTTGAGCTGTCCCTTTGAAGCAACATGTGGGGGGGTGGGGGTGGAAACTCAGAGATAAGGTTGCTCCATGCAGCCAGGATCACACCGACAGGTAAGAGTGTTAGTCAGTGCCCTTGCCATAAGACTGAATTTATGAACTCATGTATCTAGTTCAAAATTAATTAGCTTCAGGAATGGCTGGATCCAGGTGTTCAAGTGATGTCATCAGAACTCCATCTTTCTCTCTCTCTCCCTCAAGTTTTAGCTCTGCTTTCCTCTGTGTTGGCCTCGTTATCAAAAAGACTCTCCCAACTCTGGTTGCCAGCAGCTCCTAGTTTGCCTCTTACCCATTCAGCCAGTTCCTAGTAGGACTCCTCGTTCCTTTTCTTATATAAGTCCCCAATCCAAGTGGCCTGGCTTAGGTTTCCTGTTCATGTCTGAATCACCAAGGTAGATTGGAGAGAGAATACATCCACTGGCCAGGCTTGGGTAATTTGGCCTCTCCTAAAATGTGCATTTGTGAGGGAGTAGAGGCGGATTTCATCCCCACCCAAAATGCAGGAATCAAGGGTAGAGGTGGCAGTAATGCCCCCAGGGAATCAAAGTCCTATTTTCAGAAGTGACTGGGCAGAAAAAAATCAACAGACATCTACTACAAAATGTCTTGGTGAAATAGGAACTCCTTCTTCCGCAGTAAATTCCTCAAGCCTGAGCCCATGTCAAGTACCCCAGAATCCCAGAATTCAGGATTCTCGTGAAGGGGCCCTAAAAGTGGACATAATGCAGGACACATGGGTTGTTTATGATGGCAATCTTCCACTCGTCCTCTCGTGTGTCTGGCTAAGATGATATCAGAATTCAAAGACTCGGGAGATCACAAGCTGTAAAAAAGTAATCTTCTATTAAGCCCTGTGCCATCCCTACTGTGGTGGCATTTGGAAGATGAAACCAGCACCGTTCCTTTGGAGATAGCAGCTACTTTCCAATTGCACTGATAAAAAAAGGAAGGCATGAAGTAAATTGACATTTACATGCTAGGAGAAGCATATTTTCTTTCCTACTCCAAAACCACTTCAGGAGCTGGGGAAGGGGGGGCGGTCGCTGCTGGATGCCCCTCCCCATCTTTTAGGCTGTGGGAGCATCTGGCCTGGGGGGGGGGCGGCGGCCAGCCTCAGAGGCCAGGTGGGGTTCAGCCTCCCATCCTTTGTGCTGCCCGCACCCCCATCTGCTACCGGCAAATTGAAATACCAGCCTGTTTCAGCTCAGAAATGTGGAAATTAAGAAAGGAAATGAGGGGCGGTGGGAAGAAAAGAGAAGCGATGAATCACTTTTGGATTGCTGCCTCATTCGCAATCCACGTGGTGAGAGGCAGATCCATGTAGGAGGAAGAGTCTGGGAGTTGAAAAGACCTGAGTTCATATGATAGCTCCATTACAGGCTGGCAAGAGGCCCTGGGCCACTTACCCCTCTGAGCCTCGGTTTCCTCATCTGTAAAATGGGGACCTGCCTTTCACGGGGTCATTCTGAAGGTTAAGGGACACAGGTACATGGCAGCTGGTCCAGAGTTGGCTGAAGGATGTTGATCTTCCTTCTCTTTCTCCTTCTATCAGGTGGGGCCACAGCCACTGCGGCTCCATCGCCATCACTCCCTTCCATCTAGACCAGCAGGCGGTGGTGCTCAGTTCCCTTCCAGCGGCCTTGAGATCCAACCTCCTTGCCCAGCTTTCCACGCCTGCCCCTTCTGCTCCCGCCCAGCCCTACTTTGCCCTCTAGCACATTCTCCATCCCCAGGCTCTACCTATGTGGGTAGTTGGCTGTTTCTGCCCTACCCAGGGCTCTTTGCTACCTCAAGGCCTTCCCTCTCCCACCCCTACTTTTCCCAGGGCTGGCTCCTTCTCATCACTTGGCCTCTGCCCAAATGTCACCTCCTCCAAGAAGCCCTCCCTGACTACCCTGGAGAAAGCAGCTGCCCACACTTCAGTCACTTTCTAGCTCATCTCTCAAAACCGATCTCATTTATTTATCTGTTATTACCTCTCCCCCAGGAGAAGATGAGCATTAAAAGGCAGGGAACATTTCCATCTTGTTCATCTGTGTGTTCCTAGTGCCCAATGGCATGCCTGGCACAAAGCAAGCATTCAAACATTTGGGGTGGGAGGGAGGAAGAAGGGGAAAAGGGAAGGAGGGAGGGAGGAAAGAGGGAGGGAAGGAAATAGAAAGGAGGAGGAAGTTGGAGACCTGACTCCCCACCCCATTCTAGAGCCTCTATTCCTAATGCTCTAGGTCTTGGGTCCCCCCACCTCCGTCTCCCAGTCCCTGCACACATATGACGCCTGCCCCCACTGAACTCCAACGCCTGGTCTATCCCCATGCAGATGGCTGCCTTACATATAACAATCCGCCATTAGTACTTCCTCCTTTTGTGCCAGTCCAGTTCACAGATACTATTTCCACATCACTCTTCCGAGGTATCAAGCATAATGTTATTCATCTGTTATTTCTGCTTGTCCCCTGCACACTCCCTTCTGGAAAGAGAACCGTGTGTCACCTCTGGAGAGCCACCCCTGCCCCACACGCAGCCCCTGTAGCTCTGATGGAGTCGTCCTGATCTCCAGCTCCAGGGCTGGACGTGTGACCCAGGTCTGGCCAAGGAGAATGCAGTATTTTCCTGGCCACAGTGATTGGCTAGGAATGGTCACATGACTCCAGCTGGGGCCACTGACATTGAATCCAGGACTTTCCCTGCACGTTAATTAGCCACGAGGCACTGTCTTTCTGCTGGGAAATGCCAAACCAGGTAGATGAAGTCTGGAGCTGACAGCCATCCTCCCACCATGTGGGGACAGCCTGACTGAGAATAAAGCCAGCGTAGAGGGCAGCAGAGCCCAGAGATAGACAGATTCTGCTGATATCATTTGAGCACCTGGATCCAGCTTTACCTGAAGTAGATGCCACGCCAGAAAAAGCTCAGTGAACCAAGCCAATAAATTCCTTTTTGTGCTTAAGACAATTGGACTCACACTTGTTGCTTGTCGCCAAAATGGTCCTGACTCGTAGAACATTAATCAGTTGTGGGATAGTCGAGACATGTAAGGCAGCCAGGGGCACAGAGGGCAACATCCTCCGCTAGAAAGGGGAGAAGGTAAACAAAACTCCAGGGCAGATTCGACCAGAAGTCAACCGGGGATTTCAACAGGAAAACCAGCATCGTCCCAGCTCCTGAGCCGCTCTCTGCTGGAGGCAACCAGTCTGTTTTGAAGGCCCTGCTTCCCCTCGCTCCAAGAATCAGACAGCCTTGAAATCTTTCAAGGCAAAAAATAAGTCTGAGGTAGCAGTCATATCTCTGGAGGAGAAAGACTTCCTCAGCCTTCTTTAAGGTGCAAAGAATTTCCAGCATGTAGGAGGCCTCCCACTTGCCACCCGTTTCCAGTCCCGTATCAGGCATGCCTCCTGGACGCCGTGTATACTCAAAATGGTACCCGGGGACAGGCTGGGGCCCATTCCGGCTCTCTCCAGCAGGCAAGCGCTCACCTGAGCCCACAGGAGGAAACAACTCCAGAAAAGCATCCCTATGGGGGGGCAGCCCAGCTCCCCAGAGCCTCGCTTCAGAGCAGAAACACAGCTGGGGGTGCGAGGCACCAGGAAAGGCCTCGTCAGTGTGACAGGTGTCAAGTTCTCAGAAAGTGACAGCCTCTAGTTCTCCTGGGATCTCTGACTCTAGGTAGACAGACAATTCTCTCCCTGCTTCTGAGGCCAGGATTGGGCCTGCCTGTTTGGGGGATGGGCTGGGTTTTGCTTCGTTCCGGACGCCCCTCCTGGCTGCAGCTCCACCCGACCCTCAAGAGGTGGTCTCAGGAGGACACGAGGAAAAGCGCGGTGCTGGAGAGACAAGAACCTGGGTTTTCAAGAACTCGGCCCCAGGTCTGAATCACACCCCACTGTTCAGTCCATTCTTTACGCCCTCCCTGCTGGGGACCCTGAACTCTCTACCTTCCAGGGCACATCCGGCACTCCCTCCTGAGCTCCAGACTCACAGGGCCACCCTCCAGCTGGCCATCTCGGCTGAGACATCCAGCAGACACCTCAAACTCAGCACCTCCCAAACTAAACTCCCTGCTCCGCACACCAGCTGCTCGTCCGCCTCCTGGTTTCTTAGCTCAGTGAATGTCACCTCTAACCCCTCCCCAGACTGAAGTTTTTCCCTACGTCTTCTCTCCCCCGCTCACCTCCAGATAATCACTGCCAGTCCTGTGGATTCTCCCTCCTAAACCTCTCACCCCACCGGGACCTTTCAGCCCAGCCTTCTGTTGCCTGGATTATTTCAGCAAACTCCTAATAGGTTTCCCTCGCTCGCTGCTAGTAATTCTCCATTCAGCAGCCAGACTGGTTGTCCTGAAACACACATTCAGCCCCCTGCAGGGACAATCCTCGGCCAGCCCAACAAGGCTCAGTGCCTCACCATGGCTTGCAAAGCCTTTCTTGGTCTGATTTCCAGCCTGGCAAAAAGAAAGTATTCACATGTTTCCTCTAAACCGGACAAACTTTCAGTAAAGGGCCAGATAGTAAATATTTTAGGCTTTGCGGGCCATATGGTCTCTGTCGCAACTACTCCGCCGTTGTAGTGGGAAAGCAGCTGCATGCATTATGTAAATGAATGGCGGTGGCTGTATGCCAATAAAACTTTATTTACAGAAACAGGTGGCGGGCCAGATTTGACCCATGGGCCATAGTTTGCCAGTCTCTGCTCTAAAGGGATGAGCTAAGTTCTCGCCTCATTTCAGTTGCCTCTAGAAAATGGAGATAATAATCCTCACGTTGAAGGGCTGGTGAAGGATTTGAGAGAACTTGTCAAGCACCTGGCATAGAGTCCAGCACACAGTAGGTGCTCAGTTGGTGCACACTGTTATTAAAGCTGTTATCACCGCTCTCCCTTTCTGCATGTTTAAGAATTGGTCAGCCCTGACTCCATAGCAAGGAGGTTGTAAGGATGGAGACCCTCCTTTTCCAAAGGCCTGATGATACATGATGCATTTCCAGAGGTGCTGGGAAACCATACAGCTGAGCACCTACTGTGTGCCAGGCACTGGGCCTCACGTTGCTGAGTGATCAAAATAAATCATAAGGCAATATTCACCTCCTGAGCCCAAGTCTTTAAAGTCTAAAGAAGTGGAGGAAAAACTGCAAGAAATTGTTTGTTCAGTAGTATGCCTACTATGTGCCAGGCCTCATGTAGCACTGGGGCTGCCCAGAGGAACAGGAAGCAAGCTCTGCTTCTAGAAGAAGGTACCGCCTAGAAAAGCTATTTTCTCTTGACTTCGAAATTTCTCCTTGTCCTTGAAGCCACGTCTCCCACTCAGAGGAAAGCAGTGGCGCAATTCGCCTTGGGTCCCTCCAGAGCTCTGCAGGTCAGGCCTACGTCCCCTCCATCTCCTCGATGGGCCCTGGGGATCTGACAATAAATGAAACCGCCTCCTTCTTTTACCTGGGCAGGGCCTTAGCAGGGTCCCAGAGCAGAGGGGTGAGAAGGGAGGGTCCCGGTTGACTGAAGATCCTGTGTTGGCTCGCGAACAAGACCTTCTCCACGGCCTTCATCTTCCTAAAGGACATCTCTCTTTGGACAAATCCCAGTTCACCTCCCACCTGGGCTCTTCTTCATCCATGAGGCAGAGATCTAGCCCTTGCCCCTGGAGAAGCAGAAGTCTTGGGCAGAGACTGCTAACTGTGCCCCAATATCCAATCCCCACGTGTCTCTGTTAGTGACGGAATCCCCACTTTCTGATGGAACTCATGGATGCCCAACCGGCAACCACACTACCCAGCTCCCTTGCTAGGCATGGCTGCATGAGCAAGCTCTGTTCAATGGGATGCCTTTGGAGGGAAGTGGCGCACTCTTCCTTCATCTCTGTCCCCCCTTTGCTACCTGGAACAGGGACCATGCAGATGAGAGGAAGCCATCTTGGGTTATTCAAATGACAGGAATATCCGAGGCATCACGGAGCCACAACAGGGAAGGTGCCTGGGTCCCTGATGCCATGAAGCCACTGTCCCAGCTCTGGATCACCTCATCCAGACTATCATGTGATGGAAGAATAAACTGCCTTGATTCAGATACTGTTATTTTGGTTTCTTTGTAACAACACCTGAATCTGAATCTTAGCTAATGTGTCACACACAGTGGCCTGATACCCCAACATCTCACCAGTGCACACAGCACTGTGCAAACGAAGCAATACGTTATGGATTCACTAAACCAACAATCGCTGAACACGCACTATGTGCTGGGGATGGAGCCAGAGGCTGTCGGGGGCTGCTGAGATAAATCAAAGTCCTTGGTTGCTAGCTAGTAAGACAAAAAAAGTAGTGATGAAGATATACTGGGTACTTTCTATATACACATAACAGACTTATGAGATAAGTTTTATAAGTCTATTATGAGACACAGATGTGCAAACTGAGGTCTAGGAAGGTTACGTTGTTTGCTATGGACTAAACTGTGTCCCCCTAAAATTCATATGTTGAAGCGCTAACCCCCCAGTGTGACTATACTTGGAGATAAGATCTTTAGGAGGCAATTAAGGTTAAATGAAATAATAAGGGTGGGGTCCTAATCTGATAGAACTGTGACCTTATAGAAGAGGAAGAGATAGCTCTCTGTCTCTCTCTGTCCCTCCCTTTCCCTCCCTGTCCCTCCTCCACCCCTCTCAATCCCTGCCATGTGAGGACACAACAAGAAAGTAGCTGCAGGTCAGGAAGAGAGCTCTCACCAGAACCCAATCATACTGACACCCTGATCTCAGCTTTCCAGCCTCCAGAACTGTGAGAAAATAAATGTCTGCTGTTTAAGCCCCCCAGTCTGTGGTACTTTGTTATGGCAGCCCAAGCAGACTAAGACACACACCCACAGCCAGGCAGTCTGGCTCTACCCTCTTCTCCATCCATCCTCCACGAAGAGTAAAAAGAAGCACGTTACAGGCAGACTTGTCCCAATACCACTGACATCACCCCAACGAAACAGGACAGAGTTAACCTTCATGGAGCCCTCACTCGGACCCTGGTGCTATGCTCAGTGTTTCCCAGGCACCACGTCTCTTCTCCCTCTCTACAGCCCTGGGAGGCACATGCTCTTATAATCCTGATGTTAAAGATGCAGAAACCGAAGCAGAGAGGACAAGAAGCTGGTCCAATCCTAAGCACATTCACGTGACACCGTGATAAGGGTTGAAGGGATTTCCATCTTCCTACAGAAAGAGAAGGGATAAAGGGGCTGGGAGACACCAGAGGTCCTGTGCAGCTCTGTGCTCGTCCTTATTTTAAGCCAGACAGGAATAAACTCTCACCTGTCCTCTGAGCTGTGAACTCCTCAAAGCCAAGCCCTGTCCCTCATTTGTCCCCTAGTCCCAGCAGAGTCTGAGGAATGGTAGGCCTTCCACCATGTGTGCCGTGAAAATGGGTGAATATCTTTGTTTCCACTCTTTCTGTCCATCGCTCTTGCTTTTGTCCCCAGGACCCCTCACCCTCCTTCTGGCAAGAGTGCTCCCTAATGTCTTAGGGACCAGCCAATGAGACCCTCCCAAAGAGGTGAAGCGTGTGTCCAAAGCCCAAATTAATCAAAGCATGATCCTCACCCAGCCACAGTGACTGGTACTGGGATGGGCCCTTGGGCCAACGAGGTAGAGGAGATGCAGCTGGGAGCCCATGGGGATGTAGTGGTGGCAGATGCCGCCGTCATTTTGCTCCCAGGCAGAGCAAGAGACTGAAGCCAACACAGAGAAAGGCAGTTCTGGGTGACACAGAAGAGCTAAGGTTCTGCTCACTATGTCCCTGAAGGTGGAGCTCCCCCTGGATTTTTCTTTCACACACCAATACGTTTTCTCTCCCTCTCTCTCTTGTTTTGCTTAAGCCATTTTTGCAACCAATTTTTCTGCCCCATTTGAACCAAATGTGTTCTAATGGACACTTTGTATGGGGCCTGTCTCCTAGTTTCAATAAATTCCAACTTACCTTTTAAGGAAAAAAACCTCCGCTGGTCTCCATGAATATTTCCCAAGCCCAGTTGGTCCACACGGGTGGTTTTGGCGTCCGCTGTTTGTCCTGTTTGTCCAGCGTCATAGGGTCGCTTCAAGGAGGAAGATCAAGTATGACAGCATCGATTTCCTGTAGAACTAGCACCGGGCCTTGGTCCCAGCTTGTCTCACATCTTATTTAGATGCAAACACATGTGTCTCATTTTTCAAGGAGACTACAAGTTCCATGAGGTAAGTAACGTCCTATGCATTCAACAAGCGATGATGGAGTGCCTGAGGTGTCCTAGACTCTGGCGAGAAGCTGCGAACACAGAGGATAAGAAAAGGTCACTGTCCTCCCCAAGGCAAACGTGGAAGCTGAACAATTACACCTACAGGAGTGCATCCCGACAGGGTGCTTCTAGTTGCAAGTAACCAAGAAAGGCAACTTGCACTGGCTGGCGCAACTGAGGAGATCTGGTTTGTCCGAACGGAAAGTGCAGGTAAGATCCAGCTTCCGGGTTGGATGAGTCCCGAGACTTAACAATGCTACATGTGGCCCAGGTGTTTTCTATTCCTCAGCTCTGCCATCTCAGCAACATCCCCATCAAGGTTGCCTGCATCCCGCGGCTACGCCTTTCCACATCACATGCGGGGCAGGTGAATGCAGGTTCAAACAAGATGCACCCTGATTGGATCCGCTAGGTCACATGCTTGCCTGCAAACCAATGACTGGGCAGGAAATGGACGGTGCTGATCCCTGTAAGCCAATCGGGGCTCACTGCCTGACCAAGGGGGTGGAGTCAGCTTTCACCAAGGCCCTGGCTGCATGGGGGTATTTAATACCTGAAGGAAATTCCAGGAGCTGAAGGAAGGTGGGAGGGAAGGAAGGGTTGGTGGCAAACATCCACTGTCTGCTCTCAGAGGCGAGAATCGGAGCAGACGCCCCTGAGCTGATACGGAAGCCTTTCCTCCCACCTGCATCACTGGGCTGCGCTCACGTCCTTTGCTCGGTATTACCCCGTGGTCACTATAGCATCAGCGGCAGAAGCAGCACCTGACGTTTATGAACCACTTTCTGGTGCCAGATGCTAAGTGCCCCACATTTGCTGTTCATTGTCTCATTTAACCACAGCCTTAGGAAGGATGGTTATTTCCATTTTGCAGATTAGGAAGCTGAGGCCTGGAGAACCGAAGTGACCTACCCAAAGTTGGCCTGAACTGGAAAGTCAGGTAGCACCGTGTTGTCCTCGGTTCCCTAGTTGGAGAGGTTCAGTCACCCCTGTGCGCCGGGTGCTTAGCTGAGGGGATGGGCCTTCAAACATAGGCAGAAGTCGCGTCTCCACTGAGCATTAATTTGCCCTTGGAACAACCCTACACACTTCACAAGGGCTGCCTCCAGAGTCCTTGCAAGTGCCCAACTTGGCAATCTCTGCTGCCTTATTTCATTTCTCTGCAAACTGCAGGGAAAATGCAATGGAAGCAGCAGCTTCAGTCCCCATGATGCTCTAAATTAAAGTGAAGTCTCGGGACTTCCCTGGCGGTCCAGTGGTTAAGACTTTGCCTCCCAACACAGGGGGGTGTGGGTTTGATCCCTGGTCAGGGAGCTAAGATCCCACATACCTCTGGACCCAGAAACCAAAACATAAAACAGAAGCAATATTGTAACAAATTCAAGAAGACTTTAAAAATGGTCCACATCAAAAAAAAAAAAGTCTTAAAAAAAGAATAAAGTGAATTCTTCCCTGAAAATAAACTCGACACCACCCTACACTGCATGATCAGCACGATAACATTAGCCACTACTTTCTAGAATCGGCAAAATCAACACTGGTTGTCAGTTTTCGGAGGGAGGGGGGCATGTTTCACCAATTGCATCGCCTCAGGACAGGTGTGCATGACACGGCAGGGACTCAGTAGAGCCAGCAGAGCCCTCTGGTTGGCCCTGTGTTTTCTACCTCGTTTCCCTCTCTCGTAGCTGCTAGAAGTACCGGTTAGCACCCTGGGCTTGCAGACGTCCTCAGCTGCTCTGTCTCAGCCAGGTCCACGTCTCCTCCTCTGAGGGCAAGGGTTCCAAGGAGCCCTTTCCCCCGCTCAAGTAAGTTCCTCCTCTGATGGGTGGGGGCCAGGGTGGGGCAAAGGTAGGCGTGGGAGAGGATGAGGAAGGACTCACGTGGGGCCCATCTCCACCTAACAAAACAGGGCACTTCGCACTGAAAGTTCATCAAAGCCCTGAGTCGGCTCCCCTCCTCCTGGACTGCGTGAATGAGTTGCCCGGTGCTTCTCCTGGAAGCATCTGCCTTACTTTCCTCTGAACTCCTGGAGCCCTGCATCAGGCTTGCTTTCTGGAACTTTGGATCTTCTCCTCATACTAGCTTTGCTCCATGAAGATCCACCCTCAGCTCACCTTTGCTCTACAGAGGCCGCTGAGGAGAAGCAGCTGGGCAAAGCTGGCAGATCCACGCAGGAGGAACGTGCCTTGGGGCAGTGGAACCAGGGCACCCACGGGAGCTGCTGTGTGGCTTAAGCACGTTACTTCCTAGTCCTGAACCTCATCCATAAACTGGGGACAAAAGCGGTGTCTACTCCCCTGGAGGTTCGCCCCACCCCCACCCCTGACACGGGTAGGCGGGTTTCCTCAATCTCAGGTAAAGGGATATATAAACCTCAAGCCCCTTCCAGCCAGACTGCCATCCCTAACTCCTTCCCATCCCCAATTCTGGAGCTGCCGCAGTTCTATCTTATAAGGATATCATGAAGATTAATGAGCATGGAAAATGTTTACCACCGTGTCTGGACCTCGGAAGCACCCAGCACATAGCCACAATTATTATGGCCTGATGATGTTCATTTTTCAATAGCTCTGTGCCTCAGTTTTCTCAGCTGTAAAATGGGGATAATAATAACACACACCCTCAAGAGGCTTAAATGAGCTGTTGTAGGAGAAGCATCTAGCACAGCGCCTGGCCCATAGAAAGGACTCAGCAAAGGTTGGCTGTTAAGCAGTTAAATATTAAGATTAAAGAATTGAGAGGCAGTGGGGCATGGTGAGAACAACATGGTCTGTAATTTCACTTCATCTATGTCCAGGTTTTACCACTTATTAGCTCTTAGTAGAGTTCTCCACCCTCTCTGAGACTTAGTCTTTTCTCCTCCAAATAGGGATAATGATTGTACAGCTTTGTGATGTTGCTGGGAGGGTCTGCGAATTTCAAATGCCTCACTCTGCCAAAATGCGTTATCATAGCTGGTCTGGCTGCTGTCCTTTGAAAGGTCTGCTTACAAAGTTGGCCCTTAGCTGGCATCTGGGAAGGCAGATTTCAGGAAGGTTCCCATCATTCCCTGACAAGGGTAGCTAAACTATCTGCACAAACAGTGTGGTTTCTGCTGAACACTTGTTTCCCTTCAGGGAAATTTGGTACATGCCAGGCAAGGAGTGCCTATTTACCAGCCCCAGTAAAGACCCTGGGCACTGAGTCCCTAATGAGCATCCCTGGAAGGTAACGTTCCGTATGTGTTGTCACAACTCATTGCTGGAGAAATTATGCCTGTCTTGTGACTCCCCGGGAGAGGGCTCGGCGTGCTTGTGCCTGATTTCCCCTGGACTTTGCTGCACATGCCTTTTCCCTTTGTGGATTTCCCTCTGTATCCTTTTGCCGTAAGAAGCCCTGAGTTCAACTATATGCTCAATCCTCTTAGCAAATCGTCAAACCTAGGGATGATCTTAGGGACAGCTGATGCACATAGTACCTGCCCCGTGGTTAGTCCTCAGGAAGCAGAGTCCTTGAAAATAAGTTCCCACGGTAGTCATGGGCTCAGTGTCCTTAATTGCAAGGATCAAATAAGAGAGACCCCTAACTTGTTTTCCATTTTTAAAAACGTTCAAGACGATATTTATTGGCATGGACACAGAACCTACCAGTGGCAAAGACAAAGATAGGCAGTCATGAGAATATTCACAGTCTTGTCATCTTAAATTCTAAAGAAAAATTCTATCAGCTTTGCCTTTGCTCTCTGGGAAGGAAACTTGTCTGATTGGCTATGGGGCTTTTTCTTAATTCATTAAAATAGTCAATAAAGGAGATAAGATGAGGAGGGGCTAGTGGGAGTTCCAGTGGGGAAGGAGAGAACTACCAGGGGGAGAGAAGGATGGATTTGGGAAGTAGGGAGAGAGCTCAAACTCAAAGCACCCATGAAGGCTGAAGTAGAGATCGTTTTGTTTGTTTTATTTTGTCTAAATGTGGTAGATAAAGAAGAGAAATCTTTTTGGCAGCTGTCGCGTGTTGAAGGAAGAAGAATTGGGAAAGAGCTTACACATGCAAGCACAGGATCAAAATTTCTTAAGGGAAAAGAACCTGAAACAGATTCTTAGAGGGCAAACATCTCACAGTAGAATTAAAGGCAAATTAGTAACATATGCATAACATGGGCTCCTGAAGACTCTTGAGTTTAGAAAATAGCCACACTCCCCAAAGGAGACAGCAAGACTTATCGTCGAGGCAGAAGGTAATTGATGCAAATAAAAGGCATAAAAAGTTATTGGAAGAGGTACTTCACACAGAAGATATCCAAAACGGCTATGAACACATGAAAAGGAGCTGAGCTGCATTACTTATCAGGGAAACGCAAGTTGAAACCATAAAGCGATACCAGTATGCACCCACCTGAAAGGTTGATGTGAAAATGCCAAGCGTTAGCAAAGAAATGAAGCAACTGGGACGCAGACACGGCTGCTTGTAGATAGAGGAGCATAAATTGGTACAACCACTTTGCAAAACTACTGAGCAGCAGCTTCTAAAGCTGGACATATGTACAACTTACAACCCAGCAATTCCGCTCCTTGGAACATACCCAGCAGAAATGCAAACATCTGTTCACCAAACACATGTACAAGAATGTTCATATCACTATTCATAAATAGTCTCAAATTAAAACCTAACCCAAAACTCATCAACGGCATAGATGAAGAAATTGTAGTATATTCACACAATGGAATATTCCACAGCAGCGGTTGGAAAACTACGGCCCTCTGTTTGTAATCCAGGTTGCCTGTTTTTGTAAATAACATTTTCTTAGGACACAGCCCTGTCCATTGGTTTAAACATTGTCCATAGCTGCTTTCACACAATAACATCAGAGTTGAGTAGTTGTGACAGAGATCCAATGGCCTGAGAAGACTCCTATATTTACTATCTAGTCCTTTATAGAAAAAGTTTGCTGAACCCTGCCCTACAGCATTGAGCATAAACAACATATAACTACATATGATGATAAGGATGTGCATACCTCACAATGCTGAATAACAGATGCCAGTGACAGGAAAAAGTTGATTCCATTTTCATAAAGTTGAAAACAGGCAAAACTAGCCCAGGGTGTGGATGTGAGAAGTCAGGATAGACCTTACCCCCTGGAAGGCATAGTGACAGAAAAGGGACATGTAGCTTCATGGGCACTGATTGTGCTCTGCTTCTGGATCCATAGGCATGTGACATGGCTGTGTTCTCTTGGTGAAAATTCACCCAGCTGCACACTTATATGCACCTTTTTCTCTCTCTATATGACATTTTAATGGAAAGTCTTAAAAGAAAAAATTGGTGGAGCTCTCTGACCTCACCATAAAACTCCAAGCCTTCACCCTGTTCTTGTTTGTATCTGCCTTCACACAGATTGATGGTTCCCTGGAGGGCATTTCTCCTGCTCTTTAATGTATTAATAATGCAAAACTCTTCAAAACTCAGTTCAGCTGTCCCCCTTCTCCAGGATGCCTTCCCACTGACAATCCAGGGAAGCAGAGAGCAAAAGCCCTACGAGGGGGACACTGATTTCAGGGCAACTTGGTAGGTGTCATCTTAAGCCAATCCTAAGTTAATTTGGAGAAATAAAAGAAGCATGACAGACTGAACCTTGAGTGTTTGCCACATGAGAAGCTAGGTTGGCAATCCTGGAGGAGTTCAGTCATTTGTAGTTTAGACCAATCCAAGCTTAACCCACCTGGGGTGGGAGGTAGGGGGACAGGTTGGTTTGGTGGAAAGAACATGGAACACCCCTGGAAAAAGGATCTGTGTAGCAGTCAGGATACAGTGAAGTGAAAGTAACTAAGAGGCCAACTCAAACTGGCTTCAGCAAAGTGAGGAGTTCACTGTCTTGCATAACTGAGAAACCTATGGTGGGAGGAGATGGTTTCAGGTAGGGCTGGATCCAGTGTTGTAAACAATGTCATTGGGAATCTGTCTCCTCTCTCTTTTGGCTCTACCTCCCCACTGCCCCTCCCCGGTTTCCACCTTTTGACAGGCTGTCTGCCTGGGGTAACTAACCCCAGCAGATCCATACTTGCATCTTTAACTCCAACAGAAAGAACCACCTTCTCTTTCCCAATAATTCAAGAGAAGTCACAGAACCAATTCTCCTTTAGCTCACTTGGGCCACAGGTTAACACCTGACCAAATCCTTGTAATCCAGGGATGGAATGTGGTACTTATTCAGGCCCGAGTCAGGCCTTCCCCCTGGAGCCTGCGATAGAAACCTCACATGGCCTGAGGATGGGAAGGCCCCCTGCAAAGGAAAACAAGGGTGCTGTCACCCTGTTACCAGCAAGGCGAGGACAGGAGGCTGAGCTGGTCAAAACTACAGCCACCCCATGCACCTGCTGATCAACTGCGACCTTAAAGAATGGTGTTTTCTGATCTGTACCAGGGTGTGGCCACCCGCACTGCACACAGATGGTCAACAATCATGTGATTCACCCCGGGGCCGAGCACCTGGCACTGAGTGGCCTGAGAAATCATGAACCCTTCTGTACCATCTTGTCCTACACTCATGCCCGGGGCTGGGGACAAGGGTCAACAGCACAGGGCACCCACCTGTAGCCGCCGTGGAGCTGCTGTGTGTGTGTGTGTGTGTGTGCAGGGCCCTGCCAATCACAGCCACTCAACCTGATAGGAGAATCATTATTCTCCAGAGGAGAATCATTATTCCTTTTCAATCATGCAATTGAAACAAACAAGAATCAGGCTCAAATTAATTCAGTACAAAAGTGGTTTCTGATTTGCAAGTGAAATGTGGGCTTCAGACCGCACTTTCAACTACAGTTTAAAAACCACACCCTCCTGGGATTACGTGGGAAGGCACAGGGTTAGGGAGCAGAAGATCTGGGTTCATATTATGGTTCTGACACTAATACTGACTACTCAGTGTAACCTCAAGCCGGATGCTGAACTACTGTGGGCCTCGGTTTTCTCATCGGTAAGATGGAATCAGTGTTGTTGTGAAGATCACGGGCATGATTGAAGTCGTCAGCGTTCAGCTGCAGAAGCAAGGAGCCACTCTACCGAGTTTGTTTTGTTTTTTTTTTTTGCGGTACGCGGGCCTCTCACTGCCGTGGCCCCTCCTGCCGCGGAGCACAGGCTCCAGACGCGCAGGCCCAGCGGCCATGGCTCATGGGCCCAGCCGCTCCGCAGCATGTGGGATCCTCCCGGACCGGGGCACGAACCCGTGTCCCCTGTATCGGCAGGCGGACCCTCAACCACTGCACCACCAGGGAAGCCCCTTCTACCTACTTTTTTAAAAAAGAAATTACTAGAAGGTAATACGTGCTTACAAAAGCCACTGGAATTTCAAAAGGAGCAGTCTCTGGGCGGGCTTTCCAGGAAAAACACAGCAGAACTGCCCCACCAGGGAAGTTGGTGAACCTACCTCCATCAGGAAAGTGCCGACCCACACGCAGCTGTCAGAACTTCTGGCTTCAAGAACACACAGTAGAAGCTGTGATCCTGGAAACAAGAAGCCTTCACCTCTGCAAAGACCCCTAAACCTTGCACATAATTGGCAAATGGTCACTGAAATGCAGTTATGAAAAAACTGGTTGTTTCCAGAAAACCCAAGGCAGCAGGAAGACGGATGGCCTTGGCCTCACCATCCTTCAAATCTCAGCTAGAGAAGCAGAATCGCATCCCAAATATCCTAGGTGCAAAGGAACCAGGGAAGTGGCTCCTTTTTTCCCGTCTAGCTTCTGCAGTACAGGAAGATGTAGCAGAAGGAGCTTCAATGGGATGATGACAGCTGAGAGCCATGTGACATCAAGCAAGGCACTGGGGAGTCTGGAAATCCGGCGGCCAGTTGGATTTATCTGTGGCCCTGCCGCATCTCCTCTCAAGCCGGCCCCCTGAGCACCGAAGGATCCTGAAGGGCTATCTCTTGGCCCCAGCCCTGCAGATAACCAATCATCTGCCCTCTCCAGGAAGCCCGCCTAGCTCCCAGCATCCGGCAGGGAGCGAAGAAGGCTGGCCGGTGAGCTGATTATTAAGGATTGTTCCTGAGCCCCTCACCTCTCTGAGCTCTCCCCTGTGGTGCTGGGCTGGGTCTCTGAAAACCACCTTCCTTCTCCTCAGGCTGGTGGGCTTGGAGGATGCAGGAGCACACGCTCTGTCCTGTCTGTTTCCTGGTCCAGCTCTGGCTTCAGCATCTTCCCAGTACATCTTCACTGCAGCTGGAGCAGCCTGTTCTCATCTGTAGTTTTTCCAAGAGTCCCACTGCCGGCCTCTCTGTGCTGTGCAGGGCCACCAGCACCAGCTGGCCAGTGCCCGCTTCAGAGGCCCGGGGCCGAGCCCGTGGTGACCCTCCCACAGGCTTCAACAGCTCCTTTCCTTGTCCCCCCAGCCCTGGCGTGGCAGCTGCTCCCAGAAGTTGCTTCCTCTGTGATACCTTCATGTTCTCTTGTTGCCTCTTGAGTTTTTTTTTTAACACAGTTCACAATCCTTTATACTAATTCTTTCTGTGAAAAAAGCTGGTGTGGCTTCTGTCCCCTGACAGGACTCTGTGACACACATGGGCTTTGGAGACAGATATAGCACTCAGCTCCCCCGTTCAGGAGCTGTGGGACCTGCAGCAAGTGGCTTCATCCTTCTCAGCCTCATGTCTTCATCTCTGTAAGAGGGATAAAAATAGTCCCTCCCCACAGAGGTGAGGCGACAATTCATCACGTCCATGGTGTAAAGCATGTAACACTAATATCAAGGAGTCGCATCCTTCAAGTCAGGCTGTCTCCACAGACAGTCCTTGCCGCCTGTTTAAAGACCTCTGGAAAGATACCTGGTCCCTCCTGTGAAATCCCATCACGCGGATGCTGCTGAGCACACACACCACAGCCGTCTCCATCCTCCTCCTTCCCCAGCAGAGCCACTCCCTCCTAGAATAGCAGAAAATGGCAGAAGCTGCATTCCAGGGTCTCTTGCGTGGGCATGTGACCCACCCTGGCCCATGGAAGTCAAGGGGAAGGTCTTCTGGGGCTTCTGGAAAATGTGTTTCTCACTGAAGAGAGAATAAGCTGCACTGAGAAAATATTTTCCTTTTTCCTTCCCTTCTTTCCTAGTTTGGACCAGTTATTCTCAGCTGGGAGTGATTTTGTCCCCCATGGGGCATCTGGCAATGTCTGGAGACATTTTTGATTATCACAACTAAGGGGGTGGTGCTACTGGCATCCAGTGGGTAGAGGCCACATCCTACAATGAATAGGACAGGTGCCACGACCAAGACTAATCTGCCCCAGATGTCAACGGTGCCAAGGTCGAGAGAAATGCTCTGGATACAGTGATGTGAATAGATGACATCTGGACTGTGGCAACTGTTTTGGGACCATGAAGAAAGGTTTAGAGAACCACTGAGTTGATGAGGATCCTGACACGAATGAACTGCTGATGGAACCTGGAAGCCCCAGTCTTCAGGCTTCTTGTTGAGTAACAAACTCCTCTTCTTTAAGTTACTCTTAATCAGATATGCTGTTATTTGTAGCCCCAAATAACAAATCACAATGAGTAACTGGCAGAGACAGAGAAAAATGGAGATAAATGGTGGAGATGCTCACTTCAATATAGCACTTTTTATCATTATCAAGTGTTTCAAACATACAGAAAACTACAGAGAATAATAATCTAATCAACCCCATGTGTCTACCATCCAGATTTAACAAGTGTTAGAATTTGCTAAATGGGTTTCAAATGATGAGTACTGTGGCCGACTATTTGTCTCCCCCAGTTTTTTCTCCTCTCTCCTTTTAGAAATAGAATCGTCATGTTTCAGCTGGGACTATGACTGCTGGAATAAGAATGCAATTCCCAGCCTCTCCTGCAGGTGAGTATGGTCGTATAACTGAGTATTGGCCAAAGTATATGACTAGAAGTGATGTATACAACTTTGTGTCACGTCCTTAAAGGAAGTGCATGCCCTTTCCCCTTTATCACTGGCTGGCACACAGATAAAATGGAAATGGATGGAATGCAGATGTGGTGGCAGGGGCTAAAGCAGCCATATTGGGCCATGAGATGGAAACAATGCATGGAAGATGGAAGACCAACAAGAGAGAAGGAGCTTGGATTTCAGACGATTGTGAAGCTGACCTATCAGCCCCATATGTTTACACAGACTGTTGCATGAAAGAGAAAGATAACCTTCTATTATGTTGCAGCCGTTACTATTTTGGGACTCTGTTTTAGTAGCTGAACCACTTTCTGAATTTGTACAAGTTTCCAGTGCTTTTATATGAAGATCTCATCTGTTCTTCATAGCCAGACAGGGTTGAGAACAAAGATAATTCGCACAATTTTTCATTTATCCAATGACGATTTTTGAGTATCTACCACTGCTTTAGATGTTAAGCACGGAGGGTGCCCAGATTGCTCCTACGTTCCTGTTCCACTTACATCAGTCTCCTTGACCTGATCCTCTCCCCGTTACCTCTCCAGCCTCCTTCTTTCCATCTGTGATGTTGCTTGTTTAGAGCAGGTCACCATCCATCCTGGCTACTCTCTTGCAGCAGCCTCTTGACCTGTCTTCCCACCTCTGCTCCCCGTCTCTCTGTCCCTTGATCCAAACCTTCTCAGGGGTCCCCTTTGCCAAAGGGCAAGAAGTCCAAGCTGCCCGAGGCTGACAAGACCCCGCCCACTCCTCAAGCCTAACCTCTCCCAGCTGTGTTCCAGCCACAAGGAACCAGGTGAAGTTTTCCCCGTGAGTTCGCTCAGCTCAGGTGCTTACAGGGACTGCCCCTCTGTGCAGCACGCTGGCTCTCCCCCTGCTCTGCTCACTCTGAGGTCTTTCGGGCTTCAGCTTCGGCTCTAGGTGTTTAGGGAAGCCTTTCCTGATTTTGCAGTTTCCTCCAGCCTTTCCCAGATCCCCATACCCTGCTTGTCTGTTCCCCTGCATCAGTGAGCTCCTTGGTGGAGGGGGGCATGGAGGAGAGGCAGGTTCTGTGCATCGCCCACTGCTGAATTTCCAAAGCCAGCGTAACACCTGGCACAAGTAGGCTCCGAGGGCTGACGGTGGGAAGGAATGGGCGAGTCCCTGTCTTCTGGGTGATAAAGCCGAGGCTCAGAGAAGCTACAGCGACTTGCTTAAGATGAGGCTTGGATTTGGCTGCAGGTTTCATGAGGTCCCACTACACCAAGCTGCTTTGAAGCTAGTTCAAAGTCCAGAGTCCCCTTGAGATTGGCCTCGGGGCTGTTGCTGGCAGGGATGGAACGTTTGGTGTCGGATTCCACAAAGCAAGGTCTGCAGGTCTCCTGCACTGAAGGGCCAGTGGGGAACTAGTGAAAAACCTAACTTCTAGACCCGCCGCAGAGCTACGGAATGGAAAGCTGTGGGCTGAGGTCCAAGTTCTGCCATTTTCTGCAAACTCCCCACAGGGCGCTAAAGTTCACTAACATCAAGAACCTATTGGGGTCCTGAAAGTTGCATGGGGCTCCTTCTTTCCTATTTCTCAGTCTCTCCTAACACTTCTACCTGGCACCAGCCCCTGGAACGAAGGGGTGCGAGGCTGTTATTGGAGTTAAGAACCCAGCTCCTTGCACATTCCTCACTTTACTTTTTTTTTATTATTATTAATTATTTATTTTTGTCTGCGTTGGGTCTTTGTTGCTGCACGCGGGCTTTCTCTAGTTGCGGGGAGCCAGGGCTACTGTTCATTGTGGTTCACGGGCTTCTCATTGCGGTGGCTTATCTTGTTGCAGAGCACAGGCTCTAGGCGTGCAGGCTTCAGCAGTTGTGGCGTGGGGGCTCAGTAGTTGTGGCGCACGGGCTCAGTAGTTGTGGTGCATGGGCTTAGCTGCTCCACAGCATGTGGGATCTTCCCAGACCAGGACTCGAACCCATGTCCGCTGCATTGGCAGGTGGATTCTTAACCACTGCACCACCAGGGAAGTCCTGTCACTTTACTTTTTTGAAACGATAAATTAAAAAAAAAAAAGTGGTGCTAAAACCACACTGCCCACGAAGAGCATTTTCACCTTGAACATGTGATACTGGAAGCAGTTACTGTCAAAGGGAGTAAAAATGCTTACCCCTTAGTGACAGAGAGAAAATGGAAGGGTCCTCGGGTCCAGCTTCTTGGAACGTCAAGAAGGGAGGCCCCAAACCTGAGTCAAGGACCAGCGTGCGTCCGACAGACTGGAGTTGAATCTCTCTGGGGCCTTGATCAGGTCCCTTCAATTCACCTGGAAAACAGGAGCACTGACAGCTCTGCCTCGGCAAGGAAAGATCACGTGACTACGGGAAAGCACCTGGCACAGCCATGGGAACAACCATAGGGTGCTTACTCCACTTGTCACTCCTGTTTTTATGTTCAACGTGAGATGGAATACTGAGGACTTCTCAAAGCTCCTACAACCCTCCTGGAATTAACCTGAAGGGAGAGCCTTCTCTGAATCATGTTTTATCTCACAGCACGTGGAATGCTCGTTAACCTTTTACTCAGCATCGCTACTGTAGGCAGGGGATGCCTTGCTGTTGATGCCTGTGACTTATCGTTTCTAATAAATCACTTTTGCCTGGAGAGGAGACATCACCCTTCCCCACACTTGGGGGCACAAACTGAGCTTACTGCCTCTGGTAGGAGAGTCCAAAGCAACAACAGCAGAAGTTAAGAGGAAACATTCCCAGACTTAGAGTCTCAAAATGTAGGCTTTAGAGTTCCAGCAGAGATCAAGGTCAAGAGGAAGGGCAAAAGCCAATGTTCATGACCTAACAAGCCACAAAAATAAACAATACATAAACCAAAAATAATATTTAGGAAGAATGAATGATGATTTAAAAGGCAGTACATTTCAACAGAGGGGAAAAAAAAACCTTCTAAGACATATGTGATGGAGTTGAGTGTGTCTAAAATTACATGATTCCATAGGCTTGGTGGATTCTGGCAGGTTCAGAGAGAACTAGTTTGTCACTTAAAGGGACCCTCCTCTCTCCCGTCTCCATCAAGACCTGGGAGTTAGGTACAGAGCGACACCACCTGAGAGTTTACGGACATGCTCGGAAGTGACCAGCGAGATCCTGCAGGTTTCCCTCACCACCAACGTGGCAGCATGAGAGAACACGCGACCTCCCGTCTCCTGTGGCCCCAGAGAGCTCAGGGGGCATCTGGAAGTTTCCCAAGCCCTTGAGGAAAGCAAGGAAGTGGTAGAGAGTCGGTCGGTGGACAGAAAAGGGCTCATGGTGGGACAAGGTTGGTGTCAGTCCATCAGCTGGAGACCAGTAAGGACTCAGATATCAGTGGCCGTGGTCAGCATGGGGGATGCTGAGGGCAGAAAAGCAGACATTCCCTCCCTCTCATCTCGACCCAACACAAGCCCCTCCAAATGCACGTGCCACCCTGGGGATGGGGGGGGAGTGAAGGAATCCTGAAACAGCTGCGTTTAAACCTGAAATGACCAAGAACAAAACCTGGAAATGACTCCTTTGACTTGATTACAATTTCCACCAGCGGGCAGAATGCGAGTTTGAGGTCAACTGTAGGAAAAAGAAGTGTAAACTTTTTGCAGTCTGCATTTGTAGTTTGAAAAATCGGACTCTACCTGAGCATCTGAATGTATGCAGGTTGATGAGACCTGGTTTCACCAGCAGCCAGTGCCATCTGGCAGCTGAGTCTCAACTTACTCGCCTGTCCGTTTCCTCACCAGTGAAAGGAGGTTCACTGCTCTGCTCGTGTTTCGAGATTTATTGTGGGGACCAAAGGAGATCGTATGGGTGAAAAGGCTCTAAAAATATAAAGCTTCATGGATCAGCAGCGTGGTGACGATGATGATGACGATAATGATGACAGCACAGCGGTGGCGATGTCTGCCGGGAAGGCCAGGAGGAAGCCACATCCGCCTTCATCATGCTTGATATTTAAGAAATACGCAGAATGGGGCTTCCCTGGTGGCGCAGTGGTTGAGAGTCCGCCTGCCAACGCTGGGGACACGGGTTCGAGCCCTGGTCCGGGAGGATCCCACATGCCACGGAGCACCTGGGCCCGTGAGCCACAACTACTGAGCCTGTGCATCTGGAGCCTGTGCTCCGCAACGGGAGAGGCCGCGACAGTGAGAGGCCCGCGCACCACGATGAAGAGTGGCCCCCGCTCGCCGCAACTAGAGAAAGCCCGCGGACAGAAATGAAGACCCAACACAGCCGTAAATTAATTAATTAATTAATTAAAAAAAAAGAAATACGCAGAACAGCTGGAACAGTTCAACAGCGTCATAGAGAGCCCCACCTTGCTGTAAAAATATAGCCTCAGCATAAAGGGAGAAGCTGATTCTCGGGTGATTGACACGTCTTGTTTGAATGACGAAGCTTGGAAATGGTGTCAGTAAGCCTTTGAAATCACAGTTATGACACGTGGCTTTGACAGCTGTGTCAGGATATGGAATTCACAGAAAGTGAAACCGTGGCCTCGTCCCCAGAGCTCACGAGCTGCTGCGGGTGGAGGGGAGAGACACCTTGTCATCCCCGCAGGAAGGAGCCGTTCCCGAGGGGTAAATGCTCCCCGGTGGCCAGAGCTGAGCACTGCGCCATCAGGATCACAGGACCTTGAGCAGAAAGACAGAATTCATGTCTTTGGTTGTTCAGCAACCAGTGTTTCTGTGTGTGGTTTACCCTGTCAGGCAGTGGGGACACCAAAAGGAGTTAAGAGTCAGGCCCCAACCTTCAGAAACCCACAGTTCAAAGTCAAGCCTCGTGAGGATGTGGAGGAAACTGGAATTCTCATCTGTGGCTGGTGGGGTGGGAAGTGGTACAGCCACTTGGAAAAATAATGTGGCAGAAAAAATCTAATAAAGCTAAACACATGTACATCCTATTTCCTAGAAGTTCACTTTTCGGTGCCCATGTGGTGGAAATGTGAACAGAGAGCTCCCCAAAAGACATATGCAGGGATGGTGGCAGCAGCATTATTCCATAACCCCGAAATGGGCAGGACCCCCACATCCGTCAGCAGCAGACTAGGTCAATGAAACGTGGCATGCTCGCACAGCGCAGTACTTTCGTGCAGCCATTCTCAAACCGGGGCCATTTTGCCCCAGCAGGGACATTTGGCAGCGTCCAGAGACAGTTCTGTCGTCACAGCCAGGGCGCGCTACGTATCTCATGGGTAGAGGTCATGCTGCTAAGCATCCTACAGCGCACAGGACAGCGATGGATCAATTTAGTCATAACTTTGAGCTCAAAGAAGCCAGACACGGAAGAGCATGTGTATACGATTCCATTTACATAAAACTCAAAGTCAGGCAACATGAATCCTTAGTTTTAGCAATCAGGAGTGCAAGGTGGAGGGGGACGCAGCGGGACACGGGATCTGTTGCTCGAGCTGGGGGTGCAAATTCACTGAACTAAAGAGTTAAGATTTGGGAAATTCCCTGACGGTCCAGTGGTTAGCACTCTGCACTTTTGCTGCAGCAGGGCATAGGTTCAATCCTTGGTCGGGGAACTAAGATCCCACAAGCCATGCAGCAGAGTCAAAATAAAAAAAAAGAGTTAAGATGTGTACAATTTTCTTAAATATGTGTTTTTTTGTTTGTTTTTTTGAATATGTGTTTTAATAAAACGTTTCTTTTAAAAATTCTTGCCCCAGTACCAGGGCAAGGTGCATAATCTTTCTGAGCCTTTGTTTTCTCTGCAAAATGGAACAGTAATAACAGGATCTACTCCAGGAGGAGTACTGTGGGGATGATTTGAGAAAATGAGTCCAAGGCAACCACACAGTGACTGACACACAATGTGTGTACAGTGAAAACACAGAGAAGATTAGTCAATACCTATTGAGCCTGTTTGTTAAAGTAAAGTTTTCATAGTAAGGCAGGGTTTGGCGAAGAAAAGATCACCCACCAATTTGGCCCCAGATAGTCTGGGTGATAATACTCTGCTCTGTGATCACAGGTAAATCTCTGAACCTCTCTGGGCCCATTTGCTCAATGAGAGGGCTGACCAGCCCAGACATTCTCTGATCTGCTCTCACTCCAGTTGCAACAGACATCTGTTGCTTTTGCCTATTCAGCTTCCATTGCTCCTTTTTCTGGTAATAACACTCCAGTACTTCTTGGGAGCATCACTCATCCACCACCGCACACAGTGGGGCCGTCAGTCAAGGCACGCTGCCCTCTCTCAAGCAAGGTGGGGCACGTGACCCAAGCTGGACCAACCAGGCCGTTTCCTGGATGCTGTGAGGACCAGAATGCTGAAGCCAGCTCTGCCCTAGAGCAGTACTGCAAAGGGATTGCCCAAGACTTCCTGCCACAGAGGCTCCTGGAGTTCTCTGCCCCCCATCCTTTCCTGGGCCTGGCTCGTTAGCTTCCCATCTACTCTGTGAGCCACGCCCATACCCTTCAGTGAAGTCCCTGCAATGGACTGAAGGTTTGTGACCCCTCCAGATTCATACATTGAAATCCTGATCCTGATGTGAGGGTATTTGGAGGTGGGGCCTTTGGGAGATGATTAGGTCATGAGGGTAGAGCCCCCTTGAATGGGGTTAAGTGTCGTTTATAAGAAGAGAACAGACAGCTCACCCTCTTTCTGACATGTAAGGATACAAGGAAAAGGCAGCTGTCTACAAGCCAGCAAGAGGGCCCTCACCAGAACTTGACCCTGTTGACAGCCTGATCTCAGACTTCCAGCCTCTAGAACTGTGATAAATAAATGTCTGTTGTCTAAGCCATCCGGTCCACGGTCATTTGTTACGGCAGCCTGAACAGACTAAAACAGTCCCTTACTGCTCAAATGAGCCAGAGGTAGTTTCTGTTGCTTGCAACCCAAGAATCCTGAATACAATATACTGGCACCAGCTGTAAATAACAGGCACCGGTTGGTAAATGACTCCTGCCCTGAGATATGAATGCCCTCCTGTTGCCCCAGGGCTGCCCTGTACCCCCAGACCTTCCCGTGATGCTGTAGGTAAGTGGCCAGTGCCTGGCACAGCTGGGGTCTCTGGGCCCTGCTCCAGCCCCGCAGCTCACTGTTGCTAAATACCTCTGCACAAATGACTCAGCAGGCTACCGTCATCTGCAAATTCCTCCTCTCCCAACCTCAGCTTAGTCATCTATAAAATGGGTGAACCAAACACACCTCCTCCTCAGGATGATGGGGCACGGAGAGGCGTGAACAACACTTCCCTGATGGGAGGTGTTCTTTTCGTTACTCAAGATCGCACCACACAGAAGTGGCAAAACAAATTTCCCAGCAGAAAACACCACCTCCCGAAACGACGCAAGCATTGCTAGAGGCTCTGAAAGAGACCCAGAAGTGACAAAAACAGCTTCCAAAAAGTCAGAAGCTATTTTTAAAAAAACCCCACTGCATTTCTAAGCTTGAGTCTTGGGCTGCTCTGCCTCAGAAGCCTCTCCCCACGGTTCTTGCTCGGGGTGGGCAGGCGAGGATGGGGGAGGAGTGAGAGGGCGATTTGCAGGAGTGACACTGAAAGGCCACTGCTTGCGTGGGGAGGCTGCCCAGCTCTGCTGTGCACCCAGGTGAGTGGATAGAAGCACTCACACTTCCTGTCCCACAAGAACCCTGGAGAGTCCTCAGATGGTGACCATGCGGCAACTTTCTGTCACCCACTGGCTCTTCCAGTAAGCTGTTAGGACACAAGGGTGGAGTGTGGAAGGATGTTAGGTCTTCCAGGCAGAGCCTTTTTGCAGAATCCCAGGGCTTGAACAGCCTTTTAGAGCTGGAGAGACCACTCCCTTTCTCACCCCGATGCCCCTACATTTTCCAGAAAGGGAGACCACGTGGGCAGGAAAAGTGCCAGGTCCTAGCTCATCCTAGCTGCGTGTCCTTGGATGAACGGCTCTCAGGCTCCATTTAGTGGGTGTCTGAGAGCAGAGCCCCTGGCATACGAAGCAGGCAGTGCGGTGGGAAGCTGCACGCTAGCGGGCACCTTGCTGCTAGGTGCTGCCCTAGGCCTTACGCCTCTTAATTAGCCTCATTTAATCTTCTTAACGCTACTCATCAGGGAGGCTGGGAGGTCTAAGAGCTCACCAAAGTCACACAGCTAGGAAGCAGCAGAGCTGGACCTCACAGGCAGGCCCCCTGGCTCCAGGGCCCACCCTCTGAGCTCCTCTGCCCTTCTGCCCCTCACATGTGGCCATAGGGGTCACAAATTGGAGGTCTGAGCTGCAAAGCATCCAGGAGCTGATGGTACAAGATCCCTGAAGAAGAAAGGTGCAGAGCAGTGAGCCCATTACTGTAAGGTTTTCCCCTTAAGGCATATTTTGAATTCTTAAGCTGCACGTGGCAAGAGTCCTAAGAAAACCACCTGGAAAACAGAGCATAGTTTGGGGCCAGCTCCTAGTACTGAGCGGGCAAATCACTGAGTCCAGGACCTGCCAAGGAGGATGGGTCCTAGACAACATCACAGGCTGGATGTCTAGAGGATGACACCCTAAGGGGAGGTAACCAGAGTCATCTCAGTCCCTCCTACACCAGCTGTCTCTCAGAGGACAGGGTGACTCACCTCTGGAGGAAATCGCAACCCAGAGACTGGAATCCTTCATACACAATGTCCAACATTCAGTCAAAAGTCACCAGGCATACCAAGAAACAAGACCAAGGGAAAAAGGGGAATATAGAAACAGGCCCACAAATGTTCCAGATATTAAAGTAAGCAGATAGGAGTTCTAAAATAGCATTGGTAGTATGTTCAAGAAAATTTTTAAATGGCATTTAAAGACCTCTCTTCTCGGGCTTCCCTGGTGGCACAGTGGTTGGGGGTCCGCCTGGCGATGCAGGGGGGGCAGGTTTGTGCCCCGGTCCGGGAAGATCCCACATGCCGCGGAGCGGCTGGGCCCGTGAGCCATGGCCGCTGAGCCTGCGCGTCCGGAGGCTGTGCTCCGCAACGGGAGAGGCCACAACAGTGAGTGGCCCGCGTACCGCTAAACAACAACAACATAAAAAGACCTCTTTTCTCCTCCTCCAAAGCCCTAGAGCCAGATGGTTTTGTAGGTTGAGCACTACCAAACATTAAGGAAGAGTCAATTCTGTCTCATATAAGATCTTCCAAAAAGTTAGACAAAGTGAAGAATTCCAAGCTTATTGTGTGAGGCTAGAAGAGGGGAAAAGTGTCAGGTGGGGAAAGTGATGAGTCAAGTCAAAGGTGAGAACACAGGGGAGTAGACAGGTCAGAACTAGGTTAATCTGGAGACGAAAGAGTAGAGAGGGGATATGGCTGGGCTCCAGGGGGCTTCAAGATCAAGGTGAAGACTTCACAGACTTATTCTGTGGGTAACAGGAGGTGATTTCAGATTTTGACAAGGGAATGACATACAGGCATTTCCTCTCTTTCCCGTCAAAAAGGCTCCGTCCTTCTCTAGAAGCCCCATTAGTGGCAGGTACGCCATTGCCGAAAAGAGAACCAACCAGAATCTCTCACCTAAGAATCAAACTAAGACATGCCAACACTATGAAGAGATTCGGGGCTACTGGAGCTATAAGTTTATTTATTCATTCAGCAAATACTCACCGGGCACAGATTATGTGCCAGACAGTCTTCTAAGCAGCCCTACCCCCTCTTCACGGCGATTTTAAAGAATCCCAGGAGTGTCCCTCCTGTCGCCTGCCCTTCTCACGCAGGGAGTCCTCCTGCTGCGGTCCTACTGCTTTCATGTCACTGTGGCTGGAAAAACACAGAAAACGCAACTGCAGGCCCAGCTGTGTCTGCACCGAAAAACTGGCGTGGGGTCAGGGGAGAAGAGGAAGCAGGACCAGGGCACTGCGTGGCCCCAAGGGGTCTAATGGTGACATTTCAGGCAGCAGCAGGACAATGACTTGGGAGTTCAAAGGATTCTGGAACATTCCTCTACTCCTCCAGCCTGACTACACACTGCTTCTTTGCAGGATCAGCCTAACCCTTAGATTTATTTTTTTTTTAGGTTCAAATAATTTCATACTCTCCACAAACTCCAGATCAGTAGAAAAGAACCTTCTTCCCAAAGACATTCCCAACTTCCAAGCAGGCATCTCATTCATCCTTATGCATGTTCCAGAAAGAACTTGGCAGGTAGATCACTGAGAGTCCCTGAAACTCCTCAAGAAGATCCCAGCATTGCAGCAATGAGCCCCGTTCCTCCTCCCACCTCCGGGGAAGGTGACAGAAGGTGATGGAAGAGGCGCCACGGGACCTCCGTCCTGGCCAGGCTGCCATCTTCTCCCACCTGGACTGTCGCGGGAGCCTCCTTCCTCCCTGGGTCTCCTGCTCCCACCTTCTCGCAGCCAGAAGGACCCTGTCCAACTTGAGTCACGTCACGTCCCTCTTCCGCTCAGAGCCCTCCAGTGACCTCCCAGCACACTTGGGGCAAAACCCAAGTCCTTACTGGGGCCGGCAAGGCCTTACTCGGCCTGGCCCTGCTGCCCCTCAAGGGCTCCCATGGAACCCAGGAGAGACGGGGGCTGCAAAACAGGGCTGCAGGGCTTGCTACAGCTGTGTACATCCTCCAGGTGATCAGACACATGAACAATTCTATACGCAAGCAACCTCCAACGAACCATGCAGACTCCAGCAGGAAGGCTGTACTAGCAATGAGCTAAATTAGACGCATAAATAACGCGTGGGCTTGGGTCTGCTCGTACTAGGCAGGGAATAAGATTTCAGAAGCATGGTTAAGGGCTGATTCATGATTCAAGTACAACCTCAAGTTCAGCAACACTGCAACAGGAGGAATAAGAATTCAGGCAAAATGGAGTATGGTAGGCTCCCCAAGGTAAAAAATAATAATAAATTTGCGATTGTTTCTTACTCCAGAGGACAAATCCTCAGGAAGCGAGAAAGTCACCCAACGTCGAACTATCTGCCAACCTGACAAGATGGACACGGAACCTACTGCCCCCGGCACCCTGCCTGGGCAGGGGGCTTCCTGGGACATGCGGATCTGGGTCTTAGTTTCATGTCGGTAATGCATGTGCCCCAGGCCTGCTACAAAGCTGCAAACCTAACAGTCAAAATACTAGCGCTAAACAAGGGCGTGCAACCTGGGTATGGATTCGGTCAGACGTGGTGAATAGAGTCAACTTGCATGACAAGTCCCAACCTGTGGGGAGCATCTACTGTAGGATTTCAGGATCTTCTCCCAAGTCTGATGAACCAAGAGACCACTCTGCTTAACAAAGTCTGCCTTGGGTATGGGAAGGGAAGCATATCGTGTGCATAACACATTTTCTACCCACTCGGTCATTCAGCAAATATTGAACACCTACTCTGGGCCGGGAGACAGTGTCAAACCAAAGCAGTAAGGAACTGCTCTCCTGGAACTCAAATTCTAAAGCTGTGTGGCCCAATCCGGAGCCACAAGCCACATGTGGCTCTTGGGCACTTAAAACGTGGCTGGCCCAAACTGAGATGTGCTCTTAAGTATAACATACACAATAGATTTCAAAGACTTAGTCCAATAAACTATATATTATCTCATTACTAATGTTCATATTGATTACATGTTGAAATGATAACAGGGGATTAATAAAATATATTAGTAAGATTCATTCCACCCCTTTTTGTTGTTTTCCTTTCTCTCAGTGTGGCAACTGGAAGATTTAAAATTATATATGTGGCGTTTTTGCACTTGAGTTATATTCCCACTGGACAGCACCGATGAAGAGTAGCTGATAAACAATAAATAAGTTATCAAATAATGGGTTAAGGTCATTTCTGAAAATGATGAATGCTCTGAAGAAGACACAACAGGATATGGGATAAAGAGCGATGGGGCAGGATGGGGGCAATTTAAATAGAACGGTCAGTGTTGCGGGCTGAACTGTGTTCCCCCCAAAAGTCTTATGTTGAAGTGCTGACCTGGCAATACCTCAGAATGTGGCTGTGTCTGATGTCAGATGTTTGGAGTCTTTAAAGAGATCATTAAATTAAAATGAGGTCACTAGAGCGGGCCCTAGTCCAATATGATGGTGTCCTTATAAGAAGAGGAGAGTAGCACACAGACACACACAGGGGAAAGACCATGTGAAGACTCAGGGAGAAGACGGCCATCTGCAAGCCAAGGAGAGAGGCCTCAGAAGGTACCAATCCTGCAGACACCTTGATCTCGGACTTCCAGCCTCGAGAATTGTAAGACAATAACTTCTGTTGTTCAAGCCCCCCAGTCTTGTGTGATGGCAGCCTGAGCTAATAGAGTCAGGAAGGCCTTTCCAAGGTGGTGACATTGGAATTGAATGATGAGAATGACCCACCTGGTGGAAATCTCTGGGAAGGTAATTCTAGGTATAGCAAACAGCAAGCACAGAGACCTGAGGGGGGAACAGGCAGAGAGAGAACTAGTGCTGCTGGCTCAAGGCAAAGGAGGGGGCAGAGTGGGAAGGGGGCACTTGGCATATATGCAGGGCAGTCAACTCCCCTCCCCACTCCTGTTATAATACATTGAACATCACTTAATTGAAAGCCTCCTCTATGGAATATTCTCCAGGATGCCTTCAAGAAGGTCTATATCCTGGAATCCACTTATAGCACCCTTCCCTTAGAATCTGTCAACCCTGCTGCAAACCAAGTGCACGCAGACAATTCTGTTTCCCAGGATCAGCTGCTGAGTCACTGCAGCAGAAAGCCTCAGGGCCGCCAGGAACTGGGGTCTGTGAATGAGGACATCACAGGTATTTTTAGCATCACCTGTCCTGGGGACCAGAGAGAGATTTCAAGGGATGGAGAGGGAGCATCAAGAGAGGGAGGGATGGCGCTGCTCTGAGCCATGGCGACCTCTGTGGGAGGGGGTGGAGGGTACCGAAGGGCTTGCCAGGTGTCTGTGGGGCTCCCCAAACCTCCACAGGGTGAGGTGGAATGAGGAACAGCCGTGACAAAGGAAGTACTGTACGTCTGACAACCAAAGACTAATGAAACTGTAGGGGTGGTGAAAACATGGTAGAAGGGGCAGGTGAGGGGGTCATGTTTTACTGAGCCACTGTTTTACGTGGTCTAGTCTTTGGGAATCTTGACAAGGTCTTAGCTAATAATAAAAAAAATATATCAACAAGAATAGGGAAAACTCCTAAAACTGAATAAAAACAAAGGAACTAGCTTTATTTCAATCACATAATCACACAGCGACTGCTAACCCGAGTAACTTCTAGACCTAGTATTTGGGCTACCAACCCTCAGTTTGATGACAAGAAAGGACTCAAATGCATCTAAACTCTATTTAGCAGTCATGGTGTTGCAGTGGTTTGGGGACAACAATTCTGAAATTATTTTGTGTGTGTTGTAGGATTAAATGAGTGAATATTTTGATTGTGTTGAAAGCCCGGTTTCCCAAGGTGGGAGATGGAAGACACAATGTGGGAGGCAAAGAGGAGCCCTGTGGTATTAGGCTGGAGTTAAAGATATTGGTAGAAACTCATATTAGATTATACATAGACATGTACACACACTCGCATGTTGCTCTGTCCACTGACAGGCTAAGAAGCTGTGACATCCCGGTAGCAATGGGTGCATCTAAACTCCATCCTGGTTTCTAAATACCATTCCCCACTGAAAGGAACCAGGGCTCCTTGAGAAATGGCTGAATCCAGGGTCAGAGCAGGACACTTACAAGGTGAGCCTGAATACCTTGCTGTGCAGAAAGTGAGGAAGTGTTCAAAAACGATGACGTCATACAAACAAGACTCAGAGGGAAGACAGAGGTAGCTCATTTCAGGGCTGGTTCCCAGAGGAGACCATCAGGCCAATCCTGCTACCAAGAACCTGCTGGACCTGCAGGACTCTATTTTTCCCCCCAACCTCATGTTCCAACCTTTCCTTCCATCTAGAGTACTTCCATAGTGTTCTAATTCCTTATGCAAAGTCACTCTCTGCTGCTTGCAACCAAAGGAACCCTGCTTGATGTGTCAAGTCTCCTTTCCCATGTTCAGAAACATTTCAGTCTTATAAAGAAACATATAGAAGGTCCAGGGAGGATTTCCACGGCATTCTTTGGCCAACACACCCTCCTGCATCCCCCAGTCTGAGAGAATTAGGTCGATCACATCCCTAAAGAGACTTGAGGCTTCTCAGGGGCCAGTTCCCCGGCTCCCAGAAGCAAACAGCGGCAGCCTCACCCTCCAGAATGACACAGGGGCGCTCAGGGGAGTAAACGTTCCGTTGGTGTTTCAGTGGGGTACTGGCTTCTATTAGCAAGAGTGTGGTTCAATGCAGGGGTCCCCAACCCCTGGGCCACGGACCACTACCAGTCCGCCGCCTGTTAGGAACCGGGCCGCGCAGCAGGAGGTGAGCGGCCGGCGGGCGGGCGAAGCTTCACCTGCTGCTTCCCCTTGCTCGCATTACCGCCTGAGTCATCCCCCCCATGTAAAAATTGTCTTCCACGAAACTGGTCCCTGGTGCCAGAAAGGTTGGGGACCGCTGGTTTAACGTGCTCAGGGGACTCCAAACAACACGTGTGCCTCTCTCCAACTGGTTTCATTACAGTCAGCAGGTAGGCAAAGTTTTAGACTCAGTTCACTCTCCCCAAATTGCTTATAAAACAACGGGAGAAGATGGAAGCAATTTCCCGACACTGCATGGTGAGTGCAAACATCCCACTGGGTTCAGGGTCCAGGGATGGAGGATCCCCCACTAACTGGCCGGGGGAGGCAGGGCCAGACACTTCACTTCTCTGCAGCTTGGGTCCCCCATCCAGAAAACAGGTGCTGCCAATCAGCTGTGAAGATGCAAAGCAGGAATAAAACTCAAGAGCACATCTGAGTAGAACTGCGCGCTGGGGAAACATCAGGGAGGAGAGACACGCGTGTTGATTTCCCTGCTTGCTCTCAGCTATTTCCCCCAGAAAGGAGAAAACATCCCTGTCCTGGGACGGCGCAGACACATTCAACTTATTTCACATAAGATACAGAGGTATAACATCACAAGTCTTTTAAGAGAATGTGCAGCATTTGACGTCTGCACGTTGTTTTCTGTTCACGTGGACCCCATGATTGCTAAGTGCCAGGCGCTGTGCTGTGTGCCTTCCACACATCAGCTGGTTGAATCATTGCAACAACTCTACAAGTTGGATTCTTAATCCCATTTTAACGACAGGGAGACAGAGACTTAAAAGGGTAAAGTAACTTACCCAAGGTCACACAACCAGGAATCAATCATCAGAACCTGGATTTGACTCCAACTATGACCTTAGGCCTTGCCGTTCTGCTCTTACGTGGGTTGAATGGTGCCCCCCCCCCAAACACATGCCCCCTTCCCCATCCCTAAAACCAGTGAATATTTCCTTACATGGTACAAGAGTGAAAATGACCTGATGTGGCAAAAGGTGTGATTCAATTAAGGCTCTCCAGAGGAGGCACTTGTCCTGGATCATCTGGGTGGGCCCTAAGTGTAATCACACGTGTCCTTATCAGAGAGAGGCAGAGGGGGTCTCGAGGGACACACGCAGAACGGCCAGAAGAGAAGGAGGCCACGTGAAGACAGAGGCAGAGATTAGGGTGATGTGGCCACAAGCCTACGAATGCCAGCAGCCCCCAGAGCCCAAGGCAGTGAGGACTGGATTCTCTTCTAGAGTCTGTTGGAGGGAGTGAAGCCCCGCCAGCACCATGATTTCAGATGTCTTGCTTCCAGAACTGTGAGAGAGTGAACATCTGCTGTTTGAAGCCCCCTGTCGGTGGCAACCTGTTACAGCAGCCAAAGGAAACTCAGACACCCTCTACACCGTTCTAACTCCCCGTGCTGTGTGGCAGCACAAGGCCCAGGCATGTGGCAGGTGCTGGAGTTCTGGGCGGTTGTGAGCCAGGCCATAAGCGCAGATGCTCCTATTCTCTGCACCCTCTGGCCTGCAGAGTGACTGAGGCTAGGATTGGAGACCTGGGAGGAGAAGCAATGAGCCCACATTAAGTGTCCTGGGACAAATAAGATTTTATCCTTCTCACCAGCCCTCTGCCCTCAGCTGGTTGGCCAAGATCCCTGAGCACAGGTGTGGAGCTCCGTGCCCTGGGAGCCACCGCACACCAAGAGACCTGCCAGGCAGGTGGGAGGTGGTGGGGAGAGGTGGGCTGCAGGGTGCAGGAACTCGCGGCAGCCCGTCGTGGCCAGAGCTCTCTAGGTTTGCAGACACTGGGATGAGCACCTTCACGTGAAATCTGCCCATTTTTAAACACTGACAACTGGGGACTTCCTTGGCGGTCCAGTGGTTAAGACTCTGCGCTTTCACTGCAGGGGCGTGGGTTTGATCCCTGGTCAGGGAACTAAGAAGCCTCTGAATATGTTACCTTACAAGGCAAAAGGGGCTTTGCAGATGGGGTTAGTTAAGGATCTTGAGTTGGGAGATGACCCTGGATTGTCTGGGTGGGAGCAACGTAATCACAAGTGTCCTTATAAGAGGGAGGTCGCAGTCAGAGAAGGAGATGTGATGACCGCCACAGAGGCTGGAGTGAAGCCGGGCCAGGAGCTAAGGAATTTAGGCAGCTTCTAGAAGGTGGAAAAGGCAAGGAAATGGATTCTCCCCTAGAGCCTCCAGAAGAAACACACCTCTGGACTTGTGGCCTCCAAACCACAGGATAATGAATTGTGTGGTTTTAAACCACCAAGTTTGTGCTGATTTGGGGCAGCAGTCGGAGGTGCCCTGCTTGCCGTTCCTGCCAGCCCACCCCTGGAAGGCAATGGATTCGGAGAACGTTCCCTGGGGCCTCAGAACCACTGGGAAAGCTGGCTGCCATGGTCAATTATGTGGGGTGACACGGCAGACGGGGGGCTGCGGAGATGTGTGTGTGAGACAGAGAGTGACGCACAGACCGGGAGCCAGAGCCTTGCAGACAGAGGCAAAGAGCTGTGTGCATGTTTCCACACAGACAACAGTTTCCTTCCTTCTTCCCTCGCACTACAGAAGATAGGGGGTCCACAGGTAGGAGCTGGCTCAGTCATGCTCTGTTTGGGCTACATGCTTTTTTCCAATAATAACTTCTTAATAACAGGAACCATAACAACAACTAGAAACTACTGAGCTCTTGCTGTGGACCAGGCACTGTTCTAAGCTCTTTACATGTTGTCTCATCTAATTATTTTTATTTTTATTTTTGTACTCTTTATACAATTTTTAAAGGTTTTCATTTACAATTATTACAAAATATTAGCTATATTCCCTGTGTTGTACAATACATCCTTGTAGCCTATTTTATTTTTTTATATTTTTATAAATTTATTTGTTTTATTTATTTATTTTTGGCTGCGTTGGGTCTTCGTTGTTGCGCGCAGGCTTTCTCTAGTTGCGGCAAGCGGGGGCTACTCTTTGTTGTGGTGTGCGGGCTTCTCATTGCAGTGGCTTCTCTTGTTGCGGAGCACGGGCTCTAGGCACACGGGCTTCAGTAGCTGTGGTGCGTGGGCTCAGTAGTTGTGACTCACGGGCTCTAGAGCACAGGCTCAGTAGTTGTGGTGCATGGGCTTAGTTGCTCTGCGGCATGTGTGATCTTCCCGGACAAGGGATCAAACCCATGTGCCCTGCATTGGCAGGTGGGTTCCTAACCACTGCACCACCAGGGAAGCCCCCATCCTTGTAGCCTATTTTACACCCAATTAGTTTCTAGCTCCCACTCCCTCATCCCTATCTTGCCCACCCCCCCAATGGAAACCACTAGTTTGTTCTCTAAATCTGAGTCTGCTTCTTTTTTGTTATATTCACTAGCTTGCTGTATTTTTTAGATTCCGCATTTAAGTGATATCATACAGTATTTGTCTTTCTCTGTCTGACTTATTTCACTTAGCATAATGCCCTCCAAATCCATCCATATTGCTGCAAATGGCAACATTTTGTTCTTTTTTATGGCTGAGTAGTGTTCCATTGTATATATATACCACATCTTCTTTATCCATTCATCTGTTGATGGACACTTGGGTTGCTTCCATATCTTGGCAACTGTAAATAATGTTGCTATGAACACTGCATTGCCACCATTTAAGTTATAGGCTGTCAATATCTGTAAGAACACAATATTTTTTTAAAAAAGAAAATTTCTCATACAAAGTTCACTTCTCTATCACCCCTGCCTAGACCAGCGCTTGCATAATGGTAGGGGTTCGATAAACATTTGTTGAGTGAATGAATCTATGGCCTGGTGGGAGAGGCAGGTCGATCACACCAGTAAACTGTCATTCTGGTAAGTCCATGGTATAGTTTGGGGGATGGAATATTCTCCGGGGTGAGGGTGGTGCCTGGAAAGGAGAGCTTCATTCTGAAAGGTGAAAGGAGGGGCTGGTGTCAGTGGTAGAAGCCAGCAGCCAGGAGGACAGCATGGGTGACACTGTCGGGGAAGGAAATGGCAAAGAACTGGACATTTCGAGAAAGCCCGTGTGGCTGAAGCATAAAAGTGGCAGGAGAGGGGACTTCCCTGGCGGTCCAGTGGTTAAGACTTTGCGCTCCCAATGCAGGGGGCCCGGGATCGATCCCTGGTTGGGGAACTAAGATCCTGCACCCCGCATGCCACACGGGGCGGCCAAAAAAAATTGAAGCCCAAAACAATAATCCAAAGAAACGTTGCATGTTGTTCCCCTAGATAAACACTAGCAGGCGCTGAGGCCAACATCTGTGCTGTCCCTCCCAGTGGTCTCCAATCAGGCTCAAAGTGACAGGAGAGCGGGACAAAATGAGGCCAGAGGGACTCAGGCCTGGAACACTATGAGCTTCCTGTGGCTGCTCTCACAAGTCGCCACAACCTCTGGCTTAAAACAAGAGAAATTTACGCTCCCACAGCTGTGGAGGCCAGAGTCTGAAATCAAGGTGCCACCAGAGCCACAGCCCCTCCAAAGGCTCTAGGGGAGAATCCTTCCTTGCCTCTTCCAGTTTCTGGGAGCTCCTTGCATTCCTTGGCTTGTGACCACATCACCCCAATCTCTGCCTCTGTCTCCACGTGGCCATCTTTCCTCTGTGTCCTCTTTTCTTCTTGTAAGGACACCAGTCATTGGATTTGGAATCCTATTCAGAAAACCATTATTTCAGTCCTTAACAGGCAGAGACCCTGTCTCCATTAAGCTCACATTAACCCCCAGGTACCAGGGGGTTAGGACTTGGACATACCTCTTTGGGGGACACTTCAATCCACTACAAACATACTCGTGCAATGTCTCCAAAACTCAACCTTTTCCAGCAGTTGAGGGCCCTGGGAAGTCCCCCACTGTCACCAGGATTGAACAAATAAGGAGCAACAGTGAATGGCCAGCGGCAGACTCTAGAGATGCCGCTGAGTGCATTAAACAGGCTCCTTCCTGCGTCTGGGGATATATTTAGGCCAGTGGGGATGTTCCCCTCCCCCGGTTTCTGTAGTTGTATTTCAGTTGGTGAAAACTACAGCCAAAATGAGGATCCCAAAATAAGAACCTCCTTAGGATCTAGAATATTTGAATTGGAAAACATCTCCTAGAAGTGTCTGGTCTCTGTCTGTCTTTTGTTACCTCTTCCTTACCACCTAAGAGATGCCCTTGCAGCTCTTCCTGACACCAGCACCCCTATCCTCGAGCCCCCATTTGGGGGCTTCCTCCACAAGGGGGGAGGGAACCAGGAATTAGTGAGAAATGCAGCTAGCCTGTTCTCAATGGTTCTCAATCACTCGCTGTCTTTTTCCAGCCTAGGCTAGATTTAGACTTCCTCTTCTCTCTTTTCTCCTAAAGGACCATGCATTATGGATGAGGACGATTTTTTATTCAGCAGATGAGAATCACTCTTCTATCAAAAACACCCCTTTAATGCGCTCTCAGAAATCAATGCCCGCCTCTGAACTCCGAGAAGTTTCCTGGCGTGGCTCTGCGAAGGGGCCGGTTGGAAGAAGCTCTCCAGTGACAAACGTTTGAAATATAAAATGCACACACACTCCCACTACAAACACACACAACGTTCCTGACGGGGAAGGAGAACCCCAAACGTCACGAGGGCCTCTCGGGTTACAATCATTCTAACCTGGGAGAGGATGAGGGTAATTTCAAACCTTAAGACAAGTGGTCTCTTTTCCAGGTGGATTGAAAGGTACTGAAATTTCTGTTTCTGACTTTGTGCTGGGCATGTTCCTTCACACAACTGCCCCCTCCTCTTTCTTCATGCTGCTAGGTCTGCTCTAAAATAGGGGTAATCCAGGGCCGGTTTCACCTACACCCAACTCACATGACTGCCCTTCCTACAGACTTGTCCCAGGCCCCAGCCAGTGACAGCTCATCAAAGGGGTGGTGAGGCGTGTGCCCCTCTACTGGTTTCCTTGGTAACTAATGAGCCCACCTGACGTCAATTCCCCTATAACTGGTAATCTCCCCTTCCCCTCGGGAGCAAAGACTCCCACCATGTCCTGCCTGCCACGCGCTGTACACGGTGGGGTGTACACAGTGGGGTGTTGCTCCAGGACCTTGCTTCAGATGTGTAAGTTCCTCCATCCATTAAACCATTGATGCCTCAAAAAAATAGGGGGGAATCAAGCAAAAGCATAAGAGACACTGACCAAACCTTTCAGTTATCAAATACATAAGTTCTGGAGACCTAACGTACAGCGTAATGACTATAGTTAGTAATAACATATCGTATACTTGGAATCTGCTGAGGGTAGTCCTCACCACACACTGACACAGAGTAACTCTGCAAGGTGATGGACGAGTTAGCTTGCCTGTGTTATCATTTCACAATGTACATCTTTAATATATACAATTTTTATTTGTCAATCATACTGCAATAAAGCTGGGGGAAAAAAACTAAAAAAATAAAAAAGAAAGAAAAGAAAAAGATCTGGATGCAAACTCAATTTGGTATGACCCCCATTACACATGCACAGAAATAAAGACTGACAGAACTGGACCTCAAAAAAAAAAAAAAAGGAAAGAGAAAGAACCACCACTGGAAATAGTCCAGAGACAGTAAAAGTAATTAGGTGGGTAATTTTCTTCTTCTATTTCTAAAATAGATATCATTAACAGATATGAGCTAGTTTTACTAGTTAGTTTCTTAAAACTGCTTTCAAACTGTACTCATGGAAACATGAAGACCAGGAAGTGTGCAAAACACATTAAATTGATTCATTGTGAATTTTTCCTTTTTCCAGTAAAAAATTCTCACTACTAGTCCTGCTAACTAATACTTACTGAGCGTTAACTATGTCCCAGATGCTCGTCTACATCCTTTGCATGTATCACCTCTTTTAATCCCCTGTGAGACAGACGCGATGACTATCCCCACTTTACAGACGAGGGAACTGAGACACAGAGATGTCGAGTGACTTGTCCCAGATCACACAACTGGAGCTTGGACTTGAAACCAAAGGCTCTTAGTTGATATCCCTTCCTGCCTCTCTGTTAAAAAGCTAAATGTATATCAATACCAACCAGATAAAATATGCTCTTGCCAAAATGTGGACTACTGGGCCGCCGTTAAAAAACACGAGGGAGTTCTCTGCAAACTGACATGGAAAGTTCTCCAACATCCAGTGTTAGAGAAGGTGTTTGGGGGAAAACCCTCAGGCAGTTTCCCCATCGCGGGACTGAAGTCTCCTGCTTCACACATAGCAATGAATGATTTTTCTTATCAGATGTGAAACAAATCAGATTATCCCACGTTGAGGATTATCCTTAAATAATTTACGATCACTAAATATTTTCCAAAGGCATTTATACACATTGCTACATGCAGAACATGAAATGCTTACAAAGGTCCTCTGAACAGTCTCTCTCTCCCCCCAGAGATCACGGCAGCTTGCTATTCATTGTCACTATTGAGAGAGAGGGAGAGGGGGGGAGGGAGGGAGGGAGGGGGGGAGGGAGGGAGGGAGGGAGAGGGAGGGAGGGAGGGAGAGAGAGGGGGAGAGGGGGGAGGGAGGGAGGGAGGGGGGGAGAGAGAGAGAGAGAGAGAGTGCGCGCGCTGCGCGCGCGCGCGCGCGCGCGAGCGAGCTGCCTGTGGAATCGGCCTCTGGTTAGTAACACAGTGACTGCCCGTTATTGCCGCCACCTTGTCCACCAGGGGCGGGGCGGAGGGGGGGAGGGCTGATAAAAAGGAGAGATTGTCTCCCTCTCTGAAGCCTGATGTGGGGCATCTGTTTGAGTTGAGGGAGAGGAGATGGATATTCACACATTTGAATAAAGAACTGAAAGCTCACCAGCAGAGGCTGAAGGCCAGGGGGGTCATTTCCGGATCATGCTGAATACCGATTTGGGGGGAAGGAACAGTTAACCATCCTTAATGGCTTTCTTCTGGTATCCTTCAATGTCTTGAGCCTTCTGTGCATCACTTATTTTAAAAGAGCCAAAATTAGGCCTTTGGAGGAACCCTTGATTTTGACAAGGTCATAATAGAGCATGATAACATTTATGTAAAATGGAACCCCACAGAAATATGATATGTTTTTAATGGGTGCATATAGAGGAAGTCTTATTCAGCAAGACTGAAAGCCACTGGTTAAAGCAGGAGAAAAACATTTCAGTGATACAACCTACTCTAAACATTTTCCTTATAAAGTTATCAATTTTGCATATTCACCAACCATTGTCTGCAGGGCCAAGGCCTTTCCTTAGCATTTGTGTCAGCCAATCGTTGGGCCATGCCATCTTTCCTGTGTAAATTAATTCATTAAGGCAGATCTATGACTTCAAGCTACAGTATTAGAGAGAGTACAGTATAGTGGGTTCATACCCAGCCCAGCTCTTATTAGCTTATTAGCTGTGTAATCTTGAGCAAGTGGCTCAACCTCTCTGTGCTTCAGTTTCCTTATCTGAACAAAGGAGTCCTTACCTCAAAAGCAGACTATAAGAATTAAATGGCTTAATTCTTGTAAAGTGCTTCCAGAAGGTCTGGACCAGAGCTGTGATGATACGTAGAATGATGTATTAAAGTTTAAATCCCCATTCATACTCCTTTCCTTCTGGGAGCCCTTCTGTGTTGCACCAACCTCACCTGCTGAGTCCTTCACTCGGCCCTTGTGAGTAGCACAGTGTCCCCTAAATCAGACTAGTACCTCCCTTGGGGTGAGGCCTACAGTCGTCTCTTTTGAGCAAAGACCTTTGCCTGGGATTCAGGCAGAGTCTTTGCTCCCAGTCAGTTTTCAAGCTGGTGGCTACGGAAGATTGTATTTTCCAAAACCAGTATTTCCCACTCACATGCTCTCCTCTCCCATGAGGATGTGGGGTCTGTGTCCCTCTCCCTCGACACTGGGTGAGGCTTCATGACGGCCTCCAACAACAGTGTTGCTGAAGTGACACTACGTGACTTTTAAGGCAAAGTCATAAGAGGCAACACAGCCTCTGCCTGGGTCATCCAGCACCTCCTTGGATCCCAGTCCCCAGGCTACAAGGAAGCCCAGGCCATGTGGAGAGACCATATGAAGAGGACCCAGGGCTCGTGACCCTCCTGAGCCCCCAGCACCAGCCAGCACCAGCCTGGCAGCCACATTCTGGAAGCAGGTCCTTCAACCCCAAACAGAAGTGTCCCTGGCTGATGACATATGGGACAGAGCCTTCCAGGCAAACCTTGCCCAAATGGCTGATTCATGAGCCAAATAAATGACTCTTGTTTAAGCAACTAAGTTTGGGGGTTTGATGAGCAGTAGACAACTGGAACGGTGGCTAGACCCAGCCAGCCCAGGAAATTTTCATTTGCTTCCTGTTGGGGAGGGGACCTCTCTGCCAGGGCGAGGAGCCTGCCTGCTGCTCTGAAACACATCTCTCTTAACACAGTCTGCCAGGTGCAAACATCTGGAGCAGCAAAGTGCATTCCTCGCATGGAGGAAATTCAGGTCACAGCTGGACAGCGGTCAGGGAGGCAAGATGCACAGCAGACACCTCCCCAGCACCGCCGTCAGATGGAGGTGGGTGGGAGGATGAAGACACAGTTTGTCCCGTGTGCACTGAAAGTTACATCCTTGTTCCAAGATGTTTCCCGGTCCCCGGCTCTGCTGACAAGCTCCTCAGTTCACTGGGCAAAGGTCCCCTCAACCATTACATCTTTCCCTTCTCCACATCTCGCCAGCTCTTTCAAGTCAGACTTACATTGTGCTCAACCTCTCTTTCCAAATTGGAACCATCAGCAAATCCTACCAATCCTCCCTTCACAATGTATCCACAACTTTCCACCCTGGTCCAAACCACCATCCTCTCTCACCTGGACCATTGCAGTCACATCCTCCCTGGTCTTCCTGCTTCTGCCCCACAGTTTATCCTCCACAAGCAGCCAGAGGATCTATTTGAATGCAGGCTAGGTTATGTCACTCAAAGTTCTCAGGTGGTCCCATCTCACTCAGAGAAAAAGCCAAGTGTCCCCCAAGATCCTGCATGATGCAGCCCCGTATTTCCTCTCTCAGTCCCTCACTCATCTGCTCCTGCCACACTGGCTCCTCACTGTTTCTTGGGCATATCAGGTCCACTCCAACCTCAGGACCTTTGCACTTGCCATTTCCCTTGTCCGGAATGATCTTCCCTTAAATATCTGCATGGGTCGTTTCCTCACTTCCTTCACATCTTAAGTCGACTTTTCAATAAGATCTCGCTTCCCACCCATCTCAAAACTTCAACTCACCCCAACACTTCATAACCTCCTTTTTGTCATATATTTTCTCCTTGGCTTTTACCCAGTATGCTGGATATTTTACTTATCTTCTTTACAGACTGTTTTCCCCACTAATACTTCAAGTCCAGGGGGGGACGGTTATTTTCATCTGTTTTGTTCACTGCTGAATCCCTAGCACCTAGAGCAAAGTCTGGTACATAATAAATGCTCAATAAATATTTGTTGAATAAATGGAGAACTTCAAGACTCAGTCTGAGCCTTGATTGTTCTAGGACTCCCTTCTTATGAATGCCCACCCCACCCCCACCATGGGGGAGGCACTTACCAGAATACATTAACGTCATCAGTATCCCCATCATTGTCATTACCACTTACCCTCACTACATGCCAAGCCGTCTGTTAAGCTCCTTATATTAGAACTGTCAGGTTAAGTACAGGGTATTCACGGTAAGTTTGAACTTTATATAAAGTTCAAATATATATATTTGAACTTTATATAAAAATGTATAGTATTTCTTAGTGTAAGTATGTCCCACGCAATATTTGGGAAATGCTTATACTTGAAAAAAGGTGTTTATCAACCACATTAGGCACAGGTGTCCCAGATTTTTATTTGCTGAATCTGGCAACCTTACTTAACATATTATTTCATTTAACTGTCATGAGATAAGTATCATTATTGCCCTACTTTAGTTGAGGGGATGCAGCACAGTGGCTGCAGGGCTGGGGGCAAGACAAAAAGAAACGGGGAGAGATGCGTCATGCAGCCAAATAGCTCTCTGTCAAACCTGGGAACCAAAAGAAAAATAAGAAGTTGGAAGCGCCTGCTACTTCAAATGAGGAAACAGAAAAGAAGTGACAAGAGTGGCTTGTATCCAAGCAGAGAGAGATGAGCCTCTGCTTCTGAAAAATGAATGAAACGAGACTTTGGGGGAAGTGGATTCTCCGTTGTTGAAGATAACAAGAGTGATCCAGCCTCTGGAGAAGATACGAGAGGCGCTCCAGGCTGTCAAGGACGCCAAGGGGAACAGAGAAATGGGCTTTCAGAGTCCGAGGCCTGCCCCCTCCAGGCCGCAACATCCCTCGCTATCACGAAGGCAGGTTGCCCTGCACAAGCTCAGGGGCACCACCTGCAGGAGAGAGCACTGCACTTCTGGGTTATCATCTCTGGGAACCACCAACGAGCCCTCTGTCGACTGTTTTATAAGTACAACCTCCCTCCGCAGCCCAAGTGCCCTCCTTGCACTGGAAGCTCCCCAAGAAGTAAGTTTCCTCTTTCTGGTAGTTTTCATACCACTCAGCATATATATTTTATTTTATTTTATGAACATCTTTCTGCCACCAATAGGATGGACACTCCATGCTAGCAGGGTAAAAGTACACCACCTTTCATTAGTTCTGTTCATTGCTGAATCCGCAGTGACTAAAGCAGTTTCTAGCAGGTGAAAAATAGTCAGTACATGGATGTTAAATGAATGAATGAGCAAGTGCAGCTTCCAGTTGGGAACCTTAATGGAAGGGGGCATGCCCTCTCCCCTCTTCTCCCTTCCTACTGGTTGGAATGCCAACCTGGTAACAGTGAGTGAACCTTAATGGAAGGGGGCATGCCCTCTCCCCTCTTCTCCCTTCCTACTGGTTGGAATGCCGACCGGGTAACAGTGAGTGATCTACACAGATGAAGACACTGCCCAGGAATGGTGGAGAATAGGAATCAATAGGATAGGGGGCACCTGGCTCCCTGCACCAGCAAGCACACGCCAGCCCTGCACTGCTTACCCTTGTAACCTTACAAGAGTAAGAGGAGAAAATGAATACACCTGGCTCAAGCCATTGCTACTCTGGCCTCTGATACAGCTGGTGAAGCTCCAGTAAGCAATTTCAGCCTCTGCATCCGGGGGGAAGTGAGCTCAGAGGCAAGGGCGCTGGGTTCTGCGGGGGATGGGCAGCAGAGAAAGCGCCCCAGGCAGACCACGGTGACAAGGTCTTAACAAATGGGCAAAGGAAGCGATGGTGGTCCCAGCAGAGGACACAAACCCCGCAGAGGCCTAGAAGGATGAGTGGCCACGGCACATTCAGGGGACAGCTGGTCAACTGGTGCGCTGGATCGCCAGGGCCAGGTGGAGAGGGGAGATGTGCTGCGGATACAGGCAAGGTCTCGGTTAAAACCCCGAGCATGCTCAGTTTCGGGGGAAATGTTCTCTCTGGCTCCGGTCCTCTGGCCTGGGGGAAAGCTCTATGACCTCCGCCTTGCGTGGGAAACGAGTGAGCCCTGAGATTCAGGTTTGAGGAAAGGGTCTCACCTGGACCAGTTACCAGAGGAGGACCAGAGGCTGAACCACCTGACCCCTCCGTCAGTAGGGCTGTGTCCCCGGAGAGGATCCGAGGACACCAGTGTCACGCGGCCATCCTATCACCAAGTATCACTTCCATCTCTCTCTGAGTTTCAATGTTTCTGTCAGCCTTTCGGATGTGTAAATTACAGGAAGGTCCTCAGCTAACCATGTGTCCTGTCTCTGGTTCAGGAAATACAGTCACTCTACATATAATCTCCAGAAAGACATCCTGACGTTCTTAGAAGGGTTTGGGTCCAAGTTTTAGAGCAAAGAGCCCAGGAAGAAGCTATACTCTGACCCTAAAAACAAACGACCCAAATGGCCCTCAGAGATGTCACATTAACAGCCCTGCCCAAAGCATCTTTTGTCCTTTTAAAATGTGCTTTTCAGTGTATGTTCCGGGGGAGAATTGGCCTGGTTCCTGAAACCCCACTCTAATTGTATATAATGTTTATATAGTAATTAGGACTCACTATGCCTTACAGTTTAAGTGGAATTGAATTTTTATGGGAACGAGAGAATTAGAGGGAAAGAATTCTAGCATCTTTGAATTCACTGACCTCACTCCTAATGGGGAAACTGGCTGTTGGGACCTCAGAGATGTGTCCAGAAACCACTGTTCTTTTTGTGGCCCCTTGGGAGCAGGAAAATAACAAACAAAACTCTCGCCATCGCTCTCATCGGCCTCTTAAATCCAAACTTAGAGAACAGACGTTGTAAGACAGTAGCCAATAGTCACTTTCCTACCATTCAATGGATTCTGTTTGTTCAATATTTTAAAGTTCAGAAATTTCACATAAAAATCTGGATTTTCGGGCTTCCCTGGTGGTGCAGTGGTTGAGAGTCCACCTGCTGATGCAGGGGACACGGGTTCGTGCCCCAGTCCGGGAAGATCCCACATACCGCGGAGCGGCTGGGCCCGTGAGCCACGGCCGCTGAGCCTGCGCGTCCGGAGCCTGTGCTCCGCAACGGGAGAGGCCACAACAGTGAGAGCCCCGCGTACTGCCAAAAAAAAAAAAATCTGGATTTTCAGCTTCTCTTGACATCTCAGAGACCAGGCCACGCTAAGCCTGCATTCTCATCTGACGACAGTGGATTGAAAGCAAGTGGCAGCTGCACCCTTTAGACAGGCGCATGCTTTCCACTTTGCCACAGCCCCTACTAGTCCTTATTGCCTCTCCAGCACCACCCATTTTCAGTGCTCTTAGCATTCTTAAGGTAGGACAGTCATTCTCTGTACCCATGTTTCTATCAGAAGCGGGGAAATGTAAGAGTGGTGGCCAAATGATTCCAAGAAACATGAGATAGATCTTATAAGTTTGTGGATGTGATGAACATGGCCAAATCTTTCTTGACTGAAAATATCCCTGCATCAATATCACCCAGCATCTTTACTAGTTTATGATGTCTTGCCTGGTCCTGGTAGTCACGGGAATTCGTGATCCCTTCTCTTATAGGTTACATTATGGTTCCCAGTTCATACCACTCCCCCTGTCCATATGACTTTGCTGTCCTCCCCACTAGAGGTAGACTGTACTTCCCCATGCTTTGACCTTGGGCTCAACCATATGACTTGTTTGGCTAATGGGACTTGGGCAGATGTATCACAAACATAGGCTTATGTGCAGTTAGGTTTATGCTCCTGACCTTTGCCATTGCCATGAGAAACGCACACTTCATGTAGCCTCTGTTTCAAAAAGAACACAGTTTGGAGCCAAGCCCAAGAGAGCCCAGCCTTGATCAGGCAACCCAACAGACACATGACCAAGAAAAATTAGAAAGTCTTATCAGCCACAGAATTTGGGAATGGTTTGTTATGCGGCAGCGTTATGGCATTAGGTGACTGATACATTTGCCGTCATAGAATCTCATAATACCCCCATCGAGTTGGTGGCCTGGACTTCCAGGACCCCCAGACAAGAGGTTTCTCTTCCTTTTTAAGACCTCACAATGTTGCAGGCATGTGTAATTAAAATGAACAGCATTTCCCCTCCATGAGGTATGAAGTGAATCTGGTTAATTGTGGGCCTTTTAGTCAGAGCCCACGGACCCCCAGCTGCTGCTCCCTCCAGCATCGCAATTTGGAACACCACCAACTTAGCCCCAGTCAGACAGCTGACTCAGGATTTCTGAATGTCATCAGGGTTGGGGAAAGAAATGGCACGCACAGATTGGCTTCATCTTGTTTTCAAATGTAATGTGAAAATGCTAAATGGAATCAATATAACGTGATCAATATGTACCTCTCGACAGCCAGTCAATCAATACACACGGAGCTGTATCTTCAGGGAGAGCGTGCTGGGTGCTTGGCAAGGCACAGTGATACATTAATCACAGACCCACATCAAAGACCTCAGCACTGAGTTGGGGAGATGTGACTTATACAAATGGCAGATGGAGGACCCTGGGGCTCTCTCCCCCTGCCCAAGCTCTGGATGTCAGCGTTCACTGGGGCCCAGGCTGTGCCATCTTCAACTAGCCCTCTGTACCCTCTTTCCAGGAAACCTCGTCCATCCCCAGGGCTTCAAACTGGGTCTCTATGCCTGTGTCTAGTTTCTAAGCCCATACTCACAAATCAAGTACATATTGGACAGCCCCACTTTGGTCCCTCACAGGCGTCTCACACTTAAAATGTCCAAGGTGGGTTTGATGATCTTTCTGCCCATCCCTGACTTTCCTCCAGTCCTTCCCACAACAGTAAAGGGGACCACCCAGTTGCTCCAGGCAGAAACCTGCAAGTTATCCTTGGCATCTCCCTTTCTTCCCCCCATGTATCCCACACCTGATCAAAGTCCTATAGATGCTACTTCCAGAATCCACCCACTTCTCTCTCAGTCTCCATGGCCAGCACCTAGTCCAGGCCATCAGGACATCTCACCTTGATAAAGACAACAGCCATCTCAACGGTTTTCTCACATCTACTCCATCACCACCTGCAGCCTGAACGAGCACTTTGGAAATCTGGAAATGTACTGGTTGATACGATGATGGGGACACTCCACTGGCGATGGCGGGAGGGGGAGAAGGATGCTAGGTGACTTGCAATAGGTGAGACGTCTCCACGAAAAGAATCGTCCCCGAACCCACACAATTTTAGAATGTCCCACCTGACTTGCACATAGGAAAAAAAAGTGTTTGAAATGAACTGCTAGCACTTAACTCCTGTTCACATATAAAAAAGGATTTTTCACATGACTTTGATGAATCCTGGATTTTCCAGGAAGTCAACTATCATGTAAATATAAATTAAGACTCTGTACCTCCTTGTATTTTAAACTTTTAAAAAGAGTTATTCGCCATTTTGCAAAATCACATCACCTACAGAAATGCCAACCGTGTTATCTGAGCGGCCGTTATATCTGGATTTGTAGCTCTTGTCTGCTGTTCTTCTAGGGCTACGTATAGGTGCCAGCACAAGGCACTTCTTTTTTAATCTTCTAGCAGTTATACAGGAGCGTTTGTTTACTGACAGTATATAGTATTTTACTAGAAATTCATTTCATTTCATTTCTCCCAAATAAATTACTAAGAAACTAAGTTACACTGAGGGCAGCACACACACACACACACATATATAAGATTGTATAGATAAGCTGTATGTCTATTCATTTTATTTCATGAGGGTAAAAGAGGCCCTACAAAACATGTTATAAAGGGAATCATTGAATCTGCTAGAATGGGAAAACATTAATTTAGCGGAAAATATCTCTGGAAATAGATACGGAGGGCAGAGGGGTGGGGTGTGGGCTCCTGAGTTATGGGAAGAAATAGCCACTGCGAAAAATTAACAGATAGCTTGCAGCCAGAAGGCATTTAAAAATAAGGAAATGGGAAAAACCTTAAAAAAAAAAACAACTTTAGATGTTGAAATGATTTTTGTTCAAAAAATTAGAAAGAAAAAACTTCCTTCCAAGTCAGCAGACTTAGGTTTTCATCTTTCTCTTCAGAGGACAGTTAACAATCCCGGGTGCTTTCCACTCTCTGGGGGATTTCAGTGCCCTTAAGACACAGCCTTGAGGTCTGCTTGGGGTCTCCACCCTGCCCCCCTCTCTCTGGGCTGGGAAGGAGAAGCAAAGGACCTAGGACAAACCTAATTTTTTATGTTTCATCACTGAGTCAGAATAACCTGGAGGCGACTTCCATGGGGTTTGCGGTGAGCTGGGAGCCTGTAGCTCAGGGAGGGAGTTTTATAGAGAAGCCCCTTCAAAGGCTTTAAAATGTTCCTTTTTTCCCCCTTTTGCCTCAGGACTGCTATTTGTAGAAACAAGGTATTTTGTCTCATTAAAAATCCACTGAAAACAGAAATGTCTCAATTAATTATCCCCTTACCCGAGACTGTCAAAGAAATCAAGGTACCAGGATTGCTGAAAAATGCTGATATCAATGGCTCCCGTCTTACCCCAAACAGGCAAAACGGTGAAGGGGTGGCTTGCCTCTCAGGAGGAAAATATATAGAAAAATTATCGACAACTTAGATATAAGGCAAAAGGATCCTACATACTCTTTCAAAATCAGACCAGAACAATTCTGCCCAAGGACTGGCTATTGCTCTGGGGCACTGGTTTTCAAAATGTGGTCCCTGATAGCAATGCAGATTCTTGGGTCCCATCCTAGACCTACTGAATCAGAAACTCTGTGCGTGGGGTCCAGCAAACTGTGTCCTAACAAGCCCTGTGTTTGCACAAGGGGATTCGGATGAAGGCCAAAGCACGAGAACCACTGTGGAGGAGAAAATGTAGCTTTGCTGGACTTTTCATTTCTTTCTTGATTGAAGCCAAGATTCTGGCTAGATATGAAAGAATACTGACTGTATGACTCCATTATACGAAATTCAAAAACAAGAAAAATGAATCTATGCAACAGAGATCAGAGAGAGGTTACCCTCTGGGGAAGTATTATGGAACAGGAAGGGCCAGATGAAGTTCTGGGGTGCTAGAATGTTCCATATCTTATCTACATAGGTGTATACATATGTCAGTATCACCAAGCCGTGGCTTAAGATTTATGTACTTTTAAAACGTAAAGATATAAAGCTCCACAGGTGATTCGGATGCCCCACTGAGGTTGGGAGAAAAGACTTATTCCACCCACACCAAAAAAACCTTTTCATCCTGAATATTGCTAATTAAGAACTAGAGCTTCCAACAGCCCAGCCTGCTTTGTTCCAAAACCGTAATATGCAGAACTCAAGCTTTGTAAAATGGATGAATTAGCTGGCAATTATCTGCTTTGCAGAAGTGCTCACCGTGGGTTCCTTTAAATGGCAGGTTCCCTTAGGTACATCTGAAAATGTGATCTAAGTTGTCAAAAGGCTATGTATTCACAGATGTTAATAGATGCACAAAGTGTCGGTGACTTATTGGTTTGGGGGCAGGTGGGTCCAGGTGGAAGGAGGGAATTCGGCCGTAATACTCTAGACTGAGGTCGGGGCTCCTCTGAGAAACAGGAAACCGCCATCTTCAGATGCTCATGTTCTGAGTATTGTTTCACGTGGGTGGAGGAAAAACCCTTAGAGAACAGAGGGCAGGGACCACAGAAAACTCAGCACCCTAAAAATGTGCTGGGCTCAGCATAGAAGGAAGAAGATGGCATCAAGGTAGCACAGTTCAAACTTCAACATGCATCGGAATCACCAGCGATCTTGTTAAAATGCAGACACTGGGTAGGGCCTGAAAGTCTGTATTTCCTCCAAGTACTCAGGGGAAGCCAATGCTGCTGGTCTATGTACCAGACTTTGAGAAGCTTGAGAAGCAAGGACAGAAGAGGGATAACTTACATGGATTATCTTACTTCATCCTCACAAACATGCTCTAAATGTATGTTATTAACCTCATTTTACAGATAGGGAAACTGAGGCAGAGAACAGCTAAGTTGCCCAGCTAGCAGGTGGGATTTGAACTCAGGCCTGTCTGACCCTAGTCTTACTGCCAACACAGTTAGGGACAGAGCAGAACTGGAGCAGACACAGCCTTCCTTCTCCACCCTGTTACTCACCCTCCACCTTCCCCCATCTCTCCCCCGACATCTCATGGCTCTGAAGGTAGACAGTTAGCTAGCCTCCAGCCAGCCCTCTGTCTCCAATTATATTCAATTACAATTGGAAAGCTATTTATGGTGAGGAATATAGATGAGGACTGTAGTAACATCCCCTCCACTCCCCGCTACCCTCTCCACCCCTGTAGCTAAAATTCCAAGAGAATATCAACAATTAGGAATTGGCCAGAGACCAAGGTGCAGAATTTAGCATCACTGTTGCAGGCGTGACCTTGGTCACTATTATCCGCGTTAGACTTTTGTGTGTTTTCTGTTGAAACTTAGAAAGCTTCCCTTTCCCCTCACAGCCCACTTTGAATAAACTCCACACAGCAGTGGGGTTTATGAAAGAGCTTCTTTTTTTAATAAAATTTACATCTCCAGCTAATCCCTCTACCTTTCCTCCCGTGGACACACAAAGCATCACTTTGAAAGGTGAGTTCCTGTGGGTACCAAGTGCTTTGACTGTGAAAAGAGATTAGAAATGCAGAATGATGAAACTCCCAAGACAGAGGAGCCTAGGAAGCCACGGTGGCCTCGTGCCGTGCCTGAAAAACTGAACCACAGACACAGCTGGAGGGGGCCGTAGACCTCGTGCAGGTGCCTGCTCTCCCGCCAGTGCCGGGCTTCACTGGCACTCCCGCTCCAGTTTCCTGTCTTGCACTGAGCCTGGCTCTGTGCAAATACATTGACTGCTGAATATTTACAAAAAGAGATTCTTCCCCCTGCCCCTCCCTGGGCTCCTTCGGTGGGCACATCTGAGGTACCAGAAACTCAAACACCAGCCAAAAGCAAGCTGAAGTAGCTATAGTTAATTTCAGACAAAGCTGACTTTAGAACAAAGGCTATTTCCACGATAAAGAAGGGTATTGCATAATGATAAAGGTGCCCATTGTCCAAGAAGACGTAACAATGCTGTGTCTGTACTTAACAACAGGACATCAAAATAGATGAGGTAAAAAGTAATAGAACTGAAAGGAGAAATAGACAAATCCACCAATGTAGTTGGATGCTTCAACATTCTTTTCTCAGTAATTCATTGAACAAGTAGGCAGAAAATCAGTTTGGATACAGAAGGTCTACATAATATGACCCACCAAATGGGCCTAATTAATATTTATAGAACACTCTATCCAACAACAGAAGAAAGTACATTTGTCTCAAGTGTGCATGGAACATTCACCAAGATGCACCATGATCTGGACAATAAAACAAACCTTAACAATAGCAATCATTCAAATTCTGTTCTTGCAAAATTAAGTTATGATCATACAAAATTAAACTAGAAGCTGTTGACTGAAAAAATGCACAACCTGTAGGTTGAGAATTACGTTTTATTTGGCAGACAAAACCGAGGACTTAAGCCCAGGATGCAGCCTCTCAGACAGCTCTGAGAGACTGTTCGGAAAGGGCAAGGGAGGAGCCAGGACATAGACGAGTTTTTGCAACAAAGACCAGGTAGCTGGAACTTCAAAACATTACTGTTAACTAAAGAAAACCAGATATCTCAAATGAATGAATTTAGCACTTTTCTATGTATGGGAAGATGCAAGAGTCTGGGCTCACTGAAATCGTTCCTTTGATGTGCACCTTAGCTATCTGGGGCCAGCATCCTGTGCTTTTCCCAGCCCGAGTCCCCTCAGAGTGCAAAGTTGTTGGGTGGGGGGGGGGGGGGGGAGGGGGGGCTGCAGTGGCTGAGGACTTGGCAGCGGGCAGCCCCCTCTGTCTCCATCCTGAGTTTCCCGGCAGGGTTGTGTATAGTGGCTTGATGGCTGCAACATCCTTTATTTACTGATATGGCAGGCAACACTTTTCATTCACAAAGCCAATAAGAGAAAGATATCTGGAAAATCCCCAAATATTTGAAAATTAAACAACACACTTCTAAACAACTTGTTGAGACTCAAGAGGAAATCCCAAGGGAAATTTTTAAATTTGGGGCTGAATGAAAATGAGAATAAAACATATCAAGGTTTGTTGAATGCAGCTAAAGCAGTGCTTAGATGGAAATTCATAGTATTAAATGCCTGCCTTTGAAAAGAAGAAAAATCTAAAATCAGTAACCAAAGCTTCCACCTCAAGACACTAGAGAAAAAAGAGTAAATTAAACCCAGGGCAAGCAGAAGAAAGGAAATAATAAAGATTAAAGCATAAATCAATGAAATTGAAAACACAAAAGCAATAGAGAAAAGTGATGAAAACCAAAATCTGGTTCATTGGAAAGATCAATAAAATTGATAAACCCTAGTAAGAGTGAACAAGAAAAAAGAAAAGAAACCAATTACCAATATCTGAAATGAAAAAGGGTACACCACCACTGGATCCACAGGTGCTAAAATGATAATAAGACAACACTCTGAACACCTTCATGTTCATAAATTCAACAGCTTAGATGAAACAGAACAATTCCTTGAAAGATACAAACTACCAAAACTCACTCAAGAAGAAATAGATAACCTCAGTTGTCCTATATCTATTAAAGATACTGGATGTATAGTTGAAAACTTTCCCCCAAACCCCTATAAACTCCATGCCCAAACGGTTTCACTGGCAAATTCTCCCAAACACTTAAAGAAATAATACCAGTTCTGCAGAATCATCTCCAGAAAATAGAAGAGGAGGAAATATTTCTTAACTCATTTTCTGAGGCCAGTATTATTCTAGTACCAAAACCAGACAAAGACATTACAAGACCACAGATGACAAAACCCTTAACAAAAGAGTAGCAAATGAAATCCAACAGCATATAAAATACATAAAAAGGATATCATGGCCAGTGGCATTTACCCAAGAATGCAAATCTACTTCAATTTCCAAAAATCAACTGGTAAAAAAACAATTTATATAATTCACTATATTAACAAAGTAAATAAGAAAAATCATGATCATCGCAATACATACGGAAAAAGCATTCAACAAAATTCCACATTTACTAATGTTAAAAACCCTCAGCAAACTAGGAATAGAGGTAACTTTCTTAACCTAGTAAAGGGCATCTACAAAAAACCTATAGCTAATATCATACTCAGTGGTAAGAGAATGCATTCCCCCTAAGAATGGGAACCAGGCAAGGGTTTCCTCTCTCATCACTCCTATTGAACATCCTGTTGCAAGTTCTAACCAATCCAATAAGATAAGAAAAAGAAATAAAAGGCATATAGATTGGAAAATGTTCCTATTTATACCTAACACCATCTATGTAGAAAATCTGATGAAATCTACAAAAAGTTCCTGGGACTAATAAATGAGTTCAGCAAGGTCAATAAGTAAAAATAAATCATAGTCCTATATGTTAACAGTGAACAATTTGAATTTGAAATTTCAGCAATAGTATTTATAATAGCACCCAAGAAATGAGATTTTTAGGTATGAATCTAGCAAAATATGTGAAGGATCTACATGCTAAAAACTATAAAACATTGATGAAAGACATCAAAAAGGTCTAAATAAATGGAGAGACATGTTGTGTTCATGGATTGAAAAACTCAATATTGTTAAGATGTTAATTTACTACAATTTGATCTAGAGATTCAATGCAATCCAAATCAAAATCCTGCAAACTCTTTTGCAGAAGTAGACAAGCTGATTCCAAAATTTATATGGAAAGGGAAAAGCCCTAGAACAGCCAAAACAATTCTGAAAGAATGAAGTTGAAGGAATCTCACTGCTTGGTTTCAAGACTTACTATAAAGCTAAAGTAATTGAAATGATATGGTATTGGTGAAAGAATAGACACATAGATCAGTGGAACAGAAACAAGAGCTCAGAAATTGACTCACACAAATATAGTCAACGGATTTTTGACAAAGAGGCAAAGGCAATTCAACAGAGAAAGGATAGTCTTTTACACAAATTGTGCTGAAACATTTGGACATCCATTTTGAGCGCTTACTGTGTCAAGCACCATATTAAGTGTTTTCCATGCATAATCATATTTAATCTGTATAAAACACCATGAAATCAGTATTATTATTTCCAATGCTCAGATATGGACACTGAGGCTAAGTATTTGCCTGAAGTCATACAGTTAGTATGTGGCAGAGCCAGATTTCAATCAAAAAGTCTAGCAGCAGAGACGGAATTCAAAACCATAGCAGCCACTTGGTCTCAGGCAAGTTACTCAGTCTCCCTGAGACTCAGTTTCCTCATCTATAAAATGGGAATATTAGTTCTTACTTCCAAGGACTGATGCAAGACTTAAGGGAATACAGAGCACCTGGAGCCTAGTAGGTGTTCAATAAATGTTAGTTCCACCTCCTCCTCATTCCTAAATGCCTGTCACTGGGCAAGGCACACAACAGGCTGTCCCTCCGTTTGTGACAGACATGCTGCTTCCAGAGAGGAAGGACACCTTGTCTGGGTAAGTATCGGTGGCTTCTCCTACTTGTGTCTAGATCAGTCTGCGGAGCTACCTCATTCAGAGAAGGCGCTTCAAGGTCCTCCTGGGTCTGAGGACCAAGAGATGCCCCCAGGCTTGAGTCATCCTCAACTCTTGAAGGAATGACTGAAGTCTGAAGCCAAGACACTATTCCTCAGAACGACTCAATACATCCTCCTCTAGGATGCCTTGAGGTCTTCCTTATGCCAGGAGGTCTTCTCTACGTCAAAAATCTGTACTTATTCATCCATCCCCTTGTTCATGCATTTGCTAGATATCTGCTTCCTTGGTAATTACATTATGTCTGCCATGTTCTAGCTGCTGGGGATGGAGAAATAAACCAAATGCCTTCCCTGCCCTAGAGGAAGTCATCTTCTAGGAGGAAATGCTATGGACACTTGTCATGTTTCCTCGCAGTCCAGCTCCTTTTTAATCCCCTTCCCATGTTTGGGGGAATTTCTGCCTTTCCATGGCAGAAGGCAGAGGCTCAGTCTCCCAGCATTCCTTGCACCAGCACATCATTATGTGACATAGGCTTCACCAATCCGACATCGTCACGTGGTACTTCATTTCAGAAGTGAGCAACTGAAGACACAGAAGCCCAAAGAAACTAGTTCTGGGTGTCTGGCTTTCGGAGGCATCAGAGGCTTTATTCAGTGAGATTTGTAGCTTTTTTCCTTACTGTGTAGCCTCTGAGCTGCCTCTGGCCCTCCTAGAGATTCTGAGAACCGCCTCATCTCCTTTAATAAATTTTCTTTCTATTTAAACGTCTAGAGTGGATTCTGTCATTTGCAACTAAGAAATCAGGCTGATAAGGAAGCAAAGGTAGTAAAACAGTTAACTCTAAAATAGTGTGACAGGGACTGTAAGAAGGAGCTATTAGGTTACAGATAAAGAAACAGTCCACCTGCAAGGCACTATAAGAGAGCGGTCATGAGCACAGTTCTTGGAGTCCAAGTCCTGGATCATGCTCTGGCTCTGCTACTCTTTAGCTGTGTGATGTTAGCTTAGTTGGTCAACTTCTCTGACCCTTAATTTCCTTTTCTTTGAAACAGAGACAATAATACCTGACTCAGATGAGGGTTGTGATAATAGCATAACCTTTGTAAAGCAAATGCTATTAAGCATGATAAAGACTTATTAAATGGCAATTATGATCAGCATTGCCATCAACCGGGCCAGCACTGCTGGGGGAAAGTCAGGGAAGGTATCTTGGAGGAGAGGGCACTTAAACCCTGCATTAAAAGAATCAGAGTAAGAATGTACCCACAGCTAACACATCTGTTGTCCTGGATTACCTGGGAAGCAGAATTAAATGTTACCTCAAAAACATAATACGGATCTTGACTGTGAATATGCTGAATGAAAGAAACCAGATACAAAAGAGTCTATTCTGTATGATGCCATTCGTACAAAATTCTAAAACAGGAAAAAGCAATCTGTAGCGACAGAAAGAGGATCAGTTGTTTCGAAAGGCAGGAGCAGGTGCTGGAGCTAGGGGGATCGCCTACAAAAGAGCACGAGAACATTTTCTGGAGTGACAGGAAAGTCCTATATCTTGATAGCGATTGTGGTTACATGGGTGTATGCATTTGTCAAAACCCAAACTGTACAGGTAAAATGGGTGTATTGTATTGTATCTAAATTATACTCTGTAAAGTTTATTTTAAAGATAAGTAATATAGGGCATCCAGAGCTTAGAAGCACAACGAAACCCAGAATCCCTTCTCCTCTGCCCCTTGACAACCCCGCCCAACATCCAGTAGTTCTTTTTTCACTTCCCTCTTCTCTCCCTGCATATCGATGACTCCAAACTACACAGTTCCCAGCGCATCATTACAGCTTGTTAACTTGGAGTCACTCACACGAATTTCTTTCCCTCCCATCCAATTTTAAATTAAGTCAGGAAAAGACAGATTGGCCAAACATTACCAAACAGAGTTGGAATTTATGGCAAGCAGCTCATTTTTCCAGAAGCCTCTGCTGACATCTCCCCTCTGAGATGACTCAACAGAAGCTCTCACCCTCCATCCGGCTGCTCTCACCCTCCATCCGGCTTCCCCCATGGTCTTCCCTGACTACTCCCATCATGGTTCCACTCCACAGATGCTTTGTGGGGCACCTACTGTGTGCCAGACACTGGAGTCTGGGGATGCGGTGGTGAATAATGGGTGGTCCCTGCCTTCAGAGAGTTTAGGGTTCGGCAGGGTTCCAGACAGATTAAAACTGAGATGACAGGGCAGCACGGGGTGCTGCGATAGAGGTGGCACAGAGCACTGGAGGAATGTGGAGGAGACATGGGTGGGGGGAGAAGAGAAATCAGGAGAGACAGCTGGAGGAGGTGACCCTTGGGATGGGTTTGGAAGGAGAAGTAGGAGCTCCACAGATCTTGATGGTTAGTACATGTTAATAACTAGTCTTTGCTGGGCTCCAACTGTGAACCAGGGTCTGGGCTCAGCTTTTTACATGTCTTATCTCATTCCAATGATCGCAACCACTCTCCCCATTTTCCAGAAGAGGAGCCTAAGTCTCAGAGGTAAAGTGATTTGCTCAAGGTCACCCAGATAAAGAATCATATTAATTAGAGCTAACAGTCCAAACCAATTTCTCTTTGCCAGGCTCTGAGCTATTTTACTGCCTCTTTGTGACAATCTGACAAAGTAGATTTTAGTATTAGAGCCTGTTTATACCTGAAGAAATTGAGGCTCAGAGAGGTTAAGTGGTTTATCCAGGGTCACACAGCTAAAAAGTCATAGATCTGGGATATAAATGGAAATAGTCCAGCTCCAAATCATGTGTTCTCAAGCATGAACAGACGTGCTCCAGGGTTTGTGCTCTCAGCCAGGAAAAGAATAGTCTCTTAGGAGGGTGATGCGCAGGGTAAACTCTGGAAAGCTCTTAGCATGTATCTGGCACACCGCAAGCACCCTATTCCGATCGCTGCTGTTATGAAGGAACGATACACAGGCACTAAAAGTAACCCGTTCTTCCAACACGTGCTTGCAGAGCGCCTGCTGAGTGCCTGGTACATTGCTGGGGATGGAGGGGTGGAAAAGACAAGGATTCCGGAGCCCACTGAACGTGCAGTTCATAAAGCGGCTGCAATCCTATTCAAAATGCTCCCGTCTTAAAGGTGAACCAACACCCACAGCAGGAGATACAATTGTATTTATAGTATGGTCTCAAGTTATGTTAAAAAAAACATCTCAGTCAAGAAAAAAGCATGGGAAAAGAAATGCTCCAAAATGCTAATAGGATGGTAGGACAATGGATGAATTTTTTCCCTTTTAGTGCTTTTCTGCACTTTACAGTTTTCTCTAAGGGAAAAATGTCAAAGGGATGAGAAATGGTGGTAGTCTCGAGGCCAGGACAGCAGCACCTGGGGGCACATCCCTAAGTCTTCCTGACCCTCTCGGCCCCTGTAAACCCGCTACCCATCCCAGACCTTGGAGGGGCAACGCCCCCACTGCCAGTACCCCCTTTTCCAGCATCATGCGGTATGTCTACACACCCTCCTCACGCTCCAGACCCACTTCCCTCCTTCCCTCAAGTTTTCTCCCCTTCCAGACATTCAGTTTCACCCAGAAAAATAATGAGACAAGGGTTCTAAATTGGAACGAAGAAATGACATTCCTATTCATTATTTAATCTGCTCTCAGACTTGAATGAACACTTCCAGGGGTAATTACCGCACAACTCCAAATTCATTTCTAGGAAGCAGTTACCGGCGGTGTGTGCAGAGGGTAACGACAAAATTCAATATTTATGAAGCAACATTTCCTCAGAATACCAGGCCAAGAATGCGCCTGGAAAAACCTCACCCAGTGAAGATGAAAACTATTTGCTTGTTTTCAGTGCACCCCCCCCACACACACACTCACTGATTTGGGCCCTTCATTAGCCTGACCCCTAGGATGTTAGAGGTCAGAGTGGGGAGCAGTCTCCAACACATACCCCAAAACCAGAGAGAGCCCAGGGAGGCCACGTCTTCACAGATTTGCAAGCAACTCCCACTCTGAAAGAGTTAACCATTCGAGCAAACATTTCCTGATACCTACACGACACACACGTAGCATGTTTTACAACATGACCCAAAAGACTCAACCATAAAAGAAAAATTGGATAAATTCATCAAAATTAGGACCTTCTGCTCAACACAAATCCCATTAAGAAAATCAAAAGCAAGCCATCAGATGGGAGAAAATATTCAAAATACACTATATCTAACAAAGTACTTGTATCCAGAATATATAATGAACTCTTGCAACTCAATAAAAAGACAAAGAACCAGTAATAAAACGAACAAAAGATTTGAACAGACACTTCAAAAAGGAAGACAGAGAAATGGCAGTAAACATGTGCAGAGATGCTCAACATCTTTAGTCATCAGGGAAATGCAAACTAAAACCACAATGAGATATTACTACAAATCCATTAGAATAGGGCAAGTTAAGAAATAAAACAACCTGGTAAAACCAAGTGTTGGTGACGGTGTGGAGCAACAGGAACTCTCACACATGGCTGGTGAAAATGTAAAATGGTCAACCCACTTTGGAAAACAGTTTAGCAGTTTATTACAAAAGTAAATATATACTGATCATATGACTAAGCAATTCCACTCTTATTTATGCAAGAGAAAAAAAATTAAAAGATGTGTACATGAATGTTCATAGTAGCTTTACTCATAATAGCCAATAACTGGAAACAACCCAAATGTCAATCAACAAGTACATGGATAAGCAATCTGAGATCCAGTCATAAAATGGAACAGTACTTGGCAGTAAAAAGGAACACACTAATGACATAAGCAGTAACATGGATTACGCAGGAAAAATGCTGAGCTAAAGAAATCATACATAAAAGAGCCCAAATGGTGTGATTCCATTTATGTGAAGTTTGAGAACAGGCAAAACTAACATGTAATGATAGAAAATGAAGTAGTAATTCCCTGGAGTAGGGTGGGAGTTAGGGGCAGCCTACAAAGGGACACGAAGAGAACTTTCTGAAGTGATGGAAATGCTACATCCTGATTGAAGTGACTGTTCCGGGAGAGTTTACATGTGTCCTCAAGCTGCATGCTTGACATGTGGGCATCTTATGGGTTGTGCATCAAACTTAAATCAATTAAATTTAAAAAGAAGAACCATTCCCTCCAGTTTTAAGATTTTACAAATTCCAAGACTCACCTAACATCCTACTCTAAGAAAATTACAGAAGCAGCCCGCCTACCCAGACCAACACTTCCCAAGAGAACCCAAGTCCACACCTCTTTCCTCCGTGAGCATATATTAAATGCTTACGTGTGTGTTGTTTGTCAGGATGCGATGCAGCAAAACCGTTAAGAGCACAGTTTTGGGGGCAGATGATTCTAAATCCAAATCCTGCTTCTAACAACGCTGGCGGTAAAGAACATAAAGACTACTGGAGACTGCTGGAGGCCCTCTGCCGGGGGCCCTTGCGCACACGTGGTAGCTACGCCTCCTCCCACGGAATGAAGAGTACATTTCCCAGTTTCCTTGCCGCTTACCGTGGCCTTGTGTCATCCCATTGGCCACCATGTAGTGAGAAGTACAGATCTGTGAAGCCTCTTCCAGGAGCTCTCCTTGAGACATTGTGCACATACCCCCTTGGTTCCCTTCTCTCCTTCTCACCTTCCTCCCTTCTCTCCCTCCTCCCTCCTCCCTCCTCCCTCCTTCCTTCCTTCCTTCCTTCCTCCCTCTCTCTATGCCTGGTATTTATGTGCTTCCATATTGGATCATGAGGCCACATGCAGCAGAGCATCAAGAGCTGGGGCATCAAGAGCTGGGCCAACACGGCGCAGCTGTCATGCACCCCAGCCCTGGGCACCTACACTCTAGTCATTGTATGAGAGAAACAAGCATCTCTCTTGCTTGTTTTAAGTTTCTGTCAGCCTCAACCAAAACATGGCTTCCTGGAAGAAAGGCTACATTTCCCAGTTTCCTTGCAGCTCAAGGTGGCCTTGTGTCATCCCATTGGCCAGAATGTCGTGAGTCTCAGCAAAGTTGTACATTTAAAATCTGGGTTAATAAAAGCACAAAAGGGCCCAACAAGCTATTTAAGGAATTAAAAAGAAGATCACCATGTCTGGAGTATGGCATTTGAGGTGGCATGGGGGGAGCACGGGAGGAGAAAGGCCGCCGGGGAGGTGGGCAGAGACAAGACCACTGGGGCCCTGCAGGCTATGTTAAGGATACGGGTCTTTGTCCAAAAAGCAATGGGAAGCAACCAAGGGGATTAAGCCGTGCAGGAGCAGATGAGCTGGGCATTTTAGACCCATTCTTCCATCTGTTCCAGAAAGCATCAGCTGTAGGGAGCCCAGATGGCCTCAGCCAGGCCAGCCCTCATCTTCCAGGCAGTGCGCAGCTAGAGAAAGACCTTGTTTGCCAGAGTCCGGAATGCAAATGCCTACAGAGGCCCCAGTAGAGGAAGCAGGCGGGATGTGGGACAACAAATTTTGGGGGCATTAGCAACTGGCCAGCCTGCACCTCACTCCCAACGCCTGCCCATCCGTCAATTGTTGCTGGGTGGACACAGTCCTGGAGTCCCCAGGGCTTCTGAATTTTCAGGAGATGCTCAAAAGATGGATTTTTGTGTGGGAACCTAATTTTCTTTTAGGCAGGCAGACCTTTCCTGGGAATATCAAAACAAACCTGGCCTCAGGCAGAAGCTGTCTGGCAGACTGCCAGTTCGTGGCCTCTGAATTACCTTATCTCCCCTCTCTGGCTTCCTCTCTCCAGGCCCACCACCAAAATTTTAAGTGGAAATTCTAGGACAGGCGCAGGCAGTGGCGTGGGGGGCGGGGCGGTCAATGCAGATACCACTTTCTTTGAGATTAACACCACCTGGGTTCCAATCTGCTTGCTGGATGATCTCTGACCCTTTTTCAACTTTTTTTTTTCTTTCGCATGGGATGGACAAGAGAATTTTAGAAAACAAATGCAAGGGAGAAATTGGGATTTCCCTCTGCAATGCTAGGGAACTTCAGGAACCCTGGGAATGTGCCACCCGCTCCATTCAAGGCTTGGTCCCCTGCATCGGGGTCTCAGTCTGCCTCCCCACACTCTCATCCTGAGATGATTTCCTCTTCGCTGGGCTTGATCATTAGCAGCCCTGCTTCTCTCTCCCCACATGGGTCCTGAAGCCAGCTGGCTAGAGATGAGAAGTGGCTGCACTTTGTAGATCCTTCATAATCTCTGGCAACTGCCTCTGGGGCCTGACTGCTCCAGCCTCGCCGGATAACCCTCTTCTTCCTGACTTATTATGATAAAACTTAAAAACAATGACTCCTGGGAGATTTTAATCCAGGTTTGCAGACAGATGATGTGGCATCCCAACATGCCATGGGGAGAGATCAGGGATCGGAGAGCTACAGCCCATAGACCAAATCCAGCCCCTCCCGCAACTGTATAAATAAAGTTTTATTGGAACATGGCCATGCCCATTTGTTTCCGTGTCACCTGTGGCTCTCTTCCTGCTGCAATGGCAGAGCTGAGTAGTTGCAACAGAGACCATATGGCCTGCGAAGCCTAAAATATTTATTATCTGGCCCTTTGTAAAACAAGTTTTGCCCAGGTACGGAGAAAAGTATGAGCAGGTGTTGAGGGCCTGCTGTGTGTCGAATTACTGCGGTAGGGGAAGCACACACGTCCAGTCATTTCATCCTCAAGCACGCTTCAGAGGGAAGATTTATTACCCACCCCCCTTTTTAGTAAAAAGAGGCTCAGTGAGGCCAACTTGCTCAGGGACCCCACAGGGCGATCCTTCCACCTGTGTAGGGTTCAAACCCCTCCCCCGCACCTGTGAGTATCGATGGAGATGGAACTGCCCTGAGTAGGGCATGTTAGAAATTCGCAGGGGCACCTTTGGCATTTAGAGCGTGAGGACCAAGGGTGCTGGCTGCCCTGGCAGGCGCAGCACAGCCCTGCAGGAGGAAGAGCTGCCCCATGCCCTGCATGCAACGTCACCTGCGGTATTTGAGTCACGACATAGCACACCTGTGTTGGTCTGCGTTTGTGGCTGTCACACTCACACGGTGAGTGTGTATAGCCCTATTTCTCTACAAAATAAAAAGTGCCAAAGCGATTCGAATGAATATTGTTTTATGTACTAAGTGAAAGCATAGACCACTTCATCATGCTTTTCTTTAGTCAGAGAACATTCACTTAAATACACAATATTATATAAGCTATTTTCCTTTTATTTCCTTTATGTTATGGTTGTTTTCTAAACTACGTATATGTAAGTTGTATAATCTGTGAACATCAGTTTAGGGTGGCAAAGGGGATGTTACCAAATAGCTGTTATCAAAAGAGCATATCGAGTCTGACAGCTGAAAACATGCTCCACATGATGCTCAGATAATTAACACAGTCACGTCATGTCCCATCATGCCCCATCATGTCCCATCATGCACCAGCATGTCCCATCATGCCCCATCATGCCCCATCATGCATCATCATGCCCCATCATGTCCCATCATGCATCATCATGCCCCATCATGCACCATCATGTCCCATCATGCCCATCATGCATCATCATGCCCCATCATGTCCCATCATGCCCCATCATGTCCCATCATGCACCAGCATGTCCCATCATGCCCCATCATGTCCCATCATGCATCATCATGCCCCATCATGTCTCATCATGCATCATCATGCCCCATCATGCATCATCATGCCCCATCATGCACCATCATGCCCATCATGTCCCATCATGCCCCATCATGTCTCATCATGCATCATGCACCATCATGCATCGTTATGCCCCATCATGTCCCATCATGCATCATCATGCCCCATCATGCATCATCATGCCCCATCATGCCCCACCAATTAACAGCTTCATCATTTGCAGTAATGGGGCTGGGAGCAAGCTACAGACTTCCTACTCTTGCCCTTCCTCATCTGTAAAACAGAGTTGATGTGCCTCCCTCATCAAAGTTTGAGTGTACATGAGAGCTGTGAATGGAGTTTTGGGAGTGTCCCAGAGTAACAGATCGTAGGAAACAGCCACATTTGGTGACGAACACAGGAGAAATGAGCAACACATAAGATGGTCAGGGTTGAATTCCTGTGTGAAGGGGAGTGAATGTGGGGTTAAGTTCAACCGATCTCTGAAGCACTATCTGTTGAACAACCATATGTGCCCTAAGCACGGGGGACCCGCCAGTGACCATGAATGGCAAGAGCTCCCACCTTATAGAACTGACATTCCAGTGGGTGGACAGAGGATAAACAAATCAGCAAGATCAACTCAGATTGTGGCCATTCCTATGAAGCCAATAAAGTGACGCCACAGGAAATAAGATGGAGGGGTGGAAGATTTTGACGGAAAGGTTAAGAGGTCTTTCCAATGGTGACATTAAGCTGAAGAGTAAATAAGACGTGGGCATGTGAAGGGATGGGACAGAGTATTCCGGTCTGAAGAAATAGCAGGTGTGAAGGTCCTGGGATGGAAAAGTGCTCCTTTGCTGGGGGCCGGGGTTGTTTGGTGTCAGAGACGTGAGCAGAGTACAAACCGCAGGCACACAGCCTTGAAGGGCACAATGAGGAATTAGGTTTCATCCGAAGAGCAACGGGAAGAAAGAAAAAGCAGAAAAGAGTGAAAAGAACTTGGAGTGTTCAGAGGACAGTGAGATCAACCTTCTCTGAGCACAGAATGTGTCTTGGGGAAATGAGGTGAACTCAGGCCATGTAATTTACATTCTATGCTGCAGAACCAAAGACACCACCGTATCTTAGCAGCATGGAGGATGCAGTGTTTCAATATTTCTGAGGCAGGGTGAATAGGGGCAAGGAGACCCCGGAGTCAGGGAGGCTCGGAGAGGCTTCTATTAGATCAACTATGAACTGATGGAGACCTGGATGTGGGGCTGGCAGGCAGGATGGAAAGCAAGCAGGGGAGCAAAGCATTAAGACAGAAATGCATTAAGGAACTGGGAGGAGCTGAAGCCGGGGGCAGATCTGATTACACAGCAGAGGGGAAGGTCCCAGATGCCCGGGGAGGGAATGGGGGACAGACTCAAACACACCTGGAAACAGAATCTCATGTCTCCTTTGGTAACAAAACACATACATCCACCCATATGCTCAGGAAACATGGGGCACGTTGGAATGAAATACATATAGTTTTTAATCTCTCAATTATTTGAAAGCATCCTTTGGCGACAGGGAAAACCTGGATGGAAATGTTTACTGATACACTGTGAAATGTTATTATTGATAAAAGTCCTAGGCAATTCCTTTCTCCAAGTAAAACGTCTGACCGAGTACAACGATGCTAGACACCTCTGTGGGCTGCATCCTCTCCTCCCCACAATGACCAAGGGGTGGCTCGGTGGGTATTTCATCCATCCCCACTCTCAGCTGATGGCCTCGCTCACCATTTAGACCCACCTCTTCCTCCAGGTGCCATCCCATTTCTCTGTTCCCCTTTACAGATAAACACCTTTACAAAGTTGACTCTGTCTGCTGCTTCCTCTTTCCCCCTGTCTCTTGAGCCCCCTCCATTCAAGTTCTCTTTCCTACCATCATGGAGGCAGCCTTTGTGAAGCTCACCAAGGGCCTCCGTGTAGCCAATCCACCGGTTAATTCTCACTTCCAGTCCTGCTCCGTCAGCACACTGGCACAGGTGGACACTTGTCTACCTTGAAATCCTGGCTGCACTTGCCTTCCAGGACAATACCCTCTCCCTGCACCACTCTCTCGCCCTCCTCTCACCCCCGGTCACTCCTGATCAGTCTCCTTTGCTGGCTCCTTTGTTCCCCTCCAACAGCTAAACACCAGAGGGTCCCAGGGCCAAGTCCTCAGACATCCTCCTAGGAAGTCTCCACCAGGACTCTCTCTTTTTTTTTTTTAATTAATTTACTTATTTATTATTTATTTTTGGCTGCGTTGGGTCTTCATTGCTGCGCGCGGGCTTTCTCTAGTTGCAGGGAGTCGGGGCTTCTCTTGTTGTGGAGCACGGGCTGTAGGCGCACGGGCTCAGTAGTTGTGGCACGTGGGCTCAGTAGTTGCGGCTCGTGGGCTCTAGCGCGCAGGCTCAGTAGCTGTGGTGCACGGGCTTAGATGCTCCGCAGCACATGGGATCTTCCCGGACCAGGGTTCGAACCCGTGTCCCCTGCATTGGCAGGTGGATTCTCAGCCACTGCTCCACCAGGGAAGCCCCAGGACTATCTCTTTTATATTGCATCTGATGCCCCCCAAATGCCTACCTTCAGGCCAGGGCTCTCCATAAATCTAACTGCCCTTCTGACACCTCCACTTGGATGTCTAAAAGGATCAGATCTGGAACCAAGCTCTTGACCCACCCCCTCCCCAGCCTGCAACCTCGTGAATCTCATCTCAACAAGGCAGCCCCAGTTGCTCAGGTCAAAACACGGAAAGTCACCTCGGTCGTCCTTGACATCTCCCCGCCACCCGCCATCCAAACCTGTCGCCTCTACCTTCAATGTACGATCAGAACCTGCCCACGTTTCCCCACCTCCACTGCTACATTATGGCCCCCATCAGCTTCGCCTGGACAGACCCATATACAGTCTATTTGCCACGAGGCAGCCTGAGGTACCCTTTTATAATGTAAATAAGATGTCATTCTTTGGCTCAAAAGCCTCAAATAGCTTCTCATTATTCACAAAGTAAAAGCCATTGGCCTCAGCAGAGTCAGCATGTCCTTCTCTTCTCTGTGTCATCTCCCGTCACCCTCTCCTCAATCACATCAGACATAATCCCACCTCCAGGCCTTCGCTGTAGCCATTCCCACCTGCAAACATACTACGGTTTCTTCATTTATCATGTTTACTGTCTCCCCCGCCCCCACCCCTAGAAGCTAGGCGCCAGGAAGGCAGGACTCTTCGTTTGTTTAGTTCACTGGTTCATCCCCAGGGTCTGCAGTGGCGCCTAGTACATGATAAGTCCTGGTGAACATGTATCAAATGAATGAATGATGACCACACCACCAGCAAAAGACCCAAGACTCAGAAAGACTAAGTAATGTTCATAAGAGCGCATGCTGGGAGGTGGCTGAACATTTCCAAAGCCTGCTTGATGGGGTGCCTCTCAGGCCCCCATCCGCTAGCCTCCAAATTCTAAACCTGCTCTGTGTTGCTGGCTCAAACATGTGTGAGGGAGTCTGCATACACATACGCAAACACCTAAGCATTCTCCACTTGCATCTCCATGAGCTTAACCACGCAAGGCTTGACAGTCCTGTTCACAGTCATAACAGCTAATGATTACTGAACTCTTACCATGATGTGCCAGACACTCTGCTACAGACTTTACCTGTGTTATCTGTTAGGGTCCTTACAGCAAACCCATGTAACTATAATTATGTCCATTCGACAGATGAGGAAATTGAGGCATAGAGGTGAGGATCTAGGGGAGACCTGGGGTCTGTTTAACTCCAGAGAACTATCCCTTTTATTCCTCATAGGAGCCCTGTGAGGTAGGGACGGCCTTATTCTTATAAATGAGGATTTGGAGCTCTGAGAGGTAAGGTGACTAGTCCAAGGTCACACAGCTAGTTAAGTAGCAGCGCCAGGTCTCCAACTTAATCACTTTACCATAACATACCTCCCCTACAGACAAATGTGCAATGGAAACTCTTCACATGGAGTTCTGAGCTGATCACAGGGGAAGTCTGGAGGTTGAAGAACTCTAGAAGCAGTTTGTATTTTCAAGTACACATCTGCAAAAGCAGAGGCAACCTTTCTTTTATGTGTTTTACCAGGTTATCTCAAAAAAACAAAGCTTCAAAGCAAGGGTGCTGCCTCTCACGATCACTGCGGCACTATTCACAGTGGCCGAGATATGGAAACAACCTAAGTGTCCATTGACAGGTGAATGGATAGATGTGGGGTGTGTGTGTGTGTGTGTGTTTGTATACATATACACAATAGAATATTATTCCACCTTCAGAAAGAAGGAAATCCTGCCATTTGCAACAACATGGATGAATCTGGAGGACATTTTGCTAAAGGAAATAAGCCAGACACAGAAAGACAAATACTACACGATCTCACTTACATGCAGAATCTAAAATAGTGGAACCATAGAAGCACAGAAGAGAATGGTGGTTGCCTGGGTTGGGAAGGTGGGGTAAATGGGGAGATGTTGCTCAAAGGGTACAAAGTTTCAGTCACGCAGGATGAATACGCTCTGGGATCTAATGTACAGCATGGTGACTACAGTTAACAATATTATATACTTGAATTTTGCTAAAAGAGTAGATCTTAAATGATTTCATCCCACCCACACACATAAATTGGTAACCATGTGAGGTGATGGGTGTGTTAATTAGCTTGATTGTGCTTATCATTTCACAAGGTATACGTATATCAAAACATCGTTGTACACCTTAAATATATATATTTTTCATTTGTCAATTATACTTCAGTAAAACTTTAAAAAAAAAAAAAACAAGTATGCTGCTACGGACTGAATTATCTCCTCTAAATTCATGTCAAAGCTCTAACGCCCAATGTGATCATATTTGGAGAAAGGGCCTGTGAGCAGGTGATAAAGGTTAACTGAGGTCATAGGGTGGGGCCCTAAACCCAAAGGGTTGGTGTCCTTATATGAAGAGGAAGAGACGCCAGAGCTCTCTCTCCACCATGTGAGAACACAGCAAGAAGGTGGCTGGATGCAATTTGGGAAGAGGATTCTCACCAAAACCTGACCATGCTGGCAGCCTGATCTCAGACTTCCAGCCTCCAGAACTGTGAGAACATAAATGTCTGTGGTTTAAGCCCCCCAGACTCTGCTATTTTGTTATGGCAGCCGGGCTGACTAGGACAGGTGCTCCCAGAGGGCTCTGAACTGGCCAAAAATGCCTCAGAAGCCGGGAGCGCTCAATCACACAGGGTCCGAGATAAAAGGATTCCTCAGGTCAAAGACGTTAAGCGCTTGTCAAAGTTAAACGATTATTAGAATCCAATGATGCCAAGTACTAACCAGAAGGAGAAATGAGATGCTTTCGACAACCCCAAACCAGCTGGATCCGGTCCCAAAGGTCTTTTTGATGAGCATGTGATGGGAATGGGGATCGTCAACTTACAGAGTATGTCTTGCATGCACAGCACATTAATAGTGACGGTTATACCCATTTTACAGATGATGCAAAAAGAAGAGAAGCCATTTGCTTGAGATTAGACACCTAGTGGGGTCCAGAAACCTTGGAAGAGGAGGAAGGGGAGTGACACACAACGGGTTAGATGCAGCCTCTGTCCCCGAGGAGGTTTCTGGCAATCCTTCTGCAGTACAGGCAGATGATAACCCTGTATGGTTTCCCCAATAGTCAAATCCCATCACAGGCCCAACCTGTGCTATAGCAGAAAAAGCAGGAGTCAGAAGGACCACTCACTGCTTCTTTGCTGTGTGACCCTGAGTAAGTTACCTTGCATCTCTGAATCTCAGTTTGATTTATAAAATGAGACGCTAACACCGGGCCTGCTTTCCCCATCAAGGGGGACGTGACAGTCCAGGGAGACAAGGCAAGTGATGAACGCTTAGCTCACTATCAAGCGGCAGAACATGACTGTTTCAGTAACGGCCGTATCTGCTACTGTGCTCGACGTGGCATCCCATGAAGTCTTGCCATCAGGAAATCCCCCAACACAGGAGCTTTTTTCCTTCTGCAAGTCTGGCCACACAGAAGAGGCAGGGCACAGGCCACCCCCATCCCTGTTCCTCTCTGGATAATTCTCCAAGAGTCTCCCTCCACCTCACACATTAACTCCATGGAATTCCATCTTCTGAAAACGGCAAACGGATAATACTAGAAAGGACCAGCAGCTTGGAAAAGCCAGGCTATTTGCCATTTCTTCTTCTTTAAAGGTCTTTTGGGAGATGATTAACAAAGGCTAAGATGGGAGGAAGGGACAGAACTGAGAGCCCCAAGGCTTTTCCAGATTTTCTTAATGGGCTGCCTGTGACTTAGAACAAGGGCCCAGCCCTGGACAGCCAACAAGGTGTGATGCGTGATGCCACTGCTGTGAATCTTTTTTTTAATCCATTAAGATCCCACTTGTGCCCTAAGAGCAGGGCATGATGTATAGCAGGTGTATTAATGTCCCCCCTGGGGAAGGCCACTGCATGATTTAGTAAGTGGCTAAGCCTTCCCACCCACACTGGCCATTTGCTACTGTGTACAGACTGCCCCACAGAACACTGGTCTCAGCCACTCGTGACCATGAACAGAACAAGGGTTCATTGAGCACCTACTAGGGGCCAGGTACCAGGCTAAGTGCTTACCAGGCACTACTTTCTTTAACCCTCACCAATTTCTCTTTCAGGTAGGGATACCCCCATTTTATAGATGGGGAAACTGAGGCTTGGAGTGGTGCAGTCAGACGGGGCCCAAGAGCAAGTGGTTACCAGGGCTTCACCCGGTCATTTGCTTCCAAAAGCCACACTGCCTTCAAGCACTCTTTCAGGAAGCCTCAGACTCAAGTGCTCTCTGGGACAGGCAGGTAAAGTGAATGCAGGCCCGGTGGGGACCTGGGAGGCTGGGAACACACGGTCCCCTAATGGGGCAGCAGCTACTCAGAGATACACGCAACATGTGGAGGAATGTCAGCTGCCTCAGGCCAGTGAAAGGAGCAGCCTCAAAAGTCACGTGCTGTGTGATTCAATTTATACGGCACCCTGCCAAGGCAAAACTACAGGGACAGAAAACAGATCCGTGGGTGCAAGGAGCCGAGGTTGGGGAGGGTTTGACCGTGAAGAGGCAGCAGGAGGAAATTTGTTGAAGGGGGGCTGGCAATGCTCTCTGGGTCTTGACTGTGGTGCTGATTACACAACTGGGTATTTGTCAAAGCTCCCAGAACTGTATGCTAAAACAGGTGAATCTTACTGTATGTAGTTATATCTTAAACAAAATGGAAAAAAAAGCCCCAACAAATCTGTGGCCTGGAGTTGAGTGGCAGGCTGCCATTTTGTGACCTCTGCCCTACACTACACTGGAGAACCAGAATGGCCACCTTCCACGTGATAAACACATGGCCAGCAATGATTAAATGGACTGGTCCATGGGTGTGGTTGGTAAAGGAAGAGATGAGGGAAAGGAAGTGACTGGCTGGGGCTTGAACTTTGCCCTGCACCTCCACTTACTGGTGGGGTGACCTTGGGCAAGTGGCCTCTCTTCTCTAAGCTTCAGTTCTCTCTCCCTTTAAAATTGGGGGTGATGATACCTTTCTTTATACTGCTGTTGTCAAAATTAAACAAGATGCTAGAGGTGATGCTTCCGACGCACAGGGGATGCTCAATAAATTCTCCCATCCCTTGAGACCTCCATGGCCTCCGAGGAGTCACATAGGCCCAGCAATCATTCCCTTTTGTGGCCAGATTTCCCAAGGGCCCTGGGTCACCCTTAGCCCACTGGCCAAGGTGGGTGAAAGCAAACTGCGACTTGCTCTTTCTCCAGCGAGCACCCTAAAGTATCCACCATAGAGACGAGGATGGGACCCTTAGCCCATCCTCCACTGCCACATTATCACAGGCGAGTTTATCAGAGCCGCTGCGTGTGTCACGTACCCAGGAAGGCAAATCAACATAGTGGTTAAGAGCAGGGGCTCTGGAGACAAACAGATGTGGGTTCAAGTCTTAGCACTGCCACTTCTTTGCTAGAAGACACTGAGTAAGTTACTTAAGCTCCCTGAGCTTTGGTTTCTCATCTCTAAAACAAGGATGCAAACAGCACCCAGTTCTCAGGCTTATGGAGAGGATGGAGAGAGAGGATGCTACCCCTCCTCGGCACCCAGTAAGGCTTAATTAGATGCTACCTGCTGCTTCTAGATCTAATCTCACTGATCATTGCTCTCCCCCAATAATCCATCTTTTGATGAGTATTCTGTAAGGAGTAAATAAAGTTCTCAGTGAGGTAGCTGGGGCTTAATAGATGCTTGATAAATTGCAGCTATAATTATATTGTCAGTGTTACTATTGTTGAAAGATCACACCTCAGAGACGGCAAAGCAGGCACAGACGTGTACAGAGGGGACAGAGGATTCCTGAATCCAGAATGCCACAAACACACTTATCAAGCAGAAACTAAAAGTATCTGGGCCCCACTGTCTCAGACATGAATCAAAAGAGACCCAGAAGACTCTTTAAACAACCAGAAGATATTAAGCACTGACCTACCCAGGAGCAAAAGGACAAAACTTTGGAAACAGACCAAACCCCTCTCAAGAGATCAGCGGGTGAGTCAGCAACGGAACCCAAAAAAGGATCCAGTCCCCGGAGGTTGCCAAAGCAGGCCACCGCCCCCTTCATGAAGGAAATCCATAGTCATATGAGGTAGGATAATCAAGCAACAGCAGAAAGGAACTTGGAGAGAAAAATCAGATTCTCAGCTACTCTGACTGCCAGGAAGAAGCTTGTCTTCCTCACTCTTCAATCGTTCAGAAGCCATGTGTTCTGTCCCACGGGAGCCGCAGCAGGACGCGCTCAGGGCAACAGAATCACCAGAGATTAGTTTCTTGCTGGGACAACACTATGCCGACTTGGGGAGAAATTTCCAGGGTCCTTCACGAGGTTAGGACAAGGGGTGGATTCGGGTTCTGCTACTCAGAGCTCGTTGGCTGGCTTTTCTCCTCCTGGACCAGAGGAGGGGAGGCTGTCACACTCTTCACACTCTTTCTCCCTTGTTGCTGAAGTTATTTCTGTCTTTGCAATGGCTGAGCCTCTGGCACTGCGCGCGCGCGCGCACACACACACACACACACACACACACACACACACACACACACACACACACACACACACACACACACACACACGGAGGTAGAAGGCAAGAAGCAGATAGAACAATGACAAAGCCTGCCCAGCCCACAGGGGCTCTGGCCAATGACTGTCCATTTGTCACAGCCGGGTGGGTAGATGAGAGATTATTTGGTTTTAAGCCATCATCCTCCCTCCCTGACCATCGGAAAATCCCCCATTTTCTTGCTTGCCAGTCTCCTGGGCAGCCCCGGGATGAGCTGAGCTCTCTTTGCACCTCTCCTTCTGTCCTTCCATCTTGGTCCTGTGCCCATCATTCAAGCTCCATCCAAGAGCTTCCTCCTCTCAGAAGTCCTTAGGGACTGTTTCACTACTGGTTTCATTTAAAAAATAATTTAAGGTATTTTAAAAATCATTTTATAGTGCCAGAAGTTCTGTTTACAGCAACAAACAAGACACATTCCTGCCCATAAGGTGCCTTTTCTGGAATCTGGGTACCACTGGGTACACCCGTGGCCTCACGCTGCCTTACAGTGTCTCTACTTCATGGGGTCTTTGCAGGTGAGCAGGAGAGTCAGAAAGATCACTCTGCTTCCTCTCACCTGTGCAACTGTGAGCAGGTCACCTAGCCTCTCTGACCCTCTCTTCCCTGCCTGAAAATGGGGATAACAGTACCTACCAGTTAGGATTCTTGTGGCCATGGGTTAATGCGAGTCAAGCCCTTAAAGTCCTGCCTGGTACATTGTAATTGCTCAGCAAGTGTCCTCCTGTTGTCATCACATGTGCTTGATAAGTTATTGATATTTTTATTATTAAATTTCTATTTCTTAAGTGATTCTCTTCATTTATTTTGTCAACTCTCATCAGTGCTATTTCTCTGTCCCCCACACTCCCTGTGAGCAGAGAACAGAGACATTAGGAACTCCATGTTTGTTGAGGGTGAATGAACTTACTCCTATTTAAAGATTAATAGCTGCAAACATTTTCCTAACCATAGCAGCCAGACTTTTTTTTTTTTAATAAATCTATTTATTTTTGGCTGTGTTGAGTCTTCGTTTCTGTGCAAGGGCTTTCTCTAGTTGCGGCGAGCGGGGGTCACTCTTCATCGCGGTGCGCGGGCCTCTCACTATCGCGGCCTCTCTTGTTTCAGAGCACAGGCTCCAGACGCGCAGGCTCAGTAGTTGTGGCTCACGGGCCTAGTTGCTCCGCGGCATGTGGGATCTTCCCAGACCAGGGCTCGAACCCGTGACCCCTGCATTGGCAGGCAGATTCTCAACCAATGCGCCACGAGGGAAGCCCCTAGCCAGCCTTTTTGATGTGGGTCAGTTTATCATGTGGCTTTTTTGGGTAGACATCATGTCATCCAGCCCTCGAAGCCATCCTAAGTGCTTGTTCCTGGACCCCAAGTCCCAGGAACACCTCCTCCCTTCCACTCCCACTTCCACAGCCTTTACTGCCTGGGCCTCTGGTGCTTCTGGAATGTTCATGTCTTGCTTCCCCAACTCCTTAAGGGGTTAAGACCTCTAGAGTCAGGTAGACCTGGTCAGAATCCAGGTCTAGTTCTGTACTAGCTGTGAACAAGTCAGGTTATCTCTACTGGGCTATCCAAATACCGTCTCCAAGGGTTACTGAAAATTGAACACCTTAACACACTGGTGAGGCCTGGCTCATAGCAGATGCAGTAACTGTTAACTTCAGGTCACCATCATCGCCCTGGTTGGCAGTGTCAGCAGTATTAAGGCTGAGCCTTAGAGAGAATCCGAGTCTGCATGTTGACATGGGCCCCAGGTGATTCACGTGGATTTGAGAGGCGCTGACCTAAAGGCCAGGATTGCAAACTCAAATGCCTGCAGTGGTTAAAGGCAGCTAGAGTGAATTAACCAACCCACCACTGGGGCTTTGAACATATTAACCGTTCCCTCTGATTGGACTAAAGGCGGGACCCTGACCTAGAGCCAGAAAACCCATTGGCTGGCCAGGAGCTAATTAGCTTGGGGCTGTTGTTCACATCCAGGCGAGGAGGAGAGAGATGCTCTTGATTGGACCCAGGTGGGCACTGGGTTGAGGTGACTAGATTTAGCCCTGTGCTTCCCCACGGTCTGGGGAACTGAGCCCAAGGGAGGAGCAGCAGAGGTGGGCAACCACGTGACTCCCAGGCAGAGAGGGACCTCCAGTCCTGAGATGGGAACACCTTATCCCCAGGAGTGTCCCCCTGTCCCATTCAACCAATCCCTCCAAAACACTCTTCAGGCATGAGGAAGCAGGAATTAAATAAGTCCCTTCAATGGAAAAGTATGCAGTGTTGAAAGTAAATAAGGGGGCTTCCCTGGTGGTGCAGTGGTTGAGAGTCCACCTGCCGATGCAGGGGTCACGGGTTCGTGTCCCGGTCCGGGAGGATCCCGTGTGCCGTGGAGCGGCTGGGCCCGTGGGCCATGGTCGCTGAGCCTCCGCGTCCGGAGCCTGTGCTCTGCAACGGGAGAGGCCACAACAGTGAGAGGCCCACGTACCGCAAAAAAAAAAAAAAAAAAAAAAGTAAATAAGGACAATCAATGTGAACTGACATGGAAGAATGTCAAGGGCATATGAAAAGTGAAAAGCGAGCTATTAATCCATATGCATGGTAGGATCCCACTTTCACGTTTGAAAGTGTATTTAGAGCAATGAACTATATATGGCAATGCGAATAAATCTTGAAATCTAATGTCGAGTGAAAAAGAAACAGAATGAGATTTATAACAGAAAGTCATCCCTATAAATTAAAAGCACATGAACACTAGAACCACAATAATATTTTACAATATACGCCCGCCTCCAAGTACATAAGTCACATCCACGATCCCACGCCAGGGATGGGGGTGGCAGTGAGCAGGGAATGTGCGTGGGACCAGGAGTGAGGTAGGAAACATAAATTTGAAAAATAAAAATGAAGGGGCTTTGCATGGCAAATGATGATAGCCTGCCTGGTAGCCCCAATGAGTCCTGCCTTCACGTGATCCCCTCCCCTTGAGTGCAAACAAGACCTGTGACTTGCTTCCATTCCAGCCAATAGAAGGTGGCAAATGTGATGGGCAAGTATCATCTCTAATTAGAATACAGCATATGGCAAAGGTGCCAGATAGCCAATTCCCTGGTGATAACATGCTATATAAGATTCCCTCTCAGCAGACTGGAGTGAAATTCTCCTGCTGGCTTTGGAGACATAAGCTGCCATGTTGTGACAGCCCTACCACTCCCCCTGAGAGGACGTGGCAAGGGACGGCAGAGGCCTCTAGGAAGTGAGAGTGACCTCTTGACATCAAGGAAGAGGCACCTCAGTCCTACAGCCACAAGGAACTGAATTCTGCCAACAGCCACATGCATTTGGAAGACAGCCCCAAGCTCAAGAAAGCCATGTACCCCACGGGCACTCTGAACCCAGCCTTGAGAGTCACTGAGCAGAGGACCCAGTTGAGCTGTGCCAAACTCCTGACCCTGCACAGATCGTGAGCTCGTGAAATTACACTGAGCTAAGCTAGATTTGTGGTCGTTTGTTACACAGCAATACATAACTAATACGGCATGCTGTGAAATGGGGAATGTGATTACCTCCACTGCCTGCCCCTGGGGTCAAAGAGTAAACAAAATTAAATGTATATTAGCATCACATTAAACATTGTTCTTTAAATTGGCTTTAGTAATTGAGTTACTCTGACTTCAAACTCCTTCTATGGAACCCATCTTCCAACCCTTTAATCATCTTGGCTACACCTCCCTGGACTCCTTCCGCGTCTCTGTGCTCTTTCTAGAATGTGTGGCCAAAGCTGGGTTCAGAATTCCAATAAATGCAGGATACGGGAGGACTTCCTGGCCTCACAGCCTTCGTAATGCCTTCCCAGAATCGTGCTCACTCATCTGGGGGACAGTCACCACAGCCATCATCCCTCCTTCAACTTGGGGGGATGCCTGATCCACACTTCTTTATTCTGCCTCTAGGTGGCTTTTGCACAGGTTTTGTTAGGGCTCTTCTCTGGGGGCTTGGGGTCATTATTTAGTCTAAGTAGCATTTATTGAGGACCTACTATGTGCCAGGAACTGAGCCAGACCCTTCACTTGTATCAACTCATTTGGTCCTTAGAGTAACAACACCATGAGAGGTAATGAATCACCATGAATCACCTGGGGCCCATGTCAACACTTTATAGAGGAAGAAACTGAGGCTCAGAGAGTTGTGGAATGTCTGTGGTCCCACAGCCTGCGAGTGACAGAGCCAGGATTTGAACACACATTTCTCTGACTCCAAAACCTATGTCCTTCCTACTCTATGTGGAAACAACTGTTTTTGTTCATAAAACAGTAGAACTTAATTGCACCCTTTTTTGAATACCAGTTTCTCCAGTTGTTCAAAGCTCTTTGAATTCTGTCTTCGAGGACATTCACCCTCCTCGTATGTATTACCTACATGTTTAGTAGGCATATTCTCAAATCCTTCACCCAGGTTGTCAACAAAGACATGAAGTCCAACAATTCCCCAGAGTTTCTGGAGAGTCATTTACTACCTGGTTGAGATTCTCAAACCACTTGTTTACTCACCTATCCCTCACTTGGTAGTAGTTACCGACCACTTACTACACCTGCCCTTGGATGTGTCCGGAGTAGCCCTCAGCTGCAAGAATCTTGAAGTCAAATTGAGCAATGCAGTCCAGTTAGAACCACACTTGCCCGCAGAGTCAATGACAGTGACAAGGAAATATGCTCACTGTATCACTGTCAACAATAGTAAAAACCCTCTACCTTATGTTCATAGCAGCACTATTTACAATAGCCAAGACATGGAAACAAACTAAATGTCCATCGACAGATGCATGGATAAAGAAGATGTGATACATATATACAGTGGAATACTACTCAGCCATAAAGAAGAACGAAATAATGCCATTTGCAGCAACATGGATGCAACCAGAGATCATCATACTAAGTGAAATAAATCAGAAAGAGAAAGACAAATACCATATGGTTGCCGAGGGGGAGGGGTTGGGGGATGGATGGAGTGGGAGTTTGGGGTGAGCAGATGTAAGCTATTACATATAGGATGGATAAACGAGATCCTACTGTATAGCACAGAGAACTATAGTCAATATCCTATGATAAACCAAAATGTAAAAGAATATTAAAAAAGATTGTATATGTATGCATAACTGAATCACTTTGCTGTACAAAATCAATTCTGTACAAAATCAATTCTGCTTTTATAAAGTAATTAACACAACACTGTAAATCAACTATACTTCAAAAAAATAATAATAAACCCTCTAAGTATCATACCAGTAAACTATGATTTGCCTGTTTAATGGGGTGTTAGACAGTCAGTGTTACATATTTTTGTAAACATGGGAAAAATTATCAAGTAATGTTAAGGCTACAGCATTATCTACATGGTGTGTTTACAGGCAACCCCCATTGTAGGATGTAATTAATATTGGGCAATGGTCAAAAGTGAAATTCTAAGGCAAAAATGTTAGAGGCAGACCATGAAAATATAAAATAAAACACAACATAAATAAATGCCTTTACAAACACTGAATATATAAAAGCCAATGTGGTGTAAAAACTGTGTAGCAGATGAAACTTTGGAGAGATCAGATGTTTAGGTGGGCTGGACTAACTGAGAATTAATATATCAACTCAATAAAATGTGGACCAAAGATGTCTTCCTTTCCAGGCCAATTTTCCTGAAGCGAGTAGAAGCATTCTTCAGCCTTCCAAAGACCTTCCATCTGGATTCACTGCATTCAAAGTCAGCATCAGCGATCTCTAAAATTATAATGGCTGGTTCCACGGACCATACTTTGAGTAATAAAGTTCTCTGTAAGACAGTCCTTGGCCTTAATATTGTAATAATGATAACACCACCAGTTACAATAATAATGAGGTCTTCTCCGATCATACTTTTAAAATCACAATATCCCCAGCTCTTAACCCTTTACACAAGGAACTGTGCTGTGTTTCCCTGTAACACTTATGGCCATCTGTCACACCATCATCTCTCCGGGCATCTAAGATGTCGTTTGCTGTGAGACACACCATTAGTTTATGTCCCACTAAAAATGAAAATAAATGTGGCCAATTAAATGACATGATTCCTTTAACAACAGTCCTGAATCCATTATAAAATCAGTGCCAAGTGAAAAAAAAAATGGTATCACGTAGGACATGCACCTTTGCATTATTTATTGAAAATAAATTGAAAAATTTTGGAATCTAAAAAAAAAAAAAAAATCAGTGCCACCAACCTTTCAATGTTTTCAATTTTCTTTCATCTTTCCAAGGAGGTCTGGCTGTTTCTCTTGCCTTTACTAGTGCTGATAGGCTAATGGCAGGAGATCCTTCTACCATTATTTCCATAACCAAACACAATACAGTTGCATTTTCCTTGCTGAGGGCCTATTAGGCACGAGTGTTGCTTTACAATAAAAAATGGAATGATGATTATCACTCTGATAACGAACATGTTCGCTTCAGTAACATCAAAAATGCCCTGCTGTTCTATTCTTATCCCCTTTTGCATACATAATAGCAATGCGGAATCAGAGTGTAAAGATATTTGAAATGGAAATTAACACATGTAGTTCCAACAGTGCACATAATTCGGCACAAGTGACAGCTGTATGAATGGGTCTAATGATGTTTACACATGGACATGCCATGACAACCACAGCACGATGATGCCTCCCGAGAGCAAACACAGAATCGCAGCTCTGTCGGCTGCAAATGTACCCCAGTTCCAAACTTGTTAAAATGGAGAGGGGGTTGCATTTTCGAGTTCAAGAAATAAGGCACTTACTCTCCCTGTTTTCATCCGCTGCCCCACAGCTAGAATGAAGATCCCTTGAGCGCAGGAATGTTTCTCTCTCCTGTTCTCTGCTCTGTTTGCAAAGCCAGAACAGTGTGTGAAACAGATCAATCAATCAGTAGGTATTTGCTGAATGAATGGCTCCGTTCTGCCCCGGACTTGGCCCAATCAGAACTGTGTCTCCACAGGTTGTATTCTGCAGACAATCCTAAATCCAAGTTTTGCTTCTTCTTGTGCAAATCTTATTTACAATAATTTGGCACATAGATACTTCATTAATCGGGTGTCTGTCACATGCAAAACGTGCCAACACAAAAACTTTAACCTGCATATAAAACTTGAATTATTTTTCAAAGGATTCATTTGGACCTCAAACCCAATCAGCAACTAACATCTGTTGAAGGCAGCGGCCATTACATTCAGGGTGCGATGCTGGGTTCTCAGGGCGAAAAAAAGGCAGGTCAGAGGGTTCAAATGTGTTTGTGAAAGGGGGACTCAGACTTTTCCTGTTAATTAAGTGCTCACCGAAGTCAGGAGCGACCATAACTACTGTCCTTGCTTTTCTATCCAGGCTCGCACCCTGGAAAAAGGACCCTGCAGCAACTGTTGAAGGTGATGTCCACTACTAACCAGACTCGGCTGACATTTCTAGAACCATCCTCTTTAAAAAACTTCAGATCCATTCCACTGGAATCAAGTTCCAGTCCCTTCCATTCTCCACCCTACATTTTGCCTTCTTCATTTGCATTTCAAAATTACAAAAATGACACATGCTTGGGCCTCTATAATTAATTATTTCAAAATAAAAAGTGAAACACTCATTGAATTAAAATTTTAAAATTCAACGAGCAGACAAATTTAAAGTGAAAGTTTCCCATCCGTCTCTCAGAGAAAAACACTGTTTACAGTTTACTACGTGCCTTACCAGACTTTTTTCTACATTTATACCTAGATTGCATATGTATAAATTCTGCTTTTAAACAACAAGGTCCTACTGTATAGCACAGGGAACTATATTCAATATCCTGTCATAAACCATTATGGAAAAGAATCTGAAAAATATATAATATGTAACTATAATATTATATATATATATAATATAATATATATAACTGAATATATTATATATAATGTATAATTATATATATTATATAATATATATAACTGAATCACTTTGATGTATACCAGAAACTAACACAATATTGTAAATCAACAATATTTCAGTTAAAAAAAATTCTTTTATAAAAGTGGAATCGTTCTATAACACTATTGTGGAGTAAACTTTCTCCATTTATTGAGGACATTGCATCCGTGTCCATGCCTGTATCCACATCTATACTGTGTCTATCTCTATCTGCAGCCAGACCTAGAGCTACCTCATTCTTTTTAAAAATCGTATAGTGTTCTAGTACTTGAATGTGCTCTGAATTTATTCAAACAAATATTTCCTATGAGTCATTTCCATATGAGGCAATAAACACACACACAGAAATTTTGCCTCTTGTGAGTATTTCTGTAGGATAAATTACTAGAAGTAGACTTTCTAGGCAAAAATGAGGTGTGCGTTTTTAAGTTGATGATACCGATACATTGCCCTCCAGCAAAAGTGCACCAATATCCATCCATTCCTTCACACGCGTTCATATATTAGTTGAGCACCTTCTATAGGCTGGTCTCTCTTCTAGGTGTTGGGAATATAGCTGTGAACAAAACCAAGCTCTCGTGGAGCTTACAGTCCAGAGAAGGAAGTTAGACAATCAACAGATACAAAAGCTACAATGTGTCACATGACAACAAGAGCTATGGGAACATTATAGCTGGATAAGGGAGGGAAAGTAGCAGTCCGAGCAGGATGAAGTAGTCAGGGAACCTCCTTGAGAGGTAAAGGAAGTGAGGGGGCAATCCACATAGATGTGGCGGGGCGAGAATATTCCAGACAGAGGGCATAGCACTCCCACCAAAAACATGAGGCTCTCTGTTTACCCAAACTCTCACCAATATGGCCATTTCCTACCTCTCTCTCCGCTCCCCTCTCTCTCCCTCCCTCTCTCTCCCTCTCTCTCTCTCTCATCTCTGTCCCTCCTGCCCCCCCACCCCCTCACTCCTCAACAGTCTGAAGTCAAATCAATATATTTTTTTTTTAAAGAAACATCTTTTCGCATGTTTACTGATCACATATGATTCTTTTTCTGTGAACGGCCTGTTGTATAACCTTTGTCCATTTCTCTCTAGTGCTGTTTAACTTTTCCTTACAGATTTATAAGAGTGCTTATATTTCATTTTAAGGATATTAAGACTTTGTCAAGTAGAGAGCAAATATTTCCCCGATTTGCAATTTTTCTTCTAACTTGATTCCTATCTTTTTCCATAGAGAAGTTTAAAGGTCGTATGTAATTAAATCTGTCAATCTTTTATAATTTTCGATTTCATGGGTTTTAGAATGGTCTTCCCAAACCAAATTATATGAACACTTTCCAAATTTGGGGGTACTTCTGTGTTTTAATATGTTTAAGACTGGGATTTGGGTGGGGGAAGGTAGGGGATCTATGTTATGAGGTGGGAAATCTCACTTTTTCCCCCATTGAGATCCCAAGTATTCTAGCATCATTTATGGAACAATAATTTGGTAGTTCAAACTGTGAAGTCTGAAGCTGGACTGTCTCAGCTAGAAAACGGTTCCACTCCTCACTGGCTTGGGGACTTCAGGGATGTCACTTATCTCTTTGTCTCAGAATTCTCACTGCAGAATGGGGGTGGTACCAGTGTCTGCTTCTCAGGGTTAAGTGAGAGAATGTGTAAAGCATCTAGTACAGCGCACAATCGTTTCTCCACTGACTGTGGATGCCATTGGTATCAGGTCCTAAATTCCCACAAGCCCATTAGGACCCGTCTCTCTTCGGTCCCTTTCTCAGCCAGTACCTGGCTATTTTAATCGCTACTGCCTTGTGGGTTTGGTTAGGGGTGAAGCATTGTTTTAACATCTGAAATTACAAACACTCCTTCTTTAATTTCCTTTTTCAAAATTTCTTACCTATGTTGTATCTTAGTTTGTTATTTTCCTTAATTTTATCAGAGTTTTGATCGGAACTGCATCCCATTTGAAGGTGAACATGGGGAAATCGTCACTTTTGTTCTACTGATTCTCCCCATCCAGGAGCAGAGTGTGTCTCTCCATTCACTCTCTCCTTCTGTGTCCCCAGGAACTTCATGGAACATCTGCACGAGGGTTCTTCGAGTTACCTATCTGATTTATCCCCAGGTATTTTGGAGGTCCAGATTCTGTTGTAAGTGAGATCTTTTCCATTATATTTTGTAACCGGGATGCTGTCAGTACATTGGAAAGCTACTGATCGTAATGTTACACCTCATCGTCACTCTAGGTTCCCATGTTGTTTCTATTCATCTGACTCCTTTTTCCTTTGCTAATGCCTTATGAGTCCATAACCATTTAGAGTTTACAAAAGATTTCCAAATACATTCTCTCATTAATTCTCACAATAACCCCAAGTGGTCAGCAAAGCACGATTTTCTTTTCCTTACATTGTACAAATGTGAAAGGCGAGGGCTCAGAAAAGGAACATAACCTGCCCAGGGTCCTTGTCCTGGTGGCTGATGGATGGAAGCAGAACGTGACCTCGGGACCCCCTGACTCTAAAGCCTCACTCCTTCTGCTGCCCCCCATTCATTAGTACTTTGTCATTCTGCTGTTACCCAAAAGTTTCTCGTGCCCACAAGCTTTCTTTCTGCCCCCCAGACATGCCATGTTCACTCCCACTTCAGGGAGTCTCCCCCACTTAGCACGTGAGCCCGTGAGGGGGAGACCCCGTCTGATTATTTCACCGCTTTGCACAACGCCTGGGGCAGCACCCAGACAGGGCCAGCTTCGGGGTGTGTGGTCTGTGCAGGCACACGGGCCCCATGCTCAGAAGGGGCCCTGCAGTGGGTTCAACCTGCTGTCACCCTCCTAATGTTCTTAATAATTTTACCTTTGCCTTTATGATTTGTAAGTGAAGCCCAGTGGGACAACGGGGCAGGTGCCCAGGCAGAGGAGATGCCGCAGTATGTGTGCTCCCCACGCCTCTCACAGAGGATTCAAACTGCCCCATGAGCACAGAACTGTTCCAAAATCGCTTCGTGCGGGCTAGAGCTAATACTGTACTGTATACTGAAAATTTGCTAAGAGAGTAGATCTTAAATGTTCCCACCAGAAAAAGCAAAAAACGTAACTATGTGGGGTGATGGACGTGTTAATGAACTTACTGTGGTGATCATTTCATAGTGTAAACCTACATCAACTCATCACACTGTACACTTCAAATATGTACAGTTTCCTTTGTCAATTATACTTCAGTGAAGCTGGGGGATGGTGCAGGTAACTAGCTTCAAACACAGAAAGGAGACAGTGATGTCCTAAGAAACATCAACACCAAGGAATCAACACCTCCTATCACATCCTTTCTTAATGAACGTGGTAACTCACATATTAGCAAACTGTTGACTAAAAACGATGCCACGGAAGGAAAGTGAAAAATAGGACAACCCATTGTTCTTTTTCCTTTCAGGCCTTCCTTACTCATCAGTTAGGAAAAAAAAAAAAAAAAAAGAGCGTTTTGGGAGGATGTGCACATATCCAGAAGTGAAATAAAAGCAGTTGAGTTAGTTTTGTCCACTCTCCTGGCAAGAATGAAATATCTATTCCTGGGGCTTCCCTGGTAGCGCAGTGGTTACGAATCCACCTGCCAATGCAGGGGACACGGGTTTGAGCCCAGGTCCGGGAAGATCCCACATGCCGCGGAGCAGCTAAACCCGTGCGCCACAACTACTGAGCCTATGCTCTAGAGCCCGTGAGCCACAACTACTGAGTCCATGTGTCACAACTACTGAGCCTGTGCTCTAGAGCCTGTGCTCTGCAACAAGAGAAGCCACCGCAATGAGAAGCCCGCGCACTGCAACAAAGAGTAGCCCCCGCTCACCAAAACTAGAGAAAGTCCGCACGCACAGCAACGAAGACCCAATGCAGCCAAAAATAAAAATAAATAAAATAAATAAATTTTAAAAAATCTATTCCTGCATAAGCTATAAATGCAAATCACGTAATTTCGGTGATTCCACATGAGTTGAATGCTTATATTTGCATTCTAAACAGCCTTGCATGATATAAAGATGAACCATAAAACTTGTGCTAATTTAAAATTTAATTTTGCTTTACTTAGAACAACATTCAGTGCAAGTACAAAACACTATGACAAGTCGAGAGAGAGAGACCACAGAAAAAAGCTTTATATTTTAGTACCTTTAATGCCACTTTTTTCCTGCTTTTTGAACCAGGGCCTTACATTTCACATTGGATCCTGCAAATTACATAGAAAAGTGACAAAGAGCTGCATCAGGAGTAGCTGGCGCAGGTAGGGCAAACCTGTGCTCTTCAAGCATCTCTGAGATGCACGACCATTACCCCAGCTCCACTCCTACTGCCTGTGCACCAATCCTCATGGGGCCGGATCTGCTCTAACAAGAATCTCCTCGGCCGTTGCCCTTCTCCTCGCAAATTCCTGTAGGCAAATAGGAGCTCCCTCCAGTGCTCCAGGACTTAGGACACCTTCCCAAGGTTGGCTGCTACCAAGACCAGCCCCTTCTCTCAATTCCCTGTGCCTGGAGCTCTTTACCCGCCTCCTATCTCAGACACATCCCTCTGCAAACTGCTCTGAGACAGGGATGGTTCCTGTGCATTTTCCAAAAGTCATGACTAAAAGCCACAGGGTGATATCTGCCAAGTTCACTGAGGAGCCCGGAGAGGACCCATGGGTGTCACACTTTCGGCTATCTGCATCTCTAACTACAGTCCCTGTTATCAGTTGGCTTTCTGGCTGGGAAGCACTCAGCAGCTGTTAGTGGCTTACCTTCTCTGAAAAGACTAAAGTAAAGAGTCGACGCCCAGCCTCTTCACTGGGTGGTTTTTCCCCTCCCGGGTGCAGAGGGGCGCCAGTTCCCACCACCCCCTCGTTCTCTCACCCAGCACTGCGCAACAATGTGCTTTGTATTCTTTCTGTCCTCTAGGAACTGCAGCGCTATTTTGTTATGCGCCTAATTAGCCAGGCTCCTTTCCCCTTCCCCTGGCATTCCGGTTTGCCCTTGAACTCGGCATCAAGCTCTGGGGTTAGCCAGCGTAGGTATCTTGCTACCCTCCTACCCGTCCTCCTGCACTCCAATCCTGACGACCACAGGCCCGCACAGACGCGTGCGCGCACGCACGCGCACGCGCGGCTGCACCTGCCCGAGGTTTCGTATTGGTCACAGCTGTCGCGAGCTGCTGGCTGCTCGGCCCCTCTACACACATCATGTCATTTAACCCTGTGAGGGGAGGAATTATCATCCCCATGTCACAAAGACCAACCTGAGGCACAGAGAAGGTGGGAAGTGATGGCTTCTCATGAGTGACGGGCCCTCTAACCGCGAAGGCTGCGCTCCTCCCACCCGGCGCCGTTCCGTGCGTGTGGAGCAGACACGGATTGAGCATCCTCTGTGCGCCAGGCCCACGACCTCATTAACAGCATCTCCGCAATCATTACGTGTTCTCCACTCTTTACCTAGTGGCGTTTACTAGGTCAGATTGAAGAATTTCTCTGGTTAGATTTTCCCTTCCATCCTATATTTGAAGTGAATCATCTCCAGCACATTCCCAGACCCGGAAGTACATCAGGATCACTCAGGAAGATCCTCCCACCCCAAAAGTGGTCCCTGGAACCTCAGACCTACCGACTGGGGACCTCTGGTGGTGAGCCCAGGAATCTGCATTTTAAAGCACATCTGTGACACTGTCACAGCCAGGGCATTTGGGAACCCCTGAATCCTTTACCTTTATTGGTGTTACTGAAACTTCATTGTGCACAGGAATCATCTGGGATCTTATTGAAATGCAGGTTCTGATTCGGCAGGTCTGGGGCAGAGCCGGAGATTTTCTATTTCTATACCATCTCCCAGGTGATGTTGATAAGGCAGGTCCGAGGACCACACATAGAGCACTAAGGGTTTAGGTCAGTGGTTCTCAGCCCCGGATAAATATCAGTATCATCTGGGGAGTTTTTTAAACTAAGCTTCCCGGGCCCCACCCCCAGGAATCATGTAACTGGCCTAGAATCAAATCAGAGTCCCTCAGGTCAATGATTTATTGGAGCTGACTTGCACTGGTTTGCAAAAGCCTACCGTTAAGTTTTCAGGAGTTTGGTGAGCGAGTTGGTAAATGGAGCCACTGTGAACCATTAAATTATATAAACTTAAATACATTATATTAAAAACAAAGATAATAAATACTCAAAACACACTTCATAATTATTTTACTACATTTAACTACTTTTGTGCTCTTGGGGTGATTTACATCTATTGTAACTGTATGATGGAAATACCGTGTAACAGTATGCTACTGCGTATTTCTTCCCAATGTTCAATGATATCAGCCATGGTAGGAATATTTACACCTCTGAGATCTTCAAATGTTACAAATTGAGCTTCAGTTTCTCAGAAAACTGGCTGTGAAACATTTGCCAGTGCACCTGCAGCCCTCAGATACCTGCCTGCACCGGAATCCCCTGGGGCGGGGGTGGGGGGGGGGCTTGATAAATGCAGACAGCTGGAGACTCCTTAAGACTTCCTGAACCAACTCTCTGGGTGTGGGACTTGAAGAGCTGGGAATTTTTTCAACTAGAGACCCAGGCAATTTCTTATCTACAATGAAGTTGCCTTAAAATATTAAGTCTTCCTACTTAGCAAAACTCAAATCGGATGAAGACACTTCCTCACTGGAACCCTTATCTTGTTAAGAAATTATTTTCAATGCACGTTGAAAAGACTTTGATGTGGGATCCAGTGCATTGCTGTCTCATCCAACTTCTGGACAGAGAGCTTCTCCCCCAGACCGCAGTAGAAAGAAAGATTCATCAGGAAACTCAATGGAGACTTTGTCCCCTAAGTGTGCTGGTTCCTGACTCCACAAACAGAAGCATCAGCCTCTGATTTTTCCTTGGTAAAGATGGTGTGCTGCTCAGAATTTTCCATCCTCAAATGTCCCATCAGGCTTAGGTCCAAATTCAGACCTTTTTGAAATGGTTGAAGAGAATTAAGAGTCAAGAAACTAAATGACTAGGAGGACATAAAGGAAGTTCTGCCCAATGGCATAATCTGAAGCTTTATTTGAAATCTGCCAAGGTTTGCCCATCCCTGGAGTCATGGAACTGGGCAACTACGGTCCTTGTGGGGATTGATCGAACAGCCTATGTTCTAATTAACAGCTATTAAGCTTAATATTTCCCACGCATTAGATAAGAACTTACGTTTAGTTCCTTGCTTGTTCTTCCAGAAATCCTACAAGTATGTATTTCTGTCACCACGTTACAAATGCTGAAATGGTTTAAGAAACTTGCCCAGGTGGGTGACATTCCTCAAGTCTTAATCTCTAACCATGTGTATTAATTTCTTACCCCTGCATAACTAATTATCACAAACTTAATGGCTTAAAACAGCCCAAATTTATTATCTCACAGTTTCCATCCATGTGTCTGGAGTCTAGGAAAGGATTAACTGGGTCCTCTGCTCAGGGTCTCCCCAGGCTGAAATCAAGGAAGGTGTGGCTGGAGCTGTAATTCTCATCTGAGTTTCTGCCAAAGCCAAGTACCAATTAAAATATTTACTTAGTTTTCCTTTAAGTAAACTCACTTTATAAAAACTCAGTCTGTCCTAAGCATTAATGTCCATAAAAGTCCCAGGTTTGATGGTCAAGTTCTCCTTTGTTCCTAACGATACGTTAAAACAAACATACGGTTATTTTTTTAAAGTTTTAAGCGTTCCATCTAAAATTATCTTGTGCACCAATGTACCCACATCACACTTTAGAATTCCTCACTGTACCATATCTGGACTTCTTGACACCACAACCAGCACTAACAGGTCCTGGTCACCTTACAACTAATTTCTCCTGCCAACCAGCCACATCGAAGCTACAGAGCCCAGGCTGCCAGACCTGGGCAAGTGCAGGCCTGGAGACAGGTATATATTTTTTCATATGAAGCCTCCACAGATTTGATACGCATGTTATCAGCACCAGAAATGAATTTCCACAGCATGTCCTAGAGTGTTTGCAGATGTTTTGAGAACCTTAAAAAGTATCTTCTAATACAATATATCATTTAACCTTCACAAACTATGAGGCAGTTCCTGTCATCCCCATTTTACAGGTGAGGAAATTGAAACTCAGGGAAGTGACAGGGCAGACTGAAATGCAATTGTAGGTCCTCTGATGCATTCAGCAATGGTTTCCATAGCATCATCACTTTTTCCCAAACAACCTGCTAGTTCTCCCCCAGTGACCATTATCCTTTCTCTCTTGGTAACAGAGCTCACAAATTTTGTAGCTGAGCACATGGCTACTAGGAATAAAGACTGCATTTCCCAGCTTCCCTTGCAGCTAGGAGTGGCCATGTGACCAAGCACTGGCCAATTGGGATGTGAATGGAAGAGACGTGGCCAACTCCTGGGAAGAGTCCTTCAAGAAAGTGGGTTATCAGTTTTTGCTCTTTCTCCTTTCTGTTGGCTGGAATGCAGCCATGATGGCAGGAGCTTCAACAGCCCTCTTGGATAATGAGGTGACCTTGGGAAATGGACGCCATGCACGGTGAAGCCACAAGCTAGGCGGATCCTCAGTCCCTGGGGACTTTTTGGAGCAGAGCTGCCCTACCATCCCTGAACAGCTTCCCTCTGGGCTGTTACATGATAGAGAAGTCAACCTTTACCTTGTTTAAGCCACTGTTATTTAGGTCTCAGTTATTCACAGCCGAACCTTTTCATAACTAATATAAGCCGCAGCAAGGAAGGGAAACACTAAGGTTTCAATGTCCCCATTTTACATATCAGGCCCTTCTTTTCTTGGAAACAGAACAGCTGGTCCACAGTGGGGCTGTGGCAGCGGGAGAGGTAGCTGAGTCACGGCCCACAGGTGGTACTTTGAAAACACTCATCCACTTAGGTGGAGCCTGAACCGGGTCCTCGGTACCTGCCACCTACAAGCAATCTGGTGCTGCAAAGCCATTCCTTCTGACAGCTCCGCTTAACAATGTGTTCCCTGTAAGCCAGCTCCTCATCAGGAATTTAAAAAACAAAATCAAAGCAGCCCCACCAAGCATGCCAGGCCCTGACAAATAGCAGATCAAAGCCAGCCAGACCGGCAAGACCCTGACGCCTTCTTTCCTGAGCTCTTCAGAGAATGTGGGAAATGGCAGATGATGGTAATAGAGGGGAATCAGAACTTCATTAGGGGGTGGAGGGAAAATGTGCCTAAGCTAAATAATGCCCACCCAGAGATGGCAGGGAAAGAAGGAGTGGGTTTTGGCAGGAACATATTGGACGAGCACAGAAGGTATTGTCGGACAGAGGAAGGAAAGAACTGTCATGTCTCGAAGCATCTCCAATGTTGACCTAACTCTGTTGGGTCAGTAGCACTGGTCCAGCCCCTGGAACGCTGCCGTGACATTTTCTCACTTCTTGAATTGTGATTTCGCACATCAGTAACAACTGGAGGTGGAATCCTTCCCAACAGCAGCCGTCTCCAGCCCTAACTCCCCATTGGATTCTCCCCAGGTGGTTTCCAGTGGTGCCGCCAACGTGCCATTTCTGGCGTACTGAGTTTTACTGCCCCCTTTCCATTAGCTCCAACAAGGGAGACAAGACACCGCTGGCCTGGCGGAAGGAAAAACAATTAATTGGATGTCAGTATCCAGAAATGGAGAAATAATGGTAACTATTACTACTATTTATTTATTGCCTACAACGTGTCAGGCATTGTGCTGGGTGATTTATATCTTTAGTAATAATGGCTAATATTTATGGAATATTTACTCCATGTCAGGCACTATGTTAAACATTTTCACATGTAGTAGCTCATTTAATCCTCTCCAAAACCCTAAGAGGTAGGTACTATTCTTAGCTCCATGTTACCGATAAGAAAAATGAGGCAAAGCAGTGGGGGGATTTCTCAAAGGAAGAAGGTAAGAAGTGGCAAAAGCTAGGATGGACCCAATATAGAGCACTTTTGGTCACTGGAAGGGTGAAAAACATGAACAAGCACCGAATAAACAGGAGGCGGGGACACTAAGACATTTGCACATTTCCATCACCGCCTATCCCCTTGCCCAGTCTACCTTTCTCCACAACCTTATCACTATATTATGAGTCGTTCATTGTCACATCCTGAATGTCAGTTCCACGAACGCAAAGATTTCCTTCTGATTTCTTTGCTGCCGTATTCCCGGCTCCTAGAACAGTGCTGAGCACGTAGGAAATGCTCAGATAATGTTGCAGAAAGGAAGGAAGAAAGGGGGAATTAGAGGGAAAGAGGGGATATACAATAGCACGGAGCATTGCTTAGAGAGAAAGCTGCTGTGAGCAGAGTATCATAGAGGAAAGGAGGGATAGGCAAGTAGGTTAAAGAATAAGGCACTGGGCCCAGGCTTGGGAAGGACTACAAGAAAAAACTCTGAAACAGAATTTGATTGGAAACAAAGGCCCACAAAACCATGTTGAGGAGAATACAAAGACATTGACAGTTGGCCTTAGTCTAGAGGAGACAAAAAGGCGTTGGGGGAGGGGGGCAACAGCAAACTGGAAAACCCATGTTCTCTTCAAGGGAATCATGGGGGAAGGGGTGACCATGTTTGACTCCAACCAGTTTTTGCCACAGAGGAATACAGCCTTCAGACCAGATTTTTGTGAAATAGTCCAACTTCTTCTGCTGGCATCAAATTCCACGTGGTGGTTGTTGTCATCACTGTTATTAAATGCTATAGGAATGGGAGTATAGCTTGGTTGGACTAACCCTCCCACACATAATTATAAACTCTAAACAGTATACTTTAAAAACAACTACGTGAAATCTCTGAAGAGCAACCAGAAGTCAAAAGTAGAGGAGACTCTACCCTTAAAAGGTAGGAATTGAATATGGGGGATTTGCATACTTGTGGCTTTTGGCCTGAGGGTGCTCACCAATCTGCAGGCAGCTCAGAGTGACAAAAAGCTGCAGCCTTACTGGCTTGAGGTGTCAAAGGGCAGAGTTCAGGACTGGAAAAGCAGTGCAATCTGAAGAACAGAAAGACAAAAGATTGAAAAAAGATGAACAGAACCTCAGAGACCTGTGGAACAATAGACTGTGCCCTAAAATACATATAATTGGAATTCTAGAAATAGACTTGAAGAAATAAGCCAAAAACTTCCCATATTTGGTGAAAGACATTAACTTACAAGTCCAGGAAACTCAGCATACCCCCAGACAAGATAAATACAATGAGAAAGAAATAAGCCAAAAACTTCCCATATTTGGTGAAAGACATTAACTTACAAGTCTAGGAAACTCAGCATACCCCCAGACAAGATAAATACAATGAGAACTACACATAGGTACATTACAATCATATTCCTGGGATTCAAACATAAAGAGAAAATCTTGAAAGCAGCCAGAGAGAAACAACATGTTACATATAGAAAAATAATTATATGATTTCTCATTAGGAACAATAACACCCAAAAGAGAATGGAATAACATCTTTATGATGTTGGAAGGAAAAAAAATCTGTCAACCCACAATTCTTTGTTAAACTATTCTTCAAAAATGAAAACAAAATAGACATTTAAAATAAACAAAGACTGAGAAAATGCATCACCAATAAACTTGTACTATAAGAACTGCTATAGAAAGTTTTTCATGCTGAAGGGAAAGGACACCAAATGGTAATCACTCAAACCTACAAGAAGGAATGAAGATCCCAAAAAGTAATATGTGTTCTAAACTGTCCTGCTGGCATTCTCATGAAAGATGTGAAAGAGCAACCAGATGAGAAAGGATTATGTGTGCAATCTTGTCCATCAAACAAACCATAGAGGTTCAACCCTCTCTAACATCTGTGAAAGCAGAGGCTTGTTGAGGCCAGGTGGGAGAACTCTACGAGGGGCTTTTCCTCTCCCTTCACCTCCTGATCCCCGCTGAAGACCTATCTGCAATGTCCACACCCCCTGAGCAGTGGGGGTGAAGCTGGCGTAGGAAGTTTCTAAGCCCCCTGCTGCCTCTGTGCCTGCCAGCAGACTGAAAGTCTTTCAAGCCCAAGGCAATGTACTGTGAACCGGGAACCAATAAGAGGTAAACTGTTTGCTCTAGAGGAAAAGTCCCAAAGGGTTCAGGAGACCTGAGTTCTGGAATCTTCTAGACTCCCTGAGGTGGTTCTTCAGCCTCTCCCTAGGTTCAAAATAAATCAAAAGGGAGAGACCAATTGGGAGAAAAAGAGCAGTCTCAGCCTTGCCTACCATGCTGTGCATTGTGGGGTTCAAACCTGCAACTGCTCATGGGAAATATTTGATGCTTTTTAAAAAACAAAGAGTTATTGCGTGGAAAAGTCCTTCTCTGACACATACTCCACTATTTTCAGGGTGTAAAAATCCAAAGGGAGGCTGAGTTTCAAAAACTTAGGATTGGCAAGAAGGTGGAGAATTTGGAACCCTTGTGCGTTGCTGGGGGGAATGTAAAATGGTGCAGCTGTTATGGAAAACAGTACGGTGGTTCCTCAAAAATTTAAAAATAGAACTACCATATGATCCAGCAATTCCACTTCTGGGTATATACCCAAAAGAATTGACAGCAAGGACTCAAACATATACCTGTACACCTATGTTCATAGCAGCACTATTCACAATAGCCAAAAGGTAGAAACAACCCAAATGTCCATCAATTGATGAATAAACAAAATGTGGCATATTCATGCAATGGGATATTATTCAGCCTTAAAAAGGAAGGAAATTCTGACATAGTCTACTTACTACATGGATAAACCTTGAAGACATTATGCTAAGTCAACTAAGCCAGATACAAAAGGACTAATAGTGTATGATTCCTCTTAGATGAGATCCCTCGAGTAGTCAAATTCATGAAGACAGAAAGTACAATACAGGTTACAGAGGCTGTGCGAGGGGTAAAGGGAATTTGTTGTTTCTTGGGTATAGAGTTTCCCTTTGGGATAATGAAAAGGTTATGGAGGTGGATGGTGGTGATGGTGTCGTAACTGTGAATGTGCTTAATGCAGTGTACACTTAAGACGGTTAAAATGGTAAATTTTATGTTATGTATATTTTACCATAATAAAAATAAACTTTAAGAAAAAACATTTAGGAGCCCCCAGGACACAGTGAATTTTTTTTTTTTTTTTTTTACTTGGAGTCCTCGCGGTCTCGGTGCTGCCCTGAATCGCTGGTTCTCTCCCGCACGTTTCTATAACCAGGGCTGGGGATGATACACTCCTTTCTTATGTCAATGTCCTTCGTCTTCTCTGAGTGGAGGTGCCAGGGCTCACAGACTCTTGGTTCCGCTTGAGAATTTCAGTGCCCCAGCTCCAGAACTTCCGCGTCGGCCACTCGACCAGCTCCCAAGCCCACAGTGAATTTTTTAAGCTGAAATGTCTATGGCATGTGGATTCCAGTACCCCAGATCTCAAGGGACAGTGATTCTGCCAGGGGCAGTTGAGGTTGTTTCCTCGCTCTAGAGCCCCTCTCTTACCCAGTGGGTCTCCGGGGCAGGTCCCATTGTGGTGGTTTCCAAAGTGCCCCTTCCCTCCCACACTGTCTCCCCAGCACTGGGCACTTGTAATAATAATATTTATTAATACAGCCACTTATGGGGTGGATTCATTTAATCCTCATGACCCCATGAGGTCGGTACCATTGCCTTAATTTTACAGATGAGGAAACCGAGGCATAGAAATGTTCAGTTGCTTGCCGGGTTTCACCAGCGGTTGGGGACCGAGACAGGATGCAAAAACAGACCAGCTGGCTCTAGAGGCGTATTCTTAACCATAACTCCTGTAGCCATCCTGAGACAAGCCGTGCCTCTTGCTCAGGAGTGAAGGGCCTTCCAAACACAGCTGAGTGTTTTGTTGTTGATTTGTTTGGCGTCTTTGTGAAGTTAGCCCCCATCAGAGAAGCCACCCACCGCAAGGACGCTGATGCCGTGGCAGCTCCCTCATACTGCACGCCTTCCGTGTCTCAGGAGCCACCTCTTTCAATCCTCACGATTCTGCCAGGTGAGTAGATATGACCCCATTTCACAGATGAGGACAGTGGGGGCTCAGAGTCATCGGCTAACGTGCCTGAGTCTACACCTGAGCTGGGCTTGAAAGCCAGGTGTGGCTGACTTAGAATCTCTACCCCTAAACCCAGCAATTCATAGCTGGGGCCTATTTTGCCCTTCAGGGGACGCTAGGCAATATCTAGAGACATTTTTGGTTGTCTGGACTTAGGGGGGTGCTACTGGCATCTGTGCGTAGAGGTCAGGGATGCAGCTCAACATCCTGCAATGCTCAGGACCCCCACGACAGAGAACTCTCCGGCCCCGAATGTCAGCGGTCCTAGGCTGAGAACCCCACCTCAACGCTAGGCAATGAATAAAAGCAGTGCAGTGGATCTCCGTTTTAGGTTTTTAAAAATTTCCCCAAAGTCTTAAAATACACACCTCGGCACGTCGACCGTGGCTATCTCTGGGTGGTGAGAACTCTGGTGAGTTTTATTTTCTTCTTTTGGCAAAACTGCATTTTCCAAATTATCCTTGATGAATATGCATTAGTCTTGTAATCAAATGAATTTCAGCTTTTTAAAGAAGCCCAGGGGCTCCAAGTTGGAGAACCCTTCTGGGTTGCCATTTCGCTATCTGATGCTGAGTTTCAGGAAGATGAGTCAGGGTCGTCTGCTCTGCCAGTTAGCAGAGGCTCACCCTGGGACTTCGCCTCTCTGAACCTGTGTTTCCTCGTTGGTGACGTGGAGACGTAACCTCTTGGGCCGGTGCCACAGTGGTCCACCTAGATACCTGTCCAGGGGCCGGGCACTGTGGAGTTAAGCATTTCATACACATTTGCTCAGTTCAACTCCCCACCAGCTTATGAGATCGGACATTGAACCTCAGGAAGGAGAAGTACTTGCCCGAGATCGTGCACATGTAGGTGGTAAACTGAGGCTCAAAGCAAAAGATGATGGACTCCCAAAGGCCTGTTCTTGACTTGCACTCTGTGCAACCCCATTGCTCAGCTCCACGCCAGCCAGCAAGTTAAAAACTCGAGCAATGGCAGCTTCTGGCCGCCAGAAGCAGGAGGCAAGACCGCCCTGGCAAGACAGCTGAAGAGCTCCGCAGGCAGCTGGCGTCCCGGAACTCCTTGAGCACAAAGGGCTGTGCGGCATCCATCTCGCTCTATCCTTCAGGCCCAAGGGGATGTGGGACAAACCAGGTCAGTAATCAACATGGGACTGAGTGAGGAAGCTGCCTTCCTTAACCCTCCCAGGCAGGGGATAAAGGCCAAGTTGGGTCAGGCCAACCCTCTGCAGGAGCAGAGTGGGGCTGGGGACAGACACCCGGGAATCAGGAAAAAAGCCAATCGGGAGGCTCCCAGGAGCCCGGGTGAAGCTCCTCCGACTTTTCTCCGCATCCATCTTGTTCTGTCTTGTGAAGACGTTATCCTGCCCTCACCAGGCTAAGGGATGAGTTCGGGTGAGCCCGAAAGCACCTGGTGCTCCTCCAAAGGCTGCCAGGCAGCTCCAGCCTGTGACCCCATGGAGGGAGGGCTGCCAGAGGGAGCAGATGCTTTAGTATAAGTATGTTCCATGCGATCCTGGGATATACTTATACTTTAAAACTTATTCGTTGTTTATTTGAAGTTCACATTTAACTGGGCAGCCCACATCTTATATGGCCAACCTACATGGAGGAAAAGGGCAGAGGACTGCAGTGCTGGCCCTTATCATGACAACTCTATTCAGACAGGGCCACGGTGACCCCTTTCATATCTGTGCTGGGATCTGAATTCTCTCGGATTTAGCCTCTGCATCTTTCTTTCTTTCTTTTTTTTTTTTTTTTTTTTTTTTTGCGGTACGCGGGCCTCTCACTGTTGTGGCCTCTCCCGTTGCGGAGCACAGGCTCCGGACGCGCAGGCTCAGCGGCCATGGCTCACGGGCCCAGCCGCTCCGCGGCATGTGGGATCTTCCCGGGCTGGGGCACAAACCCGTGTCCCCTGCATCGGCAGGCGGACCCTCAACCACTGCGCCACCAGGAAAGCCCCCTGCATCTTTCTTAAAAGCACATTTTTTTTTTACTTCCTCTTCCTCCCTAATGTCCTCCCTTGGCTCCCCATTAGGTCCCCATAAACTCTTTAGCCAAGTCTGTTCTATGCACTGCTGTAGCCCCAGGGCGTGGACATAGAGGGGGGTGGGGAACACCATAGGAATGAGCAGATGCACCGTCTGGGGAGGGTGGCCCCCTCTATCTCCAGCCTCGAGCCTCTCCCTCCCTCCCCCGCACATCCTGCTGGGGCCGCACTGAGCTGCTTTCACTCCCCACCATCACCTGCCTCTGAGCCTGACCTCCACTTCCTCCCAACTCCTACTCATTCTTCAAATCTCAGCTCTCCCTTGACCTCCACCCAGGGGGTCCGTAGTAAAGAGCACGCCTAACCTTCCTGAGCAGGCAGACGATGCCGGCGCTGCTCTAAGCAGTCAGGTGTTTGTCGATCCATCCCGGAGTCAGGTGGGTGATCACCTTTTTACACCCAGTAAGGGTGAGGCCAGAATCTCAAGCCATGAGGTCTGGCTCCTGGCCCCCACTTACACCAGCTTCCCTCTTAATCATCTGTATATGGAACTTTCCACCCTGGGTGGTGACTGCCTGTCTACTTGCCTGACCCCTCCGCTGCCCACGAGCTCCAGAAGGGGAGGGACAGGGTCTTGCTCCCTGCTGAGTCCCCAGCACCTGCCATTATCTGATAATAAGAATTAGAATATAGATCCACGTTTACTGAGTGTTTGCTACATTCCAGGCACTTGCAAAATGTTTTATGTGTTTCACTCAATTCCCACGACAATCCCATGAGTTATACAGGTACTATGGTTATTCCCATTTTACAGAGAAAGAAACTGAGGCACAGAGAGATTAGGTTAGTAGCTCAAGCCTCACAGCCAGTGGCAGAGCTGGGAGTTAGACTCCAGCCGTCCAGCCCAAGCTGTGCATTCATTTTCTCCATCTGACTTGTTTCACTCCATACCCTCAAGCTTCATCCATCTTATTACAAATGGCGAATACTGTATGATTTCACTCATGTGGAATATAGAAAACCAACTAAATAAATAAACAAAATCAAACACGTAGATATAGAGAACAGAGTAGTGGTTACCACAGAGGAAGGGGCAGCGGGAGGGCAAAATGGGTAAAGGGGATAAACTGTATGGTGACAGATGGAAAATAAATGTTTGGTGGTGAGCACACTGTTGGGTATACAGAAGCAGAAATATAACGTGTACACATGAAACCTACATAATGTTATAAACCAATGTTACCTCAATAAAAAATAAACTTAAGAAAACAACAGTGAAGTGGCTGTCTCAAGGCCCCGTGGCTTCTTGGTGACAGAGCTGGGATTGGAGTGCTGGCCTGTGCTTCTAATCACCGTGCTCACCACCATGATTTCACGGCCCCTTTAAACAAGGGCTTCCATCTATTGACAAGAGATGTTGCAAACTTCTGCAAACAAAACTCGGTACAAGGCATTCCTCGGTGAGGGGAAGTTGCCCCCCTGCTTCTATTGGCGCTGTGAAGCAAACCTCCCTAGGGAGAGGCAGCCCCCCAGTTTCCTCTCCATCCTCAGCTGTATTTTCCACTGGAAGATTCTCTAACAGAACTGATTTACCTCCGTTCATTCTACACTTCGCAAGACAAGGACTCAAGCCAACTGAAAGGAAAGTTTATTCATTGCTTTTTTTTCACTAACTGATGGCCAGTGAACACCTGTGCTGGGTGCTGGGCACCTACAAATTATCAGGACCAGGTCATAGCTCACAGACTAGTGCAGGGAGAGAGCCAAGAAGGCAGGGCAATAAACAACTGGGCAGTGATGCCCAATGGTCTATACACAGGGAGTTACAGGAGCCCACGGAAGGTACCCCGTCCCACCTGGGGGAAACAAGGTAAAACGTGATATGAGCCATGAAGGATGAGAAGGAATCAGCCAGGAGAAGTGGGGTGGGGACAGAGTGACAGCAGGTGCAAAGGGGAGGAGGTGAGCATGGGGGAAGCCCACCCTGAGGACCCAAAACCTCAGCATCCCTGGGGCATGGAGTGTGTGGTAGGGAGTAGGGAAAAGCCAGGGTGGTCAGAGTGAGGACTCGATCCCGAGGGCAATGGGAGACCATGGAAGGCAGGTGCAGAGACACATTTACTGTCTCCTGCTCACCCCTCCTTTCCCAGCCCCTGGCAGCTGGCGGGGGCCATGTGTCCACTTCCGGCCAATGTGCTGTGAGCAGAGGAAGTGAGATGCGTCCCCTCCAAGCTGAAGCACCTAAGACCCCGTGCACGGACCTGCAGGCCTCCTACCTGCCGCAGAGACGCTGGAGCCACGTGCAGCTAAAAGATGGAAGCACTGGGACATGGAAGGGGCCATTCCACAGGGAGCTGCCCTGGAGAGGCACGAACCCCACAGCGGAATTTGTGTGAGTGAAAAGTAAACAGTTCAGTCACTGAGACTCTGAAGCTTGTTTACAGCAGCTGGTGTAGCGAGCCCAGCCTGATTACATCGGTAGGCGGAGAACGAGACACACGGTGACTCATGGTGGGGGAGACGCTTTGGTTGAGCACTGCGGTATCAAATTAAAGTTGGATCCAAAATATTGAGGTTTCAGTTCATGCCCATTGGATTTCTACCCCAGTCTCCGTTCCACAGGCTGAAATCTCTGTCTTGTACAGAGATTTGTCTGGTAAGTGGTGGAGTCAAAAGAGGACTGGGGGCTGGGCCGTCTCCAAGGCAGCCTTGACTCAGCACCCCGTGGAGAAGCAGACAGGGGGCGGGGGACCATCCGGGGCTTGAGTTCTCACTATGCCACCACTGGTTGACCACCCACCCCCTGTCAGCCCCTTTCTCCTCTGCCTCCTGGCGCTCCGGTTTTTCCGAGGCTCGTCTGCAGCCCGGGGTGGGGTCTACCCCTATCCCGGCCAGTGAGTTGTATGAGCAGGTGGGTCTCTCCAAGGCTACTAGAAAGTGGATCTTCTCAGATCAAAAGACATCGGCTGACAGAGAGCGAACCTCTCGCCTGACCCTGCTTCCTCCCTAGAAGGAGGTAAAGACGTGTCCGGAGCGTTGGCAGCCATATTATGACTCTGAGATGACACATCTGAGGACAAAAGGTCAACTCAGAAAGGTGTCTAGGGAAAGGTCTGGGTCTCTGGTGACACTCTTATGGTAGGAGGCATCCTTTTATTTCTGCTCTCCAGACCTCTTGTTAAAAGAGCAAATATTCTCATCCTTTCAGCTCCTGTTATCAGGGGTTTTGCTACCCACAGCCTAACACACCCTAGCAAATATGCTTTTCTCTTTCACAAATGCAAACTATCAAGAGTGTAAATGGTTAACTCAGCCCAGGAAGATGGGTCCCACTGATGACTCAAGAAAAAAAGCCAGCTGTCTCTGTAGACTAACTGTCATATCCACCTCAGGTATGTCCAGAATCCAAGAGACACAGGAGCTGGGGCTGGCATTTTTGCATCTCCTTAGTTTGGGACCTTGGCCTCTGTTCCTGCAGGTCGTGGGCATTCAAGGTCACAGCACCAGGCCTGTATCAGAGGCCGATCTGATGCTAACTGCTCTCGTGTTTCACATCTCCTTCCCAGCAGCCCCACAGCCATCTGTGAGGGGAGCTTTACAGGCAGACTTAATCATTTTCGATGCTTTACACATCCGTGGGAGACGGCCGAGCCCGTGCCCAGGCTGCCGTGGCCTCCTACAGACAGATCCCTGTTCCCCCAACCAGTCAGGTTTCCATCACTCTCCTGTCTGCCTCAGCAAACAGAACCCTGAGCCCAGCAGATGACATACCAGTGTTTACTTCGTTTTTAAAATTATTTTGTCTCATCGCACAGATACTAGTCTTAAATTCATAGAAAGTAAGAGTAGAAGTAGAAGGCATTTGAGAGGTCAGTGGGCCCAGGGAATTCATTATACAGATGGGAAGACTGAGGCCTGCAGAGGAGGTGGAGTTGGCCCATGCTCATGCTATGACTTAGAGACAAAGCCAGAACTAAAACCTAGGTCCCCGTGGATACTGAAAAATCTTTTAAACATAAACTGGACAAAAATACCTATATGTACATGCAAGTATTACAATAAAGTAGAAGGATGTTCCTTCTCGGTTTTGAAATGAGATCACAAAGAACTTGTGGTCAAGTGTACACAAGGCAGAAACCCTACTTAAAGTGCGTTGACTGTTTAAAATGCTTATGGCCTCAGTAATCGAGAAGTCCAGAGACATGCCCGACTTCACCCAGTAAGTTAAGAAATCTCTCCTCTGGACTCTCCACCTCCTAGCTCTGCCGTCCTCCACGCTGGCTGATGGACGGGGTCTCCCCATGAGGCGGCCAGACAGCCCTCAGCATCCCAGGCTCACATCCAATCACCTTTACAACCCCAGAGCGACGAAAGTGCCCCCTGTCAAGACCCAGGGCCAACCCTCCTCTGAACAGCTAACCGCAGCCAGGGGACGCAGTGCTCAACCCACCCCCCTGACCACCTGAGAGGAGTGGGCGGGGTCCGCCCAGAGTACCTAAGCTTTATAAGAAGTGGGGAAGGGGGCTTCTCAAAACACCAGATGCCCATGTCAGGAAGGAATGTGCACCGCAGGCTCTTTGTTGCCCCTACAGACCCTAAAAAATGACTCCCACATATGAATGAATGAATGGTGTTTCATAAACACGGACTTCCTGAACCAGTCATGCTGAGTACTTATACCATAAAGCCACAAGGACTTTCCAGTCTCTCTTCATACTTCCCCCAAGTCGCACCCCAAGTTCTCTGCAAGATGTTGGAGAAGCCAGTGCGTAGGAAAGGCAAGAAGGCACCTATTTCGACTGTTCCAGTGAATCAAGAAAGGCCCCCACCCAGTCAAAACCTTCTCGCCCGAGCACTCCCCACCATGACAGGATTCCATCACCTTAGCAGCACAAAGGACTATCGCAGACCGAAGAGCACAGGCTTCTGAATCTGATAGACCAGGGTTCAAACCCCAGCCCAGCCCCTTATTAGCTGAGGTCCTCCTACACATCCCTTCCCCTCTCGGAGCTCAGGGTTCTCATCGGTGGGGTGGGCATAACCACCAAGCCCGCCCCCGGGCGCAGTGGGAGGGTCAGGGGACAGGATGGGCAGTCTGTAGCTCAGCGCTTGTGACACTTCCTGGATGACACTATTGGCTATTCTGGGTCCCAGAGGGCCACTCTTAACCCCTTTGACATCCAACATACTCATCACATAAGCACTTGCTTTGCAGGGAACCGAGCCCTCTGGGGACTGGGATACAGCTACACTTTAACAACAAGGGAGTGGAGAAGGTGTCCAGAGCATGAGAAAAACAAACCCACGGGGCTACCACAGTCAACAGAAAACTTCTGCAAACATTTACTCGCTTAATCCCCCCAATAATCCTGACAGAGATCCTGCTATTGCTCCCCTTATACAGATGAGGAAAATGGAGGCTCAGAAAGACTGTCACCTGCCCAATTTACACAGCGAGTGAGTGACTCCAAGACCAGGGCTCTTTCCAGCGTCTTTCATATATGGGACCAGAATCCAAGCACCTGGTCCCACTCAGGGAGCCACACTTCACACCTGGAGAGGAACCTTCCGAAAGGCCCCAGAAGAGAGGTTCATGGAACAAGACAGAGATATTTATGTAGTCAGATGCTGAGCTGTCTCCTTACAGCCCTCTCCTTCCCCCATTAAGAGGGTCTGCCGCTTCCAGCTGTGACCTGGGACAAGTGACAAAGCCACTCTGAGCCTCCCCTCCCTCTGTGTAGTGACGTAGCATCAGTGCCTTCCTCATAGGCTGCTGTGAACCGCGGCAGGGATGGAGGTGACCCACCATCCTTCCCTCATCATTTCCGAGGGGAGCTCATCTCTGAGGCAGTGCAACTGTGATTCAAACCTCCCCTCCATCAGTGAGGTGGCATGTGGTCCAAGTCCACCCAATCAGAGTGCCCCATCCACCCTCCCACAGTGACTGGGGCACGGATGGGCACATGACCTGAAGACGACCCATCCAGTCCCTGCAGGACCTTTATGAAAAGACCTCTGTTTCTGCAGGAGTGGCTAAGCTTGGCCTGCTGGAGGCCACCACCTCCCATCTGCAGCTGGGAGTGGGGTCAGATCCAATGGAACCAAGTGGACGGGGAGTGACGGAGGGGAAGTTTTCCCAAAAGGAAATCGAGATGCTGTTTCCGGAAGAAGAGGGAATGTGGGCTAGGCTGTCCAAAACAACAGATGGTCAACACAGACATTATCACCAGGAGCTTCCGGGAACTGAGCGGCCCTGCTGCCAAGTATCAGACCATCGGGTTCCTGGAGATCTCACATTACCCAGAACACTTACCAATCAATTCCCAGTCCAGAAGGAGGGTCCAGGTCAGAAGGTGATTCCAGGACCCCCAAATGAGGCACGGAGGAGTTGAATTCGCTCCTCAGCTTAAAGGCGGGACTCAGATTATTTCAGTTTTATCTGCAACTCACCGCTCTCTTGCTGACATTATTCTGTCAGGATGCTTCTCTAGTGCCAGGCTCTGCTTTCGCCCAGCGGCCTCCCTGGGGCTTCGTTGTAAACAGAAGATTGGATGTAGATGAGCCAGGAGCAGCAGAACTGCAGCGGTGAGATAATGGATGCAGCTGTGCAGTGAAAGCGGGATGAAGTTTGAGTCTCTTTCTCTGCTGGTGCACCCCTATCACCTGCTCCCCTCCAGCAGCACTTGTTGAAAATGATCTAATACTATCTAGGTGTCATCCATCAGCCCTACCACATGCCAAACCAACTCAGCACCAGGTCCTGCCCATTCTCCCACCTAAATCTTCTTCAAACTCCACTCTTTCTTGCCCATCCTTTGCCCTGTATCACCTCTCACTGTAGCATCCCTCTCACGGATCTCCATACCTCCACCCTTGCCATCCAGAAGCCACTGTTATCTCTTCAAGAAGCAAATATGGCCCTAGTATCAACTCCCCTCACTCATTAACATCCTTCTATAGGTCCCTATTGCCCTCAGAATAAAGTCCAGGCTCCTTGGCATGGCTTGGAGAAACCTGCATGCCCTGGCCACTATCTAACACTCCTTTCTACCTTTCTGTCACTGTCTCACAATGAACTTTAGGTTCCTCAGATGCACTAAGTTCTCTCACCTCCGTGGGGCCTTTGCATATGCTGTTCCCTGTGTCTGCAACACTATTCTCCCTTTCTTCACCTACTTAAATCCTAGCCATCCTTCAGTTCTCAGCAGAGAACCCATTAACTGTAGAAATGTTAGTTTCCCCTCCTGCAGGCTCCCATAGCACCCCGCTCTTTGCCAATCACGAGTAAATTTTAATTCTTTATTTGCCATAAAAACATATATACACACACAGAATAAGCACTTTATGGGAAGGGACCTTGGCTAACTTGTTCACTGTTTCCTCAGCACAGTGCTTGGTACATAAAACACATCCAGTGAATGATCTGTTAAATGAAATGAATTTCCCAAATACATATCATCCCTAGTTGACACTTTTTAGTTTTTTATTGAGGCATAATGCACATATAGAGAAGTGTGCACGTCATCAGTGTACAGATTGGGGCGATTACAAAACAAAGCTGCTGCAAACTTTAGTGCACACGTTCCTCTGTGAATATGTGCTTTAATTTCACTTGGGCAAATGCCTAAAATTGAGATGGTTGGGATAAGTGCATATTCAGCTTTGCAAAGAGACTGCCAAACTGTTTCCAAAAGTAGCTTTACCATCTCACGTTCTCACTACCAAAGTCTGAGAGTTGCAGTTGCTCTACCTCTTTGCCAACACTCGGTATTGTCCATTTCTTTCACTTTAGCCATTAGCATAAGTGCTTAGTGGTATTTCATTGTGATTTTATTTGCATTTCCCTAATGCATAATGAGTTGGAACATCTTTTCATGTGCTTATTTCCATTGGTATATCTTCTTTGATAAGGTATATTTTCAAATCTTTTGAGTTTCAGAGCTCTTCATATATTGGGTACACAAGCCCTTTATCAGATAAGTAATTTACTAATAGTTTCTCCCATTCTACAATTTGTCTTTTCCTTCTCTTAATAGTATCTTTCAAAGAACAGAGTTCCTAATTTTGGTGAATTCCAATTTATCAGTGTGTTCTGCAGTGTGAAAACTTTCTCTGGGCAATAAGCCAAGACAATCATAGAACTCATATTGATTCCTTTCTCTCAGAGATAAATGTTTTCACTGTTATATATGATCATATGATAGATGTGGGGGTTTTTCCCTAATTTTTTAGTAATTTAAAGAAAGGTAGATCCAGCCCTTGTTACTTCATCTTGGTTTGAGTAAAAACCTCCACAAGTTTTGATACTTAATCTTCTCATTATCATTCAGTTGAAAATATTTTCTAATCTCCATTGTAATCTCTTCTTTGACATATCAGTTATTTAAAAGTAGGTTGCTTACTTTCCAAATAGATGGGAATTTTCTAGTTATCTTTGGATTAATTTCTAGCTTAATTCTACTATAGTCAGAAAGTATATTCTGTGTCATTTCAATCCTTTGAAATTTGTTGAGATTTGCCTTATGGCCTAACATGTGGTCTATTTTGTTAAATGTTCCATGAGCTCTTGACAATAATGTACACTCTGTAGTCCTTGGGTGCAATGTTCTATATATGGCAATTAGGCCAACTTATTAATAATGTTGATTGCCTATTCTAAATCCTTAGCTGTTTTTATCTGTTTTTTTCTATCAGTTACTGATAGAAGCGTATTAAAATCACTTAATATGAATGGGATTTATCTATTTCTCCTTTTAGTTTTGTTGATTTGGGGGCTGTTATCAGATACAGATTTAGAATTGCTGTATCTTCCTTATGGAGTGTGCGTTTTGTCCTTATGGAATGTCCTTCTCTACCTCTAGTAATATTTTTACCTTAACGTATATTGTCAGATAACACAAATATCTGAATTTTCTGTGGTTCTATTTCTGTTGCCTGGATCTTCTCTTGGTTTTTGTTCTAATCTTGGTTTGTTTGTTTTTGTATTTCTGCTTAATTTTTTTATTGTATGCTAGACATTGTAGGTAGCAAATGTAGAGGATTTTAACCTCTGCATCATATTTTCTTAGACTGGATTCTCCAGAAACTAGAAGCTGAGACCTTGACCTGTATACAGATAGTTCATTTGGGGTGGTAATCCAAGAGCACAGGAGTGGGGTTCTGAGTAGAATATGAATGGGGAAAGAGAAAAAGCCAATTCCTGGGTACATCCTTGAGTTGGTCATTACCTTGGGCTACTGGTGATTGATCCTGCCAAGACCTCCTTAAAAATGTAAATATATCTCAAACTTTTCTTCCTGAAGAATGGAAGCGAGAAGCACTTATTCCCCAACTCACATCTCCCGTTGATCAAGAGTTGCTCCGTGAGTGGACAACTCCCTTTTACTTCCAGGATCTATGTGCATGAATGAAAGGCAGGTTCCCACAGGCAGAGGGACCAGAGAACCCCTGGCCTGGGAAGTTAGAGATGCGCAGAGGCTGAGGTAGTGTTGTTGAGTGACATCTGTACAAAGCTAGCTCTGGCAGCTGTGGCTGGAATGAAATACAGGGCAATAGGATGTGAGGAAGAGCACATAAATATTCCACTCTCTTTCCAAAGATTCACCTTTGCTTCTGGCGGACAACTTGGTTAGGAAGAGGTCAACTTAATCAGGGATTCAGATGACTCATTGCTGGGCTTCAGTGTTTCTGAGACAGGATCTGTTTCTAGTTCATCTTTACTCCTAGGGAGCAGCTCTCCAGGGCTCCAGCTCAAATCCTAGGCTGTTTACCAGGGCCCTTCTTCCTTGGCAGGCTCTGAATGCCAGCGTTTGCTGCCCTAGCTCTATAAATCTGCCAAGGACACTGCTCAGCCCATCAGCCTCAGCCTCTGCTTCCAAATCGGCAAATGCCTCAAAGGGAAAACTGTTTGAAATATCAGACTCAACCCTGGGAACTTCTCTTCTTTTCTGGGATCTTGGCCCCTCAAATCCTGGCTGCCTTAGCAGCTTTCTAAAGCCTTCAAAGGCGTTTATTTTTGGTTTGGGTTTTCCATTCATCCTCAGCAGGAAGACTGGTCCAAGACAAGCTAGACAGCCATCGCCAGAAGCAGGACACCCTCAGTTGCCCATGAAAATGTTACGGAGGTGAACGTGGCACCTCGATGTGTTAAGAACAGAATCATCTCAAAAGTCAAGTTTGAGCTCTATATCCATTAAAGAATGGTTTCCTTCTTTGTCATCTCTGCTTTGCAGGATCCCCCCAGGGCTGGCACAATGCCTGGCATTTAGCACATACTCAATATGTGTTAACTGAATAAACAACCTGCAAACAGAGTTGCTTTCTGTGTCTGTAGAGGATGCCTGTGAGGTTGGGAAGAGCATCCCCCATCTCAAAGTCTGTCTCTTTGGGGCTGCTGAGAAGCTGAGGTGGGGTTTCACAGACTTTATCAGTCATAAGACCCTCTTGCGAAGACTATGAAATCAGCTCATTTCTGGATCCCTCTCTGCAGATTCTCAGCCCTACAGCCAGCGTCCATCGAGAAAATCTACCCACTGTGACAATGGCCCCAGCACTACTATTTGCCCAGGGCCTGAAATTCCCGATTCAAGGAGGACTCAGGCTAGGGACTCCCTTGTAGAGGATCTCCTGGCTAGAAAGAGCTGGGGCTGAAGGTACAGTATCTGCTGGGATGGTGTCCTCCAAAATATATGACCCCCAGTGACTTTGGATGGTGGGGGAACCACTTTAAAGAGCATTGAATCGGAGAGTGGGTGGCTCCTTTTCTAGCCTCCTTTAGGATAAAGGCTCGGGATGGTGCCAGGATGTCTTTAACAGTCCTCTAACAGCTGTCATTTTCCCCTTCAACAAAAAAGGGGCAGGTCTCATGTTAAGAGCCTTCTTAGGCAACAGTATCTATGTGGTATATAACATTATTTCCACTGTAGTTCTGTTTCCTGGTAAATCCTATTTTTAGAACATGATCTTGACTTTCTATTTACATACGTTTCCTTTTAAGTAAACTCATGTGACATTACGTAAACAAAAAATATTAAGTTAGTAGTAGCCTGAATCATATGTAAATATGGCAAAACTGATGAAGGTTGTGTGCAAGGAAGTGAAATTTGAGGAACAGTGCACTTACGGAGTTCTCCTTCATTGGTAAAGGACAGGTAATAATGAGAATAAAAGATGTGACATAGGGTATCCAGAGCACAAGAGACCCAAAGCAAAGGGCCGAGCCCTCCAGGGCTTATCACCTAACCAGGGAGGAGCCAGGTGAGTGGGACCAGACGGTCAAGCTGCTTGAAGTGCCTCCCCTGGGATGTGTTCCACCGGGTTACGATGACCCATTTACCAGTGATCCTATTTCCAATATAAACACTCTGAGGAACCGAGCATCCTCACTAGCACCCCTGCCCCCCGAGACTGAACAGGGACACGTGTGGGCATCAGAATGAGGAGGTGGGGGAGGAGAGAACTTTCCTGTGTGTGCCTGGGACTTGAGAGACATGGAAAGAGTTTTGGAGAAGGATTGAGGTCCCTTTTTCATAAGCATTCACAAAACATTGTCAGTGGGCCCTTGAACCTTCACAAAGGTGGACGCAATACTCACCAACAATGGGGCAAATCCTCCCACTTCCAGAAGCTTCTGAGTTCCTGAAATGAAGGCCATTGATTGGATCGGTACAAATTCGCTGCAAAAAAATGTAACGTCCATTCCATTCCTGGGTATGTATCTGGAAAAAAATGAAAACACTAATTCAAAAAGATACATGCACCCCGATGTTCACAGCAGCACTATTTACCGTAGCCAAGACATGGAAGCAACCTAAGTGCCCACCAACAGACAACTGGATAAAGAAGACGTAGTATACATATACAATAGAATATTACTCAGCCATAAAAAATAGAATGAAATTCTGCCATTTGCAGCAATGTGGGTGGACCTAGAGAATAGTACACTGAGTGAAATAAGTCAGACAAATACTGTATGTCACTTATATGTGGAAACTAAAAAATAATTCAAAGGAATGTATATGCAAAACAGAAACAGACTCCAGACATAAAAAACAAACTTGTGGTTACCCAAGGGAAGGGGGAAGGACAAATTAGGGGTTTGGGATTAACAAACTACTATATAAAAAATAGATAAGCAACAAGGACTTACTATATAGCACAGGGAATTATACACATCATATTGTAATAACCAACAATGGAGAACAATCTGCAAATACTGAGTTACTATGCTGTACACCTGAAACTAATATAATATTATAAATCAACTATACTTCAATTAAAAAAAAAAAATAAGGTCTGCAGACACTGTAGCCGTGAGGGGGCAGAGAAAGCCGATGGTCCTGCCCATCCCATTGACCTAAGATGAACAACATTTATTTCCCCCAAACCACCATGACAGTGACAGAATCACCCACACCCACATTTACTTCCGCATCATGCAGCTTTCACAAATGAGTGATTGGGAAAGATATTTATCATGGAAAACTTTTTGTGGATGTAGCCACCAAACTGATGGAACATTTTTCTACTTTAATTTCCGTCTTGTGCTTCCTGCAGAAACAAATGAGTTAAGGAGCCTCTCCTGGAAGGCAGAAAATATGCATGTTTCAGAACCAGGAAACATCCCTCTGTAAGGGATGTAAGGAAAAGAGAGGAGGAAAACGTGAAATGGCATCCCAAGGGCCCCGTGTGGTTGGCAAACGTGTTTTGTTTGGAACAAGGAGTGTGGTTGGATTTTTTTTTAATGTTTAAAATAGGTAAAAATTCAGAGATTTAAAATAAAAGTCCAGCTGTCTGGCTTCTCTGGAAAAATCAGCTCTGACTGTACTGGTAGGAAAGATGGCAACTACCAGGCAGAGTGAGATAACCGAGGTACATGATCTCCACTCTGCCTCCACCACTCCCAGCCCCCTTCACTCATTAGTGTTCCCTCTGGAGTGATCAACTGCCCTCGGTTTGCCCCAGATGGTTCTGGTCTGAAAATGGAAAGTCCCATGTCCTAGGAACCCAGCTAGTTCTGAACAAGCCTAGACGGTCGTCCACCTTGCATATCTGCCTGGTCCCAAGAAACATAGCAGATAATACTCACAGAATTCGTGTTACATGCTAATAAGCATAGTTCTAAGCATCTTAACCAGATTAACTCACTTAATCCTCAACCCTATGAGGCAGGTACTAAAACCATCACCATTTTACAGACGAGAAACTGAGGCACATTCAGCTGAGGTCATACCCAGCCCGGAGGACTCTATGAGCTGGGACTTTGGTCTCATTCCTGGTATTGGGTCTCTAATCCAGGTGAGCCAAGGCCCCTCATTTTAGGCTGATGTGAGAGGAGGGCACATGACCTGCTTCTTACCCACTGATTCCCGTGGCTCTTTGTGGCAGATGTATTCCTTGCCTACCCAACAGCTAGTCCCTGCCCTTCTTGCTCATATCACAGAACCTCAATTTTGTGAAAGTTGAACATGTTTGGGGAAAGTAATGCCCGCCCTTCCCTAGCCTGAGAGGATGAAACTAGATGGTCCCCAGTATGGTAATTTCACTCCCTTTTCTTGGTTTGATTGGCTTATGGCAAGGTATGCAGCCCAGTTCTAAAGAATGAGGCTCAAAGAGAGATATGGTGAGGGTTTTTTTCCTTGGAAGGTTTTTTTCCCTGATGTAGTTGTTACATGAAGAAGGCCTCCTCCTACTTACTGCTTTAATGAGATTGTGTGAAGATGAAGTACTTGGAGCTGTGGCAGCTATTTTGTGACCAAGGGACAAGCCTAAGGATGGAAAGTCAACAGATTCAGGATGGTGGCACAGAACAGTCCAGCCACCAAACCACTCATGGAGTGACCCACCTCCAGATTATTTTACGTATTGACACTGTTTCTTGCAACCGTTACTTGCAACTGAACATACCCTAACTAATACACCATGGAACCCTCAAGAATACCTCTGCTTTTCCCATGAAGTCTAGAGCAGCTTGCTCCCTATTTTCCTTCTTTCTATGCCCCACCATGACCTTGTGGGGACTTCCAAGGTTTAGGGGGACATCCTAAGCATGAGGTACCCCAGACCAGTCTCACTATGCCAGCCACATTAAAGAAGAGAGAGAGAGAGAGAGAGACTGGTTGATAAGCCAAAAGGTCACCATGTAGAAGAGAACCAATTCAAGAGAAGGGACATGTTTCCCCCCAATTCACTCAATAAGTAACACGCTGAGTTTCTACCAAAGGCCAAGAACTGTCCCATTTGTGGTCCCTTTCTGTCCCTTCAAAGCACCTCCCTCAATCACAGTGTCCTCAGCTCCTGGCTTTGACATTCACTGGTTCTGTGACTTTAATAAGATGCTTCACCTTTCTGTGCCTTGGTTTCCTCATCTTTAAAATGGGGATAATCATAATAATTCCAACCTCCTAAGGTCACTGGGATGATTTAATAAAATAATGATTGTAATGTTTTCAACAAAGCACCTGGCAACGTTCTATAAATGTCTGCGATTATCTCTGTTATGGGGTGGGAAATGGAGTGAGAAGAACTTGGTGTTTCCATTTTGTAAGTAAGGAAACTAAAACTTTGAGATTTTCTCAAGTAAATAACTAAATTTTAATTTAAACCCAGATCTGTCCAAATCCATAACCTGATCTAGAGAGTAGAATATTATTTTGAAGTATATAATAAAGACAAGGAAAAACTGAGAATTTTTATCCATATTTGGGATCCTAACGATAAAGATAAGCAAACCTGCCTTCTGTATGGAAGGCTAAATGTTTTTTTACCGAGACCTTTGATTAAAGACAGTTATCTTTGGTGGTAGAATAGCGGATCTCAGCATATCAAGAAAGTCATCCCCAAATGACAAACAGAATTAAATATCTACTCAGCTACTGCCAGATGGTCTCTGAAGCCATAGAACCACAGGACTTGATTACAACGACGAGAATAGGGTCCTGGGCCCGGGCTGGAGGAGAACAAAATCCACTTTCAAATGCTTCTCCAATGACTTCAATTAACTGTGGGCTAAACCAGACAGTTAGTTGTATAAGCATAGATCTCTCTGTGGCTTTAATTAAATTTCCTCAAGTATAAATTCTGCTTGGAGACTTTTCAGAAGGAAAACACAGTACTCAGGAAATGCAATTGGATCTGATCTGTGTGTGCTGTGTAATTAGAGTTCAGGTGGGCCCTACCTTCCTGGAAGCATGTTTAAAAGCTCTTTTGTTTGACAGTAATTATTTATAGTTATTATTAGCAACATTCTCATAATACCCACATTCCTACGCACCTGCCTGCTTCCCATCCATCGTATAAGGGTCAGCAAACTACAGCCTCCCGAGCCCAATGCAGGTGATGCTTGTTTTCGTAAACAGAGCTTTGGAACACAGCCCCGCTTGTTGGTTTACACATTACCTGTGACTGCTTTCATGTGACAACAGCAGAGTTGAGACCTTTTGTGGCCAACAAAGCCGAAAATGCTTGGCCTTATACAGATACCATTTGCTGAGCCTCACGGAGACCGTAGGAGCAAGACCCACTGAAGGAGATTGTTGGACATGCTCGGGAGTTTGGACGTCACCCAGAAGGCGACAGGGAGCCACTGAGGCTTGGAGGAGGTGGCAGAATGGCCACTGCAGCAGATGCGATGGGTGCCCCACCCCCTTCCCTGGCCACTCACACTACCTGGATAAGGCTGCTTAGTGAAAACACCTGCGAGTCTACTCGAGCGCTGTTTCTGGCGTGGCCAGCGAGCAGGACCAACCCCAAGGGCCCAGGGGCAACGCCCCTGCCCCACTAGGCTGAAGCCCTCAGCCAGCGGCTGACACAGATGGTGGATAGATGCCCCGGCCCCCTGTCCCACACGACTCCCAACTGGACTGAGCCCCGGGCGCCCCCGTGGTAACCGCCCTGACAACATACCCTCTCGTGTCCTCTTTCCCTTCCCCACGGCCTTGCGCTCAAACCCTTGTCACAAGGTCTGCTTTCGGGGGAAACCAAACAAGACAGCTGGATCCCCATTTAAGAAAGATCACTCGTGGGCTTCCCTGGTGGCGCAGTGGTTGAGAGTCCGCCTGCCGATGCAGGGGACGCGGGTTCGTGCCCCGGTCCGGGAGGATCCCACATGCCGCGGAGCGGCTGGGCCCGTGAGCCACGGCCGCTGAGCCTGCGCGTCCGGAGCCTGTGCTCTGCAACGGGAGAGGCCACAGCAGTGAGAGGCCCGCGTACCGCAAAAAAAAAAAAAAGATCACTCGGGCAGCACCTTGGGAAGTGGACGGGATGGAGCCCGGGAATCTGGTCACTGTAGAGACGACAGGCACCACCTCGGGCCCAGCGCCCAGGCTGCCCGGGCCTCCTCCTGGCTCATCTCAGCACCTCCCCAACGTGAAAACAAGCACCAAGGCCAGGCCAGACCAGTCTCTCCTGTGAGTAGTTCAGGAATCTGTCCGTTCCTGCCCACCTGTCACCATTCTCTCTCACCCAAACGATGACACCACCTCCTCCCAGGTGTCCTCGCCTCTGCCCTTGTTTACCACACAGCAGCCAGACGGGTCCTGCTCCTTTCCGGCTCAGACCCTCCCACGGCTCCCACTTTGCTCAGGATAAAGTACCACAACCTTCCCCTGACCTCAGGGACTACGTGACCTGTACCCCCATCACTGCTCCACTCTAGCCCCCCTCACTCATCCTTGCTGTTCGCCAAACACACCGGGCGGGCTGGCCCCTCGGGGTCTGTGCACCGTCTCCTCTCCCTGGATCCCTCTTCCTCCAGAGCCGCATCACGGGCCCCGCAACTCCTTCAGTTCTGCTCGAAGACCACTTTCTCACATAGACCATTCCCGAGCACCCTATCTTAACGGCATGGCCCCCTCCTAACACTCCCAACCCTCCTTCTCTGCTCAGCTTGTCCCCATCGCACTGGCCAGCATCCAACATCACTACGGCTCTGACCTGCTCGCTTTGCTGAGGGTTTATCCTCCCCGGCACTAGAATATGAGCTTCAGGAGGGCAAGAAATTGAGTCTGTTTTGTTCACCACTGTATCCACAGAGCCCAGCAGGGTCACTGTGTAGGAGGATCCTCAATAAATATTTATGCGAAAGAAAGAAAGGGGTGGGGTGGGGTGGAGGGAGGACTCTTCCTTCTATTCCTTAAGCAGCTGCATCCACTTCCCCCCACTCTTCCAGGCCCAGACCCGCCCACCATCTCCTAGACAGGCAGGAAGCAGAAAGGAGTCAGAGAGCAAGCAGCCCCTGCCCTGGGTCTCGGCTCTTAACAGCGTTTCAAGGTGTGACAAAGTGGAGCGGGCACGGGCTAGACTTGTGTTCAGATTCCAGCTTCTCCACTGACCTGCTGAGTGACCCCAGGCAAGTTGCTAAACGTCTCTGGGGCTGAAGAGGTGGGCAGGCCAACTTTTCAGGGCCCTGGGGGCCCTGTGAGGAGAACCAAGTAACACAGAGACCAAGTTTAATGTGTCCTTGTTTGAAAGACAACAAGGAGAAAGTTCATCAAAAAAGATTGGGTCTACTCACCCAAAGGACATCTTAAAAAAAAAAAAAACAACAACGGTGTCCCCTTACCTCTGAAGCCTTCTTCCAGAGCCGCCAGACCTGAGACCAGAAGTCTGTGGTTTCAGCTTAGCTTCCGGGTTTAAATAAGCTTAGTTCCACCTGCATCAATTTACTAGCAAATGAGGGTCGTTTTTATCATGCAAATGAGGGTCGAGCAAATTATCGTTTTCTTTGGGCAAGTCCACCAAAATGTCCAACAGGAAGTTGTACAAATTCAGGGGAGAGAGACCCATTTTGTTCGAATGACAGCAAACCACATTTGAACCAGAGCAAATTTAATTCCCTGCTCCAGCTCAATATTTGCAGTGAAGATTTTGAGAAACCAAATTGGATTTTCGGGGCTGGGGATGCTTTTTAACGCATGCCACTGCAGCTGGGCAGATTCAACTTGTTCCATCGAAGGTGCAATTCCCTGGCCACGCTGAAGAGCTCACAGTTTATATGAACCTAAGCAAGGAAATAGACCTTCAGCCCTAAACAGAGGGGGAGGATTTTAGCCAAGGTCTTGAAGCGCTTTCTTCCCAGGGACTCATGGCGTTGGGAGAAATAATGGCCCAGCTCTCAGGAATACAGACTTTTTGAGCTGGAAGAGATTTGGGGCATCACCTGGAGCATCTAGGATTCTCTAAAACGCGAGCCAGGAGCGTTTTTAAGAGAGCCCAGCAATCAGTTACACTGAATCCACCTGTTAAGAAAGGCATTCCTTTCAATCAATCCTTTTCATTGTATCTAAGAGAGTCTTAGTTCTTTAAGGATTCCTCTTGAACCCGTAGGGCTCCATGGTAATAGTTTCCCACTAGAATTTAAAAACAAAACATTGTATCCCATTCTTTGTAGACCAAGAAGTCAGCAAACATTCTCTGTAAAGGGCCAGAGAGTAATCACTTAGACTTCGATGTCTCCCTCGCAACTAAACTCTGCTGTTCTAGAGCAAAGGCAGCCCTAGATGGTAAATAAACGAATGAGCCGGGTAGGTCCCAATAAATCTTCCTTATACACACGGAAATTTGAAATAGTCTGCTTCTTTTGATTTTTTTTCCTCCAACCATTTCAAAATTTAAAAATGAAAAATATTCTTAGCTTGAGGACAGTAAAAACTCAGGCAGCAGGCCAGATTGGCTATAGCTTGCCAACCTCTGCTATAGAATCTGCTAGTGGTCAGAGCAGACGTACTTACTTTGGGGTCACCTGTGTGGTCCTGGAGTCAGACCCCTGCCTTGGAACACCAGCAACTCAGTGTCTGTGACTCTAGAGAGTTGCTTTGTTTCTCCAAGTCTCAGTTTTCCCCTCTTTAAAATGGGAATAATAATAGTACTTACATCATTAGGTTGATGTAAGAACTGAGTCAATCCACGTAAGGTGCTTGTAATGTTATATGGCATGCAGTGTCAGACATGAGCTCTGCTGTATATATTTTTATAGTTTCCTTCTATGTAGGGTGAGGGATACCTATTTTCCAGATATGGTAATGATACAGCTTCCCTCTTCCATAAATCGATTTAAAGTCAAGTTAAAGGAAAATATCATTGGAATGAATATAGTCTTATGCAAACATGGCAAAAATCATCAGTGGGGCACTTGAATGACTGAAGTTTGGCAAACACTCAGCTGATCCCTTCATTATACAAAGTTAAGAAAGAGATCGTAATATCAGAGTCTTCAAATTAAAAGAGAATGGGAGGGCTTCCCTGGTGGCGCAGTGGTTGAGAGTCCGCCTGCCGATGCAGGGGACACGGGTTCGTGTCCCGGTCCAGGAAGATCCCACATGCCGCGGAGTGGCTGGGCCCGTGAGCCATGGCCACTGAGCCTGCGCGTCTGAAGCCTGTGCTCCGCAGCGGGAGAGGCCTCAGCAGTGAGAGGCCCGCGTACCACCAAAAAAAAAGAGAGAGAGAGAGAATGGGGGTGCATTTCACTCTCTGTGAATTTTAATGATTACAGTCACATCTGTCTTACTACCCCTGCCACACTGTGAGTTCTTTGAGGGTAGGGACACATTATCCCTGAACCTCTAATCCTCACCGGTGGGCCCCAGCCCATAGACAGTGACCACCAATATTTGTGCTTTTTTTAAATCTAGGTAAGTTAGATTATTCCATATGAACCTTTAAGTTCCTTCCAGCCTCCCAAAAGGACAGGAGTCCAACTGGATGGCTGGATCTCATTACTTATTGATTCATCCATTTAGCAAACATATGGAAGCCCCAACCAAGAACAAGCCCTGTACAGAGAACCCCAAAATAAGTAATACATGACCACTGCTCTTGAGTGGTCCCAGTCTACAATGGTTGGTAGTGAACTTTTTGGATCATATATGCCTAAGTTAAAGAATTGCTGAACAGCCACATTTAATATATATTAATAATTAGTACATGTTAATTATTATATTAAATATGATTATAAAATATATACTATATTGTAAGGCATTAAATAATCATACACTTATGAAATATCATTGTTATAACTGGTAAATTATTAAGTATGTTTATTATTGTTTGTTGTATAATTAAACAGTTAATAATACGTTTAATTATCTATAAATTGCATATGTATGTCACTTTTCAATTACATTTTTCACATTATAACGCATGTAAAAAACTCTGACATCAAGGTTCTAAGGTTTTCTCCCCCCACCTTCCATGAGCTCCGTTTTGGAGGGAGCCTGGGTCCAGTGGAGGACAAGGTCACACGTGCCAACGGTTATGATACAGGGATGAGCCCCCAGGGAAGGTGTGACTGTGTTTGCTGGTGGGGGAAGGTGGCCCAGGGGGGTTGGGGATGTTCTTGAGAGAGAGGTGAGGCTGCAGCTGAGCCCAAAGTGGAAGGACGAGGAGGCAGAAAGTCCAAAAGAACGAAGGAATGGTCCTTCAGAAGCAGGATGCCTGTGGGGTCTGGCTCTCTGACTCCTGGGGGGAGCAGAGAGCCAGGAAGTGTGAGATGCCCGCTCGTGGATATTCATCCTGGCACATCTTTTCTAGCACAGCCTGAACAACTCCCTCCCATCCGAAAGTCAGTCGGAGGGTCTTTCCTTGTTTCCCACCCCGTGGGCAAGGAAGCCTGCACATCACCGCAAAGCCTCCCATTATGTCTTTCTGGCAAGGAGCCTGGCTTCATGACTGAGCACTCCCCTTTGGTGCCATGGAGATAAAGCCTGACCGTAGGAATGAGGATTTGAGATTTGGGGGGCCGCTATAGCAGCAGGTCTGTGGAATGTTGAAGTCTTAAAGGGGCCCTGCTGCCTACAGAAGCTGGGTACACAGAAAGCACTGGATAAGCTTCTGTGCAAGGAGGAAACACAGGCATGGATGAATGAATGAATATTTGCTCAGGTCCTAGTTCCACTGTTTTCAGAACAAAAATAATCATAGGAGCAGGAGCTAGATTTTACTATTTCTAGATCTTACAATAACTGCACAGCAGAGATTATGTTACCGACGTGAACACTGAGGCTCAGAGAAGAGATACCTCCCCAGCATCTCACACCGCCGGTAAGGGGTAGAGCTGGATGCAGCCGCAGGCAGCCTGACTCCTGGCCATCTTCTCATCCACTCTGCTGGTGGCTTCCATCTGGGAACCAGAACGGGCTCCAATGGCCTGGTCAACCCAATCATCTGGTCCTCAAATGTCATCTGCCACACCTCTGCCACCTGTTCACCCAGAACCTGCTCGAATACCTCCAGGGGTGGGGTTCCCACTTTCACCTTTGGAGAGCTGGTTTTTAGAAAACAAGTCTGCTCTTTTAGATACAGGACGAATTATGTGTGTGTGTATTTTGAGAGAAGATACAAGGAAGGAAGGGAGGAAGGGAGGAAGGGGAGAGATTATGATATTTTTCCATAGTGACAGTGTCTTTATATCTAATTAGGATTTATTGAGTAATTACTATGTGCCAGGCACTTTACAGATATCACCCCACTTCATACAGCACCACTATGAAGTAGGGATTGTCAGATGCCCTGCTTCAGATGACAACACCAAGGTTCAGAGAGCTGACATCCCCTGCCCGAGCCCCACAGATAAAACATGTCTGAGCGGGAGTCACCCCAGGCCCAAGATGACCCTGGCTCTTGGCCACCATGCGTCCCTCCACCCTCACAGGCCTTACAGCCTGTGAGGCCTTTGCCTCTAAAGACTTTCCATTTGCATTATTCAAGTAATTGCTTTCCCTTAAAAAAAATTTTTTAAGCACAGGATTCACCCATAATCCCACCACACACAGATAATGATTATTAATATTTTTCATATATACACTATATATATACATTCATATATATATACACATATGTGCATCGATACATTAGCATCTATACATTTTTCATATATATAAGCTGTATGTAGACAGATGGTTCCGGTTTTTTGCAAAACTGAGATGATACTATGCATGTTATTTTGTAACCTGTATTTTCTACCCAACGGTATATCGGGAACATCTTTCCATAGCAACACATAAAGCTCCACGTCAATTTTATGACTGCCTGGAATTCTGTCACACGGATATACCAAAACGTTTCTAACTACTCACCTCTTGTTGGACATGAATGTCCTCCAAATATTAACTCCTCCAACACATCTTTGCACATACATCTTCGTGCAAATTTCTATTTCTTAGGTTACTGCCTATGAGGAAAGTGGCTGGGGGTCACAGGTGATGCCCCCGAAAGCCCCCTGGCACTCCTACTAGCAGTGTGGGAGAAGGCTGGCTTCCACGCCCCCAGCTCACATGGGATGTTATCTTTTTTTAATCTTGGCCAAGCTTTCTGGCCAGGGAAAAATAATAAAACTACATCTTGTTTTAATGTGCTTATCTTTTACTACTAGTGAGATTGAATTTCTTCCAACATCAGGCAGTTCCAATCTGTCTTAGGCATCCTTGCATTACTACGGTAACCCTAAGGGTACAAAATACCCCAAGTGGGGTTCTGACCAGCATAGATTTCAGAGGCATCTACCCAGTGGGTCTCTGCACGTGGGGTCAACTGGTCCCACCAGGGTGCTGCCCAGCTGCCGGGGCCTGAACGGATCCCAGGCCCCAGAGGTGGAACAGGACTGTCTGGTCGATAGCTCGGGCAGCCCAGCCACCCTGGGGTGGCATTTGACACCCGCCTGGTTTCAGTCAACTCTGCCTGGGCTAAACCGGATGCCTGGCACCTCACCCCTTCCCTCCGATGGCCCAGAGCAGCCAAGAAGCTCCCTCCCTCCCTGGGTTAGCTGCCAGGTGCTAACGTCTACCTGGAAGCCTGGGGGCAGGGGCTGGGGATGGGGTGGGGCGAGTAATGCCTGTGTGCAAACACACGTAGGATTTTGCTTCCCTTCCGGCTGGTTATTTCAAAGCCAGGAGTTAGATAAGATTCACCTTATCTATCAATTTGCTCACATGCTTAACCTGTTGCCATCTGACAAACTCACAAAATTCTTCTCATTCAAGTGCTCAGTGTTGACGGTGTGACAGACCAACCCCCTCCAGTGCCACACGAGGGAGCATGAGGCGTGGCGATATCAGCTCTTTCCACCTGCACAGCATCCCCTGTCCTCCTCCTTCTCAGGAAAGGGCACCTCTATCCTCCCTGCCCAGATCCCTCCACGCCCTACTTCCTGTGCCCCACCTCCAGCCTAGGGAATAGGCTGAGCTCCAACCTGGGTGCACTTCCCACTCTGTCAGGTGCCAGATAAGTTACTTAGCTTCTCAGAGCCTCAGTTTTCTCATCACTAAAATGGGGCAATAGTAATACCTCCCTCCCAGTGTTGTTATGAAGATTAAATGAGATCAGGTTGGTTAACATAATTTTATAAACTACGATAGGTAGAGCCAATTTCTTTTTTTTTTTTAAACAAGGACTGATTGAACAGCTGGTTGCATTCTACTATAATCGCTCCTTGAATATAAGCTAGGAGTGGGAAAGCTCACAGAGAATTTAAATTATAGTCATTTGGTTTCACTGCCTGCCCCCCAGGCCTCAGATTTGGGCCCTGACACAGGGTTCATGATCACTAATATTTGTTGACTTGAATCAAGATGAGGTAGGTTTGAACTGTTGAGCTTCCATGGCTTGCAATGGCTCACTGCTCCAGGACTTGGTGGCTGCATGTTTTCTTTTATTCATCCATTCAGCAAGCATCAGTGAGCCCCATATGTCAAGTCCTGTGCTGAGGAAATCCCCAAAAGAGCAAGAAAGGTCCTTACTGTCAAGATGCTCATTACACCAAAGAGGAAACACACTCGTAACCTGGTACTACTGCTGTATGAACAGACAACGGCCAGACCATAGATAACTCTAGAACCCCGACCCACAAGTTTTGCAGCAATCAGCCCAGAATGGTCAGGACTTGGTCAATGACTGCCAGCTTCCTGAGTCAGCCCTTGGGTTCCTGTTTCACAGTCTCCACATGACACGTTTCAATAGAGGTGCCACCCAGCTGTAAATGGAGGGGCAAAACTCAGAGACAAAACCAGAAGGAGCAGTCTTACCACTACCAGCTATACAGCCTGCCCTGGGAGAAAGAGAGAGAAGAAGGAAAACGAAGGGGGAGAGGGAGAAACCTAAGCTGTAAATAAAAAACAAAACATTCCACACACAGGTTTTGAACAAGCCGTGCCTGCCCTAACAGTGAAATTAACTCCCTCCAGCCAAACTTTAGAGAATGTGATTCACCTGGAAGCTTGTTAAGCACTTGACCCCTGAGCCCCACCCCCAGTGTCTTAGTCTGCTCGGGCTGCCCTAACAAAAGACCACAGACTGGGGGACTTAAAAACTAGACCCTTATTGCTCACAGTTCTGGGGGCTGGAAGCCTAGGTCAGGAGCTGGCATGGTTAGGTTCTGGTGAGAGCTCTCTTCCTGCCTTGCAGACGGCCTCCTTCTCACTGTGTCCTCACATGGCAGACAGAGACCAAACAAATTCTTTCTGGTGTCTCTTTTTTTTTTATGTTAGCAAAGGTTTTAATATATAACACTCAATACTGGCAAAGGAACAGAGAAAAATGTATTTTTAGATACCACCCTTTAGAAAATAGTCTGGCTTCTCTTCTTATAATGGCGCTAATCGCATCATGAAGGCCCCACCCTCAGGACCTCATCTAATGCCTAATCAACTCCCAAAGTCCCTGTCTCCAAACACCATCACCTTAGGGCTTCAGCATATGAATATTGGGGGAACACAGTTAAGTTCATTCTTCCCCTGGCCCCCCAAAATTCATGTCCTTCTCACATGCAGAATACATTCATTCCATCCCAACAGATCCAAGAGTCTTAACCCATTCCTGTATCAACTCTAAACTCTAAAGTCCAAAGTCTCATCTAAATATCATCTAAATCAGATATGGTGTGACTCAGGGTACAATTCATCCTGAGTCACAATTCTTCTCCAGCTGTGAACCTGTGAAACTAGACAGGTTATGTGCTTCCAAGATACAGTGGTGGGACAGGCATAAGACAGACATTCTCATTCCAAAAATGAGAGGGAAGAAAGAAGGGGTAACAGGTCCCCCAAAAGTCTAAAACTTAGCAAGGCAAATTCCATGAGATCTTAGGGCTCACGAATAATCCTGAACCTGTGGTTCTGGGAATCTGCAGTTTTCATCTAAGTTCTCAAGGTCCTTGCATGTCAGAGTGTGGTTATGACCAGCTGCTTGGCTATAGTCTGACCCCACTTACAACCTGTTGAGTAAGAACCTGTATTTAGGGCTTCCTTTGTGGTGCAGTGGTTAAGAATCTGCCTGCCAAGACAGGGGACACTGGTTCAAGCCCTGGTCCAGGAAGATCCCACATGCTGCGGAGCAACTAAGCCCGTGCGCCACAACTACTGAGTCTGTGCTCTAGAGCCCGTGAGCCACAACTACTGAGCCCATGTGCCATGACTACTGAAGCCCACGCACCTAGGGCCTGTGCTCCACAACAATAGAAGCCATCTTAATGCCTGCGCACCACAGTAAAGAGTAGCCCCCGTTCGCCGCAATTAAAAAGAAAGCCCGCACGCAGCAACGAAGACCCAACACAGCCAAATATAAATAAATAAATTTATTTTTTAAAAGTCTGTATTTAAACAAGACCTACAGTGTTTCATATGCACATTAATGTTTGAGAAGCTCTGCTCACAGTCATTCACACTGAAAAAATCAAATACCTCTCGGAGCATAATAACAGCTAACAATGAACTAGGCAGGGTTCAAAGTGCTTACTGCATAGTAATGCATTTATGGGTCACAATAATCCTGTGAGGTAGGGACTATTCTTATCCCCACTTTACAGATGAGAAAAGTGAGGCACAGAATGGTGAAGTAACTTGCCAAAGTCTCAAAGCCCACACATGCTGAGGCTGTGATTCAAGCCCAAGTGGGCTGGTACCTGCTGCCCTTCCCCTCAGATGGTGATTCACCTGGGAATAGACAAGCCCTGAATCATCCCAGCCGCCCTCCTGGACCCAGATACCTCAAGCAAGGCATTCAACAACTCTGCAAAATGTAAGAGCTGCACTGCTCCAATATGTCCTATAGCTAAATAACACATGCAGATCACATCAATTTTCTGGGAAAAAAATGGCTGTGCAGATTTGGGTATAATTATTACATTTCTAAACTCAACTGATTTAGAAAAAAAAAATCAGTGCAAGCAAGAAACCGTGCTGGGGACTCACATGAGCCCCATGATTAAATCAATTCTCTCTCTCAAATCTGCTCTGAGAATTACACGCCAGAAGGTTCTGAGGCAAGAATGGAGGGCAAAACAGGTAAAGAGCCATTCGTACTGGCCTCCAGCCATAAGGACTTCTTTGGATACTTTTATGTGGTCTGCCCTCTGGACTGAAACTATTTTATAAAACCAAGCTATGTTCTTTGAACTTAAAATGCCAAAACATAAAAAAAAAACACATAAAACAGGGCTGAATTGCTTCAGTTTGCCCCACTGCTGCCTGAGAGCAGCTCTTCTCTTTGTATGTTTGTTTGTATTTAGAGATTCCTTTCTCCCACCATCGCTGCAGCTGAGTTACTGGGCAGTCTTGTTCCCAAGTGAGATCAGCCCTAGGATTTAGTCCCATTTCCCCAAAGACAAATAGCCATGGGGTTATCAAAAGTTGTCAATGCCCTTCGACCAAGGAGAGGCCAAAAGTAGATTAATACAAGCATCATATGAAGAGGTGGTCCCCCCCAAGATTTCCCTGGGCACAGTCCGGAGAATGGATGTAGCCATTAGCTGGTTACTCATAAATCGGAAGACACTATCAATGCAGGTAATCAATGCAGGCAAAGGCAGACTCAGCACTGGGAAATTAAGGTTTTCTTTTGTCCTAGCAAAAGATCAGGAGTGATGTCCCAACAGAGATGGTTTATTAAGGATCCGAAGACTTCAGGGCCTTAGGAGATTGTTTTTTCCCCAGTTCCATTTAACAGGAAAGGTAAGGGCAATAAATGAAAATGTCACTCACACAACTAGGAACAGAGCAGACCGTGTCTGGAGGCCAAAGAAAGGATTCCCCTTTGATCGAAAAGGATTATGTGTTTGTACATTTCAGAAGCTAGCAGGCCCCACTTCCAGGAGGCAGAGACTGAGCACTGGGCCCACCCATCAAGGGTGAAACCCATTTCCATCTGCTGTTGACACAAGTACTCTGGCAAAAGCTGGGGCCAGCCAACCAGAAATGCAGCCGGGAGCCCACCCTTTGGGACAAGGCTCTGAAAGTCTGACCAAGTGCTAACACAATTTTTAATAAAAGATAAAGAGCTCATTGCAATACCATTTATAGCAGCAACAAAACCTTGCATGATCAACAGGAGGAAACTGGCTAAATAAATGTGCATCTATCCAAACTGTGAAAATTAGATTTTCAAAGAATATCTAACAAACAGGGGAAACAATTATGATTCAATGTTAAGTAAGGGGAAAAAAAGCAGGACCCACAGCTTAAAACTGATTTTTCTGCACCTATATAGGTACTTTTTTTTTTTTTTTTTTTTTGCGGTATGCCGGCCTCTCACTGCTGCGGCCTCTCCCGTTGCGGAGCACAGGCTCCGGACGCGCAGGCTCAGCGGCCATGGCTCACGGGCCCAGCCGCTGCGCGGCATGTGGGATCTTCCCGGGCCGGGGCACGAACCCGTGTCCCCTGCATCGGCAGGCGGACTCTCAACCACTGAGCCACCAGGGAAGCCCTATAGGTACATTTTTAAGAAAAAAAAAATAAGCTAGAATAATCACCAGAAGTACTTACCTTTGAATGGTGGAAATGTGGGTAGGTTTTTTTCTTACATCTGTCTGCATTTTCTAATTTTCCATAATTAGCATGTATTACCCTTAGAATTAGCAAAAATAAAGGCTATGCTTTAAAAATATTGAATATATTTCTGATGTTGTTTCCTAATAACAGTTACTGTTTATTGAGAGCTTAATATGTGCTTTATATATGTTATTTTACTTTATTTTTGCGGTACACGGGCCTCTCACTGTTGTGGCCTCTCCCATCGCGGAGCACAGGCTGCGGATGCGCAGGCCCAGCTGCTCCGCGGCACATGGGATCCTCTCGGACAGGGGCACAAACCCGCATCCCCTGCATCGGCAGGTGGACTCTCAACCACTGCACCACCAGGGAAGCCCTTAGCAAAGCATTTTTAAAGGCCAGGTGAGGGAGGGGAGTTCCCAGGTATTTGATTAGCTCATGTACAGCTCTCTGATTGGCTGATGGTGAGGTAACAGGACAGTGTCACAGGGATTAACGTTATCAGTCCTTAGGCTCCAGGAGGTCTGGGCACTATGTGCTCGTGGTCATTAAGCAGTTAATTTCTTCCATTTGGTAGGGGTTTTAGCATCTGTAAAACAACCAAGGAAATGTGCATCAGATACTATTATCTGAGTACTTCAGAGAGGATCTAAAGCAGCAGATATGGGAGACCGGTCTGTCCTGGGAAGGCTCCACAGGGTCCTTCTCAGTTACAACTTAACTGGGCATCTTGTTTGTTTTTTGTAGGAAAATGACCTCCATTTGCAAACTGCTGTGGGAGAGGCTTGAAAGTAATGCGGTAATCCCGAGGTTTTAGGAAAAGGCAGGTTGGGCCCCAGAGCTCCTCCAACAAGGACCAGGAACAAAGTCAGCCCCCAGGCAGGCCCTGAGAAAATCACCATTTATCTTGGGTTCCCTTTTGTTACACCCCACTCTGAAAGAGATTGGGGCTTTGCTGACTGAGACAAGTTGGCTGCCTGCAGCAGACAACCCTATAAAAAGGAAGGACGCCTGGGATTCGTGGACCCCATCAAGCAATAGTGCTGAGCCCTTAGGAGCCACACCTTGGGGCGTGCCCACACGGGGTGGTAAGTAGAGTCATTTGTCTGGTTTTGCTGTCAGTGGTCAGGGTGAGAAGTGACTCTCAGCCCCTATCCCCATGCCCCCTCCCTACTCCACCCCTATTCCCATGGGGCTCACTGTGACAACTCCATGGTCTTCAACCCCAAACTTAGACCAGTGGTTCTTACCCTGGTTGCCCATTAGGATCACGTGGGAAGTTTCAAAAAATACTGACACTCAGTTCACTCCCAGATATTCTGATTCATTGGGCCGAGATGGGCCCAAGTGTGGGCATTTTACACAGCACCCCAGGTGATTCCCATGGCTCGGTGAGGGTCAAACATCACTGCGCTGGACCAACCTTAATAAACCAGAGGCTGAAGACAGTGGGCTTCACAGGGGTGGATGTCTAATTGATCTGTCAAACTGAGACAACCAGGTAAACTTGCTGGATTGCTGAAAAGTTAACAAGATCAGCTCAGAGAGCACCCCGCACAGAAAGTGGTTGGCAAGTGTTACTTCTTTCCCTAGAATCAAACACAAGAGCTAACATTTATTACATACCTGTTATCCCATTTAGTCCTCAGAACAGCTGTATAAGGTAGATATCCCCATTGTCCCCATTTGTAAGATGCAGAGAAAGGTGACATCCTTCTCAAGATTACCAGCTGGCAATGGTGGAGCTCAGCTATTTTGACACCAGAGCCCCAGGCTTGCAATCCCTTCCTTATACCATCTTCCTGCTTAAAGGACCCTTACGGGGTGGGGTGGGGGCAGGGGCTAAAGCCACCTGCCTCCCACCTCCTGGCCCTTGCCGGGCTGTCCCCCTGCTTTGAATGCCAGTCTCTTCTCTGCCTACAAGTCAGAAGCCACCCAGGAAAAAACTTCAGTCCTTTCTAGGGTCTTACAGACCTCACAGGGAGTCCTCACCCATCCATTCATTTATTCTTCCTGTTCTTAAACAGATATCTAGTGAGCATCTCATGAGTGCCAGGTACTGAGCTAGACACTGGATAGAAACACGGGGGAGTCCTGGTGGAGCCTGAGGTCCTACGGGGGAGACCAAAAAAAAAACCCACAAATATATAACTTCAGATTGCAGCAGCTGCTCCAAAGGGAGCCTTCGCCAGACCCTGAGAAGGCATCCGATGGTTTTAAGCCAAGTCCTGGTAATTTGTCTTTCCACCTGCCAGTGGAAGACGAATTGACTGGGGGCTGATGGTGGCGGCAAGGAGGCCAGGGAGAAGGCTAAGAAGGGAGGAGGCTGAAGGAGGAATCCAGATGAGACAGGAAGGGGCCTGGCCCAGGGGGGTGAGGATGGACATCTTCCAAAGAAATCTGCTGCCCATTGGATGAGTGGTCATTACAACTTGCTTTGCCCCTTGTGACATTCTGCAGTATTTTATACTGTGGCTTGTTTCCTTATTGCATAAATCGCCTCCAGGGTAATATTCTAAATATTTAACAGGTGGGAGCCACCAGGGGACTGACCAGTCAGAATAGACAATGATGAGGTGTTAACCCTTTCACTGCTGGATAATGGGGAGGTCCCAGGGGAGCAGCCTGGGTGGAGGAAGAGGTTTGAAACGAAACAATTTTTTGTCAACATTTTAACAACCAGTATTAAAACCAAGTGGTTCGTACCAGCTAAGGCTTGCCTCCTCACCAGGTTTTCAGCTTCTAGAAACAAGACTAGACTTAATCAAGATGAATGAGCTAGAAATTAGTCATACAGGTATCCCTTCCCAGGGGAAATGCCCTGTGGAGGCCTGGCTTCCATGGGGCCAACGTGCAGATGGACATTTCAGTCTTGCATTTCTGAGATGAAATGCAGAGTCCATCAGAATCGACTCCTGGGTCTACAAGGGCTGTGTGTCCTCTGAGCCCAGGACTCAGGAGGAGCAGGTGGTATTTTTGGAGGAATTTGCTGTCAATTCCTCCTCCTTGCAGAGGCTGTCCGGCCTCCAGATGCCTGGCTCCCCTCAGACGGTCCCGGAGCCCAGCCGGGGAGGGCACAGCAGGGCACTTTATTGTGTTGAAGTTCTGAAATTTTGTGGTGAAAAAAAAAAGGTCATGGTAAAGAACAAAGAGGCAAAGAAATCTATTTGAGTGAGCACTGGGCTCGCTCTGGCCAGCCCGTCCCTTACAATCCAGGGACTCAGTGCTCCACCTGTGAAATGGGTAGACTTACTTTTGCCCCTTTGTTCTTCAGAAGATGGATGAGATCAGATAAATAGACACATTTACATGGGTTCCTCCCTCCTTCCCCCTTCCCCTCTCCTTCTTCCCTTTCTTGTAGAGGTATTTGTCAAGCACTTACTGATTTGGATACTGGGGGAGCACGGACACAAATCCGGGCCATTGGGAGTCTGTGTTTCCCTAGGGGATTATTTCACTTCGTCCTGATGACCAGCCTGGAGGTGGTGCTCTTACTGTCGTCCCGGAGGCTCAGAGAGGAGAATGACCAGCTGTGGCCATGCCGCTGGTGAGAGCCAGGTCTAGAATTAGAACCCCATCTCCCTGACTCCCCAATCCAAGTTCTTGGTCTGGCCAGAGACTATCACCATACACCTCCCCATGGGAAATCTGCTTCAAAAGGGAGATGCCCCATAATTTTAAATCGTGGTCAGTCTAAACTGCTTGGAAGGGAAGAAAGAGTGTAAGCATTGGACTGGGACCAACCTGAATTTGAGTCCCATCTCCCTACTAACCAGCTGTGTGATCTCAGGCAGAGTGTTTAACCTCTCTGAGTCTTAATGCCTATAAAAAGAACAAGGATAGGGTAGGAGAGGGATGGACTGGGAGTTTGGGGTTAGTAGATGCGAACTATTACATATAGAATGGATAAACAACAAGGTCCTACTGTATAGCACAGGGAACTATATTCAATATCCTGGGATAAACCATAATGGAAAAGAATATAAAAAAGAATGTATATGTGTATATAACTGAGTCACTTTGCTGTATAGCAGAAATTAACATAACATTGTAAATCAACTATACTTCAATTAAAAAAAGAAAGAAACAAAATGAACGAGGCTGGTCTGGCTTTGAAATAGGGAAATAAAGGCTTACAGCCTGGAGGTTTCAGAAAAACAGAGAAGGCTTTGGTCAGCCCTGAAGTCCAGGCTGGTTTGGCTGCCTAGTAGCTGTGGGGACTAGGGCCAAGTGTATACGCATTCTGTGCCTGTTTCCTTGTCTGTAACACACAGACAATCGCAGCCCTTGCCGCAAAGGGTAGGTGTGAGAATCAAATGTGATCGTCCACGTCAAGTACTGTCACCAAGCTGGTCTGGGTGTCACTTCTCAGGAGTAAGACGTGCTCTGGGCATCTGCAAAGGCCACCAAGCATTCGGCCAGCAGGGCCAACACATTGCCAGGGCCATCGGGATGCCAGGCGGGGACAGCACTGGTCCCTGACCTCACATGGTGGTAAATGTGCGGGCCCAGAGCCAGATGCCCAAGTTTGAACCCTGGCTGTGCAGCCTTCTTGGCCGAATTATTAGCCTTCCTGTGCCTAAGATATTAGTATCAGCCTCACAGGGTTGTGGTCAGAATTAAATGGGTGAATACAGATAAATGCTCTGGAACGCTGCTGGGCGTATACAAACACTCCAGAGGTATTTCCTCGTATGATTATTTGTTCTCACTTCATGTCTGGTGATCTCCAAAAGAAGTTGCTCTTTGCCGGGAAGTTGCTCTGTAGATGATGGTTCATCCTCACTCACCTGGAAATGCTGCCACCTTACCTGTTTCACCTCGTGCCTTGGAGCCACTGTGAGTTAGAAGTAATTCAAGTCGAACTGTAACTTTCCAGGTTCCACAGAGGGGACACCTTTCCTCCAAACAGAGTCCCTGGCTACACGTCGCTTGTTCTAAGAGGTTTCTTCCGAGGGCTACATTTCTTCCCGTAACTACTGCACTGTGGGCTTTCCAGGCCTGCCTGTTATGTATAAATACACTTAACTTTTATGAGGTGTGTAAGTGCTGTCGGCGTAGACCATCTCCTCCGTCCCCCAGGATCAGGGGAAGGTCTGGGACGTGGCAGGGAACGATATTTCTCTGAAGGCTTTAAATCCGCTCCATTGCATGTGTGGGGAGTAAGATAGGATGCAGGGGTCTACCTGACATTGGTTTAAACCAGCATCCCCCACCTCTCTTCATCTCTCCATCATCTGGACCACTGCAGGGGTCTTCTTGCTCCAATTCCTCCCAAGTTTACACTGTGTTGCCCGTGGCCACCCGGGTGAAATTTCACAGCGTGACTCCAACTCATCACAGCCCCAGAGCAAAGCCTCAGAGGCTCTTAGAATTGCTCTGAAAATAAGCCTCCTGCCCTTGCCAGGCCTCCTGGCCCGACCCTGCCTTTAAATCTTAATGGACAAGCTGATCTCAGTCATAAATGGTTAGAAGTATTTTATTTCTGTTTCGCAGATGAAGTAGCAGCTAACGCCATCAGCTCTGGAGTCATACCGCTCATTCATTCATCATTTCAGTCAGTCGACAAATACTTAGCCTTGTGCCAGGCTTGTTTCAGGCCCTGGGGGACAGCGGTGAATGAGACACAGTTCCTGGCCAGGGCTGCTTTCCAGGGCGTGCAGACCGTGTAGCAGCGGAGGGGCCAGGGCCTACAAGGGCCCACCGTCCCCGCCTGTTGAGTGAAGTTTCTTGCCGAGCATTGAGCTGGGCCCAGCTCTAGGGCTTGGCCAGCCCAGGCAGGTCACTCTTGGCCCCATACCACGGATGGGATGCTGGGGGAAGTGGGGGCACCAGCTACATCTTCCCCTGCAAGAGCTGAGGGGCCCCCAGCTCACCAGCGCAGGGACTGGGGAATGAACAGCCCTACCCACCAGCTGTCAGGTTTCGGGGAAGCAGCTTGCCTGCGCTTTTTGAGAATCCCCCCACTAACTTCTGTGGACCCCTTCTGGGTCTAATTTGAGTCTCAGCCACATTGTTTCCCCCAGTTCTCTCATTCGAGAACCATGTTCACAATAGACGATTGTACTATTATTTATTTTATTTTTCATGAATTGGATTGTGATTTTTTTTCTTAAATGCTTTGGTTTTAAGAGGAAACGTTATATTGATACCATATAGTACTTGCCATAAATAGAAAGTAACCACTTTGTAATATCCACATTATTAAATTCTAGCTAGACGCTGATCCGGGCCTCCAGTCTGCTGTCTTCGTTTAAAAGGGAGATCTTGGGCTTCCCTGGTGGCGCAGTGCTTAAGAATCCACCTGCTAATGCAGGGGACACGGGTTCGAGCCCTGGTCCGGGAAGATCCCACATGTTGCGGAGCAACTAAGCCCGTGCACCACAACTACTGAAGCCCGCGCGCCTAGAGCCCGTGCTCCGCAGCAAGAGAAGCCACCGCAGTGAGACGCCTGCGCACTGCAAGGAAGAGTATCCCTGCTCACTGCAACTAGAGAAAGCCCACGTGCAGCAACAAAGACCCAATGCAGCCCCCCCAAAAAAGGAGATCTTGGGAATTCCCTCTCGGTCCACTGGTTAGAACACTGTGCTTCCACTGCAGGGTGCAAGGGTTCGATCCCTGGTCAGGGAACTAAGATCCCACATGCCCTGCAGCACGGCCTAAATAAATAAATAGAGATAAAAGGGAGATCGCATGGGGGGGGGGGGGGAGGAATCCTTTCACGATGTATATGTAATATCAAATCGCCACAATATACACTTTAAATATCTTATAATTTTATATGTCAATCGTACCTCAATCAAGCTGAAAAAAATAAATAAAAGATAGATTCACAACTATTAGAAAAAGGCTAAAGAGACTAAGGACGCTAAGAGCAGAGACTTTCTCCTAAATAACCAGAAAGGCTGAAAAAGAGTAGAAAAGGGAACATTTCACTCTGTGGTGCAACCTTGTTTAGCATCATCTTAAAGTGACCTTCCTTATTAAAAAACAAAATCCAACCCTGTCCAACTTCAGGAAGGCAATAGTCTGCTATGCGGTTACTAGGGAACCCAGCAATACTCCAGGAGGACTAGAGACTCAGGCTGGGGCCATGGTGCTCAAAGCCTCCTGCAAAACTGACCCAGGGGAGATTCCAGGAGGCCCACACTGGCCCAGGCCGCCATCACAATCCTGGGCTAACACACGGGAACTCAGATGTGGGTAGGGGTCCCACCCCCATGAACTGACAACGGTGGCTTGCTACACCTAAGGTATTTGTACACACGATGTAGTTTGTGCTGGACCCCTGCTCTCCTTCTGGGGGTCTGAAAATCTGGTGCCAGGCAGAGGCTGCCTATGTGACCAGCTTCCAGTACAAACCCTGCACACTGAGTCTCTAAGGAGCTTCCCTGGTGGGCAACCCTCCATAGGCATCATCACAACTCGTAGCTGAGGAACGAATCGCATCCTGGGGGTCTTCGTGAGAAAAGACCCTTGGAAGCTTTTGCCTGGTTTCCTCTGTACTTTGCCCCACATGCCTTTTCCCTTAGCTGGTTTTGCTTTGCATCCTTTCACTAGAATGAATCATAGCCACAAGGATGACCATATGTTGAGTCCTCTGAGTCCTCCTAGGGAACCATCAGCCCAGGCAGTGGTCTCGGGGACCCTACGCACCACCAGTGTCACAGCCTCTGAGAAACGCCAACTCAGGCTAACACGGCAGCCCTCAGACAGCAGGAAAGTCCAGACACGCTCGGGATTTGTAACTTCCCAATAATCTCCATGACTCTTCAAGGCAGGGGTGTGAGGTGCATAAGGCAGTCCAGCTGGTCCTGTTCACAGAGGGGGAAACTGAGACTCACAGAGGGGAACGACCTGCTGAGACCTCAGGGCCAGCAAACGTCGAGCCAAGCTGAGTCCAGGGCTCTTGTCCTGGGTGGCTCCCCACAAGGCTCTCTCCAACCTTAGACACCTATGTTGGATTCGTTCTACCAGCTGAGCCCTCTGCACGAGAGAAGCATTCCAGGATGCCTGAGCCTTCTTGCAAATGGATATGTTACTTCAATTGTGTCTCCACCAACTAGAGTGCGAACCTGGAAATTTTTTCCAACACTGCCCCCAATAATTAAGCATGAGTCCCCCCCACCCCCGCCCTTTACATCAGCATCTCTCCAGGTGGGGATCTCAGAGTGCCTGCATCTGGATCAGAATCAGCTGGCGTGTTTAAAATGCAGATTCCCAGGCCTCAACTAGCCTCACTAAAGGAGCATTCCTATGAGAGGAGCGGAACCTGTCTTTAATAAGCTCCCCGAGGGGTGTGTTTGGTTAGCACAGAGCCTGCCACATCATAAGCCCTCCATAGATAAAAACAGGACCAGAGAAAGCACAGACCGCAAGGACTTCAATGCAAACGTCCATGTTTCAGCCGCACTGCTGGGTCCAAGCAGCATATTTTGAGCTAATTCTGAATATCGAGAAGCTGAAGTTGTCAGAAATATCTAACACAGCTGGAAACTGTTTTCTTTTGACTCTACTCAAAACAGGTCAAATTTTGCCCCTTTGTTGTTGAATTTAATGTCTGGAAACTGACACATCTTCCTCAATGGTTATAGTCGGCTGAATGGTGGCCCCCAAAAGATATGTCCATGTCCTCTCCTCTGGAACCTGTGAATACTACCTTATTTGGTAAAAGAGTGAATATTACCTTATATGGCAAAAGATGTGATTAATTTTAGGATTTCGAGAAGAGGAGCTTATCCTGGATTATCTGCTTGGGCTCTAAATCTAATGACAAAACCACTCTTATAAATCCACTTACAAGACTGGGGCCGAGCCAGGCTTGACAGATGGGAGGGGAGACGGTGATGTGAGGATGGAGGCAGAGATTGGGGTGATACAGCTGCAGGTCAAGGAATGTTGGCAGCAACCCGGGCTGGAAAAGGCAAAGAACAGATCCTCCCCTGGAGCCTCCAGAGGGAGCATAGCCCTCCTGACACCTTGATTTCAGATTTCTTGGCTTCCAGAACTATGAAAGAACTCAATTCTGTTTTATGAAGCTACCTAGTTTGTAATAAATTCTTACAGCAGTCACAGAAAAGTAATACAGCCATGAAAATTATTCTGGATTTTAAAAAGGAAAGTTAAGTCATTGAATTTGCCCCACCCCAGGGCCTTTGCACATGCTGACTCTTCTGCTACCATGCTCTGTCCCAGCTCACCGATGCCCAGCTCCTTCTCACAATTCCTGTCCCTGCTCAAAAGCCTTCCCTGACCCCAGGCCCCAAGTAGAAGGAGCTGCCAGTCACTCTCTAGCTCCTTACCCCATTTTAGGGTTTCCTTTTTACTTACCACAATATAAAATGGTCTGTCAACTGGTTTACTTATCGACTGGAACCTAGTCTGCCTTGTTTATGGCTATAGTCCCCATGCCAGGTACCTAATGGTGGCTAAATAAATACGTGTTCGGTAAAAGAAATTAATGTTATTTTATACTAAAACAGAGAAATGCAAAGTCTATATGATAAAACTTAATCCTCCAAAGAATTCTTTAGCTAAAAAAACGTCTCCTCACTATATGCCAGCCCACCAGGCAACACTGTCCCTCCCTTCTGTCATAAGTTCACTTCTATGGGAAACCGAGGACTTGAAGGATTTGACTTCTGTCCCCGTCATGCTAGCTATAGCTCTGTGACCTTGGGCTTATCATCTCCCTCTCTGAGCCTCAGTGACCTCCTTAGTAAAGGGAGGAGTTTGATTTACTATTGGCATTGGGTCCTATTTATGGAGCCATTTCTAACTGCCCGACCCTGTGCTAAACCTTTTTTTTTTTCTGTAGTCGACTTACAATATAATATTAATTCCAGGTGTACACCATAGTAATTTGATATTTCTATAGATTACACTCCAAAGTTATTATAAAATATTGACTATTGGGCTTCCCTGGTGGCACAGTGGTTGAGAATCTGCCTGCTAATGCAGGGGACACGGGTTCGAGCCCTGGTCTGGGAGGATCCCATATGCCGCGGAGCAACTAGGCCCGTGAGCCACAACTACTGAGCCTGCACGTCTGGAGCCTGTGCTCCGCAACAAGAGAGGCCGCGATAGTGAGGGGCCCGCACACCGCGATGAAGAGTGGCCCCCGCTTGCCACAACTAGAGAAAGCCCGCGCACAGAAACGAAGACCCAACACAGCAAAAATAAATAAATAAATAAATAAACTCCTACCCCCAACATCTTCAAAAAAAAAAAAAAAATATATATATATAGACTATTTTCCCTGCGCTGTACATTATATCCATGTAACTTATTTATTTTATACCTAGTAGTTTGTACCTCTTAATCCCCTTCACTATCTTGTCCTTACCCCTCCCCCTCTGGTAACCACTAGTTTGTTTTCTGTATCTATGAGTCTGTTTCTCTTTTGTTTTGTTTTATTTTTTAGATTCCACATATATGTGAAAACATGCAGTTTTTGTCTTTCTCTGACTGACTTATTTCACTAGGCATAATACCCTCCAGGCCCATTCATGATCTGTGCTAAACTGTTCACTTGCATACTCCCATTTGGTCTTCCTGATAATCCTACGGGGGTCCTGTTATGGACCCCATTAACGGAAGAAGAAACTGAGGCACAGGAAGGCTTCATCACTCGCCCAGGGTTGCACAGGTAGTAAGGTAGAACCCAGACTCCTTCGTTATATACCAGGATGCTGCTCTGCTCAAGACACCCACAGCTCGCAAGCCTCTAACTCGCTTTGAACGGTTGGCTGAGAGACTCAAATGGCTAACAACGGCATGGGTACACAGTGGCACACCTGCCAGTCTTTAATCAGAGTAAATGCCTGGGGAAATTGTTTTCTTGTTTCCCCTGCTCTTTAAAATATGTCACAAAAGCCAGCGTGCTGAAAGTCCAAACTACTCTGCCCCTAAATCGAAGGGCAAGTGCAAGTCGTCTTGCCCACCACACTATGTAAACATACCTGGGGGAGAATGTTCTAGTCATCATGGTCCTTGCATTCTTTATTCTCTAACTCCTGCTTCTCTCTCCACAGCAGGCAGGTAGACTGAGCTACGGGTGGGGGAAATGTAAAGAGTACTTGAATTATTTACTATTAAAAAGCACTGAGTTGCCAACTTCCTCTCTGAATTATTTAGCACCGTCATGTACAGTTATGTATGTGCAATAATGGTATGTTAGGTTCACATTAACTCTGTAGAAAGTGGCTACATTCTAGGTAGTGTGACAAGCTCTCCTGCCCCTCTGGCATCTCTTCCATCCTGAAGTCAGGAACAGCTAATGGTGTTCGCTAGGGACCCAGAAGGTCCAGAATCAGGTCCGTCAGGAAACACAGAGGGGCTTTTGCTTCCCAGAAAAGGTGAGCTGACTGGGTCCCCGTTGCAGGGAGAAAAGGCAGAGCAACACATGCAATGAGGTTTTAGTTGTTTATTCCTGAGAGCCCACTGGGGGCCTCACTACATCTTTCCCTCAAAATATAAGACACCAACTCCTGCTTTTCCAGAAACTGCTATAATAGCTGGTAGATAAGATGCATGTGTAAGACAATTGGAGAAAAAGAGGGTTCATCCAAGCTCCACCACTTAAATCTGGTGATCTCTGTCTCTTTTATTTCTCAGAGTCTTAGATTCCACGTCGGTAGAATGGGAGCAGTGTACCTTCGTCACAGTGCTGTGGTGAAGACTGAATGCATTCATGCAGAATATCAGGTGTGTGTTCATCCATTTGCGCCTGACACATCATAGGCATCAAACCCCCCATGTCTGGGGGATACATGAAATGAATGAATGAAAGGAAAGGCAGCTGGTGTCTGAGTGGATGGAAGGATGGAGAAGAGCCCACGATGGACGTGCCTTGGAGAACATGGTTTTGGGGACACTGGAAACAACTTTCCTTCTTACAGGTCCTGCATCCATCTGCTGTACTAAGCCATCTGTAAGGCATGAGGGATGCAGAGATGCATTTAGTATTTATTGAGCACATACTAGGTATCAGGTAGTGTTCTAAACTGAGGGGAGATAGCCAATGAATAAAACCCAGACCGAAATACTTATACACTCTAGTATGAAGGAGATAGAATCACTGTGCTCAAGGAGCTTGGAAAGGGAGACAGATAAACGAGTCAGAGCACAGAGTGTCACAGGTGCTGAGAGAGGGCTCAGGGCAGGGAACAACAAAACAAAAATGAAGACATGCTTGGGGCTGTGTCCGGGCGGTGGGGGCATTCAAGAGAAGTATCACAATGGAGTTTGTGTCTGAGCTGAAGTTCAGGGCTGTACAAACAGCACCAGCTCTATCTAGAGATGCCGAAGGAGGAGATGCTAGGATGCGGCTAATGATAGTTTTCTCGACTGGGGTATGAAAGGAGAGTTTCAAAGATGGGTCTTTATGCTACCATAATACATGAATTTCTATGTTAACTTTAGGAGGTGATAAAAATTTTAATTAAACATCTGCCAGGTTGCAAAAGGGCAGCCATCATGAAAAAATAATCTAGGTCATTTCCTCTTGAAAATGGCCAGTTTCCAAGATGGTCTTGGAAAATAAATGGTGAAAAGAAGCCTAATAAAATGCAAGACAGTGAATTTTATCCAGTGATAAATTTATCCAGAGATAATTTATCCAGAGATAATCTCTGATAATTTTATCCAGAGATCCAGTGAATCTCTCCAGGCTGGAGAGATTCAGCATTGAAAATTAGGAGACTTTTTTTTTTCTTTCCCCTCTCTCTGCATCCCCCTCTTGAAGGCATCTATGTTTTTGGCTGCCTGTGAAAAGAACTTGAAGTCAACCCATCGATGGAATTCAGGTAAATTGCAGCTCTTCTTGTGGACTTGAGGGGGAGGGCTTGAGAGAAGCCTAAACACTAGGGGCAGCTGTGGGACCCTGAATTAGTCAGAACTCATTTGGTTGCAAATGATTGAAACTCAACTCACACTTGCAACCTTCAAGCATGGATGGATCCAGGTGTTCATGATAGAATCAGGAATTTGTCTCCGGCCATGTCTGGTCTCTGTCATCCTCTGTGTTGGCTGCATTCTCAGAAGGCATGCCCCATGTCCTTGCACAATGGCCTCTACGGTCCCAGGTGTATACACTATCGGCTGAACAAACACAGCAGAAAGATCATTCCTTCTCAAATAACTCCCTAAAAAGTCCTGGGATTGGCTCTGATCGGCCTGATGGGTCACATGCCAATCCGTAAATCAATCTGTGGCCAGGAAAACAAGCATTCTCACTGATCATGTGTCCACTCTTGGAACCAAGGGCCTGGAGTTAACCCTTTTTTAATTTTTTCATGGTCAACCTAAGTTATTTATTTAAGCCACCCCTTGCCATAAGCAAAGGGATAGAAGCTCAGTCTACTGGTCATAATTTGATGCAAGTAAAGAAGGTAAGCTTAAGGTCCCACATAGTTTTCTGGTCCATGTGCAGAGTGATGGTCCAAACCATTGGTGCCGTGGTCCAGGCTCTCCTTATCCATCTTCATTGCCAGTTGGAAGCAGACTCACATGAGAGCTATGGAATAGAGTATGGTGACTGTCTTCAGGGAAAGGGATTGGACCTGATGCAGAGATGGGGATGGACTATGAACTTGGTCTCTTATGCCCTCCATGCTGCAAACTCAGAAAGATGATCGGCAGGGTCACTCCCACCCTAGGAAGCACGATGAAGCATGCTAGGGCCTTCCACACGCGCGCTGAGCCCTCCTCGCCATGGGCGCCCCTTGACATAGGCCACCCTAGCTGTGGCCGGGACCGAGCTCACAACCCAAAACCCCAGGACGCAGCTGCTGCTGCCATTCTCAACCTGGACCACCCTGAATTTGACCCTTCTTGAACCACAGAGGTTGACAGTGAAGAACACGTAGCTCCCCTGGAAACCACCGGTTTACAGTAAAAGCGAGGTTTGTTCACCGAAATGCGAGGAAGGGATTCTGGGCAGACAAGAACCACTGCCGCCCGGGGTAGGCTCCTGGAGAGTTCATCTCAAGGAAGGGATCTAGATCGGCAGCTGAGCCTGGGATTCGAAAGGAAGGCGTTATTCTTGGACAGCGCGAGGTCTAGAACTCGACCGCACCTTAGTTAGGTGGCCTTGACCATGTGGGCTTCGCACGTAAAACAATGACCAGCTTAAACTGGTTTTGCCTCCTTAACTAGGTTCTTGATTTGCCAAAGCTTGAGTTATTTCACAGAGACAGCACAGCACATGTGCAAGACAGGAACCCACGTCTCCAGGCTGTCTCCATGTCACCATGACCCTGGAACTGAGAATCTTCAGTCTACGGCAATACGGCAAGAATAGAAATGTTGCCACCAAGAGCCCTTTACAAAGCAAGAAGCCCGTCGATAAGGAAAATCTGGCTTTCGGCAGCACGCGTCACTTATGTGGACTGATAAGAGGCTAGCCGATCAGCTTCCGGGGTTGAAATTCCCCTAAACCCTTACATCTTGTCCCAAACCCCGGATCGCGGAGACAGATTTGAGCCCTGCCTCCTGTCTCCTTGCCGTCACCTGGCAATAAACCTTGCTTTTTTCAAAAGCCGGCTTCTATGCGCATCTGGCAGTGAGCCCATGCTCAGTGCCAGGCTTTCCCTAAGAAGGCACAGGCTGTGGGAATAACTTGGAGAGACGTGCCCCCCACCAGAGCACAGTGCACCCGCAGCCCACTGTGGCCATCCCCCACTAGAGCATTTTGCAAAGGCAGGGCCCATCCCTGTCTTAGCTGCTGGGCTGACCGGTTACCATGAAGATAGGAAGTGCTGGTGGCCAGAGAGACCAAAGGGACTTGCTACCCAGCATGGGCAGGACCAGCAGGGCTTGGAGGCAAGCAGCAGCCCAGAGGACACGTCAGAAACCATGGCCACGGAAGCCACCCACGTTTGGGATGGCTGTGTGCACACGTGAAGCCCAGATACAATCAGAAACGTTTGACGAGCCCACAAATTCAGGCCAGAGTAACGATAGCTGTGATCCACCTCCTCCCAGGAGCCACGCTGAGCATCTTCTGGGCACCATTTCCTTGAATCCTGACCGCAGCCCCACGACATAAGGATCATGATACTTCTTCTACAGATGAAGACACTGGGGTTCAAAGAGATTCATCTACTTGCCCAAAGTCAAACAACCAAAAGTGACAGAGCTGGCATTTGAACTTGGGTCTTCTTGACTGCACAGGTGGTGCCCCAACCCTTCTTTATCTTACCCTCTTCCCCCTTCATTATGTTACCCCCTTCCCAGTGGATGTTTTGCACACATCCACCGGGGATGGGGGCTGCACCGGACCATCCAGGTTGCAGAGAAAATGAAGAATCACCCACAGTCCAGAAGCCGACGTTTCGGGGGGAGGCCCACGTTCAGATCCTGGCTGCACCTGTTTGCAGCTGCTGGCCTTTGACAAGTCACTTCGGTCCCTCAGAGCTGTTTTATCACCAGTCAAAAAGGCCATAATAATCTCCTGGCCATCCCATATGAGGCCACGCGATAGTGCACATGGATGTGTTTGAAAACTATGAAGTGCTGCACAGATGTAAATAATCATAATAATATCCTGCGAAGAGGAGGCCAATTAACGTATTAAATACTTCTGAGGGAGGAGATGGCGTGTGTTGATACACCACACTGTCTCAGCCCGAACAATGCCATCTGCCTGCAAGTATTGTGATGTGGGAGGGAAGAAACAATCTTTATCCAATTATCTTCCTTATAAAGATGTACCGGAGTACAATTAATTCTCTAACTATTCCATAATATTCTCTTAATTAGGGGTAAAAATAGGTTTTTCTTCCCGATGCCTCTGCTATGATATACGAAATGCTGCTTCCCCATTTGTAACATGCTAATATGCTGGTAATTAAGAGCTTCAAGATTCTGTTTAATGACTGCATTTGGTTTGTTGAGGATAATTGCATCTTCTACCCACTCTTCTGGGGTTCCCAGGCAGCATCTAGGGGGAAAAATGGTTCATGAGAGACAAGAGAAGCCCTTCCCCCTGGGGGTGGTCCAGACATGTCTCCTCTAGACTCTGAGCGGGTATACGCTCGGGAGCTTCCCACCCCCCACCCCTTCCGAAAAGGGACGCATTCTCGTGGCACGAGCATTTGCTCCAGTTCTGTGACTTTGGACTTGACACTTCACTCTCTCCTGACTCCCCAAGCCCAACCTACACGCTGGAGAAATCATCCAGCACAGAACTTCTCAGCCTCGGCACGACTGACATCATGGGCTGGACCATTCTCTGTGGTGGGGCCGTCCTGTGCATCATAAGACGTTTATCAGCATCCCTGGCTTCCACCCACTACAAGCCAGTAGCATCACCCCCTCCAGTTGTAACAACCAAAAATCTCTCCCAATATTGCCAAATCATCCCGAGCTGAGAACCACTGATCAAGTGTAAAAAAGATTAAAGAACAATGTAAAATTGTATTCGGAGGGGATCAGTTAAATAAGTCATGGCACACCCATCCAGTGGAATTTATTCAGCAGGTAAAAAAAGAATAAGTCAGCCCTTATATGAACAGGCACAGGACGATCTTCTAGCGAAACTGCCAAGGTGCAGAACAGTGTGTGTAGTGAGCTAATTTTCTGTTCACCTAATTTGCATATTTGCTTATTTGGGTATCGGATGTCATTAGGGGGCACAAGAAGACGTGATGGTTGTCACCTCCTGGGAGGGTAATGGGCGAGCTGGACATAGACGTGGAAGGGAGACACTCCATGTTTACATTTTTGTATGAATTTTGTGTCCTGGGCATGTATTACTTATTTAAAGAGTAAATATAATTTTTAAATAAACACCTATCTCACTCTCTGGCTTGGAACAGTCTCAGTAAATTCTATTTCCGCTCCCTCCTCCCCACTGTCAAAGTTATTCTCAGAGAGCCTCAGACAGGATATTTCTTTATCTGTCACATTCTGTCTCCTTGAACATTATCAACAATTCACATCTTGAGAGCAGTTCCAAGCCCTGCAGACTGACATGCCCTGTGCAATGAAGGCCACGTGACTCGGGGTTTCAGGGAGAGAAACTGGGCTCCAAGGCTTGGCGAGGTCAGGTCCCTGATTCTACAGTGGCTTCTCAGGTCCTCTGAGACACCCACAGTCCAGGCTGATGCAAAAGCTGAAACATGAGATCCAGATACACAAGTGATAAACTGGATTCTTTGCTTTGTAAAAAAGAATTTAAATGGGACGCCTTCAAACAGTGAGCCCTGGACGGAACAAAAACGTGGCTTTCCTGAAAAGGAGCTTGACTGACTTCACCCTGTCTAGAAAATTCTCTCAGATGATAGATATTTATGTCCTGCCTCATATAGGGGTCAGATTATGGGTATGGGGTGAAATGATCTACCCAGTATCTTCATTTGTCAACCAATACAGTGATTAAGTCAAACCAGTATTTTCCAGTGTATTTGACACAAGTCTGAAGAAAATTATGAAACGGTAAGAAAGAGGCAGGACCTTGTGATAAAATAAGTGGGGAAAAACTGGGTTAAAGGAGTTAGATAAGTTTCTTTATCGTAGGACTTCTCAGAGCCTTTACCGAGAATGACAATAATTTTTCTTGAAAAATAGATTTGTGGCTCTTTTCCTTCCTACCTTTTTCTGCGGGTCCTGTACCTGGAAGGCACAAAGACACGTCTGTGCTTCCTGCCCTGGGGTGGGGGGGGGAGGGGTTGCAGGGTGGGAAGAGAAGCAGCCTCAAAGCAAAGTCTCTTTCTGCCTTTAGTAAGTCAGGTAAAACAGCAGAGGAGTGCAGGATGTCCTCTAGTCACAGCCAAAGGGCGATGGGTTTCAGAGCTGTTATGGAATGAATGTTTGTGTCCCCCTCCCCCCTAATTCATATGTTGAAATCCTACCCCCCCAATGTGATGGCATTAGGGGGTGGGCCTTGGGATGATTAGGTCATGAGGGTGGAGCCCTCATGAACGGGATTAGTGCTCTTATAAAAGGGACCCAAAGAGCCCTCTTGCCCTTTCTGCACGTGAGGACACAGTGAGAAGACGGCCATCTGTGAGCCAGAAAGTGGGGTCTCACCAGACACTGAATTTGCTGCTGCCTTGATCTTGGACTCTGCAGGCTTCCGAACTGTGAGAAGTAACTGTTATTTAAGCCACCAGTTATGGCATTCTGTTACACCAGCCCAAACGGACTAAACACAGGATAAGGAGAGAGATGAAAGAATCTGCAAAGCTAGAGACAGAAGACATCCCGCAGCTTCAGAGCTCTGCAAAGTGGCAGTCCCTGCCCCGCTCCACGTGTCTGGCGGGACTCCAACGAAGTAGGGTGCCTCGCAGAGAATTCCATTCTCTGGAGGCAGCAGAGCTTCCAGACAAAAGGAGGGATTTCTCAGATGATACCTGGTAATTAGGAGCGCCCCCTCCATACACAATGCCTGTTGCTCTCTGAGATGCCCCCCAAGACATTTTACAGAACCAGGTGAGAAAAAGCCCAAGGATGACCAAGACCGGATTTCCCACCAGCCCAATGCTCAGAGAAGGCAGAAGGGGCTTAAAAATACATCGATAACAACAAAATGCAGTATTTGGTGCACACCGGAAGGCTGTGGGCTGGGATTCCCGCTTCCGACAAAGGCTAATGGCAGAATGAGTCTCCAAGATGGGGTGAGCGATACCCAGCTTCCCAGTGCCTTCCCTTTCTGTCTATAGATCAGACGTCGTAATGAGTCCATGAGGATGACAAAGAACAAGATGAAGCTGCCCAGAGCTAGTGGGACACCCGGGGTGTGCCCAGCCCCGCAGAGCGCAGTGGAAGAGGCAAAAAGAGAAGGGGTGGCCCCACCCACTCTTAGAGAGCGAAATTAAGGGGCTTAGATGGTGCCCAGAAACTGGAGGTGATTTAGCATTTGTACCAAGAGCCTCAAAAAATTTTGTACCTTTTGGCCTAGTAATTCCCCTTCTGGGAATCTATGATAAGGATTTCATATAAAATGCTGGGGGATCTTTAGGTAAAAAATTAAATTATTGATAATTAGGGAAAAGAGGGAAGGAAATAAATTGAAGGCCAAGAATCGGAGAATGGACAAGTAAATTATAGTACATCCATCAGATGGACTATGAGGCAGCCATTAGTGAGGTTTGTGCAAAGGCTTCAGTGATGTGAGAATATTTCATGTGAGGGAGCAAAGCAGGATACAAACTTGCACATCCCGAATGTGTGAATAAAATGCATTAGAATAATAACTGCAAGGAAAGACATTAAAATGGAGGAGGGGAGTGGGGAAGGATGACAAAGCCAGGAAAAATGGTTTTATAACAATCCAAGTTAGCATGTGAGGTGCAGGTGGGACTTTCCTGTGCTTTATGACTTCATTCCTTAAGAGCCCACCTGGACAGGTGAGACTGGAGGGTCAGAATGAGATGACGTCATGGCAAAGGTCCTCTCCCAAATTCTGAAATGGGACTTGGCTGGTTTTCTATGTCTGCCATAGTGTTGTTAGAACAACACAAATTTACTATCTCATGGTTTTCATAGGTAAGAAGTCCAGGTGAGCTGCACTGGGTCCCCTGCTTGGGGTCTCACAAGGCCAAAATCAAGGTGTGAGCAGGGCTGCATCCCTCACTGAAGGCTCTGGGTAAGAATCCACTTCCAAATTCATTCAGGTTGTGGCTGAATTCAGCTCCTTGCGGTTGTAGGACTGAGGTCCCCATTCCTTGCTGGCTGTCACCCAGGGCTGGTCTTTGCTCCTAATAGCTGCCTGCATTCTTCCTTCTGTTTTTCATGTGGCCCCTCCAGCAACGACAGCTCAAGTCCCTCTCAGGCCTCAAATCTGACCTCACCTTCTGTGGCATCTCTCTGACTCCAGCTGGAGACATTGATTTGCTTGCAAGGGATTAGGTGATTAGACTGGGCCCACCCGGGTACTCTAAGCTAATCTCTCTTTTAAGGTCTGTAACCTTAACAACATAAGCTGTCCCTTTTGCCAGATAACGTAATACACCGACAGGCTCCAGGGATTAGGGCATGGTTTCCTTTGCAGGGCCGTTTTGCCTCACACAGACCCCAAGACTCTTTCCTCTTAATTTCGAAACTTCTTGACCTCACTTCTTGATCGCCTGACACCACACATCAGAATGGGCCTCCTATTCTGCATCCAACCCAGATGAGTCCCAGCTGACCCCATCTCCAAACGTTTGCCTAGGGCTGGAACGCACCCACCAACTTCAGCTGCCTGAATTGGGGGCGGTACAGAGGTGTTTGATAGTTTTCTCCCCAGGAAAACTGCATTCACAGAGAATTTCCATGGACTTTTATGCAGCCAACACCAAGCGGGCTGCAACTACCCAAAGAACACGTTAATCAAGCGGCTGTAGAAAATGTGGGAAAGATGGAGGAAGGACATTTCATCTGTCACCCTCATCTCTCTGCCAAACTTTCCCAGCTCAGAGGAGCGCTCTTCCAGGTGTGACCCTCAGAGGCACCTGGGGAGCCGTCACCGAGAAACGCTGATTCCTCTGGCCTCACCTCAGGGCTACTGGCTCAGACCCTCCAAGCATTATGGCCCCAGAATCTGGATTTTAAATGTGTCTGTCTTCCCCCAGGTGATTCTTATGCACTTCCTTAAAGTGGTGGTCTCCGACTTTAAAACTTGAAGGTGATAGGGCTTCCCTGGTGGCGCAGTGGTTGAGAGTCCGCCTGCCGATGCAGGGGACACGGGTTCGTGCCCCGGTCCGGGAAGATCCCACATGCCGTGGAGCGGCTGGGCCCGTGAGCCATGGCCGCTGAGCCTGCGCGTCCGGAGCCTGTGCTCCACAACGGGAGAGGCCACAACAGTGAGAGGCCCACGTACCGCAAAAAACAACAACAACAACAAAAACACCTGAAGGTGATAAATGAGAAAGGCTTATATGCCTTGGGTGAGGGGGATCACAGGGTACTGGACTCTCCCCTGAACTCTGAAATTAATGACACATCAAGAGGATGCCCTTGGGGAGCAATAGAGCCAAATGGAAGGATTCTGAGGGAAGAGAAAGGCCAGTGATACAAAGCAAGACAAATAGGGTACAGCTGAGTACAGACTGAGCTCAGGGCAAGTGGATAGGCCTGTCTGAGTGGCAGTGATGGCTCTGTGCAGCTGGCTTAGAGGATACGCCTCCATCAGAGCTCCAGTGGAAAACGGGCACAGCATCCCGCTTCAGTGCCCGGGTGCAGGGGCCAGGCTGACCTGGGTTCACCAAGGTCATCAGCTGTCTTATGCTGGGAAATAATATGAGGATAATAATAGTCCTTTCTTCATTCTCAGGGCTCTTGGGTAAATTAGGGTGGTTTTTCACATAAGCCTGTTTAACTTTTAAGTGCTTATATCCGCTAAGAATGCTTTTGGCTGCAAGTAACAGGAAACCCATGACCAAAAGCTCAGAGGTTGGTTCTTATTGGCTATGGTTCAAGCAGCTCAAGCAGGGCTTCTCAAACTCTAACGTACACACAGCTCACCGGGAGAGCCCGTCACAATGCAGATGCTGATTCAGTAGATCTGGGGTAGAGTCTAAGATTCTGCATTTCTAACAATCTGGCCCTCGGACCACACTTTGAATAACAAGACACTTGGCCTTTCTCTCACGGCTACAAAATGGCTGCTCCAGCTCCAACCATCACATTTGCAGGCAAGGCACAAAAAAAGGCATGACAGAGGCGTATGCCACCCATATCTACTTCTTGTATCTAAGAAAATGAAGCCTTCTCATGAGCCAGCAGAACAGACATCCACATAGGTTTCGTTGGTCTAAAATGGGCCTCACAGCCATCCACAGCTTCACAGGAAGATGGAAAAATGAGAAACAGAAAAGGTATAAGCCTTAAACCAAGCATGATTCACCCGGAGCTGGGCATGTTGCCACGCAGCATAAAATCCATTTTGTTTAGCAAGAAAGGAAAGGATGGATGTTGGGAAGCAAAGAGCATCCCAGCAGCACTCCACACTGTTTGTTATATGAATAAAGCACTTACACAAAGTGAATTCCCTCCAAATGTTAACAGTTTTCTCACCCGCATCTCATCCATGTGTATTGAGCAGACAAGTGGCAGGTTCCCTTCCACACTCCTGTCACCCAGACCCCAAACAACCCCACGCAGAGTAGGGGTGGGGGAGCTTTCTAGGGGCACAGCAGCCTTGGTTCCCCGGAGCCAGTCTCCTGAGCTGTGCAGAGTATCCAGGTCCCCGGGGAACTGACTCACAGGGCCCAAGGAAAGCATTTACACCCGTCAATGCGTAAGCCTCCTGGGACCAGGCAAGTACAGAGGTAAATCCCAGAGTAAATGGTCAGGCCGCCTTCCCTTCTTTGTAGCTCACAGCCAACCAAGGGGGCGGATTTCCGACTTCACCGGTTGCTTTCATCCTCTACCCCAGCCTGGGACTCATCAAAAGGCAATGTGAGGCCCTCACGACTCTGTTTCAAAGAAGAGGCTTCGGCCTTCTTTCGAGTTCTGCAGAGCAGAACAGGTAGACGCCCAGCAGATGCGCTTTGTGAATTTAGCTGAGAAAGCCCCTCTTGGAAAAGTCTGAGCTGCCTTCCTTTTCCAGGGTCAAAAAGGAGGACGCCCCGGAGAACCTGGAAGTTCTGAAAACTGAACTTCACCTGCCAGCTTCTTATGGAAAGATACAGGGTAGAGGTCACCTCCTGTCCCAAATCTTCTGACATTCCAGGGTCAGTGGACAGTGGCCTGGTTAATTCTGGCCTCCCTGCCGCTCGCCGTTTGGTTTTGTTTGTAACTGAGCCATATTGGGTCAAGGTCCTCATCACTAAGTCTATTTTGCAGAGAAAAGCAGAGGTTCCGGAAGGCGGGTTCTACAAGTTCAACCCGCAGTCATCTAACCATGTGTGTAACTCCGGGTTTAGACCTGGTTACCAAGCTATCACCAGTGCTGGGTTTTTTGTTTGTTTGTTTATTTGTTTTAAAAACTCCCTCAGAAGGCAGCTGCAGGGCATAAAGAAAATTCAGCAAGATTTCAGATCCCAAGCCCTGAGTTTAAATGCTGTTTTTTTCCACTTTGCAGTTCGGAGATGAAGCTGAGCCAGTTTCACTGCCTTCATCTGTTTGAATATTGGTGATGGGAAGAGATGTAATAACAATAACCAACATTTAAGAGAGTACTTGGGAGGCACTGTTCTCATTGCTGCACAAGCATTAACTCATTTTGCAACAACTATGACATGGGTATATATCATTAATATCCCCGTTTTTCAGATGGGAAATGGGGGCACAGAGAGATTAAGTAACTTGCCCAAGGTCACACAGCTGATAAGAGGCAGAGTTAAGATTCCAACCCAGGCACTTTGGCCCTTCTGCCCAAGCTTATTTCCACACCGCACTAAAGCACTTGGAAACCTATACAATGATTCTGATTGTCAGGTATTATTATTCCCTTACACAGAAAGGTTAGGTGACTTGTCCAAAGACACAGAGACTGCCCACCTTCTGAGCCAAGCGAAACACAAGAAGGCAGCTCCTCTGTAAATTCCATCCTCCCTTCCCTTCTGCAGCCCAAGTCCTCGCAAAGGCCCCAACAACGGAGCCATCCATCGCCAGTCCTCAGAGATGCCCCCCCCTCACACTGAGCACAGTCCCCACGGCTGATGACCTCAAATCAAGCATCCATTCATCCCACTGGCAGAAAAACCATTTAAGCACGTCGCTGTTTTCATTTCTGCCAAGCCACAGGGGTGTTGCATAGAACCACTTTTTTCTTTTTCTTTCTTTTTTGCATTTAATAATACATAATTACCTTTCTTCAATCATCTCGGTGGAATATGTGCTTTTCAACCTAACACTGAGGCTTTTTAAAAAATGGGACGGAGGAATGGGTGAGATGTATTTTCAATGCCCAGAAAGAACCTTCTGTGGTCCCTGGAGGGGAGAGTGAGCAGAGATGGATATCATGTTTGTGCTCCTGATTTGCTGTTCCTTGTGAAAGACTGTAATGAATAAAAAATACGGGGCAGGGGTGGGGTGGGGAGCAGGCAGACAGACAGAGCCGGGTAACTGCGTGCTCTTCACGTGCTCTGAAGCCACTGACCTGAGAAGCAACCTTGGGTACCTTAATTAATCCATCCCAGTGGGTACAGGGCATTTGATGCCAAACCCAACTGCTCCAGCTGCTCTGGACCGACATGTTCATTGCCACTCAGGTCTTTGTTCTAAAATGATGAAAGTATACATAATCCACAGGAAGAGGGAGAAAACACACAAAACAAATATTCCCCAGTGGTCTTAGCGAGCAGATCTGATGGGGGCTGGCCCATGCAGCTGAATTTCAATTGAAGGAGGTTTTTTTCTCAAAAGGGCCCCACTGGGACACTTACAAAGATGAAGGAAGAGAAACCTGCCTACACAGCGTAAGTTATAAAACAACGAGATTAATGATACGTAAACCTATGTAGGAACTCTACTCTAGAAGCACTGTATAATGATGATTAGGGAGAAGTGAGAAAATACACAAACACCACTCTGCATAGGCCCGACTGCATGTTAACTATTTCTGCCATCACTATGCCAGCAACTAGCTAAGACGAACAGTTACTGTTACAGTGTGATCGAGTAATTAGAACATACCTAACGTTTATTGGAGGAATACACTGTTAGAAGCACTTTATGAGTCTTTATTTCCTGTTCCAACAACCTGAGAGGTAGGTACTGTTATTGGCTCTCTTTGGCCAATGAGGAGACCGAAGCACGGACAGACACATTACTTGCCCAGGTGGCTCCACTAGGTTCTAACCCAAGGACTCTGCCTGCAGAGCCCATGGTTTCAGTAACGATCAGGACAGCAGGAGTTTAGGACCGTGGCTGAAAGTACAGGCTTCGAAGTCAGAGCGACCTGGATGCGAATGCTGGATCTGTGACTCATTTTTCCCCTATAGAATCACGGTATTTTAAACTTTGAAAAACTACTGGAGACCATCTATTTAAACTCCCTGATTTCATAGGTATGGAAACTTGGGAACATAAGGGAAGGCCAGTCTGGGCTCACACATCTAGACCTCTGATGCCCCGCTGTGGGCTGAACTGGGTCATCACCATCACCTCTGGCTCACCTGTCTGCAGGATGACCCAGAGGACCGTCCCCACCCCCAAGGCAGCCCACTCCTCAGCACTGTGCTTCTGCAGCCTGACTGCCCCCCAGACCTGGGAGAGGGCCTGGGTGCAGGAGGCTGAGCACGGCCGAGGACTTCCTGAAATCCCAGCCGCTTGGGGTCCAAGAAATCTGCGAGTCTCCCAAAGAGCTTACCCGGAACAAATCCAAATTCTCGGAACGTTAGGTAACCCCCAAAGCCTCCATTTGATTCTTGGTTTGATCAATACCATGCGGCCAAGGAGAGAGCATAAAACAAAGTTACACACGGCTCAAAGGAGGTTACTCATAAATTCCTTAAAAGTTTGATCTTTTAATTAAAAAAAAAAGTAATCTCTCCCTCCTCAGTAGCCCATCATATGCAAAGTATGGTTTACTAGGAGGCTCTGTAATTAAGCCTGATCCTGTAGAGTGCCTACACCATGCTGCATATTCTTCTAAGGACCTAATAAATACACCTTAACCCTCACAGCACACCTACAGCAAAAGAGTAACTCCTTCCCACCTCCCCATTTACCGCTGTGGGAACTAAAGCACAGACAGGTTAAGTCACTTGCTGAGGTCAAACAGCCAGCAAGCTGCAGATGAGACTTGAACCCAGACAGTCTGGCTCCAGAGCTCAGGCCTATAACCACTACACCGCACTACCTCTCAGAGCCACAAACAAATTCACATTTCAGGAAACAGAAGCTAGTGACATCACTTTGGCGATGCCTGCATTTCAGCCATACCCTCCACACTCAGTGCCCGCTTCCTACCAAACTGATTCCTTCTTCCTCCTTGTTATATGTTTTCCTTATTTTTTAGTGGAAAAAAAAAATTAATCCTGAATGAAGCCAAGTTTAGTTGCAAATAAAACTGAACTGTCCACAACTGAAAGCATGTAATTAGAGAATGTTAATCTCTGGGTGGTTTTCCACCCCCTCCCCCAACCCAAAAATACACTAACATTTGCAAAAGAGAATTCATCTTTACCTAAAACTATAATTAAGCGGCTGCTGGCGGTTACCTTGGTGACATTAAAAAAAAAATTCTCCACTACAGCTCCCCACACTGGATAATACAAACTCGGCAACCAAATAAGTCAACAGGTTGTCCAGGAAACTGTTTCCTTGACAACCAGGAGGATGGAGGGGGACGGAGAGCTGGGGAAATGTCAGAGCAGCAATGCTATATTAAAGAAGCAAAAGCCCCTCTGGCATGGCTGAGCAGTTTCCCCAACTTGTACCAAGCAGCACAGCAGGGAACAAAAAACATTCTTTGTTACATGAGGAAGGTAGCTGGGGGGAATGTCAAAACCCACATCTTACCCATTGGGTGAATTTCCACTTGAGGGCATGGAACACAGGAGGCTGGGCCCGCAGACCCTTCTAACTTAGAAAAAAAAGCCCCATTCATTCTCTCACTTACCAAACGTGCATTGAGCATCTGCTGAGTGTCAGCATGTCCACACCTCCTGGCTCTAGCCTTGGGTGGTTTTCCATGCTTTGGAACCTTGGCCAGGTGGGCCAAGAATTCAGGAGATGACAAATAACTTGCACGACCATTTTTTGGAATTTTAATGTCTGGGTTTCTCCTTGTGTATTCACTTTCCTGCCCCCATTCTAGCAAGACCAGTTCTGTGCTTCCTTGTCTGGGCTGGGGGGAGAAGGGAGGAGGGGGAGTTTGCAGGAGAGGGAAAGCTGGAAGGGTGTGCAAGACGATCTTGCCACTGGCTCTCTTTTAAAGGACAAATCGCTTGTGGACGGGATTCGGTCATATGACCTGGAAAATCAGGAGAGGACATGACTACCCCTGAAGAACGCAGGAGAGGAGTGGGAGAAATGACCTAGAAAGATTTTTTGAGACTGTGGTCCTTCAACAGAGCAGGGGTCTGGGACCTTAGCCATGTTGTAGGTGGGTGGGAGTGTGTCGTGCCCTTGGAAAGGAATGGTCACAGGGTCTTAGTCTGACCAAGAGCAGCTGGAAGGAAGCAGCAGACCTGGGATTGGCAGGGCTAAGACGTGTGGACAGATGAGCAGAGGCCTGGCCAGGGCTTCCAGGCTATATAAGGCCCCCAAAGCTTTCTCTACCCTAGGGATGGGGGTGGGAGTGGTGCAGGGAGCCCCCAATAACCAGTGAGGCGGGCTTGAAATAGATTTTTTTTTAATACAGAAATGCTCTATTTCTTGCTTCTTAAGTCCATGGACAGCAAGTGTCATTTTCAATGCTGCATTTTCCAAACTACTTGAAAGTTCCTGCAGCTGAATTCTGCAGAGAAAAGAAGAAAGGAATAAGGGGCAATCCAGAGGCACCTAGACCTGGAAATCCCAAATCAATTTTCCCTGCCACAAAAACCCTTTCACCTCTGGCTGGCCCTCCCAAGTGTTTTGCCGTGTTCCTTATCTAAACGTGCTTTTCATCAAATTATTCTCTGATCATAAATGAGAAGGCAATGCTGTACTACTAATCATCACAGGGAGGACACTCAGTTCAGGAGTCTCCTCTTTCCACAGCCCAGCTGACGCTGACAGAGGCAAATGGATCTGAGTGTACAGACGTGTCATTAACACACGTAGCAGTGAAAAGAATGACTTGGATCTGCATTGCACTTTCACAACAGGGAATTTATTTGCTCTTTACAACTAATCCTGTGCTGCAGATACCCATTTTACAGATGAGAAAACCAAGGCACAGGAAGGGTAAAGATTTGCCCAGGGTGCCCACAGCCAATTCAGTGCCAAGAACCAAGGCCAGGGCTTCTGATCCCAACCCCCAATATCTTTCTCCCTCTGTGCTCACACGTCGCCTTTCCTCTGTGTTGGTTTCACTCCTATGTCCCTAATTTTCCTTCCCCTACTGTTTTCCTTCTACTTTTTTTTTTTTTTTTTTTTTTTTTGCCCCCTTAAACATTCCAGTGGTTCTCAACTGCAGGTAACCCCTCTCCCCCAGGCCACATTTGATGATGTCTGAAGAATACTTGGCTGTCATTCTGGACGGAGGTGCTAATGGGTAGAGTAGAGGTCAGTACATGCTGTCAACATCTTAACAATACCCAGGGCAGCCCCGCACAACAGTATTATCCAACCCCAAATGTCAACGGTGCTGAGGGTGAGAAACCTGTGATCACAGGAAGATAAAAGAATTGTACACGTAAAGCACATGCAACAGCACCTGCCACATAGTCAGCTCTTATTATTTGGGTTAATGATATTGTTCACAACACTCTTGCAATGGGGAAGTCTGGGTTACTTATAATAAGGAAAGAAGAAAAAGCACTCTGAGTACTCAGGCACTTTGGTTCCAAAGTTTATTCATTTACTAAGTAGTCACTGACTTCCTTCCCTAGGAAAGGGCCTGCAGCGCACAAAGGAGAGAAATGTCTTGTTTTGTGAACAAGGTCAAGCACTGGCCTTTAGGTCTGAATGTGCAACCCAGGAAGTAATACTGAAGGGCGCTGGGATGAGGGTCCCAGAGGACCTCTCATGAGCCTTGAGACGGATCTACCACTGGGTCTTCAAATCAAAGACTCTCAAGCCTCAAAAACAACCAAAGATAAATTATTTTGCCCAACCACCTTTTTTTTTTTTTTTCCCTGTACACCCACTTCCACCATGGAACAAAGAAAAGGTCTGGAAGGTGAGGGAGATGAACGCAGTTTGCATATCTAACAGCCCAAAGGAAGGTGAAACTAACAGAACCAGAGATTATCAAGTTAGAAGTGTAACACAGAGTTGGGGGGAACTGTTCAGCTTCCAAGTAACAGGAGCTAAAAATACCTGTGTCACGTGTCATTTACAAATTCAAAGGGCTGTTTAGACAATACTATGATCAGACTGCAACTGATACACATTTTCCCCCCAGTGGTTAAACACAGCCTGAGTTTTAAGTACCAAACAGCTGCCTCCAGGTTTGTCTGGAAAAACCACTCATTAATTTCTATTTTTGATTGACACACTAGGGGGTCCCAATCACTTCCTTCATCCTGGTGCCTAAAATCAGATGATAGTGGAAGACTGGAATGAGCAGCTGAAAGGAGGCAGAGGGAATAAGGGAAGAGAGCAAAAGCTTGAACAAAGGCAAGGAGAGACTAGCGCTCTCCACATGCCTGCCTTCTCCCCAAACCAAGAAAGTTCGGGGGGATTGGAGGGATGACAAGGCAATAAAATGAGAATGGCCTGTAGCCCTGGAAATAATTAAAAATTCCCTCTTCACATTGGGAGGGAGGGGAGACTAAAGAGCTCAGTATAATCAGGTGAAGCTTTCTGGGACCTGGGATGTGAGCAAAACGCTTCTGCTTGACTCCTTCCCCCATTCACCCCCCCCACACACACACATACCCATGGGCCCAGCTGGCTGAATGGAGGGTGGTTTCTGTGGAAGCCCAGAGTCATGTCCAGTGTCTCTTAAGTTTCTCTGGAGAGAAGAGGGGGCGTCTGGGTTTTCTTTTTAGGGGTATGGAAACGCTCTAAAATTGGATCATCGTGATGGTTGCACAACCCTGTGAATATGTTAAAAATCCAGTTGCATACTTTAAAAGGTGACTCTTATGCATGGAAATTAAATTAAGAATAGAGACAATCAGGAAATTATTCTAAATAAAAGGTTTTTCCTTTTAAAAAAGTAGGAGTGGGCTTCCCTGGTGGCGCAGTGGTTGAGAGTCCGCCTGCTGATGCAGGGGACACAGGTTCGTGTCCTGGTCTGGGAAGATCCCACATGCCGCGGAGCGGCTGGGCCCATGAGCCATGGCCGCTGAGCCTGCACGTCCGGAGCCTGTGCTCTGCAACGGGAGAGGCCACAACAGTGAGAGGCCCGCGTACCGCAAAAAAAAATAAATAAATAAAATAAAATAAAAAAGTAGGAGTGGGGTGTAGACCCAAGGAATCTAGATTGAAATCTCACCTCTCCTTACTCTTAGCTGTAAGACTTATTCAGCCTCCCTGAGTCTCAACTGTCCCATCTGTACAATGGGAATATTGAGAGTATCCTTCCTTCATAGGGCTGCTGTGGGGACTAAGTGGGATGCTGTTTGTAAAAAGCCTGACCCAAGGGGAGTGCTTCGAGCTCTGCGAGAGAAGATGAATGAATGATTGGTAGGAGGCTGGAGTCTTAAAATGGGCCTAGGCAGTAAAAGAGATGAGCCCACAACTTTCAGATGACAGGACTGGTAACCTTGCAGTGAGAGTGTGTCCACTCAGACCCTGGCACCATCAGTTGACCAAGATACACAGCACAGATAATAGTAACTGCCGTTTATTGAGCACTTACTATACGGCAAAGGCCTCATATGCATTATCTCATTTAATCTTTATTTCAACCCTACGAGGCAGGTACTATTATATCCCCATTTTACATATGAGGAAATAGACATAATTTAGTCATTTATGCAAAATCACAGAGAGAGTAAGAGGCAGATCTGGTTCCAGTCCAGGCTGTTACCTGAGATGGACCAGGTGAGCTGGAGCTAGCTCTTACCAGCTTGAGAAGGCAAGTTGTTAAATATCCAGGAATTCTGATGATTACCTATTCAAGAATTTTACAAACAGGTTATTAAATCATTGGTGGCAACCACAGTAGAAATCAGCCATGATATGAGTATTTACACCAAGGAAATCTGCAATTGTTACAAATCTGGACTTTCTCTCTCCCCCCTCCCCTCGCCCACCTCACCTCACCCCCATCCACAGCCAGTGTCCCAGCACATCTTTAACTACCAAACTAGGAGGGTACATTGGGCACTCCTTCCTATACAAAATAGTAAGAAATCTTTACGTTTTCATGGCACTTTAGGGTTTACGGTGCTTTTAAATCCATCAAAAAAAGAAAAAAAAAACTCACAGTTGTGAAAAAAGAACTATTTGCATTGATAATAATGAAAACAGGATCCATAGGTGATGAACCCAAGGGCCTCAGTGGACCACAGACCTCCTGAATTCTAACCAGGCCCTTCTATCTTGAAAGGTAGCAGCCCCAGGAGTAGATGGCAGGTAGGCTCTGTTCACAGCTACCAGGCATCTCATGGCATTGGGCAGGTGCTGCCCTCACGGACTTTGGGAAGGGGACCCTCTCCCTCACTCCACAGACTATGATTCCACAGGCCCCACAGCTCCCCAGAGGAGTGAGCCAAAGTTTTTCACGGTTTCCACGTGGAGACAAGGGGGAGGTGGCATTTAGGTGGGTGTGGATCTTGGAGGAGCAAGTGCAACTTGCAAGCTAAGTTTGACGAGCCTGTGCTTTGCATAAGAGAAAGACAGTAAATGTTTCATGAGTGAATGAATGGAATCGTCCCTCCTGTCCTTCGAGATTTATAGGCTCAAGCTGAAGCTCTAAGTCAGGGCTGTGCAATTGATTAATTTCACCAGTGGCCCCAATTAAAGGCCTCCCTGCATCTACACTCTTTGCCCCGACCTTGTTGTCCCACCCAGAATCTCAGAGGTGCCCGCTGCCTTCTCCCCTCCGAATCTGCCACCTCATCAAGAATTCTGATGAAATGCTTCACTGTGGCTTCCTCTTATCTAAAGAGTCAGGTACAAGATCATCCCCAGTAAGGAGAACAGAGAAATCTGCCTTCAGCTAAATGAACAAAGACATTACGGAACATCTCCACCCCCTCGGGGAATACAGTCCCCTTAGCTGAGAAAGATTCTTAAAGAAATTCTGAAGGAACAACGGGCTTCATTTCCATTCCTGCTTTGAAAGATGAGTTTTGTCTGAATCACTGCTGAGCTGTCCCCTCTCTCCCTCTCTCTCCATTTGCAGCCAGATTCTTTCACCAGGATTAAGACATCATCTCGCAGTTCTGATTTAGACGGTGTTTGGGCCTTACCCTTCAAATGGGAGTTCTTTTTCTGGTGTGACGTAAAGTCCCAAGATACACCAAAGCCAGCACTGCTAAGGTCTGGGAGAATCCAAAATTTGATTTTCAGACCCTTTCCCAATCAAGGCAAAATGAAGAAGCAATCTACAATCTCCCTACTCAAAGTGAGGTCCGTGGACCATCTGCCCAGGGATCACCGGGAGTCTGTTACAAATCCAGAATCCCAGGACCCACCCCAGACCTACTGTTTCAGAGCATGGATTTGAACAAGATGCCCAGGCGATGTGGCTGTGCATCCAGGTTCGTGATGCACTGGTCCCTGCTTTACAGCACTGGTCCCTGCTTCTCCGGGTGACTCTGTATCTCCCCTGATGTCAAGGCCTCTGGAGTGAGTTCCAAGCTGAACGTCAGCCTTCATTCTCAGTATTACAAAGGACAGCTTCACCTAGCAGAACACAAATGCTTCTCACCTCCAATGCATGCATGCATTTGCATACATGCCCACACACACACATACGCGAGCACACTTCCTACGACCAGGCTTGCCAAAGTCCCTCACTTGTGAGCCTTACTTGAAAGGTTTTCTCTTCTGAAGCACAAGGCTTTCTATCCTGAAGGGCCTTTCAGATGTCCCGCTGAGACCCAGGGATTCATTCATAAGAAATGCTTAGTCTTATCTTGAGATTAAAGGTTTCAAATGATTCCCATCTGATCCCAACAGGAGAGCTCCTTGCTAAAATACAAGGGTCTTGTTGGAAGTAATCTCCATGGAAATAATTAACCCAATTTATTAACAAGGGAAAAAAAATCCTAAGGATATTTTAAACTTTTAAATATCTCTGCAAACTAATGACAATGAAAACAAAGCATTTTGAAAATGAGAGAAACCCCAGAGCAGAAATTAAATTCAAACTAAAACGCTCTCTGAATTTTAACAATCCTATTTTAAGCTCTTAATAAACCCTGGAAATCCAGTTAATTTAAATTACTGGCCAACAGTAATTACACCAACACCCTCCCTGAAATAATTCCCACCTTCAGTCATCTCAGGGAACATTTCCCCCCCACCAAAAGACTACATGAGATTGTTTATGTGCTGCTTCTGCTGACATATGATTTTCTAGAAATCGCTGAACTTTGGGTTAAAAAGACAATTGAAAAACAGACCTAGGCTGTGTTTCCAAATGATTTTTGGACCCCTGTCCACAATAACCTTTTCAAGAAGGAATCGGTGAGGCTGAAGGTGACGGTAATTTTACAGCTACCAACACTGAAAAGAAAAGGCTGTGCAGTGACAAAGATAAGACACGGGTTTAGAATGTTTTAGGTAACATGCAAATGTATTCTGATTTTTTTCAACTCCCTCCAGAAGGAGAAAAAAAAAAAATCTTGAAAGATGTTCTCGAGGTGGAGCTGGTAGCAGGTCAATTAGAAAAATGAGATGATTGGGAAAGGGAAAATCTAACTGTCTCTCTCTCTCTCTTTCTTTCTGCCCAGGCTGGGAAGAAGTGGGCATTTAAGGTCCAGCCCTCTAATTTCAGCATGTAGTGAAATGGGTCTACTCCAGCAATTTGGAATCACCCACTGGAGTGACTGACTGGGGCCTGGATCACACCCAACCCCCCTTTTATCTAGCTCTGCCTCCTGATTTTTCTCTACAGATTTCTTCCCTCTCTCTGAGTCCGTGGGGGCTGGGAGGTGCTGACCTCACCTCTGACCCCACAGGTAAGCACCTGACCCAGACCTGGCCAATCAGCTCATTTAATTCCCCAGGTCCCCAGTGATTGGTTCAGGGGTGGGCATGTCATCCAGTTAGAGTCATTCCCAGGACCTTTCCAGGAACTATTGGAAAAACAGTGCTCCCTTTCCACTGGAGACGCTTAGCTGGAAGCTGCAGAGGATATGGCTGGAGTTGCTGGGGCCTCATGAGAAGAGCCTGCCTGATAATGAAGTCAACACAGTGGAAGGTAGAGCTGAGTGAGGGAAAGCAACTAGGCATTAGTGAGCCCTGGATCCAGCCTTACCTGAAACCTCCAGACTTCTAAAATATGAAAACTAATAGAAACGCCCCCTTTGTTTTTCTTAACCAATTTTGAGTTAGATTTCTGTCACCTGCAACAAAACCACCTATCTGATTCTAGTAAAAACCCCTCAGGGTTTTCACAAGAAAGTCAAGAGAAACAGCAAATTGCTACAACAACCACAAAAAAGTCTCAAGAGATCATTTAGTCTTTCCCCTTGTATATAAGAATGCAAGTGCTCTAATTTTTTTAAATTTCATTTTATATTCTTAGCAAAGATCCCTAGGGACTAAGATTCAGCACCCTCCATCCAGAATCCATATAAGAACACACTATGAGATGAAAATGTGAGCTTGAAGATGCAACATACGTCTGTAGGTGGCTCGGGAAATATTCTCCAGGCTGACAAAAAAAAAAAAAAATCCACCGACAAAACCAAAATCCTAATGTTAGATTTCATGCGCTACCAAGTAAACTTTTTCTCTTATAAAACAAATTGTTTCTATAGAAACGAATGTTTTTCTAGCAACCCACTCCCTATTAGGGTTGCTATGGGAACAGATTGAGAAAATTAGGAAACTGCAGAAAAAGGTAAATGACTGCCCAGTGTCTTTTTTTCCTGGAAACCCACAGAGGGCAAATGCCTTTTCATTTCTGAATGCCTTGGTACTTGGGGCAGGCTCCAGGAACACTTGAGAATATAATTCCAACTCTGTTGCATTCCCACTCCCCAGCAAGGGTTTCATCAAGTCACTGAAATTTAATTCTGAATATGACAAATTTTACTAAAAACCACCTTCTAAGGATTGTTTTCAAGGACCAAGGCTAGGCAGGAGCATGGAGTAAGAAGGTACAGGGCTTTGGGTGTAAAAATGTAACAATAAGTGCTGACAACCACACACGTGCTACAGATAGTCTTTTGGAGAGAAGCCCTTCATTTGGGGAAACTTAAGTGCACACATTCTGTGAACGCTCTGCTGTAAGCAGTAGGACCACGCCGCGTGCTGCCCGGGTCTCACGGTGCAAATGATGAGCACACAGGTGAATGTTTTCCTTTCTTTACTGGAGAGCTGGAAGAGAATACAAACACAGTCCCTTGTCTCTTACTCGGTTTCTGGGATCATCTACTGACAAGCAGGGTATGACATCTGTCTGGCGTAGGGAGAATTCTCTCTCAACTCTCAGCAACTACAAACCCAGTAGACGGGAGTGGAGAGAGCTTTGAAGCCAAGAGTTGTAATCAGCAAGTAAGAACCACATGGCCTTGGGTGAGTCATTTCATTGCTCTGAATCAATTTATTTACCCCCGTCTGTAAAATGGGGTTAACAAGATCCCTATTTGTATAATAGGGATCCCAGCTGGTACAGAGTAGAGTTAGCAACACTACTTCACATGAACCTTCTGTGTCTTCTTCAGAAACCGGATAATGGAAATTAGTGAAACTGACAGGGCGTGAAAGGCAGCAGAGAGCACTGGGGGCAAACAGACAGCCCAAGCTCCTGTAAAGAAAGTTCACATATTTTTAACACCTTGTCGGCAGGCTCACCTTGGAGCCTGCCCACTGAAACTCCTACATCTGCACCCGCAGAGAATTGCGGGGATTGAGCCTTGCCCACGTGTGACATTAACAAAGATACACCTCTAATGGAACAGAGCCTCTCCCGTGGGAACTTGATTGTCGGGGGAGGTGGGGCGGGGGGGTGGGGGGAATCCGTGGCATGACTAAGAAAGTGTTCAGCGAAAGAAGGGAAAATTCCGTCCTGTCAAACTAAACTGCAGTTTCTCATGTCCCCCTCTGCCTCTACCCTGGTCCAAACCCTGGTCATCTTTCCCCTAGAGGAGGCATGCATGAGTCAGGGTTCTCCAGAGAAGCAGGGGAGATACATATATACGTAGATATATAATGAAAGAGATCTACTATGAGAGATTGGCTCACATGATTATAGAAGCTGAGCCCTGCCATCAGAAGAGCTGGTGGTGTAGTTCCAATTCGAACCTGAAGCCCGAGAAGTAGGGAGTAAGTCCTGGTCCAAGTCCAAAGTCCAAAGGGCCAAAATCCAGGAGCATCGATGTCCAAGGGCAGGAGAAGATGGATGTCCCCGATCAAGCAGAGAGGGCAAATTTGACCTTCTTCTACCTTTTTGTTCTATTCGGGCCCTCAAAGGCTTGTATCATGCCCGCCTACGTTGATATTGGTGATCTTTCTGTCTACAATTCAAATGCTGATCTCATCCAGAGACACCCTCACAGACACACTCGGAAATAATGTTTTATCAGCTCTCTGGGCATCCCTTTGCCCAGTCAAGTTGACACATAAAATTAACCTTCATAAGGCAGTAGCCTCTTCATTCATCTCCCTGCTTCCACTCCCACTCTGTACAGTCAATCCTCAACACACGGCCAGAGGAATCCTTTTAAAACAAAAGTCAAATCATGCCACTCCTCTGCCCCAAACTCTCCAATGGCTTCTCAAAGCCTTCAGAAAACAAACCAAAGTTCCAACAGTGACCTACAGGACCTAAGTGATCTTCCCTGACCCTGGCACCCTCCACCTGGCTCCCACTCTCTCTACCAGCCACACTGGCTCATCTCTGTTCATCAGACACACAAGGCACACTCCTGCCCCAGGCCCTTTGCACTTACTGTTCCCTCTGCCTAGAACATTTTTCTATTAGATGTCCACATGGCTGGCTCCCCAGCTCCTTCGGATTTTTGCTCCACTGTTACCACTTTTTAGTGAAGCCTTCCTTCGGCCACTCCCTATAAAATGACCACACCCCACTCCCAGAAGCTAGTCCCCTCTCTTCTTTGGTTTTCTCCACACCACGTATCATCTGCTGACATATTTATTTGTCCCCCACTCCCTTTAGAAGATAAACTTGGGAATTCCCTGGCAGTCCAGTGGTTAGGACTCTGCGCTTTCACTGCCAAGGGCCCGGGTTCGATCCCTGGTCGGGGAACTAAGATCCCACAAGCCGCGCGGTGTGGCCAAAAAACAAAACAAAACAAACTCCACAAGAGTAAGGATTTCCTTCTCCTTTGTTTCTTGCAGGGTTCCCATGCCCAGAACAGCACTTAGCACAGAGGAGGCTCTCAGCAAGCCTTTGTTGGATGACAATGAATGAAACAAGAGAGCTGAAGAGTGTAGAAGAGAGTGTGAGAGCCTGGGTACCAGAGTCCAAGTCAGTCCGGTCCCCCCCGCGCTGTTCAATATTCATACATCAGGCCAGTCATTCCATAGGCATGAGCGCCCATCACACGCCAGGCACGACATGCTGGAGATGCCAGAAGCAGGATGCCGTGATGAGCAGGACAGGTAAGATCCATGCCTCCCAGACAGCCTACATTCTAGCAGAGCAGCTAAACAATAAAGAAGCAAACCTACAGGTGATGACATGCGCCATAAAGAAAAAATAGCCCGAGGTAGTAAGGAGGAGAGGAGAGGGAAAGGAGGCCTGAGACTGAGAGCCGGTGGTCAGGGGTGGCTTCTCTGGGGAGGGGTCACGTAAGCAGAGACCTATGGAGTGAGCGAACCTGCTGTATGGGATACGGAGCTCATGTACCTGATGGATTCCCTTCATCCTTTCCTTCCTGACCCTCTCACGTGATTGGAGCCCTACCTCTGCAGGGATGCCCTTCCTCTTTCAGACCTGGCTCAAGCACCACACCACAGGTGGGGTACCTGGCAGGAGGAATCTGTCTGCCCAGTTCTCTCCTGTCTCCCTCTTGGTCGAGGTGTTGCCCATAGAGAGAGCTACTGCCTCCTCACTTCTGAGTTGTGTACCGTGGCCCTATTCTTCGCTTCTTTGGTATAAGCTTTTTGTTTGGAAAAGCAATACATCCAACCAAACCTTGACATTTCCCAGCCTCCCCCCACTGCCTCGTAGCTAAGCTGTCGCCTTGTGATCACAAGTTCAGTGTTGTGCAAAAAATTCTTAGAATGTTCCTTAAAGGGAGCTGCCCCAGCTGAGAAGTAGGCCCCTTTTGTCTTTTGCCCCATCTCTGTTCATGATCCCTGGAATGCAGACATGATGGCTAAAGCTCCAGCAGCCATTTTGCACCACGAGGCAAACTTGAAGGAGGTACTACAGAAAAACAGAAGTCCAGGGCCTTGAAGACCAAGGAGTTGCCAAACCAGCCTCAGACTGCTGACTTCTGGGCTTCTTTTACACGAAAGAAAAATATACTTCCATTTTTTGAAGATACTGTCACTGGGTAATCTAATCCAAATGGATACACATCAGGGCTGCATTATGACTCATGGATCCTCAGCACCTGCCTTCATGGGCTCCTTCCTCCATAAAAATGTTTAAAATTATATTGTATGACTATGCAAGTAGAAAGGTAAGTATAATCTGGACTGGATTCATTATTATGTATCTATTATTACCATATTCATGTTTTTCTTATGATTTAAAAAAAGTAAAATGGAAACATTTTGTGGATCCCTAAAAGAATCATGGGTCCTGTGCCTTCTGCCCCTAATGGAGACATCCATCCATCCTGATACGCATGCCTTATCTTGCTTTACCCTTAACAGAACCTGATGCTGTAGGTACTATTAGTCTTCCTGCTTTTTAGAGCAGGAAGCTGAAGCCGGAGAGGTTAAGTAACTTGTCCAGATTTGAATCCAGGTCCATCCAACTCCAACCCCAAGAAAGAGGCTATTTTTAGCACCCAAAAGCAATTATTGCTGGAGCTATTATTATTATTCATGCAAACAGCTCTGACTACTTAAGAAAATAGACCTGATAGATGGTAACAAAGCACAATGGACACGCTGACCTTCTGGGAGCTTCTTTTTATTTTAATCCATAAGATAAACACAGCGACGAGCCCCATCTCTGCAGGAAATGTTTTAAATCCCCATCTTTTCGGACTGGATTTACTCATCCAACTTCACAAAGAAAATAACTCCACTCAGCTTGACAGAGTCCACAGTGAAAAGGAAATTATTTTTCTGGAAATGACCCTAAAAATAGCATGGAATGGGCCTGCTTACAGAAACCAGAGGCAGTAAGACTGAATATGTTAGTTTTAAGGGCACAAATGTGTTTTGAAACACAGAGATTCTTCTGTGGTCTTGAGAAGAAAAAATTGATTTTCCAGAGAGCACGATAAAACATGTGGGAAAACAACTTTGGAGTAAAAACAGCGTGGACTTTGGGAGGAAGGCAGAGCACTCAGTCCGTCTTATATGCCTACCCCACCACGGGAGCCAAGAAGAAGTTCCCCCCGCCACATCGCTCTGTTTATTTCTTTTCATGCCCTCTTAGCACAAATTAAAAGACAAGGAAATGTTGATGAAACCAGACCAAAGGATGGCTCAGCTTTGCAATCCACTGCCTCCCAGGGAGAGGTGTGCAAATGGCTGGTTTCTAGAAAAGAGCCACAAACTATCCTCTTTTAGGTAGCATTTTCTCTCCAAGGCAGATCTGAGTAGACAACTTATGCCTCAAACAACCGTATTTTGTTTAGTCATTCATCCGTCCAGCACTTATTAAATGCCTTCTGGATGCATTGCACCATATAAGACACCAAAGACCACTACAAGACCCCACCTTTGGAAAGTGAAGTCAGCGTTCAGTGAGGACTTGGAACATACACAGAGGAATCAAGTGTGTGACGATACTTTCCCAGTCTAGAGGTTAAGAATCGGAATGCTGGAGCCAGGCAGCCCCAGGTTCAAGCCCTGGGTCTACACTTACCTGCAGAAAAAATTGGGGCAAATTAACCTAAGCCTCAATTTCCTCATCTGTAAAATGGGGATAACAAAAGCACCTTTCTCTTAGGGAATTCCCTGGCGGTCCAGTGGTTAGGACCCTGAGCTTCCACTGCCAGGGGCCCAAGTTCAATCCCTCATCCGGGAGCTAAGCTCCCATATGCTGCACGGCAGGCCAAAAAACGAAAACAAAACCCAAAAAACCCAGAAAAACAAATGCACCTTTCTCTTCAAGTCAACCCCGAATTTTGCAATTCATGTAAAAATGCCTGGTGGGAGTGGGGTTATTCTGTGGGAAGTGGGCAGAAAGACTGACTGTTCCTTCTGAGTCAACCCCGAATCGGCACCATGTGTAATAAGGGGCAGCTGAGAGAGTTGGCCAGAAAGGCCAGAACCCAACCCAACACAACAGAAATGAACGCCTCTAGAAACTTCTCAGAAACCTGGGGCCAAGCACCAAACTGCCACTGGCATAAAATAGGGTTTGAGACAAACTCTAACTACGAGGTAAGAGGTATGGACACCACAGACAAGAACTGAGTTATTTGAAACACACGTTGGGTTGACTCAGGGGCAGTGGGTGGCATGATCTGACGCACAGACTCAGATACCAGGTAGACCCTGGTTGCAATTGACCAAATACATGACCTTGGGCAAGTCCCCATGACCTTCAAGCCTCAGTTTCCCTGCCTGTAAAATGGGAGATAACAACACCTACGGTGCAGGTGAGAGTTACAGAAAGTGCCTGGCACACAGGAGATATGCCAGCAAAGGTAGCTACTGTTACGGAACTGAATTGAATCCGGCAGAAGACAGCTCCCCGGGAGCACAGAAAGGCTGGAGCCTGTTGAAACAACTTTGCTCTTTTCCTGTATTTCTGGCAGACATGTCCACAAGCAAAGACTTGACATTTAAGTTGATAGTGCAAGCAGAGTAGCTGTTCCCACATGTGCAGTGTCGCTGTCCTCCCTGAGAAGTTGGCTGTGGCCAAGGGGATTTAATAAACCTGGGGCCACGGATGCCTGGGGCTGGAGCCCAACGGGGTGTGTAATGGAAACACGGATATAATTAAGAGGCGGTTCATTTGCAATGTTATGCACTGGTTGGTTAATTCTTTCAAGATGCTAAACAGCCCTTCCCTGGGGCTTCGGTAATTGACTCTGTCAAGGCATCTCACACTGCTGTCTAGAGACTTCTGCTTGAACAACCTGCTAACTCACTTTAACACACGCACGCTCACTTTCTATGCTCCTTAACAGACAGGTCTGAGCAGAAGTGCCAGGGTGGAGATTCTGCTTGGGAGGAACGGGGAGGAAGAGAGGGCTGGGGAAGGACTTAGATGGGAAGAAGTGCTGTCTGCAGAGAGAGCAATAGAGGGAGAAAGAGGAAGTGAGACAGGCTCCCACGCTGAGGTCCTGAGGTTGGAGATAGATGAGCCCCAGGCTGAACAGCTGCAACCAGTCTCCTGCTGACACCTTGAGATAAGAGACCAGCAGGAGCAGAGCCCCGATTGGGTGGAAGACAAAGCGACCACATTTTTCTCATTCTTGTGGTCAAGGGGACTTTCCAGCAGACCCATGTGCAGAGAAGGTCCTCAGCCTAGGGAGGGGCCAAAGGAAGGCCGAATTGCCAACCCATAACGTGTCCTGCCAACCTCCCAGAATCCATCTTGACTGAGGAATGCCGTGCACTCACCAGGAAGGATCCTGAGTCAGGCCAAATATGGGCACAAGCAAGATGATTGGCCAGAGACAACCCGGAAGACTGCCCACATATAAACGATCTCAGCCACCCTCATTGGGCGTAACTCACTCCCTAAGTTCGCCCGTGTGTTCTTTGCTTCTAATAAACACTTCATCTGCTTCGTAAGCTCTGTCTCTTTGCTGAATTCTTTCTTCAACGAAGACGAGGACTGGGGGCCTGCTTCAAGCTGCCACACCCTTCTCACTCCCTCTCGCCCACCCTGAGATCAGTCAGGCCACCTGGGTTCAGACCTGCTTTCACTGCTTACCAGCTGTGTGACCTCGACAAAGCTCCTGGAGCCTCAGCTCTTTGTGAAATGGGGATAAATACCTTCACCTCAAATGAATTGTTGCAAGGATTCAAAGTAACATAATGCAGAGTGCCTGGAACTGTGAGGGTGTTTAATAAGCACTGGCTGTTTCACTCGCAGAGGGACCAGGCTGAGCGATGATAACACATCGGGACAAAATCAGAAGAGTTTGCAGCTGGTTCAGGAGAACCAGTACAGGCTCTGCCTGTTGCACTAGGAACCTGCGGTGTGACCTCAGGCAAGGTCCTTAACCTCTCCATGCCTCGGTTCTTCTTTGGAAAATTGGAGTTGTAATACGTCCCGGGGAGGGGTGCATGAGGACGAAATGGAACCTGGCACATAACAGACCCTCAAGAAACGGTGGGTCCAAGCCTTTGTCCACCTTCAAGTTTGGCTCTATTTGAAAGCCTGATCTCCAGGCACGAGTGGCCAGGCAGCTGCTTCCTATGGATTCCATAGGTACCGAAACTAGCAGTTGATTCCCCGAGGAGGCCCAACCTATTCTGAATGCTTAATCAGCCCCACTGATTGCCCTTCCTGGATCCACGCAGACTTCTCCTGACCTGGCTCAAGCTGTCTTGGAAGCCAGACAGGGGAGCGGAGCCTTCGTCAGCCCCCACATCTGCTGGGAGTAGGGGAGATTTCCCCAAATAAGTCCCCTTCCAGCCACTTAGATGGCAGCCGGGGGATTGGGGAAGCCCTTTCACTGATCCATGACGACCCTGGCTCCCCTTCCTCATGACGCCCCTCATGATGGAGAGAGGGCTGGTATAATGGTGGGTGCCCATCATCCAGCTTCCTGTCCCAGGAGTTGGGGGAAAGGACAGGAATTAGCTTCCAGATGTATCACAGTGAGCATTAGTACCCTTCCAGTCCAGCCTCCCCCAGTCCACCACCCCCAGTCATCTTTCTACAACACAAATTTCACCATCTCATCCATGGGCTCACAAACATCCAGTAGCTTCCAGTGACCCAGGGTAAAGCCCACAACCAAACACAGCTCACAAGGTCCTCTGGACTCTGATCTCTGCCAACCACTTTGGATTCATTGACCCCACCCCCTGCCCCGTCCCCTGACGTCCTTCCCCAGACTTGCTACACAAATCACTCTGCAAGCATACTGTGCAGTTCCACACCTTCGTGTGTTCGCACCTGCTCTTCTCTCTCCCTGAAAGGCCCACCCTCGTTCTCCATCTGGAACATGCTTCCTCATCCTTCGGTAGTAACTGACATCAACTCCCCGCCTGGCGCTCCCCGGCGCCTCCCCAGAGTCAGCCACCTTCCCTGCATTTCTGTCATGCTTTGTGAATAGTCACTCTTTCCTTCTCTCGAGATGTACTGAGGCCCTGCCGTGTTCCAGGCACCGAGCAAGACCCTGAGGTCAGAGAACAAGACCAGCCCCTGGGCCACGAAGCCACGGTCCAGCTGCTGGAGTCAAGCAGAAAACACGGGAGTGCCAGAAAGTTGCCGAGGTACATGGTGATGACAGAAAAGTGCAGGGTGCTGAGCGGGCCTGGGAGGACGGTCTCAGCCTAGTCTGGGGAACAGCAACCCCCCACCCCACCCCAAGGATGTGCTGTTTAAACTAGGAGGTAAAGAATGAATCAGCATTAGCCAGAGAAAGAGGAGGAGAAAGACAGAGAGCAGGTATAGACCCTGCAGCATACAGATGCCAGGGTGGACTCGACACTCCTAAGCCGCTGCCTACCTCTCCCCAGGCCTGCCCTGCCTCGCCAGGAAGTCTTTAGGCGCAGAGAGTCCAACGGTCACTGTGACATATCCGTTCCACCCCCCTCTGGCCAGGTTTTAATCCGCCGTCCTGACCTGTAGACAGTGGCCCGGCTTCCAGTCAGTATCTATCAGTCGGGCTCTGGGTAAGTCAGTCCATGGAGCCAGCAGAACGTGGTACCGTCTCCGCCCTCCTCCAGCGACGTGTCTGCCATTCTCACAGGCTATACGTTGCTCCTTGGCGTTTATCACACTCTAGGATACAATATATTTGTTTATTAATTACTACTTTTGTCTTCCCACGCCTAAACCTAGAAGGTAAGTTCAGGGCTTTTTATCACTTTCTTCTCTGCTGCATCTCAGCATTTGGAACAGGGTGTGGGGGGGGCATTGCAGGGGCTCAGTATGTATTTTGGAATGAAAGGTAAATACAGGCACATGTGCATTTTTCTGGGAAGCGGATTTTCATCAAGTTCTCAAAGGGACCTGTACCCCAAAAGAGATCATGAACCACCAACTTAGCAGACCGTCTAGATCCCTTCCGGTTCCAGCTTCTGGGATCCTAGTGCCAAGGACAGTGCCTCGCTGGAGAGTGAGGGATGCTCAGTCCAAGTCCTAGGAGACAACTGGTCCATTCAAAAGGGTGGACCAACATCACTTGACCAGTGGACCACTGCTGGGGGGCAGGGACAGTAGCCATCCTAAGGCTGGGTAATATATATCGATTGAATTGAGTCCTGATTTGAACGAATGGACAGAATGTCCATAAAAATCATCCATAACACTTGGATATGATCAGCCTTTCAGGCATCTTGACTAAAAATAGATTCACCAGCCCTACAATGTGCCCAGTATTGTGCTCGTGGTTAGGGGAGAGAGTTCCTGTTCACAACAGAGTGGAACAAATGTACTTGACATGGGGGAGGGGGGTTAAAGCTTCGTAATCCACGTCTCCATTCTGTGGATGAGTCTGTTTAACCAGCCCAGGCACAAAGCTTTAATGAAATAAACAATGTCACCAGTATTTTAAAAACGGACTTGGTGAAGTGATGCATGGCACGTTGTAGAGAGAGCTCATCACAGCCTGGGTGGCATCTGAACAAGACAGGGTTTGTCAGCTGAAAATTTCAAACCAATTAGATTTATGTCATGGAATCAGATAAACAGACCAAGGTTTGCAAAAATCGGATAAACTTGGAATCACTGCAAACAATGACACCCACATACTCGCCTTCTTGGCGCTGAGCTTGCTGACCTCTGAATTATTTAGCAAGGAAAGAGATGGTACAGTGTGTTATGTATCACTGGAAAACAGTCAACTGGAGGTTTCCCGAAGCCACTTGCAAGGTCCAACTCAGTTCCAAAGGAACAGCCGAAATGCCCCCTTCTCCACCCCTCCCTACCACTCCGCAGAAATGCCCTTCAAAACAAATACCTGCTCACAGCCCCATTGGTTCCTTCCGGGTAGCCTCACAGCACTTCCAAAAACAAATGAAGAGGCTCCCACATTGCAGTTCCCACCGTTTCAATTTACGCTTCCAGTTGAGATTCATTCAAAGGAGAAAATTAACATTAAATGTGAATCTGGGTAGCTGCTTTCTGACTCTAGATTCCTTACTACATTTTCCTCTGTCACTCTCACCTCCCCTGACCCCACTGTAGTGAGCTCACTCTGGGCTGTCAAAGACCCCAGTGGAGCCGCGTGTCATCAAACTTGTGACACCCCAACTCTAGCAATGGCGCCAGACTCCTTGTCTGTTGCCAGGTAACTTCTAGCAGAGAAAAAGTCTCTTGCAGGGAAGGAGGGAGAGGAGAAGACCCAAACAAGGTCAGCGTCTCTGAGGAGACAGCCATGTTAGCACACATGCTCGTTTAATAATCTCAATAACCCCACAAGGTAGACAAAAATCAATCCTCGCTTTACAGACAGGGAAACTGAGCCTCAGAGGAGTGAACTCCTTATCTGGGATGTAAACGTGAGGTTGCATTCTGTCTAACACCTGGATCCATTCTTTCTCATTCACCAGACGGCCTCTTATGACAGTGGTCTGAGCACTTTGTCCTCTGCCAGCCTGCCTTCCTGGGATTGAGTGCAGATAAATATATTCTATTAGGAATTTAACAGCAGATATAATACTACTAGTGGCCAGATAAATGAGTACAGGTACCAACAGAAAATGACTATACCTGCATTTTGTATTTAATACGGCTATTTTATCAAAAAGTGTTTGGAATTAATAAAATTATTTTAAACCATCGAAACAAATCATCCACTATAATTTGAAGACATTAACTGTATAAACATTACAAAATGTTAAGCACTACAATGAGCACAGAAAATATAAGCAATACATATTATACTTTAATACAAATTATTAGCAGATACAATTTAATAAAATATAACAAAAATAACATAGTCAACATTGAAAAAATTAAAAGGAATTTTTAGTAACTGGGAAAATTTAAAATAAAATATTATGATTCTTTAAATGCAATCATTAAAAAGTAAAAGTGTGAGGGGCTTCCCTGGTGGCGCAGTGGTTGAGAGTCCGCCTGCCGATGCAGGGGACACGGGTTCGTGCCCCGGTCCGGGAAGATCCCACATGCCGCGGAGCGGCTGGGCCCGTGAGCCATGGCCGCTGAGCCTGCGCGTCCGGAGCCTGTGCTCCGCAACGGGAGAGGCCACAACAGTGAGAGGCCCACGTACCGCAAAAATAAAAGTGTGTATCAATGATGTCACAGTTGAGTCCCGAGCATCTTCTTGTGAAAAATTTTCAAGGTGTTAAAAACATCTACTCAGAGGAATGGAGAGGGAACAGTTAGCTAATCCAAATATTTCCCTCTGACACTTTCATATTCAAATATCTTTGAGATCCTTTGGAATAACTGATTTCTTCACAGAGAGTATAATTTTTATTGATAGGAGCCTGGAATTTTGTTTTAAGGAAATTGTTTTACCAGCTCACCTTCAAGTTCTTTCATTTCTTCATATACAGTTACAGAATCATTTGATTCAGCTGTTGCTGCAGAGTGCCCTGTGTCAGTTTTGAAGCTATCACGTTCACATCCCACTTACATGGAGAATTTTTATTAGTAGTATCTTTGTAACACATGCTTTGCTTTGTCAAATACGTATATTTTTTTCCTTCTCTTGAGGATAAGGGAGATGAGAAAGATGTTTTCTAAACAAGTGATCTTTTGTTCAATTAGAACATTCAATGCAGCATAAAACTCTCTTAAAATCTCAAGATGTAAATGGTTCAGCTTTCAGATTTCTTAAAATACCAAAATAACGGTATTACATTTTTTAAAGGCAGTATTTTGGTATTTAAAAATAGCATAGTATACTGGAATACAAAAAAAAAAATTTACTGCATTCATTAGCCCAGTTGCTAGGAAACCTGTGAGCAAGCCTAAAGCTAGGGTATAGGTAGGTAAAAGGGTACTTCTTTAAGCAAAATAAGAAAAACCAGAATTAATTTTAGCAATCATGGGTAATAAAGAATGCAAGATGATAAGATGATACTAAATTGTATTGACGAGTTTGTATTCCTTTAGAACATGCTCTTAATTACATCCTCCACTGAGTAAGTATAAATACTAATCATTAGAAATAATTAGACATGCTTGTTATTCTTCTAAATATTATCTTTATTTTCAAATAGCGCATTGATATTTTCATTCTCCATGGTTAAATAAAGACTCTGTGGGTGGATTCATCCCCACAGTAAAGGCATCATGGATAGAGGAACAGACAACTTGAACTGCAAGTAGTTTGAAGTGTTAGCCATGTGCATCCTGACCTATAACATATGACAAGTAAAAGAGGAGCCAGCTCCTGACAAAGAGGGAAAAGATGAAAATGTCTTCAAAAAATTAATCAGAGTTCTGCTTCTTGCTGAGTCAGCTCCTATTGGACTTACTCTCCCACAAATAACAACAATTCAGGGGGCAGAGGACACAACTACATGAAGGCACTGGAAAGTCAGCCAACGCAGGCAGATTTCAGAGAGGAGGTGACATTGGAAGAAAGAAATGGCAGGAAGTAGGTTTCCTGACTTTTTATGTTTTTTAGCCTAAGGTCAGGCCACAGTCAGTGCTACGTGGGAAGGTAAAACTCTGATAGAAAAACCACAATCCTTCTGGCCTGAATAACTGGAAGGCAGAGTTCAAAGCAACTACAGCCACTGGAAAGTGAGGAATGTGGGGAATCCTAAAAGGGAGAGCTACAGAGAGGAAAGGCCCCAGAATTCTGTAAATAAACTTTGCCCAAATCTCTGTCTAATCCCTGAATAGCATGGGGAAGACTCCAAGAAGCCTAGGTATGGTTTAAAAAAATAAATAAATAAACTGAGGTATTAGCCACCAATCAAGAGACAGATTTCACAATTTTAGTTCAACCAAGTTAACTGCCTACAAAAAACCAAACACTCTTTGGAAAAGTAAAACAATCTTATGTCTCTGTGGTATAATACTCACAATGTCTAAGATATAAAACAAAATTACTCATCATGCAAAGAAATAGGAAAATGTAGCCCATTCACAAGTGCTACTATAACTGCTCAAAGATTTAAAGGAAAATATGATCATAATAAATAAAAAGATAGGAAACTTCATCAGGAAGAGAAAATGCAAAAAGAAACCAAACAGAAATTCTAGAACTGAAAAAATACAGTATATGAAATAAAAAACTCAATGGACAAGTATAATGGCAGAATGGAAATGACAGAGGAAAGAGTTGTTCACCTTGAATACAGGTCAACAGAAATTATCCAATCTGAAGAACATACGGAAAAAAAAACATTTTTTTCAAAAATGAATAGAACATCTGAAACTTTCAGAGCGATATTAAGAGGTCTAAGAAGATCATTCAGGCAGCCTAGGAGCAAAAAACCTGGATCCAGGAGAATGGATCTCACAGCCGTGTGGGCACAGTGACTAGGATGTTAGTCATGGGTCTGTGGAAAGGAAATACCAGATTCAAGAAATATTGGGAAGAAGGAAACATCAAGTCTTCATAATTAGTTGAATAAAGACATGCAAAAGAAAGAGAAATCTCAGGCTTCCCTGGTGGCACAGTGGTTGAGGGTCAGCCTGCCGATGCAAGGGACACGGGTTCGTGCACCTGTCCGGGGGGATCCCACATGCCACGGAGCAGCTGGGCCCGTAAGCCGTGGCCGCTGAGCCTGCACTTCTGGAGCCTGTGCTCCGCAACGGGAGAGGCCACAACAGTGAGAGGCCCGCGTACCGCAAAAAAAAAAAAAAAAAAAAAATAGAGGGGGGAGGAAAGGACCTAAAGCCTTTTGGAAAAATAGGCAAAGGACATGAACAGTCCACAGAAAATAAATATAAATGAGACTTAAACATAAGGAAAGATGCTCAACTTTATTCAAAATAAGAGAAATGCAAATTAAAACTACACTGAGATATCTCTCCTCTAACAAATTGGTAAATTCAAAAGCTTAACATCAAATTCTGCTGGTGAGACTAGGGGGAAATAGGCACTTCATATACTGCTGGTAGGAGTACATAAAGGTACTATCACTAGGAAGGGCAATTTGACAATATCTAACAAACTAACATCTAACATGTGCATTTACTCTTTGACCCACCAAAGCCCCCTGTTGGGAATTTATCCTGCAGATATAACGCCATAAATATGAAAAAATATGCAAAAGACTATTCATTGCAGCATTATTAGTAATAGTAAAATATGAAAAATAATCTAAATTTAAATGCCCATCCATGGGAGAGTGATTGAACGAAAAAAAAGAATCAGCCTGTGAGCTGATATGGAGTTATCTCCAGGATACACTGTCAAGAGAAAAAAGCAAGGTGCAAAACAGTAGTGTGTATGTGTGTGTGTGTGTATGTGTATGTGTGTGTGTGTGATGGTTTTGGCAAAACAAAGCATGGGAAGAAAAATCCAGAAATTAATGAAAATTATTTGCTATAGTGTATAGATGAGAATGGGGTCAAAGGTAGAGATGGGAGGGATATCACTTTGAGTATAACTTTTCATATAGCTTTGCTTTGGAACCATGTAAATTAAATTAAAAGGGGTAGAAAGAAGCAAACCCTAAAACTGAATACAAGCAGAAACAAATAACTCTAACTTACATCAAATAAATAATGTAATCCACAGAGAAAATAATTGATTCAAGTAACTTTTAGACACACATTCCAACTGGATAGCCTTAGCAGGTGGGACAAAAAGAACTGCAAAGAAATTCTGAACTTCATTTAGTACATTTGTGGTAACAGGACAATAATTCTGAAAGTATCTGTGTGTGTTGTTTAATAGATTAAATGAGTACCTATATTAAATTTTTTGGAAATTAGGGTTCCCACTGTGGGAGAATGAAGATATAAATATGAAATGAGGAGAGATGAGGAAAAATTGGTGGTATCACTATGAACTCATGATATAAATATATACATATCCTAGCTCTCCACTCAAAAGATCTAGACTTAATAACACTCCAGTATCAAAAAGGCACACCTAGGGCTTCCCTGGTGGCGCAGTGGTTGAGAGTCCGCCTGCCAATGCAGGGGACACGGGTTCGTGCCCCGGTCCGGGAAGACCCCACATGCCGCGGAGTGGCTGGGCCCGTGAGCCATGGCCGCTGAGCCTGCGCGTCCAGAGCCTGTGCTCCGCAACAGGAGAGGCCACAACAGTGAGAGGTCCGCGTACCACAAAAAAAAAAAAAAAAAAAGCACACCTAGCACCCAGATCCTGGTTTCTAAATACCATGCCCCTTCTAAAAGGAGAAATGACTGATTCAATTTCTGGGGCAACATCTTATTGTGTCAGAGAGTAAGGAAGTGCTCAGAACTGACGGAGGCATGTCACAAGGTCAAAGAAGCCACCTTGAAGGGACTCCCACTGGCCAAATCTTGTGCGGAGTGGAGAGACTCTGTAATTCCACAACGATACTGAAAATAAGAAACTTAAAGGTGAGTGGGATGGACAGGTGGATGGAGCGCTTCTTTACACAAGAATACCAGATAATAAATGTACAAAGAACAGCAAAACTAGAAGATTGTAACTGCCAACATGATTATTGACTTAGGCAAGGATAATCAGTAGATGCTAAAACCATAGAGGAAAGGCTGTTTGGAACAGAATTGTCACATGGCCTCAACTGTTAATTATAAAAGGAAAGAAGTACCTTTACTAGTAGATACAACCTTGAACAGTGCTCAAATGTAGCATTACCAATAATGGATAGTAACTGATGTGCCTCCCAGTGGGAACCAGTGGGAAGTGAAAAACATTCCCTGTGTATGACATTTGCCAAAAAGGTTTATCCTAAATCAAATCATAAGGAAATAATCAGATAAATCCAAGTTATTGGACACTCTAGAAGACAGCTGGCTGATTCTTTTAAAATGCCAATGTCACGGGGGTGGAAAGAACAAAGGCTAGGGGAGGGGATGTGGCGAACATTCTACATTAAAGAACCCTAAGAGACCTGACAACTGAATGCAGTGTGTGATCCTTGACTGGGTCAAGGAAGAAAAACAAATTGCTTCAGAGAACAATAAGAAGGTAATTGGGAAAATATGAATATGGATTTTACATTAGATAAAATTATTATAGCAATTATTAAATGTCTGAGCATGATATTGCGGTTTTGTAGGAGAATGTCCTAGTTCTTAGGAGATGCAGGCTCCTAAGAGATGAAGGATCATAATGTCTGCAATCTAATTTCAAATAGTTTGGGAAAAAATGAAAAATGTGGCAAAAATGTCAAATGCCAACAACTGGTGAGTCTAAATGAAGGGCATAAGGCTGGTTATTGTACAATTCTTTTACTTTTTCTATAGACTTGAAAAGGTTTGAAATAAAAGTTGGGGAAAATGAAGAATTGGGCGTGAAAACCCAATTACGTGTGTGGATAAAGGGAGCCCTCTTTTAGCAATAGGTGTGAACGTTGTTAGAATAACAACAGGTAAGTTATTAACAGCTTTGTTGTGAAAAACTGGTTACTCAGAAACATCAATGGAAAATGCCCTCTTAATTTATTTGGGGGATTGGAGAAGCAGGAAAGAAAACAATTTAAAACCAAGTATTGCAGATGAATGAAACTCCAGCTGTCCCTACTCAGACAGAAAGTGAAAAATTAGACCTTACTGATGTTTGATTTCTGTGAAGCCACTCGGCAGACCTTTTCAAAGCGTGTGTCTGCGATTAAACTGCACTCACCCTGGTTCTTGAAACATTCGTGGCACACCCCAAACTTGCCCAGGCTGGCACAGTTGCCATCTATGTCTTTAAGATATGCTAAAAGGCCAAGGCACACAGTAAAGAGCATAGTTTTCTGCCATTTGTACATACAGATACATTTGTGTGTGCGCAAAATATTTCCAGAAGGAACTAAAAGAAACTGGTAACTTACTCTCTAGGGAGGAAAACCAAGTTGCTACCGTCTTGGGCTTACCTTTTATTCTTTTGTTTTATTTGAATTTTTCCACGTGAATGTATGAACTATTCAAAAAAAATTTTTGTTAATGGTGAAGAATGGATGGAAGGATGGATGGGTGGATGGATACATGGATGGATAATGGGTGGATTAGTGGGTAGGTGGGTGGGGAGTGAGTGAGTGGGTGGATCGATGGAAGATGGATGGGTGAATGGGTGGATGAATGGATGGATGGATAGATGGATGATGGGTGGATGAGTGGGTGGGTGGGTGGAGGATGAACGGATGGGTGGACAAAAAAATGAGTCTATGCACAACTCCCATTCCAGACATTTGCTCCACAATACTTCCCCTCGGGCTCCACACCCCAATTACAAGGATAGGCTGCTCCCAGGCTAATCTCTGATTTGAGGGTGGCTGGCTCTGTGCTCAATTTTAGGTCTTTAGTTTATGAGACACAGCTTCTCTCAGTTCTGCATCTCCCCTGATTCCAAGAGCTTTCCCCCACCCCCTACAGCCCGAGACACTTTCTTCTAGCCCACTGCGGTTATGTCCCTAGCCAAGGGGACTTCATCTGTCAAATCCTAACACCCATCCACTTTATCTGCAAGGACAGAACCAAATTGCAACAAATCTCGTGGACTGGAATTGCTCAACCTCTAGCACAGAGAATAATTCTAGTCACACCCCTGGGAAGCCTTCTGATGACTTGCCAAGGTCCCACTCTTCCCTGGGGACTGCAATCCTTTTCTCTGTCTCTGTGGTAATGTGCTTTTTCCCCAGGCTCGCATCTCTCTGGCCTCTGTGTGAGCAATGTTTCTGCCTGCTTTCATTTACAGCAAAGGACGAGAAGGACAGTGCAAAGGGCTGAGACACCTTTTCATCTCCACTACCTGATACTATCAGAGCACTGGAAATGAAGAAACATCGACTTCAGGTAGATGACACCCCTGGGAGGGCTGAGTCCATCAATATGCCAGCCACTGCCCCTGTAATCCCATAATCACACAGGAGTTTTCCTAGAAAGAGCAAGGACCACCAAGCCTCAATCTTTTAGGAATGAAGAAGTGCTGAGGGCCCTGATGGTGCCCACCCCGATCACCCTCTACCAGGTGCGCACCCACCCCTCCCTACTGTGGATGAGTAAGGATTGGCTTCTAACAGCTCCCTGTTACCTCCTAATCCAGCAAATTACCTTCTTGCACGAGGAAGTCCCCATCTCCACCCCGGGAGGCTGACACAGGGTCACAAGGTCTAGCCTCTTGCCCCAAAGTGGGACCAGTTCTGTGCAGTTCACATGCCAGAACCCCACTCACCCATCCCCAGTGGGAACGGGCTGCAGCTCAGCTGAAGCTGAGACCACCACCTTACTCAGTTCTTCCCCTGTTCCATCCTCCTTCCCTATCCTCCTGCCCTCACCCCATTTTTGCAGGGGCACCCCTCAATAAATCACAGGCGCTGCAATCCCCTCTCAGGCTCTATCTTCGGGGAGCTCCACTAAGAGGCAGCCTTCTCCTCCACCACCAGCATCCTTGCTCTCCGTCAAGTTCCCACCGCGTACGTGACACCCCACTAAAGGGAGGAGCACTATCTGATGTAACCCTCACAACAGTCCCATGAGGTGGGGCGATTATTAGCCCCATTTTATAGGTGATGTCACAGAGGCTGAAAGAGGTGAACCCACTTGCCAAAGGCATACAGACATAGGTGGTGGAACCAACACAACTGTTAGAGATGCCAGCTGTTCCTGTCACACTTCGGGAAACTGAGACAAGAGGATGATGGAACATGTGTCAGCCTCAGACCAGACATCCAGACCCCACTGCAGTGCTCCTTCCATCACATCAGACCTTTTAGCCTCTAGTCAGGATTATATCTTTAAGCACACACAGACACACACACACAGACACACACACACACACACACACCCCAAATTGGATCTTTCATTCCAAACAACCCAAGATAAATACAAACCAGCCTGTGCCGGTTTCCTTAACCCCAAACATGGATTCCACGAGCCGCGGCACCCATTTTAATAATCTGATTACCATCAATTACTATTGCCCCTCGTAGAGGACGGGCAGGACAACAAAGCTCCGATTTTTAGGGAGGTCCAAGAGCTGGTGTTCCTGGGAGGACATCATGCCTTTCTTTTAAAGATTTATTCTTTTTTTTTTTTTTTTTGGCCACGCTGCACAGCATGTGGGATCTTGGTTCTCTGACCAAGGATCGAACCCACACCCCCTGCAATGGAAGCATGGAGTCTTAACCAGTGGACCGCCAGGGAAGTCCCAGGACATCGAGCCTTTCAACTAAGCAGACTGACGTCCACGCGTGTGCTCTTAGGGGGTTACGGGCTTGCCCTATCCCACCTCCCAACTCCCCCCACCCCAACCCCACTAGCAACAATATCTTGCTAAGATTTGGGGATCACTCAGTGTGTGCCAGGCACCAGGCCAAGTGCTTTACCTGCATTTTCCCTTTTGATCCTCATGCGCCCTGTGTGGTAGGTGCAACCATTTGACAGGTCAGAAAACTGAGGCTCGGAAAATTCAAGTAATTCGCCCAGGTTTAGGCAGCTGGAAAATGCCGGAAGCAGCGCTGGCACCCGAGGCAGTCTAAATGCAAAGCCCGCACTCTCACACCCGAATTCTGATGGCTGGGCCTTGCCTAGGTCTGCCTGGTCCCTCTACAGCTGACCCCACGGCATCTTCTAACGACATGGCCCCAGGAAGACAAAGAGAGGACGGATGGGACCATTGGGTTCATGCAGAAACGTGGAACTGAACTAAAACTCTCAGCCTGCAAAGTATGTCCCTTTGCATCCCTGGCAGAAACATAGAGGAGATAAACAGAGCCGAGGCTGTTCGCAAACCTGTCAGCTATTTCCATATGAACACAAAGACACTGAAGAGAGCGAGGCTATTTTTTTTTTTTTTCCTTTTTCTGAAAGGCCGCTGGTGGACACTTCTGCTCTTGCTGGCGATAAAGCATTCCTTTAATTATCAGTTTGGGGCCAAGTCCAGAAAGCTATTTTCCTGCACTATTGTCACAAGGAAATGAAAGGCGCCAGCCTCCCAAGTGGCTCTCGTTTGGAGCCGCGGGTGGTCGCAGATACGCTGCATGCCCGGGAGCGTGGGCTGAGCGTGGGGACGGAGGCCACCGCAGTGACCACCCGACTCAGAGGACACTACCCTCGGGTCTCTGGGACTGTCACAGGAAAGAGTGCCGGCGCCTTGAGTCTGCCTTGGACTCCTTGCCTTGCCTCTGAACACTCACGCATCTTCAGGAAACCGTGATGGGAAGAAGACCAAGGGGGTATTTCTTTCTCTACCTCTGACCCTCAGCTTAACTCCTGAGAACATTCCAAGGTCTTGCTGGCATGATCCAGATGTCCCTGGCCCCCCAGCTGGCCACTGCTGGCTAGAATCTGGACATTCAACTCAAGAAGACATGCTTTTCCTTACTCCACATTGCCCCCCTGCCAAAACCTTCCATAGCTTCCCATCGCCTTCATGAAAAGGACCTCACTCCTGCACCAAGCATTTAAGGCCACTGTGATCGAGACGCTAGAGACGCAGAGGGGATGATCAAGAGAGCTGAGCTGAGAATTAGTACACCAGGTTTGGGATCATAGCTGTGTGACCCTGGACAAGTGTCTTCATCTCTCTGAGCCTGTTTCTGTATTACATATTGCTGCATTTTAAAATTACCACAACAGTTAGAGCCTTAAAACAACACACATTTGCTACCTCACAGTTTCTAGGAATCAGGAATCCAGGCATGGTTTCACTGGGTCCTCTGCTCAGTCTCTCATGGGCTGCAGTCTAAGTGTCAGCCTGTGGTCTTATCTGAAAGACCAACTGGGGAAGGATTCACTTCCAAGCTCACCGCTCTGGTGTTTGAAGCATTCAGCTCCTCAGAGCTTTTGGAGTAAGAGCCTCAGCTCCTTGCTGACAGCCGGCAGGAGCTGCCCTGGGTTCCTTGCCACCTGGGTCCCTCCTGCTTGCTTCATCAGAGGAACCACATGAGAAGAGGCAGAAGAGTAGCTTACATGATTAGGTTATAAAAGAAATCCATCTTTGTAACCTAATCTCAGACATGACATCTTATACCTTCTAACAAATATTCTATTTGTTAGAAGCTGGTCACTAGGTCCAGCCCACATTAACTGGGAGAGGAATACACAGAGGCATGAACGCCACAGGGTGGGGATCGCTTTGGGCCAGATCAGCAGAAGCTGCCCACCCCAGTTTCCTTCGCCCTGAAGTGCAAACTATAGAGTTGTTACTAGATGGAAGTATATAACGTACACAAAATGCTTAACACAATGTCTGATAGATTTTAAGTATTCAGTAAATGGTTCTCTGACTTTTTTTAGATCAGAGTTTCTTGACTTTTTTTTATTATCACTCCCAGTCCAAGAATCCTTTTGGACAGTGTTTTCCTAATTGACCCTCTCTTCCACATGAAATTTAATACCTCAGATATACTACCTAGGGTTGAGTTCTGGAGGACCATTTATCATTGTAATACCTAAGATTTTTCCCTCCCTGCAAGAACTAATATTTTCCCTGTTGGTGATACCGCCTCTATGACAAATACGCGCTCTATCTCTGTTTTCTCATGCCTCCCCATAACCACAGGTATGTGCATGCATGTGAATGCAACCACACGTGTGTGCAAGCACACATACAGCCTGATGCCAGTCACACAGGACACGGCTTTCCCCTGATGCTGTGCGCTTTCTTCTCTATCTGTACTTCCGTTCCCTTGTTCTCTCTGCCTAGAACACCCTTCTGACCCTTATTCACCTGATTAACTCCTGGTCACCCTTAAAGGTTCAGCTAAAGTAAAGATGACAGGCAGCCTCTAAGATGCCTCTTGATGATTCCTGCCTCCTGGTGTTACACCCTTGTGTAATCCCCTCCCCTTGAGTGTAGGTCACACCCTCTGACTCCCTTCTAACACACAGAGTATGGCAAAAGTGATGGAATGTTACTTTTGAGATTAGGTGACAAGAAAACTCCGGTCTCCATCCTGCTCACTGTCACCTTCTCTAGTTCACTTGCTCTGATGGAAGCCACCTGACACGTGGTGAGATGTCCCATGGACAGGCTCCTGTGACAAGGAACTGAGGGGGGGCTCAGTCCTGTAGCTCACAAGGACCTGGGTCCTGCCCTCAACCACGTGAGGGAGCTGGAAGCTGACCCTTCCCCAGCTGAGCCTTCAGATGAGACCCCACCTTGATGGCAGCCAGCACCCAAGTAAGCCTTGATTTCTGATCCACAGAAACTGTGAGCAGATGTTTGCTGTTTAAGCCACTAGGTTTTGTCACTTGTTACACAGCAACAGATAATGAAAACAATCAGCTCCTTTAGGAGGACTTCCCTACCACTTAGCCACAGACACACACAGGCAAGCACACACTCACTTAAACACACATATTCACATGCACATAATCACACGTGCACACCTACTCATGCTTTCTCACCCTCACACACTCCCGTATATTCCCTCATTCCAGGAATGCCTCGGTCCTTACACACTTTCTCACATATACACACGCTCACGTACACTCACACACCTGAGAGTAGGAAGCATCCCTTCTCTGTAACGTCTTGTTCTTAGAATTTATCACACTTTCTTGTCACTGCATTTTGACCACCCAGTCTTGCCCACTGTGAGCTCTTTGAAGTCAGGGACTGAGTTTTTGTTTGCCTGTTTTTAGGGTCTAATATCTATAGGTATCAATACATTTTCAATAAATTAATTTTGTTCATCAGTCCCCTGTGGAAGTGAGGGTCAGTGACTCATTCTGCCTCTTGAGTTGGTTGTATCTCTTTTCCTCTTTTTCACGAACAGAAGGACTGTCTTCTTAAGAATCCTTTACCATCAGCCTGCTTCCACTGATGACAGGAAATTACTCACTCTCCTTCCTGGAAAACAGCCTGTAGACTGACTAACAGATGACAATGAGACAAAGACAAGCACCTGCTATCCACCTAGAACACTAGGGAAGGAAAAGACACAGCATCTTTGGGAAGGGCATCAACCTTGTTTTGCATTAGAAATGATGCCGGGTGGTTTCTGATGATGTGACAAAGTGAAGAGTTCAGACAGCAAGGTGGCAAAAGCAGGAGACATGAAATTCACCGTATGAATTTCAGGGCTCAGAAGCCCCACTGCTTGAGCGTGAAACCGGCTCTGCCATTGGTCAGTGCATTAACTTGGGGCAAGTTACTTCACCTTCCTATGCCTGTTTCGTCCTCTTAAAATGTAAATAACCATATTGTTTTCCCCCAAAGAGCCTGTGTAAGGATTTTTAAAGGTTATATATTTACCACACCTGAAACTATTATTTAGTATTATTAAGTTCAGAAAAGAAAGAGATAAGAATTAGTGGGAGTAAGCAGGGAAGGCTTCCTGGAAGAGGCAGAACCAAGGTAGGAATAACTAAATGGATGGGATGAATTAAGCAGAAACTACTGAAGGTAGTAACTCTGGTAGAAGAAATTGCACAAACTGAATGGAAGGATGACCACTGGGTTGCTGGTATTCACGGAAAGGAGGGGACTTTTCAAGAGACGCAGATGGTGGAGCTGGAGTGTTACTATTGTGACACAGCCTTGGGACAGACAAAGTCGAAGGCTAGCTCACCAGGGCTGTGTTTCTGCCTTTCAGTAGGTGGGAACAGCAGGTGGCTCTGCCATGTTCTGTGGGGCGTCACTGGCACAGCTAGAGCTTCAGAAGACGAGTGAGATCTGGGCGATCATGGACTTGGGAGAGTTAGTGTCTAATGGATACAGAGTGTCTGTTCGGGATAATGAAGACATTCTGGAGGTGGATGGTGGTGACGGTTGTGCAACAATGTGAGCACAATGCCACTGAGCTGTCCACTTAAAAATGGTTAAAATGGTGAACTTTATGCTACATATATGTTACCACCAGCACCACCACAAAAAAAGAATGAAATCGACCTGCATGTAATTAACATGTAAATTTACCTCAAAGAGAGGATTAGAGAGGAATAAGTAGCGAGATACTACTGTGAATACAGATAAAGGGCCAGGGCACAATACCCTTATCTGACAGCAGTCATTACCTTGGGGGAAGAGACTGCAACTGATGGGGGGGTGGGGAGAGGAGCCAGTAAGCCAAGGGGACACTCTCCACAGCCCGGAAGTAAGAGCCCAGGCTTTCAAGCCACACTGTCTAGATTCAAATCCCACTGAGCAACCTTCACCTCTCTGTGCCTCTTGTTCCTTCATCTGTAAAAAAGGAAATAACAGACCTACCTCATAAATGGCTAGGATTATTAAATGAATTAAAACATAGAAAGCCCTTAAAATAGTGCCAGGCACATAATCCTTTAATGAATGCTAGCTATTATTATTATTATTATTATTATTAGACTGAGTCCAAATAGTTGGAAGATTAAAGAAAATTGTTCCAGGAGATGGGGTTTGTTTGGAACAGGGGCAGATCACGTAGGTCCCCCAGTGCCAGGCTTGCAGAGGGAGTTTTTCCTCCAGGACATGAAGCCAAGGCAGGTGCTGAATTGCGATTCATCTCACAGATGAGCTGTCTCAGGACAGCAGCAGTCTCACAGTCTGTGGTCTTCCTCTCCAACCTAATTATTTACTCTCACTTCACTGTCACTCCCCTCGCCCTTCAAGACCCTCTAACGGTGCTTAATTGTGTTTACCTAGCCTTTCCCCAGCCTCTCATCTGCAAGGCCCTGGCTTCCCTGAATGCTGAAACAAACCTGACGAATCCAGATGGCCTAAGTGACTCTCAGAAGCACAGGACCCAGAAATAAGGGTCAAAATGGGGCTAAATCAACAAATTACACTGGACACTGGAATGAAGACAGCTTTGTGCTCTCTGTTCTCGACCAGCAGGGTCCTCTGGGGTTTGACTTGATGCCTCGTGGCTCGGTCCTGACTCCAACGTGATGCCCCAGGTTCAAATCTCGCCTGGGCCCCATGCAAGCCCTGTCTGCCACCTTGCAGGTCACCGCATCCCTCCAGGCATAATAATAGTGTCTGCTTCACGGCTGTCAAGATGACGAAATGAGCACGCTCCCCTACGGACCTAGAACCAGGCCCGCCCAGAGTAAGCACCCCATAAACTACACCTACATTACTGCCAAATTCAGTCATTTGCGTGAAAAAACACCAGCAAACCAGTGGTGTCACATGACAGATAAGGTAGCTAGTGGGGTGAGCTATTTCCATTTCTAAATTATTCAATATATAGTTATTCACTTATTGACTGAAAAAAATGCACCACCTAAAAGTTGGGAATTGTTTTTATCTGGCAGCCTCACTGAGGGCTACAGCCTGGTATCGCAGCCTTTCAGATAGCTCTGAGTGACTGTTCTAAAGAGGTAAAGGAGAAACAAGGATATATAGGAGTTTTTGCTGAAAAAACAAAACAAAACAAAAAACCCATGTAGTCAAAGATCAAAAAATGACTCTCATCATAAGAAACAGACATCTCAAGTTAATGATTATAGTGTTTGCCCATGTATGAGAAGATGCAAGAGTCTGGGCTCACTGAAATTATTCCGTGGATATGCACCTTCACTATCTGGGGCCAGTATCCTATTTTTCTCCATCCTGAGTCCCCTCCGGGCACAACGTCAGGGGCAGCTGCAGTGGCCGATTGCTTGATGCCCACAACAACCTTTGTTTACTGAAACGGCAGGCAACATTCTTTGTCCACACGCTCCATAACGTACACTGAAGGCAGGTAGCAGGCTGGGATACCAACAGTGTCAAACCAGAGACCCCGTGCTGATGGCCCATTGGATGAGGCTTCACATTAAACTCCAGATTTCAGCCTCCCACTCTGGGAAAAACAGAGGCTCCACAGCGCTGGGCTGTCTTCTCTCGTGGCAACAATTGGCCGAATCCCTTCTCCCCACCAGGGGCAGCTAGCCATACCCCTGCTGTATCGCAGTCAGACCCTTTCCCACTCACATTACTATCTATTCCCTGTCATCACCCCAATGTGCCACCCCTGTAATCAAGCCCAGATATACAGAAATGAATCACAAGCACTTCCTTACCCAGGAAGCTTAGAAACAGGCTGGAGAAACCCTCAGAGGTACACGAATAATAATGTACAGTATAGCCGGTGACAAGATTGACCAAAAGCAGTAAACAGACAAGGAATCCGGGAGTCTTCCTGTAGGAAGTGACTATTAACTCACTCTGGGGCTTCCCTGGTGGTACAGTGGTTAAGAATCAGCCTGCCAGGGCTTCCCTGGTGGCCCAGTGGTTAAGAATCCGCCTGCCAATGCAGGGGACACGGGTTCAATCCCTGGTCTGGGAAGATCCCACATGCTGCAGAGCAACTAAGCCCGTGTGCCACAACTACTGAGCCTATGCTCTAGAGCCCATGAGCCACAACTACTGAAGCCTGCGCACCTAGAGCCCGTGCTCCGCAACAAGAGAAGCCACCGCAACGAGAAGCCCACGCACCGCATCGAAGAGTAGCCCCTGCTCGCCACAACCAGAGAAAAGCCCACACGCAGCAAGGAAGACCCAACGCAGTCAAAAATAAAGTAAAATAATAAAATAAATAAATTTATTTAAAAATAAAAAGAATCAGCCTGCCAATGCAGGGGACACGGGTTCGAGCCCTGATCTGGGAAGATCCCATATGCCGTGAAGCAACTAAGCCCATACGTCACAACTACTGAGCCTGCGCTCTAGGGCCCGAGAGCCACAACTACTGAGCCCGCATGCCACAACTACTGAAGCCCTCGCGCCTAGAGCCCGCGCACCACACAAAGAGTAGCCCCCGCTCGCCGCAACTAGAGAAAAGCCCGCGTGCAGCAACCAAGACCCAACACAGCCAAAAATAAAAATAAATAAATAAATTTATTTAAAAATAACCTCACTCTGGAAGGATGGAGAAGATTGAGAGAGGGAGTGTCCGGGAGGAAGGAGTGACAAGGACAAAAAGGTCAGACACGAGAGGGTGGGGCTGTGTGCAGAGAACAGTGTACTTATTTGGTCTGCGGCCAGGTGCCGAAGATGAGTAGGTCAAGGTCAGGGAGGCAGGTCGGAATCACATTGCGGAGAACCTTGAATGCTACACTGAGTTCAGACTGTTTTCAAAGGGAGATAGAGAGCGACAGAGTCCGGGAGAAGAATCGGAACATATTGTGAGAAATGCATTTGGTTCAGGGCGGGAGGCAGCATCAGAAAAGGAACTGCAATAATTCAGCAACAAGTTCAGGGAGGCTGAACGTTTGGGGACCTACAGTATCCTACAGTATTTGGGAGACATACACCCCCAAATCCCAGGGCAGAGGGACGGTGAAAGTGGGGGGTAAACTTTCTGTCGACAATTTGAAAGGTGTCAGAATCTTATGCTGAATTTCACAGGAAGCTGCAGCATTAAGAGTTTTCCAGAACAAGAAAGAAAAAAGTTTCTAACTTCGAACATAAACAGGCTGGTTCAGTAACACTGATTTTTCAGAAAGTCCATAACCTGCAAAAATTAAGTAAATGTGAATGCTGAATGCAGAGTAAATTACTGTTGAAAGGGATTACTGGATTCCTACGTTCACAGTGAAATATCTTGGGGATTATGATAGAGAAATGTTTCATAAAGTTAATAAGGAGGGGGAAAATATTGCTAACCGGAAAGCCACACTATATTTCATAGTGATTTTCCTCTAAGAATGGTGATCTGCTGAGGAATAATTAGGTATAATAGTCGTATTATTTATGTCTAACTTCTATATCAAGACACACTGGCAGCATTTATGAATCTTAGGTGGTTCTTAAATGTTTTCACTAAGTATGATTATTCTCTTCAGGGTTTTCTAAGTGCAGTATAGGTATGACTGTAGTGCACAAGGTGATTTTAGGTAGCACACAAATCAATATTTTGTTTTAATTTAGTAACATTAGGGAATCTTTTATTGCATTTATATCTGGCTGTTTTTTACTTATGCCAAGTGATGCTGGTTTTCCATTTACCATAGTGATGATATAAAGCTTCTTTTTATTTATTTTTTTAACATCTTTATAATCGCTTTACAATGGTATGTTAGTTTCTGCTTTATAACAAAGTGAATCAGCTATACATATACATATATCCCCATATCTCCTCCCTCTTGTGTCTCCCTCCCACCCTCCCTATCCCACCCCTCTAGATGGTCACAAAGCACCAAACTGATCTCCCTGTGCTATGCGGCTGCTTCCCACTAGCTATCTGTTTGACATTTGGTAATGTATATATGTCCATGCCGCTCTCTCACTTCGTCCCAGCTTACCCTTCCCACTCCCCGTGTCAAGTCCATTCTCTACGTCTCCATCTTTATTCCTGTCCTGCCCCTGGGTTCTTCAGAATCGTTTTTTTTTTAGATTCCATATATATGTGTTAGCATACGGTATTTGTTTTTCTCTTTCTGACTTACTTCACTCTGTATGACAGACTCTAGGTCCATCCACCTTACTACAAATAACTCAATTTCGTTTCTTTTTATGGCTGAGTAATATTCTATTGTATACATGTGCCACATCTTCTTTATCCATTCATCTGTCAATGGACACTTAGGTTGCTTCCATGTCCTGGCTATTGTAAATAGAGCTGCAATGAACATTGTGGTACATGACTCTTTTTGAATTATGGTTTTCTCAGGGTATATACCCAGTAGTGGGATTGCTGGGTTGTATGGTAGTTCTATTTTTATCTCTTTAAGGAACCTCCATACTGTTCTCCATAGTGGCTGTATCAATTTACATTCCCACCAACAGTGCAAGGGGGTTCCCTTTTCTCCACACCCTCTCCAGAATTTATTGTTTGTAGATTTTTTGATGATGGCCATTCTGACTGGTGTGAGGTGATACCTCATTGTAGCTTTGATTTGCATTTCTCTAATAATTAGTGATGTTGGGCATCCTTTCGTGTGTTTGTTGGCAATCTGTATATCTTCTTTGGAGAAATGTCTATTTAGATCTTCTGCCCATTTTTGGATTGGGTTGTTTTTTTGATATTGAGCTGCATGAGCTGCTTGTAAACTTTGGAGATTAATCATTTGCCAGTTGCTTCATTTGCAAATATTTTCTCCCATTCTGAGGGTTGTCTTTTTGTCTTGATTATGGTTTCCTTTGCTGTGCAAAAGCTTTTAAGCTTCATTAGGTCCCATCTGTTTAGTTTTGTTTTTATTTCCATTTCTCTAGGAGGTGGGTCTAAAAGGATCTTGCTGTGATTTATGTCATAGAGTGTTCTGCCTATGTTTTCCTCTAAGAGTTTTATAGTGTCTGGCCTTACATTTAGGTCTTTAATCCATTTTGAGTTTATTTTTGTGTATGGTGTTACGGAGTGTTCTAATTTCATTCTTTTACATGTAGCTGTCCCGTTTTCCCAGCACCACTTATTGAAGAGACTGTCTTTTTTCCATTGTATATTCTTGCCTCCTTTATCAAAAATAAGGTGACCATATGTGTGTGGGTTTATCTCTGGGCTTTCTATCCTGTTCCATTGATCTATATTTCTGTTTTTGTGCCAGTACCATACTGTCTTGATTACTGTAGCTTTGTAGTATAGTGTGAAGTCAGGGAGCCTGATTCCTCCAGCTCCGTTTTTCTTTCTCAAGATTGCTTTGGCTATTCGGGGTCTTCTGTGTTTCCATACAAATTGTGAATTTTTTTGTTCTAGTTCTGTGAAAAATGCCCTTGGTAGTTTGATAGGGATTGCATTGAATCTGTAGATTGCTTTGGGTAGTAGAGTCATTTTCACAATGTTGATTCTTCCAATCCAAGAACATGGTATATCTCTCCATCTGTTTGTATCATCTTTAATTTCTTTCATCAGTGTCTTATAGCTTTCTGCATACAGGTCTTTTGTCTCCTTAGGTAGGTTTATTCCTAGGTATTTTATTCTTTTCATTGCAATGGTAAATGGGAGTGTTTCCTGAATTTCTCTTTCAGATTTTTCATCACCAGTGTATAGGAATGTAAGAGATTCCAGTGCATTAATTTTGTATCCTGCTACTTTACCAAATTCACTGATTAGCTCTAGTAGTTTTCTGGTAGCATCTTTAGGATTCTCTATGTATAGTATCATGTCATTTGCAAACAGTGACAGCTTTACTTCTTTTTTTCCAATTTGGATTCGTTTTATTTCTTTTTCTTCTCTGATTGCTGTGGTTAAAACTTCCAAAACTATGTTGAATAACAGTGGTGAGAGTGGACAACCTTGTCTTGTTCCTGATCTTAGAGGAATGCCTTCCGTTTTTCACCATTGAGAATGATGTTTGCTGTGGGTTTGCTGTATATGGCCTTTATTATGTTGAGGTAAGTTCCCTCTATGCCTACTTCTGGAGGGTTTTTATCATAAATGGGTGTTGAATTTTGTCGAAAGCTTTTCCTGCATCTATTGAGATGATCAGATGGTTTTTCTCCTTCAATTTGTTAATATGGTATATCACATTGATTGATTTGCATATATTGAAGAATCCTTGCATTCCTGGGATAAACCCCACTTGATCATGGTATATGATCCTTTTCATGCGCTGTTGGATTCTGTTAAAGCTTCTTTTTAAAATAAATCCATTTAGTCAAAAAGGATTGTTAAAAAAAAAAAAAACTTTGTCAGTAATAGCACAGGTATTCTACTATGGCATGGACATGGTAAATGGATATGACAAATATAAGGAATGCAGAAAACTAAAGTTTGCAAAATAGTGTTCTTAAATAAAAGGGAATTTTGATGGAATCTAATATACAACTTCTTGGGTATTGTTTCCCTCTAATTTTATTCCTTTTAAATATTTTCCTACTATTTCCAGTATATTAGCATGGCAGGCTCTCATACATATTTGCTGGATAATCAAATGAGGATCAATCAATAGAAGAAACTTCCCATAAGACCTGCAATATCATCCCTGATTAATTCAGTTAATAGTGACATAACAACGGCATTTACAATACACTGAATATTTATTATATTTTAGAAACTTAGTCATATGTTTTACATACATCATCTCATTAAATCTCTACACCAACTTCATGCAGTAAGTATTTATTCTTCCCTTCTCACACAAGAGTAAGACAGAGACAGGTTAAGTTGCTTGCCCAAGTATATCAAGTATGGTCTAAACTCTAAGGATATTTGTGCCTTAACAAGAGGCCTAGAGGTAGATGCTTCCAGGCTTTATTCATTGGTTCACCAAGGTCAGACATCTCTGTGAGTCTCCTGACTTACCTCATGGTCTCAAGACGGCTGCCACAGGGCTTCCCTGGTGGCGCAGTGGTTAAGAATCCGCCTGCCAATGCAGGGGACACAGGTTCAAGCCCTGGTCCGGGAAGATCCCACATGCAGTGGAGCAGCTGAGTCTGTGTGCCACAACTACTGAAGCTTGTGTGCCTAGAGCCTGTGCTCCGCAACAAGAGAAGCACCGCAACGAGAAGCCTGCGCGCTGCAGCGAAGAGTAGCCCCCACTCACCGCAACTAGAGAAATCCGCGTGCAGCAATGAAGACCCAACACAGCCAAAAATATAAATAAATAAATTTATATATTAAAAAAAAAAGATGGCTGCCACAGCCCTATTTATCACATCCCCACACAGGTACTCCAGGCAGGGAAGCTATAGGGGCTGACACCAGACAGCTTCCTCTCCAGAACATTCTCAGGAAAGAAGCAGTCTCTTTCCCAAAAGCCCCCAGCACATCTCCCCTTACATCTCAGTGGCCAGAACTGTGTCACATGGCAACCTTGAGTTGCAAGAGAAGCAAGAATTATCTAGCACTGGGGTGTGTACACAACTGGCTTAGACCTGTCACAGTTCATGTCTGTGGCTGGTAAAAGACTAAGCTCTTTGAAGGGAGAGGTACCTTAGAAGATAACAAGAATGCAAAGGGAAGTTACATTCAGAACAACAGGAAGAGAAAGAAAAAGAGGTTCCCAGACTGTGAAGTTGTCAGAAGTCAGAAAGCTGGGAAAATCGAGGCTTATGGGTCTCTAAGGCAGGTTTCTCAATGTCAGCACTTCTGGGGGCAGGATAATTCTTTGCTTTGTCGGGGGGCTGTGCTATGCACTGCAGAGCATTCAGCAGTGTGTGTGGCCTCTACTCACCAGGTGCCAGTTGTGACAACCAAAAATGTCTCCAGAAAAACACCCCCAGGGGGTGGGAGGAGGGGAGGGAGATTGCCCTGAGTTGAGGATGACTGTCCTAGGATAAGGTCAGATCCCAGCCACAGTGAAGATACCTATGGCTCAAACACAGGTCAAAAGCCAGGGCTTTCCCACTGCTCTGGATCTGCCAGGTCCTCGGCACACTCCTGCAGTTGGGAGGGGACATAGAGAACCCCATTAATGACCGAGATTGAATTTGCCACCAGCTGAAGTGAAAGAAAGTAGAGAAATGTGCTACTTCTTTTTCTGGCCTGCCCAATATTTACGGACTAAGATTTATAGCTGCCACAATGTCCCCTGCAAAGTCCATGTGAGATAAATGCCGAGGTCACCGGGCCAGCTGGGGCCCCACAACATCCCACTAGAATGACTCAACGTTCCCCAGCCAGGCTGTTTACATCCCTCTGACCACCTCTCACAGCCCTCCTGTCTGCAAGGCCGGTCACAGCGGTGCCTTGTTATTCCACCTGCCTGTGACCTTGGCCAAAGCAGCTGTTCCTCAGATGACACGGGCCAGTGTATGAGACCCAAGTTGTGAATCCAGGTGCGAGCAGCTTGGCCGGAGAGAGGCCTGTGTAAGGACACGTCTGCGCCGGGAACCTTACGCTACAGCACTGTATTTATAATGATGTAGTTAATTAATGTATGTGTGTATTGGGTGGGGGATGAGAAGGGTGCTCTTCCTGTTTGTCAACGATTTGATAGGTGTTAGAATCTTCACTGAATTTTGCAGGAAACTGCAGCATTTAGAGTTTTTCAGAACAAGAAAGAAAACACTGGTTATAACTTTGAACATAAAAAGGTTGGTTTCTGATTTTTCAGAAAGTCTGTAGCCTGCAGAAGTTAAATAAATGTGAATACTGAATGCAGAGTAAATTACTAATCACTGGTAAAAGTCATTATGTTATTATTATTATTATTATTGCTATAATAATTGACGTACTTATTATTATAATTTCTTATGTTGTAATGCTGGAGAGGAAACGTGAGGATCCTGCCCATGGAGCGTTTCCTGATCTCATCTGAGCACATCAGGGCTCCGGGCCAGCCTGAGTCACGTGTAAAGATTTCATGCACACATGGTGATGCTCTCTGTGGAACCAGGGGCAGCCAGGAATGTTTTCAGGGTTCGTATTGGGGGCCAGTCAACAGATCGCAGGGTTTCCTTTGGGTCTTTGGAGAAGTTAGGAGGCTGGCAATGCATTCAGAGGGATCCCCAGAGCAGGCAGGCTGCACCCCACCGGCCCCGAGTCTGCTGGAAGGCACAGCCCTGCCAAGACCAGCAGGTGGGCTGCAAAGGGCATGTGACCAGTGGGCCCCCTGTTCAGAAGAGCCCTGTGCTTCGGTGAATGCTCTGCTGTTGCCATCTCAAAATGCTTAATATTTTAAAACTAAGGGCCCACATTTTCATTTTGCACTGGACCCTGCAAACTCCACAGCCTGTCCAAAAACCACCCACCACAAGGTGGCCAGGTCTGGTTCACTGGTCTTCAGGTGAGGCCGGGGTGTAAGCACCCTGGCTTGGGAGGCAAATTACCTGGGTTCACTTTCTGCCTCTGACAGTCGGTAGCTTTGAGACCGTGGGCCATGACCTGAGCTCTGCCGCTCAGTTTCCTCATTTGAGTAAGCAGGATGATAATGCGATGACCTCCTAGGGTCACCATGAGGAATACATGAGATGATACGTAAGAACACGAAGCGCCAGGCCTCACTTATACTAAGAATGCAAGAGCTGACCACGCTTGTTGGTATAAACATCGCTGCCAGATATCACGTGCTCCACAAGTACAATTTCACACTTTTGTTTTTTTAAAAATGATGCTGAAGTTACCATTATCCTCATTTTCCATGAAGCATCTGAGACAGGGCAGCTTAAACAACTCACCCAAGTAATCAGAGCTAAGGGAGTGTCAGAGCCAGGATTCGAACCCAGGGCTACGAGGCTCAAAGCCAGTCACCTTTCCGCCACGGTACCCTGCCTTGCACCCTCCGTATCCATCTAAAGACTCCCACTCCTTGAACACAAAGAGCTGGATCGGGCTGGTGGGTATAGAACAGCTGCGGGGAGGGCGAAACAGAGGGCGCAGGAATTGCCAGTCAGTTCGCAGCCAGAGCTGAGTCCTGGCTGGGGCCGCAGCTGCTGCAGGTGCGACATGAGCATCCGTCCCAACCTTCAGCTACCGCTCAGCTTCCCACCTCTAACAACCCACAGCAGAACCTGGCGGATCGGCTTCTCAAGTGCTCATAGTCACAAGCCAGCTCTTGCTGTTCCCTTTACTGAAGGGACATTGAAGAGAAGCCAGCAGATTCTCCTTTCCAGCCTGATAAAAGCAACGTTTACCAAGTACCAGTGAGGTGCCTGGCGCGGTGTTAGGCGTCTGACAGAGTGGTAGTGGCTGGGAAACAAAGAAATGGGAGATGTTTAGCTCTGCTTCAAGGAGCTCATCTTCTTCCTAGAAATTCTGATATATTCACTCATTTACTCATTCGTTCAAATGTAATTGCAACAACCCATAAAAAAAGAAATGCAAATGTCTATTAACCATAAAAAAGATGTTCAATCTCGCTCATAATAAGAAAAATGCAAATTGAAACTACACTGGCACACCTGAAGCTAACACAACATTGTAAATCAACCGTACTCCAATATAAAATTAAAATTAAAAAACTACTCTGGAAAACCATCTTTCCTCTATCAGATTGGCTAAAATCCAAAGATTTATACACAAGGTTTGGGGGAAAGAAACCAGCCCTCCTGCACATTGTAGGTGGTGACGCCAAATGCTATACCCCCTGTCAAGGGCATTGACGATATCTGCAAAATTGCATATGCATTTACTCTTTGATCCGGCAATTCTACTTCTAGGAATCCATCCCAAAGGTACACGGGCAAAAATACAAAAGGATATATGTTCTGCAGCACTATTTGTTCCAGCAAAAGACTAGAAACAATCCAGTGTCATCAAAAGGAGACCAGTAAATAGAATACGGTACTTCCACACCATGGGATTGTCGACGCTATAAAAAGGAAGGAGGAATAGCTCTACATACTGCTATGGAGTGAACTCTAGATGATACGGTTAAGTGAAAGACGCAAGGGAAAGAACACGTAGAGAACCTAGGGATCTAAGCAGGGGATACAAAGACATATGTATTTGGTTATGTATTTATATAGTTGATTACATATATATGTAGATACACATATATATGTACGATTATAGTTCTTAAAGATGGAAGGATATGCCATAAATATAGTTTAAAGATTATAAGGGAAGGATGGAATAGGGTGGAGGTGGCAGGAATAAATGCTAGACGCAGTTTTTGGAACTGTATGAGTTTCCTTCGGCTGCTGTAGCAAAGTACCATGAGTGGCTTAAAACAACACAGACTTATTCTCTCACAGGTCTGGGGTGGGGGGCACTGGGCTAAAATCAAGGCGCTGGCAGGGCTGTGCTCTTTTGGGAGGCTCTGGGGGAGACCCGGTCCCAGACTTTGCCAGCTTCTGGAGGCTGCCTGCATCCCCGGGCTTGCAGCTCCTGTGTCTCCATCTCCAAAGCCAGCAGTGCAGCGTCTGCTCTGCTTTCTGACCTCCGCTTCCATTACCAGATTTTCTCTCTGACTCCCCCACTCCTGTGTCCCTCTATAAGGACCCTTATAATTCCATTGGGCCCACCTGGATTATCAAGGATAATCTTCCCATCTCAAGACCTTTGGGGACTTCCCTGGTGGTCCAGTGGGTAAGACTCCACGCTCTCAATGCAGGGGGGCCAGGGTTCAATCCCTGGTCAGGGAACTAGATCCCACATGCGTGCCGCAATGAAGATCTCCCGCGCGGCAATAGAGATCCCACATGCCGCAACTAAGACCCCATGCAGCCAAAATAAATAAATATTAAAAAAAAAAAAAAAGAAGAAGATCCTTAATACCATCTGCAAAATCCCGTTGCCATGTAAAGTAACATATTCACAGGTTCCAGTCCAGGGATTAGACTGTGGACATCTGCAGCCAGTGGCAGGGGAAGGGTGGAGATACCATACAAATATTTTACATATTTTTTCACAAAGCAATACTTGAAAAATGAAAATAAATTAAAACAGAAGATACTACGTATCCAGCTGGTGGCATCACCTCACAGAGAGGAAGTATGCCAAGGGACTTTAAGTGACAGTATTTTGACTTACATTATTCTAAAGGCAAAAGGACTGCAAGTATATCTTAAACTGTTTTTGGTAATCATATTGTTGACAGCAATGTTGACGTTTTGCTATTCTGAGACTGTTGTGTGTGTGTAATGGGATAAAGAAGGTGAGCAATTATGTTTTTGTTGAAAGAATGAGGGTTTTGGCATGAGGGAAAGAAGACGCAATGTAAAATCAATGAAGTTAAGTAAAAGCCCTGTAGTTCCTGAATTTGAAGTATGAAATCATTAATTATTTTATACATATATATATTTTTAAGTAATATTTCCTAACTCTATCTTCTGAAAAGACTTAGGAACAATGACCAACCCAGTACCAATGAGCACCCTAGTGCCTAGATCGTGGTCTCTAGGTGTCATTTTGCAATAAAAGAACCAGAGCCCCCTGGAGAAATGACTGATTCTAGGTCTGGGATAGGAAGTATACAAGATGAGTCTGGGACATCTTGTCATAACAGAAATTGAAGAAGCTACCAAAGACTACTAGTGGTCACCTACCAGGAAAGGTCTCTGAGGAGAGGTGGCTTCTGAGCTGAAACATGAAAAACAGAAGACGCAGCCATGAAAAGATCTAGAAGGAACACCAAGGGCAAAAGCTGTAAGTCTGTGCAAGATAAAGAAAGAAGCCTGGAGTAGCATCCTAGACAACGCAGAGGTGAGAAGACAGGCTGCAGAGGGAGGCAGGAGCCCCACCAGACACACAGGAAGGAACTGGGATTTCTTTTTCCTCCTAAGTGCAATGAGAAGCCACTGATGAATTTTAAGCAGGTGATGCCATTAAGTTTTCAAAAGATCCCTCCAGCTGCACAGAGGAGGATGATCTGTAAGAGGGCAAGAATGGCAGCAGGGGGCTTCCCTGGTGGAGCAGTGGTTAAGAATCCGCCTGCCATTGCAGGGGACACGGGTTCGAGCCCTAGTCTGGGAAGATCCCACATGCCTCAGAGCAGCTAAGCCCGTGTGCCACAACTACTGAGCCTGCGCTCTAAAGCCCGCGAGCCACAACTACTGAGCCCGTGTGCCACAAGTACTGAAGCCCATGCGCCTAGAGTCTGTGCTCCGCAACAAGAGAAGCCACCGCAGTGAGAAGCCTGAGCACCACAATGAAGAATAGCCCCCGCTCGCCTCAACATGAGAAAGCCCGCGCGCAGCAACGAAGACCCAACGCAGCCATAAATTAATTAATTAATTAATTAAAATAAAAAAAGAATGGTAGCAGGGAGCCCAGTTGAAAGGCTGCTACATTCCTCCAGGCAGGACATGATGGTGGCCTGGATCAGAAGAGGAACCATGGAGGGATGAAAACATGGATTCAGAATTCGTTTTGAAGGGAGTAACAGTATCACTGGCTGATAGATTGGATATGGGATGGGGGGAGAGGAGAAATAAAGGAAGACTCCTAGGACTTTAGGCTGATAAATTAGGGTTAGAAAGAGGTGAGGAAGACGGGGCAAGAGTGATCTGGGTTGGAGGGGAATCAGTGGTACTTTGTGTAAGTGGAGTTGTTGAATAGATAGATACATGAGTCTGGAAATCAAAAGAGAATCAATGCTGTAGATATAAATTTAGGATTCATCCCAATATAGATGGTATTCTAAGACTTGGGACTGAATATGATCACGTAGCCTCTGTATGTAGAAAGGGGAGGGGAGAGAGACAAAAGCTAAGTGGTGATTTACTCCAATATTCAGAAGTCAGGAGGAAGAGGCTGGGGAAGAGCCGTCAGGGAGGTAGGTGGGAAGCCAAGAGTGCGTGAGGTGTAGCTCAAGAGTAGCTCAAGGACAAGGTCAACTGTATCAAATGCTGCTGAGAGTCTGTGATTCTCTTGAGCAGTTGGAGTGGCTCAAAAGACAACGGGCTGGGCTTCCCTGGTGGCGCAGTGGTTGAGAGTCCGCCTGCCGATGCAGGAGACACGGGTTCGTGCCCCGGTCCGGGAAGATCCCACATGCCGCGGAGCGGCTGGGCCCGTGAGCCATGGCCGCTGAGCCTGCGCGTCTGGAGCCTGTGCTCCACAACGGGAGAGGCCACAACAGTGAGAGGCCTGCGTACCGCCAAAAAAAAAAAAAAAAAAAGAGAGACCCTTGGCACAGCTGTCTTTTTCTGTCCAGGTAGTGTCCAGCGTGGGCGCAGCTGGGGACAGCTGGATTTAATCAGGGTCAGGGTTTTGCTGGAAGGACTCAACAGAGGGAGAGGGACCGGAGAGCTGAAGCTGTGTGCACAGACCAGCTGTAACCGTGGAACTGGAATTTAAGAGGGGCCTGCTCTTCCCAGAGTTGTTACATCAGAAACTGGGCTTGATTCTCACTGGCTTATTTCAAAGACTCACAGAGCAGAGGGACTTGATTTCACTTCTCCTTGGCCATGACTGACTAATCAGTCTTGGCCTTTGCACTGAGTTGAATCTGCCCCCCAAAAAGGTATGTTCAAGAGCTAATTCCTCTTGCTTGAGAATGTGACCTTAGCCGGAAATAGGCTCATGGCAGATGTAACCAAGTTAAGATGAGGTCACACTAGATGAGAGTGGGTCCTAAATCTGGTGTTTTTGTAAGAGAAAAGAGAGAGAGTTTTGGACCCAGAGACACAAGAGGGAAGGAGACCACACGAGGACGGAGGCAGAGAGTGGAGGGATGCTGCCACAAGCCAAGGAGCGCCAGAAGCCTCTGGGAGCCGGAAAATGAAGGAAAAATTCTCCCCTGGAGGCTCTGAGTATGGCACCGCGGATACACTGATTTCAGACTTCTGGCCTCCAGAACTGTGAGAGAATACATTTGTTATTTTACGCCACCTGCTTTGTGGCACTTTGTTACTGCAGCCACAAGAAACTAATGCAGACTTCTAATAAGATTACTTACTCCTCAATAAATTTCACAAAGCTTAGGAATTCAAAGGATTTTTACCCGCCTAGGAAAAAAAAATATATTTTTTCTAGTCCTATCTCTGGATATGTTACCTAATGCTTAATACGCTCTGGTTATAGTACTTAATTATTTAATGTGTTAAATTTCAAAACTGTTAAACATGAAGATAAATTAGGCACCATGAAGCATTCCATCACATCCCCTTTTTAAAGGTGAGATTTGAAATTGCCTTATGTGGTTGCATGAATATTGTCTCCTTCTCCCCAAACCCTCTCTAGAATATGGGCTTCAATGTGTGGGTAGGACCAGAACCAGGACACACCAGAAACAGGTCTGTCTGGTCCAATTTTATATTCCCGATGTCTGGCACATAGTACATGGTCTTCTACATATACTGAGAGAGGGAGAAACAATAACAACAGTGACAATAATTTACCCTCCAAGAGTAATATCCAGGGAAAATATTTCCCATAACCCGCAAAACTTTTAGCCTACACCCTAAATCAATAGCTCTTAACCTAACCAGGCACAATTTTGCTCTCCAGGGATATTTGTTACCATTTTTTATTGGAGTCATTTCTCTTTGTCATGCCTTTCAGGGCAGGTGCTCCTTGCATCCAGCAGGGTAGAGACCAGGGATGCTGGAGACACCGGACAAAATACAGGACCGCCCCCGCAGCTAAGAATGCTCCTGCCCCAAGTGTCAATACAGGCGGACCTCAGAGAGATTTTGACCCTGTAAGGCCAACTGGCCCGAGGCAGGGGAACACAATCAGATTCACAGGTTGCCTCAGACCGAGTTCCAGGAACTGACCTGGGGACTTTGAACCCAGCCCAGCCTTCCCGCCTTTTGAAGGGCGGGACTAACGGTCCCCCGGATAGCCGGATAGCCGAAAAGACCACCAAATAAGGAATACCCTGCGCCCTCCCAGATTCACCACACCCCTTTCCCTTCTTCCCCTATAAAATCTTGCCCAACCCTCACCCGGGTGCGACTTCTCTGGCCCCTTTCTCTCGGACCAGTGACCCTCGCCCGGGAGCACTCCCTAATAAAGCTCACTTAAAGCTTTCCTCTGTTTCGCGGTGCCGTTTGTTAAGATCCAACCTTACAGACTCCTTGTTCTTTTTTTATTTTTAATTTTTATTTATTTATTGTTAACATCTTTATTGGAGTATAATTGCTTTACATTGTTGTGTTAGTTGCTGCTGTATAACAAAGTGAATCAGCTATATGCATACATATATCCCTATATCCCCTCCCTCTTGCATCTCCCTCCCTCCCACCCTCCCTATCCCACCCCTCTAGGTGGTCACAAAGCACCGAGCTGATCTCCCTGTGCCATGCGGCTGCTTCCCACTAGCTATCTATTTTACATTTGGTAGTGTAGATATGTCCATGCCACTCTCTCACTTCGTCCCAGCTTACCCTTCCCACTCCCCGTGTCCTCAAGTCCATCCTCTACATCTGTGTGTTTATTCCTGTCCTGCCCCTAGGTTCTTCAGAACCATTTTTTTTTTTTTAGATTCCATATATATGTGTTAGCATACGGTATTTGTTTTTCTCTTTCTGACTTACTTCACTTTGTATGACAGACTCTATTGACCCCTTGTTCTTCATGGCATCTAGAATGATAAATCCTTCCCAGAAGGTTTTCAATTGACTTTGTCCAGATCCATCAGAGGAATCACTTATCTGTGGCAGCTATAGCCTTATGAAGTATATTTCTTGAAGAATTAGACATCAAAGTCAAAATTACTCCTTGATCCATCAGCTGCAGAACGGATGTTGTGTTAGCAGGCATGAAAACAACATAAATCTCATTGTGCATCTCCAGCAGAGCTCTGGGGTGACCAGGTGCATTGTCAATGAGCAGCAATATTCTGAAAGGAATCTTTTTTCTTGAGCAGTGGGTCTCAACAGTGGGCTTAAAATACTCACTCAACCATGCTGTAAACAGATGTGCTGTCATCCAGGCTTCGTTGTTCCATTTCTAGAGCACAGACAGAGTAGATTTAGCATAATTCTTAAAAGCCCCGGGATTTTCAGAATGGTAAATGAGCACCGGCTTCAGCTTACAGTCACCAGCTGCATTAGTCCCTAACAAGAGAGTCAGCCTGTCCTCTGAAGATGTGAAACCAGGCACTGACTTCTCCTCTCTAGCTATGAAATTCCTAGATGGCATCTTCTTCCAGTAGAAGGCTGTTTTCTTTCTATTGAAAATCTGTTGTTTAGCGTAGCCACCTTCATGAATTATCTGAGCTGGACCTTCTGGATAACTTGCTGCAGCTTCTCCATCAGCACTTGCTGCTTCGCCTTGCACTTTTCTGTTATGGAAATGGCTTCTTTCCCTAAACCTCATGAACCAACCTCTGCTGGCTTCAAAATTTTCTTCTGCAGCTTCCTCATCTCTCTCAGCCTTCACAGAACGGAAGAGAGTTAGGGCCTTGGCTGTGGAGTAGATTTTGGTTTGAGGGAATATTGTGGCTCGTTTCTTCTTCCATCCAGACCACTACAACTTTCTCCGTATCAGCAGTAAGTCTGTTTCATCCTATTATCGTGTGTTCACTGAAGTCGCACTTTTAATTTCCTTCGAGAACTTTTCCTTTGAATTCACAATTTGGCCAACTGTTAGTCACAAGAGGTCTAGCTTTGGGCCTATCTCAGCTTGTGACAGGCCTTCCTCGCTAAGCTTCATCATATCTAGTTTTTGATTTAAAGTGAGAATCACGCAACTATTCCTTTCACTTGAACAGTTGGAAGTCATCGTAGGATTATTAATTGGCCTGATTTCAATGTTGTTGTGTCTCAGGGAATAGAGAGGCTGGACAGAGGGAGAGATGAGGGGCACGGCCAGTCGGTGGAGCAGTCAGAATGCACAACATTTATCGATTCAGTTCCTCATCTTATGTGGGCAGGGTTTGTGATGCCCCAAAACAATTAACAGTAGCAACATCAAAGATCACTGATCACAAATCACCATAACAAATACAATAGAAATGAAAAAGTTTGAAAGGTGGCTAGAATAACCAACATGCGACCCAGAGACATGAGGTGAAAAGGTGCTACTGGAAAAGTGGAGCCGATACACGTGCTCGGTACAGGGTGGCCTCAAACCTTCAATTTGCAAAAGACGCAATACCCGTGAAGTGCAATAAAGCAAGGCACAATAACACGAGGTATCCCGTAGTGCCTGGGCTGAGAAACCGTGCCTAGAAACACAAGGTATTCAAACTGGAAGGAACCTTACATATCACAGTACAACACCCTCATTTTACTAAGAGATAAACTGAGGGCCAGAAAAGGAAGTAACTTGCCCAAAGATGGAATGAGGGAGTAACAGAGCTGAGACGAATACTCAAATTTCCCTTGCCCAGGCTAGAGTTCGGGCCACTGAGCCATGAGACCCCATCGCTGGAAACGAGGATGGATTCAGTAAGCTGACAAAGGGAGAAAAAGAGGGCCTCTTTCCCCACCCTCAGCAACAAACACGATTATCATTATCAAAGCCGGAGACTGACAGCAGGCAGCGGTGGCTGACTGAGAACCGCCTCTAACCCTGGCGCTTGGTACAATGCCTGTACCCAGCACTGAATGCCAAATCACAGCAATTAGCTGTGTAGTGCCCACCAGCCAACTTCACGCTGGGCTAGTGGTCCAGATTGCTGAAGAGCCACGCCCTCTGCATCTCAATGCCTTGGCAACCACAGCAATGTTCTCTGCTCTCCTTGGAGCAGGAATCATAGGGCTCCGGCTGTGGGGTGTCTCCTAGCTGCTACAGCCTGGCATGTGAGTCCCGGAACAAAGAAAGAGGGAGGGCAGTTTTCCCTACACTCTTCCTGCTGCTTGGCACACCACACCCTGCCACCTTCCCTCACCCCCGGAGAGGTGCTCCCTTTGGCTGGAGGGAGGGAGGGAGGAGGGAAATAAACTGATCACTGCCTGAAGCACTTATTAAAAGCTGGAGTCAAGATCTTGTCTACAGGTCCCCAGCAAAAACTGGGTATCCTGCACACTGATGGGTAACAGAACTACTACCCACACCTGGGAGTTTAAGAATTTTGTGGATTTTTCCATCAGAAACCAACTGAAGTGAATCGGTTGTGCTAAAAACATCTGTCATTCCCAGGTCCTCACGGTGGCAGGTAACCCATTTTGCATCTAGACTTGGAATTCCCAAGTCAACGAAGGCAATGTGCCGGTGGCTGAAATGAAAGCAACAAATTTGTCCAAGACTCTGCCATTTGCAAAGCATTTCCACATCTTGAACCTCACTGAAACTTCACAACCATCCAGAAGGGGATGCAGAGCAGGGATTTTTAGCTGCATTTAACAGATGAGGCAGAGGGCACAGTGATTTGTCCAAAATCACATACCTGGTCAGTGGGAGAGCTGAAGTTCAAATTCAGGCCTTGTAATTCTCCACACTCATACTGGTGGAAATGTTGCTGGCCTGACCAAGGTCCAGTCCACTGGGTCAACCCTTGCCCGCTGTGATGGCCCCCAAACTCTTTAATAAAAGCCTAGGGCTCCAAACAAGAGTTTGAAGGCCACTTGCCTCCAGATCACTTTCTCCACCCTTCTCTGCGCCCTTAGAGGCTGACAGGTACCCGCCTCCGTCTTCTGATTGGGCCTGGCCAAGACCAGAGGGAGTGAGGAGAGGACGAGTTCATCAGGCTGCCTGGTCCCTCAACTGCAGGTCATTGGTTCTCTCCAGACAGCTCTCCGTCTCCATTCTCCCTCAGATTCCGGTAATGCTTCCTCCCTCATCCCAGATGATCAAAATCTACAGTATGTCAAATCAAAAGCTAAGGAGGAAAAGGAAACAGGATAGAGAATGGAGAGGTCTAGGAGTAGGGATGGGGTGACTGTACTTTTGAATAGAGTGACCAGGAAAGACTTCACCATGAAGGTCACTGACCTTTGAGCAAAGACCTAAAAACAAGTAAATGATCAAGCTGTGCAGATAGCTTGGGGAAGAAGAATGTTCCAGACGCCTGGTGTGGTGGAGCCACGGCCAGGGCAGCTGGAGCAGATGAGCAAGGGGTGGCCCAGGGCACTAGTGGATGGACTGGATTTAGGAGAATGCAGGTGGGGCAGGAGCCAAAGAGAAGGGGGCGAGGGTGACAATGGTTCAGCACGGCAAGTTCCTGACTCGCAGAGAAGGAACACAAGGGACAGACGCTATGGACAAAGGATCTGCAGCTCAGCCCTATGCTCCGCAAGGAGTGACACTGAGTGAGCGGAGTGCACTCAGCCCCGGACATGGCTTTCCCAGAGCTGCCCCCACTGCTCTTGAACCCTCACCATTTTACTTTGCTGCCCTTCGTTTACCATTATCTATCATTCCATATGTATTTGTTTATTATGTACTGCCTCTCCCTCACACTAATATTTAAAATGCATGGAGACAGAGATCTTACCTGTCATGGCCAAAGCCATATCCCCAAGAGCCAGTAGAAGGCTTGGATCATAGCAGGTGCTCAATAAATGTTTGTTTCAAGATGAGTAAATGAGTGGACCGATGAATGCACAAACTACTACTACTGCTGACAGCGAATGTTTTTTTTCTTTTCCCCCGAAAGGTTTTTCATTTCAGTCCCTATGAAATTAAAAGCAAGAGCTACCGCTCTACCCCTAAGAAAGCATAGCTTTTAAGCATTCAGGGTCCATGAGTCAACAAAGCGTTTGGCATACGGTAGATGCTTAATAAATATTCAGTAACTTGACCAGGCATGTAAGCTGAAGTGATGAGAAAGCATTAACCTGGGAGCCCCATTCTACCCCAAACCCACCCTACAATTTCTAAATGCCACAACAGACTCTCTGGAAATATGTCTTTATGTTTTTGTTGCCTTCTCTGCCCATCCTTCCCATCCAAGACTCTGCCCCAATAAGTCAGAAGGATCCGCACTGTGTGAAAGAGAATTAAAACTGTTTCAGAGGAAATAAAAGGAGAAATTGATAAGGTTCCTTTTTTTTTTCTTACTTCAAAAGGAAGCTCTTGAAACTAAATGGGAGGCCCCAGGGGAATGAACATTAAGTGTGCTCCATAATAAGGGTCTGGAAAGAGAGCAGAGAAATTGCCGGAGCCCTCCATTCCAGGGGTGGCTGGAGGGGACTCGACTAGACTGGGAGACTGAGGGACCAGACTTGGGAGGACCAAGACTAGGATGTGAGTCAGTATCAAGAGAGCCATGAAAGCCAAGCCCACCCCTGCAGACCACCAGCCACCAGTTAAATAACCCCCGGGGCTGTTCAGAGTCAGACAAGGGCCTTCCTCTGGCAGCTGCCCAGAAGCCTCCAGGGATCCCCCAGCAGGATGATGCCCACCTAAAACCAGGACTCTGTCGAGCACTAACAGGTGGGCCGACCCTCTTGTCAACAGCCCAAGATACTTCTAAGTTCCACCCCCATCCCACCCCCCTGATGTCCAGAGGGCTGCTAGTAGTACAAGGAGGCAAAAGTCCCAGCACCTGGACCCATCTGAGACTGGCCAGCCAGTGGCCAAGCGCAGGGCAGTTACATGAGACCTTTACTTTGGTGAGCCTCTGTTTCCTCTTCTGTAACACAGAGAGGGCAATACTTGACCATCACAGGCAAACACCTGGCAGAGCAAGAAAGGTGGGGCTTTGTCCCCCTTGAAGTGCTCTCAGCAGCATTTGTGAGGGAGAAGCTCAGGGGAGGTGATGGGGGGGAAGATGACAGCCAGCCTGGCACAAAGCAGAGGCGGCTCCCCAGGAGCTGGCCTCCAAACAGCTGTGACAATTAGCCAGGCCGTCTATTCCCGAAGTTCCCTTGTTGAGGAAGAGATGATGGGATCGAGGCAACACGCGTTCATTCACTCAGCCATCCAGTCATTCATTCTACAAATATTTATTAAGCCTTTTCTATGTATCACTGTACACTGTGCAAGCCCCTGGAAATAAAGCTGTGAACAAGAGGGCGTAGACAAGGGCTTCAAGATTTTTAAAGGTAAGTTTTGAACTATACTTACTGTTGTCAAAAGTGCCCCAAGGAAAAAAATACAGAGATCACTTTTGTCAAGAACTGTGAAGGTTCTGAGATTGGCCCTACTTGCAAGCTAGAGGATCAACATTTTCTCATATGAGTTCCCCAAGCCCCAGCTCCCACTGGGTAGTGCAAAGACATACAGTGAGTTGCATTACAGGAGAGGAACCCTGAGCTTAGGAAACCCAAATCTTTCGTCCATGTGTGTCTGTGTGTGTTTAAAACATGCAACATATGGACTGCCCTGGTGGCGCAGTGGTTAGGCATCCTCCTGCCAACGCAGGGGACACGGGGTCGAGCCCTGGTCCGCGAAGATCCCACATGCCGCGGAGCAACTAAGCCTGTGCGCCACAACTACTGAGCCTGCGCGCCACAACTACTGAAGCCCACGCGCCATAACTACCGAAGCCTGCGCGCCTAGAGCCCGTGCTCCGCAAGGAGAAGCCACCGCAATGAGAAGCCCGCGCACCGCAAAGAAGAGTAGCCCCCGCTCACCACAACTAGAGAAAAGCCTGCACGCAACAATGAAGACCCAACACAGCCAAAAATAAATTAAAAACGCGCAACATAAAATTTACCATCTTAACCATTTCCAAGTGTACATCTAGTGGTGTTAATATTCTCATTGCTATGCAACCGATATCCAGAACGTCTCCATCTCCCAAAACTCTATACCCTTTAAACATCTCCCCACTCACTCGCCACCCAACCCCCCTGGCAACAACCATTCTTCTTTCTGTCGCTATGGATTTGACCACTCCAGGTACCTCATATAAGTGGAATCACACAGTATTTGGGTTTTTGTGTGTGACTGGCATATTTCACTTGGCATGATGCCCTCAAGCTTCATCTATGGCACAGCCCTTGTCAGAATTTCCTTTCTTTAAAAAGGAATTTAAAAGTTGGAATAAGATTTGGAAACCTAAATCTTTTCTAATGGACAGTAAACATGCTTGTCCTTTGCTCCGGAAAGAAACACTATCTCTATCTTCCAAAACTTTTCCCAACACAAACATCCTCTAAAATGTGGTCTAAAGGAAAACAGTTTGTGACTCTGCTTACAAGACATGCAGAAACACAAGACACCCAGGAGGATTATCTCCAAACAACCAGCAATCCAAAAAAGACTCACCCCTCAACCTACTCATCAGAGCTGGCTGTGGACGAGCTACTAAGCAGAGTGCCTCAAATAATAATGCACTGGGCCTTCACACAGTTCACGACCGGGTCACACCTCCGGACAGAAGACCCTAGCACAGGGAGGTAGTCTAGCATTGTAAATGAGGATGTGGGATTTTTCACCCAGCAAGTTCACTGCTAGGAATCTACTAAAAATGGGTGCACATGTCCACAGAAAGATGTGTACGAGAACATTCATAGCAGCTTTATCCACAGAAGTCCCTAACTGGGAACACCCGAATGTCCATCAACAGGGGAACAGAGCAACAAAACGTGGTGCATCCGTGCAACAGAACACTACTCAGGAATGAAAAAGAACGAACTAGTGATATTTGCAGCAACACGCCAAGTTCAAAGCTGAGCACTGAACTTTATGCTGAGCCAAAGAAGGCAGACACAAAAGAGTACACTCCGTATGGTCCCACTCACACGGAATTCCGGAAGACACAAAGCTAATCTACAGTGGAGGAAATGGGAACAGTGGTGGCCTCTGGGATGGCAGGTCTGGGGGAGGGGGGCCTGATAGGAAAGGGGAGGGAACGACGTGGGGTAATGGAAACTCTGTTCCTTGATAGGTGTGTGAGTTATGCAGGTACATGCATTTGTCAAGACTGATCAAACCACACACTTAGGATCTGCAGCATTTCACCCTATGTAAATTACACCATCATTATTTAAGTAGCTTTTAAAGAACATGGGCTTTGGAGTCAGGCAGACCAAGCCCTTGACTTTTCAACCACGTGAACCAGTGGCTTCTCCTTTGTGGGGAGGCCAGTTTGAGAAGAATCCTGGTGAACCCCGGCTTCTCCTTGTCTCTGCACCCCGCAGCACCTTGCACAGGGCGTGGCACAGACCTGGAGCTGAGCAAATAGTGTCAAATGAACCAATAAAAGTGAGGCTAGATATATGCCCTTGAAGCATTTTTAGGAGTGCACTTTGTTTCCACAAATAAAATCTTAACCTAAAGCAAATGAAAGTGATTCCGCTTTAAAGACGTTTAAATCTTCATCACTTCCGGAAAACGGTTTCCTTTAGTTTAAGGATCAGTTGAAGTCCCTGAAATCCACCTGCATAGGTTTATTCCTTCGTTCTAAATATAGTTATGGAGCACCCCTGGTGTGCCAGGTGCTTGAGAGAGAGTGGAAAATAAAACAGACAACAGACATGGTCCCTGCCCCCAGGGAGCTTGCATTCTGGTGGGAGAGACAATAAAAATGTAAATGAAACTCTGATAGGAGATCAACTGGGATAGGATCAGAGCTCTTGAGGACAAGAAAATAGAGGCTGTGAAAGAATGTGATGTGGGAGAGGGGTTGCTCTAGAGGAAGACCTCAGAGGCAGTCTCTCTGAGGAAGAAACATCTGAGCTCAAACCGAAGGAATAGGAGGAGTGCCCCATGAAGGGCCGGCAGCAGAGCTTTCCAGACGGTTGGTGCATAGGGAAGGGACCTCCTGAGGTTTGGCCTGAGATTCTGAAGAGGCCGGCTCCTGTAATGTAACAGAGCTGGAGCCTGTCAGTCTTGCTCTGCCACTCAACTTGCTGTGCAATCTCCGCAAATCTCTTGCCCTCTCTGGGCTTTGTTTCATTATCAGAACACTGAGAGAAGGTCTGAAAACGGTCTCTTGGAGCCATTGCAACTATGACAATCCAGGAGTATCTGACTGGACACTTGCAAAGCCCATGCTGTGCTCTCCCAAGCTTTTGAGTCCAAAAGAATAAAAGACCGAGGGACAGAGTCCACCAAGGCAGTGTCCTCTGGGGCAAAGGGGATACGCACTGAGGCTCTAAGGCTCTGACAGCTTTGCTGCTGCAAAATGAAGACGTTCTCCTGTCTCCCATCCTTGTCTACAGGAACAAAACAAGGTGGCAAAAACCCAGACAGAGTACTCCGCTTAGCTGTTGGCCACCCTCCGACTGGCTGCAACCTTGGAAATAAATGGTCCCATCAGCTCCGAGGAGGGTGAGCTCAGGATTTCAGATGAAAATGAAGTAAGAGGGAACGCAGCCCAGAAGCAATGCAAAGTAACGACAAGGGCACTAAAATCTTCCACTGCAGAAAGATGGATGCAGAGAGCGGTGCAACGGGGCACTGACCTCAGATGTGGGGACACTGGAGGAATGAGCTCACGCCCCAGGGCCGGCTGGCGGGGCCTGCGTTTCTGGGATCCAGGGACTGTCTGAGGGGACCTGGGCCGGGCTGACAGGGCCCCTGCCCCACCCCCACCCCATCCTCCTCTCGGTAAAGCCTTATCCTCCTGCATTTCTCCAGATCAAAGAGCCTCCAGGAACTGACCTGCAGGGCTGGCTAACTCCAACCCTGTGCCAGGGAAACGAGCCTCAAAGCTGACAGCCTCCCAGCAGGAGGCCTGCAGGTTCCAATCCCAGGAAAGGAGGCAACATAGAGAAGACAGTGATTTTTAAAACCCATCATCTACCGGCGCCTCCAGTCCTGCTAAGCTCGAGGTTCCAGGGTCATCTGTGGACACTGTTTTCTGGCCGTGTCATCCTGAGCAAGTTACTTACCCGTTCCCTTGTCTCTAAAGTGGGGGAAACAATAGTACTGACCACGCAGGGTTATTATGAGAATTCAATGTAAAAATCTGAGTACAGTTTCTGGCACATAGTAAGTGCCCTCAATAAGTTAGTTTACTTTAATTTTTACATTGTTTTGTAGTCACGTTAAATATGTCTCTATATGTACAGGTAAAGCAACACAGTACCAGCCAAGTTTAACACCCATCTAAGCTCACTGATACTAAGAATCTACAGCCTGGATTCATAGCAAACAATCTCCTGACTCTCCCCTCCCCCATCAACCCAACACTCTTTAGCAATGACACCCAGCCTCCTTGGAGCCTTCCTAAGCCTCTGCCAGTGCACAGCGCTCTGATGAACTGTCCCTCCTCTTAGAGGAAAAGACATTTGAAAGCAAGGGTTAAAATCTCAAATGCCTACAGGGGCCAGGAAGGTAAAACAGATGAGTAAAGGGAGCCCAGTGTTAGACATCAAGGAGTAGTGAGGACTGTGGCAAACTAGAGAACCCAGGTCCCATCTGAAGGAAAAAGCTGCTACCAGCTCTAGCCAATTTTTGCCAGGGAGGAAGGCAGGTCCAGAGTTGGCGCATCTTTTAGTTTTCCAGGGAAGCCAGCAATCCAGATTTTTATGTGAGATCTCCTGATGTTCAAATACTGGCACGTCATTCATTATTTTTAAAATATGGAAGTCCTAGCAAGATTCATCTGTTTGTACCCACTGACTTGAGGGGCAGAGCCCTCCCAACTGTTACTGTCTGTTGGGCAATTGCCCTCTCCCTGCAAGAATCAGAATCCTGGCTGGGCTGAAGTCACAAGGAACTCGAGACAGATCTTAATAAAGCTCCAGGCAGAGCGCCTATTAATTGATAAAGCCTTTGGAAAAGAGTGAAGGAAAGAGCCCCCTGAGGGCTGGAGCTGTGGAGGAAAGCTAAAAGAAGGAGGTGGGCTTTGAAATGGGTTTTGGGGGCTGACGGACCAGGAAAAACTGAAGAACAAAGCACAATCCGGAGGAGGGATGGAGGCAGATGGGGAATGAGGAGGAACTGAAAGCTCTAACTCAGAGCTTTGCCTGTTCAAGTGTGGATGCAAAATGTCACACAGCATCTCTATCCAGAGGATTCTACTAGGAAGGTGACTGTACACTGCTCTGGGATGGTGGCACCTGGAGATAGCACCGAGGATGCAGGCTCCTCCCAGGAGAAAGGACAGTGCCCAGTTCCCTGGATGTGGCCTTAGCTGGAAGTCCTCTACCCCGTGCAGACCTCGCTCAACACACGATCTGCTTACGTGCATCCTCCTTCACTACAACTAAGCTCTTCTAAAGCCAGAAACGTGACTTCTACGTGCTGGGCGTATAGAAGGTCCGCAATGAATGAGTGTCACATGATCCACTGAATGAAACCAAAGAACAAGAAGCAAGACATCAAAGAATAGGGTGCATGCCCACACTTCCAGAACTGAACATTTCCCTCAGGGAAAATGAGCAAAGGCCTCAGCGCTCACTGCACGCAGCAGCCATGAAGACCTGGCGTTTGTACAGAGAAATACCCCGCGTGGGGTGTCGGGAAAAGGACAGTGTCATCCCATAAAGACCAGAGTCGGCGAGGCTTACAACATCCCAAAGCCCCCAGGAGATAGATGCACAACCTATCAAAGCTCCAGTAGGTGTCTCGGATCATTCTAGAATTAATGTATTATAAAAATTTAAAATAAGCTAACTTATTATTTTAAGCCCTTCCCTGGATAGATGGTGCAGCTGAGAGGCTCAGGGCACCTAGGGGACTTGCGTCCAGTCACACAGCGAGTCTAGGGGCACAGGCTGGACCAGAGCTCAGCTCTCCTGACTCCCATTCCAGGACACTCTAGACTAGGAGCAGAGCTGGGACTAGGGTGAGGCAGGTGAGGCACACTCGCCCGAGAAGCAAAATGTAAGGAGGCTAAAAAGTTCTGTAATCGAGGTAAGTAGCATTTTGATGCAATATTTATTTTTTTGGATGCAATATTTTTTAAAAAACAAAACCAGTGCAAAACAAATCCATGATAAGCAACACAGCAACTTTTAAAACAAAGACTTAAAGTTGTACCCTCATGTGCCTCAACCTCTTCCACTGCACCCTGATCCCAGCCTAGACTAGGAGCCCCGAAGTGACAACGGACTAAGACGCGGAGGAAATGGTTGTGTGGAAACCTATAGGAAGATCACGACAGGATCTTAGCTCCCCGACGAGGGACTGAACCTGGGCCCTCGGCAGTGAGAGCGCGGAGTCCTAACCATCGGACTGCCAGGGAACTCCCTCAACCTCTGCACTTTAGAATCACTCCGGAAACTTCAAAAATTCCCTTCCAGGGAATTCCCAGGACGTGGCTTGCTTGGGGTGTCTGAGGCACAGAAAAGCGGCAGAGTGCTGGGAGAGGTGGCAGGTGAATGCCACCCCGACCTCCATCCCCACCCCAACTTGCAGGGCAGCATTTTTCCTGCAACAAGCTGTGTGGCGGGGACACCCAGCTCGACCCCCTGCCAGGAGAGCTCAGGGAGAAAATTCCACCCGCCACCCCCCTTCCTAGACACCCGCCTCCTAACTCTAACCAATTGTCTCGTAAATCTTAGCCTTTTCACCTCCAGAGGCAGGATGGATTAAAAAGTTTGGACAGCTCTGGGTAACCCTTTCTGCCATGGAGAAACAACCCAGAACTTTATGACTTACTGACAGTGGGTTATGAATGGGAAGGAAAGCATATCCTTAAACCGCAGACTGTAACTCCCTTTTAAGGTATTTCCTTGGGGCCAGAGACGCCACATCTTCCTCCTGCCCCCGGTTCTAATAGCACCTTGTTTTTTAGTGATAAGCTTGGGCTTTTAGGTCAGCCAGGCCTGGATTCAGATCCAGTTTTGCCATTTACTGGGTGGCCCTAGACAATTTATTGAGACGAGACAATAGCAACTCATGCTTCCAGGGGTCTGGGGGTAACTTAAAGGACCTGATGAGGGCCGAGGGGCAAACCATGGGCAAAGGGGGCAGGGCACAACCCAACACCAGCACACTGCTCTCATGGGGGATGTCAGCCAGACCTCGCAGTGTTTCAAAAGAAAAACAAATTATGTGAACTCTCCTGATTTTTACAGGCTGGCCAACTAATTCAAAATTAAAAAAAAAAAAAAAAAAGTCAACCCAGAAGGGCCAAATAAAGCAGCTCTGCGAGCCAGAGCCCACCGACTGGCCCAGTTTGTGCCTCTGACATCCACAAATCACCCAGCAACCTCCCTGGCACCTAGTAGGTGCTCAGCAAACACAGGTCATTTCCAGCTTTTCAGGAAACTCTCCAGGCACCATCAACATCCATTTCCACACAACAGCTTGGGAAGGAATGCTTCTCAGGAGGAAAATGAAGATACAAAAAGAAGAGCTGAAAATCTGGAAGGCTCCAAAGGGAGGGAGGAACTGCCAAGGGAATTCCTTAAAAGGATTTAAAAGAATTTTATTGGCCATAGTTTAGCACAAGTCAGGGATAAGATCAGGCAGTAATTTAACTCCTGGGCCCAGCAAGCGAGTCTGTGCCTGTGGGGTGGATGGGGGGTGGGAGGGAGGAATGGTTCTTACCATGGTCTCCACCAGTGTCTCGGGTCCTCTGTCCACAGGTCACCCCAACATCTGCCTCCGACTCACAGCGTTCTGATGGGGACAGCGCCTCCACGGAGGGGCGCATAAGGCCCAGCTGATCCTACACAACAGAAAGCAAGGCTTGAGTCTCCCCACCCTCCCACCCCAGTGGATCTGGTAGCTCACATGAACTTTGAAGTCAGACCCAGCTGGGTTGAGTTTCAAGTCTTCAACATCAGAGGTTCTCAAAGCGTGAGACCAGCAGCTACCCCATCAGCAGCGGCAGCAGCAGGGAACTTGTTTGAAAGGCCCCACCCCAAACCCACTGAAACAAAACTACTTGTTAAAACCACCTGGGTTTTAACAAGCCCTCCAGTGGATTCTGATGCACGCTAAGGTTGAGAACTCCCGCTCTCCGTCTCTATCCTGTGGTCTTCAGCAAGGCCTATGTCTCACTGAGAGGATCAACTCTCTCCTATGGGACTGTCCTAAGCATCCCTCCAACAACTATTTCAGAAGCCTGGTCTGTCTGTGCCAGACAGTGTGGAAGATGCCAGGAGGAGAGCACACAATCCTGGCCCTGGTGGAGCTTGATGGCTAGTGGGGAGACAGATAATACGCAAGGAAAAAGATATAAACGCCGATTTTCAGAAGGGAGAGGAAGGCAGGGGCCTGATCCACCACATAGAGCTGTGTTTCTCAAAGAGCACTCCAGGGACCACCTGAGCACCAAAGCCCACACAGCCAGGCAGACCTCCTTTCCTACACGCCCCCCAATACTCCTCTCTAGTGTCCCTGCTGCTCCTCAAACACACCTCTCTCTCCTGGGCTTCGGGGCCATTGTCTTTGCGGTTCCACCTACCTGGAAAGCTCTCTTCCCAGATCTTCCAAAGATGGGCTGCTTCTCCTTGCTCAGGGCTCAGTGTAAATGTCGCCTCCCCCTAGGTCTCGCTAAAGCGGTCTCTCCCCTCACTCTGTAGCCCCACCGCCTGCTCAGGCTTCCTCCCTGCCCTTCTCACAGCCTCCCATCTTGCGCCTCAGCGGCTTTGCTGGTTCAGCCTGTCTCCCAACAGAAAGTGAGTTCTTGGGGGCAGCTCCTTGTGGCGGTGGCCTCTGCGGCACGGGTGAGCCGTGACACCCTAACCCTACTCCTCTTCACGCAGTCCCAGAAAGAGCAGCGCTCTCAGCTCCGGAGCCTGCTCCCCACGCCTGAGGGGGAGGCCACAGGCCGGGCTCAGGGCAGGGTTTCTTCACGGCCTTGCTGGGTGCTCTGATGGTGAGAAAGGGCGGTAGAGACTGGAAGGAAAAGAGGAAAACGGGGTGCGAGGCCAGCGACCCTAAAAGGCCGGCTCTGCGGTGGCGCCCTCTCTCGGGCAGAGCCCTCCAAACCAACCCCCAGCAAAGGCGCGACTCCTACCAGTTCCGAGGTGAGGCGTCGCTCTCAGCCGGCTCGGGACCCCAGGACCCGGTCCGAGTGCCCCGCGTCGGCTGGGGGTGCTGGCAGCTGGGCCACGCGGACTCCGGGCTGGTGGCGCACAGGGACTTGGAGGGAAAGGCACCTGGCGCGGCACGTGCTGTCCCTAAGAAGTTGACGCCGCAAGGCGCGTGCAGTCCCTGGCCCGCAGTGGCACGAGGGGCCCAAGGGCAACGGCGCACTCGGACCTCCAGGGAGAAGCACAAGACCGGGCGCGTGGTGCGTGCGGCCCCGCGGCAGCGGAGCGTGGAGCCTTTACGTGGCACGTTGGCGCCTGGGGCAGTGACGCGAGGGGTCCAGGGCCAGCGGGGACTCGAACCTCGGGGGGAAGCACCTGACCCCAGGAGGCTGGCGCGCTGCGGGGCGAGTGCATCCCGAGGGCAGCGGAGCACGGGGACCACGAGGGCAGGCGGGCGGAGAGGCGCGGGCGGGAGGGCGGGGAAAGGGGAGAGGGCGGCGGCTGGGCGCTCGGCGCGTGCTGTCCGGGCCGGGACTCGGGAAGGCGCCCAGCGGAGCGCTGCACATCCGAGGGCCCGGGCCCAGCCCTGGGCCGCCCGGACGCCTGCGGTCGGCGCCGCGTGGCCTCCGCGCTCCCCGCCGCCGCCCGCGCTCCCCGCCCCGAGCACCGCCCCTCCCTCCGGCCCGCCTCCCGCCCCGCTCCCTCCCTCCCTCGGCGGCTGCCTCGCGGCGCTCCCGGCGCACTCGGAGCCCGGCGGGGACCGGGAGGCAGAGGCTGGTGGCCCTGGGTCCGAGTGCCGGAGCCGAGCGGGACCTGGGGGCCGAAGTTTGCCGGCGGCTCCGGGAGGTGGCGCGGGTGGCTTCCAGCCCCTGGTCGTGTCCTCGCCGGGACCCGCCGGCGAGCCGCGGCCCGGCCAACTCCGCGGTGGGGACGCTGTGCCGCGAACTTGAGGTGGGAACTTGGCGCGCTGCAGCCTCTCCGAGCACCGCCGGACTGGCGGACTCGGGCTCCGGTAGGGGGAGATGCACGTGGCCGTGGCCCTGGCGCCCCAGAGGGGACCCCGAAAACCACTGAGGGGGGCGGCCGGGACGACAGAGGATCCGGGAGCAGCTGCGGGCGGTGGGGTGGAGCTCGCTCGCCACGGTCATGGTGCGGGTCCAGCTTCTTTTGTTCCCTGGGGTCCCCGGGGTGCGAAGTGACAGGGCGGGGGGGGGGGGGTACATCCCGGCTGTGGCAGAGGTTTCTCGGCGTCTCGCGGGAGGATCCAGGGAAGAGGGAGTGTTGGGGGGAGGTGGTAGGGGGGCGTCTGTCACTCGCTCATTCACTCCATCCTTAGGCACCGCTCCGAAGGGAGCACCCTGTCAGTGGGCTTTATTGAGTCACTCATTAACGCCACAAGCTTTTATTGAGCGCCCACTGTGTGCTGGGCTCTGGGGACTCCTCAGCCTCCGGGGCTCCCTACCAAGAAGGGGCTCAGCCTGGATGGATTGGAGTCTTCGGATGAGGAAGGAAAAGAGAGAAGTTCATTCATTCATTCATGGATTGGACAAAGATTGGTTGAGCACCTACTACGCACAGCTCACCATGCCAAGTGCCCAACGTTCCTTATTTCATTCATTTAACAGTTATTGAGGCACTGTGCTGAGGAGAGAACCGTGAAGGAGAGGGATGGGATGGGGGCAGGAGAGGATGGAAGCCAGCTTGCAGCTTGGAGAACATCCCCCCTCCCCATGTGTGTAGGCAGAATGTCACTGGACAGGTTG